>NC_091821.1:504057459-505296959 GCF_038994185.2 Dermacentor albipictus | reverse complement strand
GACGAGATTGATCGTTAACCAGAGTCTGGGGGCCCCCATTAGCGTGCAGCGGTCGGTACGCCAGGGTTGTCCCCTTAGCCCTCTTTTGTTTTGCATCTACATAGAGGCGATGTGCATAAACATCATGAAAAAAACAGACAATTCCCGGTTTTCGGTTGCAAGCAGCGGAGATCAAGCTGTTGGCATATGCGGATGATGTGGCGGTTTTTTCAACCAGTAGGGAAGGTGTAACTGAGGCTATTAAATGTGTAGAGAACTTCTGCCAAATCACAGGCAGCAGAGTGAACTTAGCAAAATCACTAGGGCTCTGGCACGGAGAATGGAAATCGACGCCCGACCGCTTTGCAAACGTGTCCTGGGTTACGATCCCAACGAGGTACTTGGGAGTACCTCTAGAATGCTACCGTGATAGCGCGACATATTGGACAGCGCAGACGCATGATACACGTGGAAAGGCGCAAAGGTGGAAAGGAAGAAACTTATCGATTTTTGCTAGAGCCACCATGTGCAATCTGTTCTTTATTAGTAGGCTGTGGTATGTAATGCAGGTGTTACATTGTGCAAGACTCAATGTACAGAAGCTGCATCGAATTTTTGCCATTTTCGTGTGGGATACGCAATGAGAAAGGTGCAGCCGAACAAATTTGTTCAGAGGAGTCAAGAATGGTGGATGGGGCCTGGGACACCTTTTTTTGCGCCAGATTGTGAACAGGTTTCTTTTCCTTCGCGACGTCAGCGATCCTTTCTTGCGCACCGCATGCCAAGTAAGGCTCGGGCGCGCGTTGCCAGACTTTGTTGTTTCAACCGAAACACTCACGGGAGGCATTTTTGGATATTTTAGAGAAGTTGTCGCAAGTGTACGATTCCTTGCAACGAGGTTTTCAAATAAATATTTATCAACTGTAAAAAAAAATTGTACAAAGATTTGTGTGACGTTGTTCTGCCGGAGCCAATGTACAGAGCCTTGTACAGTGGAGGCCCTGGTAGGGACGTGTTAAAGAGAGTAAAAAAAATGCAAGTTGCGCCAGGGGTTAAAACCTTTTTTTTAAGTTACACACTGGAACGTTGCCAGTAAAAATGTTTTTACAGGAAAAGGGCTTATTTCTTCCATGGGGATCTCACTGCTTTATCTGCAAACAACCAGAAACGATAGATCACGTTTTTCTTCATTGTTGGGGAGGGGTATTTTTTTGGGACGTACTACAAAGGACGTTAAAGAAACAGTTTCCCCTCGACCCTCATGGAATACGGTATCTACCCATGGCTAACGAGGTTGGTTTTCCGTTTGATTTAATAATGTTAATTGGCCTCCACAGTATTTGGCGCTCTCGAATGGCAGGATACTACTGCGATCCCGACGCACGACCAACGCGAATTTATTTCCGTGAAACTGTGCATTGGTTTGTTGAGATTTTGAAGGCCGGTGGGGATACTCCCGAGTGGCTGTCAAGGGTGGAGCCATTGATGGCTCTAAATGAATTTTGATGTGGCGAAGCCAGCCTCCCACCAGGCTGTTTATGTCAATACGACGTGTTCATTGTATCTTTTATGTGTTGTTTTATGTATTGCTATGGCTGTTCTTTCTATGTCAAAGTCAGGCAATAAAGAAAAAAAAAGAACTCGTGGCTCAGTGGTAGCGCCTCCGTCTCACACTCCGGAGACCCTGGTTCGATTCCCACCCAGCCCATCTTGCAAGTTGTTTTTGATTCATGAAGGACCTGCTGGGATTTATCGCTCACGGCCAACGCCGACGACGCCGACGACACCGGCTTTTCTGCGACACGAGCTCCTTAACGCTGTCGCGTTAAAAGGAGCAGGAGTGGAAATTTGTGTTGACGCAAAATGGGCACATTCTGGCTAGGAAAACTGAGTCATCGGCGATTGTACGCATCACGTACGTACAAGACATAGATAAGATAGCGTAGATGCACAGTATTTTTTTTCTTACAACTGACAAACTGCGCTTTAACATGTGCTCAATAGTATCGCCTTCTGACCTTTGTGCTACTTTTACTAAGAAAAACAAAGCTCTGTCCTTTTTTCATGTTAATGCGCAATCCTTGCGCAATGAAGGTGATGAGCTAGAAGCATTTTTCTGTACACTGAGCTTCCGTTTCAATGTAATAATGATTACTGAAACTTGGTATCAAAGCAGTAGCGATGTACAATACAGTACCCGGCTACAATACATATGTGCAGAATCGTACTGATAAACGAAGTGGTGGCGTCATGATAGCATGCGAAAAGACTTTCAAATGCAACATTCTTGTCGACTTCGCTATAACCCACTAGGACTACGAAATTCTGTCATTACAAAGCGGAAGAAACGTGTTTTCTGTTATATGCAGACAACCCAGAAGTAGCGTTTCCACATTTTGGTCGCGCTCTTGATGGATATCTGCAGTGGATCGCAGAAAACAACCTTAATCTAGTTCTGGGTGGTGATCTTAATATTTATTTCTTATCTTCTTCTGCACGTAAATGTGAAGTCAACCGCATATTACACAGCAATGGATTCACTGTCATAAATAAACCGACACGGCTAGAGACAGCGACGGCAATTGATGTCTTCAGTAGTAACTGTCGAGTTGACTGTCTTCACTCAGGAGTGATTAATGTGCAAATAAGTGATCATCTGGCCATATTCTTGTTTGTAGATTCATTAACTCCTCAAAAACAGCGCATCTTTCCTGCGGTACTATACCGGCGCATAAACCAAAACACAATGAATTCTTTTCGGTCAGCACTTGCAGGTGTGAACTGGAGTACTGTGCTCCGTCAAAGCGATCTACAGGACCCTTATAATGCCTTCATTATCACATTTAAGCCTGTTTATGAGCAAAGTTTTCCACTTGAGTCGCTTTGAAAACCTCGTAAGGCTCGTAAACCTTCGATAAGCGCCGAATGTCTTCAAATGATAACACAAAAAACGATCTTTATAACACCTTCATCAAAAGCAGATCACAGGATGACCTGGCGTGTTTTAAGACGTATCGAAACAAAGTCACGTCTTCGCCGAGCAAAACAAGAGTATATGGAAAAGTTATTCAACCCAGATGTATTAAAAAGGAGTGACCTTGTATGGAAAACAATACATGAAATTTTGAATCGAGGTGCACATGCCAGCGGCATGCTTGATGATGATGATGATGATGCAAAACTTTATTTATCCATCTTTAAAGGGAAGATGGCAATGGAATGGAGGGTGGGGGGAGGAACTACTTGAAGTAGGCCTCCTTTATCCTCTCAGCCCACTCCAGGATGACCTCCTGAAGATCGGGCCTGGAGCTGCGCAGGGCAGCCTCCCACTGCTCCTCAGTAGACATTAATTGCTTGAGGAAAGGGGGAAAGGGGTGCTTAGGGCAACCCCACGTGATGTGGTTTAAGTCTGCTTTAGGATAGACACAGAATTTACAAGAGGGAGAAAGGTAAATGGCGGGATGAATGCGGTGGAGGAGGTAAGGGGACAGAAAGGTGCGAGTCCGCAGCTGTTGCCACAGAACTTCACACCTACGCGGGGATTTGCCCATGAGTGGCGGAAAGGTTAAGCGGTCTAATCGGTAGTGTGTGCAGATGTCGTGGTAAGTAATAAGTCGATCCCGCGCTGTAAACGGCGCCTCCTCCGTGGCGAGGTCCGACACATGTGATGCCTGAGCCCGGACTGTAAATCCTCGGGCACTGGCATAAGCCGCCGCGTTTCCGGCAAGGTCTGCATGCGCGGGAGTCCAGATTATTGCCACAGTTTGATGGAAAGTATGGGCCAAGAGGAGAGAAAGGGCTGGCTTAGAGACCCTACCCGCTCCGAAGTTATGTATGGTTGCTTTGGAGTCGCTAACGAAACTGATGAATTTGGCATTGTGAGGGCCAGGGCTATGGCCGCTTTCTCCGCCTCCCCCGAAGAAGAGCCAGGAATGGAGGTGGCCGAAGCGACTTGGCGGTGAGAGCTAATGACTTATATTGCGTAATGATTTCTGCTCCCATATTCGGCGGCATCAACATAGAGCACGTCTTTAGAGGTGGAGAATTGTTTTTGGAGAGCCTTTGCTCACTGCCTCCTGCGCTGTTTGTGATGCACAGGGTGCATGTTTTTAGGAAGTGGGGGGATGCAGAGGTTCTTGTGTATGTTATGTGGAATGGTGCATTTAGTCTTGATAATGGGTGCTGGGGTGATAGAAAGAGTTTCTAGAATGTGTCGACCTGTTGTGGTGTTAGAAAGTCTGCTATATTGGAATGTGAGGTGTGCTTCTGTGAGTTCAGTAAATGTGTTGAAAATTCCAGTAAGCATTAGCCTTTCCGTGGAGGTACGTATGGGGACCGCCAGAGCAAATTTATACATTTTGCGCAAAAGAGTGTCGATCTTATCTGATTCTGATTTAACGAAATCTAGACAAAGTGTTGCGAATGTAATCTTACAGATAACGAAGGCCTGAATCAAGCGGAGAAGTGCAGCCTCCTTTAGTCCGCCATGTTTATAGGAGACTCACCCTAGAAGGCGCAGGGTGTGATCGACTGTGGTGTGGAGTGTATGTAGGGTATTTGTGTTGAGCCGGTTGCTTTGAATGTGTAAAGCGAGCACCCGGAGCCTGTCCACTCTAGTAACGGGCATGTGGTTTAGGATGACCTGTATACTAGACATGTGTTTTCCGGCCCCCCGGTGGGATGGTAGAAGAAGTAGCATGCTTGATGTCTTAGTAGACAACATACCACTGCGTGGAAAATTATTAGCCAAAAATTTAATGATTTGTTCGCGTCTCTGGCAGATAGCAATAGTGACCCCCCAAATGTCAAATGCCTTGACTCGCGAGTTCCTTCCACTGCATTCTTGATGCCAACAGACACCAGCGAAATCGAAGCTTGCCTCTTTACCCTCCGCAACAGTAGCTCACGGGACATAGATGACCTTAAGTTTCAGCCAGTAAAATATGCAGCAGATATAATAAGCCCAGTCCTATAACATATTTTTAATGGTTGCCTCGAACATGCAGTGTTCCCTAAACGAATGCAGATTGCTAAAGTTACCGTTGTTCATAAGGGCGGAGACAAAAACGACCTATCAAATTAACGCCGAATTTCTATTCTTCCGATTTTCTCAAAGTGTTTTGAAAAGATAAAAATACTGTACACGCGAATGTCTAGTTTCTGTGGGAAATTTAATATACTAACGCCAAGCCAGAATGGTTTTAGGAAGAACTTTTCGACAGAGACTGCACTAATTATAACACAAAAAGAACTAATCTTAGAGTCCTTTGAGCAAAAGCTTTTCACTCTTGGTATTTTCATCGATTTCTCGAAAGCGTTTGACCGCATCAATCACCCAACAATGTTGGCCAACCTCGAACACTACGGTTTTCGCGAAAAATGTCTTAACATATTTAGATCCTAGCTCTGTTCTCGCGTCCACCAAGTAACAGTAAACAACGAACTATCAGATGTTTCAGATGTTTTCAGATGTCAAACGTATTTCTTCTGGTGTTCTGCAGGCAAGTGTTCTGGGACCTCTGCTTTTATCCTTTATGTCAACAACATAGCCTGCTGAAGTAAGATCCCAACATTTGTGATCTACGCAGATGATACCATACTGTTCTTCCGACCAGCACATGTACGAGATCTTGAACAGCAAGCTACAGAGTGTCTGCGCCTACTTCATGAATGGTCTGAATCGAAATCACTAATCATCAACACGAAAAAAAGTAAAGCTGTATTATTTAGGCCTCGTAACAAGATTGCTTCTACTCCGCAGATGTGCTTACAGATGGATTCGTTGTCTATTCAAATAGTTCCCATGGTCAAAAGTCCGGGTGTTTTCTTTAACGAAAATTTATCGTGGGACGAGCACGTTGAAACGTCAGAGGCAAGTTGTCAAAGGTTGTTGGTATCGTGTCCCGACTGCGACATTTTCTACCGAAGCGTGTTAAGCAAATGCTTAATGCACTCTTTTCTTCAGTCGTTAATTACTGTATCTTGGTCTGGGGCACCACGTCATTTACTAATATCAGACGACTGCACATGCTTCAGAAAAGAATTGTTCGAAAAATTGTTAATGCTTCGAGATTTGAACATACCGCGCCGATCTTTGCGTCACTTGGCATCACCCCCTTCCCCAACTGCATGAAACTTTACTATTAAGGCGGTATAAAAAGTATAAGACAGAACAATACATTTATGTTAGACCTGGCAATTTTGAAATGCAAGGAACTTAACTATGCTACCCGCAATGGCTTCACGTGGTTTGTGCCTAAAACGCGAACGAATTATGGTCGCCAAATGCTTAGCTACCTTCTTTCACAGACGTTGAATAATGCGCTGTGAATTGATGTAAATTTATGTACTGCTGAAACGTTCATCATAGTGCTTTGTGCTTGCTTTTGTTTTCCTGTAATCTTAAAATACCGGTTCATTTGTGTCAATGTTACTATTGCTAATGCTTTACACATGCTACATGATACACGGTGATACTGTTGTGAAGTCATTGTAGGGTGCGTCGACCTCTGTCAAGCCTTTCTTCTGGCGTTTTGTTGACACACCCAACAACCTCATGATGGTGATGTTGAATAAAGGATTGAATTTAATTGAATTGAACTGCTGAACACAAGCAGGACCCTCATATAAAAGTGAATACGACGAAAACCCACAGGGCGGAAGAGCCCATCCATCAAAAATTGTCACGGGTAACACCTAAAAATATTCACATTGTTAACGAAAAACGAAGTGCAATGTATTTCACTTACCGGAAGAAGTGTTATCCGAACGTGCGACGTACAAAGACGCACCGAGACACGAAGGCGGCGAACGTAGATCCCGCCATTGTGGTAGTAAGCCGTCGGCGAAAACACGCAATACAGCCGATTCATATTGATACTTTTTGTGCGCAAACAAACAGGGACGAAGAATAGGGGCAACACAAGGACGAGCGCTTTCTAACAAGTGGTTTATTTTTGAAGAACTATTTACTTAAATACCCACAGAACTGCGCGATCTAGTCAACAGAGCACCCTACAGCGCATATGATACCCGCTGATCTGCGCCACCAAGTCAAAAGAGCAACGTCAATATTACATATAACACTTGTGATAAAAAAGACGTGGACAAAAGCCACCCGGTCATACTAAAAACAGCAAAGTGCATAAAAACAACCACTTACAATAAAATGCGTTAAAGATGTGATGTTAGAAGCGAATTTTCTTTATCTAACAATGAAACAGAAGGATGGCTGATGCATTTATCTTTTTGTTTTTCAATCCAGTATGCTTCCACGATTTCCCTAGCGGTTTGATTCCTATGCCTGTATAAAATGTCTGTATAAAATGTCTGTGCTAGTAAGACAAGGGGAGCAACCATGTTCTTGGCAATGCATTGCCAAATGCGTACTAGGGCGACCTTTAAGGCTAGACAAGTGCTCCCTTAACCTAGTGTTAATGCATCTCCCAGTCTGCCCTACGTACACATGACCACACGTCATAGGAATCTGGTAAACAACGTTCTTCGCGCAAGCAACAAATTGGGTCTTGCGCGGATGTTTAACAGTGCATTCTTTCTGTACATCGCCCTTACTTTCAAACTTCTTTTTAACCTTGGAACACACACTACCTATTTTGTTTCTTGCCGAAAATACTACTTTTACTTCATAACTACCAGCCACTTTTTTAAGTCTGTGTGAAAGGCCGTGCACATACGGAATCACTGAAACATTGGAACCTCCATCCTTCTGCCTTTGATACTTTGTGCATTGTCCTTTATCCTTGTTAAGTTCTTTCATTAGTCTAGCACACGTCGCCAGCATCACATCGAGCGGGTACCCAGCCTTTCTCAACCTGTCAACTTGCTCAAAGAATGCAATCCTTACAGTGTGGTGGCATGACTTCAACAACGCAGACCGGAAACACGAAATGACTATCCATTCTTTACAAGCCTGGAAGCCTGAGGCATAGTTGATTAGCGGTTTTCCAGCTCGGGGTGAGAAAGACCAATACACATGTTCCGGTAGGAATGTTAACTTGACATCAAGAAACTGTAGCCTCTTATCTACCGGTACTTCCGAAGTAAATGTTAAGCCCTTTCCCAGAGAATTGAAGGCTTCTACAACCCTATTTCTGAAATCACCCTTGTCTACAGGACAGCCTAAAATCAAGTAGTCATCGACATACCTGTATATCTTACTTACTACACCTTCTAAATCTTTTGCCAGCTCTCTGTTTATGCTTTCCAAAAAAATGCTACTTAGGATGGGAGCTACCTTTGACCCGATGCACACACCCCTTGCCTGTATATAGGTTTCACCACAGAACCCTACATGTGTATTCGCTAAATAAAAATGCAGAAGTTCAAGAAAAGATTCAACGGCCATGCCGCACGTATTGCGGAATGACACCTCGTCATTTTCCTTTGTTATGCAATCTTTAACACTGCACATTAGGGGCCCTTGCGGTAAGGAATAGTAAAGATCTTGAACATCTATGCTGAATCCCCAGCTGCAGCTTGTACTATCTAGTGCCAAACAATTCACAAGGTCTTCAGAGTTTTTCAATAAGTACGGATCCTGCACTTCTAGGGAATTCAACATTTTTTGCAAGAACTCCGCGACCAGAAATTGCCAACACCCTCTCTCGGACACAATTGGCCTAAACGGAATTGCTTGTTTGTGGGTTTTTGCCGTAAAAAATATCTCCAATTTCATTCCTTTTGAGTTCTTTACGGTTCAGCCGATGTCACGAAGCACTGATGCAAAACACACGGCAAACAGCACCAGCACAGCTAAATGACTCCAGTTAATATCCACTATGAATGTACAGAACGTCTTAGAATGACGCACAACTGGCATAACGAACCAACGACCGGGACATTGCGGGTGGCAGTGGCCGTTTTTGAAACTTCTGGCCTCCCAGTGTTTTCAGCACGGAATGAGATGTCTGACAAATTTGGAGCTTGCCTACTTGACTATCACCGAAGTGATCGCAGCGCACTGGCTCTGTAACACCGTGTGATCACTGCAACACCGGTGTTTCGCTCCTGCTGCTGCCAGTCCCTGCGCGAGCATAGAACGGTTTCCGGGTGTCGTGTGCGCGCCCCGTATAGAAAACAATAACACGCCCTTGATTGTTGAAGTTCAGGTGCGAAATTATTTAACATTAAAACCAACTTATTATGTTGCTTCCAACGAGTTCAATTTGTCTGTGGCGTCTTTTATTCGCTAACGCCGACGGCCGACGGTAACCGCACTTTTAACACATCGTTTGGCATTTTATACACTTTTAGTCAAAAAGATCTAAAAAAGTTCTTGAGTTAGACTTTCTGAATGTGTTTACCAAAATTCATTCTAATGACACCAATAGTGGGTTTTGGGGTAGATAGAATATATACTAGCATATTCCGCGTGCTGAGCTTATGCTTCGAAGGAATTCTATTTTTAGTCTTATCATAGACCAATACATCTGTAGCCGTTTGCAGCCGTTTCAAGAAGCTTTTAAGAGGTTCTGTGTTTCGTGAGGAGCTTGTTAGGGCTATGTTTATCCAGGTCAATTATTCAAAGAAGGCCTTCATTCCCAGAAGCAAACTTGTAGAATAAGAATGACTTGAAGTTCCTACTGCGGGCGTTACCATATCCTTACTAGGAGCTTACCACTATCCTTGAAAAAGAAGTGTCCCATCATTGCATTCTATCGGGGCTAACATATGAGATAGAAACTTGGATGGTAACAAAGAAGATCAAGAACCAGTTAACGATCGCACGAATAATGCTGGAACGAAAAATGTTAGGTGTAACATTAAGAGACAGGAGGAGAGCGGTCTGGATGCAAACGATGAACGCCAATATTTTAGTTGTCATTCAGGAAAAACAAAATGGTGCTGAGCAAGTCATGCATTGCGTAGGGTCTATAACCGGTCAACTATTAGAAGTGCAGAATGGCTGCCAAGGTAAGGGAAGCGCTGTTGAGAACTGCAGAAAATTAGGAGAGGTGAAGAAATTATGAAATTTGCGTGCGCGAGTTGAAGTCAGCTAGCGCGAGAGAAGGCTGATTGAAGATTGCTGGGTTAGGCCTTCGTTCTGCATGGACATCAAAATAGGCTGATGATGATAAAAACATGCTCATGATAATAATACAAAAGATTCAGCCCCTCTGCTTCCCTATTCTCGTTCATCCGTTGGTATATGACACTCGCAATCCCGAACAATGGAATGAAAATGCTCTCGCACCAAAAAATTAGCAGCCCAAGCATTTCGTATAGATGGTTAACCTGCGAAGCTGAAACGTGTGGTCCCGGTGTTTATCACGGGGTAAATCCCGACGGTTCAGTGAAGTCATTTAAAATTATTGGTTACTTGTCCGCGTTTCTTCTTTCATTAGCGACGACGACGAACGCGGGAGCAGTGGCGCCTGCGAGCCAGCTGTTGAAGAAGGCGACGACGCTGGAACCAATCGAATGATGACGGTTTCTCCAACACGCGGACATACTGGAGAAAATAGCCCATGACTGCTTCACTGTAATATGGAAAACAAACATTCTTCATATAGGCTACTGTCGTCAAATAATTTGCATCAAAATAGCAGCCTCGGCATGGCGGTCACATCAATGCAAGAACTGCACTAGATGATATTCTGAAAAATCTTTTTATTTTTCTCGTAGTTTTGTTGACCTACGAAGTTATGGTGACTTCATTTATAAGTGCTAACTTTTGTTTTACATTCAGCGCATTGAACTGCGGTGCTGTCTGTTTGGCTGTAATTGCTTGCTTACGCACAAAGGTGACCGTTTCCGTTTCTGTACTACAAAAATTCCAATTTCACCAACGGTGAAATGCGAAAAAAAATCCTGTACATTTTTGTGTACGTTCAAAAATGGCAGGTCGTCAAAATTCAATCTAAACCCCACTTCAGCGTGCCTTGTACGCTGCATAGAATTTAAACTGATTCGCATCCCTGCTGAGACGCTTGCAGTCGTTGATTTACTTCGTTTTTGTTGTAATACCGTTGTGGGATGTCATGTGTGCCGAAGGACGAATCCCAACATAAAAACGTAACGATTCTTTATTCGACTAACGATGGCAGTGGACGGGAGTACCAACGCTACGTTCGTCCCAGTAGCGGAAGGTAGAAAGCGGTCTTTCTCAGCCAGGCAGCCTGTTTTTATAGCCACCGTCGGTGAAGCATACCTCGGGTGACGTGGCGGTGGCGCTATGTTCAGGTAAATATACGTAGTAGCGAAGCTTCCATAGGAGCCCATACGTTCAAAACATGGCGGTCCATCGGGGGTTCATGGGGCTTAGCGCCATATGTATGTGGTGGGAACACTTCCGGCGGAAGAAAAAATAATGTGACGCCATGTCCGTTAAAAGCAGAAGTGACGTCATTTTGTTGTCGAAGGCGCGAAATTTGTTTTGTTGTCCTTCATTAGGAGCTATATATTCAAATGCCCCGCCATTCGACTTGATGGACGTTTCGAGCTTTCAGCATGGAAAGCGATGCAGGAAAAGGCCAGCCGTACGGTTGTCGAAATCGCATCCCTGCACAGAACATACTTTCTTTGGAGGCCGACGAAAGCTCTAGGTGCAGAGTGGTGATCCTGGGTGCGATCGCGCAAACAGCTCGCTTTTCCGTTCTCTCGCTTGCCCTCTCGTGATTCGTTGGCGCCCGCGCGTTTCGTCACGGCGGCCATTGCGCTGGGGCGGGACCACAAAATGCGTTTACGTCACACTCCTGTCAATCATTCCAAAAGCGAGGGGAAACGGCCGCTTTGGTGGAACGGTCGACAAGGGCATTCGCTTCGAAGAATGAATGGCCGTTGCCATAGCAGCGCTAGTAGCAGACGATGCGCCTGTCGTCTGCTCATAATGTCGTCGCTCCCCGAACATGGCTGGCCCTGGCGGGGGTCGAGTTTCTCGAGATTAAAACGCGATCCGCCATCGCCGAACGTTAGCGATGTTAATTATTGAAAACAACTGTGATCACAGTGAAATTAAATGCTGCGCCTGCGCTGTGATAAATATAAATAGTGCTGTTTTAATTTTGATTGATCCGAGTGCATTTGTCGAGAATGCTCGCCGTTTCACGTTGTGCTCAGAGAATCGCGTTCATTGTTCGGCGGTTTGTTTGGTGCTCACGAGTCGCGATGGCCGCTCCTATTATCGCGCTTTTGGAGTCGCTCGGGCAGCCTCGGCAACGCATCTTTCGGGACGCATTTGACGAGCTTACCGAGGAAGAGTTTCGCGACCACTTCAGGCTCTCGAAGCGCACTGTGCGCTGGCTCTGCGAGCAACTGGAAGACGCCATCGGTGGCCTTCGGACCGGTGGCATCACGACGCAAGAGAGGGTGCTTTGTGCTCTCCGTTTCTTCGCGACGGGGAGCTACCAAAGATCCATCGGCAGCGAAGAATTCGTATCGATGGGGCAAGCTTCCGTGAGCGAAAGCATTCACGCAGTTGCGGAAGCAATAACCGTGGTGGGCCGGCAACAGGGCTGGGTAAGCTTCCCGTTGTCAACGGCCGGCAAGGCTACTGCAAAGGCGGCCTTTGCGGTTCGGGGCCGCATTCCCGGTGTAGTGGGCTGCGTCGACGGGACGCTCATAGCGATCAAACAGCCCGAAGGACTCAGCCCGGGCGAGACCGCGGGCTTCATGTCAAGAAAGGGCTTCTACGCCTTGAATACCATGATCGTAAGTACTCACGATCTGACTTTTTTTTTGCACGCTGTCATCTTTTATTAGGTTATCGGTTTTATGTAATGCCGTCGTAGTGTGTACAATACGGGTACCACGTAAAGCAATATCGATCGTGATCGAGCCCGTTCGGAATTTAATTTCTCGGTCCAGATTGACTCATTTGCTTAAGCTGCGGGAGGCAGGTAATCGCGGTTGATAATTTCGAACCGAATCAAATTGATCGATAGTGCCCTTGCGGTACGGGTATAAGAGTACGCATTGAACAACCAAGGCGGCTATGATGAGCGTTAATTAACAAATGTCTCGTGAATGTAGCTTTTTGCACATTTCTTGCAATAATTAAAGAAGACTATTTTGGAGATTGCTTTTTACTAATGTGAGAAAGAATGCAGCTGTGTCTGGTAAAGAATTATGAAATCATGTTGTTGCAAAAAGATTTCAGACATTCAGACTATTTATCTGTCAGCATGACGTGAAATATGAGAATATTCCAGCTCAAATTGCTTATTCTGAACCATTTTCCGCCCGTTTGTTGTGCCCTCCAGGTGTGTGATGCCCACATGCGCATCGTGGACATCGATCCCCGTTTCCCCGGATCGTGCCACGACTCCTACGTGTGGAGGCACTCACCACTGTTAGGCCGCCTCACACGTAACCTGCGACGTGGAGAATGGGTGCTTGGTGAGTGCTGCAGACATGTTGCAATCAGTGAAGTATATTACACAGTTATGTTTCCAACATGCAGGAGACTCGGGCTACCCTCTTGAGCCATGGCTGCTGACTCCTGTGCCAGGCCATCCAGGCATTGACACTCCGGAGGGGCGCTACAACCAGGCCCATGCCTCCATGAGGAACGTTGTGGAGAGGGCTATTGGCGTCTTGAAGGCAAGGTTCCGGTGCCTTCAAAGGTACCGGACACTCCTTTACGAGCCCAAGGATGCAGCCACAATCGTGGCAGCCTGCGCCGCTCTCCACAACATTGCTTTGAAGGCAGGGGAGCCGGAGCTGCAGGACAGTGATGAGGAGGCTGACGACAACCAGCCACCGCTGCAACAGGGCTTGCCTGTGTCTCAAGGGCACCACACCTGCCGGCAAGAAACGCCCAGAGAGCTGCTGATGAGGGCGAAGCAGATGAGGAGCCAGGTTGTCAACCTGTTCTCTGCGGCCCCTAGCTGGCGTACCACTCACCTGCGTGTGCTGCATCGTCGGCTGAGGCAGCAACAGCAGCCTCGTCGCGCGGCTCAACCGTAAAGCCAGGTGAGTTCTCCAACGTAGGCGTGAAAAGGCAAACCTCATAATGCCATTGAAAAATTGAAATGGTCGCCCTTGATAAAAAGGATGCAAGGCATTTTCAAAAATATTTGTTTTGATTAATACTGAAATCTCCATTGCGGATTTTCACAGGGTGTGTCACAGTAACGAAAGGTTTAGAAACAGTGGAAGAGACGTTAAAAAAGTGTTGCTGGGCAACTTAGTTCCTGATGGGAACGCAAATTCAAGGAGAATACAAAAAACAGCACAAGCACCTGAGCGGGTGTGCTGCTGCATCTCTTTTCCGGGTTCTTTTTTTCTTTTGTAATTTTATTCTTAAATAACAAGAAACACAAAATACAAAATGACACTGTTATAACAGGGAATTTTGAAAACAAAACAGACAGAGGTAGGTTTTGCACGAAGACATGTCATGCCATTTCGACATTATTGTCCACCCCTGTAGCCAGCTGGGTAGCTAGATTGAAACGTCACAAGAACATTTCATTTCACACTGCAACGGGCACATTGTTCATGTAGTATATTCAGCCAGCATGGAGTAAAGCCAAGACATGGTGTAGCTCAAGGAAATGGTATTACTTTAATGTACTCCATGGTTTCAACTTTGTAAACATCCTCGTGTCACAAAAAAATACAGATAAATGTCAGCCGCTACATGTTCTGCATTCAGATACACCCCATATAATACAACATATCTGAAGTAGTAACAGTGACGAAATATGTCAGAATGAGCTGGACTAACGTGCTGCTGTAGCAGGAAGCCTGCAGGACGTGTGTATGTCACATATCACAGCACCTTGAACTGCTCTTCAGTATCAGGTACAGTAATGCACTCCATAGCTGTATCTTAGCATATATAAAGTTACATGGAAGTAGTAGCAAAAAAATATCACAGCAGGAGCCAGAAGTGCTTCATGTAACACTTATTACCCTCTCATTATAAAAGTGGTAAGCATACAAATAAAAAGCATCATGCAAGCCTGACGCATTCTGTACTTCGATATAAATAGCAGGAATAACATGACCTAGTTGAAAACAATATGACTAATACTGTTTTTCTCCGCGTACAAGGCATCAGCTGTTAGCTGGAGAATCCCCGTCAGGCGCCAAATCAATAGTTAGCTTCACTATATGTAATGTGTAACACAATTCTAAAGCAGCCATCTAGTGATTTCAGGTAGACACTGGATATGGAACCTTGCAAGAAAAAAAATTGGACCTCAGTGCAACAACACAGAGTACAGAAAGAGCAACGCTAGCATGACTGCCACCTAACTCATATGACTGAAACACCCTAAACATATTAATGATACTTGCTAAAAAATACTAAAACATACTAACAATAAAGTTACAAAAATAGTATGCAATTTCTTGTGCACATAACGGAAATAAGGTAACTATTTAATTTCTGCTACCTTCGAGTAACATCTCAAAGTTTAGAGATCACTAAAAAAATATTTAAATGTACAAAACAAGATCAAAGTTATAATGAATGAATAATACAAAAAAATACAAGTAATAAATAATAAAACTTCAAATGTACAAAACAAGATCAAAGTTATAATGAACGAATAATAATGAATAATACAAAAAATACAAGTAATAAATAATAAAACTTCAAATGTGCAAAACAAGATCAAAGTTATAATGAACGAATAATAATGAATAATAAAAAAATACAAGTAATAAATAATAAAACTTCAAATGTACAAAACAAGATCAAAGTTATAATGAACAAATAATAATGAATAATACAAAAAATACAAGTAATAAATAGTAAAACTTCAAATCGCCTATTCCCTCCTTGCAGCCACTGCCTCCTGCATCAGCTGGCCCAAGAGCTGCCCCACTGGCCGCAGTGCCTCCGCTACTTGGTCGGCCTGCCGCTCCACAGCAGCCACGACCCGCTCAGTAGCTGCAGCCAGCCGGTCTACGCCCTGGCGGATACCACGCAGGAGCTAGAAATAAATCATTACATCAGCATCCATTCCCGCACAATCGGTCAAGCACCTCTACAGCAAAGTGACCTGCATAACGAAAGAGTAATTATGTTCGATCGGTTCCTAGTGAGGCGTGCTGTGCACAATGTTTACAAAGTGAGCTGTAAAACGGATGATTTCGGTGGTCCCAAGCACTTTAGGTATAAAAGCGCTCAACTGCATGTATGCTCATTCAGATTACCATATGTTCATTAGTTATGGGGACAAGGACAAACACTTTCTATGTTGTTGTCTGTCTGCACCATTGTATCTGTTTTTTGTTGTTGGTTTTCATGTAGTTGTGCAAAGAAATATCAATACCATATGTACTGTTATGCTGTCGAGCCGCCGGAAAGTTAACAGATGGCATAGCAATAAGTTTGGGATTGCAAATGAGCAAGCGACCTTGACATGTATCACTGTAGCAAAGAATGCTAGGCCCTATGTTGCATTTTGTTGCAAAAGCATGTATTGGACCCTATATATAAATTGTTATTCAAGCATTGCAAGCTGTCGCACTGCCATTATATGTGATGTTTCCCAGCTTTCCAGAACAAGTTAGCAACTTCAAACTTTGTGGAAATAGCCACAGTGCTGAGTGTATTGTGTGGCAAAGTTTTCCTCTTACTGCCTTAATTACAACCATTGCAACTCATTAATTAACAGTGTTCTCCTTTTTTATGTTTCAATAGTTTATTGAGGTTTGTGTTCTCCATCGTCCTCAATGAACTATGCAAGCTATAGTGTTTCTAAGTGCGTCAAAATAAAGGAAACTTTACGGCGATGTGCAAGCTAAATTTGAACTGTGAGTTAGCTGCCGCCTTTGCAAATAATTATGAAGATGAAGGGCCCAGAGCATTTTAGGTGTTTTACATATGCCACTCAATTTACGCCACTGCCTTGGGAAAAATGTTTCAGGCATGAATATTTTTGTGTGATGGGGGAGAACTATCACAATCAGCATGCGCAATCCGATGTGTGTGGTGCAATTACAGCATATGCGGAAAAATTCATTAGGTAATACTTGAAGGTGGGCGGCCAAGGCTTGAAACGAGTAAGTCATATGAGGCAGTGTTCTAAAACGAGTGATTTAATTACAGGCAACTTGCCATGTCTATGAAACTGCTCAAAAGAAAGAGCTTCAGTGGAAATAGGAATGTGTGAAGCTGTTATTGTGTGATTGATTGCAAGTGTCCCTGTTGTCTAGTCCACCCAGTTATTGCCTGTTGCAGAAATGCTAATGGCAGTGATTACTGTGTTTGAAGCTGTTACATTGTGTTAATGATTGCAAGTGACCGTGTTTATGACCATGTACGTAATGTATGATGATGTTCTCGTCCGTCTCCCTTAGTCTTTTTTTTCAGTTCAGCTATTGAAACACCTGTTAGCCATGTATGTGAGTTAGTGACCTGTGCAGCTCATCAAATTGCTAAAAAAATGTTACACCTGTCTACTGTCATTCTATTACGCTCCACCATATAAAGCAGGCAAGGGCACACGCACTTCGTTTGTCTCGTCGTTCTGTGCGACGGTCCTGGCGTAGTCATCTGCGAGCCGTTCGACCAAGGCGTCCCGGTGGGACGCCCGACGAGGGCCTCGCGACCGGCGCTGCACCCGGGGTTGGTAGCCTGGAAAAAGTACCACTTTTTAATGAACTAAACACACAACTACATTACGTCCAGTGCATTCAAGCTGTGACATTGCAGGATATTTCCTTTTCACTTACTGGTTCTCACTCCGCCAGGGCCAGCTGCAGGCTGTGCAGTGGCTGGAGGGCTTCTGGGCAGTGGCTCAACAGGGCCCACTCCTGGCTGCTGCAGTGCTCCTATATTGGTTATAGAGGGTACATTCACTCAACGGTTAGAGTAGAAATAGTTTGCGTTCCTTATATACGAAACAGATTCCACAAACAGGAAGGCAACAGGGAAGAGCAAAAGCTTACCTTCACGTGAAAGGCCACTGGTTCCTGCGGTGGTGCCCACAGATTCCACGGTCACCTCCGTGGCGGGCTGAATTATGTATAAAATACGAAGAAGCAGTTTTGTCAAGTTTGCGTAATCTGCTCCTCCCAATATGCACTAACATAGAGTTATGACAGCAGAAAAAAATCTCTTGAAATCCCAGTAGTAAACCACCTTGTGCATGCCAGCAGCAAACACATGCACATAAAGGAAGAAAAACTATTTCTGTTATACCAGTGTCACGCAGGCACTTTTGATCTGAATCGATCCCGATCGGGGCTAAATTTCTCTATTTCTATTGCCTCCTTCGCGGAATGAAGAAAGGAGCCAGTGGCTGTCGAGAAATTCCATCTAAACTGGGCGCGATTGCGAAGGAAGCGGCCTGCGTGACTGGGGTATAACATTGCTTACGCGATGCAGTATACGCGGCGCAACTACTGTAAATTACTGCCGCGTCCTCCCGCTTTTTTGGTGCGTTTGTAAATGGCTTACCTCGTCGAGTGGTTGGTAAAAAGCCTCGCACACTCCGGTCACCGTGGAGGTGCCCACTAGGGCGATGATGCGGCCACGAAGGCCGGGCAGACGGCCACCACCCGTGCCGCTGCAATTACGGACAGCATTGTAAATATCGCGAGCAACAGAACCGCTCCTCGACCTCACCTTTGACTTGCGGAAGCTGTGGTGGCGTCTCGGCGGGAAAGATATACTTCTTTCCGCCAAAAGACCTGCCACTGTTCGGCTGTCTTGGCGGCCGGGCCCTCAGTGTTCAGCAGGGCGGCGAGCTCACTCCAAAGCTGCCGCCTCCGCTCCACCGTGCACTCCGGTGTGAGTGCACACGATGCCCGCACAAGATAGGGATGGCCCTCCATGAACGCCACCAACAGTTCACGTTGGTGTGGCGACACGTGAGGGCCAAGCTTGACGTTGTTGTGCGACGACATTTTGGCAACCGACGAACGGCGATTTTGAAATTGAACTGCGCGCTCCCGCCAATTTGTTTTGACGTGTGCGATACCACCTAGCGGACTAAACCAAAATATATGCCGCTTAAATTAGTTTTCTGCACTCGCATGAGATTTTCAAGGCAGATTATATGTTGCAACAGTAAGAATCTTTTTCTTATATTACGTGTTTAATTATTAAAGCATCGCAAACATTCTGCACTTAATGTATCGTCCCCGATCAAAGCTCAAACTGGTGACGCAAACTTCCGGGGCTGGGCTCGCTCGTTTATTGGCTGTGCTCTCCCTCCCGTTCTCACAAATCTTGCGGACGGCCCACTTTGTGACGTAGCAGCCAGACCGAACGAACGGAAAAGCGAGCTGTTTGCGCGATCGCACCCCCTATTGTCGGATGCCAAGCCCGTCGGCCAGCGCAATCGCACGAAAACAACTACACAGTTATCTGGCGGTCGTAACTCACTGCTTTTGACTGAACAGATTAAGAAGCGATGCGGCTACCCGCGTCACCAAATTCAGACAAACTTCGACAAAGAGAAAGCACAAACTTTGAGGGGGGTGTATTTCAACAGGTGAACTTCACGAGTGCGCCTTTCTGCCCGTTTCAAGACGTGCATTGCATTGCGAGTGATAGTGGCGTCAACGCCCCTTGTAGCGATGGGCGCTGAAAAGAAATGCGTTTATTAATGATAATAAATTCAACTTGTATTTTCTTATCTCGTCACGAATATATAAAATTGACTAGGAATTTTATTTTCGTTGAATGAATCTAACTGTGTCTCGTTTGAATTAAAACACGAGTTTTTCTTTCCCAATGTTTGTTCCCTCCAAACATAGTGGCGCTTCAATCACTGCTCCCATAACCCCCCATGCTGATGTCGGTGACAATCTGTACTGAACCGCTGTTCTCCCGAAGCTTCGCGACCTATTTGAATCGACCTTGCTATGTTTTTAGACCATGCAGTCCAGCGCGCAGCTGTGTTATGCTGGGCCAGATAAGAAGACGGAGAGTGCGCAGAAATATGCGTGGAGTGTGTCGCGACATCAACCCCCCCCCCCCCCCGCGGAGCGGAGAGCCGTCAAGGCTTGTAAAAATCTGGGCGGCGTACCCGACGTCCGCTGCGTGTAGCGACATAAGCAGGCTGCGATGTCGGCGGTCGTGGATGGACGTCTGTGGGTGTACTGGTATTCCCTGGTTCGGCGGAATCGGTGTAGGCCGGCTTCAGCCGGTCGATTGAGACGCGTACGGCGTTCCCTTTAATGCACAGGGTGAAAGTTTTGTCGTCGCGACGGAGAACTGGGTAGGGTCCGCTGTAAGGTGGCTGTAAAGGCCGGCGGACGGCCACGTCGCGGAGAAAAGTGTGCGAGCACGTTGCCAGATCCTTGAAGACGAAGGGGGCGGTCTTACAGTGGTGAGCTGCAGGTGATGGGCGGAGGGCAGCGTTTGTGCGTCGGAGCCGGGCGATGAAATCGGTGGGATCTGACGTCGCGGTGGTGGATGGCGGTGCAGCAAGAAATTCGCCTGGGAGACGGAGGGGTTCCCCGTAGACGAGCTCTGCAGGTGTAGCCTGAATGTCCGGCTTGAAGGTGGCGCGAAGATCTAGGTTGACCGCTGGGATGGCTTCAGGCCAGGTTGAGTCCGGGTGGCACATGATGGCTGCTTTGAACTGTCGGTGGAAACGTTCGATCATCCCGTTGGCGCATGGGTGGTAGCTGGTGGTCCGCGAGCGTTCGAACCCGATGGTCAGCCCGAGTAGCCGGAAAAAGGCGCGATTCGAACTGTCGTCCTTGGTCGGCGGTGACGCGTTGAGGGGGCCCGAAGCGGGCAATCCAGCTGGCGAAGAAGGCCGAGGCGACGTCTTCTGAAGTGATTCCCTCGAGGGGCCATGCCTCAGGCCATAGGGTCTACCGATCGATGGCGGTGAGGCACTAGCGATAGCGTCCAGCTGGAGGCAAGGGCCCTATGATATCAAGGTGGACGTGTTGAAACCAACCAGAGGTCGGAGAGAATGCGCCGAGTGGTGAAGTGACATGTCTGGTAACTTTAGCGCGCTGGCATTGAATGCAGGAGCGCGCCCAGGTGCGGCAATCCCGCTGCACGGAGGGCCATACATAGCGATCGGCCACGAGGCGTGCAGAGGCACGCATGCCGGGATGGCTGAGGTTATGTAGCTGGTTAAAGAGGCCACGGCGATGGGAAAGGGGCACGTAGGGCCTGCTTCGTGCTGTTGATATGTCGCAGTTGTCGATTCAGGTATGGGGACTTGCTGCAGCTGTAACGAGGACCCGCCCTTAAGAAGCTCCTGCAGTTCGGCGTCCGTAGTCTGAGCCTTGGCGAGGACATCAGCTGTTATCTGCGAAGGGCGAATAGCTGCCACACGTGAAAGTGCGTCGGCGACCACGTTGTCCTTCCCGCTGACATGTTGGATGTCGGTGGTAAACTGGGCAATGATTGAGAGTTGGTTCTGCTGGACCGGCGGAAGTTTGTCGCGGCGTTGAGAAAAGGCGTAGGTCAGAGGTTTATGGTCGGTGTAGATAGTGCAGTGCTGTGCTTCGAGAATGTGGCGAAAGTGCTGAACTGCTTCGTATATCGCCAGAAGTTCTCTGTAGTAAGTTGGCGAACTCGACGGGGCGGGGGTGGTGGTTTGGTCGGTGGGACTGGCCGCAGAAGGGGTCGTTTTGCGAGCTGAGAGTTTCTTGGAGAACAACGCCAAGGGATGCCAGGTGTCGTCTACGCGCTGCATCAGGGCGGCTCCTACGGCGATGCTAGAGGCGTCCGTGAAGAGCCCCAAGGGAGCGTCTGGCACAGGATGGGAGAGAAGGGTGGCGGTGTAAAGAGCCGCGTTGCATTTTTCGAAAAGTTGCGTTAAAGCCGGTGTCCACGTGATCGGTTGGTTTCCTCGTAGACCAGCCAAGGCATCATAGAGGGGAGCCTGGTACTGCGCTGCGTGTGGCAAGAAACGCCTGTAAAAGTTCAGCATGTCGAGGAAACGGCGAAGGTCTTTAGCGGTGGTTGGGTGGTTGGTTGAGTGTAATTTCGCATGCCTGAGATGCGTTCAGGTAAGGGTCGAGTTCCCTCTGAAGAAACTTCATGGCCGAGGAATTTGACGACTGAAGCGCCGAGCATGCTCTTTGGGACATTCAAGAGCAGGCCGTGGTCATCGAGGCGTTGGAAAAGCAGACGAAGGTGCCTGTGGTGTTCGTAGGTGTTGCGGGAAAAGACCAGTATGTCGTCAAGATAGACGAAGCAGAAGTCGAGGCCGCGGACGACTTCGTCGATGAAGCGTTGCAAGGTTTGTCCGGCGTTCCTCAAGCCAAAGCTCATGAAGGGAAACTCGAGCAAGCCGAAAGGAGTAATGATTGCAGTTTTCGGGACGTCGTCTGGATTGACGTGTATCTGTGTGTAGGCCTTGACCAAGTCTAGTACGGCGAAAACATGGTAGCCAGAAATGCAATGGGCGAAGTCCTGTATATAGTGAACGGGGTACCTGTCCGGAATGGTGCGGGCGTTGAGGGCACGGTAGTCCCCACAAGGCCGCCAGCCTTCGGTCTTCTTCGGGACGAGGTGAAGTGGTGAGGCCCATGGGCCGTCGGAGGGGCGGGCGAGTCCCTCCCGGAGCATGGCTTCGAACTCTGCTTTGGCTATGCGCATGTGGTCCGGGGCAAGGCGACGGGCGCGACAGAAAACCGGGGGGCCTGGGGTGATCCGGATGTAGTGCACAGCGGTGTGTTGCACATCATGTGGCAAACCGCTGGGGTGCGTCAAACCGGGAAATTCGATGTGGATGGCGTGGTACGGTGAATTATGTTCGACACTGAGTACCTTGATGCTTGGCTGGTGGGTAGTCGTTCACTGTCCTGGCGCGGAATGTCCCGTTGTCGCGTCGATGAGACGGTCGTGGCGGCAGTCCGGAAGGAGGTTCTAATGTGCCAAAATGTCTAAGCCGATGATTGGCTTGGTGACGTCGGCGATGACAACACGCCAATGAAGGTCACGGCGTAGGTTTTTAAGCTGGACGTGCAGGCGGAGCGAGCCGTAAGTTTTGATTGTGGTCCGGTTTGCCGCGCTGAGCTCGAAAGACGTAGAAGGACGGGGACCTCGCAGATGGGCTCGCGGGTAGCAGCAAATGTCGGAACCGCTGTCGACAAGGAACCGCTGCTTCGTAACTTGGTCGGTGACGAAGATGCGATGGCTTCCAGGTTGGCAGCTCGCAGCCGTGGCTACGAGCTGCCGTTGGCGTTTCCCTGATTTCTAGCGGAGCAGAGTGGTGGAGCCACCCTACCAGGTGTGCCGCCACACCATATTATTGCATGTGTTCGTATCTTTCATTGATGTAATGACCGTTCATGAGCTAACATTATAAATAAATAACTAAATAATTAAATAAATAACTAAATAATAAATAAACATATTAGTGTACCAGTGTTTAGAAAACTCGAAGTTTTTTGTCTTTGTTTAGAAACTCAACGCCATCTGTGCAACATATTCACCGTGTAAATGTACGTAACTTATTTACACACCTATTACCTTCCGTCGCTGTCAATTTTGAGAGTAAGTTACTTCGTCAAGCATTTCTTGATTGCTCATTTCTTTCATCAGAAAAAAATATAGAGCATCGAATTGAATCCTCTCGACGTTCTCTCTTTTTTTTCTAGTAGCAGCATGTGCGGCGCGAGCAGGCATTAGCTTCCAATTGTAGGCTGCAACAGCGCTTGATTGTCACGGAAAGCTCCCCGGTATAATATTCGCATCGGAAAAGCGCTAACTACATGCCTAATGGGCGAAACATGCTCAATGCGCCCATCGCATCCACCTGCGTTCCGACCAGGGCGACCGCCTGCAGGGTGGATCGTGTCGCAAAATTTGGTGTACGATGAATCCGCACTAGCGGATCGCACGCGCGCTCCTATTGGACGATGAGGTTTCTTGACAGCTGGAAACCATTCGACGGAGCAAAGGTCTTCAAGGCTGGTAACCGCCTTTAACGGCACACGACCCTGGCATATTTTTGCAGACGTGTGTTGTCACAGTGAAAACGCAAGTCTAGGCTGTCAAATTCTGTTCAGCACTCGCATGTGTTACATTGTCGCGCTCATACTTGTGCCAAACAAGGCAGAATCATCATATCTGCGCCACCTTTTAAATATGCACTGCCGTTCATCGTGTAGGAACTTAAGACGTATTTTCGGACGACCACTTTCATTGCGCCCTGCCTTGGCTGGTTGAGCAATACCTTCATAATCTGACGTAGTAGTTCTGCGGAAACCCGCAAGGTGGAGAGAAGTAATGAATAAAGGTAAATCAGACATCCACCCGTTCGTAGCAATTGCTACAAAGGAAACCCATACGGGTTCCTCGAAAAAAAAGCCTCATAGTTGAAGGAAAATTCGTCTTGGTCCGGGACTCGAACCCGGGACCACCGCCTTTCCGGGGCAGCCGCTCTACCATCTGAGCTAACCAGGCGGCTAGCAGATGGCAGGGCGAAGGCGAATTTGTCGACAACACAAAGCAAAGGCAAGACTTTGACGTAGTAGTTCAGCGGAAACCCGCAAGGTGGAGAGAAGTAATGAATAATAGGAAAATCAGACATCCACCAGTTCGTAGCAATTGCTACGAAGCTTCTCTCCACCTTGCGGGTTTCCGCAGAGCTACTACGTCAAACTCTTGCCTTTGCTTCGTGTTGTCGACAAATTCGCCTTCTTTGGCCGCTAATGTCAGTGTGGAGTAGAGTAGTTGCCTTACCATCAAAAAGACAAAGGACGGGTGGGGAGGTTAACTCTCGTTACCGTGAGAAAATGGCCGTCTATAGATGCTGCAAAAAATTTGCCACTTCAAATGATATGCTAGCGCACATTGCAGCATAGCATATTTTGTTTAATTAAATGCCCTTTCCGAAAACATGCGTTGCCGAACAAATATGTGTTAGGTAAAAGATAATAATTCTAGAATGCGCCATTTTTGCTGCTAGTTGATAAAAACAAAAATAAAAATGTGATTCCTACAAAAAATATTATATCACAGGAAATTCAGAATATACATTTCAAAGATTAATAACCCAGGAATAGTGTCTGAAAAAATAAATGCTCAATACACCGCCATTCTTCGAATGCAGAGGAGAAACCAAGGGCGCTATAACGTAAGACTATTCCAAACATTTCTATTCCAATTCTGCAATCAGCCCACGGCGATTGGTCAAAAACATATTTGGACCACCCCGCCTTCACCTGTCTGTGAGACGACGCCACGAAAACCGTGATAGCTCCCCATCTGATATGAAGTGTACGCACTGATTATGCATGATTTGACCGAACAAAAGAAAAATAGTTATTTCTGATTCGACCCCTTTTCGGCATTAGCCCTCGGCTATCGGTCAAAAGTTTTCGGGCTGCACACAATTCACCTGCCTGTCACGCGACGTCACAAAACCGCAAAAACTCACCGCGTCAAAGTGACGTGTACGCGTTATAGATACATTAATATGCCGAACAAAACTGAATTTTCTTCTGAATAGCCGCAGGCTGCCCTGTTCTCAAAGGAATAAAAGATGGCTGCCACCGGTCGCTCGGGCACTGGCGACTCGCACCTGCCGGAGAGCATGCGTTTATTTGTGCATAATAAAACCTTTTTGCGTGGCCGTGTAACGTTTTCGAGCACTTTCGGCACATTTACGACCTCGTTCTGCCAACTCTTCTTTGCTGAGAGTACGTTTCAGCGTCATTCTTAACCTTCCCTTGCATGCCGCCGCGATTTTTGACCAGCCACCCCAAGCTAAGTAATGGAAAGCGGACCAATAGCAGACGCCGGCACCACCCTCTTGATCCCGTTATCGATATTCAGTGCAGTGGCTCGCCCCCATCGAGCCCTCCTCCACTTGACCGCGCACCTCGCCTCTTCTCAGCCAATTAGATAAGACAAGCCGCTCAGTATAGGCAATGCTATTGGTTTTCAAGCAAATAAAAGTCACCTCCTATGCACGAGGAGACCGTTTGATTGGTCTGTTTAGACAACCCTGTGGGTGACCGCCCGATGGCTGCGTCGGCGGTTATGCAAATTTGACGCCAGGAGCTTGGAATAAAAATATATTGGAATAGTTTTACGCTATAGAGCCCCAAGATCGCTTATGCCATGTGGTCAGCAGCTCCTGGATATTGTGAAGCATAGGTGCACTCCGCACTTTTCCCACAAAACGTTTGGTTTTTGTTTATGCTGGGGCCCTCGTAACACATATTGCATTTCCGCCTTTTCGGAATCTTCTGAGGATGGTTCGATGAAAAGCAAAAGGAACGTACTTCACCAATTGGTCTAGAGTCATGCACCTCTTCCAGGATCGATCGCTCTCGGCGTAGCTGGGCAACTGGAAGATTATGCTTCCAAGCATGTCTGTTGGCGTTTTTGCAGAGCGTTTTTATTACCTCTGGAAAGAAGACGAATATAAAGAAATACCACGCCATTGTAAACTGTCTTGCGCTGCTTCATAGTGCTGGGCCGAGATCTGCTACGGGTGGCCTTTTTGGCGTGAACGGAAATTTCTTTGCTGCCGATGGCAGCATATCATAACCAAGCGAAGTATGCACCTTGAAGAAAACCAATAGAGATTTCAGGTTGTGCAAAAATATCGGTAGATTAGCGCGCACAAGGAAGGAGACCGCATAAGGCGGTAAAGGAAACTTGCCGCAGAACAGCTGCGGATGTTCCATGCTGACTCAAAACATCTTCGCCGTGAGAGCTTGAATCTGCTTTGCTGTCAACTTCGGAATAATAACTCGAGTCTTCATCACTAAATTAAAGTACGGTTGCAGCATAGTTTCGAACACGACGCTTTTATCGCGACGCAGCCGCGCGGGAACGACTCTTGATCACTGCGCAAAGACATCGGCAGCGCCCCTTGCCGTGATTGTGCGAGATAAGACAAACCTAAATTTTTGGGAACTGGTTGAGAATGCCAGGTCCACATTTTGGGCGCGGACCTTCAGAAGTACACTTTGGGGGAATAAAACGATTCGGACTCTAAACAAAAGCTCACTAGTGAACACCTGGCGTCATTTTCGTATAATTACCACCATTCGGCACTGTCGGACGACAAAGCCGGTGATATGTATTAATTCTTGACTTCCTGGGAGTCATGTTATGACAACATTTTGATGCTAGTGCGGCGTAATCGTGAGCGGCATGCATTTTTTCTCGAGCGCGGCATGTGAGTTGCGCCTCTTTTCGCTACAACATACGCACACTAGGTCGCAAAAAGGTCCGTCAAAAATCACAACATCCGTTGAGCGCGAAAACTTAAACTGGTTATGAAAGTGGAGTGCATTTGCTAACTACTGGACGGCCTTAAGTGGATAGGAAACGGCTCCAATATGTCAAAATCGGTGATCTAAAGCATTGTTCACTAGTGATCGACTTCAATAGAGGTGGTAACAAAAGAGCTAAGGCGCGCTTAAATTCCTGAAAAGCACACCAATCGCACCACTTTAAGGGACTGTCACTGGCAAGAAGTCCATGGAGGTGCGCGGGAATAGTGGCAAAGTCCCGGACGAAACACCGCGAGACACCTAGGAAGCTACGCAGTTCTGTCGCACGAAGGGGGTGTGGAAGGTTGAGCACACCCAAAATCTTATCAGTGTGAAGCTGAACGCTGTATTCGTTTACAGAATGGCCCCGAACATTCATATCTGTGCTAGTGAAGCGGCACTTCTTGATGTTTTGTTGATGACTAGCGCTATATGTTTGGTAGAAGACGCTGCAAATGCTCAGGGAAAGTCGACGAAAAGACGACAATGTCGTCGAGATGGCATAGGCAAGTTTTCCACTTAAGGCCAAGAAGAACGGCATCAGTCACTCTTTCAAACATGGCGGGAGCAATGCATAAACCAAACAGCATTACGTTGAACTCGTCAAGGCCATCAGGAGTAGAAAAGGCGGTCTTTTCTTTGTCAGCTTTAAGGAAGTGCATTATGATCCCATTCACCTCTCCACATTCATCTCCTGGAGCTGCGCTCGGGTGACCGCTAACGCCATGTGCCCACCGACATGACCCAAGACGAGCCAGCAGCGTCCAACTTCACCGGTCTGCCAGCCACCCCACCCTCCTCGTCTGTAAGCAGCGGTCAGCGTGACCCTAAGGTGTTCGCTGGCCTGCCTGGCGTTCAGGTCGAAGACTGGCTGGACAGCTACTATCTTGTAAGCTCCTTTAACCACTGGGACGATGCTTCTAAATTACGGAACGTCGCCTTCTACGTCACGGAGGTCGCGAAGACATGGTTTAAGAATCATGAGCGGCACTTCCGTGATTGCCCTTTTTTCAAGGAGCATCTTCGGCGTATTTTTGGCGTGCTTACGATCCGCTCTGAAGTTGCGAAGAAGCTCTCTAAGCGCGTGCATCATTACGGCGAGTCCCACAGGTGTTTTACATTGAGGATGTTCTCGCGCTTTGCCGCCGCGTCGGCAACGCCATGCCAGAAACTGACCATGTCCGTCACCTTCTCGAAGGCGTCGGATCTATTGCGTCAACGCCCTTCTGATGCACAATCCCACTAGTGTACACGACGTCATCTCTGTATGTCAGCGCCTCGATTCCTTGCAATTAATCCGTTTGCAGCCTGACTCGTCCGACATCCCCTTGACAAGCAATGTTGTGCTCCGAGCTCTCATTCGTGGTCACATTCATGAAGAATTGCAAGCTCACGGTTTGTCACCTCGTTCCAGCGCTCACGTTCATCCAGCTGCTACCGGCCTGCGTGACACCATTAACGAGGAGTTGGCCTCCCTGAACAGCGCCAATCATGGAGCCACTTCTCCTTGCCTGCCACCGCCTGCGTACGCCCACATAGCTTCAATTCCGACCGTATCTCCTTGCGCCACGCCGCCTGCACTGGTTCAAGGTCATCTAGCACCTTCACTTACGCAAGCGCCCAATCCGCGCGGCTTCTCTGCGTGGCGTCAGCCACGTCTTACTTGCTACTACTGTGGCATACGTAGGCATATCTCTCGGTTTTGCAGACGCTGGCAACAAGACCAACTACGAGGCTACGTTGCATCTTAGCGCGATGCGCATTCTCCTCCTCGATCATACTACCGACTCTTTGATAATCCGTCCTCTCACTGATCTCCATCTCATGCCGGCTTCTCCAACACGCATTCAAGTTTGCGTACCTCGAGTCGCCGGGCCCCATCGCCATTCCGATGCTTCGTTTCTCCCCTCCCCCCGGCTTCTCACCTCCTTTCCAGCACCTTTACCATTTGAGGAGCAGCGGTTTTACTCTACGCTTTTATTCCAGAAGCGCGAGCTAGCGCGCCGACAATGAAGATCCGAAGCGATGGTGATGGCTATGTACAAATGAGGAAAATGACGTCCATAATATAAATGCTCACAATATACACAAAACATCAAATACGAAGCGCGGCATAAAACATGCCTTTTAGAAACTGATGGCTTACTGCCTGTAAACTCTTCAAGCAAAATGAAACCTTAATTAAAGTAGGAAAACAGTTACAGTGGCGTTTCACTTCGTGAACTCGGGTGACGAGCACGCGTATGGTTGCTATAGCGCACACTAAGCTATCGCTCCTCGGTGCGCCTACACGCCTACACTGTCCGCATCGCATATCGTATTCAAAACAGGTCTCGCGCAGCCGCCGGAAAAGTACGGCCATTTGTAAACATCCGCTTACTGACTAACAAGCATGGTGTCAGCGCGCGCAGGCAAACATCGCCACATCACACTCGGTGACCACGGACGCTCGCTGTCAGAACGCTGGCGTCAGGCATCGTGGCAGCAGCAGCGTGCGAATTGACCTTCGTGCCATATATCGCTTCAACGAAAACTGAGTGACTAGAACACAGCGCATGCAAAGCCACGAGCGAACGGCACGCCTAGACTGTGGCCCCAGAGCAGATCGCTTTCAAGAGTAAATCCGCGCGAGCGCGCGCGGCCGGAGTACAACGCCCTTTCCTCCGCTGACATGGGCGCAACGGAAAACGGCGCGATTCCTCGCCGCTTTCCTTCCTTGGGGACGCAACATTGAGGCACCATCGTCGGCTCACCGTCGCACGCTTTCAGTCGCACACGCAGCATACGGTGCCCGCGGACGCTGTTATCACTAGACGAACCTGGTATGCTTGTGAAGCTAACGAACCTGTAGCAACTGCCAGAGGAAATGAATCCAGCGCGCCTCCACCTACCTTCATTCACCGCGACGCTTCGCATCGTTCCTTTTAGCCGCTTCAGTCAACATCACCTAAACTTGCACTAGCTGCCGTTGCTTCGCCGCGCTCTCTGTGTGCTCCCCGGTACTTTCCCAGACGCGAGTGTATTTCCCTACAATTACCTTCCTTCCTCCGCGTCCTTCACGGCTTCGAACGAACTTTCGCCAATTACGCTGGCTTGCCATTTACGCTTACGTGTAAAATAAAGGATGTGCCCAGCCAGGAATGAAGTTCTTACCGTGTATAGATTGTTGTGCATAAGCGGATAACTTGGTGCAGCATGGAAGCGAACCTTAATAAGTGCGCGTACGTTCATTGGTACGTTCATTGGTTCATGGTAGGCACGAATTTCACCTCCTTCAGTGAACTACATCTCCAGGCTTGGAGTGGCGCCTGATACCAGCAAAACGCGCTGAGAGCGAGTGGGGTTATTTTAATCCAGGTACAACCAAATTCATTATCATCATCATCATGAGCCTATTCATGTCCACTGCAGTAAGAAGGCGATCTCCAATTACCCATGTCCTGCGCCAACCAATTCCAAAGAGCATCTGCAAATTTCCTAATTTCGTCACTCCATCTATTCTTCTGCCGTCCTCTACTGCGCTTCCCTTCTCTTGGTACCCATTCTGTCACCCTAACTGTCCAACGGTTATCTAGTCTGCGCATTACATGACCTGCCCAGCACCATTTTTTTCTCTCAATGTCTATTAGAATATCCTGTATGCCCGTTTGCTCTCTGATCCAAACTGTTCTCTTTCTGTCTCTTAAAGTTATGCCTAGCATTCTTCGTTCAATCGCTCTTCACGCGTTCCTTAACTTTTTCTCAAGCTTCTTCGTCAGCCGCCAAGTCAGCCAAACTGAGAAGCAGCCAAACTGAGAAAGACGAAAGTAGCGTTTTATTGGGCGAACTTGTACCCTCAAAAACAGGCTACACTCAAAGAATGGCGACAGCGGCGAACACAGTCGGCGATCGCTAATAATCTGATCAGCGGGTCAAGCGCGTCGGCTTTTATACATCAGTTGTCGAATGTTACAGAGTAATCGCTGGGGCCCGGGTACCTTCCACAAAGTTCTACATTATTCGCGTCGTGCACACATGCGATCAGATTACACAAAGTTCGGTCACAGACATCGGATGGAAACATCGATAAAATTGCAGAAACTTCCGCTAGATGCAGGCGCGTCCTGCGCTTTGCGATAACATTTGTTAGGCGGTGAAACGTGTCACCCAATAAAGACAAACAAGTACACGTATCAATAGCATTGGAGAGATTGTGTCTCCTTGTCTGACCCCTTTCTTTATAGGTATCCTTGTACTTTTCTTGTGTAGAATTTAGGTGGCTGTGGAATCTCTCTAGATATTTTCTAGGGTATATACTAAGCACTATGTACTTCTTGATTACGCTATGCCTATATGGCTGCTAGTATCTTTACTTAATCGAATGTTTTTTGTAATCTATGAAAGCCATATAGAGAGGTTTTTTGTACTCTAAGGGTTTCTCGATAACCTGAACAATGACATGGATGTGATCCATTGTAGAGCAACCTTTCTTGAAGCGAGTCTGCTCTCTTGGTTGACTTAATTCCAGTGTTGTCCTTATTCTAATGGATATTATTTTGGTAAATATTTTATATTATACTTGGAGTAAGCTCATCATCATCATCACCATCATCATCATCACCAGCCTGGTTACGCCCTCTGCAGGGCAAAGGCCTCTCCCATACTTCTGTAACTACCGCGGTCATGTACTAATTGTGGCCATGTTGTCCCTGCCAACCTAATGTCATCCACCCACCTAACGTCCTGCCACCCCTTGCTATACGCTTCCCTTTTTGCTATCTTTCCTCCTCATTACATGTCCTGCCCATGCCCCATTTCTTTTCTTGATTTCAACTAAGATGTCATTAACCCGCGTTTGTTCGCTCGGCAAATCTGCTCTTTTCTTATCCCTTAATGTTACACCGATCATTCTTCTTTCCATAGCTCGTTGCATCGTCTTCAATTTAAGCAGAACGCTTTTCGTAAGCCTCCACGTTTCTGCCCCATGCGTGAGTACTGGTAAGACATAGCTGCTATACACTTTTCTCTTGAGGGATAGTGGCAACCTGCTGTACATGATTTGAGAATGCCTGCCAAACGCACCCCAGCCCATTCTTATTCTTCTGGTTATTTCAGTCTCATGATCCGGATCCGCGGTCACTACTTGCCCTAAGTAGATGTATTCCCTTACCACTTCCAGTGCCTCGCTACCTATCGTAAACTGATGTTCTCTTCCGAGACTGTTAAACATTACATTAGTTTACTGCAGATTAATTTTCAGACTTACTCTTCTGCTTTGCCTCTCCAGCTCAGTGAGCATGCATTGCAATTGGTCTCCTGAGTTGCAAAGCAAGGCAGTATCATCAGCGAATCGCAAGTTTCTAAGGTATTCTCCATCAACTTTTATCCCCAATTCTTCCCACTCCAGGTCTCTGAATACCTCCTGTAAACACGCTGTGAATAGCATTGGAGAGATCGTATCTCCCTTGTCTGACGCTTTTCTTTATTGAGATTTTATTGCTTTCTTTATGGAGGACTATGGTGGCTGTGTAGCCGCTATATCTTTCATACTGATACTGATATCTTTCAGTATCTTTACATATGGCTCATCTACATCCTGATTCCGTAATGCCTCCATGACTGCTGAGGTTTCGACTGAATCAAACGCTTTTTCGTAATCAAGGAAAACTGGGTTGGTTATATTCCACACATTTCTCTTATCACCTGATTAATAGCGTGATTATGGTCTATTGTTTAATACCATTTACGGAATCCTGCCTGGTCCTTTGCTTGAGAGAAGTCTAAGGTGTTCCTGATTCTATTTGCGATTATCTTAGCAAATACTTTGTAGGCAACGGACAATAAGCTGATCAGTCTATAATTTTTCAAGTCCTTCGCGCCCCCTTTCTTATGCATTAGGATTATGTTAGCGTTCTTCCAAGATTCCGGTACGCTCGAGGTCGAGAGGCATTGTGTATATAGGGTGGCCAATCTTTCTAAAACAATGTTCCCACCATCTTTCAACAAATCTGCTGTTACCTGATCCTCCTCAGCTGACTTCCCCCTTTGCATAGCTCCGAAGGCGTTCTTTACTTCTTCCGGCGTTACTTGTGGGATTTCAAATTCCTCTTCACTATTCTATCTCACATTCTCGTCGTGGGTGCTACTGGTACTGCATAAATCTCTATAGAACTCCTCAGCCACTTGAACTATCTCATTCATATTAGTAACGATATTGCCGGCTTTGTCTCTTAACGAATACATCTGATTCTTGCCTATTCCTAGTTTATTCTTCACTGCTTTTAGGCTTCCTCCTTTTCTGAGAGCATGTTCAATTCCATCAAAATTATACTCCCTTATGTCAGCTGTCTTACGCTTGTTGATTAACTTCGAAAGTTGTGCCAGTTCGATTCTAGCTCTAGGGTTAGAGGCTTTCATACATTGGCGTTTCTTGGTCAGATCTTTCGTCCCCTGCGATAGCTTACTGGTATCCTGTCTAACGGAGTTACCACCGACTTCTATTGCACACTCCTTAATGATGCCCACAAGATTGTCGCTCATCGTTTCAACACTAAGGTCCTCTTCCTGAGTTAAAGCTGAATACTTGTTCTGTAGATTGATCTGCAATTCCTCCAGTTTCCCTCTTTCCGCTAACTCATTGATCGGCTTCTTATGTACCAATTTCTTCCGTTCCCTCCTCAGGTGTAGGCTAATTCGAGTTCTTACCATCCTATCGTCACTGCAGCGCACCTTGCCGTGCACGTCGTCATCTTGTATGATGCCAGGGTTAGCGCAGAGTATAAAGTCTATTTCATTTCGAGTTTCGCCATTTGGGCTCCTCCACGTGCACTTTCGGCTAAACCACTTGCGAAGAAGGTATTCATTATCCGCATAATATTCTGTTCTGCAAATTCTACTAATAACTCTCCCCTGGTATTCCTAGAGCCTGTGGCATATTCCCCCACTGACTTGTCTCTAGCCTGCACCTTGCCTACCTTGGCATTGATTCGGCCAACAGTATAGTGTATTTTGTTTTGACTTTACTCATCGTCGATTCCACGTCTTCCTAGTCACCATGAGTGGATGTAGGGGCGTAGACCTGTACTATCTTCTATTTGTACCTCTTATTAAGTTTCACAAGAAGACTTGCCACCCTCTCGTTAATGCTATAGAATTCCTGTATGTTACCAGGTATAGCCTTATTAATTAGAAATCTGACTCCTAGTTCTTGTCTCTCCGCTAAGCCCCGGTAGTATAGTACGCGCCCGCTTTTTAGCACTGTATATGCTTCTTTTGTCCTAACTGAGCCCTATTATATCCCACTTACTACCCTCTCATTCCTACAATAACAGTGCTAGGCTTGCCTCACTAGATAACGTTCTAAAGTTAAACGTTGCCAGGTTCAAATTCCAATGGCGGCCTCTCCGGAGTAAGCTAATGGGCCTGTAATTTTTTAGTTGTTTAACGTCACTCTTTTTGTGGATTATTTTAATGTTTGCATTATTCCAGTTTTCTTGGACCCTTGTAGTCGATAGACACTTCGTATAGAGAGCCGCCAGTTTTCCTAGCATTAAGTCTCCTCCATCTTTGAATAGATCGACTGTTATTCTATCCTCTCCTGCCGCTTTTTCCCGTTTCATGCCTTGCAAGGCCTTTCTGACCTCATCTCTATTTATAGAAGGAGTTTCTGTATACTGTTCATTATTGATTGAATCGAGCGCTACTGAGTCGTCTGGGTACTGTAAAGGTCTGTATAGAATTCTTCCGCAGCATTTACTATATCTTCAAGATCGCTGATGATATTACCCTGCTTATCTTTTAGCGCATACATCTTGGTTAACCCTATGCCAAGTTTCCTTCTCTCTGATTTCACGCTGCGTCCATTTTTTACGGCTTCTTCAGTCTTTCTCACGTTATAGTGTCGAATATCACTTATTTTCGCCTTGTTGATCAGTTTTGACAGTTCCGCAAATTCTATCTTATCTCTTTAGTTGGACACTTTCATTCTTTGTCGTTTCTTTATTAAGTCCATTGTTACTTGGAAGAGCTTGCCTACAGGTTGCCTTAGTGCCTTGCCTCCCACATCAATTGCTGCCTCTGAAGCCAGCCTCGTTATGTTTGCATTCATTATACCTCTATGTCACCATCATCATCTCCCCTGTTCTAAGGCTGCATATTTGTTTGCATGTATCAGTCTAAATTATTCTGCTTTTACCCTTAGTGCCTCTAAGCTGAACTGTTCTTTCTTGACCAATTTTACTCTTTCTCTGTTCAAATTGAGGTGGCTCCTGGCCCCCAATAACCTATGATAACTACATTTTACCCTACCTATTACTTGAACATCCTGCACTATGCTGGGATCGGCAGAAAGTAGGAAATCAATTTCATTTCTTTTTACCCCATTTGGGCTTTTCCAGGTCCATTTTCTGATGCTACGTTTGCTGAAAAAAGTTTTCATTATTCTCAGCTTATTCCTTTCTGCGAATTCTACCAGCATCTCACCTATAGCATTTCTAGAGTCGACACCGTAGTTGCCAATTGCCTGTTCACCCGCCTGCCTTTCCCCCACTTTTGCATTGAAGTCCCCCATTACTACTGTATACCGCGTTTGCACTTTTCTCACCGCTAATTCAACATTTTCATCAAACTGATCTACTTTCTCATCGTCAGGAGTGGGCGTTGGAGCGTAAGTTTGTACTATCTTTGATCTATACCATTTATTCAGTTTGATTATGACTACTGCTACTCTGTCGTTGATGCTGTAGAATTCGTCAATGTTGCCCGCTATGTCATTATGGATTAGGAATCCTGCCCCGTATTGCTTCTTATCAGGGAGACCTCTATAGCAGAGGACGTGGCCGTTATTCAGCAATGTGAAAGCCTCACCAGGTCTTCTAATCTCACTAAGGCCAATAATATTCCAACCAACATCTGATAAATCTCCGAAGAGTCCTGCCAAGCTTGCCTCACTCGACAGGGTTCGGGTGTTAAAAGTTGCAAGCGTCAGTTTCCATTGGCGGGCTGTCCGGACCCAGATATTCTTAGCACCCTCTGCGGCATTGCAAGTCTGACCGCCACCTTGGTCAGCCCCTGGGGACTGACCAAGGTGGCGCAGCCCCTGGGGACTGAGGGCCATTTCATTGAGAAGATCATATATAGGGATGTTGTGGCTGAATTCTGCACCAGGGAGGCGACTTCCTGTTCTGGCGAGGGAGTGTCTTTCTTCTAGCTTAGTTGGCCTTCCTAATTTGGTTGTATGTGGATTAGTATAGCCCCACTCGCTCTCAGCATCTTCGCCGGTGTCAGGCGCCACTCCAAGCCTGCAGATGGAGTGCACTGGAGGATGTCATTTAGGAATACCCATTAAGCTTCAACAAAAGACATTGCCTCACCTTAACAGGGCTTGGCCTCCCTGGTGCAGTATTCGGTCACTCCCTCCCGAATGTCTCATTCGATCAACCAATGGCCCTCAGTCCCCAGCAGCTGCGGAGTACCTTACAAAGACCTGTAACGGTCAGACCTGTAACGCAGCAGACGGTGCTAAGAATCTCGGGACCCGGACAGGCCGCCAGTCTAAACTGACCCTGGAAGCCTTTAACATCCGAGCTCTGTCGAGTGAGGCTTGCTTAGCAGGACTTTTTGTGAAACTATGAGACATTGTTTGCGGTATCATTGGCCTTTGGGAGATTAGAAGAACAGTTGAGGTTTATACAGTGTTGATTACCGGCCATGTCCTCTGCTATAAAGGTCTCCCAGATAAGAACCAATACGGGGTAGGATTCGTAATCCATAAGCACATAGCAGGCAACATTGACGAATTCTACAGCATTATTGAGAGGGTAGCAGTAGTCGTAATCAAGAGTGATAAGATGTATAAATTAAGGGTAGTACAAGCCTACGATCCAGCATCCAGTCATGATGATGAATTAGTAGATCAAGTTTAGATCACTTCGATGAAGATCAACGATAATGAAGACCTTCTTCATGGAACGTAGCAACAGAAAGTGGACCTGGAAAAGCCCTAAGGTGAAACAAAAAATGGACTAGATTTTATACTTACTGCTGATCCCGCCGTAGTAAATAATGTTGACGTATTAGGTAAAGTGCACGGATAATAGGTTGCTGAGGTCTATGATTCACCTCAATTTGACGAGAGAAAAAGTAAAATTGGTTAGGAAGAAAGAGGCAAACCTAGATGCAGTAAAGGTTAAAGTAGACCAATTCAGGCTGCTACTTGCAAACAAATATGCAGCCTTAGAACAAAGAGATGAAGAGGTAGTGAAGAGGTAGAGGTAGTGAATGAAACCATAACTAGCCTACCCTTCACTTCGTGCGGGAATGAAAGGAACGGATGCCAAGCGCCTGAGGCACGACGTGCCTAATCGTCATGCTCGTCGACTTGCGAAGACTTGCCCGTCGGGTGTGTGCGACCGGATTATGCACCAGTGCAAATCTTGCTCTCTGTTGTCCTACACCCGCCCCTTTACGCCAGGGAGTGCTTTCCCTCTGTATTCCTCTGTGTAAGTTGATCCGACGCGTATATACAAGGCCGCCTACCAGGGAGCATGAGAAAAGGAGGCCGGTGGAAGATATAAGAAAAACCACTGAGCCGCCACGTGGGGCCACATCTTCTCTGCCTTTGCGTGCAGGAACATGCAAGCCGAATGTTTCTTTACTCATTGGGAGCGCACTGCTTATCCGCAACGACGTATTTAACTTCTGATATTTGGTTTTTTGGTTTGGTCTTACCAGCACTCACGTACGGTGCGGAAACCTGGAGGCTTACAAAAAGGGCTCTCCTTAAATTGAGGACGAGGCAACGAGCAATGGAAAGAATGATGGGTGTAACGTTAAGCTATAAGAGTAGATTGGCTGAGAAAACAAACGCGAGTTAATCACATCTTAGTTGAAATCAAGAAAAAGAAGTGGGCATGGGCAGGACGTGTAATGAGGAGGGAAGATAACCGATGGTCATTAAGGGGTACGGAGTGGATTCCATGGGAAGGGAAGCGTAGCAAGGGGTGGCAGAAAGTTAGGTGGGCGGATGAGATTAAGAAGGTTGCAGGGACAACATGGCCAAAATTAGTACATGACCGGGGTAGTTGGAGAAGTATGGGAGAGGCCTTTGCCCTGCAATGGGCGTAACCAGGCTGATGATGATTTTGTTTTACAACACCTCGTCTTCCCTGCCAAACCTTCCTCTGCGATGGCAAACATTTATCGAGCTCCAAGCAAATACTGTTGAAGGTTGCCGAAAGCCCGTCCCCGTAACAATTTCTGGCAGCCGTAGCAGTAGCAACAACCTAACTGGCACAGCCATATTAAAAAAAAATCAAAATATGCATAGCATAAACGCTTGCCAGTACCTGTATTTTATCTCAAAAGAAACTAAGAATATTAGGTGACAAAGCTTCGCAGTTGAGTGATCTCAGGTTGCGCGACAAGGTTGACGTAGTAAGTGCTTTTGCGTATGTCCTAATTAGTAGCTTCTTTAACATGCACGCGACATTGAAATGAATCGAACTCGCATATTGCGCGAGACTGCGCTGCCTAATAAAATGAGGAAACATTTGTGGCCATCTTTATTTTCATAAGAAGCCAACGGATGGTTACTTGGCTACGGCTTTTTCTTCTATAATATACCTGCAGCAACCGAAGGTACTATTGCAGAGGGGGGGGGGGGGGGGATACATAGTATGTACATGCGGCCGCCGGCGTAGAGCACACAGTAAACGACCGCGCACGCCGTTACACACCAATAAAAATAATGATAAAGGCCATTAGGCACCCACAAAAATACCTGCGCACTCCACTATACATCCAACAAGAAAGCTCGAAATGACACTTTAGTTCGCATTCAGTAATTTGCCGTGGCAATTGATGGAATGCACACCATTAAATTATGGTGTGCTGAAACAAATGAGCCATAGAAGACATTCTTTCTACAATTAATTTCCCCTGCTTTACATTGATAACCACGTTCTTGAGATAAAAAAGATAAGGGGGGAAAAGTTAAGTTTCGCTGTCTACTTCAACCACGCCGCATTAAGCTTTAGTATAGCATCACTAATAGCATGCTTTTTTTTTCTACACGGAGTTAATAATTTCCCTCCCCGCCGAATTGCAGTAAGGCTAGAAGTAAAGTTATCATTATTGGAAACAAATTGAGCTGCGATGTTTTGTGCCAGTTTAAGCGTATTAGAAAGGATATTGGGTTACGGCTCCCTAACTGCACAGGCGTACTCTAATATGGATCTTGCATTAGTAAAGTATTTCTCTAATATTGAGAGCCGCTGTCCTTGCAGTTACGTTTGAGGAAATTCAGCGTTTTGCAAGTTCTCGCTATTACTTGTTCAACCTGCTTAGTCGAAGTTAAGTCGAATGAAAAGTAAGCCCCAAGATTTTATACTCACTCTGTCGTATAGCTGTGCAGTATCTAATGTATAATTAAAGAGGTATGGGCTGAGCTTATGTGTGATGGAGATGAACTGAGACTTACTTGTGACTAACGCGCAATGTGGTCTGCGCAAAGCAGTTGGAATAATGTGCTCTATTACCTAGTCGCTTCTCGAGAAGCCAATAGTACCCCACGAGCACTGTGAAGGAGAGCACAGAAATCTGCATTCAAGAGGCTACAGTGGCAAATATAAAATTGTTCCACAAGAAAACATGCATAATGGCCAATTGGGTATGCATTTACAGGTACTATTCAAATCCGCACATCACAAATATTTCTTTCCCGAATTTCTCACCATTGTAGAGACTTTATTGCAGTACTTTGTGTGTCATTATATAGCCCATACACACAGAAAAATAACCTGACTGAAGCTGTGGTAATTCAGTATATTGAAGGGAACTTTGGGGCTTAGATATTAAAATGCTCCTACGTATGGGTCACCTTAGTACAAGCCGCTTGCTTTACTACTTGCTCACTTTTACGCCGGGAGTATAGGGTGCCAACATGCACTGCTGGATTCCTGTAAGCACGATAGAACAGCTCGGATATGCAGAAACATAATCACTCTCAAATGTTGATTGCACACATTTGCTCGCAAAATATGCTGAAAAGCATAATTGCCTAGCATTCAAAAAGCATTTCAAATGTAAGGGTTGATGCTCAACATTGCTAGTGTGACATTTTATATTTATAGTACAAGATAACAACGATTGACAAAGAACTACCAAGTCAAAACGCAGGCAGTTTTCTGTGACCTTCTACGTGGTTGCTAGCTATTAAGATGTGAAGAAATCTGTGAATTTGAAAGTGCTTTATGTAAACTAAAACACCGTGAAATGCGGCCTAACACTGAGGTGAGGCAGTCTTTTTGTCACATCAGCTCCTTGAGAGTTACGGGTGAAATATGTGTATGCACTATTTTTAGCTGAAAACAGCGTGAATTTCTCATTTAGAGCTGAGAATGATCAATGCAAGCTATCTCTAATGTGTCAGGCACAGATATAGCTATTGGTCTAATGGTTACTGCGGTCCACTGCTTTGCACAATGATAACAATGTTTGCTGCAACTTGGGCAGCACATTCACAGTGAAATAATATATACAAAATCGCATTTGCACCTCCGCTTTTATATTGTATCCACCGACACAGGAGACGAAAGCCCGGACTGGAATAATTCTTTACGTCACTATTCAAAAAGTAAGCCTGTTTTTGGCATCACACGTCTCCATTTTCCATACATGGTACTTATTGCATGTTCTGAATCTGCACGTATTGTCAGTGGTATATATTCTATTGCGAAAATACCTTGTTTGGCGTATTTTTACCTGTATATTTTTAACTTGCCCACAAGTTCTGTCTGTTGTACACGTTCATATACGTCCTTCAGTGGGGCATGTTTGCAGTGCCATCATTAGTGCAGGAAATGCTATGAAAGCTGTGAATTCAATAAATAGAAAGCCTGTTCAATATAAAGGACAAACCCGCAGACAAGAGAATCATAAACCAGCTTAGATGGCGGCACTATACAAAGGCTTAGTTCCTCATTCTGCTGTCACGTGGTTTTGACTGTCACGCTAACGAAAGTACGGGTAATTCACATTTCAATTGAGGAGTGAAGGTTGAATAAGTGCGACATATTGAGTACGTCTCATGTATATGGTCTCCTCCTCAAAAATACCTCATTGAACTTCTGGAGGGCATCCAGAATAGAGCGAGCCGTTTCATTTCGAAAAATTACAGTAACCAGTCGAGTGTAACCCAAATAAAAGTCGATCTTTCGTTGCAACCACTAACTACTCGCGGTGATATTGCCTTTCTGTTATTATTTCATAGATTCATTCACACAGTTGGCCTAACCTTATCAAACCCGAAGAAAACGTCCTCGACGTCACAAAGACTGAACAATCAGTTCAGCTACACCCGCATTAATCACAACACCCACGTTTTCAATTTTTCAGCTTTGCCCCATTTGGTCCGTTTATGGAATGCTCTAATAGAGAACATCGCTTGCCAGTCTAAACACAGTGCATTTCGCAATCTTCTAATTGATCAATATGCTGTTTCAACCATCTAACACGTCTTGCCTACTTCTAATTTCTTTCCTTAATTTTTCTACGTGGTAATAAAAGAATTTCAGTGATCCTAATTTTTTACTATACTTACTACTGCATACATGCAAACGCGTTTATAATGTTATTATGGTAATATGTTATTGTGTTTACAGTTTATTGTTATTGCTCTACATATTGTATTTGCTAATGTCGCATTAATGTTCCATGTTGCGTGCATATTCCTTTCATTATACTGATGTTCCTTTTTCCCGGTTCCATACTAATATGTTACCGTATTTCGCTCTTACGCAACGCCTTCTTGAAGGCCTGTAAGGTACACGTAAAAAAAAATAAATAAATAAATAAATAAATAAATATTCCCATGCCGCTACCAGCCACTTCAGAATATGTAGCGGAGTGAGCTGCGTGAGATTGGTGTGGCTGAACTGATGTATCACATCCAGCTTCCGCACACAATCTGATTGCCAGCAGCATAAAGGCCTTTGAAATATTGGTTAAGTGGTGGCTTTCCAATAAATTGACTATTCAAGAGGGAGATTTCACTCAATCGAAAGGCTCAAGTGAAAGCCAAAATCTCATGACACCAAATGTAGTCACCATGTACGACTGAAGAACAGCACATGGCAGAATGATGAGCAGTAGAATTCGCTTCACTAGTATACAAGTTGTGTCACTCCGTTCAATATTTCAATGTTGGTATACTAAACACAAGACATTGAGTTGCTTAGAAGGCATAATGAACAAGACCACTACAATAACTGATGGCAAAGGCTAAATGAAAAGCTTCTGCGTCAGGTACAGGTTTGGTCTGAAATATGCATTCTTGCACGCAGAGGATGCAGTCCACAAATTGCTTTTCATACAGGTGTGCAATGTAGCTCCACCACGTCATGAAATTTAAATAAGACCAACTGAATACTGTATAGAAGATCTTTTAAAGGGACTAGTTGATAGGAGGCCTTGTGCTGTTTCATTTACACTCACGTACACGTAAACGCAAGTCTCCATACATTTTGTATTTACATGTTAGTGTGTGTGTCAAATGAATAGCACAAATTATGCAATGAAATCATAAGCACTTATTATATTTTGTACAGGCCTAATTCCTATTACTTACGCAATGACTTCCTTTTCTAACATAGAGCAAGTCAACTGCGTGCATGATTTAAGCTGATGTTGCTAATAAAGCGGGGCTGGGGTATCATTTACGAAATCTGATAGAATAAAGAAGGGTCCGTCTGTATGGTTCTAAAGTTGATGGCTTGACAATGTCTTATCTGGCTTGGCAGCAAACTTATCGGAAAAAATGTAGCACATTGACTGAAACAGGGTGGCTAATATAATATAGGCAGCAGATATTCTGCCGGCCGAGTCAGCTGAAAATTTTACAACCAGTTTGCCCTCATTGGCTAGCTTCGATCGCATAACTAATGCTGACATATTTGTGTGAGAATTTGAGTTGAGAATATTCTCATGACAACGACTATACACCCTTTTCCATTGTGATAACAGCTAAATTCTGAGGCGCAATGCAGCGCGGTCATTAACATGCTAAAGAATGGCAAGAGGTGAGGCGCCTCTTTCCATAATCTGGCAGCGCAGCTGAAAACGATCCGCTTACTGAGTGGAACTGTGGCCTGTGCAAAATAAATGTCGAGATGGACATTTAAAGCATCCAATAACCTACATCCACGAATTAATAGTAGCAGTGCTTTTCAGCTAGATGAAAGGCTACTTGAAAAACACTTAATGTACAGTCTTTGCCGGCACAAATGAGATTAAGGCACATTATTCGGCACTGACTGTAGGCAGAATGAAGAAGAAGATAGAACCTAAAGCCCTTGCACAGCAGACTATGCTGGTGCTAGTGATAAATATAATTCGCATTAAGCTGAAGTCTCGCGCCAAAAATGGGTACCACGAACCCTGGAATGAACAAGGGTGAACATACAAAGTAAGGGCAAACTTTCTCTAAGCTTACTCTGCCCACATTAGTAACGTCACCATGGCTAGCCAGTGGAGAAAAAGTCTGCGAAATTTCTTTTTATGCGATTATGCTGGCTCCTAATAGAATATCATATATTACCATACCTTTGTTCACTCTTACTTGCTTATTTTTGCGCACATATATATTGCTTTTTGTCAGAAAACGAAGATTGGTACAGAATCAGAAGGAAGCATCTAGTTCTTAGCTACAATACATTCAACTACCAAGCCACTGGTGTCTGCATAAGCAGACTCTGCGCTTGATCACCAGCAAAAACCAAGCAGTTAGGATTCTTGCGTATTCAAGCCGCTTGCATCACAAAACATAAAGCTATGGTATCAGGGTTATAAACATGGATAAGATAATTCAGAGAAGCTGTCCAGCCCTAGTGAGGCACCTTACTCCTATTTATAACATTTATACCGCAGTGTGCTACTCTATTTGTCAGCTCCATTGTTATTTTGAATATGAGGCTACCTATTTAGTGCAATCAATGAATTTCAGCTATTCACAGCAATGTCCACATCATAAAAATTAAGGTTGCCCCAAGTTTGCATTCATGATATTAGTGCTCTCAGGAACGCCCAAATTTCACGAGAGCGCTGTATGCACTAAAGCATGTAATTTTTAAGATGTTTGAATTCCCCTCCCCGATAGAAGCATCTTCAAAAATTCAGCAAGAACTTTTGAAACAAACGATACAAGTACGAAGCAGGAAAGGCTGGTGTGGTAGGGCTTTCTTTATCGGGCTGAAACACGATCGGCAACACTTGTGCTCAGTCCACTTCTGAGCACACGCATATCGCATAATACGAACGCTTTTACGAGTAGTACCGCTACGACACACCTCACATATATATCACGATTTGTATCTTGCGAACACACTTCGTAATAGCAAGAACACAGCTCGGATGTCGCAGTCCCCCCGGTTCATTGCAGCCGGCAAAGCCAATCACGAGCCAATAAAGCTTATCGCAACTGACAGTGCCATTACTTCTGAAAGTTGTAAAGGACTGGCATTCACCGCTACGCGGCAACGAAACGCATACACAAAACACATACCAGTCACGTAGGCTGGGTGCGCCGATCAGACACTTTTCATTTCGCCGTACCCTGAACATGTGTAGTGCTCAGAATGCACATGTATGAGAGGGACATCCCTTTTGCAATGCACACATGAAGCACAGCCTAGAAAAATCACGAAGTGAATGACTTAAAAGATATCATCCGACGCTCTCGTAAACACAGTACACACTTCCTGCGCTCCGTCTCCTTCTGTCGGCAGCCGTGCGCACTGGTGAGGCCTGGAAGAGTACACCGGCTTGCTTACTTCGATGGCTATCTCCGTGGGCTGCTGGATAACTCTCGTAACAATCACAAGAACGAGAAAAAATGGACTGCTTCTGATGCAAATGTAGCTTAGGCCTCGCGTCCTCACTTCGCTTTGCGTTGAGCAAGCGCCATGTCTGCCGTCAAGACGCCCCATGCCGTCCGCCTCGGACCAACCAGTGAGAGACGAGCAGGTGTGCGAATGGCAAATTTGCGAATGGTCGTCCGTCTGTGGTCCGGACACCGAGACAGTCATCTGGAGGCGGGTGGACGCAGGTGGAACGGACTGGCAGATTCAGCATGTTTCGGCCTTACGCAAGGCGTGTTGAGGAGCGCGTTCCAAAATAATATGCAAAGCGTAAATCGTGTTCCAAATATTTAGGGCGGAAATATTCAGGTCAACATGTGTATTGTGCCGAAGAAGATTGGCAGGCTGAAAAGCCCCGTTGCCATCGCGTGGCACGTACCCAGTTCGTTCGCTGGCTCTTAGTAGTGCTGCAAATGGCTCTTAGTAGTACCTCGCCACCTACGTCAAGAATTCTGCTCCGCTTTTCGTTCTGACCCGAAGTGTGGTCACGGCGGAGTGTCAATAACTTACACACGGCTTCGCCTACAATATTATTGGCGAGGGATGTGCACCTTCGTCCACAAATACGTACGCTCCTGCATTGCCTGCCAGCGGCGCAAATGTGTCCCGCATCTCTCCACCGAATCTCTCCAACCACGTCCCTGCCTAGCTCAGCCATTTGACCATGTCGGCATTGATATATATGGGCCTCTTCCATCTACTGGCACTGGAAACCGATGGATTGTTGTCGCCGTAGATCATTTGACATGGTATGCTGAAACCGCCGCCTTGCCTGTCGCATCAGGAAAAGACATCGCCTCGTTTATTCTAAACAACTTCGTTCTCCACCATGGCGCACCTCGTGAACTGTTGAACGCTAGGGGCGGCGTAGTCCTCTCAGATGTCCTGCAGTCACTCCTATCTGAATGCCGCGTTATTCACCGCACTACTACTGCTTATCATCCACAGACCAATGGCTTAACAGAACGATTCAACATAACTCTTGGTGACATGCTATCAATGTATGTTGCATCTGACCACTCCAACTGGGACCTCGTACTTCCGTTCGTCACTTACGCATACAACACTGCCTCTCAAGCCACTACCGGATTCTCACCATGTTTTCTGCTTTACGGCTGCCATCCCTCCAACACCATTGATACGGTTCTCCCGTACCAGCCGGACCCTGCTGAATGCTCACCTGTTTCTACGGTTGCTCAGCACGCCGAGAAATGCCGCCAACTGGCCCATTCGTTGACATCTGCTCAACAATGCCGCAAAAAAGAACGCCGTGACCTCAATCCTCCCCCTCACCCTTTCCGCGTCGACTCACTCGTGTGGCTTTGGGTCCCGCCTGTTGGTGCTACTGGCCTTTCGTCCAAGCTCCTCCCGAAGCACCACGGGCCCTGCCGCGTGGTTGCACAAACATCACCAGTGAACCATAGAGAAAGAAATTCAACAAGAGGGGACACTCTTCAAAAACTGGCAACAGGAAACACGTCACGCCTAGTTTCAACAACAACCGTTAGTTGACGCGAGCATCAGAAAAAAAAGAATGTGAAATAAACTTCCAGACAACGTTTAATTTTTTTTATTCCTTCCCACTAAAAGTGAAAAAGTTTTGCGTGTGAATGAACTTATACTTTGCAACTTTTTGTTGCGTTGCCTAGCAACAAGCTAGCGGCACGCCAGACACGCGTGCATACGTCATTCGCCAGACAAGCCGCAGGAGTGAACGTGGACGGTCGTACGTGCGAAGTTTATTGGGCTCTCGGCCTTCTCTATGCTTCTCTTGCGTGTCGTCTGCATTTCGACATGGCACCACTGCACTACTGGACTACGGCAAGGTGAGAAATTGTGTTTGACAGTGTGCGGCTCATTTTAATCACAATTAGGCTTAGTTCGAGTGGCGCAGTTAGCGAAAAACAGCACCGCCGTCCTGGCGCAGTTAACTTGAGTTAATGCCTCGTCCTGGGAGATGTTTGCGACGCTTTTTATGAGCCCCAACATTACTGTAACTTATTTCGGTAGTTTTTGGGCACGCTTGCCGCGCCTGGCTTATTGACGCAGTAAGCGAAAACCCGCTCGGCCGTGCGACGCATTTGCGCTTGTGCATGCCTGTACTACGTCGTAGCGCCTAAGACAAGTTTTCGCGCATTCTGTGGCCCCCAACATTATTGTAACTAACGTCGTTATATTTGGGGTAGTTTAGAAGCACGGTTGCCGCGCCCGGCTTATTGACGCAGTTAGCGAAAAGCAGCTCGGCTGTGTGCCGCAGTTAGTTTCGCGTGTACTGAATCTTACTAGTAGAAGTTCGTGAAGCATTCTCTGACCCGAAGAAGTATTGTAATTTATTTGGTAACTTTTTGGGATATCTTGAGGCTTGCTCGCCGCGCCTGGGGTTCTGAAGCTGTTAGCAAAAAAGCAAGCTGGCCATAGCGAGTTAGTTTTGCGTGTACTGAATTTTAGTGGGACAAGTTTGTGACGCATTTTATAGCCCTGCAACAACATATACCTTATTTCGGTACTCACGCTTCTCGAAAACGCGACGAGCGATTGCCGAGAGTGATAACACGGGAGTGTTGCATGCGCCGGCAGGACGCGTAAAAGATAACACGGAGGAGCTCAAGAACATGACATTTATGTATTCTGAGCGACTGAAAACAGGCTTTGCACCCACGAGTCTGACTTGAGTGTGATTACAAGGCATTCTGCGAGCGTGTAACATAATCTGGCTGAGCCTGTGTTGTAGCCACCTTTGTGTACTTGGCGTACCATCGTGTCGACTGAGGCCAAGTTGTTTTGGAAACGCGCAGTCACCCGTGTATTTGTGCACTTAAAGTGCAGGAAATAACGCCCGGGAAAGGAGGGGTGCCTGAAAATCGGATGTTCTGATTTTATGGCATTGTTTGGGAGGAGTCTTTGCTGCGAAATGTACCTAAAAGTGAATTTATCTGTAATGCCGCTCATTCACCACTTACGAACGTTTCGCCTCTACACGCAATACTCCTGTTAGGTCAATATACTGAAATGATACATGCTTGTAATTTACTTTCTTTCAGCTGATGGAATCCGGTGGAGCATCGTACGGCAACGACTGCTGCTTACCTGGTGCCACAACTTTGGATGAATGCAGAAGAAGCCCGGAACGAGCATTTATATAGAGCAAAATAAACATTTCATCATTTCAGAAGACTTCTTTCATTTTCTTTATGAAATTGCAGCTGACAGATTCGGCGCAGTCTTGTAAAGGTCAATCGCAATCATTTCTACTTAATAATGAAACGATTCCACGCCAAGGCAACGCGAGGTTCAGCAGAAGTGGGGAAAAAAAACAAAATGCCGTGCCGAGCAGCGGAGCCCGCGCGGCGTGTACCAACTGGTGTTCAAAACGCGCGCGCCCAAAACCGAAACCGGAAGGAGTCAACAACATTCGCTTGGTGCGCTACAGTCAATTCGGCCGCTGGGCTCTATGGGAGTGTCCGCTCTTGTTGAAATTTCTTTCTCTATGAGTGAACTACGTGGTTGAACCCGTATCGCCATCTTCCGATCTGCGTCTTCGGGGGCGAGAGACTGTGCACATTGACTGGCTGAAGCAGTATTACGATTCGCCTACCTGTTCCTAGGTCGCCAGGATGGCTACTCTTCAATTCCGAGGGTGATTGTGACGAAGAAGATCGGCAGGCTGAAAAGCCCCGTTGCCATCGCGTGGCACGTACCCAGTTTGTTCGCTGGCTGCGCCCTACCTGCTGGTGCTGAGTTTGTCGCTGCTGCTCTACGAGCCGAATAAACCCCCTTTACAGTATATAAGTGCAAGTTCAACATCCTAAAGAAGTCCAAGGTCCGAAGGCAGCTCGTCTGGTCCGGATGACACACCCGGAAGGATAAAAAAGCACGCTGTGCCCACCGTCATAGCGGCAGCGGGCGTTGTTTAACTGAACAAGGCTGTCGTGTGCGGGAAAAAATAATTTGCTAGCACGTTTTTTTCCATTATCTTGCCTAAACAGCACACTGGGCTTTGAAGACGTCATAGTGTAAGCTACGTGTTAGTTAGGCCTCTTCAGTTGATGGAACATCTCCATTAGGTTTATGCGAAATGTTTTCGGCACTCTGCGCCCATGAGCAAGCGATCGCTGAAGACAGTAATCGGGCACTTGACCTCTCACTATGAGGCCATAGCGAGTGAGGCACCATGATGACCAAAATCTAGCTGCTGCCTCGTTTTCAAAATTGTCATAGCCATAGAATTCATTTAGCAGAACTGGTAATAGCGACAATTACAATGGGTCAGCATTAAACTAGATGATCGAGAAGACATATTCCTTTATTTGAAGCATACCTAGGTCACAGCTCGCATTCCGTAGTGCGCATTGTAGAAACACACAATAACATTAAAGTCTAGGAGGCAGCTGTATGTCAATTCTCGTTTAGCTATTTTGGCGATTTGAAAAGTTGCGTGGCAAATGAATGTGCACCGAAGTGTCTGAAAAAAGTGTGCATTTGTTCAGAAACGCAAAAGGCGAAAGTACACTTGCACTACACCTGCCTACGAACGAAAATGAGGAAATTACAACTGCGGTTTCAGAAAGTGACTGAAGCTATAAGTGACATGCTCGAATGACAGAAGTTCTGAGAAAAGAAAAACAAAGCGTTACGCGCGCACAACTACAGAAGAGGAATGAATGCACTCACGTTTGTAATGCAACCGCCTTGAAAAGAACGTCGCCCTCCTGCTTTCCTCTTCTTTCTCCTTCCTTTTTAAATTTCCATTTGGTTGAATAAAGACCACCTGGTGGGCTTGATTGTGAGACATCTTGATTGTCGTAATATACAGCGTGCTTTAAACAATACTTTCGAGGTTCGTTGAAAATATAAAATGTGTTGTAACTAAGTCATTTACCCGAAATTATTTTGATCACAGATAAGTATATGTTATAATGAGACTTGCTAGTAATTAGACAAATATTTAAAATATTTACACAAGTTTTTAAGCAACACTGTTTGGCGATAACCGGAAAGCTTCAAATAAAGACACCAAAGAATCGTAGGGCAGAAGACGTGATAGGAATTTCCAGACTTGCAAACATTTAATGCTGCTATATTCTTCGAAATAATAATCTCGGCCTCTTTTCACCAAGAAAACCGAAACGCATAACTGCCGAAGTTTCGGCTCGCCCATAGCAGACGTCGTTAACTGGCGTCGTAGTCTCCGCCTCGCCGTCACACCAGCGGGAACAAGTGTCACCCTCAAGATGTCATCTCCTTCGTTTCATGTGTTGCCGGATGGTGAGCTGGAAAGAGTGACGCCACTGATGGGCATGTCACGCTAGTTCCAATACCCCCGCGTTCCCCTGATCCTAGAAGGCCCCACCCGCCAAGAGCAGGCGTCACTTCGAAGAGTTAGTGTGAGTGCGGCTCTTACATGTGCCATGTGCGCACAGTTAAGACAGATCGGCAGCTGCTCGTTCTCTCGTGCAGCAGTGTCCGCGGCACACCTGCATCGTATATTCCATGGACATAGCTTGCCGGGCAAATGGGTCGTCGATGTCGCGGTCGCCGTATGCATATTTACTCTTAACAAACTGAGAAAATTACGCGGTCATATTCGCGGAACGCCTCACGATGCTTTTATTTTTGAACAAACTGATGCTTTGAAAAGTCATTGATGTTATTAAGGCGCATGCCTAAGACTGCTCATGGGACGAAAAATCCCATGTCCGCCATTACGCCATCCTGCGTTATGGCACCGAAATTCACAGAATTCATAGCAGGTTGAACCCTCGAGCCTTGGTGAGAATTGAACCCACTAACAGTGGTGTTGTTATGACGAAGTCATTGAAGACCCGCGACCGTGGTAGGAGTGAAACCCACGACCTTTTGTGTTGGTTAGGGCGAATTAGGCTACTAATTTATTTATACGAAAGCGTAAAGCCGAAGCGAAGAAGAATCGCCAGCATGGCCTGTGTTGTTAATTAAAGCAAAGTTAACTAACAGTTAAATGACTTGTAAATGTGTTTATTAGTCACCTGCGTTTGAGATCGGCAGTTAGAGCAGCGCGCGGACTCGCAGCACGAACGGCATTCCCGAGCAAAAGCACCGAAGAGAACGACCTACCATATCGTTCCAAACTTTCTCTACATGTACCCCCGAGAACGAAAGGGAGCCACCCGGCGAGCTAATAGCTTCTCACTATAAGTGGGTCATTGTAGGTCTCGAGGCGGTCAACGTTGACAATGTCTCGTCCACGACAGCGCACGTCCGAAGACGGTTCAACCGGCTCAGTCATGCAGTTGACAGGAGATGTGCGTTCAACTGCGTGGTAAGCGCCGTCATACTTGGGCAGTAGTTTCAACGAGAGCACAGGTGCAGTCGAAGGCACCGAGAGCCACACAAGCGCTCCGGGGCGGAACGTGGGCACAGAAGTAGTTCCACCGCGAGCGGTCGTTTGGAGCTCTTGGTCATTTGAAACAAAGGCCCACGCGAGATGGCGACACTCAAGCAGGAAGGAGGCAACTTCGCGCGCTGCAGCCGCTGGGAGACCGATAGTTTCGGCGTATTGCGTGAGGTGGTCATCAGCCACCGATGGCCCAGCGGTTACCAGCAGATGTCAGGGGAGGTGTTTATCGCAAAGGCGTCCAGTCATGCATTACACTATGCACTGCAGTTCCTCCACTGGCTTTAGCAGAAGGTCAAATGAGAGAATCAAATGACTATTATATAATGATAACAAACATAAAATATTAAAATATAAAATATTATAAACATAAAAATAACCATTCAACTTAATAATTACTGAGTTCATCACATCATAGCTAATATTATACGAGACAATGTGTCTTTTTATATGTCTATGAAGCTGCATCAAATATGTAGCTGCTTTGCACTAGCAAACAGTTATAAGAGACGCAAAATTCGTGGTTACCATCCGCATTATAGTGTAGAACAAGGCAATGTTAAGACATAGACATTCTTTGTTATAACACTGTCCATTACTTCAAGCCTTTATCTTCCTATGAACTTCTTTTTTGTTTTGGGCAGTATAGCGTGATGATGGAGAAAAGGCAATAGTGCGAAATTAGTAGCAGCAACTACAAACATTTCGGTTTCTTTTGTTGTGACAACATGGATTTTAAACTGCCTAGCAGCTCAACCAACTAGCGGTGTAACTTTTTATTCTCCATCCCACGTATGAAGTGGTTCCAGCACATAAAACCGAGTGGAGTCATTACACATCCTAGTAGTTGAGCTTACGCAGAGACATGACCAGTTTCTTTTTGTCCCCGCTCCTTGGTCGATTCTTTGGGAGTACTATCGCTCAGGATTTTGGCAGACGCATGCGCGGCAGCGGTACCCTTGGAGCCATATAACGCACGAGAATACACCTTGTGTGCCGCCTCCTCAGTTGAGGCTGAATTTTCCTTACAAATGACACTGATATCTGTGACGCTGTCGCTCCTTTATTACTTCGCGTAATTTGTCGTCGATAAGTTTTTCCTCCATATCGGACCGGTATCATGTGCGGACAGATATGTATCTGGTAGTCTCTGTACCTCCACTCTAGCTATTTTTGGCTGGTGCGGTGGCTTGTAGGGGCACGTCCAGACTCTTTATGACATTTTGAATCGCGGACTGCCCACGTGACATCAATGAAGTGTTTCCAAACAGTGTTGTCTTAGCCATGATGTCGAAATTAACCTTATGTGCGTATGTACGAAAAAGGTGCTCTGACAATTGCCTACAGCGATGACATTGTTGACGTGTTAATGTTTAACCTTCACTGCAAACATGTCCAGCACACCTGGAACACCGGCACGTGAGTCGACGACCAGATGTAAGTTCGACAAGAGCGAGGCATTGTTATTCTCAGCTGCACATGATGTGTCGTAATTTTCTCTTAGCTTAATACCTTTTAGCCATAAAAGAAAAAGACTGGAGATGAATTTAGTCATCTTTAAAATAATAGGACACTTCCGTCGTTTCTCTCCGTAAGTATTCCGATCCCTAACATTTAAAACACTGCTGTAGGCCTGTGCTCATGTTTAGGATTTGATCGCAGATGCTGTTAACTTTACATTTTACGTTTAGGGAGCTAACTACATGATAACTCTTCCATTAGTTCGCCACAATGGCTGATTTCCTGCCTTTCAGCGCTGCTCACACATGCGACTACCTAAAGCATGGTTGATTTGGCGCTCTCCAAAGCGAATTATGTCTGCTACTATCAAAACGTTGCTGGGGACAGGGTACTTCGTCACTTTGAGGTCTACTAGAGAGAGCACAGAGTATGCGTACCGGTGGGAGTGTATTTTAGCGTTTTACTTATGCAGGGTGCAAAAGGTAATCGGCCAAGGACCCATTCAGTGTCTTCATTAGATGACCTTGTTAGACAGCAGTCATTCAAAAATGAAATTCAACCAGGCATACATTCGTACTTTTCTGCGATTTTTTTCATTCAGAAAAAATATTGATTGATTGAATCGCTTAGCATCCGGCGCCTATAAACGCAACTAGTAGCTTACATCTATGCAGGTTAATCTTGATGGTATCGATGATGATAGGTACCGCTTTAGCGCAATCATTACCTACGAATGCAAGCAAATGATGTTAATAGATAAGAGCGCCAATAATGCCAGTGAATTTGAAGTTTATGTGAAGAGCAATGAAGCAACATCTATATACAGCTCCTCAGGTATGACCGCATTAGATATGAGTATGTATTGGTGGAGTGTGCACCTCGTATACATTTGAATATGTACAATATGGTAACCAAGCGCTTCGTTAGTATCTTTTTTCACTAAAAGCCAGAGCCTTCTGTGACTCTATTGAGTTCGTCGTGGAAGTGCTGCAGGAATATTCTTGGTTAGAAGGCGGACTTTGGGGAATCTGTTTCTGCATCTTTTACAAATATTTACAAATTTACGACTGAAACGTGGTTTGTGCCACTACATCTTGATCGTGAAGAAATTGCGGTCACTGACCAAGTCAAAGTCAAAATACCACAGAGACGTTGCGGGACCCGTACGGGTTCCTTGATCACACTAAACGATCTCACCGGTTGATCACCCCGGTTATCAGGTTGCCTACATCAAGTGCTGGGCCAGCTTGCCGGCAAGACAGCGACGCACATTTTTAAATTCTTCAGCCTTCGTGGGGAAAGCCCGCGACATATCCCTGGATGAAGACGACGTTATGGCTTCATTTGACGTGACGTCGCTCTTCAGTGTCTGTTGACCTGGCCGTAGCCACGTGCAGAGATGTCCTGCTGGCGGACAACACGCTCGCTGAGCACACGCCAGTGGAAGTACAGGACGTTTGCGAGCTGCTAGACTTTTGTTTGACAACACCTACTTCACTTACGACAAACAGTTTTACAGGCAGATCAACGGAACTGCCAAGGGTGCTTCCATTTCCCTTACTACCACCAACTTGGTCCTATAGGTCATTGAACAGAAAGCCCTCGCTGACTTCGCTCCTGCGCCGAAGGTTTTCGTCCACTACGTAGACGACTGCTTCTGCTTTATGCGAAGGCAGAACGCTTCACGCCTCCTACGTCTTCTCAACTCAGCAGACGCAGCCATACAATTTACTACAGAATACGAGTGTGACAATAGCCTCCCTTTCCTTGACGTACTCCTGTGGCGAAGTGGAATGAGACTCTCATTTGCCGTGCATAGAAAGGCGACTCATACCGGCCGGTGTAAACTTCAATTCATGTTACCCGACTTGCCACAAGCAATCCGTTGTCTCATCTCTCGTGACGCGGGCCTCACGCATCTGCTCAAGTGACCACGAAACGCAGAACGAACTGAGAACGAACTGAAAACAATTCGTCACGAATTATACAGGAACGAGTACCCCATGAAGTTTATTAACAAAATGGAAGCTGGTGTCCCCTATCCAAAGCCGTCTCGAGGCAAGTCGTTCACGAAATGCGCTGGCGTTCCATATGTGCCTGGCGTCAGCGAAGCTCTTAGCCGCGTATTCTCAAGATACTGTCTTAGAATAGCACACATGCCATCCAACAAGCTGAGAAATCAGCTTGTTAACGTTAAGTATCGGCTTGAAAGCAGGAATTATCTTGGTGTTATCTACAAGGTCCCATGCGCTGACTGCAGCTGCAGTTACGTCAGCGAAACCGGCATATTCACGAGAAGATTGAAAGAGCCCCAAAGGGACGTCTCCAACAAGAAAAAGCGTCGAACGCCTTTTCCAAACACGCCGATAATCCCAGTCACCGCATCGATTGGAAAAGGGCTGCTATAATAGCTAAAAAAAATAATTCGGTGACGCGACTCTTGTTAGAATCTATCTATTCAGACTACTGACAACAGTATCAATAGGACCGATGGAAATGTGCCTGCCACCTACACCCGTTCCCTACGTCATGTTTTGGCATAAAGCGACTTGTTGCTCTTCCCGCTTTTAGTGTGATCAAGGAACCCGTACAGATCCTGAGACGTCTATGTGTTATTTTCACCCTAACTTGGTCAGTGACCGCAATTTCTTCATCATCATGTTACCTGACCAGACGAACTTTCGTCGAACTCTTGACTACATCTCGATCGCAATGTTATACCTGTTGTACCATCAGAGCACTTCCATACTGAAAAAATTGTCTGGGGAGAATAAGCTTGTGATTGGTGTCGGCATAAATAAATGTTTTGTCTTCTTCTGTGACATCTCTGCAATGAACGCTGCGTAACTATCTCCACGCCACCAAGATATTCACGCCCAAAGGCTGGACTGATTCGCGTTACGTTACACTTTTTTAACTCTGAAAAGCACCCAGTGCCGCTGTAGGCGGAACGGCTGAGTAATCTACGTCGTGCGCTCGAGCGAAATTACTGTCTCACACATGGTAGGCAAAAAATATGGCTTTATGCCGATGAATACTGTTCATCCTCTATAGTAGCACTGGTTCTCGGGGATGCAGTTTCCGTGTACCGTCCGGATGAATCCACGGGCGCAGAAACACCCACTCACGCACTGGTACGTGCAGAAGGTGCGTGCTGGCCGTCCACAAATGCGCGGGCAGGCACTGCCGCACTGGAGGTACACCTCGCGAGGACTGCATGGGCGTTCCAGGAAGCCACCTGCGTATACCAATGTGTGACATCAGCGCCAGGGAATGCGCAGCACGACGATGCTGCAGTTAAAAATCGCAGCTTTCTTTGGCTTTGCCTTCGACGTTTTAAGTGCTGCTGCTGTCGGGCACACCACGTCAGGGGTCGTTGGGAGCGTGTATATACATAGCAGGAGCGTGGCAGAGAAGCAAAGCGACGCTAGGAACTTGTTTGGACCTTTCCTTCTCGTCACAGCAACGCCATCTTTAGCTCCTTGGGCGTCGCCAAAGTAGTTGCTAGGCTGCTCCACTTATCTCTCAACTCCCCAAAAAAGCTTTCCATGAGCTGTAGCGATTAGCTTTGTAGTGAAGCGCAACAGTCTAGAAGGAAGGTAGTTCGAGTGATAGAGAGGAGGGAGGCAGAGCCTGAGCACAACCTGTAGACCCGGAGCAGTCGCAAAATGACTGAATAACAGCATTGCCATTCTTCACTCGTGGCGATCCCTATACATGGGAGGAAGCGTGAAGGAGAAGGCAGTGTAAGAAACCAAGGCCATGCTGCTAGTGGACGCGGCAGCAGTTGTGGACAGACTGAATAAAGTTAATTAAAGGCACGGTACGGTGCGTACGGTACGGTGCTTAAAAAAAGCCTCCATGCAGATTTGTGAAGGGGACAACTGCCGCAGGGCTTGCAGAGGCAAAGCTCCATTAAAGCGCCGCAGCGTCTAGGTGTCAACACGGCCCATCAAATCAACATCCCTGTACCTGCTGCAGTAGCTTTGTGGCTAAGGCGTTGCTAGAGGTCGCTGGTTCGATTCCCACCAGCGCAGTCACGTTTTGACCTGGACGAAATGCATACTGCTTGCGCACATTGACATAGGTAAAAAAAAATCCCCATTGGTTAAAGTTATTCCGGAGTCCCACACTACCACATGCCTGATCAAGTTCTGGGTTTCGCACATACAGCCTCATAATTTAATTAAAGTTCATCACTTTTGCCACGATGCGATGCGCCATGTGAGGCAACGACAATGGTGAACTCCACACTCGCTGTGAATGATAGCGCCGACAAGCACAAGTGGCGCACGCAAAGTAACGTTTAAGATCAACTCACCAATCTCTTACTTTAGAAAACGCTGAAAAGTTCGCCGTAAAAGTGACCGCCACTTATTGTCAGGCGACGCAAGCAAGACACCTTTGTTTACATTGGTTCCCACAGTGCGTAGGATCTGCATATTTTTTTTTTAAACACCCGCCTATCGAACACACGCGTCCAACCCCGCAACATGGACCCCGAGTTCCATCAGGGCCGTCGGCAGGCGCGTAGTGAAGCCATTTGGTGACGCTACGGCTCGGAAGATGGAGTGGTCTACACAGACGCAGCCAGACACCCTCGCGGCGACCTCATGACCGCGGTGGTAGCGGATCACAACTGAGGATTGATAGAACATACAACAATCACGGCTGGCCGAGTGGTGGAAGCGGAGGAAACCGCGATTGCCATGGCCATGCATGCGGAAGCAAATAACGTCATCAGCGACAGCAAGGAGGCCATCGGCAATTTCGTCCGTGGTAGAATTTCCAAACAGGCATACCATGTCCTCACACGACGCCCTCTAAGCGGCTTGAAAAGCCTCGTGTGGACCCCCGCTCACGCGGCTGTACCCGGCAACGCGTCGGCTCACAGTTTGGCTCGAGATCTCGCGCGCCGAGCCTCGTCCGCGGATGCGGACGGCGTGAATGAGGAGGAGAGACACGAGGAACTCTGCGAGACTTATTATGAAATAGCCCATCGGTATCGCTTGAGGCGTCGCGCGCTCCCACCACCAGCTAAGCAACTCGACAAAACGCAAGCGGTCGCGTTTCGGTGACTTCAGACAAACACATACCCACACCCAAAATACATAAACAAAATCACACGGGGCAAGAAATGCGACCAATGTAGGCTCTGTTCAGAAACAGGAACACTCACACACATAATGTGGAAATGCACCTCGCTCCCGTTCTCTCATCCCCCCGTCAGCAGCGAGACTGACTGGACAGCCCAGTTAATTTCCGGGGACGTCGACAAACATCTTGAACTGGTGGACTGGGCGGAAAAGGCAAGCAGGCCCAGGGCCTTACTTGAGCCCAAACCCTCAGCCACGTCCACTTTTACCCTTCCCCCTTTCAATAAAAGTTATCACCACCACCACCACCACAACACGTCTACAGACGGTTGTTTAAAAATAATATATGCGGATCCTACGCACTGTGGGAACCGATGCAAACAAAGGTTTATTGTTTGCGTCGCTTGACGATAAGCGACACATTTCAAGAACTGCCAAATGACACTCTGGCATGAAAGAAGCCAACCTCATAACATTGGTACAAGCCTTCGTGCGCAGCCGCATCACTTACATCACTCCGTACCTCTGGCTCAGAGTGGCTGAGAGAGAGCAAATAGAGGGAATTATCCGGAGGGCCTATAAACAGGCTCTTGGGCTACCTATAAGAACGGCCAACGCTAAATTGCTAGCCCTAGGCGTGCACAACACCCTCGAGGAACTTGTGGAAACGCACCTTCTATCTCAATAATAAAGGCTAGCTCAGAGTGCCGCCGGGCGAAACATCCTCCAATATCTCGGTATCAACTAGGAGTCCATGCAAAGCACTAAGGTAGACATTCCTCATCATCAGAGGCGCCATCTCAGAATTAATCCACTTCCTAAAAACATGCACCCCGAATCCCAAACGAAAAAGAGGGTCGACGGTGCAAAGGCCAACATCAGAAATTCCACGCTTTCTAAGACGTAGTCTATGTCGACGCAGCAGAATACATAGAACGCAACTGCATGTCCTTTGCGGTGGTGGACTCCTCAGGTCAAATAGGTGCTGGTGGTTGAATCCACACCAGAAGCTCTGAAACAGCGGAAGAGGCGGCTATCGCTCTGGCAATAGCCTCCACACATTGTCATTACCTTAGCGATGCTAGAGCAGCAGCACGCAATTTTGCGAAAGGTGGGGTCTCGGCTCCCGTAAAACACATACTACACACCAACCAACACCTACGACCAATCCAGATCATTTGGGCACCAGCACACTCCTCCTTACATGGCCACGATGCCACCCACACCGCCGCTCGAGGACTCGCCAACCGAGCACCCGGACGGCTCACGCTAGGATCAGAGAGGGATCGCATCGCATGGTCAGCTACCAGGAAATAACTCAGCACTGCAGGTTAGCCAAGGAAGTGTACCCGCCAGCACACAAATCGCTTAACAAGGGACAAAAGGTAGCTTGGAGACGACTTCAGACGAACACCTACCCCAACCCCGTAGCCTATCACTACTACTACCCGGACCAATACCCTAATACATTTAAGCATTGTAAGAAAAAAACGGATCTGTTCCATATTATGTCGTCGTACCCAGCGGAAAATCACACAAATCACGAAATAAGTAATACTGAGCAGTGGGAGGCCGTGTTGCTCAGCTCCGACCCTGACCTGCAGGCCAAGGTCATCAAGAGAGCTGAAGAAGCCGCCCGGACCTAGGGGCTCGTGGCTGCCTAACAAAAAGGTCATCCGTCAATAACGTTTTTTCAAATAGCCTTTACTCACTGGCTTACTCACTCTAAACACCCGTCAGTAAAACGAAAACACAATGCCACTCAAATAAATAAACAGTGCCCCTCCACACTAAACCTGGTGTTGCGGTTAGAATTAAGCTCTCGGAAACCTCATACGCAGTTTTTATTATTGTTATACCGAGCGTATCATATTAATGCTATGGTCAATATTGCAGGTCAAAATCTTTCTTTATAAAAGAACAGGAAACTTAAGAGGAAGCTTTAGCTCGGGGCCAACTCCTACGCAGCCTATTCAAATCCATGTAATGCAAAAGGATAGACAGTTGGGCGAGTTGGTACGGTAACATGATTTTGGCTTCTAGCGCGAAGTGAAACACAGACACAGAAAGGAGCAGACAGGACGAGCGCTAACTCTCAACTAAATTTTTATTGAAACGAAGAACATATATATAGGTGATTGCAAAAACCGTAGCATAAGAACATGACAAGGTAAAAAGCATCAGTTAAATATGTCAGTGGGTATGGAAGTCAAAGAACAAAAATTATTTCAGATTAGTACACGTATTGCGAAGGTACTGGAATTCGCAATCTAACAGAGACAACGAAGCACGACTGACGCAAGTGTCTCCTAATCTTTTTATGTGGAAAGCCTCGAGAACTTCCCGCGTGGTTTGGCATCTGTGTCTAGAAAGAATTTTCGTGTCTTCAAAGAAAGGTTTGCATCCACAATCGAAACAATATGCAGCTAAATGTGAAGCATTAGGGTTGTTTAGTGAATGTTTGTCTTCTTTTAGACTAATGTTAATGCATCTACCACTCTGTCCAATGTAAGCTTTCCCACACTCGAGTGGAATCAAATAAACTACGCCCGTGTTGCAAGGCACTAAAGGGGACACATGTATAACTCCGCAATCATCTTTTCTTTTTTTGCCTTCCTGTTCAAGTCTGCTATTTATCAAAGGGCACATGTTAGCTAACTTTCGTGGGGCCGAGAAAACGGTACTGACGTCATACCTATTGGCCACATTCCTTAAACCATGGGATAATCTATGCACGTAGGGTACTACAGCAAACTTTGTTTCTTTTTTCTGTTTTTCTTGTTTCTTACCAGGGCTTTTTACCCATTTTACAAGTTTTTCGCAGGTTAGTGATAATAAATGCACGGGATAGCTAGCCTTTCCAAGTCTTTCTATCTGTTGTGAAAAACTTTGTTGCATATTGTGCGGACATGATTTAGTTATGGCAGACCTAAGAGTTGAATAAGCTATCCCCTGTTTAACAAGTTTAGAATGGCAAGAAGAAAATTCTAGCAGTGGCTTCTTGGCCCTAGGCGAATAATGCCAACAGACATGCTCATCCTGGAACGTTAAGCACAGATCTATAAATTGTAATTTGTTGCCCTGGACAATCTCTAGCGTGAAACCTAGGCCCCCACCACATACCCTAAAGACCTTTAAAATATCCGTAGCATTCTTGGTGTAGTTATCGCGAGAACAAAACACCAGATAGTCGTCTACGTATCTAAACGCATGCACCGCCAATTCCTTAAGATTGTTTTGTAGTTTTCTATTAACACGACTTAGATAAATGTCACTCAAAACTGGCGCAACTTTACAACCAATACAAACTCCCGATTTTTGTACATATATAGAACTACCCAATTTTACAACGGTATTCCCCATGTAAAACAACAAAAGTTCTAAAAAAGATTCCACAGGCATCCCACAGTCCTGAGTAAAATGGAACTCATCATTGTTGAGCGTCAGTGCTTCTTTAACACTACACAGTAGTTCCGATTGCGGAAGCGGATAAAAAAGGTCTTTAACATCAACACTGATCGCTGAGCATTTACCTGGATTATTTTCTGTTAGAAAGGCCACAATTTCTTCCGAATGTCTTATCAGGAAGGGGTCGTTAAGACGAACTGAAGACAATACATTATGCAAAAAGGTTGAGACTGCGTACTGCCAAGTTCCTTTCTCAGAAAAATTGGCTCGAAAAGGAACTTCCGGCTTATGTGTCTTAGCACTAAAAAATATTTCGAGGTGCAGACCCTTGGAATGTTTAACTCCCGACGCAAGGCGTTCCAGTCTAAATTTTTCAAGCAAATCAATTGCAGTTTTTTTCACTTTCTTTAAATTGGTAATTTTTGGAACAAAATTTTTGTCAATAGCGGTTTTAGCTTTTTGTGCGTACACTTCTTCAGGAACAACAACAAAGAAACCTTCTTTGTCCGCAGTAACCAACCTAAGCTCATGTTTGACGAAAAAACGCAACACTGACTGACTTACAGGGCTGAGGTACAGTCCTCGCGATCACATCAACGCACTCAGTCACACACCTTGGTCGAAAGTCTTCAGTGACCCAACGAGAAATGGATCTAGATAAGCTGACCTTTTCCGGAGGTGACAGTTCAGGTTCACAGGCAAACTTTGGTCCCTTGCGCAGAGTGCTTTCGATGTTAGCTGGGAGTTGTTGACCGCGGAGCACAAGCACTTTTCCTTGGTCCCGTGTAGTCTTATCCTTCTTCGGTAACGACAGACGAGCATGGGCCCATAGGAATTCCGTGGCCTGCTCTGCGATCTTAATCCATTCACGAAAACATTACTACTACTGCCATTACTAAATCATGTCCGCATAATATGCAACAAAGTTTTTCACAACAGATAGAATGACTTGGAAAGGCTAGCTATCCCGTGCATTTATTATCACTAACCTGCGAAAAACTTGTAAAATGGGTAAAAAGCCCTGGTAAGAAACAAGAAAAACAGAAAAAAGAAACAAAGTTTGCTGTAGTACCCTACGTGCATAGATTATCCCATGGTTTAAGGAATGTGGCCAATAGGTATGACGTCAGTACCGTTTTCTCGGCCCCACGAAAGTTAGCTAACATGTGCCCTTTGATAAATAGGAGACTTGAACAGGAAGGCAAAAAAAGAAAAAATGATTGCGGAGTTAAACATGTGTCCCCTTTAGTGCCTTGCAACACGGGCGTAGTTTATCTGATTCCACTCGAGTGTGGGAAAGCTTACATTGGAAAGAGTGGTAGATGCATTAACATTAGACTAAAAGAACACAAACATTCACTAAACAACCCTAATGCTTCACATTTAGCTGCACATTGTTTCGATTGTGGATGCAAACCTTTCTTTGAAGACACGAAAATTCTTTCTAGACACAGATGCCAAACCACGCGGGAAATTATCGAGGCTTTCCACATAAAAAGATTAAGAGACACTTGCGTAAGTCATGCTTCGTTGTCTCTGTTAGATTGCGAATTCCAGTACCTTCGCAATACGTGTCCTAACCTGAAATAATTTTTGTTCTTTGACTTCCATACCCACTGACATGTTTAACTGATGCTTTTTACCTTGTCATGTTTTTATGCTACGGTTTTTGCAATCACCTATATATATGTTCTTCGTTTCAATAAAAAATTAGTTGAGAGTTAGCGCTCGTCCTGTCTGCTCCTTTCTGAGTCCGTGTTTCACTTCGCGCTAGAAGCCAAAATCAAATGCATGTAAAACGCAAAAACATTTTTCTGAGATAACCCCTGGAGCGATATTAATGAAATTTGTTGCATTTGAGAGGGAAATTTAGGGCTTGAATTTTGTTTTAAAGATTTTCGAATATTCGACCGTCTGAAAAAAATAGAAGCACGAAGTTTACAAATTCATAGCTCAGCATTAAAAACACATATGGCGGTTGTGTAAACGGCATCCATTAGATCATTCAAAGCGGAGAAATTCGATGTGTCGTTTTAAATCTTACGTGAATTTGTTACGTTGATTACAATAGTTTTGCAGAAGCTGTATTTACACATTACTAAAGTTTTTTTTATATTCGTGTATAACATATCAATTTTGTCCGCTTTAGATGTACTATTAGATGCAATTCACAGAATTGTATTATCATTTTTTGTTGTTGAGTTACGGAGTTGTAAACTTGATAGTTTCGTTTTTGGACATTTGTGATTTGACATTTGGCTTCCATTTGCTTATTTATTCAGTTTCCCTTTTGGAGTTGAGATTTGTCAACTTATAATCCTTAAGTCAAAGTTCCAGTATTCATTGGCTCATGGAAAGTTCTACGCCAACGCAACGCTTCAACTCAATTTATTTGGGATATCAACAACACCGGATGGACGCCGCGCATGACTACAGGTGACACAAAACAGAGGAAAATAAATTCCTGTTGCAGCTTGTGCAAGATGAGACCAAATCACTTCAAAGGAGGGCTGACGCTATGAGCCGTGGGAATTTCGAGCCTGTAAAATACACTTTTCAAGCTTTTCCTTGGTTTCAAATCTCCAACTCAGTTTTAAAGCGTAGCTCCTAGGTGCCCGTTCCTGCGTGGAACGTCGGCGTCTCAGCGTAACGGAGCGAACGAGCACAGCGAAGGACAAAAGAGCGAACGCAGAGCCCAGCAGAGGATGAAAGATGGCGATAGAGAAGAGAGCGCGAGGAGGAAAGCCGAGGAGGAGAATGCAGTGGAACCATGAGGCCGAAAGCAGAGGTAGCGGGAATTCGAAAGTGTGAGAAGAAAAGCGTAATGCCGCGCAAAACGTGTTCTGCGCCGACGATCACTACGAGATGGCGCCAGAGTAGCACGCGCTGTCTGTTTACCGATGAGGGCATTGATAAGACATGCGGCGAACGTCTTCACCGATGTGATATATGGAAACAAAAAGTCCATTAGCGGAGGTCTGTATGCGGCGGACGCTGTGAATCGTGCACACTGGTCACCCACGCACTGCCTCTCCGTCTACAACGTGCCGCATGAGGCGGATAGTCCAAGGCAGCCGAATATCGTAAAATGAAAACACCCATAGTGCTGTGCTCAAATTACGCATTACGGGGTATCGTAATCGTAGATGAACTTTTTCTCAAAATGTTACTTTCGAGACTCCCCTGCTGCAAGAACATTCACAATATCCTCCTTGGTATAGAACTCTGTGTGAAATTATGTGTCCTGTTGTTTATACAATCGCTTGTGCAATGGACTAAAATAGTTTCAAGCATTCGGTAGGGTTCGATACTAGGAGCAATAGTTTCGAATAAAGTTTGCAAAGAAGGTGGGATGTTTTTATATTTTTCCCCCTGAATTGAATGCGCTTCAAGCTGGTGATATGGAAGTGATGGCGATAGTGTTTCAATACCACATCCTCGAAGTTATCCCTCCATACTACCTGACCGTTCTTGTATAGTCATTTTCAGTTACTGTGTATTGCCACGTGCATTCATTTAGTGCTTCCACCGTACGCTTTGTCCAGTACACCTTTGTATCGCTTTTCCGTTTTCACGGAACTATGCGCTAGGAGATAATGCCCGCGTACTGTACACTCTCGCCCTTTCTAGAAGAGCGCAACCCTTGATATAAGTTTCCATACATGCTCCGAGACAACTGTAGGGCTTTCTAGAAAGTAGTTGGTCGCCAGCATTGCGTCGAGAAAGTTCACCGACGGATGTAAAATTGACAAACCGGCAAGCACGGTGTCATTCAGTCGACGGATGCGACTGCTCTTGCTCTCATCGCCACCGCCCAACTATACGCTGCTTTGCTTGCGGGCACATGTTGGTCCAGCAAACTCGCACCGTTTATCGTTAGAATTCGCCTCCCTCTGTTCCTCGTTACCGCTACGTTACAATACCAGTGCTACCCATATTGTGACTGACGCGAACGTTTTCTTTTAGTTTCCTTTTCGGTTTTTCTACTAAGATGTCCAACTAATTGTGTTCTACAAGAGAAAACTAAAATGAATGCAGAACCTTCACTGAAATTGTCTATGTATGCGTAAGCACGCCCCCAAATTACTGATGGCCCACCCACCACCCACATTTGAGTTCGCCCCCCCCCCCCATTTCAAAATGACTTCCGCCCGCAGATTTAAGTTGAGCTGCCCCTAAATGTAACCTGGCCCACCCCTAAACTTCATTTAGCCCGTCCCCGAATTTTAAGTCTGCCGACGCCCAAATTTGAATTCGACCACGTCGAAATATCAAGTTGGCCTACGGCTAAATTTGAATTGGTGCATTCCCAAATTTAATATGCAAAAAAGAGGTGAGGCATGCAGACAGGACACAAGGTCGACAGCACGAACGCCGTTGAAAGCTGAGCTAGTTGCTAAGGATTCATTATGCAGAAAAGAGGTGAGGCGTGCAGACAGGTCACAAGAGTAGAGAAGTGGACAACACGAACGCCCACTTCTCCATCCACTTCTCTACTCATGGGTCCTGTCTGCATGCCTCACCTCTTTATTCCATAATGAATCCTTATTAACTAGCTCAGCTTTCTGTCATTCTAAACCAAAACTTAAGTTGGCCCACGTGGAAACTCCAAGTTGGCCCGCCGACAAACTTAAGTTGGCCTACCCCCAAATTTAACTTGGTCCAACCAGACATTTACGTTGGACCACCCCCCAATTTCAGTTGTCCCACCTCCAAATATCAATTTGGCCGACCCCCATATTTAAATTGGCCGACCTCCAGATTTCAACTTGGCCCATGCCCAAAACTAAGTCCGCCGATCCCCAAATTTAAGTTGACCAGCACATAAATAATGTTCCCCCATGCATTTTCTAAGGCGCCCTATCTCTATGCTATTTTCTATGGATATTCTTTTAACTTTTAAAGATTTAACTTTGCAAATTATGCACTTTTCTGCAGCTACAACTCATTACACTTTTCGCATGATGGATCTGGGGTACTCGCCAAAGGATGCTTTTAAGCTTGCGCATGAAAGCATGCTTAGCCCATCTGATTGAATTGAGGCTGGGCGACTCTTTGTCACCGCCCCGTTCCAGAGCGGTTGCCAATAAATCGTGAATGTTATCGTCGCAGCAGTGACTACGCCGGCCGTGGGGGAGAAAGCAAAAGAAAAAGAAAGAACCACAAAGCTTGATTGAATTGAATTTGGCGGGTTACGTGCCGAAACCAAGGTTAGATTATGAGGCACACCGCAGAGGGGGACTCCGGATTAATTATGATCACCATGGTATCTCTAACGTGTCACCAATGCCCGGGACATGGGCGTTCGTGCATTTCGCCTCCATCGAAATGCGGCCGCCGCGGCCGGGATTTGTTCCCGCGACCTCGTGCTTAAAAGCAGACAGCATAGTCGCTAAGCCAACGTGGCGGGCACCAGAAAGACCACCTTTTCGCAACTGCGGCTGCATGGTAAAGAGAAAGGGAACGCTCCTTGCGGGTAAAATGGACCTGAATTTCACTATGTACTTATGCGCATGCTGCCTCTGAAACCATGATGCGTGCGAGGTGTCCATCGTACTCGCTAGTGGCCGGTAACTCCGCTTAGCATTAAGGCTACCTGTAGTTGCAAGTTATCTATAACACAAAGGCTACTAGGCTACTAAACCAACTTGATATTTGTGTTTGTGTTAATTTCCGTCGCCACTAGACGTTACATGTGTCGAAGCAGCTATTTAAAGGTTACTGCAACGCCAAATGTATCGTAACCTTTAGGTTGTAACTCATAAAAGAAGTTGTATTTCGTGGCTCAGGGGACCTATGGTAAGGATTGGAAGTTTGCTGATTATTGTGTCGCACTGCGATCCTGATTTGGCGTTTTCAGCCAGGACTAACGTATGAAATAGGGGGGGCGGCCGCAGGACTGAGGCAGGTTGGGCTAAATTAAGATGTTATTGGTGCCAGTCGGAATGTTTGTTTTCGCAATATACAAAAAAGAAGATTAAATCTTGCTCGAGCGCATGCTCAAGTCAACCAGCAGCAATTCAGTGCTCAATGATCTATACTGCATACGTGTCATTATAATGTAAAAGCCAGCCGCACAAACATTGGACATGCATCGGAAAATATTGTGGCTAATGATGCTGTGGCATAAACTATAACTACGGTTCAGTGTGGTGGAAAGCCTCCCCCCCCCCCCTACCACTGCAGGCATTTAGACTGTGGTATAAAACATACCTGCACAAAAACTAAACGCAGATGCATTATGGTGGTTGAAGGTACATTTGTACCCAACAATTTACTTTTTATTTTCTTGTGTATCAATGCTTCCTTCAGTCGCGTTTGTTATATCTTCTCGTGAAACCCGACACCCTTTGACAGCAGGGCGCACACTGACGGTCGCATGCGGGCGCAAGCTGGAATACTCCAAAAGCTCTACGACCAACAGAATAAAAGCGCCGAGCAGGCCATTTGACTATTCTGTAGGGGGGAAAATTGGTTTGTACACTGCAAGGGAATGTAATATGCCACTGTGTTTTTTTCCTCTAAACTGCAGCAAATGTCCGGTTCCTTATAGAACGTCAGACACGCACTTCTGCCCGCTCACTAACACGCGAGAAAGACGCCACTGCATTCACATGACAGCGGGCGACAGCCGCTACAGTAAGGTCTCATAGAGAGATGAACGGGCGCTCACGGTATGAGGCCACAATGGCGGCCGGTCAAATGAGCAGATAGAAAATATACACATACTAACGAACAGCAACAACATTAAACTATAGAATATTAGAATCTTTATTTACGCTTACGTGACACTTAAGCAAAACTGAACTGTGGCTTGATGATTATTTTTAGCGGCGCTGTATAGATGGATGTAATAATAAAACGCGCTTCAGCTTCAGCCAAACATGAGTCATATCTCCTCTGCGTTGTGCAGCCCTCGAGAAGCATGCCGGGAAGACTATCGCCGATGCGGTCTTTTTGTAATGGTCATGCCGCGCTTGGTTTCATCGCTTTAACCACGGTTTACCGCCCTTAGATTTCGTGGCTTGCGCTTACCAAGCGCATAGCGTGTCTGAGCCGCTCGAGTCGCGTGGTACAGCTACCAAAAGGGCTCCTGCCGCTGAAAAGAAGCCATGCCGCCGTGGAGCAGCGACAGGCTTGGCGCGCTGCGGGGCCGCTGCAAGGAGCCGCACTGCGGATGGACAGTGGTAAAGGTTCTTCGCTTACGTGAGGGCGGTGAATATGGCTCATGTCGGGACTGCAGTAACGAATGCCGAAGAAAGCAATAAATGCGACGCAGGTAAGCAGTGCTTCTTGTTCCATTATTTGTTTGATGATGTGGTGTGTGTGTGTGCACCTTAAACGTATTTCACCATCGATTCATGCTCATGCTTACGCTACTCAGTTTTATTGATGAGAACTACTTGCTCGCTTCATCAACGCAGTTTTTTTTATCTCTATCAGTCACCGTGTTGGTTATTCTTAAAGCTCGTGTATATGTTGCGCTTTTGTGCGTACGCATAACATTAGACCTCATGCACGGAACTGGTGTTTTGTGCTGATATGGTCATATGTTTACAAATGAATTGAATTGAAATGAATCAAATTGAATAATATTTGTAGTGATTCAGTTTGTGATCACTCGATATCGCATTTTTACTGTTAATCTGTCACATTCTTGCGGTGTTGTTTTCTGTACTAGAGTGGAGTACGAACTGACGTGAGAATTCATTTGCAATAATTAGTTTGAATTGATTCTTAGCTTTAAATAATTAATCGCGAATTTTTATTGTTCCCGAAATTTTTTTGATAGAGCCTACTCAGATTTTCCGTGTTTAATTATATGTTATGTTATAGTATTTTTTGTTGGTTCAAGTGTTTTATGCCTTTTTCATTACATGTTGATAGCTGTTTGCAGAGCCACCTAAACAAGTAACTATAAGATCGCAAGATTACTATTCTGTCCTTGTAGGCTCCACTGCCGAGCAAGGAAATCGGACAATTAGCAACTCACATACTGGCCGCAAACAGACATAATTGTGCTCTCAGCAGGGCTGAGATCGTCTCCATTAGGATAGTCTAAAACTTATACGTGTGTCTATTTTGACATGTTGTACAAGACCCTTCAATATGTATGTCTTTTTGCATCATTCCTGGTGCTGCTGTAGCAATAAATGTGTGCTGCCACGCACTGCTGTGCTCGAAGGTTTTTTTCATGAATGCTTCATGGCCGTTTGGAAAAAGAAACTGTGCGAGAGAAGATGTATTTTTGGTTGTTAATGGAAAACGTTGTGTTACCTTGTTTTGTATATGCGAATAAAGTAATTATGACATTTTCATAAATGTTTCGTGTCAGCTTCTCTGGTCACAGCTGCTATACACATAATTTCCATAATGCGGGTTGTGCTGCCTTATACCTCCATAAATCTCGTTTTGGTACAGGCAATGTTGCATGCAGAAACTCGTAGTAATCCTGAAATGTACCACCTTTCCAGATATGCTATCCACTTGTGCAAACTATGATTATTAGAAATCTCCCTATAATATGACGACAGTATAATACTTTTTGCAGAAAGCTCTCTTTCAACATGGACCGCAGCGAAGAAATATGTTCGGGTCCAACCTTTATGCAGTGCATTCACTTCTACAAAAGCAGCACCGCGTATTTCACCAATTATTCGGTGTTTTGCACATTTAATCCTCACATTACCAAGTATCTGTGGCAGCTTATTTAAAAAAAGTACAACTTTTATGATGCATGGTGCCTTCTATACTAATTGCTGCAAGCTGCCTCGTGCAAATGACCTGGGCTGAAAAAATAGCAAGGTAGTAAAGGTGATTTATAGGCTGTGATCCGGACTGTCTGAATACAAAAACTAGAGAATTTTAGTTTAAATGTTGATTTCTGCTGAAAAAGTTTATTGCAATCGCAACAGAATTCCCGCAACAATCGTTAGTACGAACGTTATCGTGTAAGTAAGCAGTTGTGGTTAATGGCAGAGCTGTTCAATCAGCAGTTCATATCCGGTTGCTGGAAGCATTCTGCCGCAGAATATTCTCACGAACACAAACAGCAGACATGTCATAAAATGTATTGCTGTTCCAGTCGAGATATTTACGTACAGAATGTTGCTGCAGAGCGCGCAGCAACAATAAATAAAACAGCAACGCAATTCATTGCAGATGCTGGCTTGCACTTTCTGCAAAGTCGTGCCAGGGACAATTTATGGCAAATTGGTATGCTTTCAGTACTAGCTGCCTTCAATATGCTATGACACGTCCCCTCAAGAAATGAACAAAGTTAATTAATAAAATTTTGTCCCTAAATAATTGTATTGTCTATCGCGCTAATTCTGAATTCTATCACCGCTGTGAAGATTTCACAGCAATAAAATGTCATTTTTTCTTAAGACCTACATATTTATTAATTTTAGACAGCGTCATGTCTAATAATTTTGGACGTAGCCCCTTGGACTACTTTTATGAACTTTTTTTGTGATCTTTAGTATACGCATAGAGTCTTGCACGTCTTCCCAAGCGCTTCCTTCTGCGCGTGCCTATGAATTTGGAACACTGCTTCTTCAGCTAGCCATTGAACTTCCCTGCAGTGTAGTAACGTAGCTCATTGAGCAACGCTTTAAAGAAGTAGTATTTGAAAAGGCCAGCCGCTATTCAAGAACCTTCTTTACGTACATTGAAAGGGAGCTTTTTTCTGACAACATACGCTTTACGGCACTTTGTCATACAGTTACGACTATGTGCCTTAAATGCCCATATTTTCTGGAGAGTATCCGCCTGACGTTGCTAACTCGAAGTTGTTACAATGCCGCCAGCCTTCTGAAGCAGAATTTTTGTAAAGTGCTGCTCGGTGAGTTAGGCTAGTTCATTGCGGTGAAGTTTCACGGATGACCGAAGAGACAGTTATCCTCTATTCATGAGCATGCGCAGAATGACGCACGAGTGAAGAGTTGCAAGACTGTGTGCTTATAAGAGAGGTTACAATGCAACAACACTACGTGCACCTATACAAAAGGTTACTACACACCTTTAAGGTTAGAGGTGCACGAAATTGTGAGAATATTTTTCCCTGTATTAAGCGTTACTTGCGAAAAAGTTAGAAGTACCTTTATGGTTTATTGGGGCACAAACATACCCCTTTATTAGAGGTTACTTGAGTAAAAATTATTGTGTTTTTGTATGTGTAAGTACACAACTGTTTGAGAATATGCCCCTTTTTTAAACGTTGCCGTGATAAGAGTGTAGCAAAAGAGTCGGTATAATTTACGCGCGTGTATCTGAGTCCCTGTACTCGCGTTATGACTTTTTATGCACACACTCAGAGCTTTGCTGTATATAGCCCACTCAACAGAAAAACACCCCGCTGGGCGTTTTTCGCTTGTCCCATAGCGAATTCCAGTCTGTACACATTATTGCTCCCTATTTAATGGGCACACAATAATACTCCCATTTAGGTGCGCATTTCATCGGCACAGAACGGAAGTACTGTTCATGGCCACTTTACCCCCATTTGGCTAGGATGTTATAAAACCACAGTGGGGAGTTTTATCATTGCCAAATGAGAGTGTTCGCAATAAAATTAAGGCGACTTGTAAGGCGCTGTTTGGTATTAATTACATATTTTGTTGATGAAAATAAAGGCATTTTTGTTAACGTCCCATGAGTACGTAGCGAAATGTTTGGTGGCGTGGGTTACGCGCCTGCACAGCACCAGACGGAACACCACAGGCCGAAATATCGGACGCCGGCGATCAAGGCGCAAGGCTGCGCGGGCCGTCCTGCTGCCCGAGCAGGCGTTTCGCCAGCACGAATAGCGCATGATTTCGTCGTGCGCGTGTTCCGCCATTTGAAGTGATTTTTCCCTTTGGAACTGTGAAATTCCGCCACCTTTGGCTACACCTCGTAGCCAGTCCACCTCGGGCACCGAACCGAGCCATCGACGCCCCTAGGATAGTCCCAGGGGCAAGCCAGCGTCGCCTAAAGTGAGTAAAAATGCTTTAGGCTTAGCCGCCTTATCACGTGAACAGCGATCCCACCAAGGCGCAATAACACCGCGCAAGAAAGAGCAGCTGCGGTAGCAGTTAGCTTGTGGAGCTTACAGCGGCTCTTCCTGCCGCTGAGTCGGTAACCTCCCACCAATGAAGAGACGATGGGCGACTCGCGAACACGTCTCCGTGCTACGCTGCATCACCGGGTGCGTCTCCCGCGCTTGCATCGTCAGTTGCTCCTGTCCAAAGGCGTCCGTGTCTGCTCAATCCTGACGCCCTCCCGGTACGCCCATCTAAGAGCCCCACTGGATTGTGTAAAGTTGCCATCCGTCCAACGGAAGACTACGACATGCAAGAGATGCTCCCTAGGACGACCCTTCAGAAGACTCACTTGCGTCACCGCGACGGGCTTCTCAGGCTGCACTATCACCGGGTCATCCTTAAATAAAGTGTACTATGCCCTGTACATATTGGCAGCAATCACCCTTCCCACTGGACGCGTCTTGCCCGTTTAAGCATACCTGCTTACTGGCACGGACATATCTCGCTACGTGCCAGCAGGCGACGGTCCCGATCAATCGCTGGAAACCCTACGTGATACCTTGACTTGTGACGCTCGTCCTGTGATGCTAGCACGCTACCTAGGACGCGGTCGAACATGCCTGGTAACAGTTTCAGGACCCGCTACGCCACCCGAACGCTTTATCTACAATGGGTGCGTTATTCAACCTCATTCATATCACCGCGGCGTAGACTACTGCTAGCAGTGCCTGCAACAGGGCCACTTGTGTTCATCGTGCTCTAACCCGGCTCTGGTGCAGACAAATGAGCCAAACGCCTCCCAAGCCTTCCGATGTGGTCTATGCAAATCGAATGACCATTCAATAACAGATCGCGCTTCTCCAACCAAGCATAAGACTAAGAAAAGTAAACGCGGCGCTCGAACTTTTCGCCCTACTCCACATACATTGTCGCCTGTTGGTCTCTCCCAACCCCTACGCTCCGCTAACAGGAGAGGATGAAGCCATCGAGGAAGCTTAACCCTGATTATCTAAGGTAGTGTCTGCTCTTCAGGCAACCTACAGCGATGTTACTAGCCGGACTCATCACATAGGTCGTGCGTCTATAACAATGGCCCAGGAGGAACTTCTGAAGGAATTTGGTCACATCGGTCGCAGCATTGAACGATTGCAAATGAAATTATCCAAACTCGATTCTCGCCGCAACCGCTTTGTCACTGCGAATACATTGTCAACAACAAGTAGCTCATCGGCGGCGCAAACGCCTCAAATGTCCTCAGGCGTCAGGTATATAGCCTCTACGCATGAATATGCACCTAAACTTGCCTCCGACCCGGCATTGCTTCTGCGTTATGTCGTGCAGCAGCTACAGGCCCTAACTGCCTCTCTCGCAAAGCACTTATTACTGGACTGGACTGCTACCGAATTGCTGGGGGAGTACTGGGGCGCTATAGCGTAAAATTATTCCAAACCTTTCTATTCCAATTCTGTAATCAGCCCTCCACGATTGGTCAAAAACTTTTCTGGACTACCACCACTTCACCTGTTTGTCACGCGACGTCACGAAAACCGCGACAGCTCCCCGTCGGATATGACGTGTACAGAATCATTAGGCATGCTTTCCCCCCAAAAAGAAAGATAGTTATTTCTAACTCGATGCCTTTTCGCCATTAGCGCCCGGCTAATCCTCAAAAGCTTTCGGGCTGCAGCCACTTCACCTGGCTGTCACGCGACGTCAGAAAACCGCAAAAGCTCACCGCGTCAAAGGGACGTGTACGCATTAAAGATGCATAAATATGCCAAAAAAACTGAATTTTCTTCGGAATAGCCGCGGGCGGCCCCGTTCCGAAAGGAATAAAAGATGGCTGCCACCGATCGCTGAGACGCTGGCTACTCGCACCTGCCGGAGAGCATGGGTGCACTTGCGTATTATAAAACTTTTTGCGTGTCCGTGTAACGTTTTCGAGCACTTTCGGCACGTTTACGACCTCATTCTGCCAACTCTTCTTTGCTGAGGATCCGTTTTAGCGTCATTCTTAAGCTTCCGTTTCATGCCGCCGCGATTTTCGACCAGGCACCGCAAGCTAAGTAAGGGAAAGTGGACCAATCGCAGACGCCAGCACCACCTTCTTCATCCGGTTATCGACTTTCAGTGCAGCGGCTCGGCCCCATCGAATTCCAAAACCTCTTGAGCGTGCTCCTCGCATCTTGTCAGGCAATTAAATAAGACAAGCCGTTCACTGTAGACAATATTATTCGTCTTTCAAGCAAACAAAAGGGACCTCCTATGAACGAGGAGAGCATTTGATTGGTCTGTTGAGACAACCCTGCAGGTGACTTCCCGGTGCTTGCGTTGGTGGTTACGCAGATTTGACGTCACGAGACTGGAATAAAAACATATTGGAATAGTTCTACGTTATAGGGCCCCTGATCGCCATCCCATTCGGCTCGGCCTAGCCCCTCAGAAAATCGACCGCCTGCATCGCCAATGTAGGGACGCTCTTAATCCTCTATGCATCCCATCCCAATGTGACAAGCGGCGGTCACAACAGCCACTTTATCGTCATGGGCCGAGAAATCTCGTCCGGCGCGAGATCTTCGGCTCCTACAGCTTTGCATACCGCGTCGCCAGGCAAAGGTTAATGCCAGCCGACACCCAGAATCGGTGAAGGCTCAACTCCGCCACCATCGCTGGTTGGCGTGGTTTTCTTCGCTAGGTCCAACCACCAGTGCCGTGTGAAGTTGGAGAACATTCCGAGCAATGGAATTTAGTGGATGCTCTCCGCACCCGGGTTCCAGCACGTGCCTCGCGTCAGGCAAGACTCCAGATGTATTTGTATTTGACATGGCGCAGGTATTATTTCGGTTATGATATGCAACCACTTGTGGTCTTCGCCCTATTTGCGTTTCCACCGAATGCAGGGACACTCCCATTAGCTCAATATTATCTCTGGGATGCAGGCTCTGTTCACTGTGCAATAGACCAAGCCAAATTGAAGACTGCCCGGGCCCTGGCTGCGCGACCTATGAGGCGTTCCTAGAAGGTGCCGCTTTGGAAGCAGTTCTCAGTTCATTAACCACTGCACGGCTGTCAGGAGAAGTACCGGAGCACTGGCTGCAATCACCTAAAATCGCCATCCCAAAACGTGGCAAACCCCATGACAAGATATCAAATCTGCGACCGATTTCTCTGATGTTTCCGTTGTGCTAATTATTGCAATGCATGGCGCGCAGACGTACATCACTGGTATCATCCGTCGCAAGTTGGCTTTCGCGTCCATATTGGTGCAGAGGACGGCCTAAGCCACTTATCCTCTATGGTTTTGATTGGTGGCCAATCGACCTGAGTCAGGTGCGTTTTCGGCATGTATGTGCACAAGGCATATGACCACGTCAGCCAGGCTGCTCTCGTTGAAGTGCTTCATTCGTTGAAGTGATTTATTTATTCGCCCCATATGCGAGTTTCTTCACACCTTTCTTACATCTCGTGAATTTGCCACCCGCATCCACAAATACAATGTAGGATCATTTCGGCCACATCGCGGTGTACCGCAAGGGTCAGTGCTAGCCCCCATACTTTTCAACATTATCTCCCTACCCTTGGCACGGCAATTGGGTGACACTGCTGAGCTGCACGCACTCATTTATGCGGACGACACTATTAGCCCCGAGAACGAACACGAGCGGCGCTGCGAGCGCCGCTCGCGTGACGTCAGGGAGGGGACTCGCGCCTGTCGTCTGCTACAGTTCGTGCGTTGTACGGGCGCTTTCTGCGGTGTTTTCGTTTGTTCGCCCTCGTTCTCTCTGCTTGTATACTTATGGTGGTCGTCTCAAATATATTTTTATGACGTCTTCCTTTGCGAACATTTATTCAAAGAGCTAATTTCTTAGACAACAATGCAGCTCTCGAAGGCAACGCTACAGTGCCAGCCGAAGCGACGCAGACCAGCCCATTGCGGGTTTTTCATACGCGGATAGACAATCGCAAAAGCATAGCCTATAGGAATCCAGTTATGATACCATACCTGCCGCGGTGCAACAAGTATGTCACAAAGCTGGCTATATATGACTACTACAGCAGTTACGTTGATTTTATTCCGCTAAAACAGGTTTGCTCACGACGAGTAGTTCATGGTATAATATCGAATTTTTGCATTTCCTCACAGAAACGCTCGGCAGTAGCACGGTGACTTAACTAATACTGGAGCTTAGATTCTACACGTCTCACTTGCTTCTTTAACTGCTTGTCAACATTAGGCGGTTCTTCACGTGTTTATTTTTTTTAAGCAGCGGAAATTTGAAGTAAAGTTAATGAAGGCTTACAGCTATTTACAGAGTACAAATAGGAATGTACCAATATATATTCCCTTTTCCGTGCTACACGTTCAACTCACCTCTTTAGAGCGCGTTTGTTAATGATTAATAATGCATGTTATGTTCCTCTTTTTTTGTCTATGTTACCAAGTGAATATCATTTATTTATTTCAATGCCGCAGTGTGTTTTGCATTGTTATCGTGGAAATATTTCACTGTGCTTTCATATATTGTATAACTGCAATGTTTTATGGCCACTATATAGATGTAATTTATATGGCGCTTGATGTGTTACCCCATGCAGCCATATTGTACCTAAGAGGGTGAGATTACCTCAAGCCGCGTCTGTGCGGCTTTTTTCCCTCATCCACCTCCATTTACCACTCCTCTGTACATGTGTGTGTGTAAACGGAAATTAATAAATCAAATCACATCAAACTCACTTGAGAAATTTACTGGTGCTTGTTGCTTAAGGAATATACATGACGAATCTGTTTGGCAAACTGACACAGGCTGCTCGGCCCAATTTTTTTAGTGAAGTATGCCTGCTGGACCACATAGCTGTAGCCAGAAAGCAGTCGAAGCGTCAATGACTAGTAGTATGGGACATATTGAAGATATCGAAATTCCCCCTGTGGAGGGTCAGAAATCAAGTGAAAGTATATGCAAGGCTTGTGGTGCTTTCTTTATGAATGTTTGCGATTGGATTGGAGCAAACTTAAATTAGCCTGCAAGGTTCTCTTTTAAGTACCGACGAAGCGAATAGTTATCCGTTTGTATAATTAAATAATGCTGGATCGAGACATGGTGAGACAAAAGGTGCTTGAATTTTCCTTTTCTAGGCAATCTAAGCTGTGTAGTAGTAGCTCGAGAATACTTTAGCCATTCCAGTTGGCACTGTAAAAAAATGCTTTATGGTTTTAATTCGAAGTTGAAGTGAACTGATGGGTTTCGCGAACATAGCGTGCCTCGCCATACGGACAGTCGATTGCTACCGTTACGTGATCAGGGGTGGGCCATATTGTCGATAAAGGCTACTGAGGGCCACTATGATACATTTCATCACTTTCAATTGAGTGGCTGTCGATCTAAACAACGAAACTTTTCTCTCAGGTGATTGCTACTATGGTGTTTGTGAATTAAATATGTAAATACTCTACATGACACGCCGTCGTGTTAGCAGCCATGAGCAATTCGTTTTTTGGAGGCCTGTTTCAGAGGGGGATGAAAGTAGCAGCAAACGTTTTCATAAGAAATGCGCGCCTAACTATTTTTTTACGCATTAATGAATGGCCATATTTGAATAGAACAACACAACAGAGTAATAGGAATCATGATGACAGCTTCGCTGGGCAGTGTCTTTCTAATATCGGATAACATGTTGACGCCAATTACCAAATTTTTCTTCCACGTAAAATGCAATACCTCTCATAGCTAAATACTAAAGGAATGTTAAGTGTTTATCGAAGCATCATACACAACTTCGCGCGTTGAATTTGCAGATAGTCTCTTTTTAGTCAAAATTTACCGATAGACACGGCGCATATATGCATTGCAAAACCTTGTAGACCCCTTTAACGCTACTTAGCTTGCGATATCCAAGTCGCAAAGTTTCTCGACTCACACGCTTTTGAAGAAGAAACTGTGGTTAAGGTATTGCAGCTGAAAGAAGCCGACTTATTCTTCAATACGTACGGCTCGAGCCACCTATACCCCAAGCATACACGAAGGGAACGAGCGCGCGCGGCAGCCGAGCGAGCCGGAGCGAGCGGCATCCTGGCCGTGACGTCACTCGCCAGAGGGCGCCATTCCTCTTTCTCGGGGCTAATAGCCTGGTCCATCCACCGGTCTCTCCAAATTCAAGGCGCAAGGTTACAGCTCCCTCTTACAATTACATATCAATGGTGTTCTTTTGCAGGACTCACGCGGCCGCCTCAAAAGACGGCTATACTTCCTGTCGCGAATGCGCGTAGTCGCCGTGCGTTTAACACCATCCCTATCGTCCTTTTCTTGCACGCAAGGAGAATTCCGGTCGTATGTTCGCTCCAAGTCATCCGCCTGGACCTGTATGATTCCGGCTCCGCCGGCTCCTGGATTCGCACAGCACGTCAGCATGTCAGAAGGCATTTCAAATGCTGCACCTTATCTGCAGGGTTTCTGAAAATTCAGGTGGTGCCACAACCACTATCGTCCGCCTGCTCATACGTACTGTGTTACAGCCAAGACTTATATCCAAACCAAGTTTCACCACATAACACACGCAGAGTGGGACAGCTTGGAATCTATCAATCGAGCAGCAATGCGTATAATTACAGGCCTCCCACATATTACTCCCATTCTCGCGTTCGAGGCCCAAGCGCGATTAAATATGATTGGCTAACTGGTTGACCAGCACAGCAAGCTTGTTCCGTACGGTGCCGCTATGTCCCTGAAGCCGCAGCTCTTGAGACTTATATGGCAGATGGTTCGGTGTCGCCCCGCCACGACCACCGTGGCTTTATCAGCAAGTTACGGACAATCAGTCTATGACTCGCAAACACACACAATTCATTGTTCACCTTGGTGAGTCCAGTGTAACAGCGAATCAACTTCGAGTGAGAACACTTTCCGCAGCCATGTAGCGTACGTCGACGCTAGTGTGATTGATGATCACGTCGCCACGGCCATCGCTTGTCCGGAAATATTGGCAGGAATAGCAACCTGCTCGTATCCTTGCTCCCCTGCCTGGCCATCGACAGAGGCGGAGCTCTTGGCAATCCGAGACGCAATATCCATCCTCTGTCCACTCTTTTTTCCGTCTAGTAGGCACATTGACATCTTCACCGATTCCTCAGCTGCCATCCGTTGTCTGCGTTGTCTTCTGAATTCCTACGTTTTGGAACAGGAGATTCAGGACACAGTTGAGCAATTACCTGCTACAGCAAGTGTACTATGGATACGTCGCGATGTACACAAGGTTTAGTGGATGCAGCAAGCCACAAAACTTCTCGTCCCCTTCAATCACCTCCAGCCTCTCCCGTGACATGGCTTCTCACAGAAAAATAAAACCTTCGGCGCGCCACGTGAGCAATTCTCCCACCGCGCGGCGCCGACCTCCCTGGTGGCCTAGTGCACTGGGAGGAGGTATTGCAACGAAGGTTATGCCTCCGTGTCGCCCTTACCCCTGCGGTAACCCGGTCGTGATCGGCACAGTACCGTGCCTCCGTCAGCGATTCCTGCCCCTTCTGTCTCACTCCTGTCTGCGAGGTGGACACTGGGCACCTCGTCTGGACTTGCCCCTTCCTACAGACCCTCCGCCAGAAACACCTGCTTCGATGTGGACCACCCTAAGGTTGGCCACCAAATGTAGACCGTTGGATTTTCGGTCCCCAACACCCGACACTGCTGGACTTCCTCCGGGAATTCGGCGTGTATGTACACTTGTAAATATTTCTTTATGCCAGAAAGCACGCTGTCGCAATAAAAAAGGACACCGCAGCTCGGAGCGATCGCCGACGTCCCCCGCTTCGGCCTGCTGTATTCCGTCTGCCGTTGCGTAGGTGCGGCGTCCCCTCACGAAGCGCTTCACCGCTTTCTCGCCGCACATGGCCCTGTCGCGGAATAACGCATCTCCTGGTTGGCACAGGGCCATCGCCAATTTAACGAAGTCACGGGCGCACGTGCTCCAGTGGCGAATAAACCCGTCGCCGCAATTCTTCATATTCTCTTTTCACTGGTCTTCGGTCTCCGTTTTCAAACCTTGTGCTCCTATGCTGTCATCCACGCGAAAATACAATCGGCATTTCCTCCTACGCCATCAAGCGCCTTCTAGAGCAGTTGTTGCTCGCTGAAAAGAAAAATACATCAGGCACACGCACCGAAAGAGAAAAGCATTCCTTATAGAGACCAAATGTAACAAATATATGAAAATATTTATGCTCACTTTCTGGCAAAAAAATACTTTCTCACTCCATTAGATTATACTGCATGGATTTAAGAAAAATATAGCTGTACGTTGCAAACATTCCATTCACTAGTTTACTGCATGTCCTAACACAATAAAATTAGCAAAGCAAAAAAAATGCTGATTTACCAAATCTTATCTCGTCCCATATTCAACTGTAAATATAGAACAAGGTGTTTCAACGCTTGCTTTGTACAGACATTCCACCCTTAGGCACATACTATATACTCAGCTTGCAAGACCAAGCCACCTACAGTAAAGAGTGGATTGTCTAATAAGGCCAATCAGTGGTAGTTGCATGGGATAGCAAAACATATTATGATAAATACCGAAGTACTAAATTATGATATGGGGACTCGTCACACAAACGTTAGACAGGATACCAGTAAGCTATCGCAGGACACGAAAGATCTGAACAAGAAACGCCAATGTATGAAAGCGTCTAACCCTACAGCTAGAAAAGAACTGGCTGAAATTTGCAAGTTAATCAACAAGAGTAAGACAGCTGACGTAAGGAAGTATAATATGGATATAATTGAACATGCTATCAGGAACGGAGGAAGTCTAAAACCAGTGAAGAAGGAACTAGGAATATGCCAGAATCATATGTATGCGTTAAGAGACAAAGCCGGCAATAAATTTACTGATATGGTTGAGATAGTTCAAGTGGCTGAGGGGTTCTATAGAGATTTATACAGTACCAGTGGCACCCACGGCGATAATTCAAGCGAGAACAGTCTAGAGGAATTTGAAATTCCACATTTAACGCCGGAAAAGTAAAGAAAGCCTTAGGAGCTGGAGCTATGCAAAGCGGGAAGGCAGCAGGGGAGGATCAGGTAACAGCAGATTTGTTGAAGGATGGTGGGCAGATTGTTCTAGAAAACTGGCCACCCTGTATACGCAATGCCTCATGACCTCGAGCTTACCGGAATCTTGGAACAATGCTAAAATAATCCTAATCGATAAGAAAGGGGAAGCCGAGGACTTGAAAAATTATAGACCGGTCAGCTTACTGCCCGTTGCGTACAATATATTTACTAAGGTAATCGCAAATAGAATCAGGAACATCTTAGACTTCTGCCAAGCAAAGCACCAGGCAGGATTCCGTAAACGCTACTCAACAATAGACCATACTCACACTATCAATCAGGTGATAGAGAAATGTGCGGAATATAACCAACCCTTATATATAGCTTTAGCGAAATATATAGCGAAACCTCAGCAGTCATGGAGGCATTACGGAATCAGGGTGTAGACGAGCCGTATGTAAACATACTGAAAGCTTTCTATAGCGGCTCCACAGCCACCGTAGTCCTCCATAAAGAAAGCAACAAAATCCCAATAAAGAAAGGCGTCAGGCAGGGAGATGCGATCTCTCCAGTGCTATTCACAGCGTGTTTACAGGAGGTATTCAGAGACCTGGATTGGTAAAAATGGGGAATAACAGTTAATGGAGAATACCCTTAGCACCGTGCGATTCGCTGATGATATTGCTTTGCTTAGTAACTCAGGCAACCAATCGCAATCCATGGTCACTGACCTGGAGAGGCAAAGCACGAGAGTGGGTCTAAAAATTAATCTCCAGAAAATTAAATAACGTTTAACAGTCTCGGAAGAGAACAGCAGTTTACGATAGGTAGCAAGGCATTGGAAGTGGTAAGGAAATACCTCTACTTTGGGCAGGTAGTGACCGCGGATCCGGACCATGAGACTGAAATAATCAGAAGAAGAACGGGCTGGGGTGCGTTTGGCAGGCATTCACAGATCATTAGCAGCAGGTTGTCATTATCCCTCAAGGGAAAAGTGTATAACAGCTGTGTCTTACCAGTACTCACGTACGGGGCAGAAGCCTGGAGGCTTACGAAAAGGGTTCTATTTAAGGTGAGGACGACACAACGAGCTACGGAAAGAAGAATGATGGGTGTAATGTTAAGGGACAAGAAAAGAGCAGATTGGGTGAGGGAACAAGCTCGAGTTAATGCCATCTTAGTTGAAATCAAGAAAAAGAAATGGGGATGGGCAGGACATGTAATGAGGAGGGAAGATAACCGATGGTCATTTAGTGTTACGTACTAAATTCCAAGGGACGGGAAGCGTAGCAGGGGGCGGCAGATGGTTAGGTGGGAGGATCAGATTAAGAAGTTTGCAGATACGACATGGCCACAATTAGTACATGACCGGGGTAGTTGGAGAAGTATGGGAGAGGCTTTGCCCTGCAGTGGGCGTAACCAGGCTGATGATGATGATGATGATGATGATGACACAAACGAGATAAATTATTTGGTCTAGTGATTACACTGCATTTTCGAGGAGGCTGTCCTTGGCAGTCTTGCTCATCACCAGATTTGGGATAGTTCCAAACAGGGTCGGTCCCCTACTGTGTATATTATAATGGTGCATGAGCTGTCTTCTGCAGGAGCTCCATAGACTAGATACTACTGAAATCAAACTTTATTTAAATTCGCATTGTCTAATATGGTGGCTACCAGCACACCATTGACATCATGTTTGCAGTTTGTTGAATGTTTTTATGTTTGTGCATTTCAACACAATTAAGCCCAAAACTATCGTCATACAATATGTAGAATAGCCGGATACCATGTCTTAGGCAAATGAGCATTGTACACTAAAGCCAGCGCGGTTGTTTCCAGAATGGTAACAGCATCAATTATTACAAAAGAGCGCAACACGCCAAGGACTTTTGTTAAGAAGGAATTAATGTGTATGAGGGCGTGAACACAAGCAGCACTTTAGCATGGCAACCATATCTATTCAAATATCATGCAAGCAGTAACTTTTCATTCTACCCAGTGCAAAATATGTAGCCAGCCTTTCAACATGGGGTCAATGGCGCTGCGAATAAATACTTTCCTACTCACATACAGCAGCAAATTTAGACGAAATAATTTATGTTTTCTCACGTTCAAGCGCCTTCTCATAAATCAAATTCTCGTTTTCACATTGGCCTCTCATAGTGTGGTCCCCTGTTCTCAGGTCATAGGAGGTTGTATTTAATCGCCCTTCAAATAGATAATTGTTCTTATTTAAAAAGCCACCTTCCATTGCATTCACCATCCATATATAAGGTACTCGCTTCCATCCAGCTGCGAACTAGCAGCACACTCTCTGATGAAAAACCTATATATACATTTTTTTAATTGGGCTGCATACTGAAGACGCCGTTATGCAATCGGAGACAGAGCTAGTAGAGTAGCCGCCAGGATAGTCTAAACAGACATAAAGGAGCAAAATTGGGGGAGCTTCCAATTATTATTCTTTCTGAGGAACAATCCTTCCCAATTACAACATGGGGATGCAAATGGTAACTGAAAAGGAAATCTTCAATTCACTCAAGTAAATACGGTTTGTGCTACCTTGCACACAAAGTTCCTGTACTTTAAACATGAATGTGTGATGTTGTCATGGGTTACGAACTGTTTTGGCGTGTTGTTGATAGAGAGTGGTGGAACGGGAGATGCACGTCTATGGATAGAACAAACGTTTCAACCATGGGACTCCTCTGGTCGAACAACGAGGAGTTTCTCAGGGTGGAGCCATTTGGTTATCGTGTAAAAATGTCACCTCCATCTTGAGATATTCTTTGTTAGATATCTCTTGATCACTAATGCCTCCATTTTATTGCGATATAAATTACATGGGCACTCCAGGCGCATTTCTGCCATCGCCACCGACGTCGCCGTGAGGTTCCGTGAAAGCGTGTGAGGACGAGCCGTCTATAGAACGCGGTTCAGTTTCGCGTGCGCGAAGGTGGAACGCCGCCCTTATGCGTGCCCTCTTCTGTGGGGCGCGAGGCAGAGGGGTGAGGCGAGGGAGAAGGGACGTTCTTCTCCGGTCGTTTCTACGGTGTCTCGATGTCCTCCTCGTCAACCGCTCCGTAAAGAGTGCAGACAACCGAGGCGTCTACTACGGCATTCGCCACGCGAATCGCGGACGCCGTAGAAGACGCCTCTGGCAAACAATGGCGTACTTACTTACTTATCCTTACTTCGTACAGATAGCTGTACGAAGTAAGGATAATAGTTTCATCGGCCGTATAGACTTGCAAACAATCACTTACTAACTAAATTACCATTGATATAGTGTTTAAGTGTCACTCAACAAGGACGTAGAAAGAAACAAAAAGACCGCGTCGTCTTTGTGTGTCTGCTTTTTTCTACGACCTTGTTCAGTCACGCTTACGCATTGTATCATGGATTCAAACCAACTAGGCCGTCAATGTGCTTTAACTAAATTAACCAGCACAGTGTCACGCGCGCACATGTAAACATGAACACATCTCGCTCGGTGACATCGGAAACGGTCTGTGAAAACGCTGGAGTTGGAAATCACGGCAGCAGCTGCAAGCCAATGGACCCCCGAGTATCTGTAGCTTCAACGTGTACGAAACGCCGAAAGTACAGTGCATACGCATCTACTGGCACAACGCGCACTATGAAAAAGTTGCAGATCGCTTTTAAAGCGAAAGCTTTACTGGCTGCGAACTTGCGATTTCGCCGTGGCGGTGTTCCGAGGAGACACACGACGTTACAACGTACAACGTGCGCCTCTCCACAGATATTTCTCTCTCTCTCTCTCGCTCCCTAGTCACTACTGCGCATGCGCCACTAGTAGCACCGAGCCACACGTGTTCCGCCGCTGCGCAGCGCCGCGCCTATCCCCCGCCGCCGTTTCGTATGACGTCACCCGCGTTCCTCGTCGTTGCGCTCTCCTCTGCTCGCTTCCCCAGCTGCGTCGCATGCCTGATACAGGCCATTTTTCTGTGTGGGCTCGCTATGTGTCCTGAGCGCTGTTCGTACCTGTTTAAAAAAAGAATTACAATAGACGAGTTCCATATAAATATACATATATATGAGTATGTTTGTTCTGCAGTTTAAGTAGGGTAATTATTTAAACAGAAAACGAATTACATGTTCTGACGAAGTTTGTTTTCATAATCTAATTGTTTAATTGAGCGCATAACCAGTCAGATCTCTCGTACTAGAACAAGAAAACAAATTAAACAATTCACAGGTTTCTGCTAGTTGGTGGTCTGTTGACTTCAGCAAGCAAACTGAACAAACGACAGGGATGCATTGTGGGCTTGTTGCCAGCGCATCTTGAATAATTATTCCTGTAGCTTGATTACAAGAAAGGACCAGACACACAAGGACACACATGGTGCAAACTTCCAGAAATCTTTTAGTATAGAAAACAAGGTTTTACTCTAAACTCAGCCATCATGAGTCACAGCCACGTAACGAAAGTGAACATTTTACACAGTGATTAGTCATGGAATGCGCAAAAATTACAATTCTGTATCGCAGAAATCCCACGACGGCTTACACATACAGGGTTGCCCGAGAGCAGCAATCTTCCCAGCTTCTATTATAACTCTAGTGTGTTCGAGCTTACTTCTACCAGTAATTGTTGTTGACTGAAAGAGAGGGGAGCACTGATGTTGTTTACATTGAAGGGAGAGAAACCTATCTGATGCAATGCCGAATTCGCTTTCGTGTTCTCGCAATTTGTCATTAATGCATCTGCCCGACTGTCTGACGTAATACTTTCCACATCTTAAGGGCATGCGATAGAGTATCGAAGTCCGGCACTCCACAAATTTGTTTCTGTGTATTACTTCGTAGCAAAGAGCACTTTCTTTCTTCTCAGGTCTTGCTTTTCCACACAGGTTTATTAGTTTGTTAGGTAGTTGACGTGGATTTTTGCAGCACCTATCAAACTAATCCGCCAGAACTGTGACAGCGGGATCATGTGAAAGGACAAGAGCCTCGAACTCCATGACCTTGTTAATTACGCTCCTGCAATTCACATTTATTATCGTTAGGGACCACATGTTAGGATTCTGGTGTCCGCGAGTTCTCCTCTTGACAATCTGAAATCCTGTATTTTCCTCTTCATCCCAACCGAACAATATATTGTTGATGCTCAAGTTATCATTTACGACTTTCACTTTCGCGCCATTTGCTTTCGCTCCTGCAGCGCTCTTCCACAACTTCTGCCTTATGTCGCGAAGTCGCTTGGCAAGGTCTTCAGATAAAGATATATTTGTGCCTTTAGTTGATACGCTCATTTCCATACGGACATACTTTTTTTGCGATAGTCTAGAATTTTAAAATAACGCAACATGACTTGCTTGTTTATTTTTTTCCTGTCATATGGTATCATTCTATACCATCTACCTTCCTGCGGAAAAGTTTCACGAAATATGTTGTTGTACTTTTTTTAACTATTTCATAATTTCACTCAACAGTTGGCTCCTATAGACCATACTATAGCTAAAGTATTTCTGCACCCTTTGTTCTCTAACTCATCTACCTGTTCCCAGAGTGCCAACACAGGAGATTCAAGTTTCAAGGCTGTTCATTACAAATTTCCAATTGCTTCCGATATTCTCAATGGGCAAAAGTCAAGTAGACAGCTTTCTGGAAGTTGTTTAAATGGGTGTAGGCTACACGCAACCCGTTGTCATTATCAATGTTATGAAACTTGATCAGGCCAGCATACGACCTTATCAAGCCCTACCGCTCATTATCCACGTTATCGGACCAAGTCCCAGCCTTCTCAATCTTTATTGGTCGGCATGAACTTTATCACAATCAATTAGGTTCTTATAAGCCCTCCTCCATCCTTATCAACCTTGTCGGATGTTGTCCGATTCTTGCCAAATTTTAACAGTCCTTATCGAGATTTTGGACCTGGTCCGACCCTTATCTACCCTTGTCGGTGCTTATAAATCTTATCAGAATTGCTTCGACCATTATAAACCCTTATCGCTCTTTAGCACCTTATACATCTGCGTCCAGCCTTTATCAACCATGAAAAAGCCCATATAATGCGCTACCACTCCTTATCACCCTTATAACCTTCTCTCTGTTTGTTGCGGCCCGTGAAGCACATAAGTCCTAAGAGATCGGTGGCATTTCGCTTGCTGAAGGAACACCCCAACAGAAGGCGCATTCCGCGACCACTGAAACGCATCGGGGTTGTTGCGTGTTTGGCATTATATTTTCGCACAATCTGAATTTCGCTTATGTCTAGAATGCTCCACGTCGGCTGTACATGTGGTTCTAAGATGGTTTTTATTCCACTATCACCAAATCTTTTAACAAAGTCTTCATAGAAACTGTTCTCCTTTGACATTTGTTTTGTAGAGCTAGTGAAACAGCTTGATGTGATTCAGATATATTCACCTTCTGCAAACGTGAGTGTCTTTGCTGCCTTTCGCACATCAGGTGCAATGCTGTGCAAGTTACGCAGGAAGTCCGGTCATCAAAAGTTTTTATTCTGCGCGTTTCCGTCTATGCTTCGCAGCGTGCCAGCGGCATTTGCTCGCGTGAGCAGGCACCTGGGGGTGCCGCGACGGGCTGCAATAAAAAAAAATACGAAAAGGAAATTGATTTAAAAGAACGTGCTAGCTGCCGTATAAATACGTGGTTTGTTTCTAAGCGTGAATTTCTTTTTTATTATTCAGAACTTAGCTTATATAAAGAAAATTTTCACGAAAATCGGGTCGAGAAACACCGAACTATTTCTAAGTGCGAACGCAGCCACTGCAAAAGGTATTTCTAGCCTCCACAGTGTTGCACCTGCTGTATGAAACGAAGTGTAGTGTTTAGTGAAGTGCTTCATAAGTTGTAAACATGTAATATTATGTTGGGATGTGTTTCAAAGAACTCTTAAGAAAGACTTCACTTTCAGTCAGGATACAACCCGATATTTTATTGTACTCCATGATGAAGAGGTGCCTTTTGATGTTTTTTTTTCCTAATTGGACTACATAGCTTATGGAAGACACGCATGTTCGACCGAAACACTGGATCCCTTCTTTCGTGGAAATTTCAGTATGCTCAACTGATTTAACACTTGGAGGGCATGTATTCCTTTGCAGGTTTTCAACAGGAGTGGTAGCACCTCTTGATAAGTTGCTTGTTGCCATGTTTTAAGTTGAAAGCTATTTGTAGTTTTTGTGTGATGCATGGTATACTGAACGTGATTTATAGATTCTTCCTAGGCCACGAATACTAGATGTGTTGCCTAGTGCTTGTACGTTTATCGCGTATAGTACGATTCTTGCATGTCCATCATGCAATAAATACCATCTTAGAAAAAGAAGTCTTGAGCCAAGTGGGTAAAACACTCGGCTTCTGAGCGTAGGCTCATATGTTCGAAGCTGACCACCGCGAAGGATTTTCCTTTGGAATTTATTCTTTTGTACTTTATTTTCTTTATACGGATTCGTCTCAGGGGAATAAGGAAGGACGGGCGGGTTTCCTCGTTGAATAGGCATACAAATGCCTACGCACGTAAAATTAAGTATTTTTCCAGACCAGGCATGGGAGTAAACTAGATTTCCAAGGGTCAATTCACTAAACCACTTTGTCCCGTCCTGGCTTATTCACGCCGGTATCTTTCTTAGGCACATTTTGTCCATAAGACGATGGGGAAAACAGTGAATGTATTACCTCCGCCAACCTGCACAATAAGTAGGAAAGAGGAAAGCGAAAAAAAGACATGCCACCACACTGGCGTGCTTTTCCTACCCCCCCCCCCAAAAAAAAAAGTTTTTTTTACAGTAATTGAAACAACTCCATTAAAAAGGACCCCTCATTCGGATCCGTCTATCAACCACTTAATGTTAAATATGATTGCTTCCACGCTGTCGACTTGTGGTGCTGCGCTGGTTAGTCTCCCGCAGGTGCGCACCAATAAACATGTTCACCTCTGAAATACTTGCGCTAACCTATCTGACATTTTTGGGTAGTCTTCGTGGGCGTTCTAGCTCGTCCCGGAAATAATTCAACTTGACGAATTGCGACATGCTTGAGCAGGAGAAATTGCTCTAATTTGGCAGATCTGTCGCTTGTGCAGCCTGTCACTTACCCTGAGCGTTCGTGACACCGATGAGGATAACTGCCAACAACGCAGCACATTGAAAGACGTGGGCTTCCATATTGTGCCCTGCATTCACAGAGAAGTACGCTTGTTACCAACGCGATGCACGTCCGCCTGTGTTAAGGGTACAAACAGCAGTTCATTTTTTCTAGGCTAGACGCATGCGCCCGTGGGTATACAGCGTTCCACACCCGGAACACCGCGTGTGTGCATATGCGCCTGGCTGCGGGTGCATGTCAGCTTGCGTGTCTGGTTTTGGGAAGTAGCGCGACTACAATGTCGGATTTTGTGAAGAGAAAAGAGAACATTCTGCTTTGCGCTCCCTAAGTGATTCGCGCTCGGCTGACCAAATAACATCGCAAATTAAGAGGCGTACAAAACGGAATCGGTATACTGCGAGAAAGTATATACGCAGATGGAGACGAAAAGGCGCAGCTCAATGTATAAAAAATCGGAAACAGCTAGTATATTTAATATATACTATATCTTCAAATCATAAAGTAATTTACATAAAAATCGGAAAGAGCTAGTATATTTAATATATACATTATTTGCAAATAATAAAGTAATTTACATCGATAGTTTACTTTCCATACATCGATTATCATAAGAGCATGTCGGCTAGTGAGCATGAATAGGGCGAACACACGAAAGAGCCCGTTTCAAATGGTGTAAATACATGGCCCATGGCCGGCTGAGTAAGATTGCAAGAATTTGCAGAAGCACCATGCCTGGTCACGGGCACTGCGAGGCACTCTTAGAAAAGACATACAGCTAATGTCCGCACTTCCTCGTCTTCAGGGCGCGTAGCCCGATACGTGATATGTAGAAAACTACGAGACACTTGCATTTCTCACTTCATTTGGTGTTTATGACGGGCGCGTAGAATTTCCTGGAGAGTAAAGAGAGAAAAACTACTTTGCACGAAGTGGTTCCGTTTTCGGAGTCTCTCGGCTGAGAAGCTAGAAGCCACCGAGCCGCGTAAGCTGAGGTGGACGCGTAGCCAGTCCCGTGCATGGTACTCCGTGTGAGCAACCCTTAACAACATTCATTTCTGGTTAGTTTATCTTTATCAAACAATCACTTACAGTATGAATTAGCTAACAAAGCAAGCAATAAAGACAATATTTAAATGGTAATCAGTCTGTGGTGCTGACTTTTTTTTTTTCGGACACGAAACATGCATTGATGCAGGATATAATTTCGTTGCAGATTTGGAAGAATGTATCAGTGGAACAGCAAAAAGAGGATACTGATCGAAATCCTTCTGCCTTTTACTTCCAGAAATATCCATTTGACGCAAGTAGATGCAGAACTCTGTATATTTTGGCACGCCTTGTCAAGAAATGGCTGCAAGCACTCCGGTTTCTGGTGTAAAAGCTATCTACTGATATCAAGAGATGCATATATCAAGGCTTTTCGGCGTGCTTTTGGTTAGGATGTGGGGTTTCTCACTTATGCAAACGTATGTCTGTGTTCTCATACAAATTCGAATATATCATGTGGGCAGAGATGGACGCATACCGATTTGTTCCTTAAGAGAGTCAGAATTCGGCGAGGTTACCTTATTAAAGAGGCAGCCGGTGAATCTGCGACGAAGGCTGCAAACCCTTCCTGTCTGGCCATAGCTATCACTACTTCGACTCTTGTGTGCCCTCTATCTCTTTCCTGCCGTGGTGCTATACCGATGAAATGTTTATAATATATGCTTGAGATAACGCTACGTAGGTTCCTTGAGATATTCTATTTCTTTTAACTAAACGACAGCAATTCATAAATCCCTCTAGAAAATGTCTGCACATTGGACGCGCTTGTCCTCGTCGCATTAGTTTGCCAACGAAATCTGACGTATCTACGTTACCCGTCCCAGCAGAAACTTCCACGCATCCTCGCAGATTTGCTTAGCGCCATTTTCGAAAAATAAGCTTTGAGAAAGTTTGCCCGCTCTTCAAATGCTAGTAACTATGGACGTCTTCTTTCTGCGGTCAAGAAAACTATCGACCACTTCAGACGTCGGCAAGGTTTCACGCAATACACGGCTTCTACAGGCACAACAACGTGAAAGGCACTCACTTGAAACGGCGAAGTGTCGTAACCGAACCCGGCTGCCGAGGAAGTCGTCGGCTGCGAAATCTTCTGCGGACAGACTGTGCGCTGTGATAGTTGCGAAGCTGCTACCGCTTTTATTCACGCCTAGGCACGTGTAGGAAAAGGATGTGTTCGAGATAGGCACTCCTTCCTTGCTAAGGTGCACATGTGCAAAAAATTTATCGTCCGGCAGGATATGGACGAAAGACCCTAAAGTGAGTGTAGCGACTTCTTTCGCTTTTAGTAGCATCGCAATGGAAACAGCTTCGACCGCAAAGATGTAACAGTGTTGGAGCCCTTTAACGTAACACTATTCCAATATGGTTTTATTATAATCTGCTGTTGTCAAATTTTCGTAACCGCCGACGCAAGCATCGGGTGGTGACCTGCAAAAACCAATCAAACGCTCCCCTCATTTATAGGAGATCTCTTTTGTTTGCTTTAAAACAAATAACTTTGCCTACACTGAGCGCCTTGCCATATCTGATAGGCTGAAAAGAGGCGAGGATCACGAGAAGGATTCGATGGGGCTGAGCTACTGCACTGAAAATAAATAACCGGATGAAGAGCGTGGTGCCGGCGCCTGCAATTGGTCCGCTTTCCGTTACTTGGCTTGAGGTGGCTGGTTGAAAACCGCGGCGGCATGCAACGGAAGCTTAAGAATGACGCTAAAACGGATCCTCAGCGAAGAAGAGTTTTCAGAATGAGGTCGTAAACGTGCCGAAAGTGCTCGAAAACGTTACACGGCCACGCAAAAAGCTTTATTATACGCAAACAAACCCATGCTCTCCAGCAGGTGCAAGTACCCAGCGCCTGATCGATCGGCGGCACACACCCCATAGTCCTTGCGGAACGGGGCAGCCTGCGGCTGTTCAGAAAAAAAAAATTCAGTTTTGTTCGGCATATTAAGGCATCTTTAACTCGTACGCATCATTTTGACGCGGTGACATTTCGTGGTTTTGTGGTGTCGCGTGGCAGGTAGGTGAGATGGACGATGCCCGATTGCTTATGACCAATAGCCGAGGGTTAATGGCTAAAAGTCGTGCAATCAGAAATAACATTTTTTTCTGTTGTTACGTCCGATGATGCATAATCAGTGTGTACGTGTCACATCAGGTGGGGAGCTATCGCGGTTTTCGTGACGTCGCGTGACAGACCGGCGAAGAGGGGGTGGTTCCAAATACTTTTTGACCAATCGCGGAGGGCTGATTGCAGAATTACAATAGAAAAGTTTAGAAGAGCTTTACGTTATAGCGCCCTAGGATATTCATTCTCAGCACTGCTTTTAAGGCTCCATATTTCAAGTTCTCGCGAAACACTTTGATGTGCCTATTTCGGAAATGACATTTTCCGCTAGCGAAGTGTTCGTAGTGTAAATTTTCAACTTCTCTATAATAGCTCATGTAAGGATAAGATCGTGAATATTCTGATATTTAGTGCGGAAAGCCAAATTGATAACTAATGTGGCAAAATTACACTGAAGTGCTGTGGCTCCCAATCTAGAAGCAGAAGGCCTAAGCACTTCTTTTGCAGAGCAGTGCAGCACCATTTGCGCCAATGCGTTGGAATATGCCTTGCTTTTTGATTTCAGAAAGCAGTGGTGTCATGCGGTTTTCTCAGTACACACCCTGCCATTGACACTAATATAAACCATCATTACGAAGCTCAAGGGCCAACCTCCCTTGTCTGACGATATGTGAATATTTATTACAATCGTATCCTCTTCCACTTGTGCAGTGGAATCTGCTGTTGTTTCTAACTTAACAAGATCATTATGAATAATTTCACGAACGTAAATTACCACACGAAAAAAATACCTCGGAGAATATGTGCTGCAAGATGTACGAGGCTTCCATTGCCTCGTACTGTATTTACTGTACAGTACAGTACTGTACTGTACTGTACTGTAGGAATGTCTTTGTCTGCTCCGTTATAGGTCTATACCAATCCATGCATTTCCATATATATATATATATATATATATATATATATATATATATATATATATATATATATATATATATATATATATATATATGGAACTGGCGTCCATCTTGTCTACCATTTTATTCTCACTTCATTCTTCTCTTCTCCTGACCCCAGACTCCTGCGCTTCTTCATCTTCTATTCCAAGGCTCATACCGCTTCACCCTTCCAGGTTTTTTCGCTAACCCCTCCTGGGGTAATACTTGAAAACGTTTCCAATCGAAGCACATTCAACTGAGCCACGTTCGCCAATGTACCACACAGTCTTCAATATTTCTTTCTGAGTGGCTCTCTTTGTCACAGAGTAAGGACCATAAAATTTGGCATTGGATTCTCTTACTCCTGTCCTAACTAGAATGAGGTCGGTGACTTGAATGTCTGGGATATCTGAGCAATGTCTCTTGTCGAAATGTTTTTTTCATTCCTTTACGGTACCTCTCCTCCTGCGATTTCTGTTTCCTTCCCTCGACGATCTTGAGATTTTCTAACAGCCCAAGTTCACGGTCCGCCTGAAGAATAAGGGTTTCTCCTGAAGAAGCGAATTGCGGGCTGCATCCCAAGCCACTGGTGTAGGAGCGATTGTGATGCCTTACAGCTGCTTCTAAAGAGCATTTCCAACCACCAGGGAAACTATCGTACACCCTGATGTATTGTTTAACATCTCGTATAGCACGCTCTGCAAGCCCATTCGCTGCGGGATGGTATGGCGCACAGAACTGGATTGATATATTATGGTCTCGAGCCCATCTTGCTAGCTTTTCGCTCTTGAACGCTGGACCGTTGTCACATACAATTGTCTTGGTTGTCCTAAACATATCCCGTTCGAGAAGGGCGATGACACTATTCGCATCTTCTTTTCCTGCCCGTGCCGCGACCATCCTGGTGCATTCATCTATGGCCAGAAGAAAAGCTTGCGTTTTTCGGTCTCCTTCTCGTTTCTTATTTAGCTCGGCGAAATCCAGGTGTATAACTTCAAAAGGCACGTTCGAGTGGCAACGTATTATCATGGCGTCCATAGGCTGCTTATATTTCACTTGTTGACTTGACAAATGTGGCATGAACGAACGTATCGATTGACGTCATCTTTCATGTGAGGCCACGTAAATCTCTTGACTAGCTTGTTGTAGGTGCGCCAAAATCCGTCGTGTCCTCCAGATTCTGGGCTATCGTGGTACAAATAAAGCACCCTCGAAACCAGCGTTGGCGGGACTTGATAGCGACCTTCCCTAAAAATCAATTGTTCAGTGCCTTCCCACAATTTAATTTCATTGATTTCTTCCGATTGTTCGTTGTTGGCCTGTATAATCAGTCTAGACAATGCATCTGCATCAGTCAAAAGGTGTCCAGGTCTGTGGGAGATGGTGAAATCGAACTGCTGCAAATAGTTCACCCATCTGGCGATACGTCCCTTAGGTTGGGTCATATTCAAGAGGTGAGTGAGGGCTTGGTGATTGGTGAACAAAGTAAACTTCGCACCTTCTTGGTACGTACGGAAGTACTGAATTGCTTTAAGGACTGCAAGAGCTTCCTTTTCAGTAGTGGTGTAGTTGACTTCAGGTGGCTTGAGGGTGTAGCTGTAGTAACCTACTACGTGTCGCTTTTCTCGGCCGGATGCTTCTGGACATTTCTGGTACAAGACTGCACCTGTCCCATAGTGTGTGGCTTCGGTATTCAGATCAAAGGGTAAAGTGAAATCTGGTATGCGTAGAATAGGGTCAGCAGAGATTCTGTGCACCAGATCACGGTAGACCCTCTCACATTCCTCATCCCACTCAAATGGAACTTCTTTCTGTGTTAGGCGCGTGAGGCATCTTGTTTTAATGGCAAAGTCTTTTATGAAGGGCCTGAAATGTCCTGCTAATCCCAAAAACACACGCAATGAGTGTACGTCATATGGTTTTACCAGTTGGGATATCCTCTCGACGGACTCTTGTTTCGTGCTTTTGGTAGTCCCATCAAAGACTCTTCCAAGAAACACCACTTTTCTTTGAAAGAACGCACTTTTCTTAAAATTAACCTTGAGGTGTGCCAAGCTCAAGGCATTTAATACCTGGGACAGGTGTTCCTGATGCTCCGTTTCTGTTTTGGAGAAGACGATAATATCGTCTTTGTACACGTTACAAAAGACACCTAGGAGATGCTTCAGGACATAATTCATAACCTTCTGGAACCATGCTGGTGAGTTTTTCCAGCCGAAAGGAAGCCGGTTATACTCGTACAGGTCGAAGGGCGTGATAAAAGCAGTGTACATTTTTGTTTCTTCGGTTAGCGGGATCTGCCAGAAACCTTTGCACAAGTCAATACGTGAAAAACATCAGCAACCACCTGTCTCATCTATAATCGTGTCTATCTTCGGCATGGGAAATGGTATAAGTTCTGTCTGTCGGTTGAGAACCCTGTAATCTGGGAACAGTCTGAAAGTTCCATCTTCTTTCGGCGCAATAGTTATGGGAGAGGCGAAGGGTGACACCGAAGGCCGGATTATTTTGGCGTCTAGCATCTCCTGCAATTCCTTCTTCAACCATATCATGCGCTCTCTTGACATGTTGTAAGGTGATTTTCGGATGACGGTCTTGTCGGTTAGTTCGAAAGGCACCTTGTGTGACGTCATCGCCGGTGGATAGCTTCCTATGCATACCAGTTCAGGATAGGTCGTTGCAATATCCTCCGCGCAATTGACAACTCGCAGGTTATCTTTTCTATCCGGCTGTGTCTTTTGCCTTGATAGTCCTTCCACTAAAACCGCATCGTCCCAGTATACGTTGATTTTTAGCTTCTTTATATCTGGTCTGGATAGCAGAAAGTCATACGTCACCCCCTCAATCACCAGTACTTCACTCTCTATTTCATGACCTTGGAACTCGATGTTTACTGAGGCCCACTGATTATGCATTGTCACTTTTCCATCGTAGCCTTGCACCCGTAGTACTCTTCCACTATGCAGGTGACTTGCATCTACCAGTTTGGCACTTATTAAAGACACAGAAGCACCGCTGTCAACCAAAGCCATCATGTGTCTGTTTCCCACTTTGACAGGGATGTGAAGTAGGCTAGAACAAGTTAAATAAACAGTCTCAGTTGTGGTCATCGGGTCGGACTGATCACCCTTGTTTATCAGTTTTTTTGTCGGCGGAGCCTCTTCAGCGTCCGAAAGTAGGGGGACAGGGTCGCTGTCGACGTTATTCACCCGACCTCTGGGACCGCGCCAACCCATGTTCTCTGTGCCGCCTGCAAGGCGGCGCGGTTCTCGCTGATTACGGCTTGACCAATCCGCGCCGGACCATGTGAAGTGACTGCTTGAGCGAGCGCTTATATTTTCTTCTGAAGTATTTTCTTTGAAGAGTTGCCAGCCTCTTCAATAATGTGCAAATCATACCACTTCCATGCAACACCGCTTAAGTAACTACGCATGTTAGTAATCTTGTCCTCATTAGAGTGCCAGTTGTTCTTCCCAGCGGCATATTCATAGAATTCAAGCCAACCTTCTGGATTTGAAGACATGCCGTCGAACGCATCGGGTTCTACAAAGTTAGTCACCGGCTTCTCAGCGTTTAAAGAGCTTATAAGCGATGCCACCAGCTGGTTCTGTTGCGAAATCTGTTCTTGTTGTAGCCGAAGAGCTTTGAAAACGAGGCTCACCTCTTCCGTCGACGACTGTGATCCAGAGTCCTTTCGACGCATCGGTTGAACTAATTCGTCGAAGATCGCCAGACGCAAGTTCACTTTCACAACACCCTTCCGACGTAGTTCATCAGTGTGCATGGAAGCCTTCTCTAAAACCAGGTTCACGAGTTCTGCCGAGTTGAGTTCGTGAGGTAGTTCCACCGCTGGCTCATCTTCAGCTTGGTATTTCGAAAAGATGATCTCTGCGGAGGTCTCCTCAAGGAAAAATGTCACCCACATGTTAGAGTCCGCTGTCGGCTGCACCAAAATAATGTAGCGTTCCTAGTTAAAGGATACAGTAGACGGAAAGTATTGCTATGGAACTGGGGTCCATCTTGTCTAACATTTTATTCTCACTTCCTTCTTCTCTGCTCCTGAACCCAGACTCCTGCGCTTCTTCATCTTCTATTCCAAGGCTCATACCGCTTCAATATATATATATATATATATATATATATATATATATATATATATATATATATATATATATATATATATGGTAGAGCATCGCACGCGACATGCGAAGGTTGTGGGTTCGGTTCCCACCTGCGGCAAGTTGTTTTTTCATCCACTTTAATTTCCATTAATTTATCATTACTTTATTTTCATTTATTAAGCACATGCAATTTCCACTATGTTGTACTTGGTGTCAGTGTTTGTTGGCTTCTCATTATATGACTAATAATTATCGGGTCCCTCGGTTAACCCCCTTTCTTCTCGTTTATTACATAACGAGGGTCTCGAATCCGGCAACATTGATGCCTTCAGGTAGCATATGTGGGTTTATTGACCAGTTGCCTTCACCCGAAAAGATCACGTTCTCGTGACGCCTGCGGCAAGAAAAGACGTTCCACGTCCGCCGCCAAGGTCTGTGAGTGGGGGCGCTGGCTAACACTCCCGGGTTCTACTAGTACACATAAATACCCAAAAAAGTGGATGGGGAAACGCCGCCGTGGTAGCTCAATTGGTAGAGCATCGCACGCGACATGCGAAGGTTGTGGGTTCGGTTCCCACCTGCGGCAAGTTGTTTTTTCATCCACTTTAATTTCCATTAATTTATCATTACTTTATTTTCATTTATTAAGCACATGCAATTTCCACTATGTTGTACTTGGTGTCAGTGTTTGTTGGCTTCTCATTATATGACTAATAATTATCGGGTCCCTCGGTTAACCCCCTTTCTTCTCGTTTATTTCATAACGAGGGTCTCGAATCCGGCAACATTGATGCCTTCAGGTAGCATATGTGGGTTTATTGACCAGTTGCCTTCACCCGAAAAGATCACGTTCTCGTGACGCCTGCGGCAAAAAAAGACGTTCCACGTCCGCCGCCAAGGTCTGTGAGTGGGGGCGCTGGCTAACACTCCCGGGTTCTACTAGTACACATAAATACCCAAAAAAGTGGATGGGGAAACGCCGCCGTGGTAGCTCAATTGGTAGAGCATCGCACGCGACATGCGAAGGTTGTGGGTTCGGTTCCCACCTGCGGCAAGTTGTTTTTTCATCCACTTTAATTTCCATTAATTTATCATTACTTTATTTTCATTTATTAAGCACATGCAATTTCCACTATGTTGTACTTGGTGTCAGTGTTTGTTGGCTTCTCATTATATGAAGCTAGGCAAGCACCTGCCTTGATTTGTTGTTGGCTTTCAAAATCATCATCACCAGCCTAGCTACGCCCACTTCAGGGCAAAGGCCTCTCCCATACTTCTCCGACTATTGCAGTCTAGTGCTGATTGTGGCCATCTTGTCTCAGCAAACTTCTTAATCTCAAAAGAGTACGCATTTGGGCTGGTTGGTTCATGATTACGAGCAACAAAAACAGCGCTAAACGACGGGACGAGTGAAGGGGCACAGACAACAGCGCTGACTAACAACCAAAGTGTGTTTATTCCGTCAGTCAGCATATATAATCTCATCCACGCACCCAACCTTCTGCCGCCCCCTGCTATGCTTGCTTTCCTTGGAATCCAGTCCGTAACCCTTAATGACCATCGGTTATCTTCCGTCCTCATTACACGCCCTGCCCATGCCCGTTTCTTTTTCTTGATTCCAACTGCGATGTCATTAACTCGCGTTCGTTCCCTCACCCAGTCTGCTCTCTTCTTATTCCTTGACGTCAAATCCATCATGCGTCTTTCCAAAGCTCGCTGCGTAGTGCTCAATTTAAGTAGAACCCTTTTCGTAAGCCTCCAGGTTTCTGCCCCGTAGGTACTGGTAAGACATAGCCGTTATACACTTTTCTCTTGAGGGATAATGGCAACATGCTGTTCATGATCTGAGGATGCCTGCCAAACGCACCGTAGCCCATTCTTATTCTTCCGAATATTTCAGTCTCATGATCCGAATCCGCGGTCACTACTTTCCCTAAGTAGATGCATTTCCTTACCAGTTCCAGTGCCTTGCTACCGATTGGAAACTGCTGTTCTCTTCCGAGACTGTTAAACATTACTTTAGTTTTCTGCATATTAATTTTTAGCCCCATCCTTCTTCTGCTTTGCCTGTTTAGGTCAGTGAGCATGCATTTCAAATTGTTCCCTGAGTTACTAAGCAAGGCAATATCATCAGCGAATCGCAGGTTACTAAGGTATTCTCCATTAACACTTATCCCCAATTATTTCCAACCCAGGTCTCTGAATACTTCCTGTAAAGACGCTCTGGATAGCATTGGAGAGATCGCATCTCCCTGCCTGACGCCTTTCTTTATTGGGATTTTGTTGCTTTCTTTATGGAGGACTACGGTGGCTGTGGAGCCGCTATAGATACCTTTCAGTGTGTTTACATAAGGCTCGTCTACACCCTGATTCCGTAATGCCTCCATGACTGCTGAGGTTTCGACTGAATCAAATCCCTTCTCGTAATCTATTAAATCTAGATATAAGGATTCGTTATATTCCGCACACTTCTCTATCACCTGATTGATAGTGTGAATATGGTCTATTGTTGAGTAGCCTTCACGGAATCCTGCCTGGTCCTTTGGTTGACAGAAGTCTAAGGTGTTCCTGATTCTATTTGCGATTACCTTAGTAAATACTTTGTAGGCTACTGACAGTAGGCTCATCGGTCTGTAATTTTTCAAGTCTTTGGCGTCCCCTTTGTTATGGATTAGGTATATGTTAGCATTCTTCCAAGATACCGGTACGCTCGAGGTTGTGAGGCTTTGCGTATACAGGGTGGCCAGTTTTTCTAGAACAATTCGTTCAACAAATCTGCTGTTACCTCATCCTTCCTAGGTGCCTTCTCCCTTTACATAGCTCCCAAGGCATTCTTTACTTCTTCCGGCGTTACCTGTGGGATGTCAAATTTTTCTAGACTCTTGCATCTTCCAATATCTTCGGGGGTGCCACTGGTACTGTAGAAATCTCTATAGAACTCCTTAGCCACTTGAACTATTTTATCCATATTAGTATTATTATTGCTAGTTTTGTCTCTTCGCGCATACATATGATTCTTGCCTATTCCTAGTTTCTTCTTCCCTGCTTGTAGGCTTCCTCCGGTCCTGAGAGCGTGCTCAAGTGTTTCCGTATTATACTCTCTTATGTCAGCTGTTTTACGCTTGTTGATTGACTTGGAAAGTTCTGCCAGTTCTATTCTAGTTGTAGGGTTAGAGGCTTTCATACATTGGCGTTTCTTAATCAGATCCTTAGTCTCCTGCGATAGCTTACCAGCATCCTGTCTAACCAAGTTACCACCGACTTCTATTGTACACTCCATAATGCTGCCCATAAGATTGTCGTTCATTACTTCAATACTAAGATCCTCTTCCTGAGTTAAAGCCCAATACCTGTTCTGCAGCTTGATCTGGAATTTCTGTATTTTTCCTGTTACCACCAACTTATTCATCGGCTTCTTATGTGCCAGTCTCTTCCTTTCCCTCTTGAAGTCTAGGCTAATTTGAGATCTTACCCGTCAGTCAGTGCAGCGCACCTAGCTGAGCACGTCCATGTAGTGTATGATGTTAGGGTTACGGCAGAATATAAGGTCTATTTCATTTCTAGTTTTGCCATTCGGGCTTCTCCAGGTCCACTTTCGGTTCGGCTATCGGTGATCCCGCTTGCGGAAGAAGGTATTCATGATCTGCAAAATACCATCCTGTTATGTTACTCGGTGCAAAACCACTCTTTGATACCGACTATGTCTTAGCTTTCCTGAAAGAAGTTGTGGTACATGTTATTAGCCCCATTAGTTCGTAGCACCTCCTCTCTTCAGAAGATGCTGCTGTGATAATTATATTGAATAGCACACGCCTCTAGGCCCTTGTGTTTCAAGGGCTCTGGCGAGGCAGTAGTGCTGTAAGCAATTTAGAATGTCGCATATTTTATATAGTACATCATTTTTTCTTAATGCATTTTTTTTCTTAATGCACGCCGAAAGGAAACCAAAGCCTAGTTCTATAAACGTTTATATGGGTTGAGAATTATAGACCTCGTAGATTTTTTGAAGACACTAGGTGTAATATTTCCAGAGCATTTACCATGGAATGAGCACAATCAATATATTAAAGGCAAAATACTTCATGTAGTTGACTAATTGCGCGCTTCAGGCACATTCTCGCCGTTGCAGTCAACCTTTTACACTAGGGCATTCGCTTATTCAGTATTGTGCCACTCAGTGGTTCACCGCGGGCGGCATACATCTTAGTTACACAAAAAAAGACAAGTTCGTTGTATTGGAAACGTTGCCTAAATGTACCCCACTAGAGAAAATTTTGCCATGCGCGCTTTCTTTGAGTGTTTCCTATGTATGATTACAAGCATAATATTTGTTAAAAATCTACTTTACACAACATTCAAAATATTTCTTCTTTGGGTGATCTGCAAGAGAAGACGGGTGCGAGGATAATTAGACATAAACAGCCCTACATGGTCCCTATTTCTGAGGCCTATTTCCTATTCGAACAGTTCTTACGTTACTCTGCACCCAGCCCATCAAATTACATATTCAAGGAAAACTGTGACTCTTACTTTCATAGCGGCAATTTTGTAACCAAGTCACTCCGCAAAAACAAATTGTCGCTGCAGTGAAAATGTGTGACACCGCAAGCATTTTATGCACTTCATGTTTTTCACTTGGATTATTTTCCCCATTGTAAATATTACATCAGTTCCAAGTATTACTGCTACGCAAGTTTAAGAAGTGTACGCAATTGAATTAACTGGAAATATTTTGCTTATTGTAAACATTACTTTTCTGTAAGTGTTTCTTACAATGTGTCGTTTATTGCGAAATATATAGAATGTACCCAAGCAGCACTGTTGCCATGTAACAAAGCGCCGCGACGTCGGTGAAGCCGAAGTCGCGGCCTTTCTTTTAACAGAAGAAAAATAAACTTTTAAACTGTTACATTAATCCGTTTTCCCTCCGAGCATGACCGACTACAATATCGGCCCATCGGTAACGGCATGCGCTCGAACAAGTCCAGGAATCAGGGACGTCTACTACTTTGGCAAAGCCGACTCTGGGGCGATGCGGTCCTGGTAGCTATATGGCAAGCGTCTTTTAAAAATCGATTGATGAGCAATGCACGATTTTCGGCAAATTGCACTTTAGGCCCTAAATCCCGACAACGGTCTCACCCTATTTGTGACATCTAGTTTAATTCCGCTGGCTGCATTTTTTTTTATGGTGGCGCGCTTTTGTAGACAGATTTAAAATGCATGACTTGCTTTTCACATGCTGACTGCAGTGCAGCGAGAGCTCGTCCGCCAACTGCACTCCCTGTGCATGTCCAACTGCACTCTGTGTGCATGTCCACTTTGGCTTTATTCCTCGCGCAAAAATTTTCGCCTGGGGCGCTTCTGTTCACTACTACGCGACGAAGCAGCACTACAGGAGCAAAATATGCCTCCGTCGTTGCATTGAAGGGAAAGGGTTCATGGGCTCGAATGTGCAGATATGATGCCCATCCGTTCCTAGATGTGCAAGAAAAGATGACAATGCCAGATCTTGCAACAAGCAGCGGGCCGAATTGCTTTATGGAATGGCAACCAAGCATTGAGGCCGCCTACGTGCGCTATATTTTCTAAAGTTTCGGCGTATGGTAAATTCTTTTATTTGGTATTCAGAAAGATAAACATTACCCTCTAGCTTAGCTTATAACACCCATAAATAATTACACTGAATTAATGAGCAATTAGCTAAGTAATTACGTGACAAAGCTTATTAATAGACTATACTGACTACTGATCACAAGCTACTTACCAACATACTATCTAAGTTATCTCGCTTTTACACAACTGTAATGTCACAAATATCAAATGAAATAATTGATCAATGAGGCCAACTGCAAACTAATATGCTGAAGTCAACTCTGATAATGAATCATCTATTTTACTGGTACAATGGCAGTTTTGATTTGTACACGTCGTTATTGGGGTCATTAACACTTCAATTCATTGCGCATTCTGGTTTACCATTGCTAAATATTAGCACCCAGTCTACCTTTCATATAGAATCGCCAGTGATATCAATCCAAAAGTCACTAAAGGAACATTTCTTTGGATACAGCTGCTCACCGATAATACCGGCTTATTAGTCATCAATAGCGATATGCTCAATTCGATGTTCTCGTATTTTGTACAGTATGGCTTAATGAAGATCAAATGAAAGATAATATAAACCTTGATAGTGAGTGAGTGAGTGAATAAACTTTTATTTGGTCCTGCAAAGCGCGATAAAACGCGCACCTGGCTAATCCCACGACGGGACTGACAGATCTAGTCTGCCGGCCCGATCGCGGGCGCGCTGGACGGCCAGGATTTGATCCTCAAAGACGGGACTTCGCAGGAGGGCGTCCCACTCTTCCTTGGTGAACTTCGGACCCAGCGACTCGCACTCCCAGAGCATATGAGGCAACGTAGCTACCTCACCACAGGCCACGCAAGAACAATTCGTATAAATCTCTGGATATATGCTATCAAGGGACGCCGGATTTGGGTACGAATTCGTTTGCAGAAGTCTTAGTGTGACCGCCTGCGGCCTGCTGAACTTGGAGTGAGGCGGGGGGAAAACCCTTCTCTCTAAGTAGAAGAATTTAGTTATTTCATTGTGTGTGAGAGGAGCGTCTCGGTGTCCGGGGAGAGAGTCGCCCGACCCGAGGGCAGCGCGGTCGGTAAAGCCACGCGCAGCCTCGTGGGCAGACTCGTTGAGGTTCAGAGGAACCCCGTCAATCGCCCCGACGTGTGCAGGGAACCAAAGGATCGAGTGCATGGAGGTGTTGCCGTGTTTGCCGCCTTTCAGAATTTGAACTACCTGCCGGGCTACCCGGCCTTTCTAGAATGCCGTGATGGCGGCTTTCGAATCGCTATACACCCTGTCTCTCCGACCGTCTTGCATGGCGAGTGCAATGGCCACTTGCTCGGCCACCTCTGGGTTCGTCGTCCGGACGGAAGCACAGTTGATAACTTTGCCCAGCGTGTCAACGACGGAAACCGCAAAAGCCTTGCCGTCTCGGTATGCAGCTGCGTCCACGAAGCTCGCTGCGATTTTGTCCCTGTTTACTTGCTTTAGCATATTCAATGCTCTTGCCTTGCGACGACCTGCGTTGTGAACGGGATGAACGTTGCGGGGCAAAGGGGCGACCACGATCTTCTCCCCTATTTCTCTGGGGATTTGGGTGTCTTCAGCCAAGTTCTTGGTTGGTGCGAGTCCGATCTCCTCGATGATACGCCTGCCAGCCGGCGTGGTGGACAGCCGAGTTAGCTGGGCCCGTTCCTGAGCCTCGGCTATCTCCTCCATGGTGTTGTGTATGCCGAGCCGAAGGAGGTCCTCTGTATGCGTTCTGACGGGCAGCCCGAGGGCTCTCTTGAAGAATTTTCTAATGAGGGCATTGAGCTTTTCCCGCTCGGCTCTGAGCCAGTTGTGCATGGCCACCGTGTAGGTGAAGTGAAACAGCACAAAGGCGTTGATGAGCCGAAACAGGTTGTCCTCCTTGAGATGTCTGACGATGTCTGTTCGTCACCCTTCGGACAAGGCGAAAAGCATTGTCAGTTTTCGCAATTATCTTGCGCAACGCAGTGCCGTTGCCGCCGCGTGATTCTATAAACATACCCAGGACTCTGATGGTGTCGACCCTGGGTATCGGGTCACCGCTCCGAGTGAACAGGTGAATGTCACTTTCCGAGACCGGTTTCCAGCCCTTGGGTCTGCGCCCTTTTTCTTTTCTATAAAGGAGAAGCTCAGATTTGGTCGGGGAGCATCTGAGTCCGGTGGGTAGCAGGTACTGCTCCGTGACGTCTACCGCCTCTTGCATGGCGCTTTCCACTTGCCCTTCGCTACCGCCGGTGCACCAGATGGTGATGTCGTCTGCGTAGATGGTGTGTTTGATACCTTCAACTTGGGCCAGATTCCTCGAGAGGCCGATCATGCAGATGTTGAAGAGTGCAGGAGAAATGACCGAGCCTTGCGGTGTGCCCCGTGGGCCCAGGAGTACCTCGTCGGAGACAAAGTCGCCGATCCGCAGCTTCGCTTTCCTCCCCGTCAGGAACGAACGGACCTAATTATATAGTCTGGGGCCCAGCTCGAGGTCTGCCACGGAGGCCAGAATGTATTCGTGGAGAACGTTGTCAAAGGCTTTCTCGAGGTCGAGTCCGAGCAGGGCCCTGGTGTCTCTGGTACTGCCGTCGATGATTTGATGTTTGATCATCTTCATGGCGTCCTGCGACGAGAGGCCGGCACGAAAGCCAATCATGTTGTGAGTATAGATGTTGTTATCTTCGAGATATCTGTTTAGTCTGTTGAGGACGACATGCTCCGCCACTTTCCCAACGCAGGAGGTGAGAGAGATCGGTCGGAGGTTGTCCACGTTCGGAGCCTTGCCGGGTTTGGGGATCAGGACGACGTTGGCGGTCTTCCATTGCTCTGGGACGCTGCCGTTTTTCCAGGTTTCGTTGATCTTCTCGGTGAGGTATGCGATCGAACCGTCGTCAAGGTTCCGCAGCATCTTGTTGGTGATTCTGTCGGCACCTGGCGCACACTTCCCCTTGAGCGCGAAAATGGCTTGCCTAATTTCCCCCACGGTAAAGTCTTCCTCCAATTCCGGATGGCTTGGGCCGAGGTAGTCAGGAAACCGGTCTTCCTCGTTTCCACGCTTTATGGGAAGGTATTTCTCCATGAGCTTGGCAACCAGCTCGTCCAGGGAACAGGATGTGGTAGCTTCGTGCAGGGCTCTGGCGAGCGTGTGTCTCTGACTGGATCTGGTGCTGCCCTCGTCGAGGAGATGTTTAAGCATGCCCCAGGACTTGCCGTTACGCATCTGCCCGTCTATCGAGTCACAGACCTCGTCCCATTGCTGCTTGCCGAGGGTCCGACAGTGATCTTCGATGGCCTTGTTAAGCTCGGAGATCTTTTTCCTCAATCTTCGGTTAAACCTTTGTCCCTTCCATCTTAGAAGCAGCGCCTGCTTGGCCTCGATCAGATGGGCCAGCCTACTGTCCATCTTTTCTACCTCCAGGTCGCTGACGATCTTCTTAGTGGATGACTCGGCGTCACTCTTGATTCGCTCGCACCAATCTTCCAGGTCTTGATACCTTGATACAAATATTTCAACTAAGAGGTAGTAGGACCGCGTCACTTGCAATCACCAATCACTTTGTTTAGTATGGCAGTGGTAGCTTTCATTCGCGCACGTCATTAGCATCAATCAAAAAGTAACTGCATTAGTGTCTTAGCTACCATTATTACTAATCATGCCGAGTCATCAGTGATCAATAGTGATACTTGCGTTTAATGTGCTCGTACTTCTCAGCAGCATATCGCGCCATTGAAATCAAACGCAAAGTTATAAAAATGGTAATTCAAATATTATTTCTAGGAGATGGTAGCATGAGCCACTGGCGATAAAGAATCGTTTTGTTTAGTATGACAGTGGTACTCTCCTTTCTTTCATTGTCATTTCTTTGAATCAATTTCATTAAACTTCATTTTCTGATTACATAACAGACATGGTCAAAATACTGGCGATCACTAGAGATTAATTACGTGTTCTCGCCTATTTACAAATCTAAACTTTATAGATATCAAACAAAATGTGATTTAAAGGCTAACTCAACTGGGATAATTAGAAACAGAGAAGTCTGAGGCACACGTGATTACAAAACACTTTTTACTATGATTGTCCTTAGTTTTCGCGTTGTCGTTGGGTAGGACTAATGTCAATAAAGCTGTTGGGTGAACAATTTTACGAATGCCGAGAGTTACTAGTGATGGTGATACTGCTAGTTTTCTGTCGTCGGGTATATACAACGCATAACTTTACGGGCATCAAGTGAAGAATTGGAAAATTGCATTTCTGCTGTGGCAGTCGTTCAGTTACAGCAGTCGTTCGTCCTCGTCGCCAGTGGAAACTCTTGAAATGAAAGAGAAGCTGACTAATATTCCGAGTAACGCCTAGTAGATAGTGATCACTAATAATATTGAGCATTTCAATATTTTTGGAATATTACACAGCATTGCCCACAGATATCATTTGAAGATTCAATGAGTGGCTAATTCATATCGGATAAAAGAAAATGGCGCGTCAGCAAGGAGCCGCAACACGCAGCATGCCTCGCACTGATTGATGTCAGCAGAACGTCACCTCGAGATACGCGGCTATGCACGTGTGGAAGCCCTCAGTTTCTTTCTCGCGAGCTCTGATAGCCGAATTCCGCCATGCCCCAGTTCCGCAAGCATTCGCGTTTCGTTTCCGCATCCAAAAAATGAAATGCCATGCACTTATATTTAGTACAGAGATCTGGCTCGAATAGCCCAGTTCAATAAGCCAGCCCAAATAAAAGTTTAGAATGTATTTATGAGAGGTGTATGGTTAAATAGTTAGCAATTGCTTCGTATCACCTGTAACACGTGGTAGCAATGTCTCTAAACGAAACATCGCCTTGTTTCAAAGCGGGTAATTCTAAATACTACTGGAACTCATCACGGAAACACCCTGTACCGGCTCACACGCAGCAGCAGCAGCAGCATTACTACTACTAGTAGTAGTAGTAGCAAACTAGTAGACCTCAGTCCAGAGTCCCATTTGCTTCTGCTGTCTGGCTGGCCAGGTCAATCAGGCATCGCTGGTCGTGCCAAGGTTGTGCTGGAAAGAGGGGCTTCCCACTGGGATGGGGAGGCGTTGGGTATTGCAGGAACGCCGGGTGGTTTGGAGCATTCCCACGTAGAACAGTAGAGGTTTGAGTATCCTCCACAGAAAGGACGTTTGTCGGGACACTCGGTAGGGTAAAATGTGTGGTGGAAATTAAAGCTGGGCAACGTATTAGTTTGTAGCTGGTGCCAAGCAGTTGCATCTGCACGGTTTAGTGTCACGTGGGTTGGAGGGGACGTTCTACGGTATAGTGTGTAGTGTTGTAGTATATGCGTGTACGTAAGTGGTATCTTTTCCATATTATCTAGGTTCGACTGGCCTCTCAGCGGCGCCTGGAGGGTAAGGCCTCCTCGGGCAGTCGCATGAACGCACTCATTGCCAGGGAGAGATGCATTACCAGGTGTCCAAACCAGGTGAACTAGGGGGCTGTGTTGGTTCTCGCGTGGCATTTTATGAGCCGTCGAGGAAATCCGACCTTGTGCGTAGTTTCGACATGCTTGCTCGGAATCTGTAAGAATATATAAGATCTTCTCCGAGCTTGAGCGCTGATGGCGAAAGCTATGGCACATTCTTCCGCTTCCGTGCAGTTGGCGGTCCGTATTGTTGCTGATAATACTGTTTCGCCCCTCCAGTCGGCAAGCGCTACTTAAGCTGTAATGTCGGGGTAGCACGCGTCGTCTGTATAGGTGTCACGGTCGTTGCCGTATGCTCGGTGCACTGCCATTGTACGTGCAGCGCGTCTACTTTTATGGTGTTCGGGGTGCATATTCGGAGGTATGGGGGCTGCTGTAATGTTTTCTCTGACGTTTGGTGTGATTGACAGAGGCTCGCGGGGGGGGGCGAACTCTGATGTTGGGTATCGTAATTGTCTGAGTACGTGAATAGCGGTCTATGTGTGTTTTAGTCGTTCAATCGTATTGACTTGCTGAGCTTCGATTAATTCGGCCATGGTGCTCTGCAAACCAAACTGTAATAGTTTGACTGTTGAGGTGTATGTAGGAAGGCCTGTCGCCCTTTTCACCGGTGTGCGCTTGGGGTAGTCTAGTTGGTCTGTTTGTTTTTGGGTGAGTCCGTGGTAAAGTGCGTGATAGAAAATGCGGTTACGATTAAGGCGCGTATGATGCGCATGTCGTCGGATTCGTTTAGGCCGAGACGGAGGTTGGTGACAATACGGATCATGTGGGCTACCTAATTAATTTGTTTCTTCAGCAGCGTCAGAGTATATGTCGTCTTCGGCTTGGCTTGGACGTGGAGTCCCAGTAACCGTAATTTGTTTACCTTATTTACAGGTTCACCCTTCAAAATCATCGTTATCTCAGGCGGTAGGTGATCTTTCCTTTGGAGTTTTTTACACTAAGCAGTTCTGACTTTTGAGCTGCGCACGTAAGTCCTCCTGATTGTGCATATTGCTGGGAGACGCGCGCTACTGCTTGTAGTGCGTCCTCTATTTCAACATCTAAGCCACTGGTGGCCCAGATGGTGATGCCATCAGCATAAAACGAATGTCTAATTCCCAGTATGGCATCTATTAGCGGAAGGTAGTCTGCTCACAGCTATAATAAATAGCACGGCGGAAAGCGCTGACCCTTCTGGCATGCCTTTTCCCGCAAGAGCGATGGAGTCCGAACATTTGTGTCTTATACCTGTTCTTGCTGTGCGATCTTCGAGAAACGCCCGGGTGTAATTATATAATCATCGGCCACATTAGGTCATCGCTAGTATGAGATCGTGAGGTACGTTATCAAACGCGCCTTGGAGGTCTAATGCAAGGATGACTTTGGTTTTTTTTTTGGGTGCTGAAATGGTCAATTATCTCTTCCTTAATATGGAGCTGTACGTCTTGAGTGGATAGCCCTGGTCGGAAACTGAACTTTGTGTGCGGAAATAGGTGTGCTCTTCTAGGTGCGGCTGAAGCCTAGCTGGGACGACGTTTTTGAATACTTTTGCTATGCATGATGTATGAAATGCCCACGTTAAAATATTGTGGCTCGTTCACTGTGCCAAACAACATGTATTAAGTCATAATAGCATTCAGACATAGCCTGTTTCCATTTCACCAAGAAACCAGGTGAATCAATAACAATTCAAATTTTCTTGGCGCGTAGTAAGCTAAGCACCCACAAAAAAGATGCGAGTATATTCTGCATAAATCTCTAGTTTGACTTAGTAAAATTTACCTGGAAAGCTGTGTCTTACCAGGTTAATATTACAGTCACCCCCAATTGTAATGTGCAGCCTATTTAATGACACAAAACTCAGCACGCTCTCAAGAAAAGAAAAAAAATGCGTCCAGTTTACCATTCGGTGGGCGGTACAGCACAACAAATACAGATTTCTGATACTGTAAGGATAAGGCTTCATAATCTGGCGTTTCTATCGAGAATTAGGTGAGTAAGCTGCATGGCATGTGCTCGGATACAAGTTGCAAAACACCCCCACCACGGCGACGTGATCGCTTTAGAAAAAAGTTCGAAAACCAGGCAGCCAAAGTATTTCTTCAAATTAGATTATAGGGAATACTTTGTTTAGCGCAAAACGACAGAGACAAGAAAGACGACAGGACAAGGCGCTACTCTCAACTGACATCATTTTATTGCGTCACTCCTTTATAGACCGCTCAAACTAGAGGAACATGCGCAGTGAGCAACATGTGGTGGAGCCACCAACATCCGATCCCAAGAGCGCACTCATGCGACAGAATCCAAAAAACCAAATTCAGCGCTATACAAGGTTAAGGAAGGCACACTAATGCACTGTGACCCCAATGACTGAATGAAAAATGCTTCCGATAACTCTCATCTCATCTCTCATCTCTCATCTCTCTAACTCTCATCTCATCTCGGCTCATCTTCAAAATCGTGGTATCACGAAACAGGGGTTTGCACTTGCAAGTATTACAATGCAGAGCCAAATTGGAACCTGTGCCTGTTGGTATGGATCGCTCATGTTCTCTAAGGCGCTCGTTAACACAGCGGCCTGACTGCCCTACATACACTTTGCCACATGACAAGGGAATCTTATAAACCACACCGACGCTGCAATCTACAAACTTCACGTGGTTCTTTTCACAAACAGGTTTTTTACTTGTTGTTTCTTTATAAGATTCCCTTGTCATGTGGCAAAGTGTATGTAGGGCAGTCAGGCCGCTGTGTTAACGAGCGCCTTAGAGAACATGAGCGATCCATACCAACAGGCACAGGTTCCAATTTGGCTCTGCATTGTAAAACTTGCAAGTGCAAACCCCTGTTTCGTGATACCACGATTTTGAAGATGACCCGTGACACCACCGCCCGAGAGTTATCGGAAGCATTTTTCATTCAGTCATTGGGGTCACAGTGCATTAGTGTGCCTTCCTTAACCTTGTATAGCGCTGAATTTGGTTTTTTGGATTCTGTCGCATGAGTGCGCTCTTGGGATCGGATGTTGGTGGCTCCACCACATGTTGCTCACTGCGCATGTTCCTCTAGTTTGAGCGGTCTATAAAGGAGTGACGCAATAAAATGATGTCAGTTGAGAGTAGCGCCTTGTCCTGTCGTCTTTCTTGTCTCTGTCGTTTTGCGCTAAACAAAGTATTCATGGATTCGCACCAACTAGCCCGCCAACGCATTGTGCTAGATTATAGGGTTTTACGTGCCAAAACCACTTTCTGATTATGAGGCGCGCCGTAGTGGGGGATTCCGGAAATTTCGACCACCTGGGGTTCTTTAACGTGCACCTAAACCTAAGTACACGGGTGTTTTCGCATTTCGCCCCCACCGAAATGTGGTCGCCGTGGCCAGGATTCGATCCCGCGACCTCGTGCTCAGCAGCCTAACACCATAGCCACTGAGCAACCACGGCGGGTTCGTTTCTGTGAACATGATGACATCAAATTTGAAACCGAACTCAGCAAGAAACATAAGTTCGTCATGTTTCTGCCTAGCTGATTGCGTATTGCAATGCAAGAATGAGATATTGGCACCGCCGCCAGGGCAGACAACGTCACGTGGTATAACCATCAGAACAAAAGGTACGAGAATGAACGCGCCAATAGATAGGAAAGAACTACGTCATCTTTTCCAAGTCGGCTTCACATGGTACACGTAGCATACGGGAACTTTACGTCTTACGAGCAAACATTTTGCCTCCCCTCACCCATGCATAGCGCCATTTCATTCCTTTTTCCTTCGCCACAGTCATTCCAAGTAGCCTCTTTAGTTGAGGGGACAGGTGCTCATTTACAAACACGGGTTCCTCAGTGGCAAATCCTAGCTCAGTTGTAGTGAACCTCGTCTTTCGGGCTTTTTCAACAACTGCATCCCGTTTCGACCACCGGTTAAAAACCACAACAATGTTCTGGTTCGACCCATCTGTTCCATCCGTCCCACTGTTCCGCACAGGAACACGATGGCAAGCCTCAATGTCCTGCTAAATTATAGGCTTGCCCAGCGCTTCACCTACCTTTCCAAGCATGTTCACGAAGTTCTCGTTGTTTGCAACTGCAATTCCCTTCACTTCGACGTTTTTGTTTCTTGAGTACTGATCCTGAGCTGTTATCCTGAGAGAATTATGACGGACCTGAGCCTTCAATTTGTGCACCTCCTGAGCCAAAAGATCATTGGACACCTTTAAAGCTGCATTCTCCTCCTTGACGCTAGCACATTCCTTGTTCATGTCTTCATACTGTTTGTTCGTGAATTCCAAGGATTGTTTTAGTTCCCTGAACTCCTTCCTGAATTCACGTTTTAGGTCTGCTATCTCGGTTACCATTGGGACAGGTTACGATTGAAACACAGGCGTACAAAAATTTGACGGTCAGGCAGCAAAAATTGACTGTAAGGCAGCAGAGGCAGTACGTACAAAAATTAGCAGAAGTGAAAAGAGTTCAGACCTGTGAAATGCAAGTTAACGAAAATCACACTCGGCTCCGTGCGCTGCCTCGCTGCCAAGTGGTTCCAGCGATGATCGCGGTGTCATTTTACTCCAGGCAAAGCGAACGTGTCACGTGTCCACAAAACCAGTCAATTCACCGGCGCATCAGGACGACGCCACTGTATCTTGATGCAGATGTTACCGCAGGCACTTGGTTAGTAGTCGAGCATTTCACCTGTGAAATGCAAGCTCACGAAAATCACACCCTGCTCCGTGCGCTGCCCCGCTGCCAAGTCTCGTTCATCTTTATCGGGTGACCACGTTTCACCACCTAACAAATGTTATCGCACAGCGCATGACGCGCCTGCAGTATCGGAAGATTCTGGAATATTATCGATAGTTCCCTCCGCTGTCTGTCGCCTAACCTTGTGTAATCTGATTTCATGTATGCGAGGCGCGAATGGCGTAGAACGTTGTGGAAGACATGCGAGTCCCAGTGATTACTCTGGAAAATTCGATCACTGCTGAATGAAAAGACGACATGCTTGACTCGCTGATCAGATTTCCTACAATCGCCAACCGTGTCCGCCGCTCTCGTTGTGCTTTAGGTGTAACTTGCTTTCCTGCACAGAAGTTCGCCCAATAAAATGCTTGTTTCACCATTCACCATTTAGCTTTCTTCACCAGCACTACCATGTGACATCTGGTGGAAGTGCTAGTGCGTTCATGCACCGAACGCCGCCGTAAAGCCGTGATCCAAGCCCGAACCACGAAGACAACACCACCGTGGCGAAGGACAAGCGAGCTAGCCGCAGGCTGCAATGACTGCTCCCGGAGCACGGATGTTTGTCTGAAACTTCCAGGAAGATCATTGCCAAGTCAATGACCACAATGGCAGCACCAGTGATTCAGCGTGCTTCAACAGCTTAGAGAGCCACCTACCTTCCATGGAGCTTCCTCGGAGGATGCAGAAACCTGGCGGGAGACTTTCGAAGAGATCTAGGTTTTCGACAGCTGAGCCTCTGAGGACAAGCTGCGAAATAGACGATGCCGCGCAGACATGGTTTGAGAACGGGGAGTCGACCCTTACAACATGGGAGCTGTTCCGAAGTAACTTCTTGGGGACCTTCTCGAGCATCACCCGGAAGGAAATAGCCGAGTTTATATTGGAATCCCGAGTGCAGCTACGGAACGAGAATGTTGCTGTCTTTACAGAAGAACTGAGCTGCTTGTTCCGCCACGCCGACCGTGAGCAGAAGTCCGCCTACTCATGCATGGTGTGGAGGATGGACGTTTTCTCCAGAATGGCTGCAGCTGACCGAACACCGTCGACGAGTTTCTTCACGAGGCCACCAGCATCGAGAAAACACTGGAAATGCGGAACCGGAAATTCAACTGCCGCGTGCACTCAACGAGCTACGCCGGAGTTCAGTCACTGGCCACCGACGGCAAGCGCGAAACTAAGAGTGGTCGTGCGGGAGGAGCCACAGAAGCTGGTCCCTTCGTCACAGCCTCAAGTGGTGTCGATTGCCGACGTCGTACGTAAGGATCTCCAACAAATCGGAGTAGCCCCTGACTCGCCGCAGCCTCAGCCGCAAGCGATGACATACGCTGCTGTATCCCGCCGTCACGTTCTTCCTCCTCGCGCACGGCGGGGCCCAGTGACGACACAGTTCCGTCATCCACCACCACCCCCGCCACCAGCAAGCGAACCCATTGCCCCACGCAGCATTTCAAGGAAGGCTGACGTTTGGCGCACGCCTGACCAACATCCGCTTTGCTGTCGCTGCGGAAAAGCCGGGCATATCTACCGCCGATACCCATACCGGGAGATGGGACTCCGAGGGTTCGCAGTTAACGCACCGCGACCACAGCAAGGTGAACGCGCACGTGACATCGACGACTATCCCGCTGCCACACAGTGGAGCCCTCGACCACCATCCCGTTCGCCATCACCAGGACGCTACCTGTCACCGCCACGCCGTCAATACACTGGCCAAGGCCGCGGATAGTCCGTCAGCCCATACCCGGGAAGCTAAAAGCAGAAACCAATGGAGGTGTGGTTGCCGACGCCGACGAAGACGCCGACAAGACTTTTTTGCCGATATATCAACAAGACGACGCCATCCCGACGAAGCCTGAAAGTCAAGAATACGCCAACGAAAGACGACGTGACGTTCGAGCTTCAGTTCAACACGACGTACACACTAAGAAAAAAAGAGTATCCCTTACTCTTTTCGAAGAGACGACTCGTCACACATACGACACACTTTGTGGGAGACACCCGAACTCTCTTTTGCCAGAGAGTCCCGAGACTATCTGTGCTCAATACAAGGTGTCTACGTGACACCGCACACAATAGTCATGCATACTGCGTTGTAGTAGTCGCCCATACCCTCTCAAAAGGGTTACAAGACTAGTGCTGAGGGAGTCCGTTAAAGGGACCCTGAAACGATTTTGGCGATTTTCTACAAACGTACTGAGTCGTTAGAGTAGGTTCTTCTGATCATTAATTGATGCATCTAAGTGCTCTGCGTAAAGCGTGTAATTTATTATAAGGTTTTAAAAATACACATCGCTGCCGATCGCAGCGCACTGCTCGGCGGAATTTTAAGCCGCCCCTACCCATATGATGCAAATAACCCATATCACGTCACATGGGCGAGCTATCTGATTGGCTGACCAGGGCGCGTGGTCGATAATTTTTCCAACTTTATGGTGAACAAATGATGCTCGTAATAGTTGGAATGTTAGTTACTTTGTTTTTGTAAAAAGAAAATAACTTGAATAGAATACACAAGAATAGTTTTTTAGTACACTTCGGCACTTCCGGCACACAGCAAGTGTCGTCTGCTTGTGTTACAACGTACTCCATTTTGACGAGAGCTCCGCGGTCAGAGTCGGTCTCAGTCTTTTCGCGAGCACTACGATTCGACTTTGTTGCCTTGTGGACTGCAAACCTAGCGACCTGCAAACCGCGAGTCCAGTATTAGGGCAAACGCAAGCGCAAGGGGACAGGGTCTGGCCGCTCGACTGTGCCGGGATGAGCCGCGAGATGAGCAGAAGGGCAAATGTGAATGGTCTGCACGGTGCAGCCACCTGGTGGCACAGAGCTCAACCATACACAGTAGCAGCAACGAAGTGTATTCTTTGCTGCTGGTGTGTATTTTTCGCAGGAGTGTAATCATCAACACGTTGATTTATAAATGTTTAAAATGCTTTACACTTGGTTAGAGCAATATTAGCGCTTTGTTTGACTGGTTAAGCGCTGCGCCAGCAAGTGTCTGGACCGTGCAGACTGATCAGGCTGCTCACGTACGCCTACGCTAAAGTTCCTTCATCAGCTTGAGTTTATGCCTCCAGTCATTTGCCGAAATGACCAGCTTGCCTGTTTTTAGCGGAGTACCGGACACGTTCGGCGCTACGACAGAATGCTCGCAACGCACGCTGCTTCGATAGCTCTCGGTCGACGGCCAAGCGGCTAGCGGAGAGGTCTCGCGCGTGAGGGGGCGTGCTCCTAAACAACCGGAAGTGAGCGATGTGACGTCGCATCGTGACGCTGAACCAGTGAAGGCGGAGCTTAGCGCCGCTCGCTCGGCGAGCGAGTTGAGGAGGAAAAGCATAGCTAGGGAGGAGGGTAACTTCTAATCGCTTGCAGCTCCATTAATACGTAACGCTTCACTTAAATTGTGGTGCGAATGTTCTACTTAAGCTGTACCCTACGCGCCTACAAAATTTGTCCGAACCGTTTCAGGGGCCCTTTAACAATTCTAGACGAGTCAGACGGCTCAAGATAAAGTGTCACATGAACACTGCAAGTATGATTCAAGTAACTATTCTAGATGAGCCTGATGACTCCGGCAGTGTGTGTCAAGTTACCCTTTAGTGCGTGGTGCCGGTCTCTTGCAAATAAAGTAAAGTAACTAATCGTAACTAATCCGTGTAAGTCGTTTCACTCTTGGATGGCAGTGTCGAGCCGCCTTTCAAAATGTTTTAACAACTCTTGCTGTAAGTACACACGGCTACGGCTAGTTCTCAAGAAGAATACTGTGAAAAGACAACATACGATAACAAAGAATCCACAGTAAACTTACCAAAAAGCACATGGCAGGTTAGCGAGAAAAAGTTAATATTTCATCAATCTTTGTTATTGCCTTCTGGAAAATTCAAATGCATCAGTCAGTACAGAATCACTATGAAAGCAAGACAGTTCTCATTACTACAAAACTGGAATCAATAGCCAACCAAGCAAAACAGTCTTAAATAAATATCCAATATGTAGCCTGCAGCTGCGTATGCATGGCCCTGCAATGCCACTCAGAACCATAAAGACGCCAAAATATTATGTAGCTCATGTCGAAGTTCAATTCACCACCACACAAGTCTCTTATATGTGAAAAGATTTATAAGTTCAACCTATTTCTCTGTTCTACAAGACTTAACTTACGACTTAACATTCTAAGCAAGTAAGCTAGACATAACAAATAAGAAAGGATGCACTTATGTACAAAGGAGACCCATATAATGAAGTGAACTAAAAACAATATTCCAACTGAGAGTCCAACTTACTATGCTTGCTGGAAACAATTGGCTGGCAATTGATAATCCAATCTAACAGTAAAAGCAGCTGTCTTACCTTACGGTACTCTTGTTGGCACTTTTTACCACACAATTTTTGCATGGTAGCGTGAGAAAGACACCACATTAAAAAGTTGTGCATAAATTTTATTCTGTCATACAAGATTCAACAGTGTATAAAAACTTCATAACTGACAAAATTACAAAAATAAATACAGCAACACTTATAGTGATCATTTATTTATGTTGAGAAACATACTTTTGCAGGACTAAGTACAATAGCTGACATAGACAATTTCACAGGTAGAAATAATAGCTAATACAAAACTTTCCATAATGCAAACATGTTGACAAAATGAGTAGCACAGGTAGCTGTATTTTGCTACGGCAAAGATAGCGCATGAATGATGAGGACAAGGGAGGAAGCAGAACACACAAACAAACTATACCCAGCTGCGTGCACGCAGCTGTAACAATACACATAGTGCACAAAGATCCAAAAGAAACAAAGAGGAAGATATGAGGAAGGCTTCTATTACTCATCACAAGTCATCCTGTAAGAGCACATTATGTACTGACTGTAATCTATCCTCAGCCCATACATGAATAAGTTACATTAGGTGTCACATTTACAAATCGCTCATACAATCTTCTTGTGATTTTCCTTATTCCAATCTTTAACTTAGCAAGCATGACTGAGTTACGTAATGCCTCCCTACGGCTTGGCACATATACAGAAAGAAGTGTTTCTATAAACACTGGAGGTCACGGACGAATGACTGACACATACCTCTTTTAATTCTTTTGTCTTTGTCATTATGATTTTCTATCACAGTAGTCTTTTGTAGAGTGAAACACATCCAGATAATACACTGTGGGCAACCAAGTGTGAATACCTGTTCTCGATTTATACCTCTCTCTGGTGTCCCGCTAAGGCAACAATGGCGCAAAGGATTGTCTTCCCAATGTATGCGTTCCCATACAACAGGAGCAGATGATAAGCCACATTAATGGTGCGTGAAATAAAACATCTGTGCTTAACGTTCCACCGCCGCTCCAATCTGGAGTGATTTTTGTTTGCTTTGTTGTGTACGCTAGCACAGGTGCTACGTAGTCAGTCCCCTTGGTGCCCAAAGCAACTCTCACACCACAGCAGGATGTCAATATTTTTTTTAATTCTAAGCGAAACTCTGGTTATGGGGGACAATTGCGAACTTATATTTTTGCTTTGCATCTTAATTACGTTGTTCACCTTTAACTTTAGCCACTTTACTACTTTTCTGCAGGTGCAGACAGGCGATTCCACCACTGCTAGGTTTTGAAAACACCAAAGCAGGGTAGAAAGCACGAACAGATATTTATAATTTGGGCGCCCACTCTGCACTGCGTGGATATGTTTCAATCAACGATAAGACTACTTGGTAGATAAACATATAAAAGATAAGAGAATTAGGCTAGAAGCCTACCAAACTAGTAACCGGGAATTTTAAATGTAAATTAAATTTCGTGATTCCCAGTGATGAAACAGTTTTGAGAATATGTGCGAAGGCGACCAAGTCACTCATGCTCACAAAGGAAACAAAATAAAAACAAGCAAGATTACAAAAACTTCGAACTTGCAACCTAATGTAAGACACCTGACATGATTGATTTATGTATTTACTGAGCATAAATTACACCTAGCGCGTAATCTGCTTGTACAAGATGACAAACAGTGAGTTGCTGTTGCTTTCCCTCTGGGACATTTGGCTCTTCTGAACACATGCACATTGTATGGCACAGCTGCATGGACGTAGCTGGGCATTGTTGTGAGTCAGGATCACTCTGTTTTTATGGTCCTGCACTATTATCGTTATAATTTATAATTAGCAAGCAGCCTAACTATCGGGTTGATCAGCTGTATTATAAACAAAACATACTGACAAATTTCCCTGTTTATCGCTAACAAAGAGATGGGTACATCATTTCAGATTTCAAGAAACAGCTGTGCAGCAGAACAAATGCTGAAGACAGAAAATCTACGATAAGCAGTACCTTTATTATTAAATGCCATGTACTAGCTCTTTCTGCAATCAATACCTCTATTACCGAAAATTGTAGTCTGAAAAAATAATTGGAAAATATTTACAAAAGTGACAGAGACTAGAGCTGCATTATAATGGCAAATTTCTTCTTAAACAAGATCACAGTAATTGAAGTTGTATTAATTTCAGCAAAATGGCTGACATCCCAATATTGAGGCTAGTCAGTGCTGAAGGTATTGTTAATTTGTAGGAGTCCTCGGACTGACAGCTCTGAAATATTTATCGCCATCCTTAGTGAAACATGCTTTGCTGTTGCAAATATTACTTAGCCACAAAACATCTTGTAAGCCTTGTGGGACAATTCTGTGTGGAAGATAAACCTATTTGATCATGTCTTTTCGGGTTGTGCATCTCAGAACTGGTGCTAGTCTGAGTACTTACAAGCTAGACGTTATTGAGTACCGTAATTATAATGCCTGCCAGTGCTATAAATTTCTGTTAGAGAAAATTGTCGCATTGTGATGAAGCAGTTATGTTCAATTTTTAGCGGCAGTCACTGCTGAAACACTCAGTACAAAACACAAAACAAAGACATGGAGTCAAAATGTAAATGTCGAACAAAGTTATAGTCGATTCTGCATTTCACAGAACTGTCTGTCTTTCTGTTAGTGCGCCAATACCGATTGCACATTTTTATCATTTTGCGTACTGCACTTCTGGAAAATGCATGAAATTTCAGTGTTTAACAGAAGCCCTTGGGAGGACAGCACAGAGTCGCTTCGACAAAAGCACTTGCCTTCAATTTGCGTCGCTATGTTGTAGGTCACTATAGCAAGGGGCATGTTTTGCTGATCGAATATTACTCGAAACAGTTTTATTATTTGTACTAGAGGTTTGAAAAGACAGTAAATTGTAGAGTTCTTCATGCAGATTTCATATGTGAGTATTTTTTAGCTGCTTCTTGAGTTATGTCCTACACAATGGGAAAATACAGTGATCTTTGCGGGCACTTTCTTGTGTAGTAAATTTTCGCAGAAAGCAGTGTGCTGTAGCTAACTGAGCTCTTTGTAGACTGCAATGTGCCAATATTTATTCAAACAGCATGTAATGTTACTAGGAATATGCAAGATTAGTAGGCAGGCCTGTCTGCCTGCCTACTAATCTTGCATACTTCTCATGCTATTGCGAAAAAAATTATTGAATATACTTCAAAAACTTTTTATCACAATAGCATGAGAATAACCTCATGCACTTATAATTGTCCTATACTAACAAAATTTGGCATACATATTCTTCAAGATATGCAGAATGCTGATATCAAATTGAAATTGCAATCTGTAAAATTATTTCATGTGGCTTAATATTTTTTGCCTAGTTTCAGTAATTGTACATGCTATTTGATCCGCACCGATGGCACCGGCTGTTGGAATCTCAGCGCTGCCACCAGCTGTCGGAACCTCAGTGCTGACACCCGTTATTGCAATCGGACCGCTGGCGCCCGTTGTCGCAAATGGGTCGCAAGCCCCAAGGGTAGCGTTGGCCTGGCGGCCTTGGGCACACTGGAAGCATCCGAAGGTCCCAGCAAAGCATGAGGCGACTGCTAACAGAACAACTTGTTTATTCTAGCATCGCACAGAGCGGGCGGTCAGGTCGACCGAAGTAGAGAGACGGGAGAGCACGTTACTCAACAGAAGAAATCGGAGCCTCTCTTGGCGTCCGGGGGCAGCTGCTCTTATACTCTCGGAGTTGAGAGCAAGAGGGAAGGTCACGAGATGACACCACGTGACAGCGGCGACGGACGGACTGAGAGACATGTAGAGACAAGGAGGTGACGCATCAGCCGGGCCGGCGCCGGTCAGACCTCCTCGCTTCACACTGGGGGAGCTCCTCTCCCCAGCTGCCGCGCTTTGACAAGCGTGGGCACACACACACACACGCACACACAAAGACACGTGGCACTGAACATGCCGGGACGCGCTCGGCGGGGATGCGTCGCGGCCGCTCCGAACGGGCCAAAATGTCCGCCGCTTTGAACGAAGCCCCGGCGTCCGTTGAATCCGCGCCGGCTACAGCGCGCGTCATAGGCGAAACGTAACAGACCGCCCCGCCGGGGGAAGGAGATCCCGATGGTCAGGGGACTGCATCCGCTGTCCGGAGGGATGTCGCTCGATGATGCTCATTACCGAAGTCGGTCGTCCCTCGGCGTTTCTTGAGCGCAGCGCACCGAGAAGGCCTCGTTCTCACGTTCAGGTTCACAGAGGACACTGCAAAGTGATTTCGGGAGAGTTCTCATTTTTCTCTCGTTCTCAGCAAGCGTTAGAACTAGGCCAAAACTCAGCCGCTCAGTCAGCAAGCACGGCACAACCCTCACTAAGCCATGCCAGGCTCTTTCCCCTTTAATACTACTGCCTAGTTCCTTACAGTAGTCTAGCAGCACTGAGAACGCGTCCACAAATAGGAAAATTGCACTAGAAAGCACATTATCACTTTGAAACACTACACAAAAGCAATATGTTAAAAATCCTGCCTCAGGAAGAAAAACATCAATAACAAACAATTTTGAGGCTGATTCCCACGTTAGGGGCTTCGACTTAAGCCATCGGCGTTACCGTTGAAACTCCCCTTTTTGTAACGCACCTCAAAGGAATACTGTTGCAAAGCGAGGCTCCAGCGCAGGAGGCGGCCATTTTTGGGAGAGATGGTCTGCAGCCATTGGAGAGGGCAGTGATCCGTCTCAATGATAAACCTCGAGCCGGCTAGGTAGCATGACAATTTCTGAACGGCCCACACGAGACACGCACACTCTTTCTCGGTGGCGCTGTACGCCTGCTCACGACTGGTCAGCTTACGACTAGCATACAGGACGGGGTGTTCTACTTCTCCATTTTCCCGTTGGCACAGTACAACGCCCATGCCTCGCTCACTAGCATCGCACTGAACAACGAACCCTTTGGTGTAGTCGGGCGATCGTAGCACAGGCTGGCTTGTTAGGGCGCTCTTTAGGGCGCTAAAAGCTCTTTCCTTTGTCTCGTCCCAGACGACTGTTTGCGGCTCTGTCTTTCTTAGAGCATCCGTCAGGGGAGCCGCGATATCAGAGTACCTGGGGATGTACCTCTGATAGTAGCCGGCGACACCTAAGAACGACCGAATATCGGTCTTCGTGCGCGGTTGCGGAAAGTCTCGCACAGCGGCCACCTTTATTTCAGACGGGCGGCGACGACCCCGACCAATCACGTGACCAAGGTAGACAACCTCGGCCTGTGCTAACTGGCACTTGGGAGCCTTGACTGTCAAGCCCGCTTCGCGCAGGCGGGTTAGCACTGCCCGCAAGTGTGCCATATGCTCAGACCAGGATGCGGAGAATATCGCTACGTCGTCTAAATACGGTAAAGCGAATTCTTGCTGTCCCCGCAACACTTTATCCATGAGGCTTGAAAAACAGTATGGCGCGTTCTTCAAACCAAAACTCAACACTTTAGGACGGAATGTTCCCATTGGTGAAATGAACGCCGCATACCTACTAGCCTCTTCTGTAAGTGGAACCTGCCAATAACCCCTGACAAGATCTAGGGTGGAAATAAACTGAGCGCTACTAACTTTCTCAAGGCGCTCCTCGATATTAGGGATCGGATAAATTTGATCCTTAGTTATGGAATTTAGCCTGCGGTAGTCGACACAAGGACGAGGTTCCTTGCCCGGTACCTCAACTAAAATCAAAGGGGAGGTATAATCACTCTCACCCGCCTCAATAACACCGAGCTGTAGCATCTTCTTTACCTCAGCCTCCATAATATCGTGCTGGCGGGGTGACACCCGGTACGCCTTGGATCGTACTGGCTCTGGGGAGGTAAGTTCTATATCATGGGTAAGGACAGAAGTCCTACCAGGCCTCTCAGAGAACTGACCTTGAAACTCTTGTAAGAGCTGGTGTAGTTCGGTTTTCTGCTCAGGTGACAGCGGTGCTTTACTGATTAAGTCACTAATGACTTGATCGGTGTCTTCCCTGTTCGTCACTGAGCCTAGTCCCGGAAGCTCGACCGGAAGCTCTTCGGGAGCGTTTACCATCATACACACAACTGCTTCCCGTTGCTTATAGGGTTTGAGCAGATTACAGTGGTAAACTTGCTGTGCTTTCCGTTTTCCTGGCAGACTCACCACGTAGTTAACGTCCGACAGTTTTTGAACAATTCGTGCTGGGCCCTCCCACTGCACGTCAAGTTTGCTTTTTAGCGATGTGCGCAATATCATGACCTCATCGCCCACCTCAAAACGACGGGCCCTGGCTGTCCGATCATAATAAACCTTGGCCCTCTGCTGGGCCTTTGCCATTGCTTCACCTGACAACTCCTGTGCCCTTCTTAAGCGTTCGAGGAGCTTAAGCACGTACTCCACCACGACTGGGTCTTCGCCCCTGCCTTCCCACGATTCTCAAAGCATGCGAAGCGGAGACCGCAGCGAGCGACCGTACACCAGCTCAGCTGGCGAAAACCCCGTAGCCGCATGCGGCGCGGTCCGTAATGCAAACATCACCCCAGGCAGACACAGCTCCCAGTCAGTTTGATGTTCAAAACACAATGCTCTCAACACGCGCTTCATGACGGAGTGGAGCTTCTCAACGGAATTCGACTGGGGGTGGTGCACTGAGCTGTGTAACAGCCTTACCCCGCACCTTTCGAGAAAGGCTGTCGTCAAAGCGCTAGTAAACACTGTGCCCTGATCTGATTGGATTTCCGCAGGAAAACCAACTCGCGCGAATATGGACAGCAGTGCATTGACTATCTCAACTGAGCTGAGTTCTTTAAGCGGCACTGCTTCAGGGAACTTTGTCGCTGGGCAGATCACAGTCAAAATGTGTCTGTACCCCGTGGCTGTTACCGGCAGCGGTCCCACTGTATCAATAACGAGCCCTCTAAAAGGCTCCGTAATGATAGGTACCAACTTCAACAGCGCCCTCGATTTGTCCCCTGGTTTGCCCACCCGCTGACAGGTGTCGCATGTCTTCACAAAGTGGTCTGCGTCCCGAAAACACCCTGGCCAATAGTACTCTTGCAAGAGACGGTCCTTAGTTTTCTTAACTCCTAGGTGTCCGGACCACGAGCCCCCATGAGACAAGCGCAACAGATCCTGACGATAGCACTGAGGCACGATCAGCTGATCGAACTCCACTCCCCTGCGGTCTATATACTTCCGGTACAGGACCCCACCTCTTTCCACAAAGCGAGCATTTTTCTTGGCGACACCTTCCTTGACAATGCAGCGTATGTTTTCTAGGATGCCATCCTTCTTTTGCTCGGCTATCAAAGCCGACCGGCTGACTTTTAGCAACCTATCAAGTCCGTCTGACGTAGGCGCTATGAGCAAATCTGCAGATAGCTCTTCTAGCTTTCCCGCATCGGACATTTCCTCTCCAGTATCTGGTGCCTTCAACGCTACAGGCACAATTTTATTCAGTTCGGACGTGCTCTGAATATCAGCTTGCTGCGCCTCTGACCCTTTCTCATTGTGCGACAACGTCGGCCCCGCAACTACCGCGTTTGCAGCGAACTCCCGAACCTTCGATCTGGTTAAGGCCTGAACGCTAGCCTCACCAAACAAAAGCCTCTTCTCGCGCAGGAGGTGATCGGACCTGTTCGAAAATAGGTACGGGTACTGGGGGGGCAGCATAGATGACACTGCCGCCTCCGTCTCAAGTGCTCCGAAAGGACCTTCAATAAGCACTTTTGCTACGGGCAGACACACGCTGTGAGCTTCCACGGCTTGCTTGATCCATGCGCACTCGCCCGTGAACATATCGGCTTCTACGTAAGAGGGGTGAACTACATCCATCGTAGCTGCGGAATCGCGAAGCACTCGGCACTCTTTCCCGTTCACGAGGAGGTCTCGCATGTAAGGCTCGAGAAGCTTCATGTTCTCGTCAGTGCTGCATAACGACAAAAACACGACTTTTGTTTTTGTTTCTGGACACTGCGCCGAAAAATGACCCGGCTTCTGACACGTATAACAAACGCGCGCTTGCCTCGACTCGAACCGCTTTCTGCGTTCGGCTTCGGTTGCCGCCGTCTCCTTACGTTCGGTCGGACTGCTTTCACTCGCATCCGCACTACGTGTGTCCCCCTTTGCTCTCATGGGCGTGAACTTCGGCCTCTCAAACTTGGAGCCAAATTCACCCTTTTGACCGTCCTTAGCTCCGCGAGCCCGACGCGTCACAAACTCTTCGGCTAGCTCAGCGGCTCTAGCCACCGTACTAACGTCTGGCCTATCCAAGACCCAGTACCGCACGTTCTCAGGTAACCGACTATAAAACTGTTCTAGCCCGAAACACTGCAGAACTTTCTCGTGGTCACCAAACGCTTTCTCTTCTTTGAGCCACTCCTGCATGTTTGACATAAGCCTGTAGGCAAACTCTGTATATGACTCGCTTTTACCTTTCTCATTTTCCCGAAACTTCCGACGGAACGCCTCCGCGGACAGCCTGTACTTTTTTAGCAGACTCGATTTCACTTTGTGGAAATCCTCTGCCTCCTCTCTCTCCAAGCGAGCGACTACGTCGGCCGCCTCGCCGGGTAACAAAGTGAGCAAGCGCTGTGGCCACGTTTCCCGAGAGAAACCCTGCTTCTCGCACGTTCGCTCAAAGTTAACCAGGAACAAACCAATGTCCTCTCCAAGCTTAAACGGCCGCATCAGGTCAGTCATTTTGAACAATACTCGTTCTCCTGCACCGTGTGCCTGACTTCCATTACGAGCGCGTTCCATCTCTACCTCGAGACGCTTCATTTCCAAAGCGTGTTGACGGTCGCGCTCTCTTTCTTTCTCTTGTTGCTCTCGCTCTTTTTCTTTCTCTTGTTGCTCTCGTTCTATCTGTTTCTCTTGTTGCTCTCGTTCTATCTGTTCTTTACGTTCACGCTCCTGTCTTTTTGCCCTTTCCTCAATGGTCTCAAGGCATTCCGACAGCTCGTCATCCTCAGCCTCTAACTCAAGAATAGCCCTCAGCAGTTCTGGTTTTCTGAGTTTGTCTGAGACATCCAGACCTAACTCTCTTGCAAGCTCCAGCAATTTCGGTTTGCGCAACGACTTCAAATCCATGGCTGCTCTGAATGCTGCTTTCTCTACTGCCTACTATTGTCTTGCCGCAACTAACCCGGCAGCAACGACAACCACAATTACCAGCTCTGTTTCTGACACTAACAAAAGCCTGGCAAAACTCAGAAGAAGAAAGTCCCGCACTCACCAAACCTCGCAGCCAAGAATTCAGCGCAGTCGTTCCGCTGCAGGCAACCAGTCATCACACAGGGCTCGTTGCACTGCTCCCGGATGGTCGTTGTGCTGCTCAGCATACAGTCAACCGCATATCTTCGCTGCTGGCCTCCGTTGTCGCGATCCCACCGCTGCCACCAGATATTTGATCCGCACCGATGGCACCGGCTGTTGGAATCTCAGCGCTGCCACCAGCTGTCGGAACCTCAGTGCTGACACCCGTTATTGCAATCGGACCGCTGGCGCCCGTTGTCGCAAATGGGTCGCAAGCCCCAAGGGTAGCGTTGGCCTGGCGGCCTTGGGCACACTGGAAGCATCCGAAGGTCCCAGCAAAGCATGAGGCGACTGCTAACAGAACAACTTGTTTATTCTAGCATCGCACAGAGCGGGCGGTCAGGTCGACCGAAGTAGAGAGACGGGAGAGCACGTTACTCAACAGAAGAAATCGGAGCCTCTCTCTTGGCGTCCGGAGGCAGCTGCTCTTATACTCTCGGAGTTGAGAGCAAGAGGGAAGGTCACGAGATGACACCACGTGACAGCGGCGACGGACGGACTGAGAGACATGTAGAGACAAGGAGGTGACGCATCAGCCGGGCCGGCGCCGGTGAGACCTCCTCGCTTCACACTGGGGGAGCTCCTCTCCCCAGCTGCCGCGCTTTGCCAAGCGTGGGCACACACACACACACGCACACACAAAGACACGTGGCACTGAACATGCCGGGACGCGCTCGGCGGGGATGCGTCGCGGCCGCTCCGAACGGGCCAAAATGTCCGCCGCTTTGAACGAAGCCCCGGCGTCCGTTGAATCCGCGCCGGCTACAGCGCGCGTCATAGGCGAAACGTAACAATGCCATTTGGATCGGTATCACCACTTTGCAGTATACAACTAGCTAAATAAGATACAGCACGAAGCTATTTCGGAAAATTTTATGCACAAAAAAGTGCCCACAAAAATATTTTGCCACTGTATAGGACATAACTAAAAAACCGCAGCTACACAGTAATCAATGACAATTCAAATCTAATAAGACACTTTATGAATGGCAGTATATACAGATCTCTGGTACAAATATATAAAAAAGTTGTTTCGAGGAGTATTTCTCCTTAATACGTGGGTGTCAGTGTATTCTTCCAAAGTGTTGGAAAATGCCTTCAGGCATACCACGGGGAGCTTATAAATAGCACACGCACGCATCTGCTTAAAAAGCCCCCCCCCCCCCTGTTTGCATTCCTTAGTCATTTTTGCATTCTGTTGTATGTCACCATTTGCATCCCTTAACATGAATGCGCAAAACCAAAAACGGCCTACTACCGTATTTCCTCGCATAATGATCGCACTCGCGTAATGATCGCACCCCTCAATTTTGACGTCAAAATTCGATATTTTTATTTCCCGTGAAAGATTGCACCCCGAACTTGCCGCAGCGATTAGTCATGTGCCAATTCTAGCTAGTAATGATTGCGCTTACCATCTGTCTACTGCTATGCGAACGACTCTTCAAGACAAACCAAGTGATCTGCACGCACCAAACATTCTTAAGCAGATGCCCCATTTCATTCCTTTCATCACTTTGCACACTTCTATGACAAAAAAAAAGCTGCAACCAAACTTTCCTTTATTAGGTGTAGGCTTTATAATGGTTGTGGTCAACAAAAACACCAAAAAGGCGTCTTTCGATTCTTCTCGTCTGCACTTGTGGGCACGCAATAAATCGCGAGCGGCAATGATAGCGGCCACGTTTACACTGATACGTTAGAAGTGTACGCTATTCATACGCCCACGCTTGTAACACGGCTAAGATATTCGCCCACCCTTAGCGGAAACGTGCCATATTAGGATAGTGGTGAAGACAAATGCCGCAGTTCCCGCAGCATGCCCGCCATGTGTTCCTATGTCACTGGCAGCTAAGCGCGCCCATCTGTTTCTGTCCCCTCAAAGTCGACATGGCTATGTTATTGCCGCAAACTTGACGATATTAATAATTACTGATACGGAAGAAACTGTTTGAATGCACGTAATGTACTCACGAGAAGAAAAAAATCGCGTTCGGCTTGCTCTGCGGGCCACCATACTTTTTTTGCGTCCCGCACTACATACAGCGGCAGCCGCCTATTTCTTGACCTGTTGTCATTCCGCAGCAAATGCCAGATGAAGTTTTTTCTTTTTGCGGGAAATTTAACCCACGTAATGATCGCACCCTTGAATTTGAGTCAATTTTTTACAAAAAAGTACGATCACTATGACAGTAAATAGGAGAACACTCTGAATGTTTAGCCTGTAAAGGCGTTGTATAACAATAATTTAACAATACTGTTGGCCGAAGGCCAACAGTATTGTTAAATAAATAAATAAATACAAATGGGGGAAGCCAACTGTAGTGTGACAATAAACAAATATTTGTTCTCACAGTAATGAAACCAGTCATAAAATATATCCTCACAAATTTGGAAATGAATGCCGAAAGAACCATGGTGATTGTCACATTAGTGTCCTAAACAAGATCTTTTGATGTTTATAATTCCTAGTTTAATTCACTTTCTCTAGTAAATTGGCTCTGGCCTAGACTACTCAGTGTAGGAGACGAACCCAGACCTGGAAGCTAATATTTAAATCTGAAATAAAGACACTCATCCCACGACCACCTCACGGCTATTTCATCAGAAGCGTGCATCCATAGACATATAGTCTGTAAAATAATTTTTACATGATTTGTACTGTTACTCTTGCACTAATAGATTAGGAAAGGCATTTGCTATTTAAAGCACTGCTATAAACCTTTTTGTTTGAGAAATTCAATACTGAAAAGTGTAACACAACCAATGTGTGCATGAAAGCTACGATGCCTTTGACATTTGTCAGTGTGGCAAATAGGCACTGAGAAATGCCAAGGGCAGCATAGCTTTCGTGTCTCAAACTTTGTATGCGAGTATTACTGGTATCCTTGCAGTGAAAGCAAGTCATATTATTACCAGACTTATGAGGGGAAGTCATGTTTCTCTAGTTTAATATTTTCTTTTCTGTGCTCCTAGATTCTTGACTTTTCCAAAAATAACGGGTGTTTGAAATAAGTACCCTATATTGCTCTTAAATACTTCCTGCACAAGAGCCCACGTTAGGTTACATTTCTTGAACACCTTGCAGTGCTGTAAATATCGAAATGAAGAAAAAAATGCCATAAGTTTGCATTTTAGCCTTCTGCATAAGAAGGATTATGAACCTAATAATTACATACACAAGTACAAAATAACTACGAAAAACTAGGCATAAAAACAGACATACATTATGACAGCAGGAATCAATGGTGAGAATTCTAATAGAACGGAACCATTAAAAACTAGGTGCTAAAGACACATATGAATTATAATAACACAAGTATTTGCTAAGACGTTGAAGAGACGCATAGGATGTCTCTTCAAATCACTCCACACCAACATTCTTCCATGGTTCGATGAGTGACCGCAGCTGCTGATGCTGTTGGGGTAGGTGGGAGCTGAGGTACAGCTGTGAAAGAGGTGGAACTTGTAGAGGGGTCAGCAAAGGTTGCACACTGGTTGCACAGCAGGTTGCCTTGATCTCCGGACTCACTCGACACTCATGCGTTGAGCCTGGTTATACGTCGTTTGCAGGAGGCCTGGCCAGAGTGTGTAGCACGGCTCGGAAAAAATTTCGAGGCAACCTGAAAAACACAGATCCAAATAAATAAGCACAAAAATTCTGCACAATAGGGCAAACCTGAAGTTTACCATCGGCACAGAGCAGGTAATGAAAATAGACGCAAGTCACCAGACTTGAGGTATACAAATGTGCAAAAGTGTAAATGAATGTGAAGAGCTGCTTATAGGATGGAATGTTTCATGTTGTCTTTTGTAGATCAATAATAGTATCTTAACATAAAGTCAAGTGTACTTGGCTCTCTCAAAAAAAAATTAAATTATGGGGTCTTACGTGCCAAAACCACTTTCTGATTATGAGGCATGCCGTAGTGGAGGACTCCGGAAAGTTCGGCCACCTGGGGTTCTTTAATGTGCACCTTAATCTAAGTACACGGGTATTTTCGCATTTCGCCCCCATCGAAATGCGGCCGCCATGGCCGGGGTTTGATCCCGCGACTTCGTGCTCAGCAGCCCAACACCTTAGCCACTGAGCAACCACGGCGAGTATGGCCCTCCCTGTTTGTGTAAGTAGGCTATTCCGTGCGAGCTGTCCCGATCTGGCACACGACCACTTGAAATTTCTTTTTGAAAAACTGGAGGCCTTTCAATATAGGACAAATGATAATTTCAAGAAACACTTAACTTAAAAAGTTTTTTACTGGCGCAAGCACTAAGTGACATCTTGTGTAACGCACCAAACTATGCATCATAAAAGACATAACCAAAAAATTGGTTCCTTCATTCAGGGGGCCAAATTTTTCAGGACAATAAAGAGAGGCTTTACACCAAAAATTGAACTGCTTATTAGCCACTGCTCAGTTCATTATGGGTCATTCAAAATGGACAAAATGGCCTATTAACTTTATTTTCATAGAACTGGCTTACAGCAAAAGCTGCAAATTTATGTAATCCACGTATTTAGGACTTGTGCTGCATGCAAAAACTGGTTTCAGGAAGGTAAATTATGCAGCAGTGCACAGAGATGAGGATGAACTAGCAAAAAAGTCATTTTGGTGTAAGTTTATCAGCATACTTACTATTGAGGCAGTCCTAGTAAATTTATGCCGAATACCATGTATGAGAGTACACTGTATTGTTTTTATATTGCTAAAGCTTTATCAAAGCAGTTTTGTGTTAAGCAAGAAAAAAAATTGTACAAGTAGTCTCCTACTAGGTTCGAAATTTGCATCGCGTTTCGTCTAATCCACATAGCCTCTTGGAGGCTAAGGCGATATGCATGGACTTGAGCATTGCTGCACCGATAGAAGGGAGTCTAAACTGCTTTGAAGTTAATTCTTTCATTGCTGAATGGCTACAAGCCACTTCACTCAAAAAGTTGCCACTTAATTACATGTATTTACCTTAATCTTTCTGTCGGCTTCCAGCCTGCTTGGCATCATTACGAAGGCTGCCAACTCCCTAGTGGACGTAGCCAGGACACGGTGGTGGCAGGACACACTGGCAGGAGCCGCCAAAGGCTTAGTACTCCCTAGTCGACGTAGTAAGGACACAGCGGTGGTAGGATGCAGGGGCGGGAGCCACCAGAGTGCACCTGCAGCAAATTTGCACAAATGCTGTTAGTCCTACCATGTCACAATTTACAAGAAAAAATCTGCTATCTGTGTAACATGGATACCAATAAAAATAAATGTAAACAGTTAGGTCCTACAACACAACTAGAACGTCGACAAAGAAGAAATGGTACTTGTGTTTATGAAAATTCAAGCAATGAAAAAAAAGAATGTGCATCCGATTTCTGCATGGAAGCTCAGTGGAAACCTGAGCTCATACCATCAAATGATCTGCTAGTCAACGACAAGCCTCTTAAAATATCATTGTATATTTTTTTACATGCAATATCTTAAGCTGCATTAAAACAAGTTCAACCTCTCTAAACATAGGTAACTCACGAAGCAATTCAATTAATGAATTCCAGTGGTTGTTAATGCAACAAAGTACAAGCTCTGAATGAAGCTGGCCAAACTGGGTAGTGACAAACAGCAATGTGGTTCTCTACATCTTGTTTTTCTGGCTTTCGCTGTAGCATTAAAATACACAAGCAATGTCACATTCCTGACATTTCACCCTGCTAATTTTTATTCCATAATGCATAATACTTCAGCAAGAGCAATAATTCTGTCTCTTAATTGTAAATAGTGATAGAACAAGAAATTTTACTGTAGCCAATGTTTTGACAACAAAACTTATCTCCTCTTTGTCGAAACACTGGCTCCAGCGATGCTCCTTGTTCTACGGCTCTTCATCATTTGAAGTCTCTGTCTTCTTGTGTATCTCTGTACCTTCAATGTTGTATTGTAATACAACATTCTAATAATTGCAACAAAGGAGAATTATTAGTAAATGTAGCTGATGAAGAACTTGGGCTTGTTGGTAGATAACGACAGAATAACTGCACAAAATTGAGATACGGACAAAGGAGACTTATGAGTGTCGTCTCCTCCAGACATGTGTCTCCTTTGGACAATTACTCTATCTCGATGTAAAAGTATTACCCTTTGCACAATAATGCTGAAATGAATAACGGCCAGGAAGTAGCATCATGTGCTAATGAGATATGCGAAAATGCCTGCTACGATCTGTCTCACCCATAACGTGCTGGATAAGATGGCGTCTTCTTCTGGATGTTGCCATTTCTTGAATACCTCAAATAATGTGCATTTAATATTACAAAAATACACAGAACAACAGCAGTATCAGATTACGTTTTACTACACAAATTGTTTAGTAAAAGAAAGTAAACGAATCTCTGATACACCGCAGACGAAATTTCCTTTATTAAATTAGTAGAAAAATACACCACACTTCATTTCATTCGATGCTGTGAGCGTTTCTTGGTACACGAAAAAAAGGTATTTCTGCATGAAAACAGTAAAATAATCCAGTAAAATATACTTAAAATTGTTATATGCACATTACAATTGCCAAGACAGGATAAACATGGGTTCATATGCAGCTCACCGGGAGGTAGAACTTTGCAATCAACTCATTGCTGCTTGCCAAATATCTGCACTAACATAAGACTACAAATAAAAAGAAAAATAAAATAAATAGAAAATCCAGTAGGAATACCACGAATTCTCTACATAACACAGCCACGTTTAGTAAGCCTAGTAGGATTTACTATATAAAGGTTGCAGCAAATTCATTCTTTTAAATATTTACAACCGTCAAAATAAAGATTACGTAAAAAATAATAACATTATACATCGGCCTATATCGTGACCTAATGTGTTTCCGACTTGCAGCCAAGTGCACATTAAATTTGTTCTGTTTCAGCGCATTTAAAGCGTTGTGTCTGTTCGCTCGTGCATGCAGCCGCCTTATCGCTACGAAAATATCTGGGCTGCCGCATCCCCTGATACTGCCATACAGCGTTGTAGCGTTCTTATTATTCGCGGTAATACACCTAAAGCGCTAGTAAATCTTCAGAATACACAAGCTATTCTTTCGACAACCTTTCTTCGCCAGCGAAAGTCACACTGGTGCTAGTATTGTATCTACACTTCACCTTACGCAGTACTTCGTATTCTACGGATTTTTCGATGCGACAGGCCACTCGTCATTGGAGTCGTTAACAATGGTGTTTATCTATGGCAGCACAGCTTTGCTATAATTTCAGGTGCTGTGCTGAGGCTTCCGTCTGCCAGTAGTATTTTCGCATACAAACGTGCACGCATGCCCAAGAAACGTCTATGAACTGCCAAGCGAAACGTGGCGCAAAATGTAGCCGTACCAGAAGGGCCGAGTACGCGCCGTTTGTAAACTCGGAACAAAAGCTGATATGCTTACCTGAGAGGTCAAGAGAAATATGGCACAGGTCATTCTCCGCTGGTAGTCTTTCGTATGCATCTGGTAGTCTCTGCGTTGCGATCTCCCATATCACAAGGAAAACGCAGTGCAAAACCCAACACTTCCGGCGCTTGTGGCAGTCCGGCGAGCTGCACTTGCTTGATGTTTCGGAGACGATTTGAAGGTAGAGGCAGCAGAAGCGTTCGCTCCGCTCTGTTCGCGCCCTTCATCACGCCGGCGCTGTGACAGCGAGTGTTCGCGGTCATTGAGTGAGATCTGTTGACGTTTGCACGTGCACGCGTGACCCAGCGTTTGCTAATTTAGGGAGTAAGCGAATGTTTACTGCAGTTTATTCAGTCGATGAAACTACGAAACCTTGTTGGTGCAATAGTTCGTGCAGTGGTTCATGCAGCATTGGGGTGAAACTGCTATATTTCGGCTTTTATATTTCTAGGGGGTTCCAAAGCAGTGTTGCGTACGCTAATATTTGTTTCTGGTCGCGGAACGCAACGCACTGTGGTAGCCCAGTGGCTTTGGTGTTGCGCTGCTGAGCTCGAGGTGACGGGTCCAATCACAACCGCGGCAGTCGCATTACAACGGGGTCAAAATGCCAAAACGCGCGTGTACCGTGAATTCCGTACACGTTAAATAACCCTAGCTGCTGAAAAGAAATTCGCAGCTTTTCATGACCGTGCGCCTCACAAGAAGATCTTGATTTTGGAGCTTAAATCTTCAAAATTGAATTTTAAGTCGCCGAATTACATTTACAATCGACACTGTGGAGTGCGCCTACTGAACTTGTTATCTCGTTGCTGTGCTCCCTTTAGTAGCCACTACTTTTCTTTTAGATTTACTTAAGGTCAGAATCTAGTGTGACAAATCCAGGTCTTCCTTAGCATAGGAAACCAGCTATCGCTTAAGCGTGGGAGGTATCAACAAACATGGTCAAAGAATATCAATATATAGAGTTCGAAGTAATAGCAGAACATGACAAGGATGAAAGAATGATACACCGTATTACAACCAGGACAGTAACCCGAGGGCCTGCCTAAAACAGAAGAGGTTATCTAGTATTTCTTCTCCTGCATTAAAATCTTTCTCTCGCCAGACTCATCTCGAATATCACAGGAATCGCGATCTTCCACGACGACTCGTCGCGTGCTATTGAGAGTCAAACGACCCATGCGCAAATGTTGACTCTTGTTTTGTGACTCTACCTCCGCAAAAGTGGGTCTTCGGAAGAAAAAGGAGAGTCAAGTTGCCATGACTCACTTTTTACTCTCTTTTTTCTTAGAGTGTAGCGGTTATCCGACACCAAGACCTAACTGCAACGTAAATCAAAGAACCGCCGATCTTGACGTGCTTCTCGATGGCCACGCAGTCACCGCCTTAGGGAACACACGAGCCGACTACTCCGTCATGAGTGGATACATCCACACCCTATTGAAGAAGGCTATAACTTCATGGGAAGGCCCGCGAATTCGGACTGCCGGAGGACGTAATAACGCCGACTGGAATTTGCACTGCAAGAATAACCATTCTTGACCGGACTTACCCTGCCACCTTCGTTGTCGTCCAAGAGTGTTCACAAGACGTCATTCTCGGCGTGGACTTCATGAACCAACACGGCGCAATCACCGACCTGAAGTAGAAATCGATAACGATGTCGGAAATCAAGTGATACCGCCAGGGAGCTCTCGTAGTCACCACGCCTTGAGTGTGCTTGAACATCAAGAGAGCATCCCATCGCGCTCTAGCATTATTATTTCCGTCGGCCCCGAAACACCCGCTGACGTAGAAGACGTCATCGAGGGCGACCAACATCCACTACTCGATAGTGAAATTCGCGTCGCAATAGGGATCACCCAACTCCACGGAGGGAATGCGGAAAAGATGCTAACCCACTTCAGGCAGGAGTTCAAGCACATCAACAAGGGCACGACAGTCGCGTACATCGAGGAAATTTAGGAAACCAGCAATGCGTTTGTCCTCTCGCATTCTGCCGCATCTACCGTCACGACCATAGTTCCCGAACCAGACATCGACATAAATCTCTGTAATATGTTTTATGTAATATTGTAACAGATACGGAAGGCACGAACAAGAAGAGAAGAAGAAGAAGACGAAGAGAACGGAGAGTTTGAGAGGCCGGGCTGCGCTGCGATCACGCTACTACCATCGTACATCTCCTGTAAATAGAACCATATCTTCGCAACTCATCGTAACAGTTGTGGTGGAGGTGCTGGGTAATCGACACCCGAAGACGGAGGCTGAATCACAAGTTCTTTGACGGAGCCGTCGCCTTGCTGGACTCCCACCAAATCCACCGGAGTTGAATATGTCCCACGACGCAGACGAACAACGGCCCATTCCAACTGCTGCGCCGACCAGTTCCATTCTACAACTGAGAGATGCGCGTCCCTTCGCCGGAAGATCGGATGAAGACGTCGAGGAATGGCTCATCCATTATAACCGGGTGAGTGCCGCTAACAAGTTGAACAGCGCTTCTCAGCTTTCGAACGTCGTGTTTTTTCTAACGGATACTGCGTTGTTGTCGTTCGACAATCACGAGGAAACGTTCACAACATAGGGAAGGTTTGTTTCGGAAATCAAAGAACGATTCGGCGAATCCGCGACGAAAAAGAAAAGGGCAGAACAGACGCTACTGGAACGTGCGCAAGTGCCAGGCGAACCCTGCACGACCTACATGGAGGCAGTAATAAAACTGTGTAGAAGGGTGGACTCTGGAATGTCCTAAGAAGACAAAGTCGGGCACATCCTAAAAGGAATCGCCGAGGATGTTTATAACTTCCTCATCGCAAAAGACAACCTGGCTTCCGTCGCTGACATCATTCGGCACTGTCGTACTTTCGAGCAACTGAAGACAAGGTGCATCACGCTGAAGTTTGGCAGGCTAGCCAATGTGACGACAGTTGCAGATGGGACAGTTGACCAACCAGTCCCTCGATCTGGCATTAACGATCCGATAAATAGTTCGGGAGGAGCTAAGCCTGCACGCTCAAGTGACACATCCAGGCACTCATACCTTCCGCCTATCACCAGATTTCGAGCCAAACGTCGCATCCATCTCCCCGTATCCTGCGGCGAGAGGCACTGAGGATTATGAACTTGTGCCCCGACAGCAGCCACGTCTCTACGACAGAGGCCCCACTTATGACGCTCGGCCACAATGAGAGCAGCCGCGTTTTCACCCCCGAGGCCCTGTGACTTCTGTCAGCCGCGACAAGTACAGCACCGACCATACTACCACGACGCGACTTATGTACGATATAACGGATTTCAGCAAGCAGCAGAGACACCTTATCCACATGACAACGAACTTTCTCGCCGACCGCAGCCGCCTACCATTCGTTTCGAGGAAGACGCTGTGAACCGCGACCCTCCCGTGTGCTACAACTGCGGTTCCACAGGCCATATAGCTCGGTATTGTCGCCAAGGCCATCAATCACGTAGGACACCTCCGATGTTCTCGCTACCCAGAGCCCGTACTTCATATGACTTGCGGACGACCGATTTGCTCCCAATGGACCACTTCTCACACGAGACCAGGCGCAGCGATTCGCCAGCATCTGAGCGGAGTTTGACGCCACCAAATAACCGTCCCCGTCGCTCTCCATCCCCTCGGCGCCGTTCTTCCTCATCACCGTCGGGAAACTAGCACCCGCGGCCAGTGGAGGTGTGGTCGCCGGACGGTCTTTGCCAGAAATGCCTCTGCCTGTTGTGATGCTCAAAAACAAAGTGAATGTCTCGTTTGACGGAATACCGAACATGGCGTTAATTGATACTGGGGCGACTGTGTCTGTGATGAGCCTCGCTTTCAAAAACCGGCTAGGCCACAAAGTTATGTTTTCTTGGAACGACGGTATTACCTTTCGTGGAGTACGCGGCGAGTGGCTTCATCCCCTTGGTGTTTGTGCTGTGAGTGTTTTGTTGGCTGGGAAAGTGTTTGTGTCGGAATTCCTTGTCCTTTCTCGTTGTTTGCACGACGTTATTCTTGGTATAGATTTTTTTGAACAGTGCGGCGCTTCCGTGGACTGTGGTTGTGGCGAAATCTCATTGAACAAGTTATTTATATCAGCACATTCCGAAAAAAGCTCCGGTGGTGAAGACGGGGACACAGACACACTGAGTGTTCTTCATGATGTGATTGCACCATCGTGGTGCCTAACGCCCGTTCGTGTTTCTACAACTACTGTTGATGCTGACTGTATTGACCTTCTAGTTAGGCCTCTCCGCATAAACTGTGCTAAAAAATATACTTGTGCCCTGCTCTGTCGTGTGCATGACGAAAGGAGTCGCCACATTGTGCGCGCTGAACTGTTCCGCCACGCCGGTTGTCCTTCCTCACGGTATGAAAATCGCTCTTTTCGATGAAGCCGCATGTAGCTCAATAGCGGCACTAACTACGGACGTCTCTACAACTTGCTCTCTTTGCGATAATCGCCATTCTGAAGAGCTAATGCTTGGCATGATCAGCAAGGCTCTCGGTACATCGGAACGGCAAGCCCTGGTACAAGTCCTTGCCAGGCATGCGGCTGCATTCGACTTCACGCATGGATATGCACCCCTTCATTTACCGTCGTACCGCGCTCGTCACAGAATAGACACCGGCTCAGCACACCCCATCCGCCAGAAGCCCTAACGAGTGTCATCGTCCGAGCGCAAAGTTATTGCCGAGCAAGTCACGGAGATGAACAAAGGTGTCGTTCAAGAGTCATCTAGTCCATGGGCAGCCCCAGTAATCCTGGTCCGAAAAATAATGGCTCCTGGAGATTCTGCGTGGATTACAGACATCTAAACGCAGTGACGAAGAAGGATGTCTATCAACTACCGCGAATCGATGACGTCATTGATTGCTTACACGCTGCTTCTTACTTCTCAACACTTGACTTGCGATCGGGGTATTGGCAAATACCTATGGGCCCTGCCGACAAGGAAAAGACCGCTTTCGTGACTCCAAATGGCCTATTCGAATTTAATGTTGCACCTTTTGGCCTTTGCAATGCTGTTGCCACCTTTGAAAGAATCATGGACACAGTACTTCGTGGTCTAAAGTGGGAGATATATATGCATGTGTTACCTCGATGATGTTGTACTCTTTGGCCGCACGTTTAAAGAACATAACGAACGCCTCAGCGTCTTCTCGACTGCATTGAGAAAGCTGGACTGGTCCTAAACTAAAAAAATGGCTGTGGCTTAGGTAAGGTTAAGCCCTGGATGCGAAGCATACTAGCCTTTATTTTAGTTGTTGAACCACTGTTTAGCCTGGTGAACTGCTGTTGCTTCGCTATATTTGGTTCGGCTAGACGAAGAAACAACTCATGCGTTACTCTGCTTCGCCTTCAAGAGTGGAACGCGAGAGCGTTCCCGTCGACCCGCCAAGGGGTGTAAGACAATGGGCTACGGCGCAGCGACTACGTGCCCCGCATTGCACGCGGTGAGCGTCGAGCAACGCAGCGTTCGGCGCGGCAACGAAATGTGCGCCTGAGCAAGCGACGCACGCCTGAGCCTTAGAAACAGCTCGTTTCTAAGGCAACACCGCATTCACTAGAGGCGCTTTTGTACCGCTTTGAAGCATCGTACTCGTGGCTCAGTGGTAGCGTCTCCGTCTCACACTCCGGAGACCCTGGTTCGATTCCCACCCAGCCCATCTTGCAAGAGTTGAGCCAAAGCCACTTCTCCTCTGTCGTGACGTCACGGTGTCACGTGGTATTGAAGGCGACACCGCCGCGCCTGAGGAGCTGGGTTGAGCTCTCGTAATATGCTTCGCATAAAAAAGTGCCGCCTCGGCGAACGTCGAACACTGATCCTGGGATACTTATTCGACAAGGATGGCGTCAGACCCGATCCTCGTAAGATTGAAGCAGTGAGCTCCTTCAAGCCACCGCAGTCAGCACGAGAACTCCGCTCATTCATTGGCCTATGTTCCTATTTTCGTCGTTTTGTTCCCCGGTTTGGCGACATCGTTTTCCCGTTGACAAGTATTTTGCGACAAAATGCATCCTTCAATTGGACACCAGAGTGTGACGCATCATTTTCTCAACTGAAGCTTATAATAACGTCAGCACCCCTCTTGCGTCACTTCGATCCATCTTGCCCGACTGAAGTTCACACTGATGCTAGTGGAATCGGGATAGGAGCGGTGCTTGTGCAACGTCAAAGTGGCGCAGAATATGTTGTCCCATATGCCAGCCGTTGTCTGAGCAAATCTGAACGCAATTATACGGTTACGGAACAGGAACGCCTGGCAGCCGTTTTCGCCGCACAAAAGTTTCGATGTTATCTTTATGGTAGACCATTCCAGATTATCACCGACCATCATTCTTTATGCTGGCTGGTCGATTTGCGTGATCCCTCTGGTCGCCTCGCACGTTGGCGCTTCGCTTCCAGGAATACGACTTTGTGGTATCGCACAAGAGTGGCCGTCGTCACGCTGACGCAGACCGCCTCTCTCGGATTCCTCTAGCGACTACCGACTGCGATGCTGAGAATTTTGATGACTGTATCGCTGCTGTTACTCCTACGTTCCCTGACGCGGCAGATTTTCAGCGAGAACAACGGGATGATGTTACCCTTGACCCGCTTTTTGTCGCCGCCCGTACTTCAAAATGCAGCCGTCGCTTTACTTTCCGTGATAAATTGCTGTACAAAACTAATTACTCCGGGCATGGAGCGCGCATTCTGCTTGTTGTCCCCGAGAGTCTCCGCTCAGATGTTCTACGCTCCATGCATGACGATGTGGCATCCGGCCATTTCGGCTTCGTACGAACGCTGCTCCGCACGCAGGAGCGCTCTTACTGGCCCAAGATGTACGAAACAACCAAGCGCTATGTCGCTAGTTGTTAAACGTGCCAACGTCACAAGCGTCCGTCCACTACTGCCCCGGGTCCCCTTCGGCCATCGACACCGCCCAGTACGCCGTTCGAGCAAGTAGGCATTGACCTTTTGGGTCCATTACTGTTATCTAACAACAAGAACCGCTTGATAATTGTCTGCGTAGACCATCTTACGCGGTATGCAGAAACTGCAGCCATACCGTCTTCCACCGCTGCTTGCGTGGCGGTCTTCCTGCTCCGTTCCGTGGTCCTTTGTCATGGCCCACCACGTGTCATCATCAGCGACCGTGGTCGCCAGCTCATGGCTGATGCCATTGAAGAGTTACTTTGTTTGTGCACTTCACAGTTCCGTCATTTGACGCCGTATCATCCACAGACCAATGGCCTCGTTGAAAGGACAAACAGAACTCCGACTAACATGCTTGCCATGTACGTCTCCTCCAATCATAAGAACTGGGACGACGTGCTGCCCTTCATCACTTATGAATACAACTCGGCGAAGCACGAAATCACGAACTATAGCCCATTTTATCTCCTGTATGCAAGGTTATCGCGAAGCCCTCTGGACACTTTCTTACCCTTCGCTCTGCACAGTGATGATTCTGTATCGAATACTTTGTGTCTCGCCGAAGAAGGAGCGTCGAATAGCTCGTCTTCGTACTCTGGCCTCGCAAAGTGATTCGAAAGAGCGATACGATGACCGTCACGTACAAGTATCGCTGCAAAAAGGTGACTTAGTCCTTCTTTGGGCACCGCAACGCAAGCGTGAATTGTGCCAAAAGTTCTTGTGACAATATTCAGGCCCATTTGTAGTTGTGGACCGCCTGAGCGAACTCACTTACGTCATAGCTCGCCTACTGTGCAATGGTCGGTGATCAAGCAGAACTCAGCTGACACATATTGCTCGCCTGAAGCCTTTCTACCCTGCTTGTCCATCCTGACTCACCCCACCGGCTTCGTCTGCTTGCGGGGAAATGTAACGCTGACGTAGAAGGCGTCATCGAGGGCGACCAACATCCACTACTCGATCGTGAAATTTGCGTCGCAATAGGGATCACCGACTCCACGGAGGGAATGCGGAAAAGATGCTAACCCACTTCAGGCAGGAGTTCAAGCACATCAACAAGGGCACGACAGTCGCGTATATCGAGGAAATTTAGGAAACCAGCAATGCTTTTGTCCTTTCGCATTCTGCCGCATCTACCGCGACGACCATAGTTCCCGAACCAGACATCGACATAAATCTCTGTAATATGTATTATGTAATATTGTAACAGATACAAAAGGCACGGACAAAAAGAGAAGAAAGAGAAGACGAAGAAAACGAGGAGGTTGAGAGGCCGGGCTGCGCTGCGATCACGCTACGACCATCGTCCATCTCCTGTAAATAAAACCATATCTTCGCAACTCATCCTAACAATATGTAAGTTGTAGTATGTAGTATCGTGATGCATTTTTCGGCTACAAATTGCTGCTTTATGTTTCACATGATGGTTTAAAGTCAGATTTTGTATTATATATATGTATAATGGCACGCTGTGACCTGCAAATATATGTTTTAGCTATACAGTGCTGCTTTATGTCAGCCATGATGGATTTTGTGCCATATTTGTACCCCACCCCTGTAACAGCCGAATCGGCCAACAGTACCTGCAATAAAAAACAATATTAAAAAATCCAAGAATCCCCATGAGCAAGTAGCTGCAGGTCAGAACTCTTCTCCGGCGATACAAAGAAAATACGTCTTTCGTTTATGAAATTGCACGAGGCACATATTCTAGGGAAGCCTGTGAAAATCGTTCGCAATAATTTTTGCTAAGTTCTGAAATGATTTCGCGCCAAGGCCGCGCATGGTTCAACAGCAGAAGCGAAAACAAAATTGACAGTGGCTTAGCTCGGCTATTCCAGGATATATGTAGCGAAAGCTAAGCGTGGTTAGCCTTGGTTAATCTTGATTGCAAGTCCAGGTTAGTCTGGTTGCCTAGCTATGTTCGGCGTTTAGCCAGTCGTTCGGCGGGCTGTTCGTCTGTTTCCTGGGCGATTTGTTTCCTCTTCATCTCGTTCCCATGTCGATTCCAGGCCTGCTCCTGCTTATCATAATTGTCGCTGTCCATACTGCCACCTCAACTGTGGTTGCGGCGCACGCGAGCTCTCCTTTTCAATCCTCCGACATGTTATCAGGCATGCGACGCAGCTGGCGAAGCGAGCAGAGGTGAGCGCAACGACGAGCAGGAAGGCGCGGCGCTGCGCAGCGGCGAAACACCTGTGGCTCGGTGCTACTAGTGGCGCATGCGCAGTAGTGGCTAGGGAGCGAGAGAGAGAGAGAGAGAGAAATAGCTGAAGCGAGGCGCGTTGTGACGTCATGTGCATCCTCGGAGCACCGCCATGGCGAAATCGCAAGTTCGCGGTCAGTAATGCTTTCGTTTTGAAAGAAAACCTCACCTATCAGAGGAGCCAGCGTGGCGTATACCAGCTGGCGTTCAAAACGCGCGGGCCCAATACCGAACCAGGCGGTATTAATCCCATCCGCTTGGTGCGCTACAGTCAAATCGGCCGCTTGGCTGCATGGGAGTGTCCGCTCTTATTGAATTTTTTTCTCTATGGTGGCAGCGCCGCGATAGTGGAGCGCAGCAGCTCCCCGGCCATTCAGAATGGCTTCAATTTTTTTTAAACAAGACTGTGCGTCTTTATAGTAGTGGGTACATTCACCTGAGTACAACACCGAAGCTAGAAGCGTTCCAACATGAATGCAATTAGCCACTGTCGTTCTGGTTTGGAAACGTCCTCATTAAAGTATTTCAGCCTTTGCTTTGCGCACGTAAGAGCCATTGTATTTTTTGCTTGCTTACGGCGATATGAGCCAACAGATTTTTGCGAATAGGCAAGGACGTTCAGGCTTGATATGGACGAGCTTCTCTTGCAATATTAACACGCGTACTTGTATCTTTCTAGGGTGACCGTTTTTCACCGTCCAACAAATCTTACCGCTGAGCGCGGGACAGGTCCGCATGTATTGGATGTTTCTCCCATATAATGGATGGTTCTATCTGCTTCTCTGTTGTCACCGAAGCTTGTGTAATCTAATTGCTTGCGCGACGCGAATTGTGTAGAACTTTCCGGAAGACACGCGAGTATCAACGATTGCCATGTGACATTCGGTGACTCATGTATAAAAGCCAACGCACTTGACCGGCAGGTCATATTTTCGACGATCCTCGACTGTGTTCGTCGCTATCGTTGTTCTTGGAGTGTAGTCTGTTTTTGAGGGCACAGGTTCGCCCGATGAAATGCTAATTTCGTCATTCACACTTTTGATGCTTTCTTCACTGTCACTAGTAAGGGAAAATGTTATTCTATTGAGCGCACGAGATGTATGAAATTTGCCAGTACTCTCCGTCATTGTTGTTTTTGTGTATGAATGATGTTGCGTGTCACCTCATTTGTTAAATCTTGTATAATTCCTTAAACTTGTTTATTTATTTATTTATTTATTTATTTATTTATTTATTTATTTATTTATTTATTTATTTATTTATTTAGCTATCTACCTATCTATCTATTCATTCATTCAATTCTAGATACCTCAAATGCCCCTGGTGGAGGCATTTGGTTGAGCAGTGGGTTGTTGCATTCATGCGAGGTCTTCGATGAATGACGTAAGGTGGCTAGGACAGGAGCGATGCGCAGCGTCAGTAGACAGACGATTCCAGTCGTTCCTCGTTCGAATGAAAAATTTCTTGAGATGCGCAGTACTGCGCGCCGGCAATGGGTATACAACTTTCGAATGACTGTTGCGGAGGGTAAATGCGATGAGCCGCTATGTTATTCGCGCGAGCACGAAAAGAAAGATAAATCTTGCGGTAGAGGGACAGACGCGCTATTTTTCTGCGTCACTCAAGATGGGGAATATTAGCTGTATGCTTTAGTTCAGAGACGCTAGACTAGTGAATAATCTGAGAAAACAAATCTAATAGCGCGGTTTTCGACGGACTCGAGAGCCTTTTGTAGGTTAATCAGATGTGGGTTCCAAACTGCGCATTCGTATTTTAGCTTGGGAAGGACAAACGTATGAAAGGTTAGCAGTTAGTTATGCGTGAGAACGGATAAACTTAACCTTACGCCGGACAAGAACACGGTTAGCTTCGTTTGTTATTCGTACTGTATGATGCGACCAGCCGAGGTAGTGAGTCACTGAGATACCCACTATATTGTATGATGACACTGAAGATCACTTTGAGCCAGAAACGGCCAACCTCTGTGCTTGGTAGGAAGCTCGGTGGTGTAACGTGATCGGCGAAGTTTTCTTGACATTTAATGACGTTTACCTAGTTCCGCTAGTAAATAATTTTGAAGCGCAATGTTATCATCGAAGCTATGGTCAGGACGGCAAAGGACATAATCATCTGCGAAAAGGCGAATGCATGAGGATATGTTAGTTGGTAGGCCATTTATGAACATTAGAAAAAGTAATCAACCGAGGACGATGCCTTGAGGAACTCTGGATAAAACAGGTGCTAACGAGGAATTATGCCCACTAGCACAGACAAACCGTTTACTTTCTGTGAGGAAGACACACAGCCAGACAGATACAAAGACATTAAGATTTAGTGGCGAGAGCTTGAGGAATATACGTTTCTGTGGCACCTGTGAAACGCTTTCTCTGCAAGGCCCGCGCCGACCTCAATCATATTACCTGGCAATGCCCCAAAGCCTCACCCACCAACACCTCCCGCACTAACACACGCATCATTAGTACGGCCGAGTAGTGGGAGACATTGCTGCTCAGCTTGGACCCAGAGGAGCAGCTCTGGGCCGTCCGGATGGCCGAAGACGCCACCAGAAAGCAAGGACTGGCCGCCGTCTGAGGAAGGGGGGGATTGGGGGTTAGTCTCCCGACCCCCGCCACCCCTGAACCCCATCAAGGACACAATAAAGTGTTATCTCTCTCTCTCTCGAAGTCCAGGAACAGGGCGTCCATGAAAATATACTGATCAATGCTTGAGCTGATGTTATAAATTAATAGTGCAAGCACCATCTCTCAGGATGAACCTTTTCGGAAACCATGGTGCTGCTGGTGAAAGGAGCCAACAGAGATTAGAAACTTGGTTATATGCGAGTAAATAACGTGTTACATTCATATTGAGTGCACACTTATTAAGTGCCTCAATAACTGTTACGCGATGATGTTGTACTTTTCTGGAACTGCGATAATCTTGCCCACCTTCCAGTCCTGTGGCATCACATGGACTATTGCAAAATGTGAAACAGGATGACGCTTGTACTATGTTTGGTATTGTTTAACACCTTGGAGTTACTTCCATCGATGCCCTGTAGAATCTAACTTAATATTGACAATTAGTTTACATGAAGGCTGAACAGCATGTTGCGATAACTAAACTCTACAAAATCATGGGGCTCAATGGTAAATACAGAAAAAAACAAAATGATATTGAGTACATTGCGAACCTCTGCTTAAGAAAAAAGGCTATTGTTATCGTCGCATAAAGAGCCAGTTTCATGGCGGCATGGTTTCCTTGTTTTCTAGAATTGCTTTGGACTATTCCGCAACATTGTAGGTAATGTACAAAGAGATCGTTACTTAGCTTGAGCAGCTAAGCGTGGAAATACTTTTTCTGCCCCGTTGTGTCTTGCCGAAGCGCATGCGTTCTTTGAAGTTTTGGGAGCTCCAAATTCTTATTTCTTTTGTTGCTCAGACCTATTAAGTTTTATGGAACCGAGGGAATGATACGGGCTCTAGCATAAATGGCTGCTTTGTATTTATTGATTAGGTGACACCTTCTGTTTTTAAACAAGAGCAAGTTTGCGTCATCTGACCAAACCAGAAAGTCAACTAGTGACCTAATGGAGAACTCAGCTAAGGCTCTATTCATGCTCGCAGAAACCCCTTTGTTATAACAGTGCCAATAATTCCGCTTCTTTTTCAGGGTGTAATAGTTTGCATTGAATGGAACCGCGAACTATTACGCGATGATTCAACCGAGATAAACTTACAGTGACGAGATATTATCAGGATGAGACGTCAACAAGAGATGTAGTATGTGCGTGCTTTTATCAATAACTCTCATTGGTTCCAAGATTAACTGCGTAAGGCCAAATGCGAAGCACGTGTGTTCTATCATCATTCTTTGCTGATGTTTCTTTGACCCTGGGTTCCAGGCCACGCCAGGCTGCTTTGTGCGCAGCTTTGTGCGCAGCCTTCTTCTCTGTGTCAAATAAACCTTCATCTTCAGCTTCGACTTCTGCCACAATAGGAATGCGAAATGGGCAGTGGCCGACCCCGTCAAAAAAAGCTTTACGTTACTCATCTATTTTTTTTTCATAAATTTCAGAACCTTGTGAACACAATTATTTTGCATCGACAGTCCACACGTGCGATCGCTTTCTGCACATGTGCGTGATCATAAAATTTTCTAATCATGTCTTGTAAAAATGAAATACCAGCCACCCCGACTGCGTCCCCTCCCCTATGTATATTGATGATAGATTCTCAGAACGCACTCGGCGACCGTCTGCAGATAGAGCAGTGCTAGAGATTTCCGTTGGTGTAATTTGGCGTCGAAAGAAAAGTATAGGCCTCTTCATTGCTTGCAACGCGGCGCAAGCAGACGCAATCGGACTGATGCAGTAATTTGACATTGGGTGCGTATCGTTTTCCTCATGTTTACCAGAAGAAGCGCACCTGTTCACGGTGGCTCCAAGGAGTTATCTTAGAAAATGCGCACACAGATTTATTCCTGGTCATGAGCTCCGACTACAGTCCTACTCCACTTTGGCGGTGTCAAAAACACCCTCGAACCAGCTCCCTCCAGAGTACTTAACGGACACACCAAGTATCAAGACTCCATGTCCGTGCCACTTTGCTAGTTTGCCTTGCGTTCTAACTATAGTAACTTAGCTCAGCATAGCTTAGCTCAGCAGGCGAGAACCATCAAAAAACAGCGTGCTCGTCCAACTATATTTCGTGTTTGTTGTCTAACCACCACTTCGCGCAAATGAGGCTTCGTAGAGCGCAGTGCGCTTAAGCACTTTACTCAGATTGAGGCAAGTCTTTCCTCTATCGTCCAGAAGAACTTTAATAGTGATCTCACCAGGTGGGTCAAAAGAACCTGGTTGGTGCCCTCGTTTTTATTAGAAGTCACAAGGTGGCCATCTTGGGGATAGAATTTCATATTTTCGTCACCAAAGATGTCTTAATGCTGACGTAAAGATGAGGCACGCGAGCTTTTAATTAGAGTTCATGAGTGGCAAGAACGAGGCACTCTTGGCAAAGAAAAGAACAAAAAAAACATGATTACTGGAAAGTAATTATTCCTGTCGAGAAGATCGCTATCTAATGGCTTCGCATTGCAACATAGGCTCGATAGTACAAAAGTGTGCTGTGATAGTCTGGCTTCGAATTGCGCAGCTTCTACTGAAGTGCACAAAAAGAACTCTGGATGCCGCTGTTAGCAACGCCTATCCGAATGGTCATTCTCTAAGACAAGCTAGCCTTCTAGATCTTGTTACTGTTTTACAACATACGCAACAATGAACGACTTATTACGATAGGTGCCCCTTGCCGTTCTTGCGCTTTCATTACACTTGCTGTTCCGCATTTGCTTGGCGAGTGAAGATGCTGCTCGGACATTTCACCCAAATTAGCAACAGCCGCCACCGTTGAAACTTACACGTATACTGCTGCAGGCAATTCATATATTTATCTCGCGATCAATACCAAGCGCCCATCGTAGTATGCTTCCTACATTGATCAGAGAGATGTAAATATCATACTGAAAGCAAAAAACATCAAAGGTAATGAAAACGAACTAAGAGTACAATGCACGCCAACCTAAACTATACAGGTGTCGAATAACCGCAGACGATGCGAAATAAGATGTGGAATTAGACACATAAAAACAGGTGCAATGTGAAAAGTATGAAGTCTCAGGGGGCGCAACAGACGGGCATAGCCACAACACACGGGTCTTTGTGGGAGGATGAGGCTTGTGCCACGACAAGGCAACAGAGCGAGTCCGTCGTCGTCGCAAACGAAAGGAAAACACTTCATTGGTCGCCAGGGCTCTGGGCGCTCACATGGAAAATACGGCTTATGCCCCATCCTATGCCATGAAAGACCCGTCGTTGCCGCAGCTCTAGATCGTTTTCTTTGGGGTCTTGGAGATTTTCGACCTCTTCGGCTTTAGCTTGGGCGGCTGCGGCGGCAGCTCATCTGTGGGACCTGGCGTGGGTGCGGCATTTGAGGGTGTCAGCTCCGTTGCGCTTTTGGTCGCGACACGCTCGGGCGCAGTCCTGGATGGCTCCATGCTCGAGGGTGTTGCAACCTGCGAGAAACATTCGTTCAGAATATGTAGTTGACAACATTTTCTCGACATTTGCAGTCTTCTGTCAATGCTAGTACGTACAGCTACAGGGGAGCAGAAGTTGCTGTGTATATGGACGGTGGGTAGAAGGGGTGTGTAAAAACAGACCAATATGTTTGCATCCATAAGTGGTTAATCGCTCGCCTTCTCACGTACTTCAGGTGTGCGAAAGAAACAAAAAATACAGGGCTCTTAAGCTTAGCCTTTAAGAGTGGAACGCGATAGCATTCAAAGATCCCTGACTGCTTCTCACTGCAGCCTATGTAGCCGTAATCTTTACCGAGAAACATTGGCGGCATATGTCATGCACGAAGGCGAGCTTTGTGGTAGAAACACGGCCACTTGCATCGGCCGAACCCCGAGGTAGTGCACAGCCATGCCAAAAATTGCATCATTTTCAGGTACCTGTTGTTGGTCCGCACTTATAGTATTTCAATCTGAGAAGATGTAACATAAAAGGCAGGCGCTGTCGGTGTTTGGTTTTATTATATTTATTTGTGGGCTGTCATTCTCAAAACTCTGACTAAAAACTTTGTCAAGAATATAGGACAAAGGTAGAGAAAATTTAGCGCTAGAATGGCGTAACAATATAACACACATATACTGCATGTCATATAGCAAGGCGTGGTATATACATATACCTAAATATATGCGCTAATCTTCCCTCCCGGGGACGACCGCGCCGACACCGGATTTTTCGCGACACGGGGCCCTTAACGCTATCGCGTTAAGAACAAGGTCATAGCATTGGGTGAAGGCGCTAAGCCCTCCGGCTTAAAGCACGACGGCATGATCGTCAGACTATTATCCGTTGCCAATGAAACCGACTAAAGGACCCGATGTGGTTTTACGTTGTTTTTGTCTGTTCATGGTGGCTCCGAGCGGACGCGTCGTGTACGGACTCCTGCTTCAAAGTCCACAGAGACCGGACGTTTCGAGCTGAGGCTTCCAATATCACCACCCCTGTATCCGGAAAGGTGAGCCGCCCGTTTCGAGCCCATCCGGTTGTCGCTGTTCCGCCCGGGTCGGATTTCGCGGCCTTTTCTCTGTCTCCCTGGTGCACACCGGAGCTAGGCCTGTTTCTGGCCTAGCCTCCGTGGCTCCCCACAGCCCACTCAGCCATGGAGTATCAAGTAAACTGCACTGAAATCAGCCCCACCGAAGACCTAACTGGGAAATGGGAACCGTGCTGCACCTCCGCAACAAGTACAGCCCGGTCACTCTCCCCAAACGGAATCCAACGGCGGCAACGGCCGTTCTACCGTTGAGAAATCTCGAGCAGCGGCGCCGTCAGCGGTGCACTGCCAGCTGCGTCCGCGACGCACGCTTCTCCCGCAACTCTCGCGCGAAGACCTCAAAATTGTAGTGAGACCACGCGGCGGTTCGTACTTGACCAAGGAGACCCCTCGCACGCGCTTCGCAGCAACCTGTGTTGCGACGTAAATCCTCCTGCAGGAAGCGCTAGCTCAGGACCAGGTGTGGCTGCATCCAACAAACAATACCTTGACAATCAGCACTCCAGAGGAGGCTCGAGCTCGGGCTTATGCCCAAAGCACGTCAATTCGCATCGGCACGAGCTCAACTGATGTTACCGCCTACCTCGCTCCGCCCAATGATGTCGTGAGGGGCATCATTCATATGGCCCACAGTGGTAAGTCACACGGTGAAATCCTAAGAGGTCTTGCTCAGTTCAATCCTGAACTACCCATGATTGAAGCCCAGCCCTTTGGAAAAAAGCGATCCATTATTATCACTTTTGCAGCCAGGCCCCTGCGCAAAGCTGTCCGCTTTTGGGCGGGTATTGACATTTCCTTTCCTCATCGCCCCAAAATGGAGGCTTGCTACAAATGCCCCCGTATCGGATACCACCAGGATGTCTGTCCCGCCCCAACTAGTGGATGTTGCCACAATTGCGGTGACAACCACACGCCGCCATGTGCATCGTCCGGGTGCACGGGCATCACACTGGGAACATTCAATGTAATTAGTACCCGTACGCCCGCCCGCCACCAGGCACTACCCAGCTAACCGCCGGGCGCCAGTCAAGAACCAAGGAGCAGAAGCCCACCCCCGCAAAAGTCATCGCGCTGTTCAAGCACTGCGCGCTCCATCTTACGTGACCGTAGCCACAAGCCGCGGCAGGACCTCACCTGGGCAGATCGTGGAAGGAGATTGCCGCCTGCCCCCTCCGAGATCCGGGCCCTGCGGGACGAGGTCAGGCGCCTCACAGCCCTTACCCAGAGCTCGCTTCCCTGTCATAATCTTTCTCTTTCAACTTCACCTCCTAGTCTATCACAAACCAACACCGCTCCCACTCAATCAGCACCTCAAAAAAAAAAAACGCATTACTTCCCGACCCCTAACCTCCGGGCCGATCGATGTGGACTCCAAACTGAAAGACCTCTCGGACCAATTCGACAAAAAACTCAAAGATATTGAGGTTCGCCTCGAAAGCAAATTGAACGCCCTAATCTCTGACCTCACTACGAAAGTGGAGGCGCACATAGAACGCTGCACGGAATATATGCTCCAGAAAATGGTCGGCCTCCTCGAAGCACGCATCACGCAGTCCCCGCCGCTATCTGTGCCTCTTCTCCCTACAGCACAACCTACCGCCAAGGAACCCCACATCCCAATAGACGCCAGACTAACCCCTATCATCCATCCCCCTACGCTGCAATATGGCACGATGGGGCAACAATAACTCCCTTCACATCATAACGTGGAACTGCCGTAGCTTCCGGGGCATGCAAGCACCTTTGCCCCTTCTACTTCCTACACTTTCCCCGAAGCCCCAAGTGCTTCTTCTCCAAGATACTGCCAATCAGGCCACACTCCCCAGTTACAGCTTCACACACCCTGACTCCGCAGACAGACCCAGGGCGTCCACACTTGTGCACCGCGCAAGACACATTACATCACGTCGGAGACGCCCTGCTTGACCATTGAAATTATCTATCACACACATACAATGCCACCCATCTTTATTGCCAATATCTACCCCCCCTGTGTATATATATATATATATATATATATATATATATATATATATATATATATATATATACATATATATATATATATCATATATATATATATATATCATATATATATATATATATATATATATATATCATATATATATATATATATATATATATATATATATATATATATATATATATATATATATATGTACCCTGTATGACATTCTGGGATTTTACGCGATTTGATTATGAGGCACACCGTAGTGGGGAACTCTGGGATAATTTTTACCACCAGGCCGTCTTCAACGTCTGCTATGTTGGCAGCGCAGCGGAACTTAGCCAGCAGGTAGACACGCTCCGTTATAGTCAGAAGCAAATAAAGAATTCACTAAAATTTAACTTTCACCACCCTACTGAGTCTCGTTTACATTATTTTGCCTAAAATTATGAATGATTCACAGGGCCCTAGCCCCAAAGCAACACTGTGGCTGTAGACAAGTGATAGTGGAGAATTCTGGATCACTTTTTTCTTCGTGTATTTCATATTGGCAACATAAATCAAGCAAACAGTAGTTCTCAGTTTTTATGGCGATGCAGCTACCTTGGTGTAGAATTCAAGGAGCAACCTGTTGTATATAATATAATGCAAACAAATTTAAATGTTCTACTATACCAGGTATAATAACCACAAATTACACAACAGAGGAATTTCTTGGCATCAAGCGCCTGTCCACACTGCGAAGTGTACTAGTTCTTTTTGTCATTAAAAAGTTGCACGTAAGCTTCTGATGAAGTCGCCTGTTGAATAGAAAAGCTTTGATTGGCGTGTTGGTACATACTTGCCATTGAACAAGAGTCTAGCAAACAGGCACTTACGCACAGGAGGAAGGAAGTCAACAGGATGATCCGTGGCTTTACAACCTCTTTCGTCAAGAATCTGCCAATTTAGATGTAGCACGTGTGCTCCACCATTTGGGACAGGAAAATATAGAAGACAGCATCAGACTATCTTTATTTTGTCTGTTCGCTGGTTCCGTATTCGGCCCTCGATCTGACCTAACACTTCATAAATTATTGCGAGCAAAAACATGCATGTCGTCAAAAGGCGTAAAGCGTAGTAGTAAGCACGTAAAGTTTTGCGTCTGCTTGACAAGTACTTCATAGGGCATATTTTGTTACGCCATAATTTTGAGCCCACCTTCCATCTCGGTGAAACCTTTGTTTCGTGGCTAGTGGCATCTTCACAGGTGTCAGCAGGAGTGGCGTCTCTTGATTTCGGTGGCATCGCGGTCGCCGACTTCACGTCCAAAGCCTTCTTTTCCGGCATGGCAACGGCGGACTGTTGCTGTGACTGGTCCGCGGGGACGAAGCACCTGAGATCACAGTGGTTAAACATTAAATTCTGAGGTTTTATGTGCCAAAACCGTGACCTGATATGAGACACGCAGAAGCTTGGCACCGGGATTAGTTTTGTCCACCTGGTGTTCTTTAACATTTACCCAATGCACGGTACAGCAGTGCACGGTACAAGAGCGCAAAGCAACAGCCGCTAAGTGACCTCGGTGGGTCATCAGCATGCAGTTGTACCATTAGGTTTAATTAAGAGCCACACAAGCTAGTGGGCCCTCTTCGTCACTGAAAGTAAAAAAAAGTGTTACATTCGGGATAGTTTGCAAGAGTGGATGTCAGCCTAAGTGCTTTGCCAGGAGCACTGAAGACACAAGACTGTATCTCGGCAAAACACGTGTCATCTAAATGCAAGGTACGCTTTGAACATTGAAGCGCCTTGTCTTCCCCGCAAGGTTCGTGGTAGCCCTCACCGGGAAGAAGCTGTAGTAGTCGATGAAATCAAAACACTATTTAACAAATGAATGAAACAGCCATAAGCTGCATGCACAATAGGTGAATTAAGCGAGAACAAAAAAAAAATATGTGCAACACCCATAGAATCGCAACACCGCGCTGCCTGGTTAATCTTGGCCCCGGTGGGCCTCATGGCATCGCGTGCTTGCCGCTATCGTCAACAGCCATCTCCGTCCAAATCTTTCTCGGCGTTAGCTTCTGAAGCATTTGTCATGCTTGGTCGGGGATGTTCAGACCATCGCGTGAACAGTGTGGCATCGCCAACAACGCAGCATCGTCATGAGGCGGCTGCTGCTAATTCACCCTGCCGGTCAAATATCTACGGCACCTCGGCGGCCCCCGCAACATTTATCGGCGTTCATAGAAAAAAAAAACCAGAACGAAGCATTTCAGCCCGGCCAGTTTAATAGGATGCCAAGGCCGATGCGAACAGGTCGCGAAGCTTCGGGCGAGGAGTGGTTCAGAACAAATCGTCACCGACATCAGCAAGGGTGCTTATGGGAGTAGCGATAGAAGCGTGACTATGTTTGGAGGGAACAAACATTCGGAAAAAAAGCGTTTTTAATTAAAGCGAGACACATTTTGATTCATTCAACGAAAATATAATTCCTTATCAGTTTGATACATGCGTGACGACTAAAGAAAAGATAAATCTGTTTTATTTTATCATTATCATTACCTTTTTCAGCACCAATCACAAGAGGGGGCGCCGACGCCGCTATTGCTTCCGAAGCAATCTAGCTCTTGAAGTGTTCAGAAAGGCGCGCTCGCAAAGTTCACCTGTTACAACGCGCCCCCCTAAGAGGTTGTGCTTTCTTGCTTGTCGATGTTTGCCTGACTTTGGTGACGCGGGTAGCTTCATCCTTTCGCAACCTGTTCAGTCAAAAGCAGTGAGTTACGACCGCCAGATAATTGCTTACTTTAATTGTTTTTGTGCGACTGCGCGGGCCACCGGGTTTGACGTCCTACGATAGAACCACCACTCTGCACCTAAAGCTTTCGTCGGCCTCCTAAGAAAGTATATTCTGTTCAGGGGTGCAATTTCAACACCCGTACGGCTGATCTTTTTGTGCGTCACTTCCCGCGCTGCAAGGCTCGAAACGCCCATCAAGTCGAATGGCGGGGTACATAAATATGCAGCTCTAATGGCAGACCACCAATATAAATTTCGCGCCTTTGAGAACCAAATGAGGTCACTTCTGTTTTTAATGGATATGGCATCACATTGTTTTTTCTTCCGCCGGAAGTGTTCCCTCCACGTACAGATGGCGCTAAGCCCCATGAATGGCTAATAAACTCCTATGTATTGAACGTATGGGCTTCGATTGAGGCTTGGCTATTCAGGTATTCTTAACTTGGGACTACCATTTTCATGGGTTGAAAGCGCCGTCCTTCGCGTTAGGCCACATGTTCCGTAAAAGAGTTCAATTCATTCAATCGATCAATTAATCACTTAGTTACAAAATCAACTGTGGCATACGATCAGTGGCAACAGTCATGCTGTGGGATGAAAGCGAAAATTCATTATGCCGTAACAAGGATTTTCACCTTGTTTCACAAAGGACCAGCCACAGCACTGTTCGTAAAAATAATAATAATAATCTGACACAATGTCTAAAATCGCAGTAAATCGTAGCAAATTAGGACTTGAGACTGACTCCAACCAAATAACTGAATTTTATTAGCCCGACGTTTCGGAGCCCATTCTTCTTCAGGGGGTTGTTCTTCGGGGGGTGGCGGTGTACGGAATCAGTATCGAGTAATTATTTGTTCCGGCCAGTGCAATATCGATTCAATGAAAAAGAATTCTAGATGTAACCGCACTGGTGACTCGGCGTCTATGTCGTTGCGCTGCAAAAGACGAGGCCGTGGGATCAAATCCGGACTGCGGCAGCTGCTTTCCGAGGCGGCCAAAATACGGCACAATTCAGCTCCACCCATCGCACGAATACTGTCGATGGTATTACGTCAGCAGCGAATCAATAGCACAGCATATTGACCCCGTCGAAGCGAATTATGTCTCAGGCATGTACGTCCGCGGTACTTCTCTTTCGCGCTTCCATGATTTATTGGCAGCGACAATGAAAAGAGGCTGTGACAAATAGTCACCTAGCGTGTTTGATTTATTCAAATATGCTATACGTGCTTTTTTAATTATAGCAATTAGTATACACCTCCTTAATCAAAATTCACCTCTTCCTCAAAATTTCTTTATCTAGCTTGTTACACTACGTATCGCGATAAGGTATGCGGTAGTATCAATCCCTTCCCTGCTTTTTTCCACTACTACTACTGCTGACCGGTTGATGCTTCCGTCGACTTTACTCCAAGCGCTTCTGTAACCTGGCCGTTGCCTACGGTTCTCACTAAGTGAATACCTTTGCCTTCCATTAGGATGTGTGGAGTGGTCTCCAGATTTTTGTTGCAGCGTACACATGGCTCATCTTGTTGAGAATACTTGCTCCTGTATGCTTTTGTCCTTAGGCAATCAGCTCGATCCTCAAATAGCAAGGCACTGCCGTTTGTGTTATCGAACAGGTGTTCCCTTATAATTTCTTTCTTTAAATTCTTATAAATTTCAGGGGTATTTTTGTTTCCATTCTTGACATCCAATTCAATGACTCTGTTTCTGTGACTTTCTCCTTGATTAGTGCTGGTTGTCAATTTTCTTCGCCTCCTTCTCCACTCTGTGTCCGAGCTTTTCAGGATACGGCTTTAGCCGACCATTTCGTTTTCATCATGTTCCTAAGACTTTCTTCAAAACTAATTTTGCTCTTCGCTCTCTGACTTCACGAGAGACCAACCCACATCAGCCTACACTGCCTTATTTGTGATTTGTGGTATATGCTATCGGTTTTCAAAGCCAACCCACATAGAGATCTCTATATGAACGATCATATGCGCGAAGTCCTCATTTGTTTTACTTCACGGAACATATTGTGTACATGAAGAAAATACGAAGAATGATAAGTAGGCAGCATTACAACGCCCCGGTACTACGTACGGCCCCCGCTCGTCGTTTTCGAAGGTGTGTGGTCGCTCATATCAGCTCAATTAAGAGTGATGCAACTGTGGTTACATGCACAAAATCAGCCTGTATTGATATTGTCACAATCCACAAGCAGCAGGGCCTGATAAAACAGGGCAGGACACTTTAATTATAAGCAAAATGAAAACTATTACGCAGGGACCTGGTCTTCTATTCAATGCCAGAGATCTTCATCTTTCTCTACGTGTGCGTATTGGATGTCGCATTTGCCTCCCTCCAGAAAAAGGATCGTCCCGATGCTCACCTAGAGGCAAGGATATGTGTCAGACATGGTGCGGGCACTTCTATTTATTCCGAACAATAGGGCTTCATGCTCACAATGTGCATGACTACTGGTGGACGCTGCATCGCCCTGGAGGAAGCAGGACTGTCAGGGATAACGTCATAGTTCAGGTCCCTGACGCACCGTACAACGTTGTACGGACCAAAGTAACTCCTGAGTAGATTTTCTGAAAGCCCTCGCCGACGGATGGTACTCCAAACCCACACTTTGTCGCCTGCCTGATATGTGATGTATCGGTGCCGTAGACTGTAACGTCGAGCATCGTAATCCTGTTGGGTGATTCTGACGCCGACCCGAGTTGTCTCGCTTCGTCAGCCCGTTTTCTTCAGCAAGTAAAATGCGGCACGCTTTCGTGCTGTCGCGATGCTTGTGTGCTTAACAGAACTGAAGCGTTAAGTGCGAGCTTGATCGTCGCTGTCTCACGGCAGCAGTGATCATGGAAATAAAAACAGAACAAGCTTCAAGAATAATAACGATAATTGGAAATTAAGTCGCACATGCGCGATTAATTCTCCTAGGGTGTAGGAGCAAAGCTATCCGCTTGAGTACCTTCATTTTAAAAAGAAAAATATGCCAAGTGCGTCGGACGCCCACAGGATCGCAATGATCGCTTTGTACCGCCAAGGAATTCGCCAGAGAATTGCAGAGATTACCGGAAGAGCGCTTTCAACAGTCAACAGACTTTTAAAAGCCTACAAAACTGAAGGTAGACTCATCGACCTTCCTCACGGTTCGCGGACACGTTCCACGACCACGCAACAAGAGCTACGAATAATTGCAGCCACCATAGACAATTATTTTTTAACAGCCCCGCCGACCAAAAACGCATTGACGTTCAAGCGGTTCGACAGCACCTCCACGAAGCGGGCCTTCACAGCAGAACAGCCGCAAGAAAGACTTTGCTTTCGGATCGCCACGAAGCCACCCGTGTACAATTCTCACAATCGCGCAAAGACGGGTCTGTGGAAGGTTGCGGCCAGGTGATGTTCACAAATGAGAGCACATTTACCACAAATGGTTACGAGAGACTGAACGTTTGTAGTCAATATAATCATTGGTAAGCCTTTGCATTCTAGTGTTCTTGAATTGCGATGCTTTTTTATTTATGTGGTCCTGAATACGTTCACTTATTGCTAGTGTGGTCAATGTAGTATCAAAATTTAACGAAGATAGCTCTAGGACGAATGTCAGAGGAGGGTGCGACTGCCGATCGTTTAAAGGACGTAACATATATTTCAGCGTTTTAAAGTCAGACATGTGCTCTGCAATAAGATTGGCTACTTTTTCGTTGCTGCGTGTCATGAATTAGCGGCTGGAGGTGCATTCTGAGCATTTCAATAAAAGCTCCGTTATAGTCACAGCGCAGTGCCTGTTCTAGTGCGAGGTGCATACTTCGTTACAATATACAAGAAAAACGTTTGGATACAGCAGTGACTGGGCTAAACGTATTATACCACTTTGACGCGCGTAAACAGAAACTTAACTTCCTTTCTTTTTTACTTTATGCGGCCTTGATTCCCCCTGCTACAAGCGAATGAGCCTCAGCGGGCGTTGCTCCATGAATGTGTGAGGTGGCATCACAGCCGAAGGCTTGGGTCCCCTTATATGGCTAGATGAATGTTTCACTGCAGCAGAATACTGTAATGTAATTGGGCAGGTTGTCCTGCCCTTCGCTTTGGATGGGCCTTTCAAGGATGGGCTGTTTCATTATCAGCATGACCTTTCTCCAATCAATACTTCACAATCCGTGGAGTCTTTGCTAGAGAACCTTGGCATCGTAAACTTTCGTGGCCAGCAAATGGAGGGGACGTAAATTCATTTGAGAATGTCTTGCGAATTATGAAATCACGCTTGTCCCGTCTGCAGCTTCATAAAATGAACAAGGACTCCATTTGGGCTGCTGCTCACGCCGAGTGGGACAGGCTTCACGGCACTGAGGTAGCCACAGACATGTTTGCCTTTATGCCAAGGCGCATGCAATCCGTCATCCTGGCCGAAGAAGACTTCACGAAATATTAATTAAAGCAAAGTATGTTTTTGTCGAGCAAATCTGCTTCGTGATTTCCTCAAATTTTGTGCCAGCTTGAACTTTTGTTTCAGGTGATCTTTATATCTTTCTTAGACCAACAAATTTGCTATGGTCTGGAATTCACGCTTCAGTTCTGTTGAGCACACAAGCATCGCGACAGCATGAAAGTGTGCCGCATTGTACTTGCCGGGCATATTGGCAAGGAAATCTTATCATCTGCCAATCATGTCTGGCACTCGGAACGCACACGTGATCCGCTAGCGACAGCCAAAGCATATGAGAGTTGGACACGTATCCTCGCGCTAGCGCTGACTGTGCCAAAAGCCATACTTACCGCAGTTCACGTTTCTTTTCATCGCTATAGTACATTTTTCGCTGTCATCATTACTGTACCATCACCTTTCCTCGTTTTCAAATAAAACAGAAACAGAAACAAAAATATAGCAGGATAGGGGGCACACCATCGCACAGCACGATCAAACCGGATGTGCCCGCCTGCTGATGGTGATGACTGGACGGCGCGCATTAAACCTTCAGTTATGCTTTGGCCATGCGCTCCGCTGTCCGCGTTTCTTTCCATCGCCATAGTACGTGTGCAAGCACATTCATTCCTGTATTACGAGTAAATGCCGATAAATAACTTGTCACACACCTGGCCCATTGCAACCTTTGCAGTGTCAAGCTTTACCGTTTGATAGAATCGGCATAGATATATACAGGCGCCTTCCTTCGACCTCTGTAGCGAATCGGTGCATTATTCTGGCCGTCGAACATCTCACTCGATATGCTGACACCGCCGCTCATCCAACAGCTTCAGCTCGTGATGCTGCCTTGTTCATCTAGCGCAGCTTCGTTCTTTTCCACGGCGCGCCACGTGAGCTACATATGGCCCGATGCTGAGCTCGTGGATGACTGTCGCAAGTCATCCACGAGCTTCTCAGTGAGTGCAATAGTATTCATCGCACCGCTACAGGCTGTCATCCGCAAACTAATAGTTTGACCGAGCACTTAAACGAGCACTCGGTAATATACTCTACATGTACACAGCCTCCGACTATTCTAGTTGGGACTTGGATCTTCCTTTCGTGACATATGCCTATAACACAGCCACGAAAGCATCCCCTGAATTTCCACGCTTCCTTTCTACTATACGGACATGAGCCCTCTTCCACACGGGATGCTATACTTTGATACCGCCCGAATGCATCCGAATACTGCCTGGCCTCAGCACTAGCTCAATGTACCGGAGAGTGCCGCCAACTAGCATGCTCATTTACATCCTAGACACAAGGTCTTCAAAAGAATACCTTGACATGGCTAAACCTGCTCCAGCCTTGCCTGTTGGTTGGTTTGTGTCGCTTTCTAACAGCGAGATATCACGGTCCCTATCACATCGCTCATGCACGTCACCCGTGAACTACATCGTCGAGCCTGTGACAGCTCCAACCGACAAACGCTGCCGCCGTCGTGAAGCAGTCCACGTGAGCAGCTTAAATAATTAATGCGACCCACTTTTGCTCGCATCGCATTTATTCACCAGAATTGCTCCTCTTTCCCGCCGGTGCCAAACAAGTGGGGAAGAGAGTCAGGAACTACTGAGAGAAGATGAAGTCCGGCAGCCCAGAGAGCGAGAGATGGAGACCGACGCTCTTGAGTCAAAGCCGTTTTTGCGTAGCCCAGCTTGTAAATAAACCCCCTTACAATATACATATATATATTGACACGTGTACTTGTCTTTATCGGGCGACACGTTTCACCGCCTCACAAATGTTATCGCACGGCGCAGGACGCGCTTGCATGTGCCGGAAGTTTCTGGAATGTTATCGATAGTTCCATTCGCTGTCTGATTGCATGTATGCGCGACGCGAATGGCGTAGAACTTTGTGGAAGGCATGCGGGTCCCAGCGATTACTCTGGTACATTCGACGATTGATCTGTATAAGCCGACGCGCTTGACCCGCTGATTAGATTTCGACGACCGCCGATCGTGTTCGCCGCTACCGTTGTTCTTTGAGTGTAGCCTGTTTTTAAGGGCACAACTTCACCCAATAAAACGCTCGTTTTGTTAATCACAGTTCTACTGCCTTCTTTACCGTCACTACTAAGTGACATCTGATGGAGGTGCTAGTGCGTTCATGTACCGAACGGCCCAGCACAGCCGTGAACCAAGCCCGAAGCCCGGGGACAAAACCAACATCGCCCAAGACATGTGTGCTAGCCGCAGACTGGAAGGACTGCCCCCAGAGAACGGATTTCTACCTGAGATGACAAAGAACGTTGTGGTCAAAACAACCCCAATGGCTGTCCCAGCGTCCCCCGTTATCCTACAACAACCTCAGGACCCACCGACCTTCCATGGAGCAGCGCCTGTAGACCCGGAATCCTGGCTGGAGACCTACGAACGAATCGCGACTTTCAACAAGTGGGAATCCGACGACAAGCTGCGGCATGTACACTTCGCCTTAGAAGACGCCCCTAGAACGTGCTTTGAGAACCGGGAGTCGGCTTTGACAACACAGGACCTGTTCTTGAGCGGCTTCCCGCGCACCTTTACGAGCATCGTGTGCAAGGAAAGGGCCGAAGCCATGCTGGATGCCCGAGTGTTCCTACCTACCGAGAACGTTGCCATATTCACGGAAGAAATGAACCGTCTGTTCCACCACGCCAACCCGGTTATGCCCCAGGAGAAGAAAGTCCGCCTTCTCAAGCAGGGTGTGAAGGAAAAAAAATTCGGCGCAATGATACGAAGCCCATCGAAGAGCGTAGAAGAGTTCCTTCGCGAGGCCACCAGCATCGAGAACACTCGAAGTGCGGAACCGGCAATTCAACCACCGCACCACCTCCACCAATTACGCAGGAATTCAATCACTGGCCACCGACGATCTGCGTGAAACAATCAGAGTGGTAGTACGGGAAGAGCTGCAGAGGTTGTACCCCAGGTCGCAGCCTCGAGTAGCCTCAATCGCCGAAATCGTCAAAGATGAGCTTGCGCGATCGCTTAGAGTTCCTGAGCTGCAGCCAGAATCAGCACAGCCCCAGCCGAAAGCGATGACCTACGCCGCCACAGCCCACCGTCAAGGTCCCCCTCCACAGCCAGGCCAGGGCCCTATACCGCTGCGATTCCGTCGTCCATCGGCGCCACCGCCAGCCCGCCCGCCCGTCGCCCAGCGCCGCTGCGCGAGGAACACGGACATTTCGCGTGCTCCTGTCCACCGCCCGCTCTGTTACCAATGCAGAGAAGTGGATCACGTCTACCGCCGACGCCCATACCGGGAGATGGGACTGCGAGGGTTCGCCGTGAACGCGCAGGGACCACAGCTTGGTGAACGACCTCGCGATATTGCCGACTACCTCGTGTTGTGCCATTACCACCAGCCCGGATTCCGAATCTAGAAGATGCAGAATTTAACCTGCGAGCGCCCTTTGGACAAACCCGGGGCTGCGCCGAAAGGCACAGCGCCTTAATTCTCCCTTGACAAGTCAAGATGCTGAGCCGTCAGGCAGCGGTGTCCTGCGGAGGAGTATCGGCGAGCAACATGGCCAAACGTGCAACCAAGTGCCAGACAGCCCGGCGCCGCACCTCCTTTTGCCTGGAGGTCACCGCGCGCGCGAACTTTGAACCGGGTGGCCAGCGCGGTCGCTGGTTGGACCTCTCGGACGACCGTCAAGTGCTGGCTTTGTAATGGGCCGATTGAGTGACAATGGTTTCTCGAGGATTATAAACCCGCGACGCGGGCGCCTGGAAAAACCGGATCCACCGACCCACCGGGAGCCAGTGCCTCTCTCGACTGGAGTGAGATGTGTCACGCGTTTTCGCCGGACGTCACCGTGCGGGAACAGTCGTGTTTTCTGTGAGCTCTCGGCCGCAGTGCCGATCCGATCCTGTCCTGTATAATGACCTGTATATAGTCTATAAAATCCCTTTCGTTATTCTCACCGACACCTGACTCGGAGTCTTCGCTACCAACGCTCTGTCACGAAATGGGTGATGAGCGCTACGGGACCACCACAAAGTTGTAATAGTGGTGCAGCGGTGCAAAGTCGTAACACTTGCCACCACTCAGTGGAGCCCTCGAAGACCGTCCCATTCGCCGACACCAGGCCGCTACCTGACGCCGCAGCGCCAACCATACACTGGCCCAGCCCGGGGCCGGTCTGCGAGCCCATATCCGGAAAACTATAAGCAGCAACCGATGGAGGTGTGGTTGCTGTTCGTCGAACTAACGAAGATCCTCCGTCGCCGACGAAGGCGACAAATACCTCGACGACGTAACGACACGCCGCCGTCGCGATGAAGTCTGGAAGCAGAGAAGACGCCGACGAAAGATGACCTGACAATGTCACGTATCAGCCACAGGCCAAGACAACAGCCGCAGCCGTGATCCGGCGTTAAGACCTAACTGTAATGCAAGACAAAGAACCACCGACCTCGACGTGCTTCTCGACGGCCACGCAGGCACCACCTTAGTACACACAGGAGCCGATTACTCCGTCACGAGTGGACCCATCGCCGCCCAGTTGAAGAATGTTATGACTGCATGGGAAGGCCCTCAAATTCGGACCGCTGGAGGACACCTCATCACGCCGACTGGAATCTGCACGTCAATAATTACCGTTCATGGCCGGACTTATCCTACCACCTTCGTTATCCTCCAACAGTGTTCACGAGACGTCATTCTCTGCATGGACTTCCTGAACCAACATGGTGCAATCATCGACCTGAAGTCGAAGTCGATAACGCTGTCGGAAGAACGAGCGATACCGCCGGAGAGCTCTAGTAGCCACAATGCCTTAAGCATGTTCGAAAGTCAAGTCAGCATCCCCCCTCGCTCCAGCATTGTCATTTCCGTCGGCACCAAAGCACCTACAGACGTAGAAGGCATCATCGACAGTGACCAACGTGTACTATTAGACCGTGAAATTTGCGTCGCAGGAGTGATCGCCTGACTGCACCGAGGGAAAACTGAAGTGTTGCTGACAAACTTTAGCCAGGAGTTCAAGCAGATCAACAAGTGTACGACGATCGCGTACATCGAGGAAATTCTGGAAACCAGTGATGCGTTTGTCGTCTCGGATTCCATCGCATCTGCCCCGACGAACATGGTTCCCAAACCAGACTACGACATTAATCGAAGTCTCCCCATAATTAAGCAACAACAGCTCAGAAGTCTGCTCCGACGATACAAAGGCTGCTTTTCGGCGTTAGGGATTCGACAAACACCACTCGGAAAGCATCGCATAATCACCGAGGAGTATGGTCGACCACTCCACTAGAGCCCTTATCGAGTTTCGCCGCCAGAACGTGAAGCTATATGAGAACACGTCGACGATATGCTGCGCGACGACACCATCCTGCCGTCGAAAATCCCCTGGGCTTCCCCTGTTGTCTCGGTGAAGAAAAAGGACGGAACCTTACGTTTCTTCATCGATTAACGTCGACTGAACAAGATCACAAAGAAAAATGTATACTCCCTTCCACGGATAGACGACGCAATTGGTTGACTCTACAACGCCAAATACTTCTCGTCGATGGATCTCAAGTCTGGCTACTGGCAAATAGAAGCTGACGAGAGGGATCGCGAAAAGACCGCCTTCATCACGCCAGACGGCCTCTATGAGTTCAAGGTCATGCCATTCGCACTCTGCTCGGCGCCTGCCACGTTACAGCGCGTCATGTACACGTTGTTAGCAGGATTGAAGTGGCAACCTGTCTTCTTGGATGACGTCGTCGTCTTCGTCGGAAATTTTGACGATCACCTTAGGCAGCTTGCGACAGTACTAGAGGCCATCAACTCATCAGGGCTCACTCTGAAGTCTGAAAAGCGCCGATTCGCTTACGATGAGCTTCTGTTCATGGCCATGTCATCAAGAAGTCCAGAGTCCGCCCAGACGCACAAAAGCCAGGCGTCATCGGGAAGTTCCAACAACCCACCGACAAGAAGACCGTGCGTAGATTCCTTTGCATGTTTGTCTATACAAGCGCTTTGTCAAGGACATTTCACGCATCGCTGAGCTGCTGACAAAGCTAACAAAATCAGACGTCGAGTTGAAGTGGGAAACGCCGCAGGCCGACGCATTTCAAGAACTCAAACGATGCATGCAGTTACCACCCGTACTTGCGCACTTCGAGGAGGACGCCGATACCGCAATGCACACTGACGTCAGTAGCCTAGGCATCGGTGCGTCCTAGTCAAGAGAAAAGGTGGATCTGAACACGTAGTAGCTTACGCTAGCCGGTCGTTGTCAAAAGCGGAAGGCAATTATCCTGTAACCGAAAAGGAATGCCTCCCCATTTTTGGACTACAGCGAAATTTCGCCCTTACCTATATGGCAGGCCATTCAAAGTCGTCAGCGACCACCATATGTTGTGTTAGCTAGCGAATTGAAAGGATCCTTCAGGACAGCTGGCGCAGTGGCGCCTAAGACTGCAAGAATATGATATCACTGTAACTTATAAGTCCGGGCGAAAACTCTCTGATGCCGGTTGCCTATCACGCACCCCCATTGACTCGTCGACGCAAGATGACGAAGATGACGGCGCCTTCCTTGGCATTATAAGCGCGGAAGACTTCGCAGAACAGCAGCGAGCAGACCCGGTGTTGGAAAACCTCGTCGAGTATTTGGAAGGGCACACCGACGTGGCCCCTAGAGTATTTAGCAAGGATTGTCTTCGTTCTAGCTTCAAATCAACCTACTCGTAAAGAACTTCTCACCAGTGCGCGCCAACTACATTGTTGCTGTCCCGTCAGGACTCCGTCCAGAGGTATTGCACGCGCTACATGACGATCGACCGCTGGATACTTCGGATTTTCCTGGACACTATCGAGGATACAGGAAAGGTATTATTGGCCGCGTCTGGCCGCCGACGTAGCCCGTTATGTCAGAACATGCCGAGACTGTCAGCAACGCAACACAGCACCGACAAGGCCAGCGCGATCACTACAGCCAATCGACCCTCCTTGCGACCATTCCAGTAGATCGGGATGGACTTGTTGGGACCCTTTCCGACGTCAACAACCGGAAATAAGCGGATCGTCGTTGCAATGGACTACCTGACCCGCTTCGCTGAAACTAAAGCACTGCCGAAAGGTAGCGCAGCAGAAGTGGCGAATTTCTTTGTCGAAAACATCCTGCTGCGACACGGCGACCCAGAAGTACTCATCCCCGACAGAGGAACGGCCTTTACAGCTGAGGTCACCCAAGCCATTCTGCAATACAGTCAGACAAGGCACAGGAGGAAAATGGCCTACCACCCACAGACGAATGGTGTTACGGAGTGCCTGAATAAGACCCTCGCCGACATGCTAGCAATGTACGTCGGCGTCGAACACAAGACCTGGGATGCCGTCCTGCCGTACGTAACCTTCGCTTACAACACGGCGATGCAAGAAACAACACATATCACGCCGTTTAAGCTGGTTTACGGCAGGAAGCCGATGACGACGCTCGACGCCATGCTGCCGCACGTCACTGACGAGGAGAATCTAGACGTCGCTACCTATCTCCAGCGCGCTGAAGAATCGCGACAGCTCGACCACCTACAGATCAAGAACCAGCAACGTGCCGACAGCCGACACTACAACCTCCGACGACGCTTCGTCGAGTACCAGCCCGGCGACCGTGTTGATTACCTTGTGGAGCATAAACTTAGACCAGTAATATCTGACAAGGAAGGTTATTTCGTAATTATGCCAGATGACTTGTTTTCAGAAAAAGCGATTTCAGCCATAGAAAAGAATTTGCAGCCAGTAAAACTCAAGCCTTCGGTAGTTAAACGACGTGCGGTTGACTTCTTGTCAAGACATAATCTTGATAGGCTTGTCTGTAGTGTCAAGAAAGCTAAATCCCTCACCTTAGAACTGTTTTTTTCGGCCAAGACCCATAAACAAGAAATTCCTTTTCGAGCTATTGTGTCAGAGAAAGGGACGTGGCAGGTCTGTGTCGCTAGTTACCTACAGAACTGCCTAGCTTCACTAGTTTTTTCAGACCCCTTTTGCCTACGTAATTCTCAAGCACTAGTTCAGTATCTGAGAGAGGAAAATCCTGGTGGCTGTACAGCTTTTAGTATGGATATTGAAGACCTGTATTATTCCTCGCCGCATGACGGGTTGCTAAATTCCGTAAATGAGTGCATTAAAGAACAAGTGCAAGAGTCGGCTTTTATTGACAGATGCAGTGTTTCCACGGGAGCTTTTCTAGAAATTCTTTCTATGTACTTGAAGTCAACGCTGATTGGGTGGAGAGATGGCGTTTTTCTGTAGAAATCAGGCATTTGTATTGGCTCAAAGGTTGCCCCCTATTCTTAGCAACATTTACCTGAGTAAGGTTGACAACTCCTTAGAGAAAGCCTTAGGTGATAGCATGTCAAGATATTTTGTTACGTTGATGATTACCTGATTTTCTGCAATAGGGAAGAATTCGATTCCGCTGCTACCTCGGTAAGTGAGCAATTTAAACTTTATGGGGGAGGATTAAAGTTTACCAAGGAATTTCCTCAGCGACGCGTAATTCAGTTTCTTGACATTTCCTTGATCTTCGAACAAAATCATGTTTGTTGGCAGTACTCGATCCCCAAGATATTCGAAGCCATTGCTAAACTTTCAATCCAAGCATTCTAAATTAGTAAAAAATGGAATTGCCATGTCGTCTCATAAGCCTTCCCTCACCCGATCCTGCATGCACAAAATGAGCGCCAGTTTTAATGCGCAGGTCCGGCACCTATTAGAAGCAGGTTATCCTAGTGTAGCGGTGGCCACTGTGGCTGAGCGCCTAAAGAAGTCGGTTTCGAGAGGGACGGGAGTGATTACAGAAAGCATTAATAGCAAAAAGAGTAGTGGCTATACCGTATATTCATTCAGTGTCGCACAGGCTTAAAAAAGTTGCTAGTAGATATGATGTTAATGTTGCTTTCACTGCTCCCAATAAGCTAGGTAAGATTTGCGCTGCCGTACAGAATATAAAGGAGCGGGTAAAAGGCAAAAAACGAACAGATATTTGTCCAGTGAAGCACAATAAGAACAACAGTTTTACGGACTGTCACATGGGTGTGATGTATAAAATTCCCCTTAGCTGTGGTCAGTTCTACGTAGGGCAAACGGGACGGTGTATCAATCAGAGGCTAATGGAACATAAAAGGTCGTTAACCGGTGGATCGCCTTCTAATCTTTCGCTACATTGCCTAGATTGTAACTGCTTGCCATAGTTAGAAGAATGCGCGATATTGTACAGGCACAAGAATGAAGATACGCGTCTTATGGTAGAGGCATGGCATATCTATAATGGTGGAAGTGCGTGCGTGAGTCAGCCTTCGATTACTTTACATAAGGAAGAGATTAAGTGCCTTAACAGTTATCTCTCACGTAGACCGGCACGTGTACCCGATTGACACGTGGTGTTACCATTTCTGAGCATGCGCAGACGAGTTTTGTGTCTTTCTTTTTTCGCCTCAGTGCTCCCTTCAGTTGATAGTTGGCGTTCGTGTTGTCTATTTCTCTACTCTTGTGTCCTGTCTGCACGCCTCACTTCTATTTTGCATAATAGTCCGGAGACTCAGCTTTCGATTGATGCCTATCTAGACACTCCACACATGGCGGAACAGTGTTCCCAAAAGCGTTTTTGTAACACTGTCGTGAAAATTCACGTGGTATCTATAAAAACATGAGCGTACCAGTGGGCGCAGCCCCGGCAGCCGTGGCTGAGTGGTAGAATTACGCGCACCTATAGTCCGGCGTCGCGGTGGCCGCGGTTCGCTTCGCGCTTTTTTCTTTAAGCCGCATACGGCCTAGTTTTGTAGTCTCTCAGTAGATGGCAGAACCACAAAAGCCAACATTTGCTTTCGGTTCTGGTTTTCCAGCGGCACAGTTAATTTTAAAAGCTGCATAGGACTTATTTTTATAGTCTCCCACCAGATGGCAGAAACAAAAAGTTCATGATTTGCTGTAGGTACTGGTTTTCCAGTGGTTCTCTTGAAGTATTGTGTTTTCTGTTTTTCCTTCCGAAAACATAACAGTGTCGTGTTCATTTGTTGAGTCATCGCGTTAACGAAGATTTTATTCATTGGACATCATAACTAGATGCTTGCACATAGCTTTGTGTTATGCGAAAAAAACACTTTCGCGCTTTGTAGCGTGGAACCTGGGAGAACAAAATGGCTATTCTTATTGCGTTCTTCCGGAAGGTTCGTTTCCTTCGGTTTTCGCCTGTCCTTATGGCACATACTCCGAGCGAATGAGGTCCACCTGGACCACAATGCCACCCGATGGCCAGTGCCATCCCTATGCAACATTCGCTCGGCACCAAGGGTCTGCTGAGTCGCTGCCCGAACGTTAAATATTTCTAAAGATTCAAAGAAATAAGAAATGCACCAAGTAGGAGAAGATGTGCGGCGTCTGGAATAATAGCTACTGTTAATGTGTTCCATACAACCAAGTGGTATGAATCCGTAGGTGTCGCCATAAAAAAACCATTTAAATAAATGTACCGTGTTGTGCGTGCCCCGGTCGCTCTACAGAGAAGCTAGCTTGGCTAGTCGTCAATATTTAGGATCAACATATGCCGTCACTCGTTCGGTGCAGTTCCTTTTAATGCGCAGCATTCTTTGGCGAATACCTCAGCAATTTGGTAGCAAAATCATGCAAAATCATGTCTGTACCGCCAAAAAACTTGGCGCATTTCCCATATGAATACATAGGTCTTTATAAAAAGGGTTGGGATGGCCAACTTGAAATTGGAAGTGGCATCAGCATAAATTTGGGCATGATACAGAGATGGGCGAAGTTGAATTTGGTAGTGATATGGAAGTGACCCAACCTAAATTTGTGGTGAAATGGTAATGGATGGTAATGGGCCAAGCTGAATTGGAGGCTGATAAGGGGGTGGCCCAACCTAAATTGGAGGTTATATATGGGTAGGTAAGCCTAAGTTTGGGGGAATATGGGGGGTGGGCCAGCCTGGATTTGGGGATGATACGGGGGTGGGAGAACCGAAATTTGGGGAGGATATGGGGGTGGGCCACCCTAACCATGGGAGTGATATGGCGCTGGGCGAAGTTGAATCGGGGGTGATATGGGGATGGACTAACCTAAATGTGGGAGTGATCTGCGGTTGGCGATCCTAAGTTGGAAGTGATAGAGGGATAGGCCAGGCCAAATTTGGGGTTGATATGGGGCTGCGTCAACCTGGATTTGGCGATGATATGGGGGTGGGCCAACCTAAATTTGGGGGTGACATGGGGACAGGCTAACCTAACCGTGGGGGTGATGTGCGGCTGGGCGAAGCTGAACTGGGGGGATATATGGGTAGACTAACCTTAATTGGTGGGTAATTTGCAGTAGACCATCCTAAATTTGAGGTGATCGAGGGGTGGGCCAGCGTTAGTTTGGGGTGGATATAGGGGCGGGCCAACCTCGATTTGCAGGTGGTATTGGAGTGGGCCAACCTAACTTTGGTGGTGTTGTGGAGGCGGGCCAATCTGTATTTGGGGGTGATATCGGGTTGGTCCTACCTAAATGTGGGGGCAATCTCGGGGTCGGCCAATCTCAATTTGGGGGCGCTATGGGGGCGAGCCAACCAAAATTTTAGGGTGTGTCGACTAGAAATTTGGAGGACAATTTATGGAAATTCGTGTGTGGACCAACTTGAAAATTAGGGGTGGCCCAATTTTAATTTGTGATTGGGCCAACTTGAAGTTCATGGCTGGGCGAAAAGAAAATCGGGCGTGGCCGACGTTAAATTTGAGGGTGGGCCAATTTAAATTTGAGGGTGTGCCAACTTGAAATTAGGGGTGGGCCTACTTAATGTTTGGGTGGGCCAAATGAAATTTGGGGGCCTGTTTACGAATAGTCAGACAACACCAGAGGTGTTTCTGCATATTTTTCATCATCGCAAAGCACGTAAATTAATAATTGTTACCCAATGCCCCTCAAGGTGAGCTACCACTGGAGCCTTCCCAGCCCACTGAGCTAATAATGTGACAGGAGTGCTCTCATCGTGATGACTGCGACGTTCAATGTGGAGATCTACAGAACGAAATCGCAGACCGAGCTGACAGTTTTCACACTAATGTCATCGCTAACACTACTCGCTCGTGCTAAAGGCAACACAAGCTTACAACGATCATAATTCAACTTTCAATCGCACGCTAGTCGACATGTTCTCAGTGAACAACTTCGTCAATCATCTGTATAGGAACCTTGCTGGATGTTTTACTGTTATGTTGCAAAAGAATACATTTTTGAGCAAATACGAAGCAAATGTATAAAGGGTTAAAGTGATTTTTCCAAAAATGCATAAGTAAATAAGATTTCAGATGGTATTGCTTCAGCTGGGCATGACAAGGATTTCTTGCCGCCTATCACAGTGCTTGTACCGAAAACCTAATCATTTTGCCCAAACGTGTTGCCCCAGTACTACACGTGCTGAATGTACAAAAGTGCGGTGGTGGTCACAGCTTCAAAGCCAGTCTATTTTGGGCACTGTTGTTGATATTGTAGTAATGTGGAGTTTTACTCTTCATAAGAGCACAAAAAGAAAAAAAATATTACAGATATTAGGTAAGCGCGAAGTACATTGGAAGATCTGAAACCAGCAATTCTCTTTAACTTGCGGGTTGGTCTTCTCCGCTGGTAGATCGCTGTCCGATCGCTTCAACGAATTTTGTTTGTGTGCAACTGCAGCAAAAACAAATCTACTACCATTTCATTGCCAGGGCCTTTATGCCCTCCACACACACACGAAGGACACCAGATAATTGACACTGTCAGTTTATAAACTGATATTGTTTTGCTAATTTCAGTGTAGCGTGGTGCCTGCGAACGGTGTATTTTCTTAGTATCAGTCCAGTGTTAGCAGCGAGAAGCAGTTCGGTCTACCATCCCCATGAGGGCATACTAGCAATTGTAGTGCTTCACTCTAGGACAAGTGCTAAAAACTTGGTGTGCTTTGTCCTTTGCGCAGGTCGTCCATCCATTCTCTTATGGTGAACATCAACGTTGTGTCCGTCAGGCCTCCTCCTCAATTTAGCTTCACACATCGCGAGAGTGGACATAGAAAGAAAGCTTTCCTCACAATCAGCCCCAGAGGGATTCCACCACTCGTAATTACTGCAATTTGCATTCAGTGGCTGGGCATGCTAACTACATCCTTAGTTTCACAATGGCTAGAGCGCGCAAAAAAGTAGAGCTTTGGTCGCTATCACTATCACGAGCCCATGTGAATGCAGCTATAAGTACGTGCACGGGTTTGGCATGCTAACTTGTGCGCTACCACCTGCCGCTGCCACCTGAGATTTTCTATGCATACCTGCTTCTTGTTTTCACCGCAGACGCATGGAGGACAAACGCGGATAAGTAATTGGATTGGATTGGGAAGGCGTTTATTGAGCCTGCAGTAAAGAGCGAAGGCTCGCTTCGGACGTGGCCTACGTCGTCATTGTGGCCGGTGCTCTGCGAGGATCCCCGCTCGCCGTTGCGGGCTCGCCAGGCTCCTGCCTAGCCAGCACCTCGACGACCTGCTGGACGGCCTGGAGTTGTTTTTCTTGGTCGTCGCTCCGCGTTGCTTCCTGAAGCTGCGGTGGTATACGTCCTGAGTTAGCTTCGCTTGGATGTTTGGAGCAATCCCATAGCATGTGCTCGAATGTGGCCGTCTCCCTGCAGCACGCTCTGCACTAGTAATGTGGGTGCGATTCTGGGTACATCCTATGTAATAGCCCCGGGCTTGGAAGTGTTCTCGTTTGTAGTTGCCTGAACAGCGCGGCCTGCGACCTGCTCAGCCCTTTGCAGGGTGGCGAGAGAAGTCTGCGGGCCAGCCGAAACCCTTGGTCAGTTCGTTATAGCTGGTCATGCGGTCTTTGGCGCTGAACCACAGCGGGCATCGGTTGCCTTGGGCACCACCGGTTAGTCCTCGCGCTCGGGCGTGTGCCGTTTCGTTGCGATTGGCATGCTTCTCGGGAGCCGCAAGGGGGCGCCGAGCAGCGCAGTACTGCTTGCATCGCGCTCTGCGTTTCGATGTGTTTTTTGGTAGACTAGTGCTTCCACCCACGGTACCGAGATACCAGTCGACTCGTGAGGATACAAGGAACACGGGTGTGCTACCCACTTGGCCCTCTGTGACGTTCGTGAAGCCCAGCGATCCTACAAAGCCGGACTACGGGGCAGCGTCGATAACCCCGACACCAGCTCAGCGCAGCAGCCGGTGCTGCTCCGACGCGTGAGGAACGCGCACGGCAGCAACCGTTCTGCCTGGGCATGGCTACGGGAACGCTTAGCGAACTTCAGACGACGACGAGAATGCGAGGTGAGACAACACCAGCAGAGAACATGGATGTAACAAATGTAGACAGAACAGAAGACGGCATAACAGGCTCCGCTCGCCACAACGCCGGGGAACGCCAGCGGACGGACGACGACTGGCAGACAGTCCTGACGCTACGGCAAAAGAAGCAGCAGGCTCGAGAGCGCAAGCGACAAACGAACTCAACGGGCAGCACTAACCCGGCGAAACTAAGGAAACGACGAAGAGGCATACCCAAACTTCCTCCCCTTCCTAAGGATGACTTCAAGATAGTTATCCGACCACACCAGGGACTGCCTTTGAAGACTATCAGCACGCCGGCCCTCGCCGAAGCGATCGTCATGGCCTGCGACTACCAAATAAGAGGCGAGCAATTTTTGCTCCGTATAAAGCCCGGCTCCAATATCGCCATACTTTCAACATCGAGTAAGGAGGTCGCGGAGCAGGCACGCCGAGTCCACTCCCTCACTATCAACGGACGTTCGCATGACGTTAACGTATACGCTGCCACCGGAGAGGAAGCTATCCGAGGAGTTATACACGGACTTCCACCCCGAACGCCACCGGAGACCATCATAGCAAACATACGTATACGGACTCAAGGCGTCGAACTTATCCAAGCAAGAATGATCGGAGAAACAAAGAGTGCCGCCCTTACTTTCTGTGGCCCGTCACTACCTCGGGTGGTGTACTACAACGGAGGCGAACTCCTGTGTCATCCTTACCGTGCTACTGTTCAGGTGTGCAAAACATGCCATGGAAAAGGGCATCGGACAGACGTCTGTCCACAGCCCGACCTGCGAGTGTGCCGAATTTGTGGACTCAGAAACCCAGTGGACGGACACCCGTGTGAGCCAAAGTGTGCCTCGTGTGAGGGTGCCCACGTCACCGGGGACCGCAGCTGCCAACGACGCCTCAAGCAACCGAAAAAACCTCAAGTCAGAAAGAGCACTGACAAGTGCAATGAATGGCAGAAAAACCTCGCTGGTTCGCCTCAGAGGATGAGGAATCGGACTACACAAACGGCCATAGGAGCGACCAACGCGACCGACAGGGAAGGACGAGATCGCCATCTCCACACCGACTGAACGCTCGGTCCAGATCAGCGTCACCTCACCGGAGCAGATCCCGCTCTCGAGCACGAGAGCGCGTCCAGGGAGGAGAAGCAAGACAGACGCAACGATCATCCAGAGAAGCACCGAAGGCGGCCTGCGTTCTGACAAATCGACAGGTAAGCTGGGCAGCGGTCGCGTCCTCCACAACCAAACCTATCACACAAAACGAGGAATACAAGAAAATAGTTGCCGAAAACAGACAACTTAAGGCAAGCTTGGATAGCATGAAAAATGAACTTGAAACACTTAAACGACAAATGGCAAGCATGATGACGCACGGAGGAACCCATAAGACAAACGCGCCCGCACAACTGTCCAACACACAGACGAACCCAACACAGACCAATCCACTATCACAAACGCAGCCTATAGCACAGATGCCTACGCCCATCACTCATCTGGAAGGGAAACTAGACAATATGTGCGCACAAATGCAATTATTTTTTGCAGAGCTTCACAATCTGAAGCGGTATGTCGACGACTCGCTCAAAGGAGCCAAAAAAACGCGAAAACGTCGTAGCAGCCTTAGCCCGGAGAACCGAGATCCAAAGGTCACCGTAACCACAGACACAGAACATTTCGAGAGCCCATACTCTGGCTAACTCCACACCTACACGCCAAGAGAATCTCGTAATTTGGCAGTGGAACTGCCGATCACTACATAACAAACATGCTGCACTTACACAATATATCAAGGCGGCGCTCGTCCCACCTGACATTATTTGTCTTCAGGAAGTGGGGAAAATGCGGATACCTATTGGGGGCTACCGTTATTACAGCGATTCGAACTACCCTGAAGTGGCAGCATTGGCCCGCAAGGACCTCACAATCACTGTGGCCATAGCACCTGGCGTAGAAATCCACCATCAAATACTCACCATTTGGCCAGTTAAGAAGGGTCGTCCAAAGTGCCTGATAACCAACGTATATAGCCCACCTAGGGATAAGAGGGCCGATTTTTCATTAATTTTAAGTCACGTATCTACCTTGCTCTCAACGAAAGACCGACTAATCTTTCTCGGAGACTTTAACGCTTGGCACTCCGCATGGGGTTATCAACGCGACACCGCCAAGGGCTTCAATCTACTCCGAGAAACTCAGTCCCACGAACCTGTACTGATTACGCAGCCAGGCACTCCTACAAGGATAGGAAACAGCGTTGCTCGGGACACCACGCCAGACCTTACGTTTGTCAACAACGAGACGGGGGTCACCTGGTGTAACCTGGACGAAACGCTAGGTAGTGATAACTATCTATTGTGCTAATGTTAACACAGCTAAAGTTCGACAGCCCCTAGGGGTGGCCAGGCTCACTGATTGGAAAAGGTACAGAGAACGACACCAGGCTGCTTCCTCATTTCCAGCCACGGCCGCAGGTTGCACAGCTTTCCTCAAGGAGGCCCATGCTGCCACCACGAGAGAGATCAAGACCACAACGGAAGCACCAGCAGTAGACAGCCATCTCGCCCACCTCTGGGAGGCCCACAGAAGCCTCACCAAACGCTGGAAGCGGCAGCGGTGTAATCGCAAACTTAGGCGCCGAATAGCCCTGCTGGCAAACGAAGCTAACACCTATGCGAAGGAGCTGAATAATCAAAATTGGCGCAGCTTCTGCGACTCTCTCAGAGGCACCCTCAGCACCAAGAAGACCTGGGCCATTCTTCGGTGCATGTTAGACCCAACTAGCACGCGCACCGAGACGTCTAACGTGATGCGGCGGCTGTTAGGAGAGTACAAGGGCTCAGAACAAGAACTCGAGCATCTACAACGCACCTACACCGGCGCTGCCCAGACATCTTCAAGCGTTATGAGAGCATACCAAGGACAGGATAACTCGAGCTTGGACGCTCCCATCACCTTCTCGGAGCTCTACGCAGCAGCACAAACCTTCAAGAAGAACACCCGGACGCAGGACCCATCCTGTCCCTCATCCGTTGCCTGCCCCAGTCACGGGTGGGAACAGTGTGCGAACTGTTTGAGAGCCTGGTGGTCGACCCTCCGCCCGTACCGCCTACCTGGCCACCGCCACACCAGCGCACGCCACTTCACGTGTGTCTCGACCTCCCGGGCGTTCGCTCCAAACATCGCACGCCTCTCTGCGCTGTACAGCAGGAGGCTGCTGCCAGGATCGAGGACGACCTGGGAGGGATGACGCACTTGTATGCCGATGGCTCCGTCCTCAGCGACGGCTCGGCGGCTGCCGCCTGTGTTGCTCCCGCACTTGGCATCACGAGGCAGTGCCGGCTCTACTACCGGGCTTCCTCTACCACGGCGGAGCTAGCGGGACTTCACCTCGCTGCGGACATCCTCGAGGAGTCGCCGCACATCACCAGCGCGGCGATTCTCTGCGACTCGCGGTCCGCGCTGCAGCAGCTGCTACTCGACGAGCGCGCGCCGCCCCTTGCACAGCGCCTTGCCGTCCGTCTGCACGCACTGCAGGGGCGATGCAACCTACGCCTGCAGTGGATCCCCTCGCACGTCGGAGTCGTGGGCAATGAGACGGCAGACCGGCTGGCCAGGCGCGCACACGACTCGTCGACCGCGCTGACAGACCGGGTGAGCTCGCTGGACACAGCGCGACTTCACTTCAGACGGGAGCTCGCGCTCCGCCATCCCGACGACCGAGTTGCGCAGGGGCGCCCGCCGCGTCATCTCCCGCAGACCCGATTCACTAGGCGCGAGCGCGCCTTCCTCCTTGCCCTTCGGACCGGTTCTGTGTGGCCCGCCGAGCGGCGGCATCACGTGGGCGGCATCGACTGCGTGGAGCCCCCTCTCCCCTTTGCGGCGACTGCGGCGCGATCGAGACACTCCAGCACCTGCTGTGTGAGTGCCCCAACTTTTCGCTCGCGCGCGCGTCCCTTGCCCGTGTCTACCGTGGGCACGGCCTGCCGTGCGACACCGTGACTGAACTCCTGCACCCCTCGGGCTGCCCTTCACGACACAGGACACTTCTACGTGCGCTCCTGACATTCGCCGAGGCTGTCGGCCTCGCCGACCGCCTTTAGCTCTGCCGTTTCTGGTGCTCTTTCTCTCCCCCTACTTTCATTCCCTACCCCCTGTGCAGCGCGGTTGAGGTGTCCTCTGCTGAGAGACAGTTACTGCGCTGCACTTCACCCCAACCTTTCCTTCCCATCAAGAATCTCCTTCTCAAGAAGAACACGGCTCCTGGACCCGACCAAATCACCAACGCAATGCTGCGCAACCTTAGTGACGTAGCCCTACAGCACTTAGTCGACTTCTTCAATGAACAGGTCTGGCGACCGGATGGAAGACTACCGCGAGAATGGAAGCAGGCAGACATCGTGCTCATACCAAAACCGGGCAAGCCGCGCGAGCTCAACCATCTCAGGCCCATATCGCTCACGTCTTGCATGGGCAAGCTCTTTGAACGAGTAATTCTAACCCGACTCGAAGCCCACATCGAACGAAACTCACTCTTCCCTGAATCCATGTTCGGTTTCCGCAGGCGAATCTGTGCAGAGGACGTCTTTCTTCTATTAAGAGATGAGGTGCTCGATCCTCCTCCGGGCAGCATGGACAGAATCCTGCTAGCACTCGACGTCCATAAGGCATTTGATAACATCTCACACACTACAATACTAGACGGACTACGAGATGTCGGGTGTGGGGAAAGAGTATTTCATTACGTTCAAGACTTCCTGAGCAGCCGCTCCGCGAAAATAGGACTGGCTTCAGCACGTTCTGCTCTGTATCGCCTACCAGATAAGGGCACTCCTCAAGGATCCATATTGTCACCACTTCTTTTTAACGTCGGCTTACGTAGAATGGCCCTGGACTTACAGAAGAACCGGGACCTTGGCTGCGCCATATATGCAGACGACATTACACTCTGGGCCTGCAAAGGGTCCTACGGAAACCGACAAGACACGCTTCAACAGGCCATCAGCACCATTGAAAACTATATGACACGAGCAGGCATGCGGTGCGCTCCAGCGAAATCGGAGTATATTCATATTAGACCTAGACATACCCAAGCGACCAGGGCTCCGGATCTGCAGCTCACCTTAGAGGGAGAGCCCATCAAGAGGGCGTCCCACCTGCGCGTACTGGGAATGTGCATTCAAGAAACGGGCAGCGTTAGCATAGCGCTCTCCAATCTCAGACGCACTGTTCGGAGCGTAACTGGGCTTATTAGCAGAGTTGCGCGCAGCCGAGAAGGCATGACCGAAGCAGACACCATGCAACTAGTGAACGCCTTCGTCATTAGTCGTCTAACGTACGCCCTGCCTTTCCAAACCACGCGGCGTCACGACATCGAACATGCGGATAAGCTCATAAGGATTGCCTGTAAAGCAGCACTCGGCCTGCCTGAAAGCACAAGCACGATCCGACTGAACGAATTAGGAATGATGAACACTTTCGAGGAATATGCAGCGGCCACTCTAATGGCGCAGCGTGAACGGCTAAACACGACACCTCAGGGGCGCTCGGTTTTACAAAGACTTAACTATCCACTGACACCACAATATTGTGGCGATGAAACATTCCTACTGACATCTGAAATCCGAGAGCGGATCCACGTGGCGCCGATCCCCCGTCACATGCACCCAGTCCATCATGCGGCACGGAGACGCGCGTGGGCAGCCACCCTACTAAGGCGGCGAAGCGACCCGGATACTTACTTTACAGACGCGAGTTCGTATCACAAGAATACAGGCACCCTCAATACATTTGCAGCAGTCGTGACTAGCCAAGGACGAACAACCGTAGCAGCATCTATACACACGAAATCGGCTGCAACGGCCGAAGCTGTGGCCATAGCCCTTGCTATACGCGCCGCGGAAGCTAAGGGCCAATCGGCCTACGTGCTGACAGACTCGCAGGACGCCTGCCGCCTCTTACTTGGGGGGGCTTTACCGGGCTGCGTCTTCCGCATCCTAGGAACGAACCTCACCATGGATCATTGCGTGACCTGGTGCCCGGCGCACACAGGGATAGCGGGGAACGAACGGGCGGACCGCTTGGCTCGAGGCATGACAGGCCGAGCCGCGGGCCACACCGCCCGGGAGAACACCTCGACACCCGGTGCGCCAAGAGAAATCCTCGAGTTACAACGGCTAAGTAGGCGAACCAAAGCCCTTCCTCACCCAGGCCTAGACAGGAGGCAAGCACGGGACTGGCGCCGCCTGCAAACAAACACTTTCCCACATTTATACAGGCTACACAAAATGTACCCAGACAAATACAGCAACACATGCCCGTGGTGCGAAGGAACACCGACATTGGAACACATAACATTCCAGTGCGCGTCACGTCCAGCGGCTGCCACCTCGCCGCTGCTAGACAACACTCTACATAACTGGTCGTGGGAGGCGCGACTCGCGGAAGTGGAATTGGGAAGCCAACTGGCGACCCTTGACCAGGCCCGGCGAGCCGCTGTAACCAGTGGGGCCCTGGAGGAGGGGCTCCACCCACCATAACCAAACAGTCTCTGTTACAATAAACGTTTACTCTGGCATGCTTCTCCGACGCTTGTCCTGCGTGCGCCGGGAACCACTTGATTCGAGTCCTCTTGTCGCGGTCTGCCTGTCGGAGCAGGATGCGTGCCGCCGCTGAGGCAATTCTTCCTTTGGGGTGGTTCCTCACCTCCTGTCTTGAGTCGCTGAGGATCATGTGGCATTCTCGGTCTACGATGGCCAGGGCGATGGCTATTTCTTCTGCTTCCTCCACTTGCTTGCTCGATGTGCTGGCGGTGGCCCGCACGTTGCCTCCGGAGTCGACCACCGCGATCGCGAAGCCGTTGCGGCCGGCATATTTGGCTGCAGCCACGTTTCTGACGCCGGTGTCTTCCGCGTGCAGGTCTGCCAGTGCCTTGGCGCTACCCCGTCTTCTGCCTTCGTTGAATTCCGGGTGCATGTTCCTCGGCAAGGGGTCAACCCGCACGTTCCCTCGTACGTGATCGGGGACGGGGCATTTTGGTCCCTGCTGTTCGTGATAAACGATGCCTAGAGCGCACATGATCTTTCTGCCGGCCTTTGTTGATGACAGTCTTTCTAATTGAGCGGCTCTTTGCGCTTCGGTGATCTCGTCGAGCGTGTTGTATATGCCCAGCTGGAGGAGACGTTTCGTGTTGGTAGTTTCGAGTAGACCGAGGGGTGCCTTGGATGCCTAGCTTGTTCTTTTCGCTTTTCATCCACTTGTGGAAGGCTGTTACGTACACTATGTGGCAGAGTACGAAGGAGTGTATAAGTCTGATGAAGTTTTCCTCCTTCATGACTCCCTTCTTGGTGGTAACGCGCTTGAGCAGTCTGGTGGCGTTGGCCGCCTTACCCATGATGCGGGTGACGGTGTCTCCGTTCCTGCCGAGTGCTTCGATCGTCATGCCCAGGACTCAGATCTTGCTGACCATCGGTATTGTGTTACCATCCCTGGTGCGGATCTTTATCTTTTCGTGTTTTCTTTGCTTCTTGATTCTGTGCGTTTTGATCGGTTGGTAAAGCAGGAGTTCCGACTTACTTGGGGAGCAATGCAGTCCCGTACCTTCCAACTTTCATCAATCGTGTCGACGGCCGTCTGTAGTGTGGATTTTACGCGGGGCATCACTGCCCCCGTCCACCCACAGCGTCATGTCGTCCGCGTATATCGTGTGCTTCAGTCCTTCAAGCTGGCATAGTCTTTTGGCAACTTGAATCATAACATGGTTAAATAGCATGGGTGAGATGACGGAGCCTTGGGGAGTGCCCTGGCTCCCTAATGTCTTCTCGTCCTTCTTCAGGTCGCCGGCTCTGAGCTCCGCCGTTCTGCCGGTGAGGAAGTCTTTGAAATATTCGTACGACCTCTCGCCTAGGTTTAGATGGGTTACCTGCGCGAGGATGGCAGAGTGCGCCACTATGTCGAAGGCGCTTTCTAGGTCGAGCCGGAGGACGGCTTTGGTGTCCCTGGTTTTGCCGTCGATGACCTGACGTTTTGTAAGTAAAAAATCTCAGTGCCCTCCCACTATCCGAAGAAACATGACCAGCAAAGCTGTGTATCTGGGCCCCTTAATGGCGAACTGCACATCCGCCGTATGTCGGCCCCGCATTACACTGGTGGCGTTCGTATTCGGGATCGGCCCACGTATGGGCAGTGCTTAAAGTCTGCTTCCCCTCCGCCACAGGTCGGCCTGGCATGGCGTTACATTCGGGATCAGCGCACGTATGGGGAAAGCTGAACGCTTGCTTCACCTCCGCTGCGGGTCAGGCCGGTATTACGCTATCTTCGGGATTTTGCTCTACACCCGCACCCTATAGTGGGGAAAGTAGCCCTTAAGAGGATCCTTCAGCTCTGGTGGTCCTATATAAATACATGTGAAAGGAGAATTCGTTTTTCTCCACAACCACTGCATGAAATTTCACAAGATTTGTTGCACTTAAAAAAAAAACTTAAAATCTAGTGACTGCTGGTTTAGAATTTTTGATTTAGGTCATAATTTGTTTATTCAAAATTTGCAAAAATCGGAAATTTTCAGCAAGGGAAACCATCAAGTTTACAACTCTGTCTTTCGGCAATGAAAACTGATGCTACAATTCTGTACATTCCATCTAACAGCACATCTAAAGCAGACAGAATTGATATATTACGCATGGATCTAAAAACATTTAGTAATGTGGAAATACAGCTTTTCCACAACCCTTGTTCACCATGTAACGACTTCACGTAAGATAGAAATCGGCATATTGGATTTGTCTACTTCGAATTGTCTAAAGGATGCGGTTTACAGAACCGCGATATCGGTTCTTGATGCGGAGTTATTAGTTTGTACACTTCGTGCTTCTGTATTTTACGCACTTTAGCATTTTTGAAAATCTTTTACCAGAATTTAAGCCCTAAATACAAATTCCGCTTCCAATAGTCATTAGAATTGACCTTTCTCTCCCGAATCCAGCAAATTACATTAAAATAGGCCCAGGGGTTATCTCCGAAAAGCGTTTCTGCGTATTACATCTATTTGAATAAGCCGCGTCGGAGCCGGGCCCGAGTTAAAGCTTACTTTTAACGACTTCGTTGTAAAAAGAAAAGGAATAAAAGGGAAAAAAACGCCTCAGCCGTCAATATCGTCGCCTCGGATTTCGTCATGATGGCGCCGCCACCATCGGCACGGCTCCGTGAGCAGCTACCAAGCTGTTCACTTTGTTTATCTTCCTTCCCAGCGACGCGCTTAATCTGCACGATCATTCCATCATGCATCAAATCTGAGACCAAGCAAGATTTCGGCGGCACACGTTCACTGCCGCATTGACACTAAAACTTTAAAATGCTTGCCTTCGAGAAATCAGCATGAATAAAAATGGAACGCGGCTATGTGGCCATGGGGAACGTATTCACTGGGCCATACCATTGATGACAGAATCACAAAAGGCTAGATGTGGTCAGGTTGACTTTACAGGTTTGGAAGGAATGACTGACGGGCTAATTGCTTCATTATCACATAAAGAACAGCGCTTAAAGTTAGCGCAGTTTGTGTGTGGTTCCTCCTTTGTGTCCGGTCGTGAAGTGCTGTTCTTTCTGTGACTTTACAGATGTACAGCCTCCCTGATTTTTAATAATATAGCGCGAGCGTCGACTGAACTGCTGGTGAGCGCTTTAAAACGGCGATAAGCGTGCAAAAAGAGCGTGCAACAAGGCGAGTGCAACAAGGCAACAAGGCTCGTGCGCGAACTCTCGCCTTGTTGCACGCTTATCGCCGTTATAAGCAGTTATAAGCAGTTCAGTCGACGCTCGCGCTATATTATTAAAAATCAGGGAGGCTGTACTTTTTCTACGCCAGTTACGTCTTCCAACAGTGTTTACTTGGAAAATGTTTGCTCGCATGGCTCTTACAGAAGTATGTTTAGTCAAAAATTTTTCGCTTGGATGCATAATCTCAAGGACGGGCTCCAAACTGCTCATTTTCTTTAGCTACGTAAGAACCATTGCTGAAAATTTAATTAACGTAGCTTTGTTAATTACGCAAACAACTTCTCAACTTACTCCGCATCTAGAGATTGCCAATCAGAACACTCGAATTATAAAATGATGTTAACATTGTTTGTATCATTTCAATTGTTTCGTTTCATGCAGTTAAAAGCAGCCAGCATATTGATGGTGCTGTAGACTTCTTATAAAGAAGGTGAGAGCTTGGACAGGTTATCTTGGCACAAATAAACTTCATGAGCTTAAGCACATGGCCCAACCTTGCACGTCTGTCTTTACGACCGATTCTCATACATTATACAAGAAGCGCCTCAGCGCAACGGTACATCACAAAAGGTCTGCGATAACATTCTGCGCGCTCCCGATTAGGTTTCTGAGCGTTGGTGGCATCAGGCTCGGTTGCCTGGCATCATAAGAAATAAAAACAGCTTCCTGGAGGAAAGCATTGGGTACATTTTCAGTACATTGTAACGTATGGATCAGCACGGATATGTAGTACGTTAGAACGAAAAGCACTGAAATATTAAGGTGAGGGTTTCTCTGGATGTACTTCAGCTGTCTAATGATAAGATCTAAAGAAAAAAATAGTGTCATTTTGTGACAAATAATGCTGACATGAAATATGAGCTCCGACACAGTACCCGTGGTGGAAGTGGCCCCTGGACTACAGGGCTGCATTGAACCACGCTATGCTGGTTTGATAAATACCGGTAATTGGAAAGTGGTTCACTCTTGAATTTCCTGTATGTCGGCCGCTGTGCATTGTTGGGGGCCCTTTTTAAACCACAAGTACTATGCGTCAGCTAATATTGAATGCAACTGTATCTTTTAGGGGGGGGGGGTGGCTTTTGTTAGCGTCTAACCACAGTTACAAAGTTCTCAGTTAGCTCAAGATGCGCCTGCATGTGTTTCTAATATCCAGTATGTTGTCATGGATTCAATAGCGAAAGGGCGTTATCTTATCAGAGTGCGCGCGTGAAGCGAATACTGGCGTACATTCCCCATAACATTTGACGACCCGAGATTGCGCTGCAATGTACGAGCATTCCAATCTGACGAACCGACGCCTTGATCCGTAGATCGGAATCAGAAGACGCACTTTGCGCGAAGCCATCGTTATGTTTCAGTGTTATTTTCTTCTCCAGCACAAGCTCGTCTTATAATGACTAACATTCGTGAGTGACACTTTTGGAAGCGTTTTGTTCTTGACATGACTACAACGTGAGAGTATAGAGGTGCTCCATCTTCATTCAGTGAATACTGGGAAACGGGGACTAGGCCTTGCCTTGCGTCTGCGTTTACACATTTACCGCACCAATTTATTTTCATAACTTCCTTTTTAATTTTGGGGTTGTAAAGCACAGCAACCTTTTATTAACAGGATGTTTTAATAACACAGAAAATTTTTATCCTTATTAGTCGGCTTTCACCTCATGGTAAGGAATTTCAATAAAGAAATACTTATGATAGTTAAAAGCCTATGCTTTTGACAACGTTTCATCTGAGTTCCCCTTTGCAAGGTAATACAGTCTTGCAGATTGTTCGTATCGGGGACCCTCGACATTTGTCCAACCGCCAAACAAAAGGTTATTCCGAGTGTTTCATTTCAGGAAGGCGTGTTACCCTGCTCTCTTTCATTCCCGTTCACAAACACGCATAAGACGAAAGTGCTGCGTGAAGAGCGTCGTTAGTTCAAGCCAACGAGCTACGGTAACTCACCTCGCCTATATCGCTGTCATTTAGGCTTATATAAGAAACATATATATTTTAAATCATTGACGCATCACGAATCCAAAAAGCGCTGCCCGCGACCAGCCCAGCTGGGTTGCTTTCATTTCGCACTTCATCGTAGCGGCTAATAGTAGCTCACGAAGCAGAGCACTGAGTGTGGATATGGCAGAGAAGGTGTTCTATATACTGCCTCGTCACCCACCCAAAATTGCCCCCTGTGCTACTGGCCATTCCTAGAAAATTGTATGTGTGACGCCCAGTCATTTGCAACACAGCAACTTTGTTTTGCGATGGGAGAGTCTAGGTGATAGACAGGGTGGTTATGGAGATAAAGACACGCTATTTTCTGCAGCAACTTAATAATGAACGAATGAATGAATTAATGAATGAATGCCTTCATTTATTGAGAAAAACGAGGAGCAAGCATCAGTGGAAGCACGTCATCAGATTGGGAGTGGGCGACAAAGAGGAAAAGCTGGGGCCCGGGTGGCAGGCGAAGTCGCAGCTTAGGGGCGAGAGAATATAAGCAAGAGTTGGTGAAACTAGTTGAATTCCAGTGTAGATGTTTGATGTGCCGAGTAAATGATTGGAGTCACCACCCAGCATCCGTCCTTTGCGGCAGTATAAGCTCCCGCCATTCTTGGTAACAAACCTTTACTGGAAACCAATCTTCGCAATTACTTATTCATCAGCGATGCCTAGCCACGTTTTCTTTAGTGACAGGTTCTGTGGATTACAACTACGCTGTCCTGACAAGTTACGACCATAACGTGACGCTTGCGGTTACGGATGCCATACTCGTGACCATACTCGCGCGAATACTATAAACATGGGTTTACTGCACAAGTTAATGAACAGACATTTTAGAACCACGTTTTTCGCCTTACATACGCTCAACGCAAGCACCATTGCAGCACGTTATGGTGCGCGTCCCTTCAAGACAGAGACGCATGCATAAGAAGACAGGGTCTGGGCCCTCGTGCCAAACATGTCCAATCCAACAATATGTGAACAATCATGCCGTCGTTTGTATGCATGTATTTAAATGTCTGGAGTGACAGTCCAATTCGGCATATATATATATATATATATATATATATATATATATATATATATATATATATATATATATATATATATATATACGGGAGCCCGCGAAGCCGCCGGGCGCCACATTGTTAGAGGAAAAGGAGGCGGCCACAGTACGTGGCTGCGGCATACGCGCGATGCAGCCTGTGCTTGCGGTTCTGCGATGAAAAGATAAAATTAAACCCCTTTATGAAGTATATCAGTCCGCCATTGTGCTTCGCTGTTGTCAAAAATAAAATGCCATGGTGGTGGGTGCCTTGTGTTCCGTGTACAATATATTGCGAGAACGGAAAAACAGTCGTTTCATGTTTTCTTTATTCAGTAACTTGCCGCGTGCATCGGCACTGTGATGCCCTTTCGTCGATACGTGGTGTCGACCCGTATTGTCACAACGACATGACTTTGAAATACAGTATCCTTATGCCATTTCTTAAAAAAATCACGATTTTTATAAATTAGCGTTTTTGGTTTAAACCTAGACAACAAGAAAAAAATATTCAACGGTAGGTCTCATTTTTGTCCTGCATTACAGTTCTAGCTGAAAAGAGTCGGTTAAAGCAAATTTACAATATTGCTAAGGCGACCCACAATCTGCACGCAGCCGCAAGGTTACATGCGCTCCAATGAGAATAACCTGCCAAAGTTAAGGCCATGTGTCAGCTGGCGGCGCAAGCAATCTTAACTTTTTTTCGTTTCTGCATCCGTTCTGCCTGCGTCTGCAGCAAAAACGTGATGTCGGAAGGCAGATAAACAGAAATTGGTGGAGGCAGGTGGTAGCGCAATCGTTAGCGTGCCCATCTCCCAAATGCAAGACGGTGCATTTGGGAGGTGCGCTCGAATCCTGGTTGTTTGTTTGTGGAGACAGTTTTCTGTGCTCTCTGGTGACTGCGAAGCCCAGAATGAGGTGGCAGCCTGACGACAACGGTCGCCGTCAACGTAACAGAATAAGCGGGCGTGCAAATTCACACCTAAAGCCGAAAGCACATTTAGGGGAAATAAACTATGCTCTTGTCGACAAAAAAAAACGTGATGAGTAACGAGCGGTGTTGTTGAGCGAGGCTATAGACGGATAATGTCACCATATACAGGACCACGCTCCAATCCCTGCGCTCAGGGGAAATATACATCGACAGCTTGTCAACTAGCGTGTAACTGATACTTCATTAAGGTCATTGCGTGTTTGTGTTGTGTCTAGCAGGAGCGAGTAGTGTAAGAGATGACACTGGAGAGAAGGCGGTGAGCGAAGTCCGCGAAAAGTAATTGAGGATAGCCATATTGAACATCGACGCCATGCTGAATAAAGCCTGCGACTTCAGTTGCCCAGCCGCCAGAAAGGCTTGAGTGGTAGCACACCGCTCGGCGTATTTGGTAACCACAGCGATAAACACACACTTTGCAGAAGTAAACAGGTAAGGGACGCAGTGAGTTGGCCGCTCTTTTCGAGCTCTGGCATAGTTTAAAAAATAATCTTGCGAAGTATGACGCACAAAATAGTATATGTCAACCCAAATGAATCAGCGTGGTCATACGTGCGCGACACGCCATGGTGGCCTGCCACCAGGACATCATGACGATGCAGCAATGAGAGTTTTCATAGGGTACTTGAGAATAAAACGAGCACATTAGAGACGTACGAGGTACATTTCTAAGGTACAAGAGCACATCGCCGCCCCCCCCCCCCCAAAAAAAAAAATCTGGAATATAAGCTTACGAATAGGGACATCATCAGATCGAGCACTACGGCACTTGTTGATCTTGTTTAGGATGACGTCTGCATTTCATTCAGCGTTTATTTCTGAGAAAGTGAGGTGAAGTTCCGTTTATTTGCATCACAATGGCAGGCGTAATCAGGCAAGCATTGACAGCATTTCATTAGAGAGTGCCTGTCTACTCTGTGGAGATTACGTATCACAATGACAGCAAACACAGAAAGCTTTGCTTACATCGATTCGCAATTACATGAGATCCGCATAATTTTTGACTGTCCATTTTAATGCTTAAGAATGGCGCTCATTAACGCAATATTTCCATTCACAGTGAGCAAAGGCGGCTGTCGTATTCACAGTAGAATTGATTTAGATGGGTTTAATCCCATGGACATTATATGGTTGCCAACTTCCGTGGGATTGGAGTCGTCAAAATGGGATACAGTTACAGGGAAATCAGAAGGTTGATGAACGGCAAGAAGGCAGAAGCTTACACAAGACCTCAGGGATATCAAATGACCTTTTGTGCAGCTTGGTCAGGGGGCCACGCAATGGTTTCCACGTCTATTAAAGATGCTTCAAAATATGAGCAGAGGTCGGCAAAAATGTGGGCATATTGGGAAAGGTGAAACCACTGGAAATTTCAGGACAGCATTAGCCTAATATAAAAGATGACTTAAAAATAGGAAACCATAACGTTGACAGGGTGACCAAATTGTGGCGCAAATAAATTGGCTGTTGAAGCAGTTAAGCTGAAACGCAGTGGTGCGAAATAAGGCGAGAATGTCGGAAAGTATTGAACAAAGGTCAAGTAGGTCCTGTGGCCGACGCCAGCGCTCGGCAGCTGTCAAGCGACTGCACTTATTAGCGAGATGCCTGGTCGTCAGTAGTTACAGAATGATACGGGTCTGAAATATTGGACGCGGACTCCATCACATTGAATACGGTGCATTGTACGGTGTCATTCTTCGACAGATGGTAGCGATTCTCGCGCAATGAGGATGGGAATAAATTGTCTCACGTGCCGGCTGTCACCTTCCTCCTACTGCCAACATTCCTTCCCCTCCGTAGTTGCTTAACTTTTATTGGGTTCGGCTGCTAATCACGAGGTCTCTAGATCGAATCCCAACCACGGCAGCCGTATTTCAATGGGTGTGCAATGCGAAAACCCGCATACTTTGGGTTAGGCGGGCGTTAAAAAATCCCAAGTGGTCTAAATTATACCCGAATCCTTCACTACGGCGTGCCTCATAATGAAATCGTGGTTTCGGCAAGTAAAACCACATGTTATGTAACATTCCTTAAGGATGTCCAGGGCAGACGCGCAACTCTTGAATACAATTAAGTGTCAGGAGTTGTGCGCGAGGTCTTTGAGTATATATGGATAGCCTTTATGGCGTTGGATAGCTGCTAGTCTACATTGCGGCTTATAATAAATGCGGAACGGCAACATGGTAGAGAATGTGGAGAACATACAAATCCCGCATATATTACTGAACCATCATTTTAAATAGCATTCTTGCTTCACGCACGTGGATAACCGCCATAGGAGACTACTTTGCAAACTAACAGCAAGTACTGTATATGTAGTACCCGAGGGTGCACCTGGCCTGGTGGCCAGTAAATGCGACGTAATATTGCGAGCAGCTTCGGCCGTAGCATAATAACGGACGACGACACAGACTGAAGTGACTAGCGCAAGAGTGGACAACGAGCACTAAAGACGCTACAAGAACAAGCGCCCAGTTGGAAGTTTGCGCTTATCCTTGTCGCCTCTTTAGTGTCCCGCGTCTACTGTTACGCTAGTCATTTTAGCATGGAATACCAACTAGACCGGTCCCACACCCTGCGACGACATAGCGACAGTTTGCTCAACTCTTGTGTCGTGACTTTTGTGTCAAGGTGAAAAACCAACATATCCATGTATATGTCCTAATACTTAAGCACATCTAGATTTGCAGCTGTGGCGGTAGCCAATGAGTGCCCATTGCAAGGTCGCTAGTGGAATAATTGTGTGCACCTTAATGAATTGGAGTTGGAGTCGATAGGGGAAAATCAAAATCCGTCCACGACGGCGTCTCTAGTAGACGCTGTGCGATGTTCAGATGTTAACAATGTGTGCCGACTGAATAAAGGCTGCCCCGTAGTACTTGTGACGGTTAGGCAAGCTTCTTTACTCCGTAGAATGAAAAAAAAAGGAAAAAACAAAAACAAGGAGAAAAAAAGAACCGCATAAAAAGCACAGAATCCACCATTGCTCGTCGCGACTAAACGCTCTTAGGATGACGAGTAATTTCCAGGCGACGAGCGAATACGCCTTTATCAAGAACACTGATAACGCCGGCGGGACAAGCATTGTGGCGAAGTTCAATGCGCAGGGACAACATTTATATTTTTATTTTTGTTTAGTTGACGTCATCACGCGTCACCGCGGAAAGCTTGAAAAGTTTAAGGTCAGTACGCCACGTGGTGGCACTCACGCGAACTAAACCCTTGTGTCCAGAAAAGCTGGATACGTGTCTTTATCGGGCGACACGTTTCACCGCCTAACAAATGTTATTGCACCGCGCAGGACACGCTTGCATGTGTCGGAAGTTTCTGGAATGTTATCGATGGTTACATACGCTGTCTGTTGTCGCCGAACCTTGTGTAGTCTGATTGCATGTATGCGCGACGCGAATGGCGTAGAACATTGTGGAAGGCATGGGGGTCCCAGCGATTACTCTGGAATATTCAATGACTGATCCATAAAAGCCGACGCACTTGACCCGCTGACCAGATTTCGACGACCGCCGATGGTGTTCGCCGCTACCGCTGTTCTTTGAGTGCAGCCTGTTTTTGAAGGCACAAGTTCGCCCATTAAAAAGCTCGTTTCGTTAATCACAGTATTGCTGCCTTCTTAATCGTCACTATCACGTGACTATATATGTGTATATATTCACAATATAAAACCAGCAGACAATGAAACCTATGAAAGCATCGCGAAAGTCAGCTGTGCTTGAAATTTCCATGTGTAATGTTACAAAGAAAAGGGAACTGGAAGTGCACCAGAGGAGAACTTGCGCCGATGGGAGTCGAACCCACAACCTCCGTATTATTAGAATTAGAGTAAACTCTGTCTTTTCATTCATTTGTACCTCAAAACAGGGACATGACGCCAACGCCGCGAGTGCTACTCGAGTGTCTCTGGAATTCCCATTGCAACGAAAGCTACACAACAAAACTTACACCCAGAAAATATAAGAGCTACAACAATGCTTGTTGATAAATGCAAGCACAAAAATTTTGAACATTCAGCTGCCTGGTCCATTTCGATGGGTGATGAGTGGAAAACGTTCAGACGCCACTTTAGCAGGCGGGATGTTTATGCAAAACATGCCGCAGTTCGGCCCGAAAGACGAAGCATCAACTGCGAAAGCAAATTATTACAGAGCTGCATGAAGTAAGGATAGTAGTTTCATGGGTCATCAACTTCTAAGCATTCGCTTGCTAATTAAGGTAAGAAGCGTCGTGTCATGCGCGCACAAGCGAAAATGAACACAGTTCACTTGATGACCACAGCGAACGAATAGCTCTATGTGCTACATCGATCTCGCTTCAACGCGAACTGAGCGGCGAGAACACAGAGCACACGAAGCCATCAGCCCTTGGCGCGCCCAGACTCTGTGCCACTGTACCTACAGCAGACCGTTTTCAATATGCGGCTGTGGCTAGCCACGCCATACACAGATGTGGACGGAGTAGAACGGCCTGCCCCTCTCCCCCTAGTGCCTTGCGCGTGGGGGAAGCTGGCGCGCTTCCTCCCCACCCCTCTTCCTTGGACGTGCAAGATCGAGCCACCATCATCGGCTCCTCTTCGCACGCATTCGCTCTCACCCACAGCACATTGTGCGCGGCCGTGATGTTAATGCACCTTGGACTTTATACGGATCATCGCAGCGACGGCGATGCCTACGAAAGATAGAGCCCCGCAGTATTCATATAACTGGTACCACAGTAACAATTATCCAGCCCCTGGCGCTCACCTGCAGCAGTCGAGAGACTTGGGCATGATGCCCCACGCGAAGAGTTTCTCCCAGAGGGCGGAGCTGGCGACGGTAGTGAGCAGATTCAAGGACATGCAGAGTGTCCGGTGCGGAAATTTCTGCATGCCCAGCTGCTCGTCATACAACGGGAGCTTCACCACCACTGGCACGCTCATGGACGGCTCGCCGCACAGCGCCCTTGACACAACGCCTACCAGTACGCCTGCAAGCAATGGTTGGAGGTTCAAGTAACGGCCATGCGCATTTACGTTAAGCGATAAACATAGCATAGCTCATGTTTTATGTGTATAGACGGCATCAAATAGAACATCAGTCAGTTATTTTATATATTTAACACTTCCGTGGTTGCTGTTGCTTTGTCTAGCTTAAACGAAGAGCCTTCATATTCTTGCAGTGCTGGTGTTCGACTCATTTGTTTCTGTTCCATGTCTTCTGGCGGAGAGCACATAATTTAATATGTATGCTGGTCTCGGCAAGCTTCACAAGAACTACCAGACTCACAAGTTTTAATCGTCATATTCTTTTTATTCTGCCATAGAATATTTGTAATAATTTGCTTTATAACGCACATGAGCAAAACTGCGCTGATCAAAGCAAGGTGTGAGCGAATTTCTGCTTGACTATATGACCTATGTCATAGTGGTTACAGCTAGTCATCATGACTCATGGTATTGCATAGATGTCTGAGGCTTCCGCGTGGAGCATCACGCCGCGCTGAAGATCTCATGACTGATGATGACGCCTGCTTAACGAATGCGCCATTTAGAAAATTTCTAGCGACATCTACCGCCAGAACAGGGAAATTGACGTGTCGCCAAGTTGTTGGACAAAAGTTGTTTTAGGCAGTACCTGCGCTAACTGAGATCGAGAAAGCTTTGTGAGCTTAAAGGTTAGCTTTTGCGTTTTAACGCGATAGCATTAAGGAGCTCGTGTCGCAGAAAAGCCGGTGTCCTCGGCGTTGGTGTCGGCGTCGGCGTCCGCGGCGTTGACCGTGAGTGATAAATCACGGCAGGCACTTCATAAATAAAAAGCAACTTCCAAGATGTGCTGGGTGGGAATCGAACCAGGGTCTCCGGAGTGTGAGACGGAGACGCTACCACTCAGCCACGAGTTCGATGCTTCCAAGCGGTACAAACGCGCCTCTAGTGAATGCGGTGTTGCCTTCGAAACGAGCCGTGGAAAGTTATACTGCGGTGTATATCGGTAATTATGAACATGTAACTTACAGAAGTCGCAATTACACGAGTAGCGAAGTGCGTTTCCGCTGCATTTCTTCTGCGCTTTGCGCACACGCAGAACCATCTTGCGGCAAACACAGAAGACCCCCCTCCTCTCCATGTACGGCGCTGCCCCGACAGATGACGCGCCACGCGCGCATTGGAGCTGCGAGGACCGGTGCGAGGTAAAGCCCCTTAAACTTCGTAAAGTAGTGCCACGCTTTGAAGAATGCCGCCTCCTCCTCCAGCGCTCTGGCCGAAGCCGACACCGCGTCGCTATTGGCCTAATGGCATCACGTGGCCCCTTGCGCCGGCTTTGTTTGTTTACAGTCGCGCTTCAGTGCCATCTTTGCTCGAGAAGCGGCGCTTGTTGGCGGCATTCTTTCCGTTCCTATTCTGTGTTGTTTTGATCTTGTGAACGCCTTGAAGGATGTTTTGTGGCAACTGCGACGTCGCTTCACGTCATTTTCTGTTACCATGACCTGCTACGCGTTTGGATGCCAATATAGTTTTAGCAAAGGCAAGAATATGTTCGCGATACCGTCCGGTAAGCGCAACGGGTTAAGAAGAAAGACATGGCTTCACCGAATCGGGAGGGAGAACTTCCGACCAACTTCCTCCGCGCGACTATGTGATGTAAGTTGTGACTCTCTCGGAGTATTGTATGTGCCAGGCTTGCGCATTGTGCTGCGGGCAATAACGTAGTAGATATTGCACAGTTCACTGTGCATGTTGTCATTTGTACGCACGCTTTAACATGATTTTTACGCAACGTCTGCTTTGCTTATATGCGCACTACGTGGTCGTGTTAGTCATATTTGGTGCGCTTGATCGTTTTGAACGCCAACCGGCTTGAGCTCGCGGGCACGCGAGGTTGCGTGCGATAACGTGATTACGAAATTTTGTAAGATTCAGCGCAGTCCTTTTGATAAAATTTCAGTCTCGATCATGAAAGCGCCTCAGGAGAGCAACTCTCTGCCTTTTGTGGTTACTTACTAGCCTTCTTTAGACAGACTAGCTTTGTTTGCCACATTTGTTCGTGTTCCTCGTTGGCGGTCGCCCGGTGGATTTGCGATACAGAGGCACCGATGAAAAGCGTGCGTGCTTTCCCGAAACAGTGTTACGCGGTGCGTTTGTCGTCGAGCGACCGCATCATAGGTAATTGAGACGTATGTGCTAATTCGCGTGAGCTTTAAAGTGTGCGAAGCTGAAGATGCGGCGGTGCAGCACTCGCAAAGAAAACGTGCGGTCGCCCGCCCGTTCCCTGGCTGATTTAGTCGTCGTTCGTGCTTAGTTGTTTGCTCGTTCGTTCGCACGCTCGTTTAGTCGTTTGCTCGCTCGTTAGTTCGCGCGCTCATATAGTCGTTCGCTTGCTCGTCTATGCTACTATTAGTTTCTACAGTCACTATGCCTTATTGAGACGCGCTTGCTGTAGGACTCTTAGGCTGGTGCGTTTATTTACGCAATGAGACAATAAATGGTGCACACGGACTTGTGACTGCAAAGGCAAATCTGTAATGCATCTATGTGAAAATAAACTGTTAACTTGCAAGTCGAATGCCGTTTCATATCATTTTAACTTATGGATAAAACCATTTCACTTGCCGCAATTTCGGCCGCGTCATGGCGGGGGATTCTTTGCGCGATCATGACTTCACTAATAAAGTCATATATCTCGCAAATGTTACTTCGAAGGGAGTTCAACCGTCCTCAATGCATGCACCTCAGTGCAACTCTGTTCGCGACAAGTACGTCACTTAGTAAACGGACGAACCAACGCACGATGAAGTGTTATTCGTGATATGTCATTAACCTCAAAAAATTACTGAAGGCCACAGTAGTCTTGTTTGAGATTGGGTCAAGCATTGTTATCGCGCTCCCGCTTCGCGCACGAATGCTAAAAACTCATTTTATTTTCTTGTGTACACACAGTCCCGACTCGATGATCGGCCGCGGTATTTCTGTCGGCGTTGAGACACGAGAAACGTAATAGCACCAGCGCCCACCTCTGAGGCTTTGCGCGCGCTTAGATTGGCAAGCACGCACGTTGGCGGCACTGTACTTGTAATACACTTTCGAGCCTCCAGAGCAGTGATCTCCGGCAGCCTTTGTACGTCATAGCTGATACGCGCCGCGAATTCACATGGTAAGGGCGGCGCGGATTCTTTAGGCTGAGGGCTTGCTGGAAGCCAAGAGGTTGTCATTCGATGGTAAACGTGTTATTTACAACCATTCACAACAATATCTTGCGACACGCCCTTGACAAATGTTGCGTACCTAACTGTAGGGCACGCGATACATTCGCAGTCGTCAACGCACAGCGTTAACACACCGTCAGATACTTTTTAAAGAAATAGTTATCAAAAATGAAACAAAAGCTGCCGTTACCGAATTTGTATAAGCATCCGACTAAAGATTCTATGCTGTACACGAAGTTACGCGGAGCTGGAAAGAGCACTACCTTGCTATGCGTGCATTCACTCTGCGAAAGGTCGTCTGCTGCGCTCGAGCAAGTAGGCGGTGCCATGGTCGAGGAGGGAGCGTGAAAGAGAGGAGAAACGAGGAGGAGTGAAGGCGGAGGAGGAGAGTGGCACTACTTTACGAAGTTTCAGGGGCTTTAGTGCGAGGCGGTTCGCGGCCCCGGCTCCCTCTCCCCTGACAACGCTTCGCCTTGCTCCCTCTGCAGAATCAAGCGTCCTTCCTTTCTTTAGATCGCTATCTGTCTATCTCTCTGCCCGTGCCGATCACGACGTTTGGCTGGCGTGCATCATTTCCCCCTCCGAGATACCAAGTTCTTCGGTTCGTTCCGCTTTCTCAGGCGAACGTTTCGTTGCTGCGCCGAACGCCGCGTTGCTCGACCATATGGCTCGGCGCTCACCACGTCCGATGCGGGGCGCCTCGTAAGTGATGGCTGCCCTGTAGCCCACTGTCTCACACCCCTTGGCGGGTCGATGGGAACGCTGTCACGTTCCACTCTTGAAGGCGAAGCTTAAGCGTCCTCCAATTCTTGCTTTGTTAAGTTACGCGAATTCGGTCATTGATGATTCAGGAAGGATGCACTCATCCCGTTTTTTAAAAGGGGTCTGCACACATTTAACGGTGCCGTAAGTTGAGCTAGAACCACTGCCATAAATCGGTAAGTCAGCTGCCCTGCTAACCTTTTTTCAACCAGATATCCTTCGCACAGAATACATTTATCCATGTTAGTAGTTCTGGACTTTATAAAACCACGAGAAAGCCGCCATTTTATCGGCTTCATAGAGCTGGATTGAAAAACAATAAACTGTTCCCAGGGAGAAGTATTCGTTACCTACATAGAAATTACAACCATGGTCCTTCAAACCCTGATACAAATCTCGAATGCATATCACATTTATTCATTCAATATGTTTGTATGGCCCAGCAGAAGAGCAGCAAGAATGGTGGTAAGTACATTGTTCATTATCGCTATAGTTGCAGATGTAGTATCGAGTATGCTTATTGCTGACGTATTTCTACGCAGACTAAGTACTAGGCTTATGTGATATAGCTCATCAATACTAAAACCAGAAAAACTGAGTAATTGGGGGCGAGGAGTTACGGAGTCACCATCTGTCGGAAGCGCCTCCCTTGCGCAGTATGAGGGTCACGCGGCGCGCTCCTCTTTGGTTTCGCTTACGGCGCTCAATAATACCACCATGCGGTTAGCCCTCCTGGACACTTATGCAGGTACTCTCAAAGCGAGGGAAGTTCTTGACTGTCGGTATAATAATCTCGGCAAAACTTAAAGCACAGAATCGTTTACAGATTCGTTTACCGAATACGTACAGCGAACGCCACTACGCGCGGTCGCCGCGATGAAGTCTCCCGAACCGGCTTCTTGCGTGAACGGTAGGCAAACGCTGAAAGTAAACTATGTGAAATATGTTCTTATAGTAGGCTGTCTGTATGACCAAATCGGGCATAACAGAATGAAGCCTCAATGGCACGGGTTCGCAGCGACCGACAGAGCGTCTGCGTGCATGTCCGAGCACAATGTTTTGCTTTCTCTGTGAGCGCGTCTTCACGCCGTCCGTGAGCTTTATGCCACAGCATATGAGCATTTGACAGTATACTAGCAACTATTGTTGCGTGTACGCTATTAGAACTGTTCAAAAATAATTTCGTTATAGAGACTTCGACGGCTACGGCGACTGCGATGTGCCGTCGCGACGATTCAATCTTTTTTGTCTTCTACATTCTTGGATATTTCGATATTATTTCTCAAGTTGCGTCGCACCGTATGTTTATCGGTCTTCTCAGCGTGCGATTTCCCTCTGCTTCCTTTTTGTAATCCAATGCATTATTTCTTAACACAAACATGACCATATGCTATGCCTATCTTTAATGTGCGTCTTACCGCCCCCTTTCTGTTCCAGTGAACTTGCCAGTATCTAGCGCCAACAATTTCATAGACCAAACCTTCTTGTCATTACCCGGGTAGCGGGCGCGGGCGAGCGTCTCAGTGCGCGTTTTCTGCTACTCACAGAACATCGCGCAGTCCCGGCGTCGTAGCAGAATTCTTTCTCGCGTGCGTGCTTGCTGCATACCCGAGTGGTAGCCGATGGCTATCTGCTGGCTCTAAGTTTCACCAGCCAAGCTTCACGCAGCTCCTTGCATTGCGGCTACGTGTGAATGAGGCTGACACCGGGCTCCTTTGCGTACGTCCGGCACTGCGGCATCGAGCAGTAGCCTACCACGCTGCACGCCTCGAATGGCAACCACTACCTATTATAGTAATTTCAGATGTTGTCAAGTTGGCACCCAAGGCGGTAAAGCCTCGCCACTTAATCAGAACCACGTCGCAGGTGGGACTTAAAACTTTTGTTTTCAGCTCGCTTCGGCGCTTCAGAAGCAGTCTACGCGGCCGCTGTGTCCACGTGATCCCTCATGTCACGTCACGCCGACGGTGGCGCCAGCTTTTCCAGTGGTGGAGCTCGCCGCCAATAGGGTAGGCAAAGTTGCGAAACCTGGCAGTTTTTTATTCATGCCAATACCTGCAGCTCCACAAGGGCATTGTAGCAGGGGGCACTACAGGTATCCATTGGTAGAGAAAGAACTGACCCCGAAAAGATAATATACATATACAGAAAGCTAGTACCTGGCCAGACCTGTGTTTTACGCATTCTAGTGGGAAGTTCTACAAGCGGTGACAGAATCTGAGCCGACATTTCAGAAGAGAAATGGATTCATTACATGCCAATTAAAATCCGCTGATGGTAACACTGAAACGCCTGGAAACTTCACAAATCGTTTACTGCAACAAACAAGAAGGTTTTTCAAAAAATGCTGCTTTAGTTAAACAGATGATAAGTCAAGCAAGCATATTTTTAATAGAAGACGTACACAACATCTTTTAAATGCGAAGTCATAGGTGAATTGAATTCTGGTGTTTAATATGCCACAACTACGATTTGGTTATGACGTACGCCATTGTGGGGGACAACTGATTGATTTTGACAACTTGAGTATGTTTAACGTGCCCTCAATGCACAGGACACGGTTGTTTTGCAATGCGCCACCATCAAAATGCGGCCGTCGCGGTCACAATTTGACCCGCGAACTCGCGCGCTTAGCAGTGCAACAACATAGCCGCTAAGCCACCGCGGAGGTTACGATGTTATGGGAGAGGATAAATAACATCGTTGTACCAATTATATTTTGGTTGCGAGGCACTGAAACAATCTTTCGGCCTTGTGTAAAGAGCGGTTGTTCAGATGTTGGAGCTATAGTTGCACAACCCTTTCTTCCGGTAAGCTATATTAGTCAATGTAAGAATGCTTTGTTTGTGAACGCCGTGCTATTATCTAAATAACGACAAAAGCCACTAAGCACGGGGACCGGACACAGTACGGCAAGTTACTGCCAAACTGTGTTCTTTTTTTGTGCGTGTGTGTCTGTGAAAACCGTACCTACTTCGCTTATTTGTACTGCGTCTTCGCGTTTTATATTGAGCCTTTCAGCGACTCCCCGTTTGGTCCTCGTACACGTGAATGCACATCAGTGCGATGCTGGAGACCAGCGCTGGTCTCAATATTTGCCTTAAGCGGACAGGGCTTGTTACGTCTCAATTCGGCGATGAGCATTCCCCAGACGTTTTCCACGAGGCATTCCTTTCATCAGCGCGCGCCTAGACGACGCCGAGGCCTGAAACAGACTGCGACGCACAAAGGAGCTCACTGAGAGGCGACGATTACAGCGACGATCACCCTACCTGACCCTGACAAGCTGAAGTAATTGATGAAGAGGGCCAAGGTCGGAGGCTACCGCGGGAACAGCGTTGACCTAGGATTTCCAGATTGCTGCACGCTTGCGCCATATGCCGAAGTGAAGATGCAACATAGGAGGCGCAACAATATCCCTGCCATTATGGGAGGGATATGGCGACCGATTCGGCGATTGTGATTGGTCGAGATACACTCATCAGATTCCCTAGTCTTGTGTCCTAGGGAAGGCGACGATATTAAAAGCAGATACCTTTGGCGCAGTGAGCTGTGATGACGTATCGATCTTACCAGTTTTTTCGAAACGTTTTGAAAAGCTTTTACTAGTGCGTATTACAAGCTTTATTAACAAGCACAAAGTCATATCAGCTTCCCAGTTTGGTTTTGTCGCAGGAAAATCAACAGAAACAGCATTATTAACCATGAAGGAAATTATATTAGAGTCATTTGAAGGAAAAGAACTAACTCTCGGGGTTTTCGGGGATTTTTCCAGAGCATTCGACTCCATAAATCACAACCTATTATTCCTTAAACTTGAACACTATGGATTTCGTGGTACATTCCTTCAGCATTTAATAACATATTTAGAGCACCGCCAGCAACGGGTTGTGATTAACAATTCTTCATCGCACTTTAGATCCATTCATTCTGGGGTGCCGCAAGGCAGTATTCTCGGACCTACACTCTTTAGCATCTATATCAACGACATTGTGAATATTGACAACAACGCTAAATGTATAATGTATGCAGATGATGTCAGCATATTTTTTAGGGCTAAAACACTTAATGACTTGACCTTAAACGCTAATGAAACTCTGCGCAAATTGGTCGAATGGAGTACTAAATCTTTATTGAAAATTAACGCTACCAAAATTAAAGCTGTACTTTTTAGACCTAAGAACAAACCACTAGAACACTTACCTATACTAACGCTTGGTTTTCAAAGCATTGAAATAGCGGAGTCAGTAAAGTGTCTGGGTGTGACACTGCAGTGCAATCTTTCATGGGACATACACATCGACAATCTGGTTAAAAAACTTGCAAAATGCACAGGCATGTTATACAAAGTCCGCTCTCTACTACCTCTGAGTGTTAGACTTTTAGTTTATAATGCACTATTTTTATCTAACCTTTCATATTGTCATCTGGTGTGGGGTACAACATGGTCAAATACATATAGGTTACAGAAAATACAAAAAAAGGTCATTCGTATCATTGCGAATGCCCCGTTTACTGCTCACACTCAACCTCTTTTCGCATCATTAAAAGTATTATAACACCAATTAATGACCTATATAATTTATTGCTAAGTAAACGATGTGAAAGAAAACGGAAAAATCATGACACATTCTTTGATGACACAGCTAACTTACGGCCCAAAGCTAATTACTACACAACACGTAACAACGACGTCTGGCATGTGCCATCCTTTCGTACTAATTACGGTCGTCAAATGCTCCGGCATATAATACCAACTCTTCTTAATCGGCGCAATGAGCACTGAAAACCTTACGATACGGGTGTTTTTTTGCTGCGCACCTCCTTCCTCTTTTTTTTTTCTTCTCTTATTGTTATTCTTCGTTTTGCATTCTTAGTGTTCCTGAGCGTTTCGTGTTAATTCTGCCGCCTTCATTTATTTGTTATTGGAAGAAGATGTTCACTAATATTTATGGAATATGATGTTTACATATGCACTGTAGTCTTTTTATTACTATTGTTCTGTCCGTGTTCTGTTGCTGCCGGTTTTTATGTACGGGGGTGCGCCCCTCTGTCAAGCCAGGCATAGGCTTTTTGGGTGCACCCCTAACATCCCTGATGTTGAAATAAAGGTATTTGTATAGTGTGCTCCTATATGTAGTGGGCTTCCGTACCTGGAGCCAGTGTTAACGATGTAAAACACTTTCTCCTTCATTCCTACTATCGGACGTACGAGGGGATTAGGAAAGTATTTGCCAGTATTTCTTAGCCAAATTACGGTTCTAAATGTGAAGTGAACATATCCATTCCCATAGGCCTTCCTTGGACAAGCTCGGCGTTATCTGCCGTCAGCTCCGCGGCACGGCGCTTCTGTAAGCTGTTGAAGATGGCCGTTATGCTTCACACGTCCACGGCGTACCAGCAACGACGTGTGATTTATTTTCTACGGAGCAAGGGACGAACGCCCATCGAAATCGACATGGAAATACAGCCCACGTGTGGGCAAAGGTGTCTCCCTTTGAGAAGTGTGAGGTGGTGTGTTGTGAGTTCGCAAAAAGGAGCCATGGAGACTTGCCTGACAATGAGCATTTGGGGTGACCGCGTGCGTCGCTCACTAACGACAGAGGCATCTCAACTTTAGTGCTGCGACGGGACATATCTACGAAATGGTGTGGGGAATTAATAGGGAAACAGTGTAATGTAGATAGAATAGTACGTATATCGGTAACAAGCTGCATTTACCTTATTTTGGCTTTGTGATTTCTGCTCCTTTATGATTGTGAATTTCTGATTTTTTTTATTACTTTGACTTTCTGATTCTTCCTCGTACTCACCAATGCGCCTAGAAGATGAGTGTGAGGCTGCGTGTGACAGTGTCAGTGAAAGCAGAGTGGATGCGAAAGCATGGTCGGGTTTGCTTCATGCTGCGTATGTGAAGGTATCGCTGACATGGCATGAAGCCAGGCCGCTATCTTGTACACGTTCGAAAAGCCGACGTTCACCCGCCGTGGTTGATCAGTGGTTATGGTGTTGGGCTGCTGAGCACAAAGTCGCGGGGTCGAATCTCGGCCACGGCGGCCGCATTTCGATGGGGGCGAAATGCGAAAACACCCGTGTACTTAGATTTAGGTGCACGTTAAAGAGCCCCAGGTGGTCAAATTTAGCGGAGTCCCCCACTACGTCGTGCCTCATAATGAGAAAGTGGTTCTGGCACGTAAAACCCCATAATTTAAAAGCCGACGTTCGATTTCGCCTCGCGCGATTGTCCAGGCTGTACCGATATCGCGGCCTAGGCCAATCTAGCGCAATCTCGTGAGGCGAAATGGAACGTCGGCTTTTCGAACGTTTACAAGATACCGGCCATATATTTCGTCAGCGATTCTCAAAATAAAAGAAAATATAATCTTATTCAAATTAGCTCTTTTCCGATTGCGGCCCCTTTCGTGTGAGCTCTATCCATTGGCGAAACCCGCCGTGGTTGCTCAGTGGCTATGGTGTTGGGCTGCTGAGCACGAGGTCGCGGGATCGAATCTCGGCCACGGCGGCCGCATTTCGATGGGGGCGAAATGCGAAAACACCCGTGTACTTATATTTATGTGCACGTTAAAAAACCCCAGGTGGTCGAATTTTCCGGAGTCCTCCACTACGGCGTGCCTCATAATCAGAAAGTGGTTTTGGCACGTAAAACCCCATAACGTATCCATAGGCGAATGCAGTTATATTCTAAAGGGTAGAATTTGATTACAACAAAGTGCTGAGTTCATTCGCTTTGTTATGACGATGTTTAACTGTACGTACCTCCCGTAAAAGGAGACTCTCGTCTGCTCACACTACGCCACGCCCGCCCATGTAGGAATAAACTTAATTTTGGTTAGCTGCAATTCTTATCGTTGTAGTAGCCGTCATGTGTCCACCCATATATTTTTTTTTCGGCTGCCCTAAAACCTCAAAGAAAAGGTGCATTTTGATTGTGTGCGTTCAGTCCTCAAATAAGCATGTGTTTACTACCATCCCCATACAAATGAGTTAGCTGGCATGCTTGAAAAGGTTGACAATATGGCAGCTTGATTTGTATTAAGAAATTGTAGTAAGAGGATTTGTATTACTGAAAGTAAGGGCAAGCTGCAGTGGCAGAATTTAAAAGACTGTAGAAAATGACTTGAAATTTTTCACACCCCCCCCCCAGCATATACTATTGCAAACTTGTGAAGATAGAGACATTCACACGTGTACTTGTTTCACCTCAAGGCCACAGCGACACGTCTCTGTGAGCAACCGCTCGACCCTTCCCCGAGAGTGGTCGGCGTTGTGTCTTTCGACGGTCCTTCAGGGAGCAGGCTCCTCTCCCAAGCTCATCACGCCTGAGGAAGCCAAGTGCCAGGCAGGGGGACGCTTGTTACCATTGCGGCGAACCGGTGGGTGACCGGCGACAGCGAGATTCGAACCCGCGACTTCCCGCAGTCGAGGCGGGCACTTTACGACTGGGTCAAGAGCTTCAGGAGTTGTACTCAGCACCTCCACCAGATGTCACGTGGTAGTGACGGTGAAGAAAACAGCAGAACTACCACGGGACATCTGGTGGAGGTACTGGGCACAACTACTGCAGCTCTTCCCGCACGACCACTCTGATACATGCAGGCGCGTCATGCGCTGTGCGATAACATTATTTGGGCGGTGACAAGCGGTCACCCGGAAAAGATAAACAAGTACACGTGTCAATATTAGGCTATCATCATACCTCACAAGAAAGAGATAAGAGTAAGAAAATTTATTAATTTCATCTGATAGGTGGTGCCTAACGCTGAGTTTTTTCATTGGACCATGAGAAACTCGGTGAGTTATTCAGCCTGCAAATTTTTGCATAGTGTCCAATGATAATTCCCTCTCTGCTTCGTGTGCTTGATTTGAGTGTAAGTTACTTTACGCAGTATGTATACTCCCGACTAGAATGCCAGTACAGGCGAAGAAGATAATAAATAATCGCAAAGAAAATATTGTGGAGGGTGCAAAAATGGCAGGTGCAATAAAAATATGCATAAATGTTCCGTCGGTGTCACTGTCAAACCAGCAATTTTCATATCGAGTGAGTGAGGAAAGTAACGAAACGTACGTACATGCCAAACTATGACTTTTTTTTTGCATTTTGATTGTGACATAGCTACCAAAATAATTTTTGTCTTTCTTTCGTCTTGTTCTTTTTCTGTTAAGATGTGCTTTCTCCTTGGTTTACTTTCGTTCGGGTTTTCATAGCTATAAGATGTGCATATCTCACCAAGAATGTCATCTGGAAGTTAGTGATTGTTCGTATTTCTAGTTCCCTTTCCTTTGTTCAGTTTCTGTGCTAAAGTCAATAGAGCACTGATCAGCATAACAGATTATCAAAACAAATTTAATCATAACATGACATTCCTTTTTTATAATTACCATATTTCAACTGCAGAACCGACATTTTTTGACATGTAGGCTTAAATAGAATTGATCTTCTTGCGATTTTTAGTTTAGAACGGGTGAGTAGCACTAAGGAAACAAAGCGAGTCCACATAGAAAAATGGCTTGAGGCACCGTGCACTGACTGATACCTGATCGGATTCTACAGTAGACAAACATATAAATGTGTAGGGACCCTTTGTCAACAACATGAAACTGCAGAAACTGGCAGGGGGTAGTCAAACACACACGTGCCCTCGTCGTAGGCTTCCAAACAATCATGCCATTTTCTCGGTAACTTCAGAAAACAGATGCTGCGCTGACACATTTCTCTTTTATTTTTGTTATTTGGTGGGATTCGATTACCTTCTGGGTTAGTGGTTGCTTTTTTGCTAACACATGGCACTTGTGAAATTCAGGCCGGCATCTGCGCTGCTTATAATGCATGTGGCTTAATGGTCACGTTATAGGGGTGGTCGATTGTGAAGGCTATCATTCAAATATAGACTTGTCTAGTCTATATATGCTGTTCTTCATGTCAAAGAAATAAAATATACCATGCCTGTGCCAGATTGAACCAACTGAGAGTGCCGTTTCTTATTGTATAGAAATCTATGCTTAGTTGCGTTACCATTTCTTCATAATCTCAACAACTTATTCGGCGCAGTTATATCAATTGTAACATTCATACACTAGCTTATCCACTTATGTAAAAGGAAAGAAGGTGAAAAAAAGTGTGCAACTTTCACTACTAGGGCAAAGCTGGAGTCAACAGTAGAGCTTGTGATCACGTAGCTTTGACGTGGCTTGCCTAAGGTGTTTGTAGGTTTTGCGAGGTTATGCTAGGTTTTGCTAAGTTGTTGGTGGGCTTGGTTAAGTCGTTTCTAGGTTTCGCGAGGTTATGGTAGGCTTGGTAACTTGTTTCTATGTTTTGCGACGTTGCGATAGGTCTTGCCTGGTTGTTGTCTCGGCAGGCTTGACGCTTGAAGTTTTCGAGTAGTCGCAGGCCGGTATCGCTTTCCCGGTGACTCCAAGCGTTCAGGCGCCGACTCTCGATCCTCTACTTGTAGTCGCCTGTTCTCAGCCGCCGCTTCGGCGCAGTGTTCCGGATCAGCCCGGCAGCGACGCATCACTTCTCGCTGGGCAGTACAGCTCTCTTCCTGGTAACCCACTTCTTGGGCATCCGGATTTTCTTCAGTCTTCATGGCAGCATCACATACGCACTGAGTAGAGGAGGTGAGAGGTGTGTCGTCGCGCCGGCTGTGACGTCACGACTCCGCCCTACGCGGGTGGGGTGTGGAAGTTACGTGGCTCTGTGCTTTCGCAGGTGGTTTGCTAGGCGACGTGAGGCTGAATTTTCTGGTAACGCTTCGCGGCGGAACTAAAAGCTTAAACAGCTCCGCTGTTCAAAGTGAAGCATTGCAGTGGGTTCAACGTATAACACTTCATTCTTGCTACCTTCTTGGCCTGGCAGCTATTTTGCGCTTTTGGAAGCCCCTTTGACCATCATCATCAGCCTGGTTACGCCCACTGCAGGGCAAAGGCCTCTCCCATATTTCTCCAACAACCCCGGTCATGTACTAATTGTGGCCACGCCGTCCCTGCAAACTTCTTAATCTCATCCGCCCACCTAACTTTCTGCCGCCCCCTGCTACGCTTCCCTTCCCTTGGGATCCAGTGCGTAACCCTTAATGACCATCGGTTATCTTCCCTCCTCATTACATGCCCTACCCACGCCCATTTCTTTTTCTTAATTTCAACTAAGATGTCATTAACTCGCGTTTGTTCCCTGACCAAACAGGTTGATATCTGCGAGGCTTTGCGAGCACCACTATAACGTGACTAAAGCAGTGGTTGGCCATTTGGTAACACCGATTATGGTGTTGTGACGCCATAAAGTAAACAAAGAAAGATATGTACACATATGACATAATAACCGGCTCTCTCCTCAACCTTTAAAATCAGGAAACAGGCAATGTTTAATAACACGCGTGGAGACATGATGTGATGTTCGCTGGTAAAATAAAGTTTCGTGCAGTGCAACTGATGGATGACTGACGCATTTGTCATTAATTTTAAACGTCGCAAGCCGCAATTATCTCGCATTTTATCTGGTCATGATGCCTGGCTACAAGGAGTTTTGTGGAACTCAGGACTGCAGCCACATTTATGGCCATGTTTCACTACGTGTGAGGCAAGATTGTTTCACACAGATGACTGATGCTTCCCGCAATCGCGCATTAATTCAGTTTCTAATCACGACATTATGAGGATGGCAGACTGTACACAACACTTGTTGCCTTGTTCCCCGGATGCATATTATGCTTCAAGCCACAACCAACCTTTTTTCAATTTTTGGCTTCTGCCTTTTGTTGTCAGAGCACTAAACCCTCCTAACACAGGTCTGTGAAAAAATTATTTTCTTAACTAAATTAGGCATGAAAATGGAATATAATAAGTGAGATGATTGAAGTAAAACAATGGTCGCAGCTGTTTCATACACTTTTGTGATTTTCAATGGTAATAGTGCAGCTGCTCCCTACGGGTTCAAAAACGTTTTTCTTGTGTGAAGCATAAAAGAGATTTGTTCGGATGTGAGAAAAAAAGACCAAAGCCCGCTGAACAAATTGGTTTGGTTGTGGCGTGTGCCACAATTCGCAGGCGGTGCACTGTGCAACGCAGGTTGTATACAGTCAGCCACTGCCATCTCGTCGTGCTTACATCGCGCAGAGAGACATTTTGTTTTTTCTGCGCCATGCAAGTTGGCACAGCTGTGTGTACAAACACGTGACAGGTAATTAAGTAAGGAAATACGGCGCGAAGAAACATGAGTATCAGTGTATCCCATGGGCTACTACTGTCGTGTACAGAATTATTTAGGCTGCTGTTGTGTTTACTTGGGATGGCCTGGCCAGTGCCTGAGTAACAGGCTGACTTTAGTTGTTTTAAATCAGGAGAAGGGTAAGAAGGTCGAAGAATGCGGTAGTTGTAGGCCGTGGAAAAAACGAAATTAGAACGTGAGCTTTTGGAAGGGATGTTAATTCAAAGTTATGGATATGATATGTGCGTTAGCGTGGCCTGGTGACACTTTTAAGTAAAGCTCGACTCAAGGGTAGCCACGGCCACGTTGGTTCTTATACATCTGTTATGCATTTATGACTCTTGTGCTGGTTGTTCGCAGTTAACAGCTTACCCATGCTTCTCAAGTATTAGGTTTCATGAAGAGATTGTGCACGCATTGTTATCAATTTTTGCCGTAACCTTCTTTTTTGCACCTGCTCTGTTTGTTGCTTGTTCCTAATGTCTTGGGCGCATGCACGCATTGTACTGCTGCAACGAAATTTTCCAATGAACGTGTATAGTTGCCAGTAGTGCATGTCCTGTCTGTCTCGCCTCACCTTGTTCCGTCTATTGTACTTCACCGTACTCTCATAGGAGTAATAACGGCAATAAACTGACACGAGTAATAATCGAAGCCTACAACATTATCGAACTGAAGGAGAAATGTTTCAGTGTACCGCCTGTTTGGTTAACTGATAAGGAAATGGCATCCTTGTCGGCAAACCGATGACCAGGTGCATTTTCCATGCACATACATAAATGTGTGTAATTGCTCCTTGGCTCTTAGGATTTCTGTCGCTTTTAGGAGGCGTTCCAGGGTATTAATTGTTCATATGTTGTAAATTTAAATCAATTTTTGGCCAGCACTACGTGTCGTTATTCTATAAGCCCTTAGTTTGTCAGCGTACTTGGCTCTCTTCGCATGTAGGTATGAATCAACATGTAGCCATCTCTTTATTTTAACAGTATGAGGAGAATACTCTTAATATGTAGTACATAAGAAAAAGCGTCCCATGTTTCCGAAGAAGTCCTGCTGAACAAAAGCAATGTGTTAAATCAAGACATGGCACTCCACATCCATACGGAGCTTGGTTGCCCTGTTACATGCTTATCTGTTGGCATAGCCAGTCTGTAGGCTGAATTTCTGGTTCTTCCCTATTTAATTCTCAAGAAAGGCACTTGTTATTCACTGAAAACAAATCTTTGCACTACAACACACAGCCATGCACAAAGCACTAGAGCTCAATAATACAGCTTTAAGGAAATACAGCTTCTGTGGGCAGCAATAGGCTGAATAAGACGAAGGTAAACAGAAAGATGGAAACATTAGTCATCAAGTGTTGTACAACAAAGCACGCCTCAAACTGGAGCCATCTTTACAAGCGAACCAAATGGCTCCAGCATGATACGTGCCTTGTTCTACCTGACAAGTCCCCTTGCCAAAACATATGCTTTTGACTGAGACATACATCCTCCGTTCGACCACTCTCCACCAACAACACACCAATACAAGTGGCAACCCAAGGCAAGGTAAAGGATTGAAATTCGAAAAAAGGGAATGTGATGTGTATCCTGCAAGGCAGCGTGAACAGTATTTTATTCACTTGAATGAAATGCAAATTTGATTTCCAGTTACAGTATTTTGATCCCCATATTATAACGGGAAAACGTTGTTCCTCAGAGCGAATATTCTCGCGTAGTGATGATTGAAGTGCAAGTGAAGTGCAATTAAATATAATCTCAAATGCCCTCAGCGATGGTATGTAATGCAGCAACAAAACTGTGAATGACGAAGCTAACTCTGTATTGGACAATCTTTTGCCCACAGAAGCAAGTTACATTGAAAGCACAGCGATAGCGGCGAACACGGTCGGTGATCGTCGAAATCTGATCTGCGGGTCAAGCACGTCGGCTTTCATGCATGAGTCATCGAATGTACCAGAGTAATCGCTGGTGCCTCCATGTCCTCCAGAAAGTGCTACACGATTCGCATCGCTCATATAGTCAGATTACTCAAGCTTCGGTGACAACGGACAACGGATTGAACAATCGATAACATCGGAGAAACTTACGATACATGCAGGCGCGTCCTGCACTGAGCGATGTCGTTTAACATTTGTTAGCCTGCGCAAAGCGGTCACCAGAAAAAGATAAACAAGTACACTTGTAAGCATTAATTTGAAGCTCACGCAGTATTGCTCCTTTATGCCGGTTCAAACTGCCTTGCTTGCTACCCTACCAACCCTTTATGCAACTGCATAGCAGTGTTTGAAGTATGCATCCCGTTTCAAAAACTAGGCTTTCTGCTCAGAAAGTGTGCTGCTGATTCGCAGGTGAGCGCAAACAAGTATTCTATATATGCATGGTGACTGCAAAAGGGATGTTTTTCTTAAACAAGAGCGATATGCTGCTAGAAGTGCAAAAATACATTCTCAAATGATCACAGCTCGAGAAACCACATGATGGAAGGCCAATGAGAGGTGGTCTGAAGTTGATTTCTGAGAGCAAGGCAATAGAACACGAGAAAGCGTGACTTATTTCGTCTAAAGTTGCTGCTATTCGATATGATCAGGGAAGGTACATACATATTCGTGGCTTCTTTTGGAGCATTTTACATTGGTGGCTTAATACTTTGCACTGGCTACAATGAAAAATGACTGCTTGCACGTTAACTAACTGAACAAAGCAGCCATGCTAAAGTGGCCATGCAAAACACAATTCATTTTCTATTACAAACTAAATATATATGGGGCACCCTGTTTGAAGCTTTCACAAATCTAGTCATAAAACGGCCAATGATCAAATCCCTGCCTCAACGGCCGCATTTCCGTGCCAGTGAAACGCAAAAACACCCGTCTATTTTTATTTAGGCGCACATAAAACAACCCCAGGTTGTCCAAAATAATCTGGAGCAGTTTCGCAGAGGTAAGAGTCCGGAATTACCATGAATCCGGAATCATTCGACATTTGCACGACCCCGGAATAGAATCGGCATGGAATGAGGACAACGCTTGAAAAAGTGGAGTGGTAAAAGAATTAGGCACTTTTTGCCCAGAAAGTAATGCGAACAGAATTACGTTTTCTTTTCGAAAATTGAGTGCTTTTTCGTCTATGCGCTGCTTTTTGTCAAAATATGCCGAAGAACCAACCAGCTCATGTTCAAACATTAGTAAGTAAGCGCTTCGAATTTTAGAATAAAGCAGTGTTTTTAAAACGGTTTGGCTGATGACAAGGACGGTGCCTTTATAAGCAACGCGCATGCTACAATTCTGTCCTTATAGACTGAGATGCTCCGAAGTTTGCCTCGATCCTTCGCGTTACCGGGGCTACGTGCCGTGTGGGTGTCCGCCGTGCGGAAGTACTGCGGTGGCATACTTGCACTGGTTAGCCGCCTGGTTAGCTCAGATGGTAGACCGGTTGCCCCGGAAAGGCACTGGTCCCGGGTTCGAGTACCGGACCAGGACGAATTTTTATTCAACTCCGAGTCTTTTCATTTGAGCAACCCGTATGGGTTTCACGTGTAGCAATTGCTACGAACGGGTGGATGTCTGAATTTCTCTTTATTGATACTTAAAGATCACCAGCCATTTAAACATGCTGACCGTGCAAATACTATAGGTAGCGGGACAACTGCCCCTATGGGAATTAGTAGGCTGGCTTTACTGCACGAGATATATCATCAAGCTGCTATTTATTGACCTTGGTAACGTGTTTTCCATATTTTTGAATTTCTTAACGTATCTGATGACGCCAGCATTATGTTGCGTTCATCGGTAACTCGCTAAAACTACCAAGATACCTTTCCAACTTTGAGGAATCACAAGCATGGAACTGCACTGCCCGGCCATTCCCGGAATGGGAATTGGCTGAGACTTTTCATTCCAAGGAACTGAATGAAATTGAATTGTGGCAAGTTCTCATTCCCCTGAATGAAATTGGAATGGAATTCCAATTCCGCAACCCTAAATTCCAGGTTCGCTCAGTAAGGCGTGCCCCATAATCAGATAGTGAGTTTGACTCGTAAATTACTATAATTTCTCGTTAATAGCTTGCTCGGGAATGCACCGCAATAACTAGGCCGAATTATTTAGCTCGTTTGTGTTATGAGTCCCTGTTTCATAATTTTTTTTCATTTAGCACTTCGGCATTTATCATATGTTTGTGCAAGTGGAAATGGAAAATACCACTGATCGGGCTCATGAAAGCCAGTATTAATTTTACGTGACTTATTCTCGCAGGCTCATATATAGTGTGTGCAAAAATCTTGATTGTCTGTACAAAGTAAGAGTTCAAACACCTGGTTCTATATTTACACTTCAATATGAAAAAAGATAAAATTTCTTAAATTTGCATTTCTTTCGTGCGAAAATTTCATACGGTTAGTACCTATAGAATAGTACTGACCAGCATGTTTACAATGTACTGTTCTTTTTAATCCAGATAATTCATTACTGATGCAATTTTTTTTGCCAGAAAGTGAAGATATTTAATAAATTTGTTATATTTGTGTCTATATTAAATTTTCTTCCCTTTCAGGATGTGTGTCTCTTGCATTTTTTTTCAGCTAATAGCAGCTGCTCTCCAAGGAATCTGCTGGCCTCGAAGGCACTGCCGATAGCTAGCATTTTCACGTGGACGACTGCATGACAGTACAAGGTTTGCACAGAGGGGCTCTGTGATCTGTGAAAAGAAAATATGTTGAGGAAGTGTGGCGACGCGTTCATTCGCTATTCGACCACGTGTGCTCGTGGCTATGTCAACTCTGCGATGGCCCTGTGCCATCAAATGGGCCACGTGTGGCGAGCACGAGGCGAAATGCTTCGTGGCGGGACGCCACTCCTTAGCAGTGGCAGAAGGAATACAGCAGGCCAAAGTGTCGGACGCCGGCGTTCGCTCTGAGCAGGCGCAACGCCTGCTACGGTGGGAGCTCCAAGGACGGCCGAGGTCCGTTTAGTCTTGAGCGCCGGCGTCCGACATTCTGACCTGTGGTGTCCCGTCTGCGTGACCAGCGCCATCAAATGTCTTGCTTTCTGCTTGCGCATATAAACTAAAATGCGTTTACTCCTTCATTAACTCGTTCAATAATACCAAAGGACTCCCTAAATGCATGCGCCTGAATTTCTTCGCAATTGCTCCCATTTCGAAATAATAAAACTCCCATTGTGGCCTGCATTACCTCCCCGTCAAATGGGGGTAACGTGGCCATATTACGGACCTCCCGTTGTATGCCGAAGGAATGCCCACCTAAATGGGAAGTTTTATCGTATGGTCAATGAACGGGACCAAAAGCATGTACAGGTGAGAATGCACTAGAGGGCAAGCGAAAAACGCCCATCTGGGTGTTTTTCTATTTCGTGTGTAGTGTGACGACAGCAACCGTGGTCAAGGTATTGCGCTTGCCAAACTTAACGAGAGCGGCGAAGAACACCCCGTGCAGTACCTTAAAGGAAAAGTGACACCGCGAGAACAGGCGTTCAGCACCTCTGAGAAAGGGTGTTGCTGCACAGTATGGGCCATTCAAAAGCTAGGATGCGGTATACAAGGTACGAAATTTACCGCGGAGAGCGACCGTTGCCGTCTTGCCTGGCTGAAGCAAGTGTCGGAAAAAAGTGTGAGACTGCTAAGATGGAGTGTCATTTTGCAGGAATACAACTGTGAGGTCAAGTATAGGAAAGGCAGCTAGAATAAGAATACAGAGGGTCTCAGCCCTGATTTTAAGCAACGAACGCAGGGAACCTTTCGTAAAGAAATTTTTCTATACGTATCGCAGTCGATGGTAATGAGATAGGGCAACTAATTTGTCTTGCCGAGGGCTAACCACGAAAAAATAAGACAAAGTCCTAAACCTTTATAAAGCGAAGCGGGGATCATAGCCTCCGATGGGCGTGTCGCTCGGCCACACCGACCAGAGTGTGTGTGTGCATTGCCAGGTGTCTCATCAGCCATCACTTCTAGAACAATTCCAAAAGTAGTGACTTGACATCGACGCCTCGGACAACATGACAGATGGTCATCCTCAAGTCAAATCACCCGGGAGCGGAGGAGTCTGTTAGGTCTCAATGCGGCGATGAGCATTCCTCAGACGTCACGAGGCAGTCCTTTCATCAAAGCGCGCCCAGTAGACGCCGGGGACCAAAATGGACGGTGAAGCACAAACAGAGGAGCTCACTTACAGGTGACGTTTAAAGCTAAGATCACTCTGGCTGACCTTGACAAGCTGAACTTATTGATGAAAGTGGCCAACGTGGAAGGCGACCGGGGGAACAGCGTCAACCTCGGATTCCCATATTATTACGCGCTTTCGCCATATGCGGGGGTGAAGGTGCAACGTAGGAGGCGGGACGGTGCGACATAATGGGAGATATAGTGAGACCGATTAGTCGATTGTGATTGGCCGAGATACAGTTATCAGATTCGCTAGTGTAGTCTCCAAGGGAAGATGACGGCATTAAAAGCGGATAGCTTTGGTTCAGCGAGGTTGGCTGACGTTTCCTGATGTGAACTGAGAGGTTTAATACGCTACTAGATAGAGTAGGCTTCCGCATTTGGAGCAAGTGTAAATAATGCAAAATAAACCGCTTTCCTTCGTTCCTACCACGGGACGTACTCATCAATGCACCTATAGGATTAATGGACCAAACGCCACCTCGAGCCGCAACAGACTACAGTACAGCAGAGCTTAAATTGTACTCTGACCGATTCTGTTAATCATCCTGATGATGCCTATTCGGTCTTGTGGCACGTAAATTCAAAGAAAATAATTTTGTTTCAATATACACGATAGTATGACTTCGTCTTACCCGAGATGAGCCCGTACGTGTTGGTGGTGCGCTGCATGTAGAAGAGGCACATCAGCTGCGGGAAGAGCATCACGTACACGACGTCCGCCGACAGGCTCCACAGTGCGTACACAGATTGCACGCTGAGTGCCATAATGGTAGCCGCCACTCCCACGACGCACACCATGGCACGAACCACGATGGCCATCTCGTTGCCGCTCGCCTGCGTCAGCGCCACCAGTTTGACGTTTCATACGCCGACTTGCCACGAGAAAACCCGCGACTGTAACCGTTAACTAAACAGTGGACAGTGAAGGCACGGACGTGACGTCTTCTCACCTAGCCCAATTTATAGAGGGCATTCTTCTGGCTGCACTACAATAAAGAAAGAAAGTGCCTGTGGCAAATGGAACAATTCTAATCCTCGATATAGAGTACTCAATAAGGCCGCAATTACTTCTATAACAAATGTATATCCTTATTTGAATAATTAACGTAATAATGCTAATTCACTTTTTAATTCATTATTTTACGGTGCATATTTCAATGTATGAATTGTAGCAAGTGTGTTCAAGGCATATTGACTTAGAACAAATTTTAAGCAACGCACTCGTTTCTAGATATCTGTCGTCAAGCTTGAGGTATAAATGAAGTGTCATTCTACTTACCTTTTAAAAGAAAAACTCTGATTTATGCATTGCAGCACAAAAGTAACTCGAACGCGAATGCATTTCGTCAGGTACTTTGAAAATAATCGTATGCAACTTTCCTGGACACGAGGGTTTAGTTCACGGCTCTTAAACTTTTCAAACTTCGCGCGGTGACGCCCAATGACGTCAATAAAATAAAATAATTAAAACTATCCCTGCGCATTGAACTTCGCCACAACGCTTGTCCCACCGACGTTATCAGTGTTCTTGGTAAAGGGTTGCCGCTCATCGCCTGGCAATGACTTATCATCCTAAGAGCGTTTAGTCGTGACGACCGATGATTGATTCTGGGCTTTTGCTACGGTTCTTTTAATCCTTCCCCTTTTTTCTTCTTGATGCTACAGTGTACACAAGCTAGGGTAACAGTCAGAAGCACTCCGTGGCGGCCTTCCTTAAGTCGGGACACATCCTTAACATCCGAATAGGATGTTAAGGATGTGTATAGGATGTGTACAGCTTATAGGAGAGACGTCGTCATGGACGGCTTTTGATTTTGACCTATCGATTTCGTTAAGTTGTCTCCAATTATTTCCCTAGCGGCTATGCTATCCGCACTCATGGGCTACCGTAGCAGCTGCAAATCGACATGTGCTTAAGACATATACAAGAATATGTTGGTTTGCCACCTTGACGCAATAGCCACGACACAAGAATTGAGCAAACTGTCTCTGTCGTCGCCCGTTAGCACGCTATGGCCGAAGCTGCTCGCAATATTACGTCACATTTACTAGCTACCAGGCCAGGGACACCCTTGGGTATGACATATACAGTACTTGCAGTTAGTTCGCAATGTAGTCTCCTGTCACGGTTATACACATGCTTGAAGATAGACCGCTATTTAAAATTATTGTGCAGTAATATATGCGGGATTTGTCTGTTCTCAATATTGTCTACTATGTTGCCGTTCTGCCTCTAAACTATAGCCACAGTCTAGACAACCAGGTATCGAACGCGATAAAGGCTTCCCACATACTCAAAGACCTCGCGCACAACTCCTGACACTTACTTGTATTCAAGAGTTGTGCGACTGCCAAGGACATCCTTAACGAATGTGACATAATGCATTATGCGCTTTTACGTGCCAAAACCACGATCTCATTATGAGGCGTGCCGTAGTGGGGGATTCCGGAATAATCTGGACCACCCGGGATTCTTTAACGTGTCCCTAACCCTAAGTACACGGGTGTTTTCGCATTTGACACCCATCGAAATACGACTGCCGTGGCTGGGATTCAATCCCGCGACCTCGTGATTAGCAGCTTAACCCAATAAAAACTAAGCAACTACGGAGGGGAAGGAATGTTGGCAGTTTCAGGAAGGTGACAGATGGCACATGAGAAAATTTATTGCACGGACGTATGCACGCTGTAGTGATCCGACCAACGGACACCGTTGCCTAAGTAATCTTGTGCGGGCATTATGCTCTAGCGTTCAAAGCTCACAGTGAACTCCGCAAGTTGGACAGTGCGGCCAGTCCCCCACTAGTTTTGTTGGCTTTTCTGAAAATGAATATCTGCATTCTCACTGTACTGCAAGAATATGGACGCGATGACCGTAGCACACATTACGCATATTACGATCTACGGCTAACCCAGCTGCAGTTCACGAGAACCACACGTACGGTAGTCTCGGCCTTACAGGAGTCGTTTCGCTTCATTGAAAAAGTTTCGGGTGGCCGCACACTGCGGAGTTGTGACGAACCACTGCACGTCCACGAAGAGGTCAGCAGAATTGAACACCATCAGGCGTTTAAGTGCACTGAGTGCAGCCTGTGGTATGTTGTTCTAACGGTAAGTGAACCTACTTGGAAACAAAGCTCTGTGGCAGGCACGTACCCAGGATATTTTTTCGGGGGGGGGGGGGGCACATAGGTAACTTTGCTATGCAAATGAGGGGAGGTACTTTTACTAGTACAAATGTAGATAACGCTTACCATTCGCCATAAAAACGCGTAAACTCACAAAAGATAAATGAAATAAGGTGTAGTTTACAGGTACGCCTGTGCGATACACCTCTCCTTTACTTGGCAAACAAAGAACCACGTCAAATGAACTGGCGCAGGAAAGAAGCGCAAGAAGAACACCGCCAGAAACAAGTAAAGAATCAAAAGTGTAAAATAAAGAGTACTTTCGTAGAATAGAACCTAAATAATCAGCAGTTGGCAACAAAGGCACACGGACCGTGCGGAGTTGTGTTACTCCGCCAGCCAATCACAGAAGCAAACAAAATCGTCGTCATGCGGCCTTTTCAAAATGGCGTCGTACTTGATACCTCCGGAGCGTCTGCTGTTCTTGAAGAGTCTTTTCATCGGGGAAGCAACGAGGTGTGCAACAGACATGGACAAGACGTACGGAGTCTGAGCATTTCGCTCTTCAAAAGTCTGCGGTGCAGTTCATTTCCCTGCTGAACCTGTTTTACTCATGCTTCACTGCCACCTGAAGTGAAACTTCACAACAAATAGTTGTGGCGTAGACAGCATGTTATTTCAGTTCAATAAAGAATTAGGCATTCGCCATTCCACTATAATAGGCGAGAACGAATGTATAAAATTATGCGCTAATAATTGTACGTTTGTAATTACCGCCTTATTTCCGTAACATAAAAATTTTGAAGTACGAATAATTTGCAGCCTCACGAGAGGAACAGTGGCTGGCGGTTATGAGGGCGTGGGCGCGTTTTCATTGCAGACTTAAGATGTATCCGACTGTAGTAGCGTTTTTTAATTAGCTCAGGAAAAATTATACAGAAATATATTTTTGCGGAACAATCGCAGTTCTTTTGGATCTCTCGTTTACTGCTCTAACAAGTTAAGTGCCACAACGGACTCGTATTGTTATTTGGGAAGTTACGTAACGATGCGTGGTCGCCAGTAGCCTACAACCGCGTATGGCGCAGGAATCTACAATTCTACACGTACTGTGCCCAAAGCGAAAGGTTAGAAAAACACCTACGTAAGCACAGCAGAAAAGTGGCTACGCTAAGCGGCTCGAATGATAACTGTAGAAGCGTCATTCAGAACACGCGGAATCGTCCTCCACTTTTGGCGGTGTTTTCTATACTTCCTTTTTAAATAAAAAGATGTTGATCCATATAAAGGAGATTTATTGGGGTTCGTAGCGACCGCCGGTCCTAGGATGCACCGAGTAGTTCCCGAGCTCGAGCCTCTGCTGCGCGCTTGATGCTGCCGATGCTGCTGACTCTGTGCGCACGTTCGTCATCTTCCTTACAATGGCCCCACGGAAATAAAGGAGCCATCCTCGCGAGTTAGTTTTCTGGAAGGGCGGTAGAGTGGTGATACGGCTTGAGACGCTGAACGTGAACGACTTCGCGGTTACGACGTCGCATGTCGGATGGCGGCGTTAACGGCTCAACCACGTAATTCACGAGTGATGTTCTCTCGAGAACGCGGTATGGCCCGTCGTACTTCGGTAAGAGTTTTGAACCGAGCCAATGCGTGCGGTGTGGCACTAACAACCAAACGAGAGCGCCCGGGAGAAAAGTGGGAGTCGAGTTCTGGATATCGTGAACAGCTTTTTGACGGTTCTGGTCGTCCGAGGTGAATCAGCGGGCCAGCTGGCGACGTTCCTCGGCGTGTCTGGCGGCTTCCGAGATCGGCAGGCATTCGGATGGGTCCGGCTGGTAGGGCAGAATGGTGTCGATTGTGTGCGAAAGATGACGGTCGTAAAGAAGGTAAAAGGGTGAAACTCCGGTAGTGGCCTGAGTCGCGGTGTTGTAGGCGTAGGTGCCAAACGGAAAAAGAAGGTCCCAATTAGAGTGATCAGGTGAGACATACATGGCGAGCATGTCATCAAGAGTTCGAGAAAAGCATTCCGTGGTACCATTAGTCTGTGGGCGATAAGCAGTGCATTTATGATGAACAATGGCGCATTCAGCAAGCAGTCGTTCGATGACTTTATATAGGAAGGCACGGCCTCTGTCACTTAAAAGTTCACGTGGACCTCCGTGACGAAGGAGAAAACGACGAAGTATGAAATTCGCGACCTCCTGCGCTGTAGCATATGGTAGAGCAGCAGTCTCCGCATAACGGGTTAAGTGGTCTACCGCAACGATTATCCACCTGCTGCCAGTAGCAGTCAACGGAAGTGGTCCGTAGAAATCTATGCATTATAAAGGCTGGAGTTCACCGGCGGAGTTGTGCGGTGGCGCTTTGCGGCGTTGGCACTCATGACAAGAGCGGACGAACTTTCGAACGAAATTACACATTCCGCACTAGTAATAGCGGTGTCGAAGTCTTTCGTAGGTCTTGAAGACTCCCGCGAGGCCACACTGAGGGTCGACGTGGAACGACGAGCAGAGCTCTGTTCACAAGATTCTCGGAATGACGAGTAACCAGGTGCGTCCCTCTGGGGCATAGTTGCGTCGATATAGTAGCTGGTCGCGAATCGCAAAATGGGGAACTTGGCGCCGAAGCGTACGTGATGCCGGAACTTTTGACGCATCCGAGAGAAGGTCTAGCAGAAATGCAGTCCAGGGATCATTACGCTGTGCAGCAGCGATAGTTTCAACGTCCAGAGAGGATAATGTACACTCGCAGGCAGAATCGTCACTGCCCTTCGGGGGAAGCGGCGATCGGGATACCGCGTCAGCATCGGAGTGCTTTCGGCCGGAACGCTAAACCATGCGGATGTCATATTCTTGGGTTCGCAATGCCCAGCGGGCAAGGCGGCCCGATGGATCTTTGAGCGTCGACAGCCAACATAGTGCGTGTTGGTCGGTCATTACGTCAAACGATCGGCCGTATAAATATGGCGGAAACTTGCCAAGCGCCCACACAATGGCCAAACACTCCTTTTCTGTAACGCTGTAATTCGTCTCCGCCTTAGTTAACGTGCGACTCGCGTATGCGACGACGTATTCTGTGTGGCCAGGTTGACGCTGTACCAACACAGCGCCAAGGCCTACACCGCTTGCATCGCTATGGATTTCGGGTGGCGCTTGAGGGTCAAAATGGCGAAGAATGGGTGACGTCGTGAGAAGACGGCGCAAGGTTTTGAAGGCGTCGTCACACGCTAGAGTAGAGACCATGATGAGAGATCTCTAGCGCCGCCAAGGAGCTGTGTAAGAGGCGATATAATTGACGCAAAATTTCGAACGAATCGCCGGAAGTAAGAGCAGAGGCCGATAAAACTGCGTAGCACTTTCATAGGGGTAGGTTTTGGGAGCGTAGTAACAACTGCATTGTAGCAACTCTAGCATACGTGACTGGTGTTGTCGCGACATCCTGCTGGTGAACAGCCGGCAGCGCTTCTGCGACCTCTTCATGGATCACGTTACGGAGATGAGACGGTAAAGTGCTTGCAGATTCCTGAGTGACGGACACCAGAGATAGCTGTCGTGCGACTTCTTCGCGGGCGAAGTCCTTGATTTGGGTTATCAGGGAGGCTTGTTCTGGGCCGGTGGTCAGGCTGCAGAGTGACGCCGCATTTGGTGTGGGATGGCGCCTTATCAGAACTCGCTGCTTACGTAATTCATCATAGCTCTGGCACAAGCTGATCACGTCGCCAACAGTGCGTGGGTCCTTGGCCAGAAGCATCTGGAACGCGTCATCATCGATTCCCTTCATGACGTGCTTGATCTTTTCCGCTTCCGTCATGGCAGCGTTCACGCGCCTGCACAAATCTAGCACGTCTTCTATATAGCTGGTGAATGTCTCACCCGTGTCCTGTGCGCGTGTACGCAAACGCTGCTCGACTCAGAGTTTCCTGACGTCGGGTCGGTCAAATACTTTCGTAATCGACGTCTTGAACGCCGACCACGTTCGGATATCCTTCTTATGGTTTCTGAATCAGAGACTGCCATGCCCGCGAGGTAGAATGATACGTAAGCCCGTTTGCCCGAGTCATTCCATTTGTTGTGAACGCTCACTCGTTCGTAGGACGACAGCCACTCTTCAAAGCGGTTGTCGTAGGTTCCGCTAAAGATAGGAGGCTCCCGCTGGCGAACGGTGCCAGCGCAAGGGGCGGGTGGCGATGGAAGAGTCTGCTGGTCGGCGTCCGGCATGGCGGAGGGTAGCGTCCGAGAACGGAGTTCCAGGATGGTAGAATCGAACGTTACCCCGCACCTCCACCACTTATAAAGGAGATTGACTGGGGTTCGTAGTGACCGTCGGTCCAAGGATGCACGGAGCAGTTCCCGAGCTCGAGCCTCTGCTGCGCGCTTGATGCTGCCGATGCTGCTGACTCTGTGCGCACGTTCGTCATCTTCCTTACAATCCATAAATATTTTCTTAAAGAACGGTTAAATTTGTTATGTAAGGAAGAAGAAGTGCGCCGTGCCGAGTTCCGCAGCCGGATCGCCAGCGCTACTGAAGTGGGGCTCGGGCTAGACGCTGTTCCTGGTTTTTGTACCGGCTAAGCCTACGCTGTTGCGTCTTCTTGTCCACGTCCTTCGTGTCGTCCACAGCCGTGTCGGACTTCTTTGCCATAATTGGTGGAGGTTTGCTGGGTCTCCTGCAATCCTGGAATTGCGCAGCCGGACTCTTCCTGCCATCATGACCACCGAAAGCGCCACGAGCTTACCACCACCTGCTCCCCAGTCTACCGTATGCCCCGGCACGTTCCGCCAGCGGGACCCTCCTATCTTTAGCGGCACTGACGACCATGACGTTGATGACTGGCTCTCATTATACGAACGCGTCAGTCGGAACAAATGGGATGACATCACGAAATTGACCACCGTCCCTTTCTACCTCACCGGAATTGCCCACTTGTGGTTTCGGAACCACGAAAGTGAAGTTCCAAGCTGGACGGTGTTCAAGACAAAGTTCAGCGAGGTCTTCGGCCGCCCTGCTGTGCAAAAGCTTCGTGCCGAACAGCGTCTGCAGTCGCGCTCTCAGCAGCCTGGTGAGAACTTTACCAGCTACATCGAAGATGTCATCGATCTCTTAAACGCGTCGATGCATCCATGACTGAGGGCAATAAAATCAAGCATATCATGAAGGTTATCGACGAGGACGCGTTTCAGGTGCTCATTTCAAAGAGCCCATCTACTGTTGCACAAGTTATTGAACTGTGCCAAAGCTCTGACGAGCTCCGCCGTCAACGCCTCCTTACTCGCCGTCCTGTTCCCCATCAGGAATCGTTGTCCGGCTTGACCTCTCCTTTTCCAGATGCCACCCTCCTCTCGCAAATCAAGGCTTTCGTCCGGGAAGAAGTTCCTTGCCAGCTCTCCCTGATCTCCAACCCACCAGAGTCAAGTTCGTCCCTTAGCCCAACCCTACGACACGTTATAGAAGAACAAGTGTCCGAGGTCCTTCCTCTGGAACGGGCGCCTCAACTCACCGCCCCATTGACTTACGCCGACGCCGTCGCACGACCACGACCACGACCACCGACCTTCCAGGCTTCGCCTCCGATGCCTAGCCCTGTTTTTACGCCCACGCCGCCACGACCTCCAGCCCATCGAGTGATTAATCCCTGGCGCACACCGGACAATCGGCCCATCTGCTATTCCTGTGGTATTCCCGGGCACGTCGCACGCCTGTGCCGCCGCCGTCCACTTCATCCACGTGATGACCCACGCACAACCGCGTACGACCATCCGTCGTCTTACGCTCCAGACCGCGATTTACCCCTTCCCTGCCCAAGCCTTCGCCCAGTTTCCGACCGCCGTTCTCCTTCTCCTCGTCGTCGCTCGCTCTCCCCGATGCGTCGACGTCCCTCTACCGCTGACACGGAAAACTAAGTGGCGCAGTTCCCGAGGCAAGAACTGCGTCATCGTCACAACGCTCAAGCCCTCTTCTTTCGCCGCCCAACGTTATTGATGTCGCTGTTGAAGGAGTCTCTGTGCTTGCCCTCATTGACACAGGTGCCGCCATATCTGTAATTGCCGAAAAACTATGCCGCTCAATATGAAAAGTCACGACGCCTTTCTTCGGTCCTTTACTCCGCACGGCCACAGCACAGCACGTCCAGCCGGTGGCTGCGTGCACCGCCAGACTTGAAATTCAAGGAGTGCTCTACACGGTCGAGTTCGTCGTTCTTCCCCACTGTTCCCACGATATTATTTTAGGTTGGGACTTTCTCTCCCGTCACCAAGCTGTTATTGATTGCTCCCGTGCGGAAGTCGCCTTCTCTTCGCTTGGCAATGCCATATCTGATGGCGTTTCGCTTTCCTACACCAAGTTGTCCCTCACTGACGACATCCATATACCTCCGCACGCATCCGTTCTGGCACCTGTATCCTGTTCCGTTGCCTCCGACTCTACCGTACTCTTCACGCCTTCCACTGCTTTCGTTCACCGCCACCTGTCACCACTCCCAACTGCGTTACTTAGCCTTCAAGCTGGTGCTACTCACCTTCCCTTACACAACCACTTCCCATACCCGATTGCGTTGCTTCGCGGTGAGTCTCTCGGCTCTGTGGAGCCTTACGACACCATTACCACGTCAGAACTTCCTGTTGGGTCGTCAGGGGTCAACACCCTCTACTGTAGTCCCGTACCTGCCACATCGCCTGAAGACGTTTTCAGCCACGTCATCGACAACGCCTTAAGCCCCACGCAACGCCATGACCTTCTCCGTCTCCTCGAGAAATTTCGCCCTGCTTTTGACAGCCATAGCACTTCGCTGGGCCGAACGACGACTGTATGTCACCGCATTGACACCGGTTCTCACTCACCGCTATGGCAGCGACCCTACCGCGTCTCGTCGACAGAACGACGCGTCATTGATGAGCAAGTAGGTGACATGCTAAAGCGTGGTGTCATTGAACCGTCCGACAGCCCATGGGCATCGCCAGTTGTTTTAGTTAAAAAGAAGGATGGCTCGATCCGCTTTTGCGTAGATTACCGTCGCCTAAACAAAATAACCCGAAAGGATGTTTGTCCATTGCCGCGGATCGACGACGCCCTCGACAGCTTACAAGGTGCAGAGTTCTTTTCCTCCCTCGATCTACGCTCTGGTTATTGGCAGGTGTCTATGGCTGCAGAAGATAAGCCTAAAACTGCTTTCATCACACCAGATGGCTTATATGAATTTCGTGTGATGCCATTCGGACTTTGCAACGCGCCCGCGACTTTTGAGCGGATGATGGACACTATTCTTCGAGGACTCAAATGGAACACCTGCTTCTGTTATTTGGATGATGTAGTAGTTTTCGCACCAGATTTTCCTACTCATCTTCATCGCTTGGAGCAGGTTCTACGCTGTCTCAGTGACGCTGGCCTCCAACTAAATCTGAAAAAATGTCACTTTGGGGCACGCAAGCTGCCAATTCTCGGAGATGTCGTGTCGATGGACGGCGTTCTCCCTGATGCCGCTAAGCTCCGTGCTGTTAAAGAATTCCCGAAGCCGACGTCTCTAAAAGACTTGCGCAGTTTCATTGGCCTCTGCTCGTACTTCCGCCGCTTTATTCGAAATTTCACTTCGATTATGGCACCTCTGACAGAGCTTCTTCGGGGCGACCCCAATCTTTCAGCGTGGACCCCGACTTGCGATGATGCCTTCGCGACGCTACGTCGCCTGCTCACAACACCACCGATACTGCGCCATTTCGATCCAACTGCTCCCACGGAAATCCATACGGATGCTAGCGGTGTTGGTCTTGGCGCTGTGCTCGCCCAGCGAAAGCCCGGCTGCCAAGAATATGTTGTTGCTTACGCAAGCCGTACTCTGAGGAAAGCTGAAGCGAACTATTCCGTCACGGAAAAAGAATGTCTCGCGATCATCTGGGCCATCACAAAATTTCGCCCATACCTGTACGGCCGGTCCTTCGATGTCGTCACCGATCACCACGCACTTTGCTGGTTGTCGTCTCTCAAGGATCCCTGCGGCCGCCTAGCCCGGTGGGCACTGACGCTCCAAGATTACGATTTCCGGGTTGTCTACCGCTCAGGCAAGAAGCACGCCGATGCCGATGCTCTTTCGAGCTCGCCTGTCCACGCCGACATTGTCAGTGTGTCTGTCCTAGACGACCCACTTCTCCCCTTCGCTTCTGTGGACATGGCTTTGGAGCAGCGCAAGGACTCCTGGATTTCGTCTTTGATAGATTACATCTCTAATTCACCTGCACGCGCACCATCCCGAGCGTTACGCCGACAAGCTTCGCACTTCACCACCCGCGACGGAATTGTCTATCGCCGTAACTACAGTTCCGACGGCCGCAAATGGCTGCTTGTAATACCTCGGCAGCTCCGCACTGATGTATGCGCCGCTTTCCACACCGACCCTCAGTGCGCACACGCTGGTCTCTTCAAGACCTACACCAGACTACGTCATAGGTTTTATTGGTGTGGTATGTACACCTTTGTGCACAAGTACATTCGCTCTTGCACAGTATGTCAACGCCGCAAGCCTGATCTTTGCCGCCCTTCTGGACCAATGCAACCTTTGCCATGCCCTTCACGGCCCTTTGACCGGGTTGGGATAGACCCCTACGGGCCTCTGCCATACACAGCTGCTGGCAATCGCTGGGTCATTGTAGCTGTAGACCACCTCACGAGGTATGCAGAAACGGTCGCTCTACCAGCCGCGACGGCTCGTGACGTTGCTTCCTTCCTGCTTCACCGCTTCGTTCTACGTCACGGCGCTCCCCGCGAACTCCTGAGTGACCGAGGTCGCGTCTTTCTCGCCGACGTCATTCAAGAACTTCTCGCTGAATGCCGCATCATTCATCGCTGTACCAGTGCATATCACCCGCAAACAAACGGATTGACAGAGCGCTTTAACCGAACTCTTGGCGACATGCTTTCAATGTATGTCGCCTCCAACCGCACCAACTGGGACCTCATCCTTCCCTATGTCACGTACGCCTACAACACGGCACCCCAGTCAACGACGGGCTTTTCTCCCTTCTTTCTTCTATATGGCCACGAACCATCCTTTCCCATCGATACTATTCTCCCTTACCGTCCCGACTTATCAGAGGGTACACCGGCTTCCGAAGCCGCCCGGTATGCAGAAGAATGTCGGCAACTAGCTCGCTCCCTTACAACGCAAGAACAAGCGCTACAGAAATTCCGTCATGACGACGGGCGCCCCCACCACCAGTTTTCGCCTGACGCTCTTGTTTGGTTGTGGGTGCCTCCTACTTCGACACAAGGTGTCTCCTCCAAGTTCGTATCCCGATACCATGGACCTTACCGGGTTCTACGCCAAACTTCTCCTGTGAACTACGCTATCGAACCTCTGACGCCCCCTACGGACCTGCGAAGCCGAGGCCGCGAAATTATGCACGCAGATCGGCTCAAGCCGTATCACGAGCCCTTCGTCCTCACCACGCCTTAGGCCTCCTGTGCGGCTCCGTCTTCAGCGAGGGGGGAAGTTATAAGGAAGAAGAAGTGCGCCGTGCCGAGTTCCGCAGCCGGATCGCCAGCGCTACTGAAGTGGGGCTCGGGCTAGACGCTGTTCCTGGTTTTTGTACCGGCTAAGCCAACGCTGTTGCGTCTTCTTGTCCACGTCCTTCGTGTCATCCACAGCCGTGTCGGACTTCTTTGCCATAGTTAATTTTTACTTTTCCTTCCTGTTGGGCTTTGCGTTGGCTCTCTCCCTTATATAGATCGCTTAATTTCTCGAATCCTTGCGCCTCTTGTTTCCAGTTTGCAATTTTGCACGAAAAGAGCTGTACAATTAGAAAAAAACCAGACGAGTTAACGGGTGACACTCATATTGCCTATGAGTTTAAGGGTTATTGCAGGGTTTGATGATGGACACAGTCTCGCATTATTATATTTTCCACCTTCTCTAACCCCTATCACGTACATATGGTTCCGAGGATGTGTGAGCGTGGCGGCGAGCCTTCACTCGAGGAAATAATGAAACAAAAAGAAAGGTTAATCGCAATTGGCATTTTCTCTGGCCGCAACTCGTTCCACGTGCATATAGACCAGCTGGCCACGAACTGAATCCCTTTTCTGGTCCGTGGATCAGTCTAAACGAAGAAGGTTGAACTAACGAAGCAACAACAATGCGAGTGACCGTTGAATAGATGGTGACAGCTGAATGCATCTGGAGTTAATCGCGCGGGCACCGAATTGATGTGGAAACTGGCCTTCACATCCTAGGAGACGCCATTAACTACCGCCATCCAAAAGGAGTGAAAAAGGCAGCAAAATGTTGACGCCCGATAGCTGTCAAACCTCAGCATTGATTTGGCGGTGCTTTAGAAATGTGCTTGAGAAGTGGTGGCGAGGGCGGGGATGGGGAGGGGGGGTGGGTATGCACCTTAATTTCGGCGGGGGGGCCGAGTCCCCCCGGGCTCCCCATTGGGTACGTGCCTGCTCTGTGGTATCCTCTGCGCGGTGTCGAACAGTAAGCGCCTATGCGTGCGGCTAGCGCGCTGACCGGGGCTGAGTGCGAACATCAGCCGTTTCATGTGCGCGCAGGCGTACGTTCTTCTGCCAAGCCTTGGTCATTCTTGTATACCGCATCAGCCAATTCTCACTTCCCAGTGCCCCTCGAGCACACAGATATGAGCGATAAGGAGGGTTTGTCCCTTAAATACTCACAGCAGCCACGTCTTTGACATTCTTATACGTGGTTCTTTTACGTGCCACAGATGCATCCTTCGCTGTCAAAATCAGGAGCACTGCACAGCTGTCCCTAACCTTCAAGGCGCTTATCGTACACGTTCTGCTGTACAGCGGTTCCAGATTGTGATTAAATGTGAGCACGGTTCCACCGAAGACGGCAAACATATTCCCAGATCAGCCTTCGTCCGTGGCGCTGTACACTCTAAGAAAAAAGAGAGTAAAAAGTGAGTCACGGCAACTTGACTCTCTTTTTTTCTTCTGAAGACCCACTTTTGCGCGAGTAGAGTCAGAAAGAAGAGTCAACATTCCCGCATGGGTCGTTTGACTCTCAATAGCGCGCTAAGAGTCATGGAATATCGCCATTCCTCTGATATTCGAGATCAGTCTGGCGAGAGAAAGATTTTAATCCAGGAGAAGAAATACCAGATAAACTCTTCTGCTTTAGGCAGGCCCTCGGGTTCCTGTCCTGGTTGTAATGCCGTGTATCATTCTTTCATCCTTGTCATGTTCTGCAATTACTTCGAACTCTATATATTGATTTTCCTTGACCATGTTTGTTGATACCTCACACGCTTAAGCGATAGCTGGATTCCCATGATAAGGAAAACTTGGATTTGTCACACTGGATTCTGACCATAAGTAAATCTAAAAAAAAGTATTGGCTACTAAAGAGAGCACAGCAAAGAGATAAGTTCAGTAGGTGCAGTCAACAGTGTCGATTGTAAATGTAATTCCGCGACTTAAACTAAATTTTGAAGATTTAAGTTCCAAAATCAATATCTTGTTATGAGGCGCACGGTAATGGAAAGCTGCAGATTTATTTTCAGCAGCTCGGGTTATTTAACGTGTACGGAATGCACGGTTACGCGCGTTTTCGCATTCTGCCCCCGTTGGAATGTGACTGCCGCGGTTGTGATTGGACCCGTCACCTCGAGCTCAGCAGCGCAACACTAAAGCCACTGGGCTACCGCAGTGCGTTGCGTTCCGCGGCCAGAAACAAATATTAGCGTACGCAACACTGCTTTGGAACCCCCTAGAAATATAAAAACAAAAATACAGCAGTTTCGCCCCAATGCTGCATGAACCACTGCACGAACCATTGCTCGAACCAAGGTTCGTTGTTTCATCGGCTGAATAAACTGCAGTAAACATTCGCTTACTCCTTAAATTAGGAAGCACTGGCTCACGCGCGTACGTGCAAACAACAGATCTCACTCAATGACGGCGAACACTCGCTGTCACAGCGTTGGCGTGACGAAGGGCGCGACCGAACGCTTCTGCTGCCTCTTCCGTCAAAGCGTCTCCGCAAAATTGCGTTATCTGAGCGCCCCCCCCCCTCCCCCCAGCTTTGCGTCCATCGGAAATTATCACCAAAACAGAGCGAGGGTGGCGCAAGACCGGGCTAGAGCAACGTCTAGAGGAGGAGAAGCGCGCTAAACTAGCGCATCCCTCTCCCGGCTTGCGCGCGTTTTATCACGTGACCTCCTATAGATACTTGGGGCGCCCATCGAGCCCGGCTCAGCCTCAAACACTTCCTTTAACGCGCACAGCCAACGGCGCGGGATAGGATCTTATCGCACTTGACTTTATACGAAAGCTCACGGTAACACCGACAGATATATTTCGACGGTTGTGTCCATATAATTGCTATCGCAAAATTCGCAATAAATAGAAATTTTCACTAAGGACCAACCACGCTGCTTCTCCATGTCGTGAGAGAGCGCTGAACGATAGTTCTAGAAAATGTGTTGCTAAATCTCCGCCAAATGACTACGCTCGCATTTGGTGACAACGGAACACAGTCGCAAGAACTTGTGGAGGAAATACCGGAGTTCTGGCAGCTTCAGGTGCACTATAGCACTGTAAAATAATTTACACCCCTAAGGGTTTTTTTCGGTGTCTATAACTAACCCCCTAGCACCCTTGAAAAAGGTGGGTTCTATAGGGAATTACACCCTTATGATGGTTATTCTATATTCCAATAACACCCTATCCCTTGAGGGTGTTTTGAACAACATATTACCCTTCGACCCACGGGGTGTAAGGGTGTGATCAGGAATATATTACCCCTTCACCTATCGGGTGTAATGAGCAATATAATAACCCTTGAAGTATGGCATGTGGATGCGGGTTCATATGCACTTCATTGTTTGTTTCGTAAGTCCACAGTCAGGCTAGCACACAGAAATGTTATGTATGGTGTGCATACAATAGGTAATGTGTTTCCAAACGCACGGCATAGCAACTTTGAGAGAAAACACAATCATGTGTGATGGTCCCATTTACCACAGACACAGAGTGACTGCATGGAGGGTCATTTATTCTAGCCTCCTGTACAATATTTAGAGCTTGCACTATGCCTTGTATGTGGTGACAAGTCTTGTGGCCGTTCTACGTTGAAGAACAGTCTCATTCAAACCAAAGTTCCAGGGCAGAGGCGAGGATGATGATGCCTTTGTGTAGCTGCATTCCAATGTCCTAAGGCGAGCCATCATAGATGAAGCCATTTCTTCACTGATCGCTGTAACCATCTGCTTCTTTTCTACCTGCAAAATGATTTGTTGCAATATAATGTCAGGAAAAGTACACGAAACATGACAAGCTGTGCTTCCCTGCATCATTCACTTTAATATTTCAAGATCACATGAAGAGCAGGTTAAAGAAACAAGCACAGATAGTGCTTACTTCCAAGAAATCGTTATTTCGAAAGAATAAGGCATTCAATCTGCCACATCATGAATGTAGGAGAGACAGGCTACAGAAATACATGAGGCCAATTCAGAAATTATTGCCTCCAAGCCCACTACTTTGCCAATATTACAGCAAACATTTTGAACTCTATCATTTATGCACTTATGTTTAAGCTATCGAATGTCACTTGCCTCGCCTTCCTATCTCTTCTCGTTCCAGAGTAATCGAGCAATTCATGGCATCCACTGGTGACATCCAGTTGAAACAACAGGCTGTAATTGAATTTCTGACTGTGGAAGGTTGTGTGCATATCAACATTCATGGCCATCTGACTGCAGTTTACAGGGATGCCTGTGTTGACATCAGCACTGTGCGGAGGTGGGCAAGGACTGTGAAAGACCAAAATCCTGCCTCATCAGATCTCCCGGATCAGCACCGAAATGGACGGCCCACAATGGCTTCTGATGAGGGTCATGAACATCAGGCAGATGAGCTGACTCGGGGCAATCGCAGGATCAAGCAACACCAGATTGCAACAACACTCGCCATTTCCGTTGGCTCAGTGAACCACATCAATAACGACCTGCGTTACAAGAAGACTTGCGCTTGTTGGGTGTCACGGTAACTGACAACTGACATGAAAAAGTCGAAGCATAGCCAACAAGTTCAATTCTTGTAACCCAGGAGGTTTTTAATTATGTGGTTCACTGAACCAATGGAAATAGCGAGTGTCGTAGCAATCTGGTGTTGCTTGATCCTACGATTGACCTGATTCAACTTGTTTGCCTGATGTTGATGATCCTCATAAGAAGCCGTTGTGGGCCGTCCAGTTCGGTGCTGATCCTGGACATTTGATGCGGCTGGATTTTGATGTTTCTCAGTACTTGCCCACCTACGCACAATGCTGACTTCAACACCGGCATCCCCGTAAACTGCTTTCAGATGGCAATGAATGTTGAAGGGCGCACAACGTTCCGCAGTGAGAAATTCAATTCAATTACAGCCCAGTTTCAACCGGACATCACCACTGGATGCGATGCATTGCTCGATTACTTTGGAACGCGAAGAGATAGGAAGATGGGTCAAGTGACATTCTATAGCTTAAACATCAGTGCATTAATGATAAAGAGCCAAAATGTTTGCAGTACTACTGGTAAAGTAGTGGGTTTGGAGGCATTACTTTCTTAACCGCCCTCATATTACAGCAATAACGCTGTGCTGTAATTTAGTGATCTTAAGCTTCTAAATTCGCCTCACTGGTGTGCTCTTGATCCCTAATTGTCATGGTGGTTGCCCTGCAAATGTTTATCAAGCATGGTTCCTCTAAAACATTTGACACAATTATTTGTAACATATTCAACGAAAATTTTAAAATGTTAGTTGAGAACATTACTTGTTTCGTTTTCCTGTTGTTCTCTTTATACTAAGCATCACTAAGCTGACCTTTATTTTTTCTTAATCTCTGACTTACACAGTGGCTGGTAACAACCCCTCTGTCAGAACTATTTGGCATCTCTACTACAAAGAAGCCCTACCTACACCTTCTGACATCATCTTAGCCATCTCCACTAAGCAAGCACATAATCCTGCTGGTATTTTTATTACAGAGGTTTTCCCTAAAGATCTTCCAAGCAAGAACACTTTAGCATTTGATCATTTAGATGCTTTTAACTGAAACAACACAGTGAATCCATCATGCTTAACAGAAGTTTAGCTATTTTAATCAAAGCACAGTTAAAGCCTTTCATGTATGAAGTTTGTGATCTGCTTTCACTTGATCTTGCTGGTTATATGATTGTGAGTTACACTGAGATCAAACATTCTAATGGCCAACATCTTTCATCTGTGAAGCGCAGAAAACTTTAGTGCACTTGTCAGTGTTGTTACGACATTCTTATATGTGATGATTAGGATTAGGATGATTAGGATTATATGTGATGATGATGGTTAGCACTGTAGTAGGATTGTACAGGGTGATCATTTTTAAGTTTTATGGAATTTAAAAAATATCCTGCGGCAGATGGCATAATTCTTGTCCTTGAGCTAGATTATTTGAAGAGGTGGACATTACTAGCATGAGAAATCGAAACACATGCTCAACTAAATAAAAAAATCACTAATTAACTTCGTAACTAATTATATTACTGCACATATTGCAATTTATTAATTGTAGCCAGTGAGCTTGGAAGACATATGCATTTGAACTTCCAGAATGACACCAGTTTAGGAATATTTACCTTATAAAGACCAATACACAAGGGTGTTCCCGTTACTTTTGTGCATCAGTGCATAAAAGCACATTTTGTTAAAAAAGTAAGTGGAGCAACAGTGCATTTTTACAGCAAGTTTGATGGTGCATATCTCCAAACTGACGCCATTCTGGAAATAAATTCCAAGTAGATACACCTTGTAATGTCACTGGCTATGATTCGTAAATTACAATATGTGCCCCAGATATGTGGTGGCACTGGCAAACACTCCCAGGGTTCTACTAGGAAACATAAATACCCAAGAAAGTGATGGGGAAACGGCGCCCGCAGTAGCTCAATTGGTAAAGCATCTAACGCGTAATGCGAAGACATGGGTTCGTTCCCCACCTGCGGCAAGTTGTTTTTTTCATCCACTTTCATTTCCATTTATCATTTCTTTATTTCATTTGTTAATAACAAGTAATTTACCCTAACTTGTCCTTGGTGTCAGTGTTTGCTGGCTTCTTAGGATATGATTAATAAACATCGGGTTCATCGGTTAAGCCGCTTTCTTTTCGTTTATATTAGCTATAATGTAATTCATTCGACAGATAATAAAATTTTCTAATTAGCTTGATATGTTTCGATTTCTCGTTCAAGATATATCTGCCTGTTTGAATATTCCTGCTCAAGGACTAGAATTATGCAATATGCAACAGGGCTATATTTAAAAATTCCACAAAACTGAAAATCATCACCTTGTATAAAAACAGTGAATTTAAAAACAAGCTTCAGTGAACCTTACTGAATCAGCAAATGGCCAGTGTAACTAGTCTGATCATCCTGGAAATCTTTTGTAGCTTATAAGCATAGTGCATTTCAATTCCACATTTAGGAGTGCAAATTTTTCTTGAAGTCAGCTTTTTCTTTTTAACAGCTAGCATCCCTGCCAGTTTGCTTAAACATAATGTTGCCTGACTTCAACAGTACGGCACAATCAGACTTTTTTCTGCTCACAGTGTCTAGTGATGTGTCTTTAGCAGCTGAGATAATTAATGTTCATGCAGATAAACATCACAAAACATTGCAATAACTGCCAAGAAAATGCAATCATGCGTTTTGTTTACAAAAGAGCATGTGCTCTATCTTCTGCCAGGTTTGTTCTCCATGTCAGGCTAGCACGAAACTTGCACAAGAGGCACCTTTTGCATCCATGAAGATATTTTATGAGGTTATGGTGGTGTCGAAACATGATATAAACCATAACACTTTAAACTATTTTATGAAACAGTTATTTGTACGAGATAGAAAAGGCACCAATTTTGAATTTATCACATTTGGTTGAGTACCATAGTATAAATGGCCCAACTAGTACAGGTACGCAAACGGGCTAGTTGGTACTGGTCGATGACGTTAGACAATGTGAACACGACAAAGGATGGAGAAAGAGGCGATAGCATTTGTTCCATTTCTCGCCACTTTTGATGTCCCTTGTACAAGTCTGCGCTGTCGAACATCGTGGATCAACTAGTACAGTCTGAAAAAAATATGTCATGAAAGAAAACTTGGCTTTCAACCTCGACAATTCTGCCTGTTAGGTATTATGGTTTCTTTAGAACTTATTTCTTTATACAAAGTCAGACCCATCAAGTAAAGCTCGCTGAGAAAGAAATGAAGAACAGCATCAACACCTCTCAAGGCACATGCATCAAAGGAGTCAGAGCATCATACACATTACCTTTAAGTGCAAGAGTATTCTCTTTCTTAGGCAAACTGCATTTCTAGTTTCTTAAAGCCTATATATTTATTTGCCGCAGCTATGGGAAGATCACAAGGTGGAAAAGATGTGTTGGTGCAATTTCAACTATTATGTACAACAACAAAAGGTAAAGCACAGGAAGTCTCACTGCTCTCCTCTGTCTAAATGACATTCAGTTTCATTTGTCATGTCCACTCCTATCCTGATGGCAGCAGAAACAGGAAGACAGCAGCGTGGTTCAGAAAGCAGACGAAGGAGCTGATATCCTAGCTGACATAAAGAGTAAAGAAGGGAGCTGGTCAGGCCATGTAGTGCAGACTTGAGACATCATTAACTAGCGCGAAAAAGACAACGGACGACAGCTAGAAGCACACAGGACAGAACTCTAAGCTTCAACTGAAATTTTGGCTACACAGAAACATAGGATTCAGGGGACGCGACCTCGACGCATGGAAGCAACATTTATCTTACATTTTCCCTGCCTGACACAGGAGGTATCGGAGCAAATCGATGGGCAGGTTCATTTCGAGATACGAACACTCTTTTTTGGCGAGAGCCAGGGAAGGGGTGCTTACACACCTATCACCCGCTTTTCGATGCGAAGTGCTTCGAATATTTTCATGTCGACCTGCGTCTAGAGCCGCCTGGGCAGATGAGTGCTTTGAAACTGCTCAGTGCATGAGCACTTACAGCAATGATTGGCCAGATGGCCACCAGCCATGACAGCTGCCTTATCTTTGTTCCCCCAAGCGGTCGTTTAAACACCGACCTGTTTGGCTTGAGGAAACATAGGGCAGCTTTGAGTGCCTTGGTGGCTGGTGACCACATGGCCAATCATCGCCATACGTGCTCATGCACCAAGCAGTTTCAAAGCAATCGTGTGCTCAGACAGCTCCAGAAGCATGTACATAGGGAAATATATGAACCACTTTGCATCAAAAAAGCGGGGAATAGGTGTGTAAGCACCCGTCTCTGGCTCTTACCAAGAATGTTCGTAAGTGAAATTAACCTGTTCATAAATTTGTCCGATAGCTCCTTTGTTGTTTCTGTCCGTCGGCATTCTGTGCATTCCATGTTTCTGTGTAGCAAAAATTTCAGTTGAAGTTTAGAGTTCTTCCTTATGTGCTTCTTGATGTTGTCTTTTTCACGCTAGTTATTGATGTCTCAAGTCTGCAATGAGCACCAACTAGCCAAAGTGCCTTCTTCAACCATGTAATACATGGGCATATAACCGGTGTCACATTCGAGTTACAGAATGGATGCCAAGAGAAGAGAAGGGTAGTCAAGGATGGTAGAGAAGTAGACTATGATGAATTCAAAAAATTTTGCAGGCTTCACTTTGAATCAGCTAGCGCAAGACAGGGGTAATTGGAGCTCACTTGGGGAGGTCTTCATCCTCCTGTAAAAAATATCTAGGCCAATTGTGATGAAAAAAGTATACCTGTCGGCTCAGACGTCTTCACTGTCTTTTCAGCAATGTGTAGGCCCAAGACAGCCAGTCGGTTCCCATGCAATTGCTTCATGCTGACTGTAACTGCATGGGCACAAGAAAACAACCAACCATTAATACCACCCGAGATTGACCACTCAATAAAAGAACCTCTCAAAACAGCAAATACAATTAAGCATTTACCAGCTTAATAAATACATATATAAAGGCCAAGAATAGTTACAATAACCATACCCTTTATCACTAGACATTAAAATAAGGTAGTGAAACGTACTCTAACCGTAGGACGCTCAGTGCAATTAATTTCAGAAACACTGTTGACAACTGACAGGACGCCTTAGGCAGGGTTCAATCACACAACAAGAAAACAAATAGTAGTTGTAATAAGCACGCCTGCGTGAAACCAAGAAACGAGTTCAAGGACGAGAAAAAAAGTGATTAGGCTCGGTGTGCTTATTTATACAAAAAGATAAATTTATAAACAAATAGCGCAACCATGCGTTCATCCGCAACAGCACAAGAGCTTCTAGAACAAACGAGCACAACTTAAAGCGAAGGATAAGTACATAGCCGGGACGGTCGTGGTTCTTTTGTTTTGCATTAGTTCTAGTCATGAAAGCACAAGCATTGCAAGCTGCCTGCGCCATTACCTACCACGGGACCGCCGACAAAAAAAAAGAACAATAACAATTGAGTGAAAGTACGCAAGCGACATTTAATACGGTTGTCACACTGCATACTTTTGGCCGCGATCGATCCTGACTGGAATCGAATTTCTGGAGGCGTTTGGCCTCGTTGCACAATCGGCGGACGGGAGCCAATCGCGGTCGAAAATGTCGATCCAGAACAGGCTCAATCGTGATCGAAAGTGGCCGTGTGACACCGGTATAAGTATGCGCCCATCTTTAGTAACAGAATGAACTAATTAGCCAAACCAAAGTATTATTTACCTGCCTGCGCCGGATACTGACGCGTAGCAGTACTTAATTCTCTACAACTCTAGTTGAGGACACGTGAACAATGAAACATTCATTTTTTTTTGCCTTTTTCACATTCGGTGCCCATAGGCTACGCCTGGAGTACATATACTACACTCGCATCCAACACACCTTGTGCTGTCCTTTAAATAAATTGCGCGAAGATTACTACCACAATGACGCACCATAAAAACGCGACGCTGAACGTGGCTACGTACGTACCTTTTATATGAGCAGTTCATGCGTCTTGCAAAAGGCCCTCGGTTTGAAGGCGGAGCGCTCCCACGATGTGTACTGTGGGCACACCATTTCGATTACGTAGTGGATGGACGATGTTGACGATAGATTCCGCCGAAAAACAAAACGTCCACTTCATCACTGTTCAGGCCGAATGGAAGATGTTTTCTCCGTCGCCACGAATGACGGCCGTCGTAGGCGTAGTAAACACACTGTCACAAAGAAACACCGATGTCGTAGGCCGCTGCTGCCCTTCTTTCTCACGCACAATCGCGTCGTCTTCACTCCGGGCGCTCACTTCGCGTCGATGAGCACAAAAGTACGCGAGAACAACGAGGTGGTACAACCTAAACGCAGCAAAAAACAATCTAATTACTCACAACTTCAAGAATGTCACGGAGAACACACATGCACCCGACGGCCCGCCGGCCCGCCGCGAGACGTAGGAAATGACGTAGCGGCGATAGCGGCGACACCCGTTGGGGGAAGTTATTTCAATTTCGGTTTCGTTTTCAAGGCATAAAAACAAATATTCTTTTAAACTACGTGTGTGTATTACTTTCAAAGCTATTTATTTTACGCTACCTCTAAGCCATTTTCTGTGTTTACGGGTAGTTTCACTGGAAACTTATTCCCAGAAACATGGGCTGATGTCAAATCAAATGGGGCAAAGGTGGGCTGGTAACTGCGTGTAAGTGAATTTATTTCTCGATGCTTTTTTTGTTTGTTTGCTTGGACGTTCATTTGTAAAAAGACGTGGCCCTTCCTGATTTTATAAGATACAGAGGTACTTGCGAGTCTGTCTTTTCTTTTATGCGCAGAAAAAGAGAGAGAGAGAAAAAAAAAGCTTTATTTGGCATTTTCAAGAAGTTCACAATGCTCATATTTCTGAACTGGTGGGCTCACGCAAATTTTAAATAGCTTGGACGAACGGCAGATATAAAAGTACTTGCAGAATAGCTTTCTAAACGTATAGGCGACACCACGAAATTTCACATGTGCAGAACTACACGAAAACCTTAAGTTTCCAAGTACGAAGTCTTTGCGTGGTGTCGTGAAAGTGCAACCGAAGCGAATCCAGATCTCGGGATTTTGTTTTTCTTTCGTTTTTTTTAAGAGCGGGTGAGCAAGTGCGGCCGATGATCGCTCAAAAGAAAGAACAAATATAACGACTCCCCTTTGGTGGACAGCCCCGTGAGTTGTCGCTTACAATCTGATGTCGGTCTTTGTCTTACTGCAGTTGCTTAAAATAGCAGTTTGACGGGTAATGAGGAAGATATATTCACAATCGAGGTATTTTGTGCAAGCGGTAGACAAGTCATTTTCAACCAAACTACTCTCGCCCTCAAACTACCACGAGCAGATCAATTTAGTATTGTTCCTATACAATAGCTGTGCCTATACCATCGCCGAACCCCTTTGCTCGGCGAGGGTGCGGCTGTGGTAAAGGCTATTGAATGACAACAACAATTTCTTGGTAAACTGTGGGAACTGTGATGACATTTCGTCTGGGTGTTGGCTTTAAGCATTCTCTTGTCTCCCCTTAGTATCATACTGTCTCTCCTCTGCGCTGTTGCATGTGAGTACAAAAAAGTAAGTGCTGCACCTTCTGCACTACTTTTGCGGTGGGTTGGGGAGGGCAGAAGGCGGCTAACGCGTAATTAGTCTTCCAGAGGGCATTGTGTCGATGCCAGGGTGTTTCAGTGGGCATTGTGACGGCCAAAGAGGTCCAAGAAGTATTGTAGCGATGCCCACGAAGTTCTCGCTAAAAGGACTCGCACACGCCTTCCCCGCGTCCCTCTCATGTTCATTATGCACGCCCTCAAACCACCCACCGACGCGGCTGGCAAGCCAGTGACAGCAGCAGCAGCAGCAGCAGCAGCAGCAGCAGCAGCAGCAGCAGCAGCAGCAGCAGCAGAATTGGAAAGAGTGAGGGAGGAGGCATAGAAAGCTTCGTTTTAAAATATGGAAGAACGCCCCTGTGCACGCTGTAACCTGCAATCCAGAGCTCTCGTGTTTTTATAAAATTCAATTTCATTCTGCAAAGTATTTCCCGTATTCAGCATGTGCATCTGTCCTACCCGTCTAGCGAGGGGAGACGGGCGAGTCTCGCGAGACGGGTCTGCATATGCCAAGACATCGCGAACGTACTTGGCAGGTGGGCAGTAGCGCGCACACTTGAAAAATGGCTCACCACTGTTCCGTGAACCAAGATGGGTCTGCAAATGCCCCTCCAATTTCTGGAATCTCGTTATATCTGCAATGATTGGCTTAATATCCTATTCATGCATGCAATAATACTGTCGCCAGTTTGGGAGGGGAAATATTTGAGTAAATACCGCTGTTAGTCGGTGTTGTAAATACTTTATGCATGGCAAGTTGTACTGTACCGTTGGTTCTCTGTACTTTCTTAGATTATTCTCCCTTTCTTTTTGAGCACTCCGTCCAGGCAGCTGTTTGTACGCCAGTAGAACTTTCCGTTACTATACAACTACAAACTTAACAGTTTCTTTTTGTACAGCCAGCATCGTGAATTGACGCAGACGCGAAGCCATGAGCGTTTTGCACGGCTCTTTCCGCAGATGCTGCTTGAGCAAAGCATTGTGGTGGGTGAGAAGGTTCAAGTTTGCCAACGAACCTACCTTGTTTATAAACTTGGGAGAAGCAGAACGAATTGGGGTTATTGATTCGGGGAAAGAAGATCAGGTGGGGCCAAAGCTTCTCGAGTCGGCGTATCTTTTGTCCGCGTATGGTTCGTCGCACCCTTTTCTGCCTGTTTTGTCATGCTTGAAAGAAACCTAGACGACCGCACTGCTTTAGAGCAATTGTGGCGCGTCCAGCTGCACGCTGTCACGTGACCTATTCATTTTGCTAGATGCTTGGCGTCCCAAAAGCAAGAGCGCCACTAGTTCTGCCGTGCTGAAAACATTTCGAACATTTTTCTTTTGGTTAAATACTCACTACTAGAAAAAGTAGGTGCGCGCTTTTGGATTCCTCGGAATTTGTGCGTGACGACATTTAAGAACTGTGTGCCACCTGGAACACTGTGACATAGTAGATAGTAGTGCTTCAGCAATAGGTTTTTCGCAGGACATATTTAAAAAGGGCTTATCAAAACAGACAGTGAAACGGAGGGGGACTCTCTTCAGGAGTTTTGTCGGCACTGAAAGCCCGACATGTCTCGGGGGGAAGCGGTTGGGGTAGGGGAGGGCACATTTCTGGATCCGCCACTGGTTTTTAGTGCCGTGGGACACGCCGTCTCTTCGTGCAACTGTATGTTTGTGAATGTGATAAAAAAAACCAAAAAAACCCTTGCACCCACCCCCAATATTCTTAGTCAGTGCACCCTTTCGGTGGGTAAAAGGGTGTTATGGCACCTAGAACTTCCCTATGCTTCGCAAAAAGTCATGATGATGGGATGTTTCTTGAATGAAAACACCCTTCAAGGGTGTTATGATTCGCAATTCTCACCATCAAGGGTGTAAATTATTTTACTGTGTACATCATTCAGTAACATGGGCGGCTTTGTAGTTCTACCTCACATCAGAGCAAAATGCACTCGACAGAAATAAAGGGCAGCCGCACCGTTATAGCTAAGCAAATTAAGGACAATTACGCCGCGTCTTCTCACTTCGAGCATGCTCCGACAGCCCCCCGATAGATATTTCAAACGTAACCACGCTCGAACGGGCAAATTTTGCTTCTGCCAAGTGAACGTAGCGGGCATTTCAACACGCGTGTTAAATTCATGGCTGTTTTATTCGTGAACATTACTTAAGTGACGTAAAATTATCAGTGAGCAAAACAGTTTTTATTTCAACGCGAGGAAACAAAACCGAAACTAGCGCAACTGTTTTGCTCAGTTGTGCAGATACAAAATGATCCAAAGCCGAAGCCGTCAATAGCATGACGCCATTTTAAAGTTGCGCTGAATCACGCGCGAGTGCGTTGTCGTTGAGTGGTTCTGAAATCGCTGCGTTAGGGGCGACGGCAACCAAGCGTTGCGGCAAGTTACGGTGGGAGCTTCTGTCCATGCTGTGTGATTGCGACGAGGGGACCGCCGCCAGCAGCAGCGTATCGCCGATTTCGTCTTTCGGTTTGCACTGCATCTTTCATTGTGATATGGGAGATCGCAACGGACAGAGACGACCAGATGCATACGAACCACTACCAGCGGGGACCTGTGACCTGTGCCATATTTCTCTTAACGTCTCAGGTAACCATATCAGCTTTTGTTCCGAGTTTACAAACGGCGCGGACTCGGCCCTTCCGGTATGGCAACATTTTGCGCCACGTTTCTCTTGGCAGTTCACAGACGTTTCTTGGGCATGCGTGCGCGTATGTATGCGAAAATACTACTGGCAGACGGAAGCCTCAGGAGAGCATCTGAAATTATTGCAAAGCTGTACTGCCAGGAGAAACACCGTTCTTAACGACTCCGGTGACGAGGGGCTTGTCGCATCGAAAAATCCGTATAATATCAAGTACTGCGTAACTTGAAGTGTAGATACAATACTGGCACCAGTGTGACTTTCGCTGGCGAAGACAGGTAGTCGAAAAGACAGCTTGTGTATTCTGAAGATTTACTAGCGCTTTAGGTATATTACCGCGAATAATAAAAGCGCTAGAACGCTGTATGGCAGTGTCAGGCGATGTGGCAGCACAGATATCTTAAGAGCGGTAAAGCGGCTGCATGCACAAGCGAACAGACACAGCGCTTTAAAAGCGCTGAAACAGAAAAAACAATTATGTGCATTTGGCTGTAAGTAGAAAACACAAAACACGTTAGCTGACAATCTAAGCCGATGTATAATGTTATTATTTTTTATGTAATCTTTATTTTCATGGTGGTAAATATTTAAAAGCATGAATTTGCTGCAACCTTTATATAGTAAATCCTACTAGGCGTACAAAACCTGGCTGTGTTATGCACAGAAGTTGTGGTATTCCTACTGGATTTTCTATTTTGAGTCCGGTGTTTTATGAAAAAGAGGGTCTTTTTATTAGTAGTCTTATGTTAGTGCAGATATTTGGCAAGCAGAAATGAATTGATTGCAAAGTGGTACCTCCTGGTGATCTGCATATAAACCCAAGTTTATCCTGTCTTGGCTATTGTAATGTGCATATAACAATTTTAAGTATATACTGCTGTAGTTGGCTTAGTCACTGTCACATAATTTGTAAAAGTAGAAGGCTATGATTATTTTACTGTTTTCATGCAGAAGTACCTTTCTTTCTTGTACCAAGAAACGCTCACAGCATTGAATGAAATGAAGTGTGGTGTATTATTCTACTAATTTAATAAAGGAAATTTCGTCTGCACTGCATCAGAGATTAGTTTACTTTCTTTTACTAAACAATGCGTTATCTCCTCTGCTACTGCTGTTCTGTGTATTTTTGTAATTTTGAAATGTACTTTATTTTAGGTATTCAAGAAATGCCAACATCCAGAAGACGCCATCTTATCCAGCACGTTATGGGTGAGACAGATCGTAGCAGGCACTTTCGCATATCTCATTAGCATATGATGCTATTTGTTGTAATTTTTGCGTCCACTTTCCTGGCCTTTATTAATTTCAGCATTATTGTGCAAAGGGTAATACTTTTACATCGAGATAGAGTAATTGTCCAAAGGAGAAACATGGCTGGAGGAGACGGCACACATAAGCCTCCTTTGTCCGTATCTCTATGTTGCGCAGTTACTCTGTCATTGTCTACCAACAAGCCCAAGTTCTTCATCAGCTACATTTACTAATTCTCCGTTATTACAATTTCATTGACACAACATTGAAAGTACAGAGGTGCACAGGAAGACAGAGGCTTGAAATGATGAAGAGCTGTAGAACAAGGAGCATCGCTGGAGCCAATGTTTCGACAAAGAGAAGGAGATAAGTTTTCTTGTCAAAACATTGGCTCCAGTAAAATTTCTTGTTCTATCACTATTTATGATTAAAAGACAACATTATTGCTCTTGCTGCAGTATTATGCATTATGGAATAAAAATTAGCAGGGTTAAATGTCAGGAATGTGAAATTTCTTGTGTATTTTAATGCTACAGCGAAAGCCAGAAAAACAAGATGTAGAGAACCACATTGTTATTTGTCACTACCCAGTTTGGCCAGCTTCATCAGAGCATGCACTTTGTTGCATTATCGACCACTGGAATTCATTAATTGAATTGCTTCGTGATTACTTATATTTAGAGATGCTGAACTTGTTTTAATGCAGCTTAACATAGTGCGTGTAAAAAATGTACAATGACATTTTAACAGGCTTGCAGTTGACTAGCAGATCATTTGATGGTATGAGCTCGGGTTTCCACTGAGCTTCCATGCACAAATCGGATGCACATTCTTTTTTTTTCATTGCTTGGATTTTCGTAAGCATAAGTACCATTTCTTCTTTGTCGATGTTCTAGTTGTGTTGTAGGACCTAACTGTTTACATTTATTTGTATTGGTATCCATGTTACACAGACAGCTGAATTTTTATTGTAAATTGTGACATGGTAGGACTAAGAGCATTTGTGCAAATTTGCTGCAGGTACACTCTGGTGGCTCCCACCCCTGCATCCTACCACCGCTGTGTCCTGACTACGTCCACTAGAGAGTTCGAAGCCTTTGGCGGCTCCTGCCACTGCGTCCTGCCACCACCGTGTCCTGACTACGTCCACTAGGGAGTTGGCAGCCTTCGTGATGATGCCAAGCAGGCTGGAAGCCGGCAGAAAGATTAAGGTAAATACATGTCATTAAGTGGCCACTTTTTGCGTGAAGTGGCTTGTAGCCACTCAGCAATGAAAGAGTTAACTTCAAAGCAGTTTAGACTCCCTGCTATCTGTGCAGGGATGCTCAAGTCCACGCAGTTTGCCTTAGCCGCCAAAAGGCTATGTGGATTACACGAAATGCGCTGCAAATTTTGAAACCAGTAGGAGACCACTTGTACAATTTTTTTTCTTGCTTAACAAAAAACTGCTCTGATAAAGCTTTAGCAATCTAAAAACAATACAGTGTACACTCATACATGGTAGTGGGCATAAATATACTAGGACTGCCTCAATAGTAAGTATGCCGATAAACACACCAAAACTGACTTTTTTTGCTAGTTCATCCTCATCTCTGTGCACTGCTGCATAATTTATGTTCCTGAAACGAGTTTTTGCATGCAGCACAACTCCTAAATATGTGGATTACATAAATTTGCAGCTCTTGCTGTAAGCCAGATTCATGAAAATAAAGTTAATAGGCCATTTTGTCCATTTTTAATGACCCATAATAAACTGAGCAGTGGCTAATAAGCAGTTCAATTTTTGGTGTAAGGCCTCTCTTTATTGTCCTGAAAAATTTGGCCCCCTTAATGAAGGAACCAATTTTTCTGCTATGCCTTTTATGATGCATAGATTGGTGCATTACACAAAATCTCACTTAGTGCTTGCGCCAGTAAAAAAACTTTTTAAGTTAAGTATTTCTTGAAATTAACATTTGCGCTATATTGAAGGGCCTCGAGTTTTTCAAAAAAAAAATTTCAAGTGGTCGTGTGCCAAGTTGGTACAGCTCGCATGGAATAGCCTACTTACACAAATAGGGAGGGCCATGCCCTCCGTCGTTGCTCAGTGGCTATGGTGTTGGGCTGCTGAGCACGAGGTCGCGTGATCGAACCCCGGCCACGGCGGCCGCATTTCGATAGGGTTGAAATGCGAAAACACCCGTGTACTTAGATTTAGGTGCACATTAAAGAACCCCAGGTGGTCGAACTTTCCGGAGTCCTACACTACGGCGTGCCTCATGATCAGAAAGTGGTTTTAGCTAGTAAAACCCCATAATTTTAAGTTTCTTTAGGGAGGGCGAAGTAAACTTGACTTTATGTTAAGATACTATTATTGATCTACAAAAGACAAAATGAAACATTCCATCCTATAAGCAGCTTTTCACACTCATTTACACTTTTGCACATTTTTATACCTGAAGTATGGTGGCTTGTGTCTGTTTTCATTATCTGCTATGTGCCGATGGTAAACTTCAGGTTTTCCCTATGGTGAAGAATATTGTGGTGCTTATAGATATCGATCTATGTTTTTCAGGTTGCCTCGAAATTTTACCAAAGCCGTACCACACACTCGGGCCAGGCCTTTTTGCAAACGGCGTATAACCAAGCTCAACGCATGAGTGTCGAGTGAGTCTGGAGATCAAGGCAACCTGCTGTGCAACCAGCATGCAACCTTTGGTGACCCCTCTACATGTTCCACCTATTTCACAGCTGCACCTCAGCTGCAACTTATCCAAACAGCATCACCAACTGTGGTCACTCATCGAACCATGGATGAATGTTGGGGTGGAGTGATTTGAAGAGACATTCTATTTGTCTCTTCAAATTCTTAGCAAATACTTGTGTTATTATAATTAATATGTGTCTTTAGTGCCTAGTTTTTAATGGTTCCTTTCTATAAGAATTCTCACCATCGATTCCTGGTATTATAATGTATGTCTTTATGTCCAGTTTTTCGTAATTGTTTCGTACTTGTGTATGTAATTGATAGGTTCATACTTGTTATACAGAAGGCTAAAATGCAAACTTACAGCATTTTTTTTCTTTCTTTTGATAATCTACAGCACAGCAAAGTGTTCAAGAAATGTAACCTAACATGGGCTCTTGTGCAGGAAAAATTTAAGAGCAATATAGAGTACTTATTTCAAACACCCATTATTCTTGGAAAAGTCAACAATATAGGAGCACGAAAAAGATAATATTAAACTAGAGAAACATGAGTTCCCCTCATAAGTCTGATAATAATGCGACTTCCTTTCACTGCAAAGATACCAGTAATGTACTCGCATACAAGGTTTCAAACAAGAAAGCTATGATGCCCTTGGCATTTCTCAGTGCCTATTTGCCACACTGACGAATGTCAAAGGCATCGTAGGTTTCATGCACACATTGGTTGTGTTACACTTTTGAGTATTGCATTTCTCAAACACAAAGGTTTACAGCAGTGCTTTAAATAGCAAATGCATTTCCTAATTTATTAGTACAAGAGTAACAGTACAGATCATGTAAAAATTATTTTACAGACTATATGTCCATGGATGCACGCTTCTGATGACATAGCAGTGACGTGTTCGTGGGATGAATGTCTTTATTTCAGATTTAAATATTGGCTTCCAGGTCTGGGTTAGTCTCCTACACTGAGTAGTCTAGGTCAGTGCCCATTTACTAGAGAAAGTGAATTAAACTAGGAATTATAAACATCAAAAGATCTTCTTTAGGACACCAATGACACAATCAGCAAGGTTCTTTGGTTATTCATTTCCAAATTTGTGAGGATATATTTTATGACTTGTTTCAATATTGTGAGAACAAATATTTGTTTATTGTCACACTAGAGTTGGCTGCCCCCATTTGTATACAACCCCCTTACAGGCTAAAAATTCAGTGTGTTACCCTATTTACTTGCATAATGATCGCACTTTTTTGTAAAAAAAATTGACTCAAATTCAGGGGTGCGATCATTACGCTGGTTAAATTTCCCGCAAAAAGAAAAAAAATATATTATCTGGCATTTACTACGGGATGACAACAGGTCAACAAATAGGCGGCTGCTGCTGTATGTAGTGCAGGACACGAAAAAAAAATGGTGGCCGGCAGAGCAAGCCGAACGCGCTGAATGCGTTTTTCTTCTCGTGAGTACATTACAGTGCATTCAAACAGTTTCTTCCATATTAGTAATGAATAACATCAACAAGTTTGCGGCAATAACATAGCCATGCCCACTTTGAAGGGACAGAGATGGGCACGCTTAGCTCTGCCAGTGATATAGGAACACATGGTGGGCATGCTGCGGAAACTGCGGCATTTGTCTTCACCACGATCTTAACGTGGCACGTTTCCGCTAAGGGTGGGCGAATATCTTAGCTGCGTTACAAACGTCGGCGAATGAATAGGGTACACTTCTAACGTATCAGTGTAAACGTGGCTGCTATCATTGCCGCTCGCGATTTGTTGCGTGCCCACAAGTGCAGATGAGAAGAATCGAAAGACGCCTTTTTTTGTTGTTTTTGTTGACCACAACCATTATAAAGCCTACACATAATGAAGGAAAGTTTGGTTGTAGCTTTTTTTTGTCGTAGAAGTGCAGAAAGTGATGAAAGGAATGAAATCGGGCATTTGCTTAAGAAAGTTTTTTGCATGCAGTCTGCTTGGTTTGTCTTGAAGAGTCGTTCGCATAGCAGTCGACAGATGGTAAGCGCGATCATTATTAGCTAGATTTGGCACATGACACATCGCTGCGGCAAGTTCGGGGTGAAATCGTTACATGGGAAATAAAAAAAATCGAATTTTGACGACAAAATTTAGGAGTGCGATCATATCGCGAGCGCAGTCATTATGCGAGTAAATACGGTAATAGGCTGTTTTTGGTTTCGTGCACTCTATGTTAAGGGATGCAAATGGTGACATACAACAGAATGCAAAAATGACTAATGAATTCAAGCAGGGCATGGGGCTTTTTAGGCAGATGCGTGCGTGTGCTATTTATAAAGCTCCCCATGGTATGCCTGAAGGCATTTTCTAACACTTTGGTAGAATACACTGACACCCCCTTATTAACTCTTCGAAACAACTCTTTTATATATTTGTACTAGAGATTTGAATATACTGTCATTCATAAAGTGTTTTATTAGATTTGAATTGTCATTTATTTTTGTGTAGCTGCTGTTTTTTCAGTTATGTCCTACGCAGTGGCAAAATATTTTTGTGGGCACTTTCCTGTGTATAAAATTTTCAGAAATAGCTTCATGCTGTATCTTATTTAGCTACTCGTATACTGCAAAGTGGTGATACCTATCCAAACGGCTTGTACAATTACTGGAACTATGCAAAAATATATTAGGCCACATTAAATAATTTTACAGATTGCAATTTCAATTAGATATCAGCATTCTGCGTATCTTGAAGAGTACGTATGCCAAATTTCGAAGTATAGGACAACTATAAGTGCATAAGGTTATTCTCATGCTATTGTGAGAAAATGTTTTTCAAGTATATTCAATAGTTTTTTTTCACAATAGTATGAGAAGTATGCAAGATTAGTAGGCAGGCCTCTCTGCCTGCCTACTAATTTTGCATACTTCTAGTAACTTTACATGCTCTTTGAATAGATATCGGCACTTTGCAGTCTACAAAGAGCTGAGGTAGCTACAGCACACTGCTTTTTGTGAAAACTTACACAAGAAAGTGCCCGCAAAGATCAGTGTATTTTCCCATTGTGTAGGACATAACTCAAGAAGCAGCTAAAGAAATACTAATGACATATATGACATCTGCATGAAGAACTCTACAATTTGCTCTCTTTTCAAGCCTCTAGCACGAATAATAAGACTGTTTCGAGTAATATTCAATCAGCAAAACATGCCCCTTGCTATAGTGACCTACAACATAGAAAGGCAAATTGAACGCAAGTCTTTTTGTTGAAGCGACTCTGGGCTGTCTTCCCAAGGGCTTCTGTTAAACACTGAAATTTCCTGCATTTACCAGAAGTGCAATACTCAAATGTTTGTGTATGTGCAATTGGCATTGGCAAACTAACAGAAAAAAAGACAGTTCTGTGAAATGAAGAACTGGCTATAACTTTGTTCGACATTTACATTTTGACTCCATATCTTTGTTTTGTGCTTTGTACTGAGTGTTTCAGCAGTGACTGCCGCTAAAAATTGAACATAACTGCTTCATGACAATGCGACAATTTTCGCTAACGGAAATTTATAGCAGTGGCAGGCATTATAATTACCGTACTCACTAACGTCTAGTTTGTAAGAACTCAGACTAGCACCAGTTCCGAGATACACAACCCAAAAAGACATGATCAGATAGGTTTATCTTCTACACAGAATTGTCCCATAAAGCTTACAAAATGTTTTGTGGCTAAGTAATATCTGCAACAGCAAAGCATGTTCCACCAAGTATGGCGATAAATATTTCAGAGCTGTCAGTCTGAGAACTCCTACAAACTAACAATACCTTCAGCACTGACTAGCCTCAATAATAGGATGTCAGCCATTTTGCTGAAATTAATAAAACTTCAATTATTGTGATCTTGTTTACGAAAACATTTGCAATTGTAATTCAGTTCTAGTATCTCACTTTTGTAAATATTTTCCAATTAGTTTTTCAGACTACAATTTTTGGTAATAGAGGTATTCATTGCAGAAAGATCTAGTGCATGGCACTTAATAATAAAGGTACTGGTCATCGTAGACTTTCTGTTGCACAGCTGTTTCTCGAAATCTGAAAGGATGTACCCGCCTCCTTATGTTAGCTAGAAACGAAAATCTGTCAGTATGTTTTGTTTAAAATACAGCTGATCAACCCGATAGTTAGGCTGCTTGCCAAATATAAATTATAACGATAATAGTGAAGGACCATAATAACAGAGATGCTGACTCATAACTATGCCCAGCTACATCCACGCAGCTGTGCCATACGATGTGCATGTGTTCAGAAGAGCCAAATGCCCCAGAGAGAAAGCCACAGTAACTCATTGTTTGTCATCTTGTTCAAGCAGATTATGCGCTAGCTGTAATTTATGCTCAGTAAATACATAAATCAGTCATGTCAGGTGTCTTACTTTAGGTTGCAAGTTCGAAGTTCTTGTAATCTTGCTTGTTTTTTATTTTGTTTTCTTTGTGAGAATGAGTCACTTGGTTGCCTTCGCACATATTCTCAAAACTGTTTCATCACTGCGAATCAGGAAATTTAATTTGCATATGAAATTCCCAGTTGCGAATTTGGTAGGCTTTGAGCTTAATTCTCTTATCTTTTATATGTTTATCTACCAAGTAGTCTTATCGTTCATTGAAACATATCCATGTAATGCAGAGAGGGCACCCAAATTATAAATATCTCTTCTTGCTTTCTACCCTGCTCTGGTGTTTTCAAAACCTAGCATTGATGCAATGGCCTGTCTGCAGAAAAGTAGTAAAGTGGCTAAATTTAAAGGTCAACAACATAATTAAGATACAAAGCAAAAATATAAGTTCGCAATTGTCCCCCATAACGAGAGTTCTGCTTAGAAGTTTAAAAAAATTGACATCCTGCTGTGGTGTGAGAATTGCTTTGGGTTCCAAGGGGACTACGTAGCACCTGTACTAGTGTATACAAAGCAAAAAAAAAGATCACTCCAGATTGGAGCGGCAGTGGGAAGTCAAGCACAGATGCTTTATTTCACGCACCATTAATGTGGTTTATCATCTCTTCCTGTTGTATGGGAATGCATACATTGGGAAGACAATCTTTTGCGCCATTGTTACCTTAGCGGGACACCAGAGAAAGGTAGAAATCGAGAACAGGTATTCACACTTGGTTGCCCACAGTGTGTTATTTGGATGTGTTTCACTCTACAAAAGACTACTGTGGTAGATAATCATAATGACAAAGACAAAAGAATTAAAAGAGGTATGTGTCGTCATCCGTCCGTGACCTCCAGTGTTTATAGAAACACTTTTTTGTGTATATGTGCCAAGCCGTAGGGAGGCTTTACGTAACTCAGTCATGCTTGCTTAGCTAAAGATTGGAATAAGGAAAATCACAAGAACATTGTATGAGTGATTTATAAATGTGGCACCTAAAGTAACTTATTCATGTACGTCCTGAGGATAGATTACAGCCAGTGCATAATGTGCTCTTACAGGATGACTTGTGATGAGTAAAAGAAGCCTTCCTCACATCTTCCTCTTTGTTTCTTTTGGATCTTTGTGCACTATGTGTATTGTTACAGCTGCGTGCATGCAGCTGGGTATAGTTTGTTTATGTGTTCTGCTTCCTCTCTTGTACTCATCATTCATGCGCTGTCTTTGCCGTAACAAAATACAGCTGCCTGTGCTACTTATTTTGTCAACATGTTTGCATTATGGAAAGTTTCGTATTAGCGGTTATTTCTACCTGTGAAATTGTCTGTGTCAGCTATTTTACTTAGTCTTGCAAAAGTATGCTTCTCAACATAAATAAATGATCAGTGTAAGTGTCGCTGTATTTATTTTTGTAATTTTGTCAGTTATGAGGTTTTTATACACTGTTGCATGTTGTATGACAGAATAAAATTGATGCACAACTTTTTAATGTGGTGTTTTTCAGATCAATTTTCATCACGCTAACATGCACAAATTGTGTGGGAAAAAGTGCCAACAAGAGTACCATAAGGTAAGACAGCTGTTTTTACTATTAGACTGGATTATCAATTGCCAACCAGTTGTTTTCAGCAAGCATAGCATAATGCATAGATAATGTAATCTAAGTTGGAATATTGTTTCTATTGCACTTCATTATATGGGTCTTCTTTGTACATAAGTGCAGCCTCTCTTATTTGTTATGTGTAGCTTACTTGCTTAGAATGTTAAGTCGTAAGTTAAGTCTTTTAGAACAGGGAAATAGGTTGAACTTATGAATATTTTGACATATTATAAGAGACTTGTGCAGTGGTGAATTAACCTTCTACATGAGTTACATAATGTTTTGGGGTCTCATTATGGTTCTGAGTGGCATTGCAGTGTCATGCATATGCAGCTGCAGGCTACATATTGGATATTTATTTAAGACTGTTTTGCTTAGTTGGCTATTGATTCCAGTTTAATGGTAAAGAGAACTGTCTTGCTTTCATAGTGATTCTGTGCTGACTTACACATTTGAATTTTCCAGAAGACAGTAACAAAGATTGATGAAATATTAACTTTTTCTTGCTAACCTGCCATGTGCTTTTTGTCAAGTTTACTGTGGATGCTTTGTTATCCTATGTTGTCTTTTCATAGTAGTCTTCTTGAGAACTAGCCATAGTCGTGTGTACTTACAGCAAGATTTGTTGACACATTTTGAAAAGCGGCTCGACACTGCCATGCAAGAGTGAAACGACTTGCAAAAGGCCGCATTTGCCGCTAGCATTTGCAAGAGGCCGGCACCACGCACTAAGGGTAACTTGATACACATGGTGGAGTCATCAGACTCATCTATAATAGTTACCTGAATCATTCTTGCAGTGTTCACGTGACACTTTATCTTGAGTCGTTCGACTCATTTAGAATTGTTAACGGACTCCCTCAGCACTAGTCTTGTAACCCTTTTGAGAGGGTATAGGCGACTATTACAACAGAGTATGCATGACTATTGTGTGCAGAGTCACGAGAACACGTTGTATTGAGCACAGATAGTCTCGGGACTCTCTGCCAAAAGAGAGTTCGGGTGTCTCCCACAAAGTGAGTCGTATACGTGACGAGTCCAGACTCTTCGAAAAGAGTAAGGGATACTCTTTTTTTTCTTAGTGTGTACGTACGTGGTGTACGGCGTTATGTGTGCGCTCGTTTCACATGTTTTACTTCTTACAGTCTCAACTGGCCACAACACCAGCCTCTCACGGCTTTCCCGGCACGGTCTGGATAACACAACGTACCAAAGCACAAAGACTAATGAAATCCTGCACATACGACGCCTTTACCATGGTGCCAGACCCACGGGGCAGCACACGCACGAGCGCACACCACCTTAACAAAACCACCGCTGTGCACCGACGATATGGTCGCTACAACGAAACATACCATGTGACTTCCTCTAAGGTTATCTCCTAGCGCTCGGAGTGGGTAAGGCCTGTCGTCAGTCATTTCCTTCCTCCGTGGAGGCGGTCGTAATAAGACAGGCCGCAGAAGATGTAAATGGCGCATTGTCACTGTTTTTTCGCGCTGGGGAAGATTTCCCCAAGATATAACTCAGGCACTTTTCATCACCGCCTTGATTATTTTGCCGTCTCAACCATTTAGCGCTTTCGTGCTGTCACTTTTTTCCTGAATCTTACTTTATTCTTCTTCCTTAATTTTGTACAATCTATAGTCCGTACTTGCGATTACTATCTTCTATTTTCTAAAAAGTTATGTTTGCGTTCTCACACCATGCATTCTTTGTGAAATGGTAGCTTATCCTAAATGGTTATGCGTAATTGTTGTCTGCCTAGTTCTTCCTTTCTTTTGGCGCTTTGCATTGCTGCGATTGAGAACTTGATATGGCAATTTTCGCATATGTACGCCTACTCAGGGGCGCTATAACGTAAAGCTATTTCAAACTTTTCTGTCGCAATTCTGCAATCAGCCCTCCCCGATTCGTCAAAAGTTTTCGGACTGCACCCACTTCACCTGCCTGTCACGCGATGTAACAAAACAGCGAGAACTCACCGCGTCAAAGTGACGCGTACGAGTTAAAGATGCATTACTATGCCGAACAAAACTGAGTTTTTCCCTTAATAGCCGAGGCTGCCCGTTCTGAAAGGAATAAAAGATGGCTGCGGCCGATCGCTCAGGCACTGGCTACTCGCACCTGACGGAGAGGATGGGTTTATTTGCGTACAATAAAACCTTTTGCGTGGTCTTGTAGCTATTTCGAGCATCTTCTGCACGTTTAAGACCTCACTCTGCCAACTCTTCTTTGCCGAGGATCCGTTTTAGCGGCATTCTTAACCTTCCGTTGCATGCCGCCGCGATTTTGGACCAGCTACCGCAAACTAAATAAAGGAAAGCGGACCAATCGCAGACGCCGGTACTACCTTCTTCATTGGGTTATCGATTTTCTGTGCACAATCTCGGTCCCATCTAATCCCTCTCCACTTGAGCGTGCGGCTCGTTTCTAGTCAGCCAATTAGATACGACAGGCCGCTAAGTGTAGACAACGTTATTCGTTTCTGAAGCAAACAAAAGTGACTTCCTATAAACGACCAGAGCGTTGCTTAGCCCGATGCTTGCGTAGGCGGTTACGTCAGTTTGACGTCAAGAGGTTGGCATACAACAATATTGGAATAGTTTTACCTTATAGAGCCCCAGTTATGCAATGAGGTTTGTATTGCTTACTAGTGCCTTCCCCTGCGTACTTTTTCGCATTTTTAGTTTGATTTTTGTATTTCGTTGTGTAAATAATGCTATAGTTACGCGATGCTGTTTAAATGGTTTGCTGAATAAAGCTTGTTTTACGTTGATCTACACGTATTAACCCCTTACCCAATGCCTTCCTGAAGACCCTTCTAAGGTACCCGTAAAACATAATAAATGCCACAAAATAAACATGTATTATGCACACATGAAAGAACTTGACTGGAATGTTTGTGCTCGCTGCAAATAACACTTTATTCAATACTTTTTTTTAGTTAATTTACTGCCTTTTTGGGTGGCAACGATACATTGCCTTCGTAGTTGTATATTTGTATCAAATATATAGAATAAATATTCACTATAAACAAGTGAATATTTGCATACTTTTTATTTCCCGTATCATGCGCAATCTTTCGCTCTATCCAGCCTTGAGATCGGCTCGCAGAATGTCATGAGAGGCAAACTCACAAAGTAGAATACACAGATTTTCTTTATTCCACAATAGAAAAAGAGAAATCTTTGTGAAAACTTGCTGCGCCTTAGCTAAAACATTCTTTGTGCATTGTACATTTGAGTGATACGGCGCCTCTAATATTTGCCTTTGGACTAGAGTGATTATTCTTGCCAGTTAGGCTTGTCCGTTTGCTGCAAAAGCCATCATTGGATACATAGGAAAGCATATATTGTTCTTATACTGCTAGATAATAATTCTGACTGCTTTCGCTTGTGAGTTCATGCATGTCAATACGCGCAACACTGGCTTCTGTTAGTAAAAATGTTCAATATTTCATAAGCAAACGGCAAGGTGAGCACCGTTCCTTTGGTGACTTATCAAGAGTAAGGGTTACTGTGGTGATTGGGACAAATAAAAATAAATAAATAAATAAATAAATGCACTTATGGATGTACGTGCCAGAAACTGGAGATAATTCCGAGGCACGCCGTAGTTGGGGCTCTGGAATATTTCTAGTACCGGGAGTTCTTTTACGTTTACCTATAAGTCTCACTATAATAAGACTTATAAGGTGAGGGATTGCAGCATGCTTCGGTGGATGGATCATACCACGTCTTGCTTCACGCCCTACAATGATGGCTAAATGCACAGACAAAAGCGAATGCGGAAGCCAGCTGGCGACTCAATTAATGCCTTAAAATCAGCTCACGAAACTATAAACAATACATATGACGCGCAAATCGCGAAGTTTAGTGCGTTTCCCCCACACGAACTCTTGCTGATATGTTCCACCTATACATATTATTACGCTATTATCGGTAGATACCTGTGAGACGAGCCGCCGCGAGAACGACGACGAAGTGGGTCTGTGCCATTGGCGCGAAAAAATGTCGGCCTGGTGCTCTGACTCCAGTCCAATGTAAATAGCTTATAAGTAGCCTCTTCTGTCTGTATCTTTCTACACGTAACATCCTGGTGAAGGTGAGCGATCCGCGTCCTCGCCACGGAACACCGGAGTGGTCGGTACATCGAGCTTGTCATCATGCCTCCCGTTGACGAGACCACCTCTGCAATGGCTTCGGCTTGTCCGACTGCTCCCGTCGTTACGGTTGCCCAACATCACGACCCTGGTGTGTTCTCTGGCCTGGAGGGCAAGGCATTGACGAATGGATCCAGCTATATGAACATGCCAGCGCTAATAACAGGTGGGACCCAACGATCATGCTCGCTAATGTCATCTTTTATCTCGGCGGCACCCCACGCGTGTGGCACCAGACGCATGACGACGAGATAACCAGTTGGGACAATTTGAAAGAGAAGCTACGGGAACTGTTCGGCGACCCCCTTGGCCGCAAGGTTGCCGCGAGAAAGGCTCTTGTGTCTCGTGTTCAGACATCTACAGAGCCGTACGTTTCATACATCCTCGACGTCTTGGCTCTATGCCGAAAAGCTGACGACGCTATGTCTGACGCTGATAACGTTTCACATGTCCTAAAAGGCATCGCCGACGACGCTTTCAATTTGCTTGCTTTCGGCAACGTCTCGACAATCGACGCCATCATTAAAGAATGCCGTCGCCTTGAACAGGCTAAGAGCCGCCGTATCACATACCAAATCACGCGGCTACCCAACACTGCTGCTACGTCGACATGTGAGGGTCGACCACGTCAGGCTACCCCCTGTGACGACGTCACCCGTATTGCTCGCCGCGAGCTCGAGGCCGCCTGTTCGCCAGCTTTCGCCGCGACGCCTCCCGATCCGCCAGCAACCACGATTGCGATGATTCAGGCTGTAGTCAGACAGGAATTTGCGAACATGTGGCTGAACTCCGTGTGTACAACGTCTCAACCCAACGTTCCCCAGTTCTCTACCGGCCCTCCTCGTCCCCGACAGTCCTTTTCTGCCATATCTCGCTGCAACCCGTCCGAATGGCGTACCCCTGATGACAGGCCGATCTACTTCCACTGCTGACGCATCGGCCACGTCGCTCGTCACTGCCGCAACCGATGGCCACCACCTCCTCGGACGTACGCCGCCACTTATTCCCACACTTTTGGACCTTCTGTTCCCTGTGCCACCCGCCAGGAACCCACTGTTAGAGATGCGCCTGCTCCGAACCTTCGCTACAACCACTCGCCCTCACCTCGACGCCATCAGTCTCGTTCACCCCAAAACCGCCACTTCTCTTCGCCGCCTATCGCCTCCCGGACCCAGCCAGAAAACTAGGCACTACAGCTTCTGGAGGTGAAGCTGCGTTGTCAAACCTGCCCTCAAATCCTCTGCTCACGTTACCAACGAAACAAAACCTTCTTGACGTGGACGGCTATGCTGCCACAGCACTCATCGATACAGGCGCACATCTTTCTATTATGAGTGCTGCCTTTTGACGACGACTCAAAAAGCTCCTCACCCGCGCGTCGGCACGCGTCGTCCGCGTTGCGGATGGCGGTACTGTGCCTATTATCGGCATGTGTACGCCACGAGTCAGCACTGACGGCCGCCACACCCCTGTCCTCTTCACCGTGATTGCTCATTGCCCCCACGACCTAATTCTTGGCCTCTGCTTTTTCTCCGCGCATTCTGCTCTTATTGACTGCTCTGCCAGTACCCTTCGCCTTCAGTTGCCGATTTTCGCAGAACCTTCTGAAGCACACCAGTGCCGCCTGCGCCCCACCGACTTTATTCGGCTGCCGCCAAAATCAATAGCCCATATTGAACTCTCGTCTTCCCCACCAGTCCCTGATGGCGAGTACCTCGTCACTCCTCTGCCCGACATTCCACTACAGTATGACGTTACCGTGCCTCACAGTATACTTACTATTACTGCGAACCGCACTCGCATACCTATTTTTAACTTTGGATTGGCAAAGCGAATCCTACCGCAAGGTATTCGCCTTGCCAACGTTGATTGTCTCGGCGGCCATCAACCATCACGTGGCAGCGTTATCAAGCGATGCTTCTTGCGAGCTTAGCAGGCCCATCGTGCCAGCCTCGGCCGCCGATCCCAAGATACAGAAAATGGTTGCGACGGACCTGTCTTCTGCGCAGGCTGAAGACCTTTACCAAGTATTATCGTCCTACAGAGATGTTTTCGGCTTCGACAATCGCCCGTTAGGCCAGACGCTTGCGGTCAAGCATCGGATTCGTACTGGTGATGCTACTCCTATTCACCTACGACCGTACCGAGTTTCTGCGTCAGAACGCTGAGTAATTCAAAGCGAAGTCAACAAAATGCTAGACAAAAACATCATTGAGCTTTCTTCGAGTCCCTGGGCGTCAGCTGCAGTGTTGGTTAAGAAGAAGGATGGCACGTGGCGCTTCTGTGTAGACTAGCGCCATCTGAACAACATTACTAACGAGGACGTCTACCCGCTCCCACGTATAGACGACGCCCTTGACTGCCTCCACGGTTCCAGCTATTTCTCTTCTATCGATCTTCGTTCTGGATACTGGCAGATTGCTGTTGACGATATGGACAGAGATAACACCGCGTTCATCACACCTGATGGCCTATGCCAATTTAAAGTAATGCCGTTTGGATTATGCAACGCCCCTGCCACCTTTGAGCGTATGATGGACTCCTTGCTCCGTGGTTTCAAATGGTCCACATGACTCTGCTACCTCGACGACGTCATCGTCTTCTCGCCCACGTTCGGCACTCACCTTGAGCGTCTAACAGCTATACTTGATGTATTTCGAAAGGTGAAGCTGCAACTTAACTCGTCCAAATGTCGTTTCGGCCGCCGCCAAATTACTGTTCTGGGCCACCTCGTTGAGCTTCCGGAATACAGCCTGACCCCGACAAAACTCGCGCTGTCCGAGACTTTCCGGTTCCGAAGACAGCCGCAGACGTTCTAAGTTTTGTAGGGCTATGCTCGTACTTTCGTCGTTTTGTTCAAGATTTTGCGGTAATCGCTAGAGCCCTCACTAATCTTTCGAAGAAAGGCTTACAATTCTCCTGGGGTATTGCAAAAGCCGCCGCCTTCTCTCGTCTCGTCATTCTTTTCTCCTCACCACCCATTCTCGCCCACTTCGACCCTGATGCCCCTACAGAATTGCGTACAGATGCCAGCGGTCATGGCGTAGGTGCCGTCTTAGCCCAGCGTCAGCGTGGCCAGGATCGCGTTATTGCTTATGCGAGCCGCCTCCTCACACCATCGGAGCGCAACTATTCCATTACGGAACGAGAATGCCTTGCTGTAGTCTGGGTGGTTAGGAAGTTCCATCCTTACCTTTACGGTCGCCCTTTTTCCGTAGTCACTGACCACCATGCCCTCTGCTGGCTCTCATCGCTAAAAGATCCTACAGGCCGGCTTGGTCGATAAACTTTGAGGCTACAAGAGTTTTCATATTCCGTGGTCTACAAGTCTGGCCGCCTGCACCAAGACGCTGACATCTTGTCGCGTTACCCTGTTGACAATTCTGACTCCTCCAATATTATCAGTGCTGCTTGCGTATTCTCTATATCGCAGCTGCTTCATTTCGCCGACGAGCAAGGTCGTGACGCCAACATCAGAGCATTCACCGACTGTTTTGAACACTCTCCCACCGACGGCACTCTACGCCTCTTCGTCCTCCGCAACGGTACTCTGTACCGTCGTTACCTTCATCCGGGCGGCTCTGAGTTCCTACTTGTCATACCTAAACACCTCCGTTCCACCGTTGTAGAAGAGCTTCACGACGCACCAACGGCAGGACACCTCGGCGTATCTCGAACCTATGACCGTATACGTCGCTGTTTTTTCTGGCTGGGCCTTGCCCGTTCTGTATGACGTTACGTCGCCGCGCTTGCGAACTTTACCAACGACGCAAGAATCCTTCCCAGCTCGCCGCTGGTTACCTGCAGCCGCTCGACATCCCTGCAGAGCCCTTCCATCGTTTCGGCTTAGACCTTCTCGGCCCATTTCCGGAATCTACTTCAGGAAAGAAGTGGGTTGCAGTCGCGGCTGACTACGCGACCCGCTACACCGTAACCCGCGCTCTTCCGACCAGTTGCGCAACTGACGTTGTGGACTTCCTTCTACATGATACCATTTGGATGCATGGTGCTCCGCGTCAATTGCTAACAGACCGTGGCCGCACGTTTTTGGCGAAAGTCATTGACGACATCATGCGGGCCCCCTCCATTCAGCATAAATTTCCTACCTCCTACCACCCTCAAACGAACGGTCTCACTGAGCGTTTGAACCGCGCCCTTATAGACATGCTATCCAAATACGTTTCAGCCGACCACCGTGACTGGGACCTGACTTTACCGTACATTACCTTTGCATACAACTCCTCCCGTCTCGAAACTGCGGGCTTTTCTCCGTTTTACCTCTTGTATGGCCGCGAACCAACGCTACTACTAGACACCGTGCTTAAACCACAGCTTACCACCGTCTACCACCGTCTACCACAGCTTAAACTAGCGCTTATGCCCGTGATGCAATCGCCCGTGCTGACCATGCTCGTCAACTTGCGCGCGTTCGTCTACAAGTCTCTCAAGGCAAACAGAAGCGACGCTACGACCTCCGTCACCGTGATGTCCATTTTGCACCCGGTACTCTCGTGTTGCTTTGGTCACCATCGCGTAAAGTTGGCCTTTGTGAGAAACTGCTTTCCTATATACCGGCCCATATCGCGTACGCCGCCAAGTGACTGATGTCACCTATGAAATTGTTCTAGCCACGCCCACTACGTCCTCCGGTGTGACAACCAGTGACGTTGTCCACGTCACCCGACTCAAGCCCTACAACTCTCCACGTGCCTTGGATATTTAAAAGCGCTGTGACGGCGCTTTTGCCGCCGTGGGGTAGTATTACGATATTATCGGTAGATACCCGAGAGAGGAGCCGCCGCGAGAACGACGACGAAGTGGGTCTGTACCTTTGGCGCGAGAAAATGTCGGCCTGGCGCTCTGGCTCCAGTCCAGTGTAAATAGCTTGTAAATAGCCTCTTCCGTCTGTACCTTTCTACACGTAACAATATTCCCGTGAATATGTTGGGAGTATGTGTGTGGGAAGAAATTATGCATATCCAACGTTATGTGGGAATCGATGCAAGCGAACCTTTCGGTGCTGTTTGCGTTCACTCAGGATATTTAGCTGTGATGTTGACAGCCTACGACAGTGGTGATAATGAGGTTAAATGGTACCTCGCGTGTAACACTTGTGCTTGTCTACGCAGAACGCTCAGCGAGACGTGTTTGCTCGAACCGTTTTTGTACTTCCTTGTTAGTACCCAGCGAAAAAGTTGGCACTGTTATCTTCTCACACGGGCACATCGCATCGCGGCTGAAGTGTTCATTTACTGGACAGTCGCTTAGACGCTGCGATGCCATTCGTGTGGCTTTGCGTCAGCACGCCCTGCGTCAGTTGTCCGCGGGTACAAGTTTGCACGGTGTTTATTTTTCGAAAATAGCAGAAGCGTGCCGTATCGTAAGTTGAACCAAACTTTTTTTACACTTTGTCCACAAATGTTCCGGCGTCTAGCAGTAGCATTTCTTTCATTGAAGAGAACCCAAGCGAAGTATGCTTTCTGACAACGGCTTTGCCTTCTACGCGATCACCGCCCGTATGCAAGCTGCCAAGATGGAATAGTGGCTGCTATTCACCCGTTTTGTCAGGACGTAGGCTTAACGTATTCTGTGACTCTTTTTGGAGCGCAGGGGCGCTATAACGTAAAGCTATTCCAAGCTTTTCCATTTCTGCTGTCAGCCCTCCACGATTGGTCCAAAACTTTTTTCGACCACGCCCACTTCACGTGTCTCTCACGCGACGTCACGAAAACCGCGATACCTCCCCATCTGATATGATGTGTACTCACTGATTATGCATGATTCGACAGAAAAAAGAGAAACAGTTATTTCTGATTCGACCCCTTTTCGCCCTTAGCCCTCGGCTATTGGTAAATAGTTTTCGGGCTGCACCCACTTCACCTGCCTGTCTCGCGACGTCACAAAACCGCACAAACTCACCGCGTCAAAGTGACGTGTACGCGATCAAGATGCATTAATATGCCGAAGAAAACTGAATTTTCTTCGGAATAGCCGCAGACTGCCTCGTTCCAAAAGGAATAAAAGATGGCTGCCGCCGATCGCTGAGACGCTGGCTACTCGCACCTGCCGGAGAGCATGGGTGCACTTGCGTATAATAAAACTTCTTGCATGGCCGTGTAACGTTTTCGAGCCGTTTCGGCACGTTTACCACCTCATTCTGCCAACTCTCCTTTGCTGAGGGTCAGTTTTAGCGTTATTCTTAAGCTTCCGTTGCGTGCCGGCGTGATTTTCGACCAGCCACCACAAGCTAAGTAAGGGAAAGCCCACCAATCGCAGACGCCGGCACCACCCTCTTCATCCGGTTATCGATTTTCAGTGCACTGGCTCTGCCCCAGTGAATCCCTCTCCACTTGAGCGTTCTCCTCGCTTCTTGTCAGCCAATTAGATACGACAAGCCGCTCAGTGCAGGCAATATTATTCGTTTTTCAAGCAAACAAAATGACCTCCTATGCACGAGGAGAGCGTTTGATTGGTCTGTTCAGACAGCGCTGCGGGTGACCGCCCGGTGCTTGCGTCGGTGGTTACGCAAATTTGACGTCAGGAGATTGGAATAGAAGCATATTGGAATAGTTTTACGTTATAGGGCCCCAGCTCTTAAGGCGGGATATGATCCGGCGTAACCCGGGCGCGCGCCAGGCCCGGAGCATTCACGGGTGGTCTGCGCGGGAATAAAGCAGGTCCGATCTCACGCCAGAGCCGGCAGAGTCGCTGAACCACAGTGCGTCGCGTGCTAGCTTGGCTGGTCGTGGGCGTAATGGAGAAATCGTGCGGGATTGGCGCCCTTGCCAAACGAAAAAGCGCTCCCTCGCAGCGCACGTGTGTGCATGCGCATCGGCGACAGCCCAACGTCGCGCTGCTGCGGGCCACATTCAATGCGCCGAGCTATAGAGGGACCTAATTTTTGGCGATCTTGGTGTCACCGGCGGGACGCATCCGACTTCACCGGCCGCTGCGTGTCCCGCTGGGCACGCCCGACTGCATCCGCGCCCTTTGGCCGCCCGTTCCTGCGGCGAGCTTCGGCGTCGGCGTAACCGAGCCAACGAGCACAGCGGAAGATGAAAGACGCCAGGAGGAAAGCGGAGGGTTTGGCGATTGGATGAGAAGAAAACCGTGGTGGGGTAAAGATGGCTACGAGATAATGCTAAGTAGCGAGCGTCGCCGGGGGGGTCTGTCGACGGCGGCCGCCATGAATGGTGCCCCCGCGTCTTCTCCGCGCTGTCTCTGGCTATCTCCAGAGCATGTATCCTGCGATAATCGCCTCGCCGATACTATCGCCTTCGCAGGACGTATGCTCAACCAGCCCATCAGCGTGCACCTGACGGCGATACTGTCGCCGAGGCGATACTATCGTCGAAAGTGATCATCGCAGAATATGTTCCAGATTAGTGAGGCAGTCGCGCCATACTTCACTCCGTTTGCAACGTTGCTCGCGAGACAGACTGTCGCGCCAGCCAATATACAGCGAAATGAAAACACGCATAGAGTTGCGCTAAAGTTTCTCGTGATGGAGTATCGTAATTGTCGGTTATTTTTTTCTACGATACTATATTTGTCCTTTCAGGCCTATTACACGTTAGTACAAAAATAAGCCTTGTAGCCTATACAGTTCTTTTGCGTGTGGCTAACGAGTTATTACAGCCGTATAGAGGGCATTGTGTTGATGGCCAGGCAGTTCCAGAGGCCATTGTGGCGATGCCCCCGACGCTCTCGCTGGAATGGGCTCAGAGTAGAGTGTCGAACCAAAACCTTTTTCCGTTCCCGTTGTATTTTCGGTTCGCCGAATGTGCTTCCGTTCCGATTCGACTACCGAGCGAAAAAATAACGCTGTAAACCAGTTCGAACAGGTTTCATTTCATTTTAGGAACTGTATATTAACTACAGGAAAACACTACTGGTAAGCTTCACTGAAATATTATGCTAATTGTTTCTTCTTCAGGCCGCACTTTGTTCCAAAAGAATTAGGCAGAGAACACTAATGCCGGAATATATGTGAAGCGAAGCTTTATTGATTAAGAGAGAGAGAGAGAAAGAGAGCGTAGAATATACTGAGGAAACGCAGAGAGTCCTCCAGCCTGAGAGCGAACGGCGAGAGAAGAAGAGGGGACGGAGAGGTAGTTATGAGGACAGGCGTTAAGTAGCATGCGAGAGGTTTGTTCACAGCCTTGAATATATGCCTGTGTTACACAGACTGACCACCAATATTTGTTGTACCCATCTTTCTTTCAGTGCAATGGAAATCTTACAGGTAAGAGTTTCGAACTACGCAACGCTAACGCAGAAAATGCCATGGAACATTTTTGCCAGAATTTTTCTATCTGCAATGACGATGTATAGTCGTTCACAGGAAGCATGCTGGACACAGTCATGCGTGAGCACGATAGCGATTACACTGGTGTAGCGATGGAGGAGACGACAAGCATGGTCGTAGCCATAAGAAACCGGCCATATCTCCAACTTCGATTCCAACTGACGTCGTAAAGGCTGAGAGTCGAACCCACGACCTTTGGTGCTAATTAAGGCGAAACTAACTAAGACACAGTTTATTAGGATATAGTTAAAAAAGGCACTCTGATCCCCTTATATGGGCGAATCGGCCGATTTCCAGATTGAATTTCCCTTGACTCCGTGAAGGTGGAGATCCGAACCCACGACCTTTGGTGTTAAGGCGAAGTCTCCGGACACTCGAACCGATGGCCCAACATGGAGACATAGGTGAACCGATCATATGTCCAAGTTGGATTCCAATTGACGCCGTGATGGTCGAGAGTTGAACCCACTACCTTTCCCCGACTTTGGGTGGGAGTCGAACCAGCAACCCTTGGTGTTAATTAGGGCGAAGTTAATTAAGGTGGATTTAATTAGGGTACTTTAACCCACGGCTTTTGTGGCAGAGAACAAGTAATAGGAAGTAAGAGCGCATTAGAATTAATACGTGAAGTAATGTAATGAATGTCTCGTGAGCACGCAGGTTTTTCGTCTTCATCCTCTTTCGCGTACACTAAAGTGACTTCAACTTTTGTAGATCTGCATTAAAGTTCACACCATTTCTGGCATTTGCGGAGCGGGAGATCGTCAGGTATGCTTAATAATTTCTCGGCTACATTTAGGGTTCTCACGTTTAAACATCAATCTTATAAATACTCTTGACTTCTGAAGAAAGGCTGCCACATTTACGTCTAGTCGCTTACTCGTGGTCTCAGTATGGTGTAATAGACGTTCTTGCTGATCAGCGAGGCTATGCTGAGCACCGACGAGTCGGCGGAGGACATCACGGCCGACGTGATGGCACCCAGGCCGATGATGGAGACGACCGATGGCGTCAGGTAGCGTATGGCAAACGGTAGCACGGCACCGATATCCTGCTCGTTCAGCCGATGAGAGCCCGCGTAGCCCACCGCCGTGAAGTCTGCAAGACGCGACACCCGTGGAAAGCTCCGTAAGATTCCGTTATTTATTGCCATTATGTTACTGCGAGAAACTGCATACAGTGGGCATACTAACAAGGCAAAACGCACAAGGCTGCAACAACGGTAGGGCTAGAGCTTACAGCCCTCATAGACTCACCGTCGTCGTCCAAGCACCGACTAACGAATCGTCAGCGCGTCACAAACCACAAACACCATCACATTATCCGATGGCAGTGTGACCACGCTCCTGGCGCAATTAGTGCTCGGGTTGAGAACGGTACAATTTCAGGCGCGAGAAATGAACTATGTCACGCGTGATTCTGGCAGACGGAGACCTGCGATTTGCTGGGGAGGTCCAACCTCTTATGACCTGTTGCCGCGATTACGCATCATACCGGTTTTAAGCCGCACCACCTGAAGAAAACATTTGTAGCCGCTACTCCTGGGCTCAGAGGGAATCTAGAGATGTCTGGCAACGTGTGGGAAAGGCAGCCCCCTCTACCCTCTATTCAGTAAAGAGCTGACGGCTGCCATTTCTCCAGTTGATGCCGATGAAGAACATTTCTCAGTATCCATCAATTCACATCCGTCTCCATTCAAGGTATTAAGTATTTTGAATGTAAGAAAATGCTGCATAAGGAGCACTTGGTTTACTAACGCACGCAGATCGCGTAAATAATTTCTTTTTGAAGATCACTTGTTCTTTGTCGCATTTTCGCATCATCAGGCTGTAGCGTCCCGATTGGAGCACAACTTCCCTGGGATTTGGTCAAAGAACTAGTAATTGTTTTTTGCGGTTATAATGCTTTTCGTCCGTGATTGGTTTCTGAAGATTAGTAGGTTTTCTTGTTTTATTTCTCCAAACGTGCGTGACTTTGTCGTGTTTTTGCATCAATATGTAGCGTCGCTGTTTGCGCACAACTTCATCTTGCTTGAGTTGTGGTCAAAGACGTAGTAATTGTGTTTTTTTTGCAATTATTCAATGCTTTTCATTTGTGATGGACTCCAGAAAGCTCTACGGGATCAGGGGTCCACCCGTTGAAGAAAGCGAAGATAGTTGCCTCAGCGACAGCTGTTCGGAATACAGCCCTGACACAGAACGCGCTGTCCCAGCAGATCAATCTGGACAGTCTGGGAGCGACACAGGTGAGTGAGTGAGTGAAAACTTTATAGCAAATGTCCGGCGATTTGGGCGGGGTGGTGCCAAAGCCACCCCAGCCTAGGTGACGGCCTCGAGTCCTTGGACTCGGGGGTCTTCCTCGGCGTGCTGGACGGCCCACAGTTGATCGGCGAGGTCGTGGCTGAGCAGGGCCGCCTCCCAATGCGCCCCTCGGTTCTATAGACTGCCATTTCTGCCCCGTTCGTTGTGGACTCCTTCTTCTCGCTACCGACGCATGCCCACAGCATGTGCTGCAGCGTCGCTCTGGCTCCCAACGCTTTACAGTCGTGGACGGCTAAACGTCGGGGTAGCAGAGGTGAAGGATCGCCGGGTTGGGATATGTGTGTGTCTGCAATAACCTCCAGGCAACCTCCTGTTTCTTGTTTAGTTTGGCGTGCGGTGGTGGGTATTTACATCTCTTCAATCTGTAGTGTTGCGTGATGTCTCTGAAAGTAGTCATGCGATCCCCCACGTCCACTTCCGCATCGCTCTCGCGGTGGGCGAAACGTCGGGATTGCCGGCAGGCGCCGCGGCTCGACATGTAAGTCCTCGAGCCGTGGCGTGGGCCGTCTCGTTTCCCGGGAGTGGTGGGTCCGTGTGGGCGTAGGTCCACACTAGGAAACTGTCGTTTTTGCGGCAAATATTGCCCTGTTGAATTTGAAAAATGCGGGCCGCTTCCCGGGAGATCCGGCCGCTAGCGTATTAGCGTATCGCTGCCTGCGAGTCACTTAATATCATCTCGGCGTCGGGGTGGCTACAGCGAAGGCTATCGCTGCTTGCTCCGCCGCCTCCGTCTCTTCCGTGAGTATCGTCGCGCTCGCGACGCAAGTTCCGCTGTGGTCCGTGATTGCGACCGCGAAAACACGTTGCCGCTCGTAACGGGCCGCATCTGCGCAAACAGTTTCTTTGTTGTTGCCGTATTTCTTTTGCAAGTCTCGCGCCCGCCAACGTGATGCGTCGGGTGCATGTTCTTGAGCAACGGCGAAGCGGCGATGCGCTCGCGAATCGGTGTGGGTATCGCGACCTTTTCGCCCTGCTGCGTGTGGTAGCTGATGCCCAGCGTCTCGAGGACGTGTCGTCCGGTTCTGCTTTTTGCCAAACGCTCGTACTGCGCGACGTTGTGTGCTTCTATTACCTCGTCTAGGGTATTGTTTAAACCCAGCTCGAGAAATTTATCCGTGCTGGTATTGATCGGCAATCCTATGGCACGTTTCTACGCCTTGCGGATGAGGCGGTCTAGTTTCGTTCGTTCGGCAAGCTGCCACCTGAGGTAGGAGGCGAAGTACTTTATGTGACTGGTTACGAATGCCTGTACCAGGCGGATCGTATTGCTTTCTTTCATTTCTCTATGTCTGTTCGTGACACGTTTCAGTAACCGGATCACTTCATCGACCGCACGCTCTTGTCTGCGTACTGTTTCGCCGCTCTGGCCGTTGGCCGACAGGTGCAAGCCCAGTTCCCTAATGTTGTGAACATGCGGGTTAACGATGCCGTCCGATGTGAGTACTCTAATTTCTGTGCCTGCGCGCTCCGCTGCGGACTCGGTGTTCCTGGGTTGTGGCTCCTGCGCGTGGGTCTGTAGAGCAGGAGCTCCGATTTGGCCGCGGAGCATTCGAGGCCCGTGTCGCGCAGATACTCCTGCACCGCGTCGACAGCCGCCTGTAAGGTTTGCTCTACGTGGCTGTCACTTCCCTCAGCAACCTAGAGCGTGATGTCATCGGCGAACAAGCTGTGGTGGGGGCCTTCTATCTCTGCCAGTTTCTGGGGTAAGCCGAGAAGCACGACGTTAAAGAGCATGGGCGAGATGACGGAGCCCTGCGGCGTGCCCGTGCAACCTATGTCTATGTCTTGCGATTCCAGTCCGCCGATCACAATGCGTGCACGGCGAGCCGTAAGGAAGTCCCGTACGTAGTCGTACGTTCTCTCGCCCAGTCCCAACGCTCGTATGCTTTCAAGTATCGCGGCGTGTTTTACGTTGTTGAACGCCTTTCTGAGGTCAAGACCGAGTATTGCTTTTGTGGATCGAGTGGGATTGTCTACGATGTGGTGTTTGAGTTGAATCATGACGTCCTGCGTAGAAAGGCCCCGACGGAACCCCAGCATCGTGTGCGGCAGCATGTCTCGGTCCTCGAAGTAGTGGGTAAGGCAAGTGAGAACCGCGTGTTCCATGACCTTGCCGACGCAGGACGTCAGGGATATTGGTCGAAGATTGTCGATCTGTACTCGTTTGCCCGGTTTGGGGATCATAATTATGCGCACCGTTTTCCACGAGCTCGGTATCGCGCCGGCATTCCAGCACACGTTAATGTAATCCGTCAGCCGTTCTACCGACTCGTCCTCCAAGTTGCGGAGCGCTTTATTGGTTACACCGTCCGGGCCCGACGCCGATTTTCTGTTGCGCTTGTGCAGTATTGCCCTCACCTCTGCTACGCTAAAGTCCTCATCTAGCTGCGCGTTACTCTCACCCGCGTACGCCGGATACGCGACGGGGCTAGTTGCCTTGACGTAACGGGTTCGCACGGCTTCTAGAAAGTCCGCGGACGTGCCTTCGTAGTCGTGTACTAGCCTGTTGATGTTATGCGCGTGCGCTGATTTGGCCTCCTCAGGATACAAGAGATGTCGGAGGAGGTGCCATGTCTTGGCCATTCTTAGCTGGTTCTCCATACCGTTGCCCGTCTCCTCCCATTGCGTTTTGCATACTTGCAATGCGTGGTCTTTTATGTCTCTCTTTAGCCGTGCTATGCATCTGCGTAGCGTTCGATTGTGTCGTTGACGCTTCCACCTGTCTCGCAGGCTGCGCTTGGCTTCCCACATGTGTAGGAGTTTACTATCTATCACCTCTACGTGTGCTTTCTGCGTTACTTCCCGCGTTGCCTCTTCAACGTCCCTCCTGAGCGTCGCGGTCCAGCTGTCAATGTCGTCGATGGCCTCGGTGCCGCGATTATGCTCTTTCCGGGCTTTGTGAAGCGCGTCCCATTCTATCAGCCGATAGTGGTTGCCCTTGGTGCCGTTCCGATGACCGTGGTGAGGGTAGTGCGGTCCCACCGCGACGTGGACCTAGATCACCGAGTGATCGCTACCCAAGTCCTCCTGCGTGTTATGCAACCGCGTGCCAGCGACCTTCTTCGTAAACGTGAGGTCGGGCGAAGTGTCCGCACATACGCTGTTGCTCTTGGGTGTGGGCGTGGAAGGGTCCGTAACGAGCTCCAGCCCCTCATTCTGAGCGTCTTCCCACAGGCGCTTACCCTTCGGCCTTTCGTACTTGTAACCCCAGACCGCGTGAGGCGCGTTGAAATCACCTGCGACGATTAAGGGCCCGTCGCCGACTGCCTCGCTCGCCTTTCGCAGTAACGTGCTAAAGCGGTGTTTGCCTTTGGGTCTACTTCACACGTTCAATACAAACAGGCCGCACCCTTTCGTCGGAATAAGCTCGCTGAGTACGTGCGGTATTCTAACGTTCTTGAGTTCGCGTTGCGCCACGTTGAGGTTGCGTCTAACAGGCGTTGCAGCGGCCGGCGGTGCTCCCACGGTCACGGCCACGTCGATCGCTTTGTAACCGGCCAGCTTGACCGGGTCGTTGGTTTCTTGTAATAGTATTACGTCGGGCCGTTCCCGGTTGCGCATGAATTGTTGAAGATACCCCCGTTTCTTCCTGTACCCCCTGCAGTTCCACTGCCAGATTGTGAACGTGTTCTGTGTGTTACGCTGTCGTGGACGTTGTGTTTGTGTGGTGTCGTGTCGAGCCATGGTGACTGTCCACATTATTATTTGCCGTCCGGCTGATCCTGCACCGCTTCGTCTGGCACCAGCCTAAGGTACGGTTTCCCACTCGTCCGTACAGGGCGGCCCGCTACGCCCGGGAACCGCCTTTCAATATTGTCTATGCGCGATTGGAGCGTCGCGACCATTTGAGTGAGTTGTGCTATAGCACTGCTCAGCTGTTCGGTTTGCGCGGTTTGCTGAGCTATTGCGCGGTTCAGTTGCAGTGCTTGCTGCGTTTGTTGCGTCGTCATCGCGTCTATCTTGTCTTCGAGTCTGTCGACTCGCTCGCGGAGTTTCTGCTCGCGTGTTTGCAATTTGGTCTCGGTCTGTTCCGGGTCTAGCGCCTTCCGTTTAGTAGGAGCGGGTTGTGCGTCCTGCGCCTCCATGACTTCCTCTGCGCTCTTGACCATTCGAGCAGTTGCGTCTGCGGCGACGGGTTTGGTCAGAGGAGGAGGAGAGGGAGTTGCTGGGGCCCCCTTTACCGTGGTAATTTCGTTCTTTAGCCTAGTATTTTCCTGCTGTAGTGTTTTGATGACGAACTCTAACTGATCCAGTCGCTTCTGTTACAGGCTTTCTGTTCTGCAGTTGCTACTCTGAGCGCTACTGCTGCTTTTAGTTGCTCCGGGCTTTCTATTAATGGCAGTCTCCGTTCGCAATAGCGGCGCACGAGGTGCGCCTCCGGAGGCGACCGCCACCCAGCTCAGATGTGGGGGGTTGGATCCTCGTCCTCCTTCCGCTGCAGCTGCATAGCTGGCACGGACCGTCGAACGGCTTCGAGGCCTCGCCGAGCGGAGGCGGGATCCGGCGCGAGAGCGGGCTTGAGAACGAGTGCGGGAGCGAGTGCGGCTACGCGCACGGTTCGCCCTCGAGGTCGAGCGGTTGTCGGCGCTAGCTCGTCTCGGTGTGGGGCGTCGTCGGTAGCCCTCCTCTCCGTAGTCCTAGGTGCTGCTGCTGCCGTAAGCGGCCGCAGCCTCCTCGCGCATTCTGCGTTCCCATTGTTGTCGCTTGACTAGGTACGGTGTCTTGTACTTGGCTTTCCATTTGCGGTCCCCGGTAAGGTGACCCTTCCTACACAGTTGGCACACCGGCTCGCACCGATGACCATCGGGCGGATTGCTGCAACCGCACCCGCGGCACTTTTTGTCGTTCGGGTTAGGGCACACGTCGGTCCTGTGTCCCAGACGGCCATACTCGTAGCACATGTCGATTTGTTTCTTGTAGAGAGAGCACCTCATCAACATCCCGCCGTAGTTCACGCAACGGAGTACTTAGTAGCCGTCAAAGAGAATGACCACGTTGCTCGTGTGTGCGCGTGTGAAGTGATTTTAGGAAAGGAAACGGAAGAGATGAGTGCAGCGCCGTAATTGTCTCTCACAGGAGGACACCTCAACAGCACTGCACGGGGTAGGGGGAATGGGAAGAAAAAGTTGAAGGAGGGAAAGACAGGACGAGCGTGGCAAGGGGAAAAAATGTGAGAGCGGGGCTCAGAGCCGCGCTCTCAAGTGCATCGCATTGCAGTAGTCTAGCAGTGCCGAAAGAGCGTGCTTCACGATGGATGAGTGGGCTGCAGGGAATAGCAGCGCGGTCGCCGTATCGTAAGTCAGTCCCAGTCGCCGATAGACTGTACACAAGTCCGTGCGCTCCACATCGAAGGCAGGGCAGCGAAGTAGCAAGTGGTCGAGCGTCTCCAAATCGGCGCAGTTGCTGCACGCGGGGTCGCCAGTTCCCTGCAGCCTGTGTGTTCTAGCAGCCGACGCGCAGGCGAAGCAGGAAAGAGCGGTCCGCCCGGGAGAAGCCCACGCGGGGGAGGAGGCGAAGTGACGCACCCGCGGCGACGCACTGGTCCGGGTGCTGCGCACGGAGCGTTCGCAGAATGGTTGCTTTGGCCACGGCGAAAGCCTGTTTCACATAATGCGATTTTCGTCGCACCGGAAGTGCGATTTCCGTCGTTTGCGATGAAAATCGCAGTCGCAGTGCCGTCCCCCCGATTTTCGGCTGCGACCAACCGGTTGGTCGCACAGTCGCACCGTCGCACCGATCGCTGCGATTTTCCGTCGAAATTGCGCAGAGAGCTGTCAACGGAGCTATTTCGCCGGTTTGTTTTGATGGCGTCTCGCACGACAAGTGCAATTGCGGAGACGTGGATCGTCGAATTAGGTACGTGCGCGAAGGGAGAATAAAAAACTTGTACAGATTGCATTCTCCGATTGGTATGCGTTTGTTGACACGCTACACAGCAAATGAAGTGCATTTTCACGTTTGCTTCGTGCGCCTTTGCGAGTTGTCAGTCCTAGGAAGTGTTCGATCCCCAGCAGACGACGAGGTCGTCACAATTTTTTGTTGAGTAGCATGCAAAAATCGCGCTTACGGAGCAGCTTGAATTATTTCAACCTCGGCAAGGGCAAATGACAAGACAGCAAAGTACCCGAAGTTTCTACGTTGCGCTGAACGCGGTACCGTTCAGTTGCATTTTCTTGTCGGTTTTCAAGCATGAATTTCCCTATGCATCTTGAAAGCTTATCTTGCCTCTTATTAAATTTGACAGAGTAAAAGTGTAGGCTATCGTAATGAATTTGCTGAGGTAGCATTAAATCCGTGGCTTGAATAAAATATTACATGCACGTTAAGTTGCACATCTTCTCTGGAGATTTTTTTTTCTTGCACAGAAACCAGTAAACATAGACTGTGTTGCGGACTTTGTATCCTTACTGCATCTGTATGAACACTTGCTCTGCAAGGTAATCAACTGTACAGCTAGTAGATTAAGTAAATACAGTGACAACGTACCCTCCTGCACAATTATGTAGAACTTGTGCAACAATGCGAAAAGCAGGCAAACGGCCTGTTCTTGTGGGAATAAAACAGTATAAAACGACACACTGAAGAAAAGTAAATCAAAACTGTGCAGTGAAGTCAGCCAGCAGAAGCAGTTCTTGCACGTTCACAGCTGATCAAGTGTGCAGAAACATTCATGCCTTACATGTCTCTGGCAAGTTTCTAATAAGTTTGTGATCACATATATTAGTGTGTAAACCCATATAACGATATCCGCTGTGATTACTATATAAGTAATGAAATACCATGCTACTTGCAAGAACATATATCACCTGAGGATTTTAGAACAAATTTCTGCATTTCAACTATACACAATATGTGGTTTATTCAATAAAAGACCACAAACTGGGCTTTTTTGCAATGACAAACTTATTCGAATCTTTACTTACATACAGGCAAGAAAAAAAATTATAGACAGAAATATTGTTCTTCAATTTGTTCACCTGCCACTGTGGCTATAGCATTCTGCTGCTAACACAAGGCGGGGGATTGATTTGCCAGCCATAGAAGTTGCATTTCGATGGGAGTCATAGGTGAGAAAAAAAGCTCTTGCACTTAGATTTCGTTCATCACCTTTTATTGAACCCTTACACTTCAAAATACTATTGCATAGGGGTGCATGCTTATGCAAAATCTAACATCAAGAGAAAGCAAAGGGCAGAAATGTAAAACAACCATCTTTCGTGATAATTCAAGTGTGTAAATATTCATTGCATCAATATGTATTGTTCAACAGCAATGCACAAATAAGCATGATCAGGTATAGTAAGTACTCTGTCAGGAAGCTGGTTCTACAGATGTATAAATGTCAAGGCATGAATGCTCATACTACATCGCACACATAGCACAAAGAAAACCTTTTTCAAGATTTGTTCCTTCTGGCAGATATGAGTGGGCCATAAGCAGCAGAAACTTTATTGCAGGACATTGTGTAATACCACTTATGAAAGAATGAAGGGGCTTTTAACAGCAGTACCTCATGCTGCTCTAATAAGAGGAACGATGAGCAAAAACATTTCTGGTAGAGCACTTAAACAGTAACTTTCTGAAAGACAGAAAATTCCAGGTGAGAGTTGGAGGTACATTTGGCCCACACACACCAACAACACGGGCATACTACAAGAAACACTACATTCTATGGGAAGGCTATCTTATACAGAAATCAAGAATCATGCAACAAGCTCTTGACAACACTGCAGATTTTCTTGGCCAGTCTGGCCTCTCGCTTTCTGATAAGTCAGCTCATATCGACGTCGGAAAAAGGAGAATGACTAGAATCAAGAACTGCCCCAGATTGCACATTGTGATCCACATAGCTGGACAAATATGCCCGCAAGTCAACATCCACAAATCCTCAGCTAGTGTAAGCCCATGATGGCAGAGCCAGCACATGGGTGAAACAATTATGCAATGCCTGGACGCAACTTCCACACCTGGTGAAAAGAATAATCTCGAAATAGTGGGGGTGGACGAGTGGATACTACAGAAAATCGCAGATGCTGTGCTTGTGTCCAAGGTATGGTCCGGTATGAATTACCAGCAGCACACAAAAAAGACAACTCATCGAAAACAGGCATCGGGTAGTAATAACAGGTCTTACCAACTGTACCATGCTTGAAGACCTCTATGAGAAAGAGCTAACGAACAAGCACCTAGACAGAGTAGAGTTGCAGCCTGCAGCAGAAATTCTTTATCTCAAGAGCTCAGAACCTCGTACCGATACTATGCCAGCTAGCATATGAGATGCAAAGACGACTACCCCTCCCTTCAGAAACACAACCTCGGGAGGACCTGAACTTGAAACACAACAGGCCCATACTGTGGAATATGAGGCAAACAATTAGGCCAGGAGACTATATGCAACTGCCATTCACACAGAGGAGGTTGCTAATCATGAAGATGCAAGCAAACATAAGGCACATATAGTACACTGATCTGGCAATAGCAGTGTAACAGTAGCATGACACTACATAAATTTAAACCCCATATAAGTGAGTACTATTCCAGGTCATCCTGCACCTAGAAAAGCTGAACTGAAAGCAATCAAAGCAGCACTTGTAGTGCAGATTACACCCTGCACAACACCCTGCATGGATTCACCAGAAACTGTCTGGGCCTGCACATCACATAAGATTGTCAGGAAAATCAGGAGATTGACACGCGACTTGCAATCACATGGCCAGAAATTAAATTGCAGGATACATAGCCATGCAGATATTCCAGGACACAAGCGGGCTTATACGCCTGACATAATAACTGAAAACTAGATGAGTTTGTGTGTATTAATTCATATCCAGCTTTTCTGGACACGTACCAACTAGCGCCCCAAGCGGCCCCGGCACGAAGCTAGCGCGTTTTCAATGGAACGAGCGGGTTTTTCGCGAATAACAAAAGCTGCAGGTCGATTATTGAAAAACGCAGGCGACAGACGTGTTCTAGAAGACAATCCACACGAGCCAAATGCAGTGATCACGCTATGGCACGTAAGAATTTTGTTCCCACAGCGGTTAAAGGTTTAGCAATGGGAGCCTATGGAAACGACGAAAATTTGTACTCGATTTTCGAGGCACGAACGGTGCCTGTAATTAACCTACGACGTCTATCGTAATACGCAGTGCAGCGTATGTAGTCCGGAGACTCAGCTTTCGATTGATGCCTATCTCGACTCTCCACACATGGCGCAACATTGTTCCCAAAAGCGTTTTTTGAAACACTGTCGTGAAAATTCACGTGGTATCTATAAAAACATAAGCGTAACACTGGGCGAAGCCTCGGAAGCCGTGGCCGAGCGGTAGAATCGCGCGCACCTTTCGTCTCCCTTCGCGGTAGCCGCGGTTCGATTCCCGCTTCGCACTTTTTTTTTTAAGCCGCATAGGGCCTAGTTTTATAGTCTGTCACTAGATGGCAGAAACACAAAATCCAATATTTGCTTTCGGTTCTGGTTTTGCAGCGTTGCAGTTTCTTTTTTTTTTTTTTAGAAGCCGCATAGGACTTAGTTTTACAGTCTCCCAACAGATGGCAGAAACACAAAGCTCATGGTTTGCTTTCGGTTCTAGTTTTCCAGTGGTTCTCTTGAAATATTATGTTTTCTATTTTCCTTCCTAAAACATAGCAGTGTTGTGTTCATTAGTTAGGTCACCGCATTTATGAATATTTTATTCATTGGACATCATAACTAGAAGCTTGCGCATAGCTTTGTGTTATGCAAAAAAAAAACACTTTAGTGCTTTGTAGCGTGGAACCTGGGAGAACAAAATGGCTATTCTTATTGCGTTCTTCTGGAAGGTCCGTTTTCACGACTTTCGCCTGTCCTTAATGGCACATACTCCGAGCGAATTAGGTCCACCTGGGCCACAATGCCACCCGGTGGCCAGTGCCATTCCTATGCAACATTCGTGCGGAACAAAGGGTCTGCTAAGCTGAGTCGCTGCCCGAACGTTAACTATTTCTAAAGATTCATTCAAATAAAAAATGCGCCAACTAGGAGAAGACGTGCAGCGTGTGGATTAATAGCTACTGTTAATGTGTTGCCTACAGCCAAGTGGTATGAATGTGTAGGTGTGCCCGTAAAAAATCCATTTGAATAAATGTCCCGTGTTGTGGCTGCCCCGGTCGCTCTATAGAGAAGCTAGCTTGGCTAGCCGTCAGTATTTAGGATCAACACATGGCGTCGCTCGTTCGGTGCAGTTGCTTTTAATGCGCAGCATTCGTTGGCGAGTACCCCAGCAATTTGGTAGCAAAATCGTGCAAAATCGTGTCTGTAACGCCAAAAAACTTGACGCATTTCCCATATGAATACATAGGTCTTCATAAAAAGGGTTGGGGTGGCCAACTTGAAATTGGAAGTGCCATCAGCATCAATTTGGGCGTGATACAGGGATGGGCCAAGATGAATTTGGTAGTGATATGGGAGTGGCCCAACCTAAATTTGGGGTGAAATGGTAATGAGTCAAACTGAATTTGAGCCTGATATGGGGGTGGCCCAACCTAAATTTGAGGTGATATATGGGTGGGTAAGCCTAAGTTTGGGGGAATATGGGGGGTGGGCCAGCCTGGATTTGGGGATGATACGGGGGTGGGAGAACCTAAATTTGGTGGGATATGGGTAGTGGGACACCTTAACCATGGGGGTGACATGGGGCTGGGCGAAGCTGAATCGGGGGTGTAATGGGGATGGGCTAACCTAAATGTGGGATTGATTTGCGGTGGGCCATCCCAAATTTGAGGTGATAGAGGGGTGGGCCAGGCTAAGTTTGGGGCTGATATGGGGGTGGGCCAACCTGGATTCGGGGATGATATGGGGGTGGGCCAACCTAAATTTGGGGTGACATTGGGACCGGCTAACCTGACCACGGCGGTGATGTGCGGCGGCGCCAAGCTGAATTGGGGGGTGATATATGGGTGGACTAACCTTAATTGGTGTGTGATTTGCAGTGGGCAATCATAAATTTGAGGTGATCGAGGGGTGGGCCAGCGCTAGTTTGGGGCGGATATGGGGGTGGGCCAACCTCGATTTGCAGGTGGTATTGGAGTGGGCCAACCTAAATTTGGTGGTGTTGTGGAGGCAGCACAATTTGTATTCGGGGGTGATATGGGGTTGGTCCTACCTAAATGTGGGGGCAATCTCGAGGTCGGCCAATCTGAATTTGGGGGCGATATGGGGGTGGACAAGCCTAAATTTTGGGGTGCGCCGACTCGAAATTTGGACGTCGATTTACGGAAATTCGTGCGTGCATGCACCAACTTGAAAATTAGAGGTGGCCCAATTGAAATTTGGGATTGCGATTTGAGTTTAGGAGGAAGCTTTAGCTCGGGCCCAACTCCGACGCGGCGTATTCAAATACATGTAAAACGCAAAAACGTTTTTATGAGATAACCCCTGGACCGATTTTGATGAAATTTGTTGCATTTGAAAGAGAAAGTTAAATTCTAGTGACTGTTGTAGCGGAATTTCTATTTAGGGCTTGAATTTTCTTGAAACGATTTTCAAATATTTTACCGTTTGAAAAAAATAGAAGCACGATGTTTACAAATTCATAGCTCTGCATAAAGAATTCATATCGCGGTTCTGTAAACGGCATCCATTAGATCATTCAAAGCGGACAAATTCAATATGTCATTTTACATCTTACATGAATTTGTTACGTTGGTTACGACGGTTTTGCAAAAGTTGTATTTCCCTATGATTAAAATTTTTTTATATTCATGTGTAACATATCAATTTTGTCCGCTTTGGATGTACTACTAGATGCAATTCACAGAATTGTATTATCATATTTAGTGGTTGAGTTACAGAGTTGTTAAGTTCATAGTTCCGTTTTTTGAAAATTTTCGATTTTCGGCAATTTTTAACGAAAAATTGACAACCTAACTCAAGAATTCGAAACCAACAGTCACTAGATTTTAAGTTTTTCTTTTAAATGCAACAAACCTCGTCAAATTTGGTGCAGTGGTTGCCGAAAAAAACGAATTCTCCTTATACATGTATTTAGATAGGAGCACTCGAGCTAAAGCTTCCTCTAAGGCTGGGCGAAAAGAAAATCGGGCGTGGCCGAATTTAAATTTGAGGGGGGTGGGCCAATTTAAATTTGAGGGTGTGCCAACTTGAAATTCGGGGGTGAGCCTACTTAATGTTTGGGGTGGGCCAATTGAAATTTGGGGGCCTGTTTACGAATAGTTAGACAACACCAGTGGTGTTTCTGCATCTTTTTCATCATCGCAAAGTACGTACATTAATAATTGTTAGCCAATACCCCTCAAAGTGAGCTACCACTCGAGCCTTCCCAGCCCACTGAGCTAATAATGTCACAGGAGTGCTCTCATCGTGACGACTGCGACGTTCATTGTGGAGATCCACAAGAACAAATCGCAGATAGAGCTGACCATTTTCACACCAATGTCATTGTTAACACTACTCGCGCGTGCTAGACGTAACACAAGCCTAAAACGATCATAATTCAACTTTCCATTGCACGCTAGTCGACACGCTCTCAGTGCACTATTTCGCCAATCATTGGATAGAGCCTTGCTGGATGTTTTACTGTCGTGTTGCGTCGTTTTTCACGAAGGCCGTCTCCCGAAAAGAGAATACATTTTTGAGATTGACGAGGCAAGCTAGTATATAACTCATACGAAGCAAATGTATAAACGGTTATAGTGATTTTTCAAAAATCAATATAAATAAATAAGATTTCAGATGGTATTGTTTCGACCGGGCATGACAACGAGTTTTTCCCGCCTGTCACAGTGCTTTGACCGAAAACCTAATCATTTTGCTCAAACGTGTTGCCCCAATACTACATGTGCTAAATGTAGAAAAGTGCGGTGCGTGGTCACAGCTTCAAAGCCAGTTTATTTTGTGTACGGTTGTTGATATTGTAGTAATGTGGAGTTTTCTTCTTTATAAGAGCACAAAAAGAAGAATATAACAGATGGTAGCTAAGCGCGAAGTAAATTGGAAGATCTGAAACCAGCAATTATTTTTAATTTGTGGGTTGGTCTTCTCCACCGGTAGATCGCTGTCGGATAACTTCAAAGAATTTTGTTTGTGTGCAACTGCAGCAAAAACGAAAATAATACCATTTCATTGCCAGGACCTCTATGCCCTCCACACACACAAGAAGGACACCAGATAATTGGCAATATCAGTTTATAAACTGACATTGTTTTACTAGTTTCAGTGTAGCGTGGTGCCTGCGGACGGAGTATTTTCTTAGTATCAGTCCAGTGTTAGCAGTGAGCAGCAGTTCGGTCTACCATTCCCATGAGGGCATACTAGCCATTGTAGCGCTTTACTGTAGGACAAATTAAGTGCTAAAAACTTGGTGTGCCTTGTCCTTTCCGCAGGTCGTCCATCCATTCTGTTATGGTGACGATCAACGTTGTGTCCGTCAGGCCTCCTCCTCATTTTTAGCTTCACCATCGCGAGAGTGGACAGAGGAAGGAAGCTTTCTTCACAATCAGCCCCAGTGGGATTTCACCACTCGTAACTCGTAAGGATGCCACTCACATTTCACCACTCGTAAGGATGCTAAGCACATCCTTATTTTCACAATGACTAGAGTACGAAGAAAAAGTAGAGCGTTGGTCGCTATCACTACCATGAACCCATGTCAATGCAGATATAAGTACGTGCAGGGGCTGAGTATGCTAACCTCTGCGCTACCACCTGCTTCCACCACCTTAGATTTTCCAGGCATACCTGCTTCTTGTTTTCATCGCAGACGCATGCAGGGTAAACGCGGATAACTAAAAAATCTCAGTGCCCTTCCACTCTGTGGAGAAACATGATCTGCAAAGCTGTGTATGTGGGTCCCTTAATGGCGAACTGCACCTCCACCGTATGTCGGCCCCGCATTGCACTGTCTTCGGGATCGGCCCACGTATGGGGAGTGCTTAACGCCTGCTTCATCTCCGCCGCGGGTCTCCCCGGCATGGCGTTACATTCGGGATCAGCCCACATATGAGGAGCGCTGAACGCATGCTTCACCACCACTGCGGGTCGGGCCGGTATTACGCTATCTTCGGGATTTGGCTCTACACGCGGACGCGATAGTGGGGAAAGTAGCCTTTAAGAGGAAGCTTTAGCTCTGGTGGTCCTGTCTAAATAAATGTAAAAGGAGAATTCTTTCTTCTCGAAAGCCACTGCATCTAATTTGACAAGCTTTGTTGCATTTAAAACAAAAACTTAAAATCTAGTGTCTGTTCGTTTCGAATTCTTGAATTAGGTCATCATTTGTTTATTCAAAATTGTCAAAAATTGCACATTTTCAGAAAACGAAACCATCAAGTTTACAACTCTCTTTCGGCAATGAAAACTGATATCAAAATTATGTACATTGGATCTAACAGCACATCTAAAGCAGACAAAATTGATATATTACGCATGAATCTCAAAAAATTTAGCAATATGGAAATACAGCTTTTCCACAACCCTTGTTCACAACGTAACGACTTCACGTAAGATATAACTCGGCATATTGGAATTGTCTAATGGATGCTGTTTACAGAACCGCGATATCAGTTCTTGATGTGGAGTTAATAATTTGTAAACTTCGTGCTTGTGTACTTTTCGCACTTTCGAATTGTTGAATATCTTTTACCAAAATTCAGGCCCTAAATAGAAATTCCGCTTCCAATAGTCACTAGAATTTACGTTTCTCTCCCGAATCCAACAAATTTCATTAAAATCGGTCCAGGGGTTATCTAAGAAAAGCGTTTCGGCGTTTTACATCTATTTGAATAGGCCGAGTCGGAGTAGGGCCCGTGTTAAAGCTTCCTCTTAACGACTTCGCTGTAAAAAAAGAGCATAAAAGAATAAAAGAAAACAAGAACGCTGCAGCCATCAATATCGCCGGCTCAGATTTCGTCATGATGGCACCGTCCCCATCGGCACGGCTCCGTGAGCAGCTACCAAGCTGTTCACTTTCGTTATCTTCCTTCCCTCGGCGGCAGCGCATTGTCTTGATGCCAGCGACGCGCTAAATCTGCACCATCATTGCGTCATGCATCACTCCTGCGACCAAGCAAGCTTTCTGCGGCACACGTACAATGCCGCATTGACACCAAAACTTTAAACTGCTTGCTTTCGAGAAAACAGCATGAATAAAAATGGAACGTGACTATAAGGCCACGGGGAATATGTTCGCGGGGCAATACTATTGATGACAGCATCCCGAAAGGCTAGATGTGGTCAGGTTGACTTTACAGGTTTGGAAGGAATGACTGACGGTCTAGTTGCTTCATTATCACATAAAGAACAGCGCTTAAGGTTAGCGCAGTTTGTGTGTGGTTCCTCTTTTGTATCCCGTCGTGAACTGCTGTTCTTTCTGTCGCTTTACAGATGTTCCTTTTCTGTGTCAGTTACGCCTTCCAAGAGTGTTTACTTGGAAAATTTTTGTTCGCATGGCTCTTACAGAAGCATGTTTAGTCGAAAGTTTTTCGATTGGCTGCATAATCTCGTGGACGGGCTCCAAACTGCTCACTTTCTTTAGCCACGTAAGAACCATTACTGAAAATTTAATTAACGTAGCTTTGTTAATTACGCAAACAACTTCTCAACTTACTCCGCATCTAGAGATTACCAATCTGAACACTCGAATGATAAAATGATGTTAACATTGTTTGTATCATTTCAATAGTTTTGTTTCGTGCAGTTAAAAGCAGCCGGCATATTGATGGTGTTGTAGACTTCTTATAAAGTAAGTGTGAAAGCTTGGACAGGTTATCTTGACACAAATCAACTTCATGAGCTTAAGCGCATGTGTCAAACCTTGCACGACTGCCTTTACAGCCGATTCTCATATATTATACAAGACGCACCTCAGCGTTACGGTACATCCCACAAGGTGTGCGAGAACATTGTGCGCGCTCCCGATTAGGTTCCTGAGTGTTGGTGGCATCAGGCTCGGTTTCCTGGCATCATATGGAATAAAAACTGCTGCCTGGAGGAAAGCATAGGGTACATTTTCAGTACTTTGTAACATATGAATCAGCACGGATGTGTACGTTAGAACGAAAAGTACTGAAATATTAAGATGAGGATTTCGCTGGATGTATTTTAGCTGTGTAATGATAAGATCTAAAGAAAAAATACTGTGATTTTGTGACAATTAATGCTGACATGAAATATGAGCTCCGACACAGTACCCGTGGTGGAACTGGCCCCTGAACTATTGGGATACATTGAACCACGATACGCTGGTTTGATAGTTCGCGCTTGAATTTCCTGTATGTCAGTGCCGCTGTGCAGTGTTGGAGGCCCTTTTTAAACGACAAGCACTATTTTTCAGCTAATATTGAAAGCAACTGTATTCTTTTTTTAGGGGGGAGGCTTTTTTTTAGCGTCTAACCACAGTTCCAGAGTTATCAGTTAGCTCAAGACGCGCCTGCATGTGTTTCTAACATCCAGTATGTTGTCACGGATTCAATAGCGAAAAAGCGTTAACTTATCAGATTGCGCGCGTGAAGCGAATACGGGCCTACATTCGCCGTCACATTTGAGGACCCGAGATTGCGCTGTAATGTACGACCATTTCAGTCTGACGAACTGACGCCTTGATCCGTAGATTGGAATCAGAGCAAGCACTTTGCGCGCAGCCATCGTTGCGCTTTGAGCGTTTTCTTTTCCCGCGCAAGCTCACCTTATAATGACTTATATTCGTGACTCACTCTTTGGAAGTGTTTTGTTCTTGACATCCCTACAATGTGAGAGTGTAGAGGCGCTCCTTCTTCATTGAGTGAATACTTGGAAACGGACACGGCCTTTTCTTGCGTCTGCGTTTACACACTTCCCGCATCAATTTATTTTTTATGCCCTAATTTAGGAGGCTGTAGAACACAGCAACCTTTTATTAACAGGACGTTTTAATAACACAGAAAATATGAATGCTTATTAGTCGGCTTTCACCTCATGGTAAGGAATTTCAATAAAGATATCTTTATGGTAATTAAAAGCCTATCCTCTTGACAACGTTTAATCTGAGTTCCTCTTTGCAAGCTGATACAGACTTGCAGGTGGTTCGTATCGGGGCCCTCAACATATGTCTAACCGTCAAACAAAGAGTTATTCCGAATGTTTAATTTCAGGAAGGCGTGTTACCCTCCTGTCTTTCATTCCCGTTCGCAAACACGCATAAGACGAAAGTGCTGCATGAAGAGTGTCGTTAGTCAAAACCAACGAGCTAGCGTAACTCACCTCGCTTATATCGCTGTCATTTAGGATTATATACGAAATATATATATTTTATATTGACGCATCACGAATCCAAAAAGAGCTGTCCGTGACCAGCCCAGCTAGGTTTCTTTCATTTCGTACTTCGTAGTAGCGGCTAATAGTAGCTCACGAAGCAGAGCACTGAGTGTGGATATTGCAGAGAAAGTGTTCTATATACTGTCTCGTCACCCACCGAAAATTGCCCGCCGTGCTACTGGCCATTCCTAGAAAATTGTATATGTGACGCCCAGTCATTTGCAACACCGCAACTTTGTTTCGCGATTGGAGAGTCCAGGTGAGAGGCAGGGTGGTTATGTAGATAAAGACACGCTATTTTTTGCAGTAACAGATGAAAGCATGAATGAATGCCTTCATTTATTGAGAAAAAATAAGACCAAGCATCAGTGGAAGCACGTCTCAGCAGATTGGGAAAGAAGCGGGGGACAAAGAGGAAAAGCTGGAGGCCGGGTGGTAGGCGAAGTCGCAGTTTAGGGGCGAGAGAATATAAGCAAGAGTTGGTGAAACCAGTTGAATTCTAGGGTAGATCTGTGATGTGGCGAGTAAATGATTGGAGTCACCGCCAAGCATCCGTCATTTGCGGTAGTATAAGCACCCGCCGTTCTTGGTAACAAACGTTTACTGAAAACCAATCTTCGCAATTAATTATTCATCAGCCATACCTCGCCACGTATTTCTTAGTGGCAGGGTCAGTGGATTTCAACTACGCTGTCACGACAAGTTACGACTATAACGTGGCGCTTGCGGTTACGGTTGCCATACTCGTGACTCTTACTATTGCGCGAATACTATAAACATGGGTTTACTACACAAGTTAGTGAACAGACATTTTAGAACCGCGTTTCTCACCTTACATACGCGCAACGCAATCACCATTGCAGCATGTTACGGTGCGCGTCCCTTCAAGACAGAGACAAAAATAAAAGAACGCGTTAGAAGACAGGGTACCGTCTTGGGCCTCGTGCCAAACATATCCAAGCCAACAATATTTATTTGATTTCAATACCCTAAAGGCCCAATGCGGGCGTTACGTAGGGGGGGATTCATCAAAGAAACTTAACAATATACAACACAGAATATAAATGGCTGAAGACAGGAATAAACAAGTTAATAAGCCAGGTACAAGTTGACAGGGGAAGAAGTGGTTAGGAACAGGTGCTGAAAAAATGCACATGTAGCAAATCCCACAAAACAAAACAAAAATCGCACCTTCAGAAGTTACAAAACATGCCATCTAACATTCCACGGAACGTTACGGCCCACACGCACACACTGCAAAAAAACGAAAAAAAAACGCACATCATTGTACAGTGGAATGTTCTAAGTATGGGGGGGGGGGTACCAAAGAGCTGTTTGAAATGATGATGTTTCAGCGATAGCCGCAATGCTAGAAGGAAGCGAATCCCACTCTTCAATAGCCGGGACCAGAGGTGAGTATTTGTGTCGTTCTGTCCGAGCGAAAATGGGTTTAGTCTTCTTCATGTGATCTAGACGAGCCGGTGTGTGCGGCACCGGGAGAAGATGTGAACTTGCGAATGGTGTGTTGCTGTGGTAGAGAGTATGGAAAAAAGATAAACGGCTGAGTTTTCTGCGCATGACCAGAGGCGGGAGACGGAGCGATATTTTCAGTACCGTTACACTTTGATACCGAGAGTAACGGAAAAGGATGAATCGAGCAGCCTTGTTTTGTATAGATTTCAACATGTTAACAAGATAGATATAATGAGGGTTTCAGATCACGGGTGCGTATTCTATCACAGGCTTGATTAGCGCGTTGTATGCGTGTAGTTTTGTATCCTGGTTGGCTTGGCGTAGTCGGCGTTTAAGAAGACAAAGTTTTTTTAAGTCTTTGGTAGTAATCAGTTCAATATGAGCGCTCCAGGATAAATAAGAGCTAAAATTTACACCGAGGTATTTTACCGCCGCTGAAGTTTCAATGATAGTATTATTAACTGTGTGGGCATTAGGAATCGTCTTAGCAGCGGAAGTAAACTTGAGATGTATAGTTGTGTCTGCGTTAATTACCATCTGCCCTACCGCACCAATGAGTCAGCTCATCAAGATCAGTCTGGAGAGCAATGATGTTAACAATCATGCCGTCATTTCTATGCAAAGAGGTTATGTATTTAAACTTCTCGAGTGACAGTCCAATCGGCCACCTACGGGAGCGCTTGAAGCCGCCGGCGGCCATATTGTTAGAGGAAAAGGAATTTGGCTACAGTACGTGGCTGCAAGCACGCGCGACGCAACTGTGCTTGCAGTTCTGCGATGAAAAATCAAATGAGACCCTTTTAGGAAGTATATCAGTCCGGCATTGTGTGTCGCTGTTGTAAAAAAAAAAAGAATGTCATGATGGTGGGTGCCTTGTGTTCTGTGTACAATGTGTTGCGAGAACTGAAAAACAGTCGTTTCCTGTTTTCTTCATTCAGTAACCTGCCGCGTGCATCGGCACTGTGATGCCCTTTCGTCGATACGTGGTGCCGGGCCGTATTGACAAAACATGACCTTGAAATACAGTATCCTTATGCCATTTCTTAAACAAATCACTATTTGTGTTAATGAGCATTTTTGCTTTAAACCTTGAAAACAAGAAAAATATTCAACGATAGGTCTCATTTTTGTCTGGCGTTTCAGTTCTAGCTGAAAAGAGTTGGTGAAAGCAAATTTACATTAAAGCTAAGGCGACCCACAATCTGCACGAAGCCGCAAGCCTACATGCGATCCAATGAAGGTAACCTGCCAAAGTTAAAGTCATGCGTCACTGGCGGCTCAAGCAATCTTTACTTCTTTTTTTCGTTTCTGCATCCGTTCTTCCTGCGTCTGCGGCAAAAACGAGAAGTGGGAAGGCAGATAAACGGAAATTGGTGGAGGCAGGTGGTAGCGTAATGGTTAGAGTGCCCATCTCCCAAATGCAAGATGCTGCATTTGGGAGATGGGCTCGAATCCCGGTGGTTTGTTTGGGAAGACAGCTTTCTGTGCACTCTGGTGACTGCGACGCTCAGAATTAGGCGGCAGCCTGACGACAACGGTCGCCGTCAACGCAACAGAATAAGCGGGCGTGCAAGGTCCCACTTAAAGCGGCAGTACATTCAGAGGAGATACGCTATACTCTTGTCGGCAAAAAAAAAGTGATGAGTAACGAGCGGTGTTGTTGAGCGAAGCTGTAGACCGATAATGTCACCATAGACATGACCACGCTCCAATCCCGGTGCTCAGCGGAAATATACGTCGACAGCATGTCAACTAGCGTGTTATAGATACTTCATTAAGGTCGTTGCGTGTTTGTGTTGTGTCTAGCAGGAGCGAGTAGTGTAAGAGATGACACTGGAGGGAAGGCGGTGAGCGAAGTCCGCGAAAAGTAATTGAGGATAGCCGTATTGAACGTCGACGCCGTGTTGAAGAAAGCCTGCGACTTCAGTTGCTCAGCCGACAGAAAGGCTTGAGTGGTAGCATACCGCTGGGCGTATTTGGTAACCACAGCGATAGACACACACTTTGCGGAAGTAAACAGAGGAAAGGGACGTAGTGAGTTGGCCGCCCTTTTCAAGCTCTGCTTGAAAAATGCATGTGGCGAAGTACGACGCACCAAATAGTATATGCCAACCCAAATGAATCAGCGCGGTCATACTTGCGCGACATGCCATGGTGGCCTGCCACCAGGACATCATGAAGTTGCAGCGATTACAGTTTTCATTGGGTACTTGAGAATAAAAACGAGCACATCAGAGAGGTCCGAGGGATGTTTCTACGGTATAAGAACACATCGCTCTCGCCCCTTCCCCGCCCCCCGCCCCCCCCAAGTAACTAAATCACGAATATAAGCTTACGAATAGGGGCATCATAAGATCGAGCACTAGGGCGCTTGTTGATCTTGTTCAGGATGACGTCAGCGTTTCATTCAGCGTTTATTTCTGAGAAAATGAGTTGGAGTTACGTTTATTTGCATCACAATGGTGGGCGTAATCAGGCAAACATTGACAGCATTTCATTAGAGGGTGCCTGACTACTCTGTGGAGATTACGTTTAACAATGACAACAAACACAGAAAGCTTTGCTTACATCGATTCGCACATACGTGGGATCCGCATAATTTTGTGACTATCAATTTAGGTTCCTCAGAATGGCGCTCATTAGCGCAACATTTCCATCCACAGTGAGCATAAGCGGCTGTCGTATCCACAGTAGAATTGATTTAAATGGCTTTAATCCCATGGACATATCTTCGCCAACTTCCGTGGGAATGGAGTCGTCAAAATGGAATACAGGTGACAGGGAAATCAGGAGGTTGAGGAACGGCACGAAGGCGGAAGCTTGCGCATGACCTCAGGGATATAAAATGACTTTTTGAGCAGCTTGGCCAGGGGGCCATGCAATGGTTTCCACGTCTATTAAAAATCCTCCAAAATATTAAGAGGCCGACGAAAATGCGGGCATTTTGGGAAAGGTGAAACCGCTGGAAATTTCACGACAGCCTTAGCCTAAATATTGTCACGTGGTCGTGACGTTGAATAACACAGTAGCAGTACTGTGAACGACAAAACTAACTTTTATTGGGCGAACCTGTGCCCACAAAACAGGCTACACTTATAGCACAACGATAGCGGCGAACACGCTCGGCGATCGTCGAAAATATGATCAGCGGGTCAAGCGCGTCGGCTTCTTTAGAGCAGTCATCGAATGTTCCAGACTAATCGTTCGGACCCGCGTGCCTTCCACAAAGTTCTGCACCATTCGCGTCAGATGATGAAATCAGATAACATAACGTTCGGCGACAACAGACAGCGGATAGAAGCATCGATAACGTTCCAGAAACTTCGGATACATACAGGCGCGTCCCACGCTGTGCGATTACGTTTTTTAGGCTGCGAAACGTGGTTGCCCGATAAAGATAAGTATACGTGTCAATATAAAAGATGACTTAACATAAGAAACCATAACGTTGACAGGGTGGCCAAATTCTGGCACAAATAAATCGGCTGTTGAAGCAGTTAAGCTGAAACGCAAAAGTGCGAAATAAGGCGAGAATGTCGGCAAGTGTTAAAAAAAGGTCAAGTAGGTCCTGTGGCCGACGCCAGCGCTCGGCAGCTGTCAAACGACTGCACGTGTTAGCGAGATGCCTGGTCGTCAGTAATTACAGTATGATTCAGGTCTGAAATATTGGACGCGGACTCCATCACATTGAATAGAGTGCATTCTACGGTGTCATTCTTGGACAGATGGTACCCATTCTCCAGCAATGAGGATGGGAACAAATTGTCTCACGGGCCGGCCGTCACCTTCCTCCTACTGCCAACATTCCTTTCCCTCCATAGTTGCTTAGCTTTTATTGGGTTCGGCTGCTAATCACGAGGTCTCGGGATCGAATCCCATCCACGGCAGCCGTATTTCAATGGGTGTGAAATGCGAAAACCCGCGTACTTAGGGTTAGGCGCACGTTAAAAATCCCAAGTGGTCTAAATTATTCCCGAATCCTCCACTACGGCGTGCCTCATAATGAAATCGTGGTTTTGGCAAGTAAAACCGTATAATACGTTATGTAACATTCGTTGAGGATGTCCTGGGCAGTCGCACAACTCTTGAATTTGAATACAATTAAGTGTCAGGAGTTGCACGTGAGGTCCTTGAATATGTCATCATCATCAGCAGCAGCAGCAGCAGCAGCATCATCATCATCAGCCTGGTTACGCCCACTGCAGGGCAAAGACCTCTCCCATACTTCTCCAACAGCCCCGGTCACCTACTAATTGTGGCCATGTCATCCCTGCAAACTTCTTAATCTCATCCGCCCACCTAACTTTCTGCCTCCCCCTGCTACACTTCCCTTCCCTTGGAATCCAGTCTGTGTATAATAGCTGTGTCTTACCAGTACTCACCTACGGGGCAGAAACTTGGAGGCTTACGAAAAGGATTCTACTTAAATTATGGACGAGGCAACGAGCTATTGAAAGAAGAATGATGGGTGTAACGTTAAGGGATAAGAAAAGAGCAGATTGGGTGAGGGAACAAACGCGAGTTAATGACATCTTAGTTGAAATCAAGAAAAAGAAATTGGCATGGGCAGGACATGTAATGAGGAGGGAAGATAACCGATGGTCATTAAGGGTTGAATATGTGGATAACCTTTATGGCGTTCGATAGCTGCTAGTCTACATTGCGGCTATATAATAAAGGTGGAACGGCAACATGGTAGAAAATGTGGAGAACATACAAATCCCGCATATATTATTCCACAATAATTTTAAATAGCGTTCTTGCTTCACACACGTGGATAGCCGCCATAGGAGACTACTTTGGAAACTAACTGCAAGTACTGTATATGTCGTACCCAAGGGTGTACCTGGCCTGGTGGCCAGTAAATGTGACGTAATATTGCGAGCAGCTTCGGCCATAGCATGCTAACGGATGACGACACAGACTGAAGTGACTAGCGCAAGAGTGGACAATAGAGAGACGCTACAAGGACAAGCGCCCAGTTGGAAGTTTGCGCTTATCCTTGTCGCCTCTTTAGTGTCCCGTGTCCACTCTTGCGCTAGTCACTTTAGCATGGAATACCAACTAGCCCCCTCTCACACCCTGCGACGACACAGGGACAGTTTGCTCAACTCTTGTTTCGTGACTTTTGTGTCAAGGTGAAAAACCGACATATCCATGTATATGTCCTGATACTTAAGCACATCTAGATTTGCAGCTGCGTCGATAGCCCATGAGTGCGCATTGCAAAGTCGCTAGTGAAATAATTGTGTGCACCTTAACGAATTCGATAAGGGAAAATCAAAATCCATCCACGACGGCGTCTCTAGTAGGCGCGGTGCGATGTTCGGACGTTAACAATGTATGCCGATTGAAGAAAGGCTGCCCCGATGTGCTTCTGACGGTTAGGCTATCTTCTTTACTCCGTAGAATGAAAAAAAAAGAAAAAGAAAAGGAAAAGAGAAAAAAAAAAGAACCGAATCAAAAGCCCAGAATCAACAATTGCTCGTCGCGAGTAAACGCTGGATGACGAGCAATTTCCAGGCGACGAGCGAATACGCTTGATCAAGAACACTGATAACGCTGGCGGGACAAGCATTGTGGCGAAGTTCAATGCACAGGGATAGCTTTTACTTTTTTTATTTTTGTTTGGTTGACGTCATCACGCGTCACCGCGGGAAGTTTGAAAAGTTTAAGGTGAGTACGCCACGTGGTGGCATTCACGCGAACTAAACCCTCGTGTCCAGAAAAGCTGGATACGATTACCTAAAGTGCAACAGATAGACAACAGACAAGAACGAAGCACTATTTGTGTTCACTTCGTTCCTGTTCAACGCATTTCTGTTGCACTATAGTTAATGAATTCATAAGGCTGCACAGGAGAAGAATGATACCTCTGCCCAAGGGCCTGATCTCGCATCCAAATCCACGCGTGTGCACACACACACACGTTGCAAGAGTGCATAGCATGAAGCAGTATCAACAGGATGACATTAGATATGGATGAGGACTAACTTTCAACTGAGGTTGATTTGTAAAAATGTGGTGAGTGATATAAATTACCAGAAAAAAAAGGACGATGAGCAAAACGAGAACAAGGTGAAAGCAGAAGCCAACGTTTCGACAAGCGAACTTGTCTTCTTCAAGGTCCACGTGTGGAAACGGCTCCTACTTTCACCTTGTTCTCATGTTGCTCATCGTCTTGAATTTCCATCTCCTGCCTTCCCCGAGTTTTCCCCAGAAAAAGAAAGACATCTTTGAAGGATAGATGAAAATTGGTTCTTCATGCAGCCAAACATAAATAAAAATGCTACAGAAAGAAAATAGAAAAAAATTCCAAGTGCAGGAAAAAATCATTACAATTGCCAATCCTGCATGCCAGCACCTTTCAAGAAACACTGTTGTTATTCCAATAGACAGAATGACAGCTTGCTTATGCAAGCACATTCTTACAGTTCCATGCCATTGGGAAAAAGAGTTTCCTGGAAGGTAGCCACATGCACACTTGGTGATCACAATGTTTTTTTTCCCTGGACTTGTATATCTATATGTATTTTCTCCCTTTCCTGCTTTTATGTTTGGTTTCATCAAGCACTAGTCTTTATCAGGGTTTATTGCTGTACTACTTTGTGGTAACCTTTATAGATAACTGCATTTTCACAATAAACCTTTTAATTAGAAGTTAGCATACCCTGTTCTTACTGCTTCACACTGTACATTCTTGCTACATTGGCCAAAGAAAAGATTTTATAAGGTATCATGAAGGCCATTAAAGTGACTTGTTGCAGTCTAAAAAAAACGAATAGCCTGGCTGAACATGGCACCAGAGAACACATAGGATAAACAAGAAAACCGAGATGATCTAACAATCAAAAGTTTAATGTACACACCGAGTAAATGCTCGCTGACAAGCTATAGACTGAACATACATAAAAAGGAGAAGCAAAAATTCATGTGCGTTTCCTGACAGGAAATGCATCCATTTCTAACGGAGGCCGTGATGACAAGATTAACCCAGCATGTTTAGATTTACAGCTTCCGTAATTTCTCTAGGCAGCCGATCTGCACAGAATGCTAGCTTCTTCCTCTACAATGCACGCTCAGATGTGGAGAGTGCATTGTAGAGGAAGAAGCTAGCATTCTGTGGAGATCGGCTGCCTAGAGAAATTATGGATGCTGTAGATGCAAATACACTGGGAGAATCTTGCGTCAGCATGGACGCTGTTACACTTTCAGGGATGGATGCGTTTCCTGTTGGGATCTGTATGGACACACATCATATCTTGCTTCTGCTTTCTGTGTAAATTCAATTTATTGCTTGTCGAACAGCATTTACTCGGCATGTTCAATAAACTTTCATTTGTTAATACACCTCATGATTGTCTTGGTCTCTAGCAGAAAGGTGTTCATTCTTTTTACAGTGAAGCTGTGTATGCCTAGGCGAAACAGTCATGGTCCGATTCCCAAAAACCCCAGTGCAGGGGTATGAGCCATTGCATTCGTCTTGCATGATGGACGGATACATTTCTTGTTGGGTAGACATAGAAATGCTTATGCATTTCAAACATACATTTATCTGCGTGTTATTGCAGGGAAGGGACACAGAGGGGAATGGGGTTAAGAAAAAATCATGATGTCATTATTATCTCACAGCAAAGGTGTGGCGGGCCATTGGCTAGACCGGTAGTGATGTCGTTTCTCTCTAGCAGCAGAGCACGCGTGCAGCAGTCTCTCTCCGACTTCCCAATAGGTTCGAAAATGTGTCCCTGTATTTAATTAAATGAAATGTGCAGCCCCGGTGTGTCACTTTGTAACTACAGTGCATAACTGAGTCATAAACATTATGATTAATGCATTACCAAACACAAGTGCGTAACATAATTCAGAAAGACTTTGATGGACCCGCTGGATTAACACAATGAACCATTCATTGCTCTTTCCATGATGGTGATCTTGCAAAGTGCAATGTGTGGCATTCCAAATAAACAATGTGATAAACCCAAGCCAAACATGTGCATAACCTCATTAAGAAACACAGACATAACCAATAATATAGAAAGCCGAATAAACCATTGGAATTAACCCAGTGATAAACACCGGGGCTGCACATTTCAGCTTCGCTGGTTTAGCATCTGTACAGGGTGCATGGGCAGTAACTTTTTCTGTTATTGTTAAGTATTGTATAATGCTCTGCCAGTAAAACACGTTGGGCTAGTTGATGCAATGTATTGGTACTGCTTTTTTTGCTGGTTTTTTTTAATGTTGTGCCCTTCTTCCTTTTGTAACAACTTTTTTATTCCCCCTTGCATAATACTCCAACCTTGCAGCCTGCGAGGTATATAAATAAATAAGTACATAAGCACGTCATTCATTCATCTGCATACACCTCGCACCATTCCTTGCTCAACAAACATCACTGCGTTGATGTCTCGCAGCGTGCATCTACATTACCTGCCGTTTGCGTTTCGGTATGGTTTGTGAACAGTGTAATGCATAAAGATTACATGACATTAAGGTTGTGACCTATGCAGTGCATAAGCAAACCTTGCAAAAGATGACATGTTGGATTGTTGAATATACGACAAATTGTATATATCGCAGTTACTTTAACAGCATTTAATTGACCACTTGACAAAAACTTCACTTCGCACAGTTTCTAACACGTACACTGAATCTGCAGTTTTCTTTTTTGCTTATTAATGATGTCGTTACTGCATGGCCACATTGTAGATATGAAAACAAAGTGAAATAAATTTGTTTTTTGCAATATAACAATATGTGTAGATCACTGCGATTGTAACACGGGAACTTGATACAAACATGCACACTATAGGATGCAGACAAATGCTCAGGACAAACGCCAGAATGTTTGCATCCTGATACTTATGAAAGTGAACGGTTTCATTCCATGGCTGTCAATGAGAGGGAGAGAGAAAACTTAATTGTGTTCGTGGAACAAAAACGCATTGATAAGCTTTAGACATATAGTCATTGCTTAACACTTTCGAAATGAATAATTATAGCTTGCTATCGACATTGAAGCAGCCATTCGACAGCAAGAAAAGGAATCAGTTTTTCCAACTCTGAACATTGAATTGCAGGAAATGCAAGCAAGCATAAAATTCTGCCAATATAACCTGTTTAGGAATACCAAATTGGAATAAACATTGAGGCTTGCATTTGCACTTTCTCTGGCTGAGCAATCTAGTTTGAAATGACTCCCATAAGCATGTCATAACAATGTTGCTCTAATACAGGTTAAATGCATGACTAGCCTAAGAAATCTGGATGATTGATATAAATTACAGTGAAGAAACTATAATATCAATAACATTATTAATATAATGATAATATTTCTTTCCACAAAACAGGCTAACCGTGAGAGGCGTGCGAGGCTGAGCAGAAAGCTGAAAAATTCTACGGCAGGTGCGCCTGCCGTGGGCCTACGATCCTGCATTATGAATAGCGCGTATTGATATGGTCTTCTTGTTAGAAGTTCCGAGTATACTACCAGCGCGAGACACGGGACAACAAAGTGGACGAGAAGCGTGTCTTTTAGAATGCTATGTTACAACGTGCAGGTTCCTACAAAAGTGTCGGTAACTGCTCGAAACATTTGATGCGTCGGCTTTTGCGCCTTTAGAAATATTTAGAGAGGGCTCCCATATATATATATATATATATATATATATATATATATATATATATATATATATATATATATTTGCAGCGCAAGCACCGCGATGGACGAACCAGGCTAGCGCTAAGGTTGAATTTCACAACACAATTTTCATTCCACGTCGTAATCACACTGATCGTTTGAGGCTTCGTCCAGGGGCACACTCGGGCGTTCGGGTTGGTGCTTCTTGTTGCGTTTGGCGTAAGAATATGGCTAGGAGCATTCACCACATATGCGCAATGACAGGCAATATACACGCATCATTTCTCTAGAAGCTGACGCCGAGCACGCGTAGCGCGAGGATCTTGTTGGGCTGACACAACTTCGTGGCAGCCGAATTCCGAATACTGCATATACGGTGAGGGTAGCTGTATGAACTTGTCGATAGGTCATCTTGTAGATTGTTGTAGCACAGGAAGAACGAAACGGTCATAGAAGGTAGATAAGACCACACACAGCGCCGAACCTCCTGCGAACAGCTGTTTACGTGCGCGATGTCGCACTGAACTACAGAAACCGCCGTCGCGCACCCCAAGACAAATCTTAATTAACTTTTTTAAATTAGTAAACGTACATATTATTTGCTTCTAATCAAGAAAAGTCAATAATATTATACTGTAAACGTTTCATTCACTACAATAAAAGAATTATGCAGCGTGTGCCACGAAACCTGGCAGTAAGCAACCGTGGGCGTCGCACCAGTCGCATTGTTAAAATCGCAAACATGTGAAATGAGCCCTCTAAAAATCGCATTGCGACGCGTGCGACAGCACCGATTTTCGTCGTTGCAGTCGCAGCATGTGAAACAGCCTGAAGCCGCTGACCGAGGTAGCGAGGGGGAAGCGCAGGGAGTGAGCCTGCTTTGCGAGAGCGTCCGCGGCTTCGTTCCCTTGCAGGCCGATGTGCGCTGGAACCCAGTGCAACGCCAAATTGCAGCCCTGGCTGACGAGATGGCGGAGCTTTGAGCTGACGCGCTGCACCAACGGAGGTCCAAGGTAATCCTTCGGCAGCATACACAGTGCGGCGCGCGAGTCCGAAAGGATCGCGGCAGAAACAACACTGCGCTGTTGAAGCAGGAGATCAGCTGCTAGGTCGATCGCAGCAAGCTCGGCCACCGTCGACGACCACACAACACGAAGGCGGCACTGCCGTGTAGCGCAAATATCCGGCGCCGTGCACGCTGCAGCACCATAACCATCACTCGCCACGGAGCCGTCGATGTAAACGAGCAGCCGGCCCCCTAGGCGCTCGTGTAGCAGGGCGGCCGTTTCCTGCTGCATAGCACAAACAGCTGTTCGACGCTTGGACTTGACGCCTGGCACCGTGGTGTTTACATCGAGTAGCGCGGAGGCGTGCGGCGATACCGGCAGAGGTAGGAGTTGCGGCGTCGACGCGACGAGTGCGCTGAACTCGGTGGCACGCTGGCCCATGCCCGAGCCCTCGAGGGTGTGGAGGCGACAAACGAGGCGTTGTCCCTGTGGCGAACGTTGAAGGCGCTCGATGTGGTTCATCGCTTGGTTCCGTGCGCGAAGTGAGGGCGGCCAGTCTCCCGCTTCGGCGAGAGTTGCTCCTACTTGCGAGCTGCGAGGAAGCCCGTAAAGTTGGCGAATTACGGTGCGGTGCTCCATGTCGATGGCGTTCCAGTTTGTGGCTCTGGCGTTCGTGAGGGGAAGCGCATAGAGTGCTCGCGTTGTTGCGACAGAGTTGTAAACTCGAAGCGCAAGTTGCGGTGTACAACCACGACCACGGGCGAGCAGGGTGCGTGCCGCGCCAGCCACCTTCTCAGAATTCTTGCAGAGCTGGGAGACGGCGGCGTTAAAGTTGACCCGGCAGTCGATGTCAAGTCCGAGATAGCGCACTTTTCTCTGCCACGGGAGGGGGCTTCCGCGCGTGTTCCCCGTGCGCTTGGCATGCAGGACGTTTGGGTTTCGCTGATTCACGAGACTTCTCACGACGTCCACCGGCTTTTCGTCTAGCGATATGCCCCTCATGATACCTTTGGACGTGTTCTCCGGAGCCGCTCTGTAGGCGCTTGCTTCGGACTCGCAGTCACCAACGCGCAGCTTGCAAATGCTGCCGTATCGTCTAGCGCGATCTTCTGACGGAGTGCTCACCATCATCACGTTTTGACGCTCGTTGAGACAAACGCTGTCCTCCTCAGCTGCCTCGCGTCCAACGCCTGCTGCGTTGCCTATGCAGCAATGGACGCGGTCCTTCGGGTATTTCGAGACGTTGATGCCGCCCCGGGGTCGCACGATGATCTTGTAGTCGTACGTGGGTAGGTTGGGCATTCGGCTCACCATGGTGATCTTACGCACGTAGTGCGTCGCTTGCTCTATAGACGCCACCTTCTTGGAGGGCGCTGTCGTGGCTTGCTGGTTCGTCGCCGGGTCGTCGTCTCCCGCCGCGTTCTTGGTGTTACGCTTGATCTCGCACCATCACTGCTGTTTTCCGAGCTCCGTCGGCGATATTTCCTCCCCTTCGACTTGCACGAACTTCCATCTTTGAAGCCGGCGCAGCGGGTCGGCGATCCGCTGACGCTTAGGCCTATTGTGCCTTGTCTTCAAAAAGTGGCCGGAAAACGGGCTCGCCTGCCGAAATCTGGTATCGAGAGAATCCATACAACTTTCGCAAGCAGCTGCGAATACCATGAAAAAGATAGCTTAGAAAATTCGCCGAAAACCATAGAAAATTTGCGGAGCCGGTGCGACGCGCGTCCGCACTCCGTGGCCGCCTAGCGGTTCCCCCGGAGACAGGTGTTCAATTTTTTTTTTTTGGGGGGGGGAGGCGGGGGGCGAGTTGCATTCGGCTGCAATGTGAAACGCCGTCAGTGTTCCTTCGTGTTTTATTGCAGGGGCGCGTCTTTTTTCTTTTTAAAGCCAATGTTGTATGGCTTCTCCAATGTGGTATGCCGACCTCGCAATGATTTTTCTTTTTTTGCAGATGAAGATGATAAGGAAGAACCGTCAACGTCAAGTGCAAGAAGTTGCCTCTGGAAGCACGTGAACCATCCGCGGACATGCCACCCTCAATGGGAAGACGGTCTTCCAGACCCTCCAGATGAGCCGAAAGCTCCCATTGAGTACTCCTAGTATTTATTTGACGACAAGCTTCTTGCCGAGATTACAGACCAGACCAATCTCTATGCAGTATGCCAACAAAGCATAACGCCTAACACGCGCTGAACTAGAGCAGTTTCTTGGCGCCACAATGTGCTTGTCCATATACAGGCTTCCGCGATAGCGCATGTACTGGAGCCGCGAGTTCCGAGTAGAAAAAGTGGCAAAAGTTATGTCACGTGACAGGTGGCAAGCCATAAAAAACAGCGTTCATTTCAATAATAACAATCTCCTACAAGCGAATGCTGGCAAAGGGAGGCTCTTCAAAATTCGACCATTCATTGAGAATCTGCTGCCCAAATTTCAAATCCTTCCAAAGTCACAGATGCTGGTGGTCGACGAGCAAATTGGGCAGTTCAAAGGTCGCTCGTCACTCAAGCAATACATCCCTAGCAAGCCTCACAACTGGGGCTACAAGAGTGGTGTATTTTGCGACATCCACGGTTTTGTCTGTGACTTCTCTATTTACACAGGGGACATCCGCCTTGTTCGTGGATTACCTGACCTTGGAGCAAGCTCTAATGTTGTGCTCGAGCTTTCGCGCTCCATCCCAGAGAGCAAGAGCTACTTGCTCTTTTTTGCCAACTGGTTCACATCCATGAAACTGCTGGCAAATTTGCACCAGCGCGGTATTCCAGCCATGGGAACTGCGCACACGAACAGGATTTCTAAATGCCGACTGCTCAGCGATGCAGAAATCAAGAAGAATGAAAGAAGAAGCCACGTGGAGATAGCTACTATTTAAGGGGTCGAAGTCCGAGTATAAGTGGTACGACAGCCGGGGAGTGAATATTGCCAGCACATTCGGGAGTGCCGAGCCCCTAGGAAGCAGTGAGCGGTATGACTGGCTCAATGGCTATGGTATGACATGGCTCAGTGGCAATGGTGTTGGGCTGCTGAGCACGAGGTCGCGGGATCGAATCCCGGCCATGGCGACCGCATTTCGATGGAGGCGAAATGCGAAAACACCCGTGTATCTATTTAGGTGCACGTTAAAGAACCCTAGGTGTTCGAAATTTTCGGAGTCCTCCACTACGGCGTGCTTCATAATCAGAAAGTGGTTTCGGCGCGTAAAACCCTATAATTTAATTTTTAACATGGCTGTTGTGAGCAGCTGGCTGCTCTACCGCAGGGATTGTGATGCTCTAGCCAATGTCTCCTTTACTAGATGCCCGCCGCGTTGCTCGATTTCCCATTGTAGCGGCGGTTCCCTTATTTGAAGTTAGTTCAGCATAAATTCCGTGCGGCGGCGCTCGTTGCCTTTTCAACTTCCGGCGGATGGGGCAGCGGCGGCTCAATGCATCCGCCCGCGTGTTATATGCGCGGGCGTCTGCTAGCGGGCGTTATCGCGGGCCTCTAAGACGGTGACAGATGCCATGGTAATCTCAGAGGTCGCAGCACGTGATTGCAAGTTGCAGGCGTTCGCCATGAGAGGCGCTCGTTGCCTTTTCGCGGAGAAGAGAAAAAGGAGAGGGCCCGGAACCGAGCTACCGGACAACGCGGCAGGCATCTAGTAAAGGAGGCATTGCTCTACCAATCCCAAAGAACGAGAAACTAGACCTTTTAACGTTCAAGCCTTCTCTAGCCAGCTGCCTCTGTCACGGCTGCTGGATAAAAAAAAACAAAGTTGCGGCGTGCCGCGTGCATCGAAAACGCTGTCATCCGCCGCGGCGCTACCAGTCGGGGTCTGTTGTCCGGGATCGGCATAGAGAGGAACGCGCTTCGAACGCCGTCGCCCGTGGAAACCGACGCGTCCCGTCCCCGAGAGCTAGCACCGTTCGGCCCAGCCAAGCGGCCGAGAATGCAACTACGGCGGAGAGATTCGCTCCCATTTCAACCCACCTGAAGTGGCAGGCCGCACTTTTTTTTTTTGTATCCAGCGGTCGTGCCTCTGTAATAAAAACAAGGACATGATGAAGAATCGGGGCCGGCCGTCCCTTTCCATGGAAGCAGAGCTTGAGAAGAAGAATAGAAGAGGACCAGCAGCTCCAACACCTAATGCTCAAGTCCGTCAAGACATTGTTCGCCCCTTGCCTGAAGTGTCGCAGCAACGACAACGGTGCAAAATGCCTGGCTGCAAAGGCCAACCTGTTTCTTTCTGCACAAAGTGCAAAATTCATCTGTGTATAAGAAAAGTTCAAATTGTTTAATTTCTTTTCACAAGAACTGACATACAAATGTGCTGAGCTCAAAGAAATGAGTTCTGAAGTGTCCTTGAAAATAAATATTTTGTTATCCATTACTACCTGTTGTCGCGTTTTCGCGACATAGCCGTTACTTTGTTCCTAAAATCCCGACATACATAAAAGTTGCTGCATAACTTCCACATAAGCACACTGTAAAAGCCACAGCAAAATATTATTTTATGCCGTACACTAAGTTCAGGCTAGAGTAGGCTAATAGGTGATGTTAGTGACGACGTATGACGCTGTAGGAACCAACACAAGCTGAACGAAGGTTTTGGAGTAGGTTAACGCGACGGGACGGTAGCCGCAGGGACACGGGGGACCCTGGTGGGAAGTGCAGCTCCCGATGTCGGTGGCCATATTTTTGAGTAACCTGTGAGGCCGATGAGCATCAAGGGCAACCTGCCGGGCGATATCAGCACGGGCAATAGCATCACGATCATGGTCGATGGATAGGTACGTGAGGATGGAGCATGGCTTCCATGGTCAACGGTGGGTCATACCCAGTGAGTACCAGAAAGATATGTAGCCAGCTATGTCGTAACGGGAAGAGTTGTATGCGAAGGTCACAAAGGCTGGTTGATGTCTGAGTCCCGGCGGTCAACAGAAACGTACACAGCAAGCATTTCCCTCAGGGTACATTTGAGACGTTCAGTGATGTAATATATACGTGGATGGTATGCTGTGGTGAACTTATAGCTCATCGCACAGGGACGAAGATGGTCGTCGACTGCTTTAGGCAGAAAGCAGTGGCCACAATCAATGGTTACCTGATGAGGACCACGGTGACGCAGGCGGACATGGTGAAAACTGAAATTGCATACATCAATATCATAACTGGCAGGAACTGCTCGCGTCACAGCGTATCGCGGTTTGTAGACAGTAGTGATTGCAGCACATCAGTTGCCGAAGGTAGACATAAAAAAAGGTCCTAGGAGATCAAATCCAAGCAGAAAAAATGGTTAATCAGAGATGTCGATGGGCTGTATGCTGCTAGCAGGAAGTTGGGTCTACGGCCAGTGATAGAAGTTACGAGCCGCAACGTACTGTCGAACAAAACAGTAGAGACCAGGCGAAAATAAGCGCCGATGGATGCCATCCTATGTGCTTTATACGGGCGGACAACGTACAAGAGCTCAGCACCATCAGGGTATGTACTGTAGTGGTGCAGTATATTGTTGCGAAGTACAAACGCCTGTAGCGCTGAGCCCGCGTTTGGAGAGTTCGACTGTCTATAACAGGCCGCAAAAATTGATCGCTGTGCAATTTGGCTACTATGTTGAAGAATGTAATATATAGAAAAAAGGCTTCAAGTTTATCTATCAGGGTGTCAGAGGGATCAACTTGGTGTCGATACAAGCCATCGGCATGGCACGGAAGTCGCCGAGGCTTGCAGAACTGAAAAAATTTGTACTACTTCAAAGGTGCCGCCCAAGTGCCAACACTACTAAGAGGGTCTTCGAGCGAGAAAAGCCAGTAAAGTACATGGTTATTCATAATAACGCAGAAGTTCCCAACATGCGCGGGCAGTAAGAATTTCGCGATAGCCCATACGAGAGCTGAGCAATCGAGTTTTGTGATGGTATAATTTTACTCAGACGATGAGAGAAGGTGGTTTGGGTAGGCGACCACGCGGTGTACGCAGAGCTTTGTCCAAAAGCAGTGCCTATGCCGAGGCCACTGGCTTCTTTAAGAGCGTTCGTGCTAAGTGACGGTTCGAAATATGCTAGAACAGGAGGGTGGATTCGGAGGCAAAAAGGCGCTGAAGATGCATATGCTTGCTCTCGAAGACAAGTGAAAGTGACGTCTTTCTTGAGCAAGCCAGTGATAGGACGGGCTGATTCGGCGCAGATCCAGGGCAAAAATGCCTAATGCAAATTTTGAGCGGAGCTGTAGAGGCGTTTTGAATTCGCAATATATTGTGGCAAAGAATTTCATTATGAACGACAGGGTCCTCTCGGCAGCGGCGCTGAGCGTCTGCTCGGGCAGCTGGTTTAGCAGCAGCGGTAGACGAACCATTTCGACTGGTTGCGTCGCTCATTGCTCAAAAGCGTGAACACGGGAACACGTGGTGCGCGCGGAGCCCATTCTCAGCTTTGGCGGCGCCGTGGCTCCGAAGCCCACGCCAGCACTTTGTTTCCATAGCGCTCGCCGCATGCCTGGTCACCGCCGTTGAGCGTGTCTCGTGTGGCATCACGCTTTCCTCCTCGCTCTTTCGCCATACACTCCTCCGCTTTCCTCCTCGCGCTATTTAGCTCTCGCCGTCTTTCATTTCCCGCTGCGCTCCACGCTCGCACTTTCATCCTTCGCTGCACTCTGTCACTCGGTTACGAGTAACGCCGAGGGATGCCAATGCCCAATGCAGGAACGTAGGCCCAAAGGTCACAAAAACTACAAACATCTTTGGCCAATCACGGAGTGTAAAATTGACTAAACTGACTGTTGGAGTCACGCAGCATGCGAGCAGTTTTCACGGTTTCTGAAGTGGCATATAAACGATTTTAACTGAAGGCTAAGATGGCGGAAAACATCAAACACCGTGGAGAGGCAGGTGAGATGGCTTTATAATCTAACTAAAACAAAAAGAAAAGTATTGTCTAAGTAGCAAAGACATATGGGCCACTTGATGCCACGAAGGAAATCGTACATTCAGCGCTCGAAAGTGCCAAGAGCATTGCGCAGTCGAAAAGGCACCATTTAGAATTGACAGAGGCCATCAGCAGTAAAGTTGGGCTTCTTTGTGTTGATTGTCCACAGCGATTTGCCACTATCCTGAGTGTAGGCTGATTGAGCAGAAATACTTGGATTCCTGCAAGCAGTCACGCTACTCATCTATAGGCTAGAGAGGACACACATACTCCTTGGTAATATGACTGAGATGGCGGTAATCAACGCCAAATCTCCAGCTGTTGCCCTTCTTTTTAACAACTACGACGAGCTAGCCCGAAGGTATGAATGGGGGTTCAGTTATGCATTTACAATGCATTGTTTGCACTTTCTATTGCATGAGAGCACACTCGGCTACTGGTACGCAGTAGGACCTCCGGTGAACGGGACTCGCATCGCCTGTATGAATGCGATGCGTGACCATAGAGTTTTAGTCCAAAGAACGGTCGCCAAAGTCAAATATATCCTGGTACGAAACGAAGAACTGTGCAAGGCGCAGTGGCTTGTTATGGAGCGAGTGCTGATAGCAAACCTGTGAAGCGGTCCCAGGAGAAGACTGCCAGCGGTGATGGCAGCGAAAAATCTTGTAGAGGCTGCGTGGTCAGGGCAGAGTACGCGCTCTCTGCCTAAGGAGTCAGATGTGGAAGTTACACGCTGCGGCGAAGAACTTACGTTAAGAATAGAGAACTAAGGATGGGAAAACTGCTTGGGTTTTTTGTAACTGTGAAAAACTGTGTTGGCGGGCCCGCCGTTGTTTCTCATGGCGACCTGAACCATAGGAAAGCCAACGTAGTCGTCATGGTGTAGGCGTAGAAAGGGTGAGAGCGGGCCGTATATTTCGCCGCGGCTGTCAAAGAAACTCGACGGAGCGTCTGTGGGATGGGCCGGCAGTGCTATTGTCGGCACACAAAGCGACGTCTAGTGGGAGGAGCCCCGCGGGCCAGTCGCTATGGCAGCGCGAGTGGGCAGGAGGTCAATTCCAAGGATGCTGTCGCGGAGCACCTTTATTGGACAGAGAAAAGAACAAGATTTGCGATCGCCAGAATTGGTGATGCACGAGAATTGGTGCATTCCCAAGCACGGCGACGTACACACTTCGGCTACTCGTAGGGCGGGTCAAGCACTTTCTTGTGGCAGCTGCGGAGGTTCGAGCTATTTACAGATATTCATGCGGCAGCACCAACAATAGCCGTGATTGCCACACCATCAACCAGAACCTTAAGAAAGTGGAGCCGTATGGCAAGGGTAACACAGAATTTTCAGGCCGGGTCTTAAATGTAGCGTCGCCTCCGGGGGCTGCATTCGTTAGTTTTCTTAGAGGTGGTCGAAAGGAGACCGAGACGGGGGTTAGGGAGAGCGGCATTGACGGCAATAGGGTGGCGGCGAGTGGCTAGTCCCGTCCAGTTTTCCTTATAAAGAAGTTCACAATTTCGTGGCTCAGGACAGAACAATTGAGCACATGTCGGCTGTCATCTATTGTGAAGGCTTAGTCGGGGCGACGAGTGCCAACAGCTACGGCAAAGGCGCGCAATGTGTTCAATTCCAGTGTCCGTGAAACAGATGAATTGGTCTGTAAGCGTGCATAATTTGGCTGTATTTGGAGAGTATCGCATAAAAATAATGTTTGGTGTTGCATGGGCAGTGATGACAAGTGCAACCGAGTTAGAGCAGCATTACTATTAGGGAAGACTGCGTGGTAGGTTGTTCAGAGTCGCAACCTCTTCGCGGACCTAGCCAGAATTAGTGAAATAGTAACCAGGTTATTTTCTTGCATACTGTCGTGAAGAATAATCGATGCCATAGTCTCAAGTTTTCCATTGAAATTCATGGTACCACTTTTTTCTGTAGTTGGTAGTTGACGTACCGTCGGTAAATCTACACACGAGCACAGAGGGAGCCATATTTTGAAGTTAGCCTAAGGGGTGAGCGATATATTTACTTTTCTTCTGTTCATGACAACATTATGTGATTACGAACTTCATTTTAGGACAGTTATTTCACTGCATTGCATATTAAAGTCGTCATGAGCTGTGCTTTTCAGGAACTCTCCGACTTCGTCAGCTTCAAGCATGTCCTTGTCCACTTTGCGACAGAGAGCCCCCACAACCTAGACGAAGAAAATGCATGGCTCCGTGAACGTCTGGTCGTGAGGTGCAAGTTGCTGCTTCACCGCTAGTGGCGGTTTATTCGTTTTGCTAAATAAATCACGTAATTTTTGCTTACAAACGTCCCAACTTGCGGAACCTTCCCCGTGCGTCTCGTACTCAAGTTGTACCGTGTCCCGCAAATATATGACGTTGGCAAGCATTAGCGCTCACACATCCCACACGTTATTGTTAGAGACGGGCTCGTACATAGCCAGCCACTCATCGACGTGCACGTGGTTTGTGTTATTGAGTGTCGAGGGACCACGAGATTGGATTAGCCGCGACGGCCCTTATTTGCACATGTGCGCACTCCGTCGCTTGGTCGATCATCGTGGTGGCAGCAACGTGACTGCTCCGGAGGTCCAGTTCTAAGTGTAGCGAGCTACCTTGCGCCTTCCCCAAAGCTGTCGCGGGGAGAATTAAACTAGGTGCAGAGGGTGTACTTACAAGGCAAGGTGCACAACGCAGCAGCGATGGTATACCTAGCGCACGCTCCTCCGACAACCACACTGTCTCCACAGTAATTTAAGCGCTCATCACTGAACCATCACGTGTCACACGACACGACCGCCCGCGACAATATTATTCTTAACTGCTAGTATGTGTTGTTTGTGCTTTCAAAATGGTGGTATAGCTCGGATGCACTCGAATGGAATAAAAAATGTGTCACTCATGTACAGAAGACCTGTAGATGCATCAGTAAATTTGGATGCGACTGCAAAGTAGCAATACCAGGCAAGATGAGGGCAACATGCTCAGTTTTGAGATCATGCTAGAACTATAGTGTCAATGTGTACATGATAATTCACCATGCAATTTTTCTCATTTTGCTGAATGCATAATGTTTAAGCTTTCTTTGCCTTTTCCTACAACTCTGGGTGCTGACATCGTATGCACCCTTCAAGCCAGAAGAATGCTAAACCAGTTTTTCCGTTTCACGCGTGTTTCTCTTTCTTTAGGGCGTGAAATACATGGCCGCTCGAGCAAACTTTTGCGATACAAAGTGGCGCTACGAAGCGGCAGCTATTGAAAGCAAAAGATGGAACAATTACGACCGTTAATTACAGGCCGCGCAGTTCTTGCGCAAATGATACCGTGTACTTTTTCCTATGTAACCTACTTATTTATTTTTTACACTTAGGTGTGCGCCCTTCCGTCGACCAAACAATGGGCATTCGCTAATAAAGAGAAAATGAGACATTCACCCACACGTAGCCAAGTGCTTCAAGGAAAAACTGCGTTAATTATTCCTCTCCAACTTGCGGGTTTCCGCAGAACTATTACGTCAAACTTTTTCCTTTCCTTCTGAGTTGTTGATAAATTCGACATTGCCTGTTATCTGCAAGCTGCCTGGTTATCTCAGATTGTAGAGCGGCTGCCTCGGAAAGGCGGTGGTCCCGGACCAGGAAGAATTTTTCCTCAACTGCGAAGCTTTCCTTTCGAGTAACCCGTATGGGTTTCCCATGTAGCACTTAGCTACGTTTGGGTGGATGTCCCATTTTCCGTTTATCAATTACTCCTCTCCACCTTCCGGGTTTCCGCAGAACTATTAGGTCAAAGAGTGCTCATGTATGAAATTACAACCACTTAAGGATGCGAAGCAGTTCTATTGATCAGGCGTCACTGAAATCAAGATAACCGCAACATTAAGCATTTATCATGAACATGTCTGGCTTTTTAAAAAATATAATATGCGTCACGCATGTGAAAACTTCATCACATATAATTAATAAGTTACAGTCGAATCAGACCAAAGCTGTCCGATTGATACTAAGAAACTGACCACGGCACTACGGCATCACTGATATTAAAGTACCTCTCAAGGACACATCTTTTTTTTTTAAAGCAAAGGTTGTTATCACGGTTTGTCAGCCACTCGTCGCCCCCTCTCTCTGATGTACTACCCGGCCATCATATCCTCCTGCCTTTAGACAAGCCATATAAAGTACAGGCTGTGTCCACGCACACTTGTCTTCTTAATTATTCGCCGCTCTTCCTTGCAGCTTGTAATGGGAATGATGTGTCTTAAGATTCTATCTCCGCAATAAACCTGTGTAAATGATGTGTAAACTGCGGTGTGTTAGTGCTGCTCCACAGAATTTGTGTAAACTCTCTTCTTTGAGAGTAGCCCCCTTAAGTGCCGGCCAAAAAGGATCCGTAGGGCATATTAAATAGAAAGTCACAGTTTTGCTCAACAAGCGAAGTGTTTGCGATAGCAAATTATTAGACAGCTATACGAAGTAAGGTTGGTCCTTTTATCAGCTGCATACGCTGCTGTAAAGATCCGCTTACTGACTAAATTAAGTAGCACGCTGTCACGCGCGCACACGCAAGCACGAACACCGCTTGCACTATGACCGCGGACTCTCGCTGTCAGAACATTGCAGTGATGAAGAGCGGCGGCAGCGGCGAGCGACTTCCTATACTGCCTCTCACTTCAACGCGAACTAGGCGCGCGCGAGCACAGCGCACAGCAAGCCATCAGCCATCGCGATTAGGACAACCCTTGAATCGACGCTCACGGCAGTGCTCAGCCGCCGCCGCTAGAGAAGACGCGCACTAGTCTGCCTCCTTGCACGCTCCTAGCGCGTGTATATCTCCCGTTCCACCAAAAAGACGAAACAGTTAATTTTAGTTGTTGTTTTGCTCTCAGCATTACAAGCTGCACGATGAGGTCGTCGTCCGTGATGCAACTTGAGAATGGAGGGTAAGAATAACATGCAGGTGTAGCAAAATTTGGGGAACAGAAAAGCAGCTGTCACGAACACTTCCCTCACGAATACCTTACGTAAGCTTCTTAATTTCGTATTATCTGCCATAATGAAGAGCCTAAGGTTACCGTCGTTCTCACAGAGCCTATTATGGTAGCGGCTTAGTGGCCGTGGTAACACTCATATTCGAAATTCCGTGTCGAAATTTTGCTCAGGTGGCAGACCCTTACGGATCGCTGCGTGAGACTGTACCCAGAAAGGCAGCCGCGTGGCAAGTATACAATGTAAATTCATGCGTAGATAAGGCACTGTTCGTCAACCTATAAAGAATGCATACTGCGTGAACAGCATAGCGTTTGTACGTGGCAAGCACTTAAACGACTTGTACAGCAGCACTACTTGCATTGTTTATGCTATTTAATGTTTCGTATGCAAATAGTCATTCATCGACAAGCGAATCCCTGTCTTTCTGTAGAGGATTTCTTTTGCGTGCGTGCGGCGAATTTCGCGCTTCTGAAATCCTAATTTCACAAGAAAGAAGTGAAGTGACCGGGAATTAATAACTGCATGAAGTATACCCACTGGCTGTCTTCGCTGCCGCGCCGATGACCATGGGTGGAACAGCGAGCACGATGCAGCCAAACGCTGCCAAGTAAGACATCATCTTCGCGTTGAACACGGTGCCAGACGCCAAAATGCGCTCGAAATACACCTGCGCGGTGAAGAAAAAGAAAATGGAAAAATATTGCAGTCCTCATGTCACAATATAACATGCAACAAACACCGGTAACCCGGAAACGTGTTGGTTATTTGCAGTGAATATTCTTATCCTGGGCTTGCAGGGCACATGTTAGGTGACTGAAGTTACATAAAACCACCAAGTTATGTTTCATTGACATACGGCGAGTGACTTGTGTAATGTATGGTCCATTAGAGATCACTCTAGATTTCAATTTTCTCAGTTCTTAAGGGCAGAAGCAGCGCATGAAAGCCAGAAATTGGCCCAAAAATTTTATTTTCAATTGTCTTCTTTTGGCGCTTACTAGAGCCATCATTGGCATAGGATCTTATAAGTTTGGTCCCAATAAAGACGCTTTGGAATGTGAAGTGCTTTTCCTTGATTTCTCAAAACAACAATTTTCGTGCCCATTTTTTAGTGGAGGAGAAGTACGCGTACCTTTGGGCTATCGTCGTACCGTTTTCTCTAGAAAGATAAGCAGATGCGGTTTGTCTTGAAGTAAATTTTCTTATAGTACTCTTACGAATGAAGTTTCAGAATTAAAATTTCATTCAACAATCAAACTGGACATTTTTTTATGGGGAAGTTTGATAACGTAGAATTTTGCTACAAAATTGCGTAAAACAACAACTTGTAGCTTCCAACATACTCCAAACATCCAGAATCAATTCTGTGTGCTATACAGTACGGTGTACGCTGGTGTGAAATAGTTAATTAGGCCTTACGCAATGAACATCGTGTTCTGGATATTATAAAATTATTTATCTTATGGAAAAATATTTGAATAGTTGAAAGAAACTGCTAAATACAATAACAGTGCAAATTACATTCAAACTGCTTATACTGAATAACTATGTTAAGTAGTCCGTTCCCCCTTAAGAATATTTTCATGGACAGTCTCGTGTCCGAGGCATTTTTTCAAGAATATGGACATGAAATGGAGACGCAGGAGTACAACGCTTAGTAATTGGCCCTAGAATTTCGATGATGGAAAGCAGGTCGAAGTTACGGCAGGTCTAAGGGCGGCCCCGAGTGCCAGCTGCCTCTTGAGAGACACTACTCCACAAATAATGCACGTAATGTAGCAGAGACGCGTGGTTATGAGGGCATGTATCTCCCACCAGAGGAGAGATTTTAGGTCAATAGGCACGGAGCGGAAGAAAAAGGAAGGAAAGTAGGACGAGTTGGAAGTGGCGAAATCGAATGAGCGCTTCGGTGCCGAAGGTCATTGGATTCGAGCTGAACATGCGCCGGCACCCAGCCAAGCCTAAAAAAATACCAGGAAACTTAATAAATTGCTTCTTGGGCAACCTGGAGCGATTTGGAACACATAATTTTAGGGCGCTAAAAAGACACACTCAAGGGCGACACACAGAGAGCGTCTGTGTATTTCCCGTGCGTGTGCCTTTATAGCGCCATAAAATTATGCTCTACAAGGAACCTTGTTAAGCACGACAACATATTATGCGAAGCATATTAACATAGGTTTCGGGCCTTCGCGCGACGCCCGGCAGTGGCCACCATTGACCCTGAAGTGGGGTCACGTGACGTGACGTCACGTGATGACGTCACACAGGCTGCAGATGGGGCCTCATATCGCGCCGTCGGTCGCCTCCCGGCGGTGGCCACCATTGACCTTCAAGTGACCTTCAAGTTGGTCACGTGACATGACGTCACGTGATGACGTCACACTGGCTGCAGATGGGGCCTCATATCGCGCCGTCGGTCGCCTCCCTGCGGTGGCCACCATTGACCCTGAAGTGAGATCACACGATGTGACGTCACGTGATGACGTCACACCGGCTGCAGATGGGGCCTCATATCGCGCCGTCGGACGTCGCCCGGCGGAGGCCTCCACGCTTCGGTTCGCGCCGTCGCGCGCGACGCGGCGGCGGCGCCACCATCGCTGCATCACGTGATACATGCTTCGCATCCACTGGGCTTAACCTTGATAAGCCTCCAATTTTTCAACAGATGGGCAGCATTTCTGTAGTTTGTTTTTAAGGTGTCTATAGCCGTTGAGACAGTTAATATAGTTGTGACGTTCATAGATGTTACGAAAGCAGACAACTGACTCACTTTCCTCCTGCTTTGCCTGAAGCTCAAGTGACAACGGACCTGAAAAGGCCTATGTACAGCTGCGGGTAGCTTTAAGCCTGTGTCGGATTCAGAAAAGCCATTTGTCATCATCTCAGTTTAGCCGCAGCTCTCGCGTGCCTCTATAGGCACGGTTGTCTGACCTGCTGGAAACGGCAGAATACGACGGTGGATCGTTACGAAAAACGAACGCTTTAAGCATTCAAGTGCTTTAATGCTCAAAGTATTCAATGTTTACCGCCCCTAACGAATTAAGGAAATGCGATTGACGCCATCCTCAGGAAAAAACTTTCTTCGCCATTTACTTGATACGCCAATAGCTCAGATCACTAACATCACAGTTCCGACCATTGCAGATTCCGAAGTACGTGGACTGAGAGCAACCGCAAAATTCTGGAAATGCCCAAGTTTCGTATGAATTATCTTTCAGAGGAAGAAAACACAAAGAAACATGGCTACTTTTTATGTTGTAAATCACCGCAGACGGTTTCAGTATTCTAAAAGCTTGTGCACGGTCAATTCCTTCAAAGGGAAAGGTTTGTACATGATGTCTACTTCGGCAATCTTCCATATATAGAGCAGCGACCATGAATTTCATGATATTGAGGCTAGGCATTTACAGTGTATTTTCTTCAAATTTTAGACCAATCAATAATTTAGCTTTTTATACCTCTTTCAACAAGAAGAGGTTGTCTCCTCTTTCTTCTTAAATGACTGCTAATGTCATTGTGTCATGGTTCTTAGCTGGGCTTTTTAGTAAGGTGACATAATCCGGCTGAACATATAAATATATGCCAGAAAATCACAGTATCCGTTTCTGACGTTTATCTATAAACTCATACCGTTTTTACACTGCTCGCCGTATTTTGTCAGTTTTGCTTATGTGTTGCCCTGTACATAAGTTGAGCTATATAGAAAATCAAGCTGGAGGACTGGAACTAGTAAATGCGTAAGCATTTGGATTCCGGCTTCTGCAAATGCTGTTTTTTGTGACAGCTCAGTACTCAAATATTATTAGACAGCTTTAGCGTGTCCAGCACTCCGGGAAATGTAGGCGGAATGGGCGTTTTGCCGGGCAGGTGGAGGAGTAAACGTGAGAACTCCGCAGGTCGCAGACACCTGCTGTCGCAGAACTCAACCATGCAAACAGACATATGATCTCGGAAATTGCACGCGCTGGTAGATTTTGTGCTCGCTGTCCCATTTGCATGCGTAATTTCAGTGGTGGGTGCGGCCGGCCTCTTCTCCGTCCAATGGCTCTGGCAAGCGACGGTGGTGGAGAAATTCGGCCACGCCGGTACCGTTGCTGTGGCGTGCACGAGGCGAAAACAAAAATGCCCTAGCAATTTGGAAATGACGTCTGATGGTCAGGAGGAGAAAAGTGCATGCTGGGGCCTATTTATTCTCAGATGCATTTAATTTCTTCTACACACATATTCCCACAGCATTCACGTTGGCATTTAAAGCGGAATATGTCTGCAAGAGTTAGTGATATGGTGGGAACGCACCATAGTTCACAATTGATGAATTATACGTACGCTTATATTTTGTGAGTTAAACATTTTTTAGCGAGTTGCCTGCTGGTCTCGGCGATTGCTTTGGTCTGTGCATGTTACAATTGTCACAGGGCGTGAATCAATTGGTAGCATGACCCGCCCACAGAAACATGATGCAATCGCTCCAGTACTTAGATTTGAGTGCGCGTTAGAAAACCCTAGGGGGTGAATATTACTCCGGAGCCTCTCGACTACGCCCTGCCTCATTTTTTCAGCAAGCACACCACAGGTTTCTTTTTATTTTTTGCAATTGCCACAGTGAGGCTTCGTCGTGCTAAGTAACCAATTGAAATCGCAGTCACTCTGCCGTTTGCTTCTGAAATTTTGAATCCTCTAATTCTAACAAGACCAAGTACTGCGCGTATTCATATGCATCAGTTAACGAACGAATCCTTCAAATGTATTATACAAGAGTACAGAAATGAAAATTTGATTCTTGTGTAGCGTTTGCTTTGTCAGCAAACGTGCAAACCAAATTTGCGTGAATAAGCATGCCAGTCCAAATGGAAATGTTAGATGGAAAATATAACTGAAATATGAAAATGCAGAAAGAACTTCAGCATTCCCATTTGTTGTGCGTGTTGGTAAACTTACTCGGAAAGCCTATTTAGCGCAAGCAAATAGGGACAAAAGGCAGACGCATTGTGGTGTCGTCTCCCTTCTGTTCTTGTTATCTGGCTCTAAATATGCTTTCTGAGGCACAAAGAAAGTTTCGGCTAAGTAGCACCCGCCTTCATAAAAGCTCTTTCCGGATCAAATAAAATGTTTATCTGTGCTAGTTTGCGCGCAATTACCTGCAGTGGGCCGCATTCTCAAGGCAGGATGGGGCGAGAAATAGCATATTACGAAGCATGAAATTATAAATTATGCAAATATTTACACGCTGAGTAACGTATGTGCTTGCCGCCCAAGCAAACTTTACCTTAACTAAAACTAATGATTAAATATTTATATATATGAAATACAAAGTTCCCGCATCTATGATTATGGCATTGTTTTTTTTTCATTTTATATGTATGTTTGCTTATAAATACCCTGCATGCCTTCACGAAGGCATACGGTAAATGAGATTACGGTTACTTAATAATAATAATAATAATAATAATAATAATAATAATAATAATAATAATAATAATAATAATAATAATAATAACTTTATTTGCATCCGAAATACACGATGCCGGAGGCCTGCAGAAAAAGCTGTCGCATTGCAGCTTGACAAGGCCGCAGGCCCCCGCACTGGCAACTTCACGTAGCAGTCAGCAAATTATAAAAATATATGCGAGTTACAATCAGCACTCACTGAAATCCATACATACAAAAAGATAAAACTCATTCCATATTCAGACATCGTTATACAAATTATGTTATACAATTTGAAGTTATACAATTAATACAATTACAGTAGCGATACAATTCATACAAGTAATACAATACAATTTGAAGTTATACAATTATGAAGTGCAAACATTCAGCTTTCAAGACTCTGTTTATCCATGCAAGAACGCCACCAGAGACCAGCGCACACAAAATGAACCGCAGAAAGCACAGATAACTCTGCGGTAAAAGTGCAACAAAATTATACACTAACTATACCATTCTTTTTTTCCTTTTCTTGTTTTCTTCCTCTACGCACTAAAGTATTTTCGAAGGTCCGCAAAAGTAATTTTTTCAGGCTCTATATTTTGTGTCTGTAGGGTATTCAATAACCTTGGCAGCCGGTTTCTTAACATTTGTAAGCCATATGTTGTCCTACAAGTATCTATTGCCCATGTTTCAAAATTTCGCGTATTATATGTAGTAGAGTGACATTTCAACTTCGCTAACTGACGCAAGAAACAAGTATTATTTTTTATCTCTTGTTTATATCGCTTGTACAGGCAATAATCATAAATATGTGTTACTGGCATTATGTTGTAGCTGCGAAATAAGGGCTCAGATGGATAGTACCTGGGTACATCCGCAATAACTCGCAGAAACTTTTTTTGCAAAACATGGATTTTTTGCAGATTGGTTTGCGTCGTAGAGGCCCAAACTAGGTGACAATAATTAAGTCTGGAACAAAATAAAGTATTGTAGATTAGCATCATTACACTGCGTGGTAGTATGCTTGCGTTCCGATATATGAGGCCGATTACTTGGGAGAGTTTTGTTGTTAACTGATCTATGTGCTCGTCCCAAGACAAGGTATTGTGGAAGACAACACCCAGTGTTTTAATCGTAATAACTTCATCGTAAAAGAAGCGCTACTCGACGTGGCAAAACAAAAAAGCATCGCGCAACAAGAACGTTCAAACAACGCAATAGCACGCAACATCAAACTTGACACAGGAAAATGTGCGCACGGGGAGGCACTAGCAAATTTTACAGAAACATCACTGCCACAAACTAAAAAATTGCGATATCATTTACTGAATAACCGCAATGCGAAGTGCAAAAAAAGAAAAGTTGGACTACCCAGACAGCCTAAAAACCTCTGCCATCGACAAAAACTTCCAGTTTACAGACAATGGATCACGAGTAAACCAACACATGATTTGTTCAGAAAAATGATGATGTGTGGTGTTTTATGGCGCCAGGGCCAGGTTTAACCAAAGAGCGCCATGACAAAGATAATGCTAACAGTGCATTGTGAATGGTGTAGACAATGAATTCGACAATGAATTTCTCAAGGTAGATGCGAAATGGCTGTAGAAAGGCCTAAAACCGGTTGCTGTGGATGGCGTAATATATACAGTTGCTAAAATAATGACACTTAACAAGTAGTGCTCTGGGCTATGGTAATGGTGTTTCGTTAAAAGCATGATGCGATACAACATAACATAGACACTTTAGCTTCAAGGAATCCTTTGAGTACAGGGGCTGGCATACGTGCGCTAAAAATTCCCTGGCCAAATGATTTCCAGCGTATCTGTTTCAGCTAAAAATTCTAATACTAGTTTCGGATTAAAAAGCGCTTCATTGCTAAGAAACAATTTCAGGTGAAGAGTAATATTCTCTCGATATGCAGAAATGAAATGAAACGAGACGTCGCATTCAATAGTCTTCCACTCCCAAGGCGGTGGAAGCCGCGTAGTTGCCATTATGACATTCTCTAAAATCGACGCGCCCGTTTCTTCGGACAATGCTTCCAACCGAAGGGACAGAGGAGGTCTAGTGCTTGGGCGGTTGCGGAAAAGCCTAGTCGTAGGCAGGTCGTGAATAACTGAATGGCATGGATCATGGAAGTTTGATCTGACCTGGAAGGCGTGAGATAGAGTTAAATATGTTCTTTGGAGATGTAGGGACCATTCGTTCGATTCAGCATACAGGCTTTCTACGGGGATAGTCCTGAAGGCACCAGTATCAAGACGGATACCCAAGGGGTGGACGGAATCGAGTATCTTCAAAGCACTAGGCGTGGCAGAGTTATACACAATAGCTCTGTAGTCAAGGCGTGAATGCTTTTGTACAAGTTCAAGAGGCATCTTCTGTCACTTCCACAAGATGTACTGGACAGCAGCTTCAGTAGATTCATTGTCCTCAAGCACTTCAGTTTCAAATACTTTAAGTGTGGGATAAAAGTTCAGTACTCCACAGCGTTCGGGAGAATCCGAGGTGCCCAGCGGTTTGATCGTAATGCAGGGCGTGCACTACTTCGGGACGCAGCGCTGAGGGAACAACAAAAAGGTAGTTGCCGTGAACTGGTGAGCAGTTCTTCACGAGTATAGGTTGTTTTGAAGACAATCCTTGCTTAAATGCCCTGGGGACAACGTCGGTGTGCGCTTCCAAATACTCGACGAGGCTTTTTAGCTCCGGGTCGGCTCGTTGCTGTTCGGCGAAGTCTTCCGCGCTTATTATACCAAGGAAGTCGTCGTCATCCTCGTCATCTTGCGGCGGCGGGTCAATGGGGGCGCGTGATGGGCGATCGGCATTAGAATGTTTTCGTTCTGAGTTGTAGGTTACAGTGATGTCGTATTCTTTTAGTCTGAGGCTCTGCCGTGCCAGCCACCCTGAGGAATCCTTTAAATTCGTTAGCCAACTCAACGCGTAGGGGTCGCTGACGATTTTGAATGGCTGCCATACAGGTAAGGACGAAAGCTTGCTGTAGCCAAAAATATGACGAGGGATTCTTTTTCGGTTGTAGATTAATTGCCTTCCGCTTTTGACAGCGACCGGCTGGCGTAAGCTACCACCCGTTCACGTCCGTTTTTCCTCTGGACTAGGAACGGCACCGAGATCTAGGCAACTGATGTCAGTATGGATTTGCATCCGCGTACTCGTGGAAGTGCGCAAGTACCGGCGGCGAGTGCATTCGTCGTTTGAGTTCTTGAAATGCGTCGGCCTGCGACGTCTCCCACTTGAACTCGACATCCCATTTGGTTAGATGTTTTAGCAGCTCCGCGATGAATGAAAAGTCCTTGACAAAGTGCCTGCAGTAGGCACACATGCCAAATAATCTACGCACTGCATTCTTGTCGGTGGGTTGTTCGAACTTTGTGATGGCGCCTGTCTTTTGTAGGTCGAGGCGGACTCCATTGTTGATAATGGAGCCCATGAACAGAAGCTCATCGTAAGCGAAGCGGCACTTTTCTGGCTTCAAAGTGAGCCCTAGTGACTTGGTGGCTTCTAGCAAGGTCGCAGGCCGCCTAAGGCGATCGTAGAAATTTCCGGCGAAGACGACGACGTCATACAAATAAACGAAACACGTCTGCCACTTCAACCCTGCTAACACCGTGTCCATGACGCGCTGGAACGTTGCAGGCGCCGAGTATAGTATGAATGGCATGACCCTGAACTCCTAGAGGCAGCTTGGTGTGATGAAGGCGGTCTTTTCACGATCTCTCTTGTCGACTTTTATGTTCCAGTAGGCAGACTTCAGATCCATCAACGAGACATATTTAGCCTTGCAGAGCCGTTTTAATGCGTCGTCTCTCCATGAGAGGGGCTGCGTCCTTCATAGTGATCTTGTTCAGTCGACGATAATCGACGCAAAAGCGCTGGCTTCCGTCCTTTTTCTCCACTAAGATAACGGGAGATGCCCGCGAGCTTTCAGACGGCAGGATGATGTCGTCGCGCAGCATTTCGTCGACTTTTTTTCGTATAGCTTTACGTTCTCGCGTCTAAACTCGGTAAGGGCTCTGGTGAAGTGGTCGGGCGCACTCTTCAGTTATATGGGATGCTTTGAGACAGATGTTTGTCGAATCCTCGATGATATCGAAGAGCAGTCTTTGTATCGTCGAAGCAGTCTTCTGAGCTGTTGCTGCTTAATCGCGGGGAGACTTGAATTCACGTCGAAGTCTGGCTCCTATACGCCGACGAGGACTTAGATCGTCCGACATATTAACGCACTGGACTATAAGGATGACATGACGCAATCACACCGGCACCGCTCGCAACCTGAAGTAGTCCATGTTGTGCGCCTTAAGCCGTTCTACCAGCGATAACAGTGTAGTATTAGTTTTGTTTGTTTGTTTTTTTACTGCGGGTGCTTTAGATTTTCTCTAGTCTTTGTAGGCATCGGAACGATGCTTCTTAAGAGCAGGGCATTGACACCTGTACTTATTTATGCTTTTTCAGGGGACTGCATTTGACCTGCTAACAACCTAAACTTATGGCTCAGTGAAAGACGAGCTTGTGTGATTAGGAACTTACTCGAATGTTATCGTTTATTAGATCTGTCGTGTATGTACTCGCCGGAATTTGTGTAATCAGATTGTATGTGGGACAAGAATTGTTTTGTATTTTCTGAAAGGCACGCGGGCACCAACGATTACCCTGGAACCTTGGACGAGTCCTGCATAATAGCCGACGAGCTTGACCAGATCATATTTTATATGACCGCCGACCGTACGTGTCCCTGTGCTTCGAGTGTCATTAACTGTTGTGGGCACAGGTTCGTCCAATGAAAAGTTAGTTCCGTTACTCACAGTTATGCTGCTGTTTTCTTCATCGTCACTAGAACGTAACAATATCCCTGCTACTGGTGATCTATAATGTATGCCGAAGACACGAGCGTATTTTTCTCCGGGACTGATTTGGAGGACCTCGAAGCTACAATTGGTTGAGCTAACTTCATTTATGGGTCTTGTTTACCAAACTAAATCAACAATATAAAGAAGGTTTATGTTCTTTTCTCCTCTAAATAAAAAATAGATTAAGCAATAATCATTCATTACGATGACCCATTACTTTACCGTGTTCATTATCAATCGTTCTTACCCGTCACTTTTCAGTCTAAGTTTAGCTGGTCGCGGACAATAAGTAACTAAATTGTGGGGCTTTACGTGCCGACATTTTTTTATGAGGCACACCGTAGTGGAAGACTCCGCAAATTTCGACCACCCGGAGTTCGTTAACGTGCACCTAAATCTAAGTACACGGGCGTTTTCGCACCCCTCTAAATGCGGCCACCGTGGCCGGCATTCGATCCCGCGACCCGTTCAGCAGCCCAACGCCATAGCCACTGAGCAAGCACGGCGTGTCTGCCACGGAGCGTGAACAACGTTACAATAAATACCGCAAAGTCTATTCGCACGCCTAAGCGTTTGCGTAATTTATTATCAACTAGGCTAAAGAAGGAATTGCATTTTTTCTACCATTCATTCTCACTTAATTTAACGCATGTTGGTGAGGGGAACGGGTAATAAAACTCATAAAGATAAACCTTATGCGTTACAAAGGAAAGCAATTCTACTAAACTTCGGAAATACCATTAGTATGTAAGCCTTTATGTCAAAGCATAAAATTTCACCTTTATGCCTTATCTGTCACGTTAAATTGTTAGTATATTTATATATTGTGAAGTACCGATAGACTACAGCGCCTTGTCTCGTTAATTCCTAAGCAGGAACACTGGTCATGATTTGCGTAAAATTCATATAGTTGTAGAAAGAGCACAAACAAATTATTGAAAACAGGAACAAATTATCAAAATATGAATTTGTGTAATGAGCACGCTCCTACTATTTAAATTTCCCCACTCAAAGCAACTACTCAAAATTTCAAATTCGATGCTCGCGCACTTATGATTTAAAAAGCAACCTTAAAAACTGTCTTACTTGCGCATTTTTTTTGCGTGTTTTGTGAAAAACAGGAAATAAATGTAAGGTAATGTCTAGGGTGGCAAAATATGCAAAGAGACTTCATGTGTGATAAGTTGCACTGCCTATTTATAACAATTTGAACACTCAAGAAGTGCCTATTAAAACACGATCACACTCTCCAGATGATGTGTGCTTGTAATTGTGCTTTCATCGGGTGTATGTGTGTGTTTTAATTATGCCGCGCAACTTTGCACACATGACCAAGAACTACGTAGACTTACACACAACTTTCGAGTGGAAACAGGGGCTTGAATGCGCTGCGTTTAGATTTCCCACAAAATTTTATTTTTGCTTGTTTCTATAGCATATCTATTTACTAATGTTATCTTTAGTTGTGACTACTTTGACGAATCCACGCTGGACTGGGTGAGAGTATTGTCTCAGTATATTGAAATAAATAAAATTGCAGCAATCTGAACGGGTCTTACAAAAAGAAGAAAGAATGCAAAAGAGGTTGGTACTGTCAGTTTTTTTTTTTTGTGGGGGAGGGGGGGGGGCGGGAGGATTCACTGTGCATAAACACTTTATCTGTGGAATAATAAAGCCTGTAAGTAAGTTATTTGATGAAATATGTACACAGCTGAAAAGAAGCAACACGTAAAGAAAAAAATAAATGGAACCGGCGTTGGCAAAAATTTGCTGCGTGCGAATTTATGGCGTATTACCGCACATTTAATTCCCATACATAATATTAGCGCACCATTTGAGGGATTTGCTACAGTAAGCAAACTATTTAGAGAAATCGGGAGCCCCCTAAGAAAGCAAAGAGAAAGTGGAAAAAAATTACAGTGGCACTGTCATAACATTTTGAGCGAGAATTCCCTGTGGTTACCATCACAATGTTTATACATCGTGTAAGTGCTATATGTGTGATTTTCAAGCATGATTTTTGTTTGCAGGACCAAAACGACCATGTGTCTTATTAATAATAATATTTGGGGTTTTACGTGCCAAAACCACTTTCTGATTATGAGGCACGCCGTAGTGGAGGACTCCGGAAATTTTGACCACCTGGGGTTCTTTAACGTGCACCTAAATCTAAGCACACGGGTGTTTTCGCATTTCACCCCCATCGAAATGCGGCCGCCGTGGCCGGGATTCGATCCCGCGACCTCGTGCTCAGCAGCCCAACATGTGTCTTATTAAACAGTTTATATCAATACATTGCGTTGCATTGTATAATAAACATTTTTTCTATTTGGGACCAACCTTTATGTAATACCCCTCTTCAAGGGCTATAAGGTAGTAAACTGAAATGGAACTAAACGGAAACAGATCAGGCGTGAAAAAGCACCGTGTATTTTCCTCTCCCATCAGTCCTCGTACCGGCTCAGACGGCGGCACTTGCTCCTGTGAATTCTACCTATGACCGTATGCCTAACTTTATTGTTTAATTGACACGCACTTTACTACCATGTTGCTGAAAAAATACTGGATTATGAATTGTTCATGAAATACATGGATGATCGTGACCTCACGTGAAGACGTCGAACCTGATGTCGGAGCATGTTTTAATGCTTACTGGACTGAAGCTTGCTACATTCGATTCGATTCGACTGAGACGCGACTGTCAGTATGGGTGCAGTCGCTGCTTCTACCAATGCAAGGACAGCCAATCGCGACAACTCCTTGGGATTCCAGGGCATGATGAACAAATCTCTATGTTTAGATCAGAAAAAACTGGAAGAGGTATTCGCCCGCTATCTGTCGGATTTGAATTTCGTGCCAGAGAAGCGTCCAAGCTCGTTAACGCAACACATTCTACACACAAACTAAGCAATTCCTACTCGCCAAAAACCGTACCGCGTGTGTCCTTCAGATGGAAACATAATCGGCGAGGGAATTCATGAACTACTGCAGAAGGGTGTGAGGCAGGAGTGTTTAAGTCCCAAGGCAGCTGCAGTGATACTGTAGTTGAGAATAAGGACAATTCATGGAGATTCTTTGCTCGTTATTGAAAGAATTAATGGTACCACCACGCTTTTAATTTCTTTCATGCAGCGTCCTACTGCTTCATTGACGTAGAATCGATATTCTGGTAAAAACGGATGCACCTAAAATTTCAAGAGAAAACCGCCTTTGAGCCGCAAGGCTTTGAGCTTAACGTCATAATTTTGGTTTATATAATGCTCCAGGAACTTTTGAAAGCTATATAGAAGCAATACCACACTAGTGATATGAGAGGTCTGCTTGTGCTCTCTCGATATTGTAATCATTTATGGCAAAACATTTGAGTCGTAAAACGAGCTATTTGGCATCGTGTTGGACCACATACAAAACGCGGCACTTGTTTCGAACTTCATTTCACTGAGCGCCGGGCCGTGGCGCTCGGTTTTTTCGCCGACAAAGACGGCGTACGACCTCGCCTCGATAAGATTGCTGCTGTGCGTGATTTCAGCCAGTCGATGACAGCGAGGCACCTTAAACGTTTTCTGGGCATCTGCTCATGTTAACGCGACAGCATTAAGGGTTTCGTGTGCAGAAAATCAGGTGTCAGCGTCCGCCGTCGGCGATATTTTCCGTCAGAAAAAAATCATACCGAACTACGCAGGCCCTCCGCGTGGCGCAGAGGCGTTACTGCTCTAATTGAAATTCTCAGAGCAAAATGCGTCAGAAGATTCGTAAATTACGACTTACACACAACCCAGAGACGTGCTAGCGTCCCATCGTATTTTGAATATACGATAAAAAATAATTTTGTTACGCGGAAACTCACACACAAACCGCTTTTTGCTTGCAATGAGTCACTGCCAGTAGCCCCTGCCTTAGGAGGCTATAAGCCATTGCTCTGCCCTGCACCGCGGGCAGGATCGGCCCACCACTGTTTTCTGTCGACGTTACGCCAGGAATAAGTCACGGGATCTTAGCCATAGACGCTGTAAAAAGAAATGAAGCTGGACAGGCCATGTAACGCGTAGGGCAGATAACCGGTGAACCATTACAGTTACAGAATCAATGCCAAGGGAAGGGAAGCACAGTCCACCATGGCAGAAAGTTAAGTGAGGGGATTACATTAGGCAATTTGCAAGACCAAGTTGCAACCAGCTAGCGCAAGATTATCGCGTTCCGCTCTCAAAGGCGAAGCTCAGACTTAGACGCTTCGACTTCCGCCTTTGGTGTCTGCATCGCGTTAAACATTACCCAAACGCGGTTGCCTTCAGCGAGCCGCAGTGCGTTTAGCCAGTGGACTCGTAGTGAGAGTTTCTCACTATATTACGTAGAGAGAACTCTGGCGCTGCTGCGCTTTGGTACGCATGGGAATACACGAATGACAACGAGAAGTTCATGTGAGAGATCACCGGTAGTTTGTGCGCAGGCGCGAGTAAGAGCGGGTGCCAGAGAGAAAATCTGGGAGCTTTTGCTCCTTCAATATATGACTGCCTAGGCACTACAGAGGAGGTTTCTTAGCGGGTGTTGTAGGCGTTTATTCCGATAGGCGTGCCCGCATCGTGGAGTGGGGTCGAGTTTGTTTACGCTCGGACGCTGGCTGGCAGCAATCGGCTGCGCTAAAGAACTATTTTTCATGGGTAATGACCAAACAGGAGACATATATTTTTACTGCGCGAATCACAGAGATCACAGAGAGAGCACACAAGCACAGGCGCAGACTTGCAACTAATCATTATTCCGCAAAGAGCACATATAGGTAGATCCGAGAAATCCACCACTGTGCGTGCGGGGCAAAAATTGTCACAAAAAAACACTTTCTGTTCATGCAATACGCCACCTCACTACGCTCGTCAATAAACATCATGTCACTGTTGTACAGATAAACGGAAGTGTCGCTGATACAATCAGCTCCCTTCTTTCTAATATGATACGCCTCACGTAACTCTCTTGCTCGGCTATCTAGAAGATGTAATGTCGGTGCCGGGGCAGCCGAGCAAGAGAATTACGCTAGGCGTATCATAGTGGCGAACATGAGCCGTTGGTCGAAAAAACGATGTGACACGGTGGTACAGGGTGGTGCTTTATGAAAGGGAACACGCGGGCGCATGGCCACTGCTTGGAGCGCCAGCAACAGGCAGCAAGGAGAAGCACTTCCGCTTGTGGCGTCATCTCTTGGCGGCCAGAATACCCAGGCATGACCGATACGCAAGCGCCTGCTAGAATTAGCTGGAACACCCCTACCCTTTCCTCGCATGACTGTTCTGCAAGGAGCGGGGCCTGCAGCGCAACTCCTGCTGCTAGCAAACCGCGTTGTATACGCAAGCGCACTGGAAACGTGGAAGCGTCAACATACGCCCGGTAGTTATTAGGTTCTCCTGGCGTACCTATATTGATGCGTAAGCATTCTAGGGTTTGTTCCCTTGGAATTTTCTCCGTCCGTTTTTCTATCTTTCAAGCGTGACACGATGCAATGCATGCATAGGTGCACATGAGGTCCTACGGATGTGTACATGAGAGTGCCTTATGACTACGTATGACTAATTAGATTTGTGATTTCGACTATACATAGTGAGTACGGAGAGGTATAAGTGTAAGGTTAATAAAGACTAATAAGATTAGTTACGATAAACTTAAGTGTAACAGCAATTAATTGAGTGTAATTGGGAATATCGAGGGTATATAAAATAAATTTATGGTAAATTATTAGACTAATCAAAAGTTACTAAGGCCGAATGAACGGAGCCTAATCAAGAATTAAGGGTACCTTGAGATTAGCTAGACCTAATTAAGTAATCTTAATTATTAATTACATGTACAAACGTCTTCGTCGTGACGTTAAGTAAGGGTAATTAATTAAGTAATAAAGCAAATGTCGTCATTTTATAAATACCTAAGCATGAATAAGAAATACCAAAATTAGGTTTAGTTACCTAAGCTAAAGGTTCACTTGAGTGCACTTCTCTCCTAAACCACTCCGAATCAGATGAAGTTTATTCACGCTATGGGGGGAGAGGGTAGCCAGGGCTGCGTACTGCAAAAAAGTACGCAGAAATTCTACTGGAGTTGTCAAAGTGTGAATAAGCCTACCCCCAAATTTAAGTCGGCCCAACCCCAAATTACAACTTGACCCACTACCAAATTTGATTTGGCCCACACTCAAACTTCAAGTTAGCCCACCTCCAAATTTACCTAAATTCCAAGTTGGTCCACCCCCAAAATTTCAAGTGGTCCCACCACCCAAATTTTAAGCTGACCACCCTCAAATTTCTACTTAGCCCACTACCAAATTTCAGTTGGCCCACGCTCAAACTTCAAATTGACCCACCTCCAAATGTATCCCAATTCCAAATTGGCCCACGTCCAAATTTCTCCATATTACCAGTTCGCCCACCCCTAAATTTGACGTTGGTCCATGGCGCATACCGAAATTTTATTTGGCCCACTCCTACTATAGTTTCCCCAAGCATTTTCTGTGGAACATCTATGTTACTCTCGCTAATCAATATTTTTTTTAATTGTTCATCATCGCTTATAAAGGTACCAATCATCTACATTTACATTGTTATAATGATTAAATGTCGTAACTTGGATATTACGCATTTTCGGGCAGATACAAGGCATTACACTTTTCGCGTGGCGGACCATATCTTGCAGCGCTACTCGCGAAAGAATGCTTACGCATTAAGATACGCTGCGAGTGCCTATTAACTAGCAGGAAAATGGTGGGCCTTCCACGTTTCCAATGTGCCAGCATACCAAGTGCGGTTTGATACCAGCAGACGCTGCGTTGCAGGCCCCGTAAGTTGCGCATCCACCTGGCGTGGGAGGCAGTCCACAGCCGCTCGCCTTTCAGCCGTGTCTGCTTAGTCTGGCCGCCAATAGATGGCGCTAAAAGCGGACGCGCTTCCCCTTGCTGCCTGTTGCTGGCGCTCTAGGCAGCCTTCGCAGGGCACAGGCCACGCGCTCGCGTGTTCCCTTTCATAAAGGACCACCCTGTACATCTACGAGATGCTTTTCATGAAGATTTAATCGTTGTTGTGCGTAGTAATTATTTCTTCGGGGATTATATTTTTCAGGGATACACAGGGATTTATTTTTCAGTGGCGTTCTACCTACGAGTATGCCGCTTATACGAATGTGCGTGTCAGACACGAAACAACACGGTAGGTATTTGTTGCTCCCGTCAGTTTTCGAAAGCGCGGGACCATAGCTGATCGTGGATAGCTATATGGTATAACGTTCGAGGTATTAGGTGTTGTGTAGGTTATTGAACATGAAGTGCTATGGCTAACAGCTTCGAAACTTCGGAAAGCTGCCATGGCAGATCAGGTGCAAAAATTATGGACACGCGAGGGAAACACAAACACGAATACCTGGAATGAAAGCGCCAAATCTGTCATCAGGCCGTGCGGAAAGAGCACCGACGTTGTGTACGTCATGCAGATGTTTCAGCTAACTCCTGCCAAGCAATAAATACCCTTGTGTGCGTTACAGGAACGCTGCCAATTTATTTTTCTACACTGTCCCTTTGAGCATACCAAAGAATTGTTACTCTTAGGCTCGGTAAATAATTATTAACAATATGTTTACCAAAGTATAAAGTATTACTTTATAACAAAACATTCAATAGAGAAGTTGTAGTGCCTGTTCACAAATATTCAAATAATTTTCGCAATGCTGTAGTTTCAATTTTTCTGGACAGGAAAGAAAGCGTGCGAGATTTCGACAAGGTGCTTGCGCCAAGCGACATTAATGCCTTCACATATGCTGGCACCGAATGATTAATATCCCACGCAGACCGAAGGCATGTTCATGGACGTGTTCGTGGCTTCGGTCTGCATGCAGTATCGATGATTCGCTGTTATCATTTCATAAGGAATGATCTCAGTGACTTATCATCGCAATAATAATTCTGCGTAACATTTATCGTAAGATGTATAAAGCTTTCATATTATATCGACACATCAACTTGTTTATCTTTTACGGGTGAGCACTTTTACCATCCACGAAATTTTATCGGTCAGCACAGGACGCGTCTAAATGCATCGGAAGTTTCTCGAATGTTATCGATGCTTCTATCCGCTGTCTGTCGTCGCCAAACCCTGTGTAATCTGATTGCATGTATGCGCGACGCGAATGGCGTAGAATTTTATGGAAGGCACGCCGCTCCCAGCGATTACTCTGAAACATTCGACGACTGACCCATGAAAGCTGACGCGCTTGACCCGCTGACCAAATTTTCGACGATCACCGACTGTGTTCGCCGCTCTCGTTGTGCTTTAAAGGGAAGCTGAAACACTTTTCGAAAAAAATGAGTTCTCTGCGGCATTCTACAGTTATGGGTACCCTGAACACTAAATATCTGGTTCCAAAACGGCGGAAACAAACGCAAGCGGCTGTTTTTTCAAGAAAACGCGCACCAGCGCCTCAGGGCATCGCGCGAACGCCGCTGTTGCCCGTGATTGGTCGGGGCCGCTGTGACGTCATTCGCGGCAGTCGCCGGTCGGCGCCGCCGTTTCAGAGCGTCGCACATGGTAGCACGCTGTTCTGTTCTGGCTTCATAGCTGAGTTGGCTGAGTTGTAAGCATTATGGAACGTTCTCGCTGTCTGTTTCGCCGTACATGTTCGAACCGACAGCCGATACGGAAAACGATGGCGGCAACGACGATGTTGAGTGTGCCAACAGCGAGAGCGACGTGTGCACCTTCTCGCGCGTTGGAAATCTTAGCTGGTACGTATGTTTTTTTCATGTAGCTGCACATTCCAATGACGGGAGAAAAAAATGCGCTAAAGTGTCACTGGGAACTTGCTGCTGGAAGAATGCCGAAGCACTAACTTCTCATTAGATTGTAAACACGGGTGCAATTCCGCTATGTCAGGCACCTTGCCGCTGCTTGTCTAAAGTCCCGTAATTTTTTAGTGTTGATACACGATCGCGAACATAAGTGCCGCATTTCAAAGCTCGCACATGCAGTGCTGCGAGGTACAGTCATGGAAGTTGCTTATCATACACATCGAGAGATGGCCAGAGGTATTATATGTGCAATATTCATACTATGTTTCGACGACTTTGCGATTGCGGCTCGATCAAAAATCGGTGTGTGTGCTACATGCTATTGTAGGCATAAAGATATTAGGCAGCTTTAGCACCGCCTTGTGGTAAACACAATGACTGCAATCGTACGTCGAACGCCACTAGGCAAGCCTATACTCAATTTCATACCTCAGGTGCAACGCTGTGGAAGCTACGCACGAAGTACGGTCACCAAAATGTATTACTGCGCGCGTTTCCGTCTATGCTTCGCAGCGTGCCAGCGGCGTTTGCTCGCGCGAGCATGCACGTGAAGCTGCCGCGACGGGCTGCAGTTAATAAATGCCGAAAAGAAAATTGATTTAAAAGAACGTGTTAGCAGCCGTATAAGTACACGGATTGCTTCTATGGGTAAATTCGTTTTTGTTCATTCAGAACGAGCTTATATATGAAAACTTTCCTCAAAAATCGGGTCAAGAAACACCGAAATTTTTCTAAGTGCGAACGCAGCCACTGCAAGAAGTATGTCAAGCCTCCACAGCGTTGCACATGATGTATGAAACGGAGTGTAGCAACGCTAGCAACAACGCGTTTCCGCATTTGTCGTAACGCTATCCGGCTATCACGGAAATGGTCCGAGCACAGCACAGTTGATTTCGTCGGCACGAACTTATCTCTCCTCACCGCACGGACCCACTACACTGCAAGCTTCTTGTCCTTCGGGAACCTGTGAAACACCACATCGTCTCGCCCGCCTGTGTTCGCGCAGCCGAATGCTGCACACAACGAGGGCATGTTGGGTGCCCTTGGCTGTAGGCACTCACGCAGCACAGAAGGAAAGAACAGTTAACGAAAATCGCAAAAGAAAACAAACGTGAGCGGTGGCGGTGGCAGATCTCTCGTGGTGTGGTTCAGTAAAGCGCAGGGCGGAAAGAGGCATGCCAGCACATGCCAGCACGCCGGTCCGGCAGATCGGTCCCCGCGAATGACGTCACTCTCGCCGGTTCTCTCCTCTGGCAACCACCTCACCTGGCGCTCCGGGAAGCGATGGGGACGTGTCCGCGGGGGTGATTTACAAAGCGATTTTCGCCCCTTATATTAACAAAACGAAGAAAAAAATTTCCGAACCGTAAATTATTAGGTCTGTTCTTCCCGATCCCAGCAATTCATGGAAATTGAAAACCGTTCCAGCTTCCCTTTAAGTGTAGCCTGTTTTGTGGGCACAGGTTCGCCCAGTAAAAGCTAGTTTTGTCTTTCACAGTATTGCTACTGTGCTCTTTAACGTCACTACCACGTGACATCTGGTGGAGGTGCTTTGCGTTCATATACCGGACGCCCTCACAAAGCCGTCACCCAAGCCCACACGCGGACAACACCAACGTCGCCAAGAACCAGCGAGGTAGCCGCAGGCTGCAAGGACTGACCCCGGAGCACGGACTTTTGCCTGAGACGACAAGGAAGATCGCCACCAAGTCCACCTTAACTGCAGCCCTAGCGTCCTCCTTCGTGCTGCAGGAGCCCAGGGAGCCTCCGACGTTCCGCGGCTCAACCTTCGAGGGACCGGAAAGCTGGCTTGAGACGTATGAGAGAGTCGCAACATTTAACACCTGGAACAGCGACGACAAACTGCGGCATGTCTTCTTCGCATTAGAAGACGCTGCCAGGACGTGACTCGAGAACCCACCTTAACGACCTGGGACATGTTCCGAAGCGGCTTCCTGCACACATTCGCAAGCGTCGTACGCCGAGAACGAGCCCAAGCGCTATTAGAAACCCGGGTGCAGCTACCTAATGAGACCACCGCGATCTTCACGGAGGAAATGTGCCGTCTATTCTGCCACGCCAACCCTGAAATGCGCGAGGAGAAGAAAGTCCGCCTACTCAATCGTCGTGTGAAGCAGGAACTTTTCGCCGGAATGGTACGAAGCCCACCGAAGACCGTCAACGAGTTTCTTCGCGACGCCACCAGCATCGAGAAGACACTCGACATGCGAAACGGGCAAATCAACCGCCACACAAGCTCGACAAACTACGCTGGAATTCAGTCACTGGCCACCGACAACCTGCGCGAGACTATCCGAGTGGTCGTGCGGGAGGAGCTACAGAAGCCATTCCCATCATCACAGCCTCAAGTGGCTTCGATAGCCGACGCCGTACGTGAGGAGCTCGAACAACAACTCGGAGTTACCCCTGAGTCGCCACAGCCTCAGCCAGAAGGGATGACATACGCCGCTGTAGCCCACCGTCACGTTCCCCCTCCGCGCCCACGGCAGGGCCCAGTGATGACACAGTTCCGTCGTCCACCACCACCCCCGCAGCCAGCACGCCAACCCGTCACCTCACGCGGCGTTCAAAGGAAGAGTGCTGTTTGGAGCGCCCCCGACCACCGTCCGCTTTGCTATCACTGCGGAGAAGCCGGGCACATCTACCGCCGAGGCCCATACCGGGGGATGGGACTCCAATGGTTCGCCGTCAACATGCCGCGACCACAGATTGGCGAACGACCTGGCGATATCGCCGACTACCTCACCGCCACTCAGTGGAGCTCTCGACGACCATCCTGTTCGCCGCCACTAAGCCTGTACCTGTCGCCGCAGCGCCGACGATACACTGGCCCAGCCCGGGGCCGCTCTGTGGGCCCATGTCCGGAAAACTAAAAGCAGCAACCGATGGAGGTGTAGTTGCTGTTCGTCGAACTGACGAAGATCCTCCGCCGCAGACGAAGATGCCGAAGAAACTACCTCGACGACATAACGATACGTTGCCGTCCCGACGAAGTGTGGAAGCAGAGAATTCGACGACGAAAAACGACCTGACGATGTTGTCACATACCAGCCACAGGTCAACGCGACGCAGCCATGATCCGATCCCAAGACCAAACTGTAATGCAAGACAAAGAACCACCGACCTCGACGTGCTTCTGGATGGCCACGCAGTCACCGCCTTAGTGGACACAGGGGCTGATTACTACGTAATGAGTGGACACATAGCCGCGCAGTTGTGGAAAGGTAAGACTTTCCATTCGGACCGCTGGAGGACACCTCATAACGTCGACTGGAATGTGCACGGCAACAATTATCATTCACGACTGGGCTTACCCTGCCACCTTCGTGATCCTCCAACCGTGTTCACGAGACGTCATTCTCGGCATGGACATCCTGACCCAACACGGCACACTCATCGACCTGAAGTGGAAGTCAATAACGCTGTCGGACGATCAAGCGATACCGCCAGAGCGCCTTCCTAGTCACTGCACCTTGAGTGCGCTCGAAGATCAAGTTAGCATCCCGCCTCGCTCCAGCATTGTAATTTCGGTCGGAACCGAAACAGCTGCTGACGTAGAACGGAAAATTCAAGGCGACCAACGTATACTGCTCGATCGCGAAATTTGCGTCGCAAGAGGAATCACTCGACTGCACGGAGGAAACACGAAAGTTTTGCTGACAAACTTCAGCCAGGCGTCCAAGCACATCAACAAGGGCACGACGATCGCATAGATCGAGGAAATTCTAGAAACGAGCAATGCGTTTGTCGTCTCGGATTCTGCCGCATCTACCCCGACAACCGTAGTTCCCGAACCAGACTTTGACATAAATAGAAGTCTCCCCATCATTAAGCAACAACAGCTGAGAAGTTTACTTCGACCATAGAAAGAGTGCTTTTCGACGTCATGAAGGATTCGACAAACGCCGGTCGCAAAGCATCGCATAATACCCGAAGAGTGTGCTCGACCACTCCGCCAGAGCCCTTATCGTGTTTCTACGCGAGAACGTGAGACTGTAAGGCAACAAGTCGACGAAATGCTGCGCGACGACATCATCCAACCGCAAAAAAGCGCGTTGCCATCTCATGTAGTCTTGGTGAAGAAAAAGGACGGAACTCTATGTTTCTGCGTCGATTATCATCGTCTAAACAAGTTCACGTGTCGATATAACACAACTCAACCTCATAGCCGTCAAAGGACTAGGTAGATTTATCATCAGCATTTTGTTTTGCTATACCACCAGACGCTTGTAATTGAACGCGTCAAAAAAAGAAAGCAGATGATACTGCGATATTGTAACATTGGAATAATGATCTAGAACCTCCCTGATACAGTCGTCAAAGTAACACGCAGTATATAATACGTGCTTGCGCATTCCGTTGTGTGAAATTTCCTACTGTACATACGAGAGGTCATGTAGTGCAGTTAAAAACGCAAAAATGTGGCTGTCAGTTCCGTATAAAATGTCTAAAGAGAGACTTGGGAGGTCGTTGGATAACGTACCTGCCAGGGAATGCCGCCTAGGGCTGTAGTGGCGAATACGTCGAAAATCTGGCCGATATCACCCAGGCTTATCTTTCCCCTCCAGTCGTTGTCCGGCGCAGGGACTTGGCCCAGCGCTTTGCTCCACAGGCAAAACGGAACGCATGTCCACTGCGCGGTTGGCCAGATGAAATTCAGTACCGCTACAAAAGGATAGTGCGACATTAAACTAGGCTCTCTTGTAACTTTTACAGCTCTACTCAGTTTACCAGCAGGAATAAAAAATGAGCTGAGACTTGCTCCGCCAGAGGGGTAGGTTGCCGCATTTTTTTTCTCCGCAGTAGCGACAGGCCTTAAGAGGAAGCTTTAGCTCGGGTGCTCCTATATAAATATATGTAAAAGGAGAATTCGTTTTTCTCGGCAACCCCTCTACTAAATTTGACCAGTTTTGTTGCATCTAAAATAAAAGCTTAAAATCTAGTGACTATTGGCTTCGAATTCTTCATTTAGTCCGTCATTTTTTATTGAAAATTCGCAAAAATCGCCAATTTTCAGAAAATAATACTATCAAGTTTACAACTTTGTTACTCAGCAAGAAAAATGATAGCACAACTCTGTTAACTCCATTTCATAGTACAGGTAAACCAGCCAAAATTTATATGTTACATTAGAATCTGAAAAAAAATCAGTAATATGGAAATACAGCTTTTGCAGAACAGTTGCACACAACGTAACAAATTCACGTAAGATATAAAATTGACAAATCTCATTTGTCCACTTTGAATGATCTAATGCATACCGTTTACAGAAACGCGATAGCTCTTCTTCATGGAGAGCTATTAATTTGTAAACTTCGTGGTTCTATTTATTCGAACATACGAATTATTGAAAATTCTTGTAACAAAATTCAAGCCCCAAATGGAAATTCCGCTTCCAACACTAAGTAAAATTTACCTTTCTCTTTCAAATACAAAAAAGAAATCATTAATATCGGTCAGGGGTTATCTAAGAAAAGCGTTTCTGGGTTTTATGTGTATTTGAATAGGCCACGTTGGAATGGGTGGGGCCCAAGCTAAAGCTTCCTCCTAAGTCCCGATTATGCCAGCCTTCTTGCCCACGTGCCAAGCTCTCGGTGTTACGTACGTTCAGCTCTACAAGGCCCCCGGCATCGCCACGTGGTCGAGAGTAATAATAACACACCAGATTAGTGCTTCTCGACTACTCCAAGTTATATGGCCCAAGAAAATTTGCTACTGAAAGCGTCTGGCCACCATGCAGCTGCTGGTAACGAAACGGTCGACTAACTTTAGAGACACAATATTATTCTGTAAACTGCCTTACTCAAGTAATCGTCGATGTTCACCAGCCCTGCCTAACGACCTATTTAACAGCTAGTGGACATTATCACCAAACTAACTGATATTTCTGATGTGTAGCTAAACATGCTAGTCGAGCATGTTCAGCAACGTACGTATCCCTTCTTGGTTCGCCACCAGATGTTATCGCTTATTAAAAGCAGTTGGGTTTGGAGAACAGGTTGCCTCAGAATATTAGAAAGGCTGAAATATATGAAATAAATGAACAAAAAAAATACGTAGATATACAGATAAATATGTATAGAAGCTATATTGCTGCCGTGACCCATACTGCTTCAATTTCGTTTATGAGGAAATTTTTCTTTACTTTTTGCCGCTTATCTGTAGTCCTTATAAACTCAGAATGAGAAGGTACCACAGAGAGAGTATAGCAGCGTTTTCCTGAGCAGCGTGTTTGATATTGCCACATCCAACACGCGGCACGTAGGGAAAGATGAAATCTCGCGCAGTGCTGAAGAGAAGACGAGGTCCTTGCCTAATCGTTTTCGGTTTGCCTATAATAAAGTGTTCGACCAAGTTCTCCAAGTTCCTGCTGCTTGTGAACTGTGACACTGGCGGAGGTGCTCGGTAAATGTTTGCGTCTCCTGTTAACAGCCCCACATCAAGCCCAGGACGTTTACCGCGTGTCCAACACCGATCCACAGCGACAGCAGTCGTCTGCTAGACCTAAGCCCAGAATTTGGTCCCCTACCAGGAAGTTTCCCTGTTACCACGAGTGCCCAAGCCATGGCAGACTCAGGCCCTGCGTAGGTGACTCTTGACTCCTGTGAGCTTCCACGGCTATGCCTACGAGGATGCAAAAGACAAGCTCGAGGAATACGAGTGCGTAGCCAAGTATAATGAGCGGCAAGCTGGACAGAAGCTATCCTATGTGTATTTCTCTTTTGAAGACAGAGCCCGCACGTTGCTCGCAAACTTCGAGGAAATCTGGCCAAATTGGGATGAGTTTCGCCGGCAGTTCCTCCATACGTTCGGGAGCACCAAAATGCAAGAACACGCGCAGCGTCTGTTCGCTGAGGACATGGCTCGTCTTTATCGTCGTGAAGACCCCGATATGGCCGAGGCGAAAAAAAAAAGCTCAGCCACCTCACGCGCGGAGTAAAGGAGCAGCTGTTTGCCGGTCTTGTGCGGAACCCGCCGACGAGCGTCGATGAATTTATGTAAGAATCGACAGCCATAGAGCATGCGTTTACCTACGCAGTCACCAGTACGATCATCTGACCAGCACTGGACCGGCAAGCACCGCAGCAGTGACGGTCACAGACGAAGGTTACTTGCGCCGGCTGATATGCGAAATTGTTCGGGAAGAGCTTGAGAAGCTCACTGTCATGCCATCTGAATGCACAATGGCGTCGGTGGCTGAAGTTAGGCGCCAAGAAATAAAGCAAGCGTTTGCAGCTCCGAGCAACATCCCCAGGCGTGGCAGCCCAGCTACGCTGATGTTGGGTGTCGGCCACCTCCGATGCCGACGCCGTATTATCACCAGAAGCCAGCACCGGCACTGCCTTGGTACCGAAGGGAACAAACGACGCAACCACCGCTTCGCAGAACCCACATTTGGCGCAAAGCTGACTATACGCCCTTGTGCTTCCACTGTGGGGTAGTGGGCCACACCTGCCGCCATTGCCCTTATCGCGTCGCAGGTTATCAAGAATTTGCATCCACTGCTCCTCATCGTGCTTTCGACGCCTGTGGAGTGAACATCGACGTGAATTCGACGAGCTGGCGCGCCGATTCCCCCGGTTATCAGTCACGCTCCTCATCTGCGGGACATCACTTTCCACCTGCGAGACGCAGTTCTACCTACGTGGCCCGAAGGCGATCTCCCAGCCCACACTGGGGAAAGTGAAGGCCGTGACCTCAGGGTTAAGGTTGCCACACGTCGAAGTGCCGAAAATCGCCCATTGCCGTCGAACGAGTAGCCGATACTGCCGGATGATTTGACGACAGACGAGATTGTCAGCGCCGATGTTACTATACCAACTGACGGCCATGTCGTGACGGCTCTGGTAGACACTGACGCGAACTTTTCGATTGTAAATGAAAAACTGGCGGACGCACTTCGCAAAGTGAAAGTGGAGTGGTCTGGGCCGCACAATAAATGGGCTGGATGCCAGCTACTGACACCAACTGGCAAGTGTACTGCAAGGATCAACACATGAGATTCGTCATTCGTCGCAAATTTTGTTATTCTTTCCGGCTGTTGCAAAGATGTAATCTTAGGTATGGACTTCTTACGCGAGTACTGTGCCATCGTCAACATACGAGAATGTATACTAACCTTTTCTGAGGACAAAAGTGCGGAACTACAACGCATGTCTGCGCATCACAGACGATGTGACCACACCACCATTATCTTGCCATCTTGTTTCCGTCAGGTGCGACCCAAAGCACGATTGAGAAGGTCTTGCCGACCAGATAAAGATGTCTTTGCTCGTTAAACATGTTGCCATACCCAGACGTCTCGTCAAAGTAATGCGTGGGCAAACAGAAATACTGCTGACAAACTTCACCAAGGAATGACGACACATTGCAAAAAGCACAGCTGTTACTTACCTCGACGATATTCCGGGATTCGGTGAATGCTTTGCATTGCAACAAGGGGAGCAAGACGCTTCAGCACCGTTCACTGTTCTTGACGTGAGCGCAAGCTCATAAGCAGCGGATGGCAGCGTCTTGTGGACCTGCTGCACCAGTTTTGCGATTTCTTCTCGTCGACATCCAGGGTCGGTCAGACGCCACTGATGAAACACCGGGTTATCACTTATCACACAGGAGACAGCGAGACCAATGCGACAAAACCCATACCATGTAGCAGCAAAAGAACGCGAAGCTATCCAGGAGCACGTGTAGAAAATGCTCGCCGACTACGTCACCCAACCATCAAAAAGCCCGTGGGCATCGCAGGTAGTGACGGTCAAAAAGAAAGACGGCAGTCTACGTGTTTGTGCCGACTACCGTAAGATGAACCGGGTGACAAAGATGTATACCCATCACCGGATGTCGATGATTCTCTGGACAGAATGACGCATGCCCACTACTTCATGTCGATGGACCTAAAAAGTGGCTATTTGTAAAATGAAGTCGACGAGAGAGACAGAGAAAAGACTGCTTTCGTCACGCCTGACGGGGTTTACGAGTTCAAGGTTCTGCCTTTCGGCTTGCGCTCAGCTCCTGCAACTTTTCAGCGACTCATGGATGCAATTATGTCAGGCCTGAAGTGACAGACGTGCCTTATATACCTAGACGACTTGACAGTTTTTTTCGGTGGTTGTACGAACGATATGATCCACAGCTAAAACACTGAAAGCAGAAAAGTGTCGCTTTGGTTTCGAGGAACTCCAGTTCTGAGGTCATGGTAGGAGTCATCATGGCGTCCGCCCTGACCCCGACAAGACCACGGCCGTCACATTGTTTCCAGCACCAACCGATGAGAAGGTACTGAGGCGTTTCCTAGGTCTTTGAGCGTATTACCAAAGATTTATTGCCAATTTTTGACATATAGCTTCACCGTTAACGTGCCTTACAGGAAAAGACGTTGCCTTCGCACGGGACGACGAAGAACAAGCAGAGTTTAATGATCTCCGACAGCGCCTGCAAACACCTCCGGCACTGGCTCACTTTGACGAGGACGCTTCTACCATGATTCATGCGGACGCTAGCAACATAGGTCTAGGCGCTGTGCGCGTGCAGTGGCAAGACTGAGCTGAGAGAGTGATTGCATACGCAAGCAGGACGCTCGGACGTGCTGGGTCTAATTACTCAACCACAGAAAAGGAAAGCCTTGCGGTGGTATGGGCAGTTACGAAGTTTCAGCCGTATCTTTATGGCCGTTCCTTCAGTGTTGTCAGAGATCGCCACTCATTTTGCTGACTGACGAACTTGAAGGATCCGTCTGGTCGACTAGCGCGTTGAAGCCTAAGGCTTCAAGAATTCGATATGACAGTGGAGTACAAGTCCAAACAACAGCACTCGGATGCCGACTGCCTTTCAAGGTCACCGATTGAGCAGGAAGTCACAGAAGATGACGAAGACATGGATTTTATAGGTGTTCTAGACACAGCCACGATTGCTCGTCAGCAGCGGGAAGACAGCGAACTGATTCCACTATTGAATTTTTGGAAGGCCGGATTACAAGCGTACCCAAAACATTTGCGAAGAGCTTCCGTAATGATGTTCTTTACAAGACCCTCTCTGCAAGCGGAAGTAGCCGCCTACTTGTCTTCCCAACGTTTATTCGTCTTGAGGCCTTGCAAGCCTGCCACGATAAACCGACATATGGTCACCTCGGTCATACGCGAACACTGGCCTGAGTTAAAGATAAATATTCATGGGCTGCCTTTGTGAAACATTGAGTGCGCACGTGCCTCGATTGTCAGTGACGCAAACCACCACATATGAGACCAGCTAGGCTACTACAACCAGTCCAAGTGCCCACGACCCCGTTTGCCCAAATCAGGATGCATCTTTTCGGACCATTCATGCTAGCGATAAGTGCGTAATAGTTGCCACATATTACTTGACACGCTATGCAGAAACCATGGCCTTTCCAAGCGGCACCGCTGTCGAAGCAGCGTGATTCTTTATTGAAAACGTGCTTCTGAGGTACGGTGTGCCAGCGGTGATAATAACAGACAGAGGGACTGCTTTTACTGCTTCACTCCGAAAGACCGTGTTTAGCCTCAGCGGTACGGCTCACCGACAGACCACCGCCTATCCCCCGCAAACGAACGGTCTAACAGAACGCTTGAACAAGACTATCGCGGACATGCAGATTATGTAGGTAGACGTGGAACACAAAAATTAGGATGACATTCTGCCTTACATCACACTCGCTTATAACACTGCGCAACAGGAAAGAATGCAAAAAAGCACCATTTAACCTTCTTCATGGCCGCGAAGTGACGATGATGCTCGATGCGATGTTGCCACATGACTGTAGTGATACAGGCATGGACCCTGAAGCTTTCGCTCAACGGACTGAAGAAGCAAGACAACTCGCCTGCGTCATAATCACCCGACAGCAGGACTATGACGCTCGACGTTAAACCTACGGCACCGATATATAACATACACATGCTTTTCCCATTGAATGCCGTTCACGAGTGACCAATCTATTGTAAGTTATCGTGCATTTTTGCCATGTTGTATATGATTTTTATAAACGGTATTCCTTTGCTCTGTTAACAGTAACAAGTGTTCGTGTGCCTTCAGATATTGCTTTGTATTCCTAGTGCCTTCAATATTGGGTAACACGGTAATCTTTTTATAGCACTGTTCCTGTTGGAAATTTGTACTTTTTATACCTTTACTGTTTATTATGCCCCCCTTACTTTACGCCCTGCCATAGGGCCTGTAAGGTACTTTTGAATAAATCAATATCAGCCAGGCGACAAAATGTGGGTTTGGAATCCCATCCGTCGGCCAGAGCTTTCAAATGAGCTGCTCAGGAGGTACTGTGGTCCGAACAAGGTTGTACGACGCCTCAGCGACCTGAACTACGAGGTTATCCTTGACAGTCCTGCTTCCTCCCGGGCGGGGCAGCGTCCACCAGAGGTCGTGAGAATTGTGCGAATTAAGCCCTATTTATTATTCGGAATGAGGTGAAGTGCCCACATCTCGTCTGACACATATTCCTGCCACTAGGTGAGCAACGGGACGTTGCTGTCCCTGGAGGAGGGCAAATGCTACATCCAATACGCGGCACGTAGAGAAAGACGAACATCTCGCGCATTGCTAAGAGAAGACGAGGTCCTTGCCTAATGGTTTCAATTTTGCCTTTAATTAAAATGTCCTGCCCTGTTTTCCCAGTTCATGCTGCTTGTGAATCGTGACAGTATTGTCTGGCTTGCTGTGCAGGTATATTTCTGGTTCTGACCACTGTTTGAGCTCACGTGGCCTGCCTTTCCCGAGTATGTTCTGCTCGACATGAAAGACCCGCGCCTGGATGAAGATACACATCGCCACCAGACCTTCATCTGTAACGACTCGACTGTTATCTGCAATCCCGAGATCCATCTAGTGCATGGTTACGAGACATCAGTATAAAGAAACCGGGAACCCTTCGTCGCTTCAGAGGGCATGGTAGCGTTCTTGTGAGCAGCATGTTTAGGACTGGTTAGCTTGCTGTGTAGGTTCTTTTATGATTCCGACCGCTGCCTGAGCTCGCGGGGCCCGCCTTTTCCTGGGATATTCTACTCGACATTAACAACCCACGGCTGGACGAAAATACACTTCAAAGGTGACGACATGACTGTTATCGGCAATCTACTTCGATATCGCGCTACTGCAGAGTCACTGGACATCGGTGTGAAGCACGCGGGTACCCTTCGTCGCTTCAGAGGGTGCAGTAGCCTTCTTCGGAGCAGCATGTTTGAGACTCGTTATCTTGCTGCGCGGGTATATTTATGGTTCCGACCGCTGCCTGAACTCACACGGACTGCCTTTCCCAGAGATTCTCCGCCAGATATTGATACGTGAAAGATATTGTTACACCATAAAATGCGAACAAACCCTGACACCAAGGACAACATAGGGAAAATTACGTGTGCTTAACAAATGAAATAAAGAAACAATATAATAATGGAAATGAGAGTGGATAAAAAAACGGCTTGTCGCAGGTGGGGAACGTTCCCACAACCTTCGCATACGTGCTAGATATTGTCACGTGCAACGCAGACACTCGATAGGAGTATCAGTGAACAGGCGATGCGCGACAACGGATGTCTGGCCCTTTGGCGGACTACCCATGTCGAAAATATTTTGATACGGCTATAGAACACGTTTAAGGACTCAAGTGTTCTCAGGCAGAAGGTCGTTGGCGATCATGCTATGAATTTCGTGGCTGCCACAAGTTGTCGGCCTTGGAGTGCCCTTTCGAAGACATGTAGCATTCAGTGCAAAAGCGTCTCGCTAATAGTCTTGCAGGGGGCAAATGTGGGCTACGGAAAGCCCCTGTGGAAGGCCTTGCTTGATGAGGTCATTATTCGCAAGTGGAAGACAGATTTTATTAGCCGTAATGCAGAGGACTGTGTAGGATGCAGGGAGACCACGCGTGAGCAGGACGTCACTATAGCTGTCATGTAGTAGTCTCCATCTGGAATAGCTGGCCAACATGACAATTCGACATACTTCACGGTCTTAAATGGTGGACGAACAATATTTCTGCACTGTAAGCGAGACGGAGGAGCTTGGTCACTGGGTTCACAGATGCGGGTCAGTTTAAGGAGGAGGACACCGGCGGAGCGATCAACCAGAGCGGAATGGGTAGAAAAGAAATCAAGCCCAAGTATGAAGTCGTGAGGTCACTGTGCAAGCACCGTAAAAATATATACTACCTAGTGACCACCATCGGTAACCCATGCTGTGCACATCTTAACAAGAGCGGCGGTAGTACCATCAGCGACTCATACGACTCGGGTCGTGGGAGGTCTACGGATGTTCTTCATGCGACGGCGTAAACTGGCACTCTTGACAGAAACGTGCGCCCCAGTATAAAAAAAAAAGCTATCACAGCGACACCGTCGACGTGGACTTGAAGAGTGTTCCTTAAGGGCAACAGTGTATTTTTTGGTGAAGGACGGCAGTGCAGCATCACCCACTTACACGGCGCAGTCAAGTTGATCATAAAAGCGATGCCTAAAGGTCAGCAAAGGAGAGCGCTGCCGAGTCGTCGAACCATATGGACAGTGATGCGGCCGAGGCGACTGGTCGTAGAGGATACCTTCCTTAGGGACATTGGGTGCAGAGGATTTGGTGCGAGGTGGATAGCGCGTTGCAGTACCGAAGGGAGCAGAGTAAATGGGAAATGGCTTATGGTGCTAAGAGGGCCACTGCCGGCGGCTATAGGGTCCAAGATATGGGTTTTACACCGGGTGTAAGGCCACGTGGTTCGAGAAACCGAGCTCATGTTGTTCGCCGACTCAGATTATTTTTGGCATTCCGCCTAATTACCAAATAAGGCTTAACTATTCAACTCTCCAAATACTAAATTTAGATAAGAAATGTCAATGAGAAAATTGTATAGCGAAAAAAATGAAGGGCACTTAGGCTTCGCCTTTAAGAGTGGAACGCGATAGCATTGAAAGACCCCTGAGTGCTTCTCACGCTACCCAGCAACTGCAGCTTATGTAGCTGTAATGTTTACCGGGAAACGCTGGTGCCAAATGCTATGCACGAGGGCGAGCTTCCTGGTAAAAACGCGGCCTCTTGCGTGGGCCACGATGTGGCGGAGTCGAGCGCCACCTAGAAATCTTGCAAGGAACCGGGCGCGCCGCTCCGTGGCCTGGAAGATCCGGCGCGCACAAATCGTGGACGCCGTAGGCAGTCTATGGATGGTAGAAACGCTGGAAAGTGGTTTGTTTGAGTTTCCGCGTAACAGAGTTACGTTTTCTCGTATATTCAAATTCCAAGCTATCTGTAGCTTGTGCGTAGGTCGTATTTAAGGATTTTTCAGACGTATTTTATCTTGAGAAATTTGATTGTTTCAGTAACTTCCTTGCGCTACACGGATGGCCTGCTTGGTTGGGCTTGATTCAAAAATATAATGAATATCTTAAAGTGACGGCAAGCAATGTCACCTTGGTATTGTCAGCTACGTGGCATTTGCACATTTTAACGTTTGGCTAAAGTTACTTGGGACACCCGGTGCACTATCCATAACTTAAAGAGTATTAAGTGAATAGTTCATCTCAGGGAAAATTGCAGTTCTACTGTGGCAGCTATAGCTGTCATTCGTCCACGTCATCAACGGAAACAATTAAAGTGAGAATAAATGAGCGAGTAGATGAAAAATATTGCGGCTAACGCTGAGTAGCTAGTCATCACTAATAATTTTAAACACTTAAATACTCTAGGATTCTTGCACAGCATAGCTTATAGACGTCATTTAAAAAGTTAGTCAGTGGCTAATTTATTCCATATCAAAAAACTGTGTGAGGAGCTAGGAGCCCCAATACGCTGAATGCCTGCCGCTGGTTGACGTAAGCAGGACATCACCTCGAGAACCTGGGCTATGTGCAGGCGGCATGCCTCATAGTTTCAATGTTGCTGAACATTGCTGAACCTCCATAAGACTTTGCAGGGGTCCATCCAGCATTAAAACAGTTTCTCGGAACTCGGAAAGGCCAACGCGGGGATTTGGAGACCATACAAGAACGAAACTTCAAGCAAAGAACGGAACGCTTTGGTGGTGACTGTCGTACTTGGTATGCTGCTTGTCGTATCGGGTATTTCGCAGTCTTTGCTGCTTTTTATCAGTCTTTTATACAGATTAAAAGACGGCCAGAAAGCAGCAGAAATTTATTAATACCGTAAATACACGTGTTATTAGAAAAGCATAAGCTATCGGCGTTGTTAACTGAAAACTGTTGAAATTTCATTTTCAATATGCAGCCCGTCGAATTACGCTGGCGCCTTGCAGTGTTCTCATTCAATATTTCTTGGTAGGTCAATAAAACAACAAATCAAAACTTTGAGTTGCTTTAATATATTGTTCCTTATCTTCATAACAGATCAATTAATGATGTTTAAGCTCATTCTCCACTATTCCCACCCCACTCTTCGCACTTATATACGTATAGAATAGGCGCACATTATAATAAACGCAGTCCGACTCATGTAAGTACAGAGGCATGTTAATAGCAGTAGTCTTGAGTGGGGAGCGAAAACGAACAAATTGTGTTCTTTGGGCATTAACAACAATTCCATTATTAGAGAACCGAAGCATTGCCTTGTACGCGTCATTTTGCAAAATTTCACTGGAAGTTTTATAAGAAAGGTGTTTCGCCCCCCAAAAAAACAGTGTCGTCAGCATACTGGAATACTGAACATTGCGAAATTGCAAAAGGGAAGTCGCTAACGAAGATATAAACAACAACTGCGATAAAATGGACCCCCCCAGGAACTCCAGCTTTCAGTGACAGCTTAGAACTAAAAAACGCCCTTATCATCGATAGCTACCCCCTGAGATCTGTTGCTCAAGTAATTTTTGAGAACTTTGTAAAAAAAGTCCATGAAATCCCCAATTATGCAGTTTACTTAACAAGATTTGATGATTCAAGGTGACAAACGCTGTCGCTACACCTAACAACAGCGCACATGTGAAAACATTCTGATCGAATGCCGAGAACAGTTCATCTGAAAATTGCTCAAGCAGCGCCACAGTACCACGCCCTGAAACAAAGCCAAATCGTCGATTGGTCAGGATAGAAAATTTGTTAAGAAAAGAAGACATTGCGGAACGACATTTTTCGAAGACCTGAGCAACAACAGGAAATAGAGAAATCAGCCGATAGCATTCAATACTATCTTTCTTCTCTGACTTGCGTAGTGGTACAACAAATGCAGTTTTTAAGCATTCTGGAATTTCGTCACCTTCAAAAAACAACTTGCCGCAGGTGGGAACCGAACCCACAACCATCGCATCTCGTGTGCGATGCGAAATGCGAAGGCTTTGGGTTCGGTTCCCACCTACGGCAAGTTGTTTTTTCATCCACTTTCATTTCCAGTAATTTATCGTTTCTTTATTTCCTTTATTAGGCACAAGTAATTTCCCCTATGTTGTTCTTGGTGTCAGTGTTTGTTGGCTTCTTATGATATGAACTATAAAAATATCGGGCCCCTCGGTGAACCTCCTTTCGTCTCATTCATTACATAACGAGAGTCTCGAATCCGGCAACATTGATGCCTTCAGATAGCATGCGTGGGTTTATTGAGTGGTTGCCTTCCCCCCCCCCCCCCCCTCAAAAAAAAAAATATCACGTTCTTGTGATGCCTGCGGCAGAAAGGATGTTCCACATCCGCCCCCAATGTTTGTGAATGGTGGCGCTGGCTAGCACTGCCAGGGTTCTACTAGGAAGCACAAATACCCAAGAAGGTGGATGTGGAAACGGCGCCGCGGTAGCTCAATTGGTAGAACCATAGCACGCGAAATGCCGAGGTTGTGGGTTCGGTTCCCACCTGCGGCAAGTTGTTTTTCATCTACATTCATATCCATTCATTTATCGTTTCTTTATTTCCTTTATTAGGCACAAGTAATTTCCCCTATGTTGTCCTTGGTGTCAGTGTTTGTTGGCTTCTTATGATATCAACACGCTTGTTTGTAATTTGAGAATGAGCATATTTTCTAGTTCATTACTTGAAGAAAACCTGGAACGGCTAGAGTTTTATTCAAGAAGACAAACATGGGGCTTTATTAGTTCTATTCAAGAAGACGGATGTGCAGGCCGCGTTTTCGAGATTATGCGCCCGCTTTCTCGAAGTGCGACTGGGCCTCTAGATGGATATCAATTGCAGCAAACCGGCTGATTCAGAGCCGGCCGCTCGTCTTCAACGCGTGGTGGTTATCAGATCAGCCGTTCGCGATTCGCACTCGGCTGTGAAAGCTGTTGGCTTGAGCCTGTTTTTTTTTTTTTTTTTTGAACGTGAATTTTGTTTTCGTCCAGTACACTGCGTGTGTCATTGGGCGAATTTTTAATCTTGGAGGTCCGTACGCATCGTGGTGCAAAAGCTGTCAACTAAAGGCGATGTCCAGAATTGCTGTGGTTGCGTTCTGACACCGTTCTTGCGTTGTTTTATTCTTTCGGTCAAATGCTTCGTTTCGCGAATGTATGCTTCTTGACTGTAGGAACATTTGATCTTGTAGACGACCCCCTGAGCTCCTTCCCTTGGTGGATGGTGCTTGGGTTTTAGGAGGAGACGGTTGATTGTGTTAATTGGTTTCTGTGTGACCTTTATGCCTTTAAAATTCTGCTGATGAATTGACAGGTGCCTTTTACGTAGGGGATAGCTGTTCGCTCCCGGGAAGGTCTAAGTGGGGAGTACAAGGACTGTTTTCGCGGTTCATATTGTCACGTGGTGGTGACGTTAAGAACACAGTAGCAATACTGTGAAAGGCAAAACTAGATTTTATTGGACGAACCTGTGCCCACAAAACAGGCTACACTTACAGCACAACGAGAGGGGCGAACACAGTCGGCGATCGTCGCAAAATCTGATCCATAGAGAAAGAAATTTCAACAAGAGCGGACACTCCCATAGAGCCCAGCGGCCGAATTGACTGTAGCGCACCAAGCGAATGTTGTTGACTCCTTCCGGTTTCGGTTTTGGGCGCGCGCGTTTTGAACACCAGTTGGTACACGCCGCGCGGGCTCCGCTGCTCGGCACGGCATTTTGTTTTTTTTCCCCACTTCTGCTGAACCTCGCGTTGCCTTGGCGTGGAATCGTTTCATTATTAAGTAGAAATGATTGCGATTGACCTTTACAAGACTGCGCCGAATCTGTCAGCTGCAATTTCATAAAGAAAATGAAAGAAGTCTTCTGAAATGATGAAATGTTTATTTTGCTCTATATAAATGCTCGTTCCGGGCTTCTTCTGCATTCATCCAAAGTTGTGGCACCAGGTAAGCAGCAGTCGTTGCCGTACGATGCTCTACCGGATTCCATCAGCTGAAAGAAAGTAAATTACAAGCATGTATCATTTCAGTATATTGACCTAACAGGAGTATTGCGTGTAGAGGCGAAACGTTCGTAAGTGGTGAATGAGCGGCATTACAGATAAATTCACTTTTAGGTACATTTCGCAGCAAAGACTCCTCCCAAACAATGCCATAAAATCAGAACATCCGATTTTCAGGCACCCCTCCTTTCCCGGGCGTTATTTCCTGCACTTTAAGTGCACAAATACACGGGTGACTGCGCGTTTCCAAAACAACTTGGCCTCAGTCGACACGATGGTACGCCAAGTACACAAAGGTGGCTACAACACAGGCTCAGCCAGATTATGTTACACGCTCGCAGAATGCCTTGTAATCACACTCAAGTCAGACTCGTGGGTGCAAAGCCTGTTTTCAGTCGCTCAGAATACATAAATGTCATGTTCTTGAGCTCCTCCGTGTTATCTTTTACGCGTCCTGCCGGCGCATGCAACACTCCCGTGTTATCACTCTCGGCAATCGCTCGTCGCGTTTTCGAGAAGCGTGAGTACCGAAATAAGGTATATGTTGTTGCAGGGCTATAAAATGCGTCACAAACTTGTCCCACTAAAATTCAGTACACGCAAAACTAACTCGCTATGGCCAGCTTGCTTTTTTGCTAACAGCTTCAGAACCCCAGGCGCGGCGAGCAAGCCTCAAGATATCCCAAAAAGTTACCAAATAAATTACAATACTTCTTCGGGTCAGAGAATGCTTCACGAACTTCTACTAGTAAGATTCAGTACACGCGAAACTAACTGCGGCACACAGCCGAGCTGCTTTTCGCTAACTGCGTCAATAAGCCGGGCGCGGCAACCGTGCTTCTAAACTACCCCAAATATAACGACGTTAGTTACAATAATGTTGGGGGCCACAGAATGCGCGAAAACTTGTCTTAGGCGCTACGACGTAGTACAGGCATGCACAAGCGCAAATGCGTCGCACGGCCGAGCGGGTTTTCGCTTACTGCGTCAATAAGCCAGGCGCGGCAAGCGTGCCCAAAAACTACCGAAATAAGTTACAGTAATGTTGGGGCTCATAAAAAGCGTCGCAAACATCTCCCAGGACGAGGCATTAACTCAAGTTAACTGCGCCAGGACGGCGGTGCTGTTTTTCGCTAACTGCGCCACTCGAACTAAGCCTAATTGTGATTAAAATGAGCCGCACACTGTCAAACACAATTTCTCACCTTGCCGTAGTCCAGTAGTGCAGTGGTGCCATGTCGAAATGCAGACGACACGCAAGAGAAGCATAGAGAAGGCCGAGAGCCCAATAAACTTCGCACGTACGACCGTCCACGTTCACTCCTGCGGCTTGTCTGGCGAATGACGTATGCACGCGTGTCTGGCGTGCCGCTAGCTTGTTGCTAGGCAACGCAACAAAAAGTTGCAAAGTATAAGTTCATTCACACGCAAAACTTTTTCACTTTTAGTGGGAAGGAATAAAAAAAATTAAACGTTGTCTGGAAGTTTATTTCACATTCTTTTTTTTCTGATGCTCGCGTCAACTAACGGTTGTTGTTGAAACTAGGCGTGACGTGTTTCCTGTTGCCAGTTTTTGAAGAGTGTCCCCTCTTGTTGAATTTCTTTCTCTATGTCTGATCAGCGAGTCAAGCGCGTCGGCTTTTATAGATCAGCAGTCGAATGTTCCAGATTAACCGATGGGACCCGCGTGTCTTCCACAAAGTTCTGCAGTATTCGCGTCGCGCATACATGCAATCAGATTACACAAGTTGCGGTGAAAGGCGGGGGCGGAACCATCGATAACATTTCACAAACTTCTTTTACATGCAGGCGCGTCCTGCGCTGCGCGATAACATTTGCTAGGTGTCCAAACGTGGTCGCCCGATAACGATAAGTACACGTGTCAATATCTTGTTTACTGCTCGATGAAATGATTTGGGTAGCCGTTCTTTCGGAGTTCGGTGTAAACGTCTTTTTTTTCCTTTTCCTTCTGTCAGATTCCACCGTGCAAGGCTCCATTTATTAAATTATTCACTACTGACTTTTTGTGGATTGCCGGGTGATTTGAATTATAATGTACGTAGCAGCCTGTAAGTGTTGGTTTGCGGTACTCTGAGAAATTGAAAGAGTGTCCTGTTCAGTCAATTCGCAAATCAAGGAATGGAAGGGATCCACCTTTTTCGCGTTCAAAATTGGACTGAATATCTGGTTATATGTAGTTTAGGTGGCTGTGTAGATTGGTGACTTGTGATGTATTTATAACAAGGAAACAATCGTCTACGCATCGGAGACAGACCTTAGGTTTCAGTTTAAACGTGTTGAGGGCACTCTCTTCGACGTTTTCCCTAGTGATGTTGGCTACAGTAACTGATATTGAAGCCCCCATTAGTGCTCCTTTAATCTGGCTGTATTATTCGCCTTTAAAAGAAAAATGCATATTTGATTTTCTGGAGGCGACATATTTCGTTTACACTGAAGGGGGTTGGGGTTCTCTCTGTGAATGTACTGTAGTGTCCTAGGGCGTGTCGAGTCGTGGCTACGGGAAGCTGTGCGGGTATGCTAGTGAAGAGGGATATCACGTCGATTCCGACTAGCCATTTATCGTCCTCTAGTCGAAGATTCGCTGTCAGCTCGCAAAGACCTCCGTGTTGCGTACGTAACTCGATGTCTTCCTGGCTAGCGGTGAAATAATCTGTTGTAGGTACTTTCACAGTGATCACACTGGGGAGCGTGAGAATTCTACTCTTGGCTGCAGGGGCACTACGGATTTGTACATTTTGGGGAGGCCGTAGGTTGTTGCAGCTGACCCACTCCTGCATAATCATTGGAAGTAAAGGCTTCGAAAACCTGACGTGTTCCGTTATAATTCTGCTAGCGTGTTGTCTAAGAGTGATTGTATTGCTGTGGTTGGGTCCTTCGTTAGCCTCTCGCATTCTCCGGAGTTTAACAAGGTTGATGTCTTCCTCTCGTAGTCGCCTGTATTCAGTAAAACGCTGCAGTTGCCTTTGTCTGTCGGTAGGATTACTATGCTTGTGTCTTTTTGCTGGTTTCTCGGTCAGCGCTTTCATTTCATCTGAATACAGGTTTTCTTGTTGGCGGTTGTAGGTAAAGTTAATTATGCGGGTTACTTTCAGTCGCACTTGTTCTTCTACACTGGAGTCTAGTTGTCGGATGCCGTTCTCTAACCCGGTCACCGTCTTAGAAAAGGAGGGAGGGTGTCGGTGGTAACACTCAATGTTTGGCCTTTAGGCCGTACGGCATTCTATTCCGTTGTGAGTTTCCTTGTCAATAGGTTGGGTAATAATTATACATGCACGCTCCGGTACACATTTGCCTCAGGTGTGCGGTGCTGTGCGACTCAACAAAGCGTGATCATCGTGACTGTGTTCCAATCTATGCCGCAAGTACTGAGTTTAGGGGAAGTATCACATTTTTGTGTGCTCGTATATCTGTCATGAAATGGAAATATTATTGTCCACCCGACCGTAGCACCAGAGAGCTACAAAGAAAAGCCGGAAGAGGACAAGGATGAACCCCGGACCAGGACAAATTTTTCTTCAACTGTGAAGCTTACCAAGAAACCCGCTTCGTTTCCTTTGCAGTTTTGTCCAACAGTTGGGAGAATTACAATTTTTGCCTTCCATGACCTTTTTAGGCCTTGCGGGTTTGTATGCGACTTGATTAGAATAGATTCACTACAGTGTCGATTCGCGGCGGAGTTTCACCGTAATATATTGAAAGTCAGCAGTTTAAGTGAATTATATTAAACACTGGAAGTACCGTATTGCCTCGAAAAAGAAAAATAGTTTTCATTGGCAGTTCCTTAGCAAGAGTGGAACAAGGCGTTGCCACGAGGCCATCGAGCATTACTTTAAGGCTTATCTTAGATTGAGATCAGCACAAATAAATGGAATATTGACACGTGTACTTGTGGTTATCGGAGGACACGTTTCGCCGCCTAACAAATGTTCACGCACAGCGCGGAACGCGCTTGCATGTATCCGAAGTTTCTGGAAAGATATCGATGCTTCTATCAACTGTCAGTTGTCGCCGAACCTTATGTTATCTGATTTCATCGCGTGACGCGAATGGTGCAAAACTTTGTGGAAGACAGGCGGGTCCAAGCGATTAGCCTGGAACATTCGATGACTGCTGTATAAAAGTCGACGCGCTCCACCCGCTGATCAGATTTTCGACGATCACCGACCGTGTTCGCCGTTATCGTTGTGCTATAAGTGTAACCTGTTTTCTGGGCACAGGTTCGCCCAATAAAAGTTATTTTTGTCGTTCACAGTTTTGCTACTGTGTTCTTCAACGTCACCACCACGTGACAATATTCATTATTTAGAGGATCTGGAAAACACCGTGTAATCCCGTACAATATTGCCGAGTGTTATGGAGGAAACATTGAACGCGACAAAAAATGTAGCCGCAAGTGATTGTAGCGTTCTAGCTGTGGGAGACGTAGGCTATGTGCTGCGAATGCTACGTAAAGTTCCCTCTGTCGCATTGGTCAGAAATAAACACTCCGGGCTCTAATGCAAACCAGCGCTAGCTGGGAGGCGTACAGCATCCTGTAATGAAGCCACAATAAAGGGCAATTTAAGGTTATGAATGCGCGTTTTTTAACACTAATCATACGGCGAAATTTTTTCGAAAGCTGGATTTGTGAATAAAGCCTCTGATATCGCAATCTGGCCAGTTTTGTTAGCAAGCAAAGATTGTCCTACATTCAATGGATGGAAGTGAATGGTTCCGGGAACCAAGTCGCCAAAGCGGACCTTTCTTTCCCGCCATCCATCTATTGTATTGGTTTATAACCACGATGAAACTTTGCACACTGCAGCAACTAAGCTTGCATATACAAGCAGCCTAGGGATATTGAAGGTAGCCGTTTTAGAGTGACTGTCTTATAAATATTGTGGTGTTAATACGCAAACCTTTCGCGAATTTCTTTATCGCATGGTTTGAAGGCTTTTTCCCTCGCTTTAATTAGCTGAACTTCTTCGTCCTGGACACTCGCTTCCGAAATACGACCCGTCAAGATGACAAAAGCGAGGAAAATCACGGCGCAATTGCGCGCATCGCAGCACAGCGGCGCCCGGCGTACCAGGCCAAGGCCTACGATGGTCAGCTGGAAGGCGTCGGTGTGGCTGATCGAGTACAGCCCGCCGAGGCTTGTGTAGAAGAATGTCACTGATGCCGAGACGATTATGGCCACGTTCGCGTCCAGTTCCACAATGACTTGTACCGTCGAGCCTATGGGAACACGTGCAATTTTATTGGGGGGAAATTAAAGGTGATCATTATAATAGAATCAAAACACACAATTCACTGTAAGCATAAACAAGCCTGAATTTATGGTTGATTACCTAATGAAACGCCATAGCTCTATAGATTTATTCTATTGCCGTGAAGTAAAAAAGCATAATACCATGATTTTACCTCCTTAACCAAATGACGGAGTATAAGAACGGAATGACTTGATATAATGCCGTGTACACGAGAGAGTGTATTGGTGGTACAACGCTGTCCCCTGAAATAGAGTGTAACGTATTTTCTCCGTGCTCTGTGAATGCAACTCACAGGCGGCGTGCACGTATCAAATACGAAGCATAACCTATTTAAACTCCTCGTCACCAAATTTTACTTCGTCAGCGAGAACGTATTCAATATAAGAACGTGAATTCATTCACAACACTCGTAGATGTACTAAAATTGGTCGTTAATGGGGTTTTCTCCTCCCGAGAAATCTACGGCGGCCGCATTTCGATGGGGGCGAAATGCGAAAATGCCCGTGTACTTAGATTTAGGTGCACGATAAAGAACCACAAGTGGTCTGAATTTGCGGAGTCCTCCACTACGGCGTGCCTCATAATCAGAAAGTGGTTTTGGCACGTAAAACTCCATAATTTAATTTTATTTTTTAAGCTCATATGTGAACGGAGTCAAATAGAGGTTAGTGCGGCAGTCGCATTAACTAGGCACAGTGGTGTTCGTTGCAGCTCTGCCATTGTTTCTTCTTTTGTGCACTTCCACTCATGGATGCTACCTTCCATAATCAGCGGTCGTTTCTACAAACATTTGCCGTCGCTATATCACAGCAACGACATCTCGATGTTTTCGTCAGCATGCCGCACTCACCGGAGATTCCGACCGCATCGTCGACGATGCTATAAAGACGCCATTTTAGGTCTAACATCCATCGACGCCTCTTCTTGGCCGGGCATGCCATGCACGCGCGACGAGCCTCGTCCAGCTGAGCCAACCTTGCATCAGTCACCTCAGATGAAGCTCGGTGAAACCATTTTTCGCGCGCGATAACTACAGCTAGTTCAAGAGGGGGGAACTTCGGGCCGTAGTTGGTCCAGTATGCTTAAAGAGGAAAAGAACCGCGACTCGACACGGGACGTGAGAAAACGTAGTAGGCAGGACGAGCGGTAAGCAGTAACTGAATGAAACACATAGTAGCAAAAGGTCGCATCTGTGCGCAGCGTGCCTTGACATACTTTATTTATTTACCTACAATTTACTAGTTTATTTAATTTATTTACTTCGTCTCACGTCCTGTATGAAGTCGAAGTTCTTTTCTTCTTTAAGCTATAGCTAGTGGTACATGCATTAGCAGTAGTGCCGTTTACTTGTGCTCTTATAGACGCCTTGGTCGTAGCGTGCAAGAATAATATTGTGCGAGAATGGCGGGTGATGCTGCGGGAAGCAGGGGAGTCTCAACGTATCGGCAATCGGGTTACGTGCCGCACGGAGCGGTTGAGGTGTCTTTAATGTGACTTTCTTTGGCAACTCGATTCAAGTTGAGCGTACCATGAGAATACTACACCGAGCGGGCAGATTTTGCGACGAAAAAAATTGCGTGTCTCTAATTGGCTGCGTCTTCGGGAGGAAGGCGTGCGAGTGCATGTAGCTTGAGTATATGTGGACGTGTGTATGAACACGCGGCGTTTTGCCGTGTGTGTGTGTGTGCGTCGCTGCTTTTTCATGGAAGCTCAGCCGTGAAAGCGTTCAAGCGTAAGCTTTTGCTATCACTTGCGATGCAGCAGCGCTTGCATGCATTTGCTTCTGAGGTTTTGACATGAGTTAACGCGCACGTAGGCAAAGAAGCGTGACTGATTCCAAGGTGACGCGAGACACGGCAAGCAAGCTGCGGAGGCGGAGAACAATCGTCGCCTCTCGTCAATCCGGCACATGTTTGAAAGGTTTCGTGGACATTAATCCCACCGAAATGCGGCAAGGACATCGTCACTTCGGTGCCTGCATGTTCTCGTTCTCCCGGCATGCAGGAGACCATTCAGGCACTCTAAATACGGTACGGTCAATGGGAGCCCAGCTTGAACGTCGGTCAAGCAGTCTAAAATGATTTAGGAAGACTTCTACTTCATCCGATTTTGAGATGCAGGATAATCTACGGACTTCTCACAATTCAGCATATTGAGTAAAAACACTTTGCAGAAGTTTGTAGGTTGGCTGCCACAATAGGCTGTTTCCTTTATCTTTCTTAAAGAAAATCTTTCGTCCATGATTACGTTTCCTGTTGTAAATGTGGTCCCCCCCAAGTTAGAAGAGCGATAGTTTATTTGGTTAGCTGTAGTAACTAAATTGTTGTTTTGAGTTGGATGTGACTAAATTGAGTTGGCTGTTCATCGTTCTGTCATTCAATGTACTCAGCGCTTCCCCCCATCAGTACATGTGCGTTGTGTTGTATTTGTGTTCATGTAGTCATTGAATATGCGATAATTTGGACTTCTGGCCTTGTTCATGGATGGCATATACTTTACATTGTTGCTAAGCGACATCTATCATTTCAGGTAACGTGCTATTATTACGCCTAAATTTCCTCGAATGCTGTGTTTTCCTCTATGCTTTTTCTCCCCTGTGATGTTGTAATGCCTACAGGTAATAAAATACACTTCAGACAGCTTTGCGAACTCTGACTTTTATCTTCTTCATTAGATCACAACGTACGTTGAAACGCTAACGAGAAATACCTAAGCGAGAATATACTCCTCTCCAAAATTTCATCCGTGAATGGCGTGAGGAAAAAATTTGTCGCGCAATCTGGAATCATATCAGTGCCACATGCTCTCGAGAACGGGAAAACGCTAATGCGTGCGATTTATTTCCGCTGAGTTCGCGTTTCGATTTATGTCATGGAACCGAGTTGCCTAGCCCAGAAAGCGGGGCGCCTAATTAGGTGGGTAGATAAATTCTCTTACTATACTTAAACATTTATCATCTCCAGTGAAGTATAATAAATAAATTCAAAATCTAAGCAAATATAACTGAAAAGGAGGCAAACAAAACAATTTGCGGTAAAGGTTCTTACCGGCACAGACCATTGCACTTGCAATATTTCATCGGCCAGTAATAAGTATCCTCAAGCCACGGCACGAAAGCTGTGCCTTCATTTCATTGCCAGAAGAAAAGTGAAATTTATGCAGCAAGATATCCAGAAAATCTCTTCAGAAACGCAGAAGTAAATTTACTCCACTTGTAACACCTCAGGAACGCTTTCCAGAAATGAAGTAATATTTGCTCAAAAAATTATGGGTTTTTACGTGCCAAAACCACTTTCTGATTATGAGGGACGGCGTAGTGGAAATTTCAACCACCTGGGGTTTTTTAATGTGCACCTAAATCTAAGCACACGGGTGCTTTGGCCCCCATCGATACGCGGCCGCCGTGGCCGGGATTCGATTCCGCGACTTCGTGCTCAGCAGCCCAACACCATATCCACTGCGCAACCACGGCGGGTAATATTTGCTCAATATGAAACCCCTAGAACCCTTGGAAGTACGAAAGTAACATTCACTCCAAATGGAACGGTTAAAAACTCCTTCAAGAACTGAAGTAATATTCACTTACGAATTACACGAATTAGTATAGCCAAAAGCCCCTACCAGAAATGAGGTAATATTCACTTCAACTGGAACACCTATAAAAAGAACACCTGCAAGAAATTAAGTAATATTTACTCCTATTTGAACACCTTAAAAACTCTTGCGAGAAAAGGAGCTAACTGAAACTCCATATGAATGAAATATATTAAACTCTCATTCGGGAATGCGCTAGGCGACAGAGGCATTTACTTCCATTAGGGATTATTTCTTTGTAGTGTATAAGATATGTACTTGAGGATTATAGTTTTCTGAAGGAAGTTCAATAATTCTTTATAATGATGAGACGAGCACGCCAAACGCGTCATTGACAGAGGGTATTCGATACGTAGCTTTTGTGCAAGTATACGTCAGATTTTCGTAGAACATTCGTTCAGTCAACTTGTTATTGGCAGTAATTTTTCGCACGAATATGCTGATGCGCGGGATGGCATCGGCGTCTCAAATTTTGGAGATTTCAATCTCTTGTCAAGGCACGAGGGAGCTTCGAACGACCAGTTAAGGCAATGCTAGAACAACCTAATGTCAGAAATGTCACGAGCCACTTGGTTTTTACCAGTGAGCACGTGCGACAACACATCGGAGGTTGACTGGCCATCGATGTCGGGAGTGTTCAGGGCCCGTATTCTGAAATGTGCGCCTTGCGCGAAACTATCGCCACTCCTCCGCCAACGGTGCGCGCGGTTTGGCTGTTTTATAAAAACCGGAAAATAAACAGCGCCATCTAGTAGTTCCGGCCTACGTCACTTTAACGTCATGGGGTCGATGGGTGCTCTCGACATGTACCGAACAGACGAACACGTCGCTTGGCGTTCCGTTGGTGGTGGAGTGTAGTAGAGATGAGAGGTGGTAGTTTATAGTAGCCTTTTGGTGGCGCCTTACACGCGTTGTTTCGCGACGTTTAATGCTTCATTTAAAATTAAACATTTCACACTAACTTTTGAAATTTATTTCGCCTAGCTTGGCCGTAGCCAGCCGTAGTCAGTGCGCAGAACCCGTACTTCGGCCACTACACTAGAAAACAACACACCCGAGCCGCTCTACAATCGCACGGTGCGCTCTCATGCGATTTGAAGCGTTTCAGAGCGCGTGTTTGTAGTGCACGCTGACGTGACGGGTAGGCACTCGCTTGATTTATCGAACCTGACTATGGCGGCGGCGAAACTACAGCGGAAGGCGAAAGTTTCAGAATACGGTCCCTGTATGTTCCATCGGGAGTCAGCCGAGGCCTGTAGTGTGGAGCGGGTGATGCGGTAACTGTCCAAAGCGTCTTTATTTCTACGCACTGAAGGGGCAAGCTTAGGAAGACGTGTGTTCAGTTCTACATCGCCATTCAGTATAAGACAGCTGTAGCAACCCAAACATCTCTTCTCTTTGCGAAGTCAGGTGACGGTTAGGTGGATACACGTACCGAGGCACACATCATAGCGTTAAGCGCGCACGTTCCTTACGTTCTCTGCACCACGGTGTGGAAAATGGTTGATGTGAATTCTGCCTTGTATGTGCCTTGCATAAATCTGAACAGCGAAAGCACTGTACTGACACACGTTGGCTCACCTAGTGCGGCGAACACAGCCGCCGTCCAGAACATCTCTCCACACACGGCAGGCGGCAGCAAAATTAGGCTGATCCATTTGCCATAGCGGCGCTGGAACGGGTCCAGCATTGTGATGCTGTTACTATCCTGGAGCCTGCCTGCGAAGTACGCGCCCCCTGCAGAGTCGTGGAGAGCAAATCACAATATATGGACGCTGCGCCAATTACAACATATGCTACTTTTGTCTGCGAGAAGTGCGAGAAGTGAACTTGTTATCAGCACTGTTTTGCGAAGCATTTGGCTTCTTCGGTTTGGCTGCACTTTCTGAACCGTTTCGCGAGAGTGCCGACCACGCGTGTCACAAGTAGGTTGCAGTGCTGCTCTAGCGCGCCTTGCAGGCCTTGTAAATAGCCAATAAATACGCAGTGACGCACGAGTATTGTCGTATATGCCACGCGTTGTCCAGCCTTCCTAGAATAGGAATTAGCGGGGAGCGCATTAGGTTTTCGTTCCTGCAGCGTGTGCCAACGTCCCCATTTGATATAAATTATATACATAATGAACAGCCTTTTTTAATCAGGCTTTTTCTGACAAATGCAAAACATACTGCCCTATTCACCATTGGACGCAAGCAATCTCAAGATTGTATGCCATTAAGACACTGTGCGGCAACTAGCTGGTGAAAATTGACAAAAAAGACAACTAAGCTATTGCAGCCGAGCGCTCGCAGTAGAATATAATTGTAGTTGCATGCCATAACCAACGCTACTCTGCACACTGTAGACAACTTCAAATATGTAGACGTCATCCTCTGCCAAGAAATTTCCTGGAATAACATATTTTGGCAATATGATGGCTAAAACATAAATAACAATCTGTTTCAACAGTCCCGGAATGCGTCTTGGTTACCACAGCACCAAGCTTGTCTCCTATACCCACATCGTAGGTTTGAAACTAGAGTACGCGTCTTGCATTTGGAGTCCCCACCAGCGGCACCTCATCATTACATTGGAATCTTTGTGTGAAACGAGGCAGCTCGTTTCATTGCTAAAGAATATTCAACCTTTTTAAATATTTCCGCTATAAAAGATAGCCCTGGGCTACATGCTAGCGGACATGGTCACTATACATGCTAGAAGCAAAGTTGCTCCCATCTCGCATTTTTACTATGCTATAATAATAGCTAGCTTATAGATCTTTTCGCGGGGGGGGGGGGGTAATACCATATTGCGTAGGCAGTGGCGCATCTATGGGAAGTCTGCATGCAGGCTGGGGCGTGCGCTTCGTGTTGTTCGCTAGGTATGCGCTTCCGGAGATTCTGGGGCTTCTTTTCGTTCCTCCATGGTCTATTTCGTATGACCTAATGTCTTACAAATGGGAAACAGTTCTGCGAGACGCATTGAAGTCATCTAAGTTGGCATGGTAGGAGTTTCTGCTGGCGCTGAGGCGGACGGACTACAGCGCGGTGTGTGCGCGCGTGTTGGAGCCTACAATCAGCCTCAGAGATCATTTGTGGGTTTGGGAAAGTTGGTTTACGAACGTGACTATACTGCAGCGTTCTCACTGCAATTCTAAAGTGTGGTTCAGCAGAGACCTGTAGTTAGGAAAGATAAGACAATCATAACAGCATGGGTACCGTTCGGCTACGGAATAAGTTGTGTGGTTTATTTTGTCAGGAGTTGAAATTCTTATTTGTAAATATATGCTGTGACTACCTCGTTTGTTGGATGAGGTCTCCGAACACGAATAAAATAGTATCGATTTGTGATAACAGCGTACCATGCAGTGTGAGTGAAACTTGCCGGCTGGTAGAGAGAACACCTGTGTTTTGCGCGGCCAGCTGAAGCAGTAGTAGATGCTGGGTCAAATATATGTTTGTAGCTTATAGCGCATTGTCCCAACATGTGACGTGACCCTGTGAGGCTTTATTGCGTGGTGATCTTAGGTTACGTAAGTTTTTTTTTTCTTTTAAAAAATGGGATGAAAGCCCCTTTTTTTCAGTAGTGTGCGTCCCGTCCATTTACGGCGCACTTGCATGTTTTACCGCAATTGTATCCTCACAAATAGCAGTCAGATTCTCCATATGCAATTCCTCTTGGGCAATACTACTTTACAGGGCCAAAAGCCAATGCGGAAGCACGAAGCTTATATGTATCATGCTGTTTTACCAACCGCTTTGTGGAGAGATGGCTTGGGTCTTGATGATGATGACGATGATGTATGGGGTTTTGTGGCGCAAGGGTCAGGTATGGCCAAAGAGCGCCATGTCTGTGCTAATGAGTCTGCGGTCTAATTATGATTACTATGAAGTTCGTGTGAGGTGGTTGTAAAGAGGCCTTAAAATATACGCTGTAAAGTGCGTAAGATCTGTATGATAAAATTATGGTGATGACGTGTGACTTGTACCATGAACATTTAGATGCATTTAAAAAGAATGATACGATAGGTGAAATATATCTGAATGTAAAAATCCTAGAGCACTACTGCCTCCTTAGAGCCCTTGAAACACAAGGACCTGGAGGCATGTGCTATGCAAAACAATTATCGCACTGGCATCCTCTCAAGAGAGGAGGCGCTACGAATTCATGGGACTAATAAAATGTAAGACCACATCTTTAAGATAACCTAGCGCTGTGTCTGTATTAAAAAGCGGTTGTGGACCAAGAAGCATTTTAGGATGAAGAGGAATGTGCTGTCGGTATGCTAATGAAAAATGTCTTTTTCTCTCAGATTCGGCTTCCCGACACTCCAGGAGGACGTGGAGTACGGTCAGCCTCTCCCCGCATCTACCACAGGTTGGAGGCTCACTTCCGGTGAGTAGAAAATTATGGGTGCCAAACGTGTGTCCTATTCTGAGACGACAGAATAGGACATCTGTTCAGCGCGATTTTGTAGTAGACGGCCAAAATCCTAACTGTGGTTTTATCAGGTGGAGCTTATTATCCGTTTCCGCATACCACATGTGTTGCCAGTGATCTCGCAGCCTCCTTCGCAAGAAAGGCCTCAGATCTGTGACAGGCACCGCAGCGGCAGGGTTAACAGCTTGCAATGTGATTGACGTGGCCATCTCGTCCGCCAGAACGTTACCTTCGATTCCCCTATGGCCAGGGACCCAGCATATTATGATATTCTGGTTAGATGAGTACGCTTTGCACAAGACCTAATATAGTTAATTAAATACGGGATTTTCATGTTTGCTGAGTGACATTAAGGCCTTCACGACGCTGAGAGAGTCTGTATAGATCGCTGCTTTTGGAAGTTTCAATTTTCTTATGTGCTTTACAGCAGAGAGTAGTGCGTAGGCCTCGGCCGTAAAGATACTTGTTTCCGGATGCAGTACATCGGATTCCGAAAACGATGGGCCGACGGCTGCACAGGATACCCCGGCATTTGACTTCGAAGCGTCTGTGTAGAACTCTGCGCAGGAGTGCTTGTGCTGGAGTTCTAGGAAATGCATTCGGATTTCGGCCTCAGGAGGGTGCTTTGTAACTTTTATAAAGGATATGTCACACTGTATCACCTGCGACTCCCAAGGAGGTAAGAGCTTGGTTAGGTGCATTAAGCGATGCTCGAGGAGTGGGACATGCATTTCATCGCTAAGCTCCTTCACACGCAGCGAGAAAGGCTGTCTTATGGAGGGACGATTGCTGAAAAGTGTAGCGCACGTCATATCGGTAACGGTATCAAAACATGGATGTTCAGGACTAGAGCGTATTTTAAGGAAATATGTAAAGCTGATGTATGATCTCTGTAGGTGGAGAGACCATTCATTTGATTCTACATATAGACTTTGTATGGGACTCGTTCTGAAAGCGCCAGTGGCCAGTCGGATTCCTAAATGGTGGACTGGGTCTAGCATTTTTAGCGCGCTCGGGGCGGCAGAGTTATATACTACAGCACCATAATCCAATCGAGACCGAATTAGGCTCTTGTATAGGTTCATTAAACACTTCCTGTCACTACCCCATGTAGTCTGCGATAGAAGTTTCATTAAGTTCATTGTTTTTAGACATTTTTCTTTCAAATATTTAATGTGTGGAATGAAAGTGAGTCTGTAGTCAAGTATGATACTTAGGAATTTGTGCTCTTTGCTGATAGGTATATGTTGTCCACACAGTTCTAAGGAAGGATCCGGAACCAGGCCTCTCTTTCTTGTAAAAAGAACGCAACAGCTTTTGTTGGGATTGATCTTAAATCCATTCTTGTCTACCCACAAAATGTTCAGGCCATGCTGTACCTGTCTCTCGCAGACTGCGAGGTTATAAGATTTGAAAGCTATTTGAATGTCGTCCACGTAGACAGAGTAAAAGATGGCGGGTGGTAATGAAGCACGAAGCGTGTTCATCTTCACGATAAAGAGCGTGCAGCTGAGCACGCCTCCTTGGGGTACACCCGTTTCTTGCGTAAAAGGACGTGAGAGTGCATTGCCGACTTTTACCCGGAAGGTACGATTTGACAGATAGCTTTCTATTATATTATGCATATTACCGTGGATGCCCATTTCTGACATGTCTCTTAAGATTCCGTAACGCCACGTCATATCGTATGCCTTCTCCACATCGAGGAATATGGATAAGAAGAATTGTTTGTGTACAAATGCGTCCCGGATATTTGCTTCTACACGTACAAGATGGTCAGTTGTGGAGCGCCCTTCTCGGAAGCCGCACTGATAGGGATCAAGGATTTTGCTCAGTTCAAGGAAATGAATGAGTCGCCGATTAATCATTTTTCAAACACCTTATAAATGCAACTTGTGAGGGCTATCGGGCGGTAACTTGCCACTGAGAAAGGGTCCTTGCCTTGTTTCAAAACAGGGACCACAATGGCTTCCTTCCATGCAGTTGGAAGGTACCCTGCATCCCAAATGGTGTTGAAAAGTGTGAGTAGTGTAACCTGCGTGTCATTGTGTAAGTTTTTGAGCATTTCATACATGACTCTATCAGATCCTGGTGTGTAGCGGTTGCATGCGCTCAAGGCAGCTCTCAATTCGGCAATACAAAAAGGACGGTTGTAAGGCTCATTCTCTCGACCTTTTCTTGTTAATGGCTTACGTTCTTCTGTTTGTTTGTATTTGAGAAAGGATTGTGTATAATTTCTTTGACTTGACACGCTCTCAAAATATTCCCCAAGTGAGCCTGCCTGGTCTTGCAGTGTATCGCCCTGTGTGTTTACCAGGGGGAGTGAATGTGTTTCCCGCCCTCTAACCCTATTAACTCTGTTCCAGGCTTTGGCCTCATCCCTAAACGAGCTAATACTTGATAAAAACTTGTGCCAGCTTTCTCTTCTGACCTGTCGGCGGGTTCGCCTGCCTTGGGATTTAATTTTTTTTAAAGTTCATAAGATTCTCTGCAGTGGGAGAAGCGCGTAGCAACCCCCACGCCTTGTTCTGATTCTTACGGGCGATCCTACATTCGCTGTTCCACCACGGTACTCGTCGTTTGCATGCCAGACCACTCACTTCGGATATGCATTTTGATGCGGCATCTATTATGAATGATGTAAGATACTTCACAGCAGCATCAATTTCTAGGGAAGACATGTCGGCCCATGAGATGTTAGCGAGAGTTCGAAATTTCTCCCAGTCGGCTGTGTCTATCTTCCATTTAGGAGCTTGTGGAGGATATTCGTTTTCTTTAGATGTTCTTATCAGTATAGGGAAGTGGTCACTTCCGTAAGGATTGTTCGTAACCTCTTATTCGAGTTCGGGCAGTATGGACAGGGAAGCTATGCTAAGATCTATTGAAGAAAATGTTCTATTTGCTAGGAAGTAATACGTGGGTTCCTTCTTATTCAGCAAGCACACACCTGAAGAAAAAAGGAACTGTTGAACAAGACGACCTCGTGCGTCTGTACGAGAGTCGCCCCACAGGGAGCTGTGCGCATTGAAATCGCCCAGAACAACATAAGGTTCTGGCAATTCGTCTATAAATGACTGAAATTCATGTTTGTTTAATTTGTAGTTTGGGGGTACGTAAAGCAAGCAAATTGTGACGAGTTTATTTAAAAGAACAGCTCGAACTGCCACTGCTTCAAGCGGCGTTTGTAGCTGTAAACGCTCACAGGAAATACCTTTATGAACCAAAATGGCAACACCGCCTGATGATACGACTGCATCATCGCGATCTTTGCGAAACTTGACATACGGTCGGAGAAAGATTCTATGTTGTGGTTTTAGGTGTGTTTCCTGTAGACACAGCACTGTTGGATTGTGTTCTTGGATAAGCTCTTGCATATCATCAAGGTTCCTAAGAAGACCTCTGATGTTCCATTGAATTATTTGTGTATCCATATTGGAGGTCAGTAGGTGCTGTGTGTACGGAAACAGAAGTAGTGATTAGGAAAATTACAGAGATTAAATTACAGAGCCCTTTCGAGGCCCTGTAACGGGAGTTTTGCCCTTTCTGGAGCGTTCGAGGGAGCCTCGCCGCTCCTTAGGCGCTTGGTGCGCCTTGAGGATAGGTGTTGTGTCCATTGCCTCTAGTGAGGCTCCGGACAGTGCTCTTGCGAGCGAGAAGTTTTCAGGGGTCCCGCCTTGGAGGGCAAGACCCCTGCGCCCACCACCCCGGAGGTCAGTGGGGCTCCCTGAGGGATTTGGCTGCGCCGGCTGTTGCCAGTGCTGGAAGGGGCCGGGGAGGTTGGGGCAGCCTCGGCTGCGCCCACCTTCAGGGTCGATGGTCCCTTCTGCTCGGTTGGCGGAGCAGCGCTAGCTGCAACCACCGTGGGGGCAGATGGCGTAACTGCCGACTCACTGCGTGTGGGTCGGACAGCCACCGGAGGCCGTTGTGACGCTGCCCCCTGACGCGCCACTTCGGCAAAGCTTTTCTTTAGCAGGTATGCTACCCGCCTGCGTGCCTCTTTGAACGATATATTTTCTTTAACTTTGATTGTAACTATTTCTTTTTCTTTTTTCCATGATGGACAGGACTGCGAGTACGCGGCGTGTTCCCCATCACAGTTCACGCAGTGTGGAGCATTCTCGCAATTGTCAGATGGGTGTTCCTGGGCACTACACTTCGCGCAAGTCTGGCGGCCTCGGCAGTTCTGTGAACTGTGGCCAAATATTTGACACTTAAAGCATCGGAGAGGATTGGGGATGTACGGTCTGACTCTGATTTTTATGTAGCCAGCCTCAATGGTCTCAGGTAGCATACTTGATGCAAAAGTTGATATAAGTGCTTTGTCTCAATCTCCTTGCCATCGCGCCTGATCTTTATTCTCTTGACATTGGTCACATTCTGATCACTCCAGCCCTCCAGTAGTTCGGCTTTAGTCAGTTCCATGAGATCGGCATCGGAAACGACTCCACGGGTGGTGTTCATTGTGCGGTGCGGTGTGACCGTCTCTGGAGGATTCCCAAAGGATACTAGATTAGAGAGTTTCTCGTAGTGTGTCTTATCACGCAGTTCTAAGAGGAGGTCACGACTTGCCAATTTAGAGACCTTATAACCTGGGCCAAAAGCTTCACTAAGTGTCTTTGCAACAAGAAAGGTGACATCATTCTCGCTGCCTTTTCTTTTTTCTCTGAATGTACAGCATGAAATCTTGGAAAATTGTCAATATTTCGGCCAAAAAACTTGAAAACTTCTTCGGTGCACCCTCGTTTGTGAGGGCGATCAGGAAGTGTTGGAAAAGAACTTGCCATAGATATGTGTGAAAATTCGGCAGCGCCGCCAGCCACCCACCATGGAGCCCAACAAGGGGACGCTGCAGGACCGTGAAAAGACGGCCTGCATGCGCCAGCTGTACGACGCTACTATAACCAAATCTGTTATAACCAAGGTTGGCTATCCCACACAAGGTTAACCCTTGCCGCCGAGGAGAATGAAGTAAATGGAAGAGAGGAGAAGACAGGAAAGGTAAAAAAGTAAGAGATAAAGACGAAGATTCGAGAGAAAGAGATAGGAAGAGGCGACTGCCGATTTCCCCCGTGTGGGTCAGTCCGGGGGTGCCGTCAACGTGAAGCCGAGGCCAAAGGGGCGTTTTGCCGCCGCCGAGGGGCCGTAAAGGTCCAAACACCCGGCATTGGCTCAACCCCCAGGATCCCCTTTACCCCGGACACGGCTAAGCCGCGCACGGCTACACGCGGGGGGGTCCAACCCTCGTGTGCTCGGGTACGTGGTGTCGCAGCACACCAAACGCCTGCTGAAGCAGACGCCCCTGCGGGGTCGGCTCGTGTCTTATACAGGAGAATAATGTAAACAAATCCTGTGATTTCAGGTCTACTATAGACTCGAAATGCGTGCGAACGATGCCTTTGCCTCAAACAAATATTTTAGAACTATTGGCTATTAGATGTTTCCGGGTTGCATTAGTTAAACCATACACGAGCACTCTTGTGTTATAGTTGTTAGACCAAGCGATCAGATAGGGAGACGACCTTCCAATTTACGCTGTCAATTCAGAGCTACCGCTGCTCTTTGCTGAATAAAAAGCGATACAGCCAACATAGTCCACAACAAGCACACCCACCGCGGTGGATGATCCGAGCAGCATGTTTGCTCAGCCAAGAGGAATTTCGGCATACTGCAGGCTACAAAGTGGCTGTTCGACGACCAAGTATGAACTGACACCACGTAAATTCACGGAGAAGGAGTGAAAACATATCTAAGCTGTTGCGCAGCATGCCACGGCGACAGATACATGCGGCGCCGTACCGGCTTGCGCAAGCCGGAGTTGAGGGAAGGCTCGCAGCGCGCCTTTTCCTCCTAGCCCAACGAAAAGACCTGTACCTAAAGATGAAATCAGTAGTGTACTAACTACTACGTTCAGTGTACTACCTACTACCTACTACCTACTAATCAGTGTACTAACTACTACGTTCAATTCTGTCGTCATCCGAGAATTCATTGGGAACCTTCATTTACTTCTGTCTATTGCGCATCCCTTGATGAGGCATGTCACCCTTAGCCCGATAGGAATTCCTAAAGTGGTAGAAAAATTTAAAAAAATAGTCATCAGCTGAAACTGATGACAACCATGCTAAAGTGCTCAAAAATATTAAAAACATTACTAGTGTAATGAAGAAGAAGAGCACAAGGACAAGGCCAGTCAGATCGTCAGTTCCGTGCCTGCAGTGCAACCAGTTGGCCAGCCGGATCGCCAGTGCTTAGCACGAGCGTGAGCCGTTCGGGCAACCAGCTGTTCCTGCTCTGCGTGACCTTCCTCCTCGATTACGAACAGACGCTACCAACTGAACTGTTCAAACACTCCATTACAATTGGTGGAAGGTGCGGGGCATTCAAGAACATCTACACCCTGGAACTCCGGTCTCGGACTCTGCCTCCCGTCATGCCTGCCTCTCCCCAGCCGACATCACCGCCACCATCCGTTGCCTGCTCTGGCGCTATCCCGCAACGCCATCGAGCGGTTTTCAGCGGTGCGTATGAGCAGGACGTCAATGACTGGTTGTCTACATACGAGCGGGTGAGCTTGCACAATCGATGGGACGATACCGCCAAGTTAAATGCCGTCATCTTCTACCTTCCGGGAGTGGCTCACCTGTGGTTTAAAAATCACGAAGCCGACTTTCAGTCCTGGTCAGCGTGAGTGTCTGGCCCTAGGTTGGGCGGTTGCGATGATCCGCCCGTACTTATATGGCCGACCTTTTTCAGTAGTCACAGACCATCACGCGCTTTGCTGGTTGTGCTCACTGAAAGATCCTACAGGAAGACTTAGTCGCTGGGCCTTACACCTCCAAGAATATTCGTACTCTCTCACTTACAAATCTGGCCCACTACACAAGGACGCTGACTGCCTGTCTCGTTACCCGGTAGACGAGCCTGACGACGTCGACAGTTGTCCCGCCAACGGCATTTTCTCTGTGTCTGCCTTCGCTAACATTGCCGATGAGCAGTACCGAGACCTATCGCTGCGAGTACTCATCGCACGTCTGCTCTCTATACCTACCGACGCATCCGTTCATTGATATTGACACGTGTATTTATATTTATCGGGCGATCAGGTTTCGCCGCTTAACAAATCTTATCGCACAGCGCGGGACGCGCTTGCATGTATGCGAAGTTTCTGGAAAGTTATCGATGCTTCTATGCACAGTCTGTTATCGCCGAACCTTGTGTTATCTGATTTATTCGCCTGACGCGAATGATGTAGAATTTTATGGAAGGCACGCGTGTTCCAAAGATTAGTCTGGAACATTCGACGACTGCTCTATAAAAGCCGACGCGCTTGACCCGCTGATCAGATTTTCGACGATCGCCGAGCGTGTTCGCCGCTATCGTTGCGCTATAAGTGTAGCCTGTTTTGTGGGCACAGGTTCGCCGAATAAAAGTTTTCTTGTTCACAGTATTGCTACTGTGTTATTCAACGTCACCACCACGTGACATCTGGTGGAGGTGCTTTTGGTTCATGTACCGGACGCCCCCGACAGACCGTGATCCAAGCCCGGACCGTAAAGAGAGCACCAACGTAGTCACGGATCATCGAGTAAGCCGTCGTCTACAACAGCTGCCCCCACAACACGGACTGCTTCCTGAGAAGACCAAGAAGATTATGGCCAAGGCAACCCAAATGGCAGCCCCAGCGTCCCCCATCCTGCTGCAGCAGCCCAGGGAACCACCGACGTTCCGCGGTTCCACTTTTGAGGACCCCGAAAGCTGGCTGGAAACGTATGAGAGGGTCGCTACGTTTAACAGCTGGGCAAGCGACGACAAGCTGCGACATGTCTATTTCGCATTGGAGGACGCCGCCAGGACGTGGTTCGAGAATCGAGAAGCCACCTTGACGACGTGGGACCTGTTCCGAAGCGGCTTCCTGCAAACATTTACGAGCGTCGTGCGAAAAGAGCGAGCCCAAGCTCTACTGGAGACCAGAGCGCAGCTGCCGAATGAGACGATTGCGATCTTCACTGAGGAAATGACCCGTCTGCTCAGCCACGCCGACCCGGAAATGTCAGAGGAGAAGAAAGTCCACCTACTGATGCGTGGTGTAAAGGAGGAACTTTTTGCCAGAATCGTAAGAAGCCCACCGAAGACCGTCGACGAGTTCCTTCGTGAGACGACGAACATTGAGAAGACACTGGAATTGCGGAACCGGCAATTCGACCGACGCACCAAGCCAACAAGCTACGCCGGCATTCAATCAATGGCCATGCACCGACGACCTGCGCGAGACCATCCGGGCAATCGTACGAGAGGAGCTTCAGAAGATCTTCCCTTTATCGCAACCTCAAGTGGCCTGAATCGCCGAAGTTGTCAAAGAAGAAGTCCAGCGATCGCTCGGAGTTCCCGAGGTACAATCACAATCATCGCAGATCCAGCCAGAAGCGATGACCTACGCCGCCGTCGCCCGCCATCAAAGTCCCCCTCCGTGACCGCGCCAGGGCCCTCTCACGCCGCAGTTCCGTCGTCCGCCGCCGCCACCGCCAGCACGCCCACCCGTCGCCCAGCGCCCCTACGCGAGGAAGACGGACATTTGGCGAGCCCCCGACCACCGCCCGCTCTGCTATCACTGCGGAGAAGCCGGCCATGTGTACCGCCGATGCCCATACCGCGACTTGGGACTGAGAGGGTTCGCCGTCAACGCGCCGCGTCCACAGCTTGGCGAGCGCCCACGCGACATCGCCGATTACTTCGCCGCTACTCAGTGGAGCCCTCGACGGCCGTCCCGCTCGCCGTCAACTGGCCGCTACCTGTCGCCGCAGCGCCGACCATACACTGGCCCAGCCCGGGGCCGGTCAGCGAGCCCATATCCGGAAAACTAAAAGCACCAACCGATGGAGGTGCGGTTGCTGTTCGTCGAACTGACGAAGATCCTCCGCCGCCGACGAAGACGACGAAGACGACGAAGAGACCACCTCGACGACATAATAACGACACGCCGCCGTCCCGACAAAGTCAGGTAGCCAAGACTACACCGACTAAAGACGATTTGACGAAGCGACGTTCTAGCTTCAGTTCAACCCGACGCAGCCGTGATCCGACGCCAAGACCTAATTGCAATGCCAGACAAAGAGCCACCGACCTCGACGTGCTTCTCGACGGCCACGCAGTCACCGCTTTAGTGGACACAGGAGCTGATTACTCGGTAATGAGTGGACACATCGCCGCCCATTTGAAGAAAGTTAAAACTTTATGGGAAGGCCCTAAAATTCGAACCGCTGGAAGACACCTCATTACGCCGACTGGAGTCTGCACAGCGAGAATAACCATTCATGACCGGACTTACCCTGCCGCCTTCGTTATCCTCCAACGGTGTTCACGAGACGTCATTCTCGGTATGGACTTCCTGAACCAACACGGCGCAATCATCGACCTGAAGTCGAAGTCAATAACGCTGTCGGAAGATCAAGCGATACCGCCGGAGAGCCTTCGTAGTCACCACGCCTTGAGTGTGCTCGAAGATCAAGTGAGCATCCCGCCTCGCTCCAGCATTGTTATTTCGGTCGGCACCGAAACACCCGCTGACGTAGAAGGCGCCATCGAAGGCGACCAACGTTTACTGCTCGGCCGTGAAATTTGCGTCGCAAGAGGGATCGCTCGACTACACGGAGGAAACACGAAATTGTTGCTGACAAACTTCAGCCAGGAGTTCAAGCACATCAACAAGGGAACGACGATCGCATACATCGAGGAAATTCAGGAAACCAGCGATGCCTTTGTCCTCTCGGATTATGTTGCATCCACCCCGACGACCGTAGTTCCCGAGCCAGACTTCGACATAAATCCAAGTCTCCCCGTGATTAAGCGGCAACAGCTCAGAAGTCTGCTTCGACGATACAAAGACTGCTTTTCGACGTCATCAAGAATTCGACAAACACCAGTCGCAAAGCATCGCATAATAACCGAAGAGTGCGCTCGACCACTACGCCAGAGCCCTTACCGAGTTTCGACGCGAGAACGCGAAGCTATAGGACAAGTCGACGAAATTCTGCGCGACGACATCATTCAGCCGTCGAAAAGCCCGTGGGCGTCTCCAGTTGTTGTAGTGAAGAAAAAGGACGGAACCCTACGTTTCTGCGTCGATTATCGTCGACTGAACAAAATCACGAAGAAAGACGTATAACCCCTCCCACGAATAGACGACGCATTGGATCGGCTCTGCAATGCTAAATACTTCTCATCGATGGACCTCAAGTCTGGCTACTGGCAAATAGAAGTAGACAAAAGGGATCGCGAAAAGACCACTTTCATCACGCCAGACGGCCTCTATGAATTCAAGGTTATGCCATTTGGACTGTGCTCGGCGCCTGCAACGTTCCAGCGCGTGATGGACACGATTTTAGCAGTATTGAAGTGGCAGACCTGTCTTGTTTACTTGGATGACGTCGTCGTCTTCGCCGGAAATGTCGACGATCATCTTAGGCGGCTTGCAACAGTACTAGAGGCCATCAAATCATCAGTGCTCACTCTGAAGCCGGAAAAGTGCCGCTTCGCTTACGACGAGCTTCTGTTCCTAGGCCACGTCATCAGCAAATCCGGAGTACGCCCTGACCCACAGAAAACAGCTGCCATCGCAAAGTTCCCGCAGCCCATCGACAAGAAGGCAGTGCGTAGATTCCTTGGCATGTGTGCCTACTACAGGCGCTTTGTCAAGGTCTTTTCACGCATCGCTGAGCCGCTAACGCATCTAACCAAATCTGATATCGAGTTCAAATGGCAAACGCCGCAGGCCGACGCATTTCGAGAACTAAAACGACGCATGCAGTCGCCGCCTGTACTCGCACATTTCGACGAAGACGCCGATACCGAAATCCACACTGACGCCAGTAGCCTAAGCCTCGGTGCCGTCCTAGTCAAGAAGAAAGACGGACATGAACGGGTGATATCTTATGCTAGCCGGTCACTGTCAAATGCGGAAGGCAGTTATTCTACGACTGAAAAAGAATGCCTCGCCATCATTTGGGCTACAGCAAAATTCCGCCCTTACCTATATGGCAGGCCATTCAAAGTCGTCAGCGACCATCACGCGTTGTGTTGGCTAGCTAACTTGAAGGACCCTTCAGGACGGCTGGCGAGGTGGAGCCTCAGACTGCAAGAATATGACGTCACGGTGATCTACAAGTCCGGACGAAAACACTCAGACGCCGACTGCCTATCACGCGCCCCCATCGATCCCCCACCGCAAGACGACGAGGACGACGACGCCTTCCTTGGAATAATAAGCGCGGAAGACTTCACTAAACAGCAGCGAGCCAACCCGGAGTTAAAACGCCTCGTCGAGTACTTGGAAGGGAACACCGACGTTGTCCCTAGGGCATTTAGGCGCGGGTTGTCTTCGTTCACGCTACAAAACAACCTGCTCGTGAAGAAGAACTTCTCACCAGTCCGCGCCAGCTACCTTCTTGTTGTACCGTCAGCGCTGCGTCCAGAGGTACTGCACGCCCTACACGACGACCCAACCGCTGGGCACCTCGGATTCTCCCGGACGCTGTCGAGGATACAGGAAAGGTATTACTGGCCGCGTCTCACCGCCGACGTCGCCCGTTACGTCAAGACATGCCGAGACTGTCAGCGGCGCAAGACACCACCGACAAGGCCAGCAGGATTACTACAGCCGATCGAACCTCCTCGTCGACCATTCCAGCAGATTGGGATGGATTTGTTGGGTCCGTTTCCGACGTCAACATCCCGGAATAAGTGGATCGTCGTGGCGACGGACTACCTCACCCGCTTCGCTGAAACTAAAGCTCTACCAAAAGGCAGCGCAGCCGAAGTGGCGAAATTTTTCGTCGAGCACATCCTGCTGCGTCATGGTGCCCCAGAAGTCCTCATCACCGACAGAGGAACGGCTTTTACAGCAGAGCTCACCCAAGCCATTCTGCAGTACAGCCAGACAAGTCACAGGAGGACAACTGCCTACCATCCGCAGACGAATGGTCTCACGGAGCGCCTGAACAAGACCCTCGCCGACATGCTAGCAATGTATGTCGACGTCGAACACAAGACCTGGGATGCCGTCCTGCCGTACACAACATTCGCTTACAACACGGCGGTGCAAGAAACAACACAGATCACGCCGTTCAAGTTGGTTTACGGCAGGAACCCGACGACGACGCTCGACGCCATGCTGCCACACGTAACGGACGAAGAGAATCTTGACGTCGCTACCTATCTCCAGCGCGCCGAAGAAGCCCGACAGCTCGCCCGCCTGCGGATCAAGAACCAGCAGAGGACCGACAGCCGACACTACAACCTCCGACGACGCTTTGTCGAGTACCAGCCCGGTGACCGTGTTTGGGTTTGGACCCCTATACGCCGATGAGGACTGAGCGAGAAGCTTTTGCGTCGCTATTTCGGACCGTACAAGGTCATCCGACGTATTGGTGCACTGGACTACGAGGTCGTGCCAGACGGCATTTCGCTGTCACAGCGGCGCCGCTCACGACCTGAAATTGTCCACGTTGTGCGGCTCAAGCCGTACCACCAGCGTTGACGAACTTCGGGACTTCGCGTAACTGACCTTTGGACTTTGTTTCTTTCCGTTGTTTTCTTAAATATGTTTAATAAGTGTGCTTTTGTGTTTCGCTCTCTTTGTAGCATCGGAACGATGCTTTTTAAGAGGGGGGTATTGACACGTGTATTTATATTTATCGGGCGACCAGGTTTCGCCGCTTAACAAATCTTATCGCACAGCGTGGGACGCGCTTGCATGTATGCGAAGTTTCTGGAAAGTTATCGATGCTTCTATGCACAGTCTGTTATCGCCGAACCTTGTGTTATCTGATTTATTCGCCTGACGCGAATGACGTAGAATTTTATGGAAGGCACGCGTGTTCCAAAGATTAGTCTGGAACATTCGACGACTGCTCTATAAAAGCCGACGCGCTTGACCCGCTGATCAGATTTTCGACGATCGCCGAGCGTGTTCGCCGCTCTCGTTGCGCTATAAGTGTAGCCTGTTTTGTGGGCACAGGCTCGCCCAATAAAAGTTTTCTTGTTCACAGTATTGCTACTGTGTTATTCAACGTCACCACCACGTGACAATCTGTCCTCCAGGGCGGCATTCTGTACCGAAGGAACTTCCTCCCTGACGGCCCTGATCTTCTTCTTGTTGTGCCAAAACGTCTATGACATACTGTGCTCTTTGAGATGCATGACACACCCACTGCAGGACATCTTGGGGTAACTCGCACGTACGACCGCGTCCGCCCCCGCTTCTATTGGCCTGGTCTCGCTCTCTCCGTCCGACGCTATGTTGCTGCCTGTGATCCCTGCCAGCGTCGGAAAACACCTCAGGTGCTACCTGCCGGTCATCTCCAGCCAATCACCGTCCCTGTGGAACCGTTCTTTCGTGTTGGATTAGACCTCCTCTGTCCCTTTCCCACGTCATCCTCTGGAAGCAAATGGGTAGCCGCCGCAACTGATTACGCCACCCGATACGCTATCACGCGGGCTCTCCCTACCAGTTGCGCCACTGACGTCGCGGACTTTCTCTTGCGCGATATTATCTAGCTTCATGGCGGCCCGCGACAGCTGCTTGCTGACTGTCGTCGGAACTTTCTCCCGAAAGTTATCGCCGACATTGTGCGTTCCTGCATCATTCAACACAAGCTGACTACCTCATACCATCCTCAAACGAATGGTCTGACAGAGCGGTTAAACTGTACTCTTACCGATACGACGTCCAAGTACGTTTCCAAGGACCACGACGACTGGGACATTGCCGTTCCTTACGTCACTTTTGCGTACAATTCTTCCCTGCATGACACCACCGGCTTTTCACCATTTTATCTATTGTACGGTCGCGAACCGACCTTGCCCCTATATACGGCACTTCCTCCTGCTGCGATCTCAACAATCGAGTATGCGAGCGACGCCATCGCCCTCGTGGACCATGCACGCCAGCTTCCCCGTACTCGACTGACGGCCTCGCAAACCACTCAGCTGCGTCAGAACAACGCCTGCCACCATGACTTACAGATTTCGCCTGGTGCGCCCGTGCTCCTGTGGTTGCCCTCTCGTTACGTCGGACTTTCAGAGAAGCTCCTTTCGCCATATACAGGGCCATACCGTGTGCTCCGCCAGGTTACGCTTATGGCGTACGAAATTGCTCCTGTGCGTTCAACCTCTTCCTCTACTCTGGCATCTAGTGATGTTCTACACGTCAGTAGGCTCAAGGCTAACTACACGGCTTCCGAGTCCTGCGTTTAGTCGCTCCGGGACAGCGATTTTTCCGCCGGGGCTAGTGCTACGGAACATTATTTGCGATGACAAAGCTGGGAGCAGGGTAAAGACGACGACGACGACGATTAGAGGCTAGCGCTGGCTGTTGCCTCTTGGCCAAGTGCGGCGTATTGCGTTGTGAATATGCTTGTATACAGCTTCTAGTCGACGTCTTCCTACGTAACAATATTAAACGCTGACATGATCAGACAGGTTTTCCTGTCTTCCCTTTTATTTATTTTTACGCCTAATTTGGGACTATAGCTTCCTCTTAGGTTCTAGAAAGAAGAAGCAATGGGGACAGAGTGCCCCAGGTTTAAGAAGTCATCGTTTAAGAGTACCCCTGGTTTAAGAAGTCATCATAAATGGGTAGCCTTCACTACCGATTAAACTACGGCGTACGCCATCACAAAACCCTAACGACAAGTTGCGCTAGTGACGTCGCTGACGTTGGACAATGCGACGTCATTTTAATGTATGGTGCTGCGCGCCAATTACTAATTGACCATTGCGTCGTCGAAGACAGCCTCCGCTCCTGCTCGAGAAAGCACAAATTCAGCCCATCATACTACCCACAGACGAACGGCCACGCGGAGAGCGTCAACCAGACCATCAGCGACACGCTTTCGAAGAACGTTGCCGTTCGACGCCTTGCTGACCTCGTCCGCACTCTCTGCCGCTGAATGTGCCCACGGCGCGATGGCACGCGCCGACCACGCGTGGTAGCTCACCCGCACCCTCCTGGTGGCCTGACAGGAGCATCAGAGACGCCTCTATTATTGCCACCATGGCGACGTGCATTTTTCTCTGGGTTTTCTGGTGCTTCTCTGGACACCCATTCGTCGTGGTGGCCTCTCTGAAAAGCTGGTGTCGCGTTACACTGATCCGTACCGAGTGGTGCGACAAGTGACTGATGTCACATATGAAATCATCCCCGCCAACTCCTCAGCGTCGTTGTCAGCTGCAAGTAACATCGCTCGCGTAGTGAGACTTAAGCTCTACCACGCACCTTTCACCATGGATGTGTTGCTTAAGCACCGGAACGACGATTCAACTGCTGGGGGTGATGATATAGAACAGCCGCCTCAGTGTGGCCGCATTCAAGAGGTGGAAGACGACATGTTCACGATTGATATAGGGCAGTCATCCTGACCAGCGTTGGCCTACGTGCAAATATATTGTAACTAGCTTTCTGCATCAGCTACACGTAACAATATGTATTACATTCACTTAAGGCGGGTTACAAAGCTGCGCTAAAGGTGCAATGGACGTGCATGTGAGGAAGTATAGGTCGCTGACGAGGGGCTAGATATAGTGTACACTGTGACGTCACTATCGACGAGAACTATAAACTCTGGCCTACGCTACTTTGTCGACCCTGCTCGTATATTGTAGTGGTGCTTTGTGGCCAGCAAACCACAAATATCAATTGGTCGTACCAAAAAAGACCAGATATTAAATACGTTTACCGACGTCTGTTTGCCATCTATAAAATGTTCCACTAGTACATGGCAGTCAAGATTCGTCCAAAAATGTCGAATGTCTTTACAGCACTATGGCGGGTCATTTACCCATCGTTTACAGCACTATGGCGGTTTTCCCCATCATCACTGTGCATGTTCGAGGACATACGAGAGGGAGAATGCATTCCTGAATTGTGTAATATCCATATGTACATTTTAAATTTTCAAGTTGGAGTATTAAAGCACAGAATTTGTTATGACCGCATTTATTTTTGGTAACGTGGTTATGAGCAGCAATTTCGCGCCACCTCTGCACGCACTGCTGAACACCACCCGTCAAAAGCCAAAACTATCGGTTTCGGCCACATCATTATTTTTCTCACACATAAATGCTTTCTTTTTCAGGTATAACTATTAAAATACTGTTAAAATATCTAGTCTTTAACTTGCTGGTATATTATGAGAGATCATAAAGAATAAAGAGGTTGAACAAGCAATACCTTTACTTCACATCGCCACTGAAATCAATTCAGCGGGCGCCTCGAAGCAGTGCAGGGTGGGTAATTTACCGCGCGCGAGCAGCATCATATGTGTTTCTTCAGCGTGTGTTTCTTGTCTTCGGTTGACCGTGGCCCAAATACGTGCACAATAGGCAGAGTTGCGCAGTGAAATTTAGAGCAGCGCTTCCGTCTGCCATTTGTGGTACGTTTGCTGGCCTTGCGCAGCGCTTACAGAAATGTCCTGAGGGCAACGTCTTGGCGGTTAATTTTCGGACATATACATATTGCATGGTTTATGATGCTCCTCTTCAAGTGTCAGAGATATTTCTCATTTGCAATACTTATGTCTAACTATCTTGCCGCGTTATGTGCTTGGCACTTTTGTCGTGTGACAAGCGGCCTGAGCAAAATGCTGACCAAGATAAACATTGAATCTCGGAGTTCTGCCTGTGTGGATTTTTCATTTAGCATATATTTTTAAAGAGAGCTAGAAAGTACGGGCTTTCTATGTTGAATCTCGTGCCCCAGAAGCCGGTGCTGGCATGCAGTTCGTGCACTTTTGCCAATTTATTAGCCTATGATAATATTACCTCCTACTATTCAGTTTTAATGTATTGAAATATAATTCCGACATCGTGAATTTTAGTCCTTTTCTTAGTGTTAATACCTTTTTGTCATTAATTTTTATTTCAGTGAAGTTAAATTTTGAAGAATTCGTTTTTATTAAAGTCCTTTACTTTGTCTTGCGTCCACGTTTGACTTGTTTGCATATATTTAGAACATGCAAGGAAGATTTTAATACGTATGCCTCGCTGTGTGCCAATAATTTTTGTAATAAAGCAATATCAGTTGTATAAATAAAAAATACCATTGGTGTGACATTGCGTCTCACCTGTATATTTTACCCAGTGCTTGCTGAACTCACTTTTTCCATCTAGCCATTGGATGGTTCCTAATAACTCATATTGAACAAAATACAGATCTACGATTTTGTGAGCCTATATTTCACATTTTGATAATTGCTAGAACTATGCGTAATAAGAAAGGTAGCTCATGAATGTCTCAATTTGTATTTTGGTGGATACACTTTTGCGCGTTAAGAACACATTTCCGACAAAATCACCAGCTATTTGCCTGCAGTGGTGGCAACTGTGGCCTTAGTGTGCCTCAGCAGATGCACCATCGAGGACAGGTGCAAACAGCGGAGCGTGTGGCCGAAGCACAACTAAAGGTACAATGCATGCCGTCGGCCACTCACTGTGCACGTGCGTGGGCGTGTGGTTCTCACGCAGAGTGCAGCGCTGCTCGCCCTACTGCGATAAACGTCGCCCGCCTTTTGTCCGAAAGTTGTTTTCTTATCGCGCCACGGCAGCGTCATTGCCCCCTGGCAGTAAAACGTTGTGGTGGCAAGCACCATCGCCGCATGTGCAGCATGATGTAGCTGTCACGCTCCATTTCTTAATGTGCGTTGCTTTGCTTTTGTTTCATCATCAAAGCTGCCAGTGTCTAATCGTAATTTGAATACCACCAAAATGTATTACATTGGAGGAGCAACAACAGTGCTAGCCACTTTAGCAGTAATCGCAGATAAGAATGGTACTGCAATGAAGGGGCGAGCATACAAGCTTAAAACAAATTACAGGTGACATAATCGCAGTAAGACGAGCAGCACCGCACTCTGCGTCGAAACCACATGTGCGTGCATGTGTACAGTGATGGCTTGCCGACGCCGCACACTATGCTTTCTGTTATGCTTAGGGCACACGCTCTGCTGCTTGCAGTTAATTTTATCGTGAACAAGAAAGATTCACTAGATATCCTATGGACCTTCTACTTGCCTAAAATGAACATTTATTAAAGGTGACGGTCATGTCCAGGTGCAATATCCTTTCAACGTTACAGTAAGGTGATCGGGATGGGACTTATAAGATCCATAATCTCTATTTGTAGTGCTGCTTGGGGAAATATAGATATGTGTAGGATGGTGTGCAATGTCTACAAGATGATGTTCTACGAACATCTATGGGACATAAATTGTTAACTTCGCCTTGGCCTTTTCGCTTGCTGAGCAGGGTGTGGTTATTCCTCGGTACAAGGGATTTGGCTAAGGATAAGAGAAAATGCAAACAATTGGTAGCCCACGTATAATACATTCATCGCGTCCAAAGCAAGGAAGTAAACTTAGCAGTACTGCGCTCAATTGCGAGGAGTAGACAGAGGGAGCCACATATTGATTTGTTACAAACGTCCTTGAACGCCTGTTGGCAGAATAGTATGGAGGAAGGGAGAGAATAAATGCTTGTGGACGCACCCAAGAGCAAGCTCACAGCGTATCCGAAAGGCGCTTGGCAGTGGATCAAGCCCAACTGGTACACGGCTTCTGCAGAGCCGTTCAGGTATCCACCTCCGACCCACGTGGCTGAGAGAGACAACACACTTTAATGTGCAGGCGGTTCGCTTAGAGGCACGAAAATAACGCTGCAAACTTTAATTGCCGTGCCTCGTATATAGAGTCGGGCATTCTGTCGAACGCGGAAGTATCGGGAAAAAAGCCCGACATTCACTAAAGACAACATGGAACACGTTCTTACCCTAGAAACAACAGTTAAAACACATAAAAAAGAATCAATCACTCACGCTAACCGGTAGCATGGACGCGATAAACGCTCTTAATGTGCTTCTTTACTTCAAGTGCATTTCGCGTGTTCGAAGAATGGGCTCCGTTCTTGGCGAACAAGCGCTAAGCGCACTGGTATTTTATAATCCATATGCCTTACGAGATCATACGTGACTGTCCCAGCCCGCTGCAGCAATAACGCTTCTCGGGTGTACGTTTTTCGGGGCTACTTTTTTCATACCGAACAATTTCGGACCATAAGCCACTTAGCGCAACATGGAAATATATAAAATGAAATCCGTGGAGACAAGGAGAGCGCTTACTTTCGACTGTTTATTCCGCATACAAGGACGGCGCAATACATAAAAACATGCACTGCGCTGCATGCTAAAAATATTAAGCGGAACCTCTCCGAACGCGAACGGTCCAGGATGTGTGCAGCATTATATGGCAGTCGGCGTGGTGCCAGAAGTGTTACGCGTGACACGGATGTGATGCACGTCCATCATCTCGAATTTATTTATATATGCCTGACGAGTTCGATATTTACATTGCAGAACTTATACATACTACCTGATACGCCTGCTTAATATACTTTTCTTTGCCTCGGTTTAACGTATGTTCTCGTTTTGGACCCTCTTTAGTCCCCTGCCATCATTGGCCCTGCGTTTAGTGGAGCGTCCGATTCCTGCAGTGCTTGATATTGCCCTCTTCGTATAGGCTTAGGCATTTGTGGCATATATGTTCGAAGCCTCCTTTGTACGTACGGCGGACGGGCACGCAGAATGCTCCGCGCCAGCGGGCCTGTCACTATCGCCGACCGTGGGTCGTTTGTCACTGTTCTCCGGATGGCATTTCTGAACCGCGTGCATATAGCCTTAAAATCCAAATTCTCTTCCTGTATTCGGAAAGCGGTTTTCTGGCTTTGCTTACAATATTTCCACCGATCCGCCACATGAAGCTACGCTTTGAAACCTCAAACGCCCTTCACTGCACTCGAAGCAGGCGTTCGATAAACCGTCACTCGGAAGAGCGCAACTAATGCCACGCTTCTACACGACGCAACTCGCTTAGCGTGAAAAGCCTGTAGTATTTGACGAGCTGCTGCGTCCCTACTTCTAACTTGAATCCCTATCTTTTCTAGCCATGGCTGACATTAGACAGTTATAGCATTCGCAACTATAGCGTACGTATACGCTATAGTTTTGTGTACGCTTAGCAGAGCACGTTTGTTACAGCTTTAGTTGACCTGCGAGATCTTTGAACCTCAGAGGCCATATGTCATCGTTGTAGCTATTTCCCGACTGCAGCGATAGGTGGCGCTGACATCTCGAAGACGTTAAACCACCTCAATCTCCAGGCGCAGCCTGTTCGTGCTTACGCATTGCATAGAAATATCTAAGGCGGAAAATAGACCTCGGTATTTAGCCTTCCTGGACATAAGCGGTGCATACGAACACGTGAACAGGGAACTCCTGTGGAACATATTAGAAGATGAAGGTATCGGTCATGAGGTAATTGATTTCCTAAAGAAAATATATCGAGAAAATAATGTTGAAATAATATGGGAAAGAATTAAGAGTATGACAACTGTCGAGGTACACAAATGATTAAGGCAAGGTTATCTTCTATCACCTCACCGCTGCTGTTCATGCTTGATATGATAAGTATGGAAAGAAGACTACAAGGAAGCAATCTAAAGCATAATCTGTCGCACAGATTAGGCGGAAAGGTTCTTGAGCAATGACTACTGGGTTTAATGTATGCGGACGATATTGTACTGTTAGCAGACAGCCAGGAAGATTTGCAAACCCTGGTTAATTATTGTGGAGACGAAGCAGACAGTTTAGGTGTGAGTTTTAGTGCAGCTAAGTCCGGTGGGATGTTTTTGAACGATACAACTGATCAGTAGTTTACAATACAAGGCCATGAAATACCCCGACTGGCCGAATACAAATATCTAGCGGTATGGATCAACAAAGGGCAGATGTACACGGAAAAGCACGAACAGTCTCTCATAGCAAAAGGGCGAAGAGATGCCGGGATAATGAAACATAGGGCAATGTGGGGGTACAACAGGTATGAAGTACTGAGAGGTCTTTGGAAAGGAATAATGGCGCCGGGGCTTACTTTCGGGAATGCGGTTCGGTGCTTGAGGGAAGAAGTACAGTCGAGACTAGAAGTAAATCAGAGAGCTATTGTAAGATTAGCGCTAGGTGCCTACGGGAAAACCACAAACGAGGCAGTTCAGAGCGATATGGCCTGGCCATCGTTCAAAGCACGGGAAGCTCAGATTAAATCCCTGTACGAGATAATTGGACGATAACAGGTGGGCAGCTAAGGTATTTAAATACCTATACAGAAAGAGCATTGACTCACAATGTCGGAAAAGAACTAGGAAGCTATCCAGTAAGTATGCCACACAGGAGTACGGAGAAATACAGCATTAAACGACATGTTAAAAACACGGAAGGTAAAAATTGGATACATTCAATGAAAAATAAGCGTAGTTTTGAACTATACCGATACTGGAAACAGCAGATCAGGAAGGAAGCGTTTTATGATAACTCAAAAGGCAGTGCCCTACTCTTTGAAGCTAGGTCAGGATGTCTTAGAACGCGAGGCTATAAAAAGAAATTTAACCAAGAAGACACAGGTATATGTGTGGTAAATCTGTAGAAACAATAGAACACCTCATACTAAAATGTGATGGTATCCATCCCGATGTCGATGCGGGCACAGTCACGCTTCCTGAAGCCTTAGAGTTTACAGATAACATTAGACACGTACCGTATTCTTGCGATTCTAAGCACCCCCCGATTCTAAGCACCCCCCCATCTATTATCGCGAAAATTTTGGAAAAAGGTTTGCATGCGAATCTAAGCACCCCCCTATTTGTTAGGAAGAACGCGTAGCCAAGGCCGCCAAGCGCGCTTGCTCACTCTGGACTCATTGCTCGGCGGACCTGCAGGCACGCGTTCGATGCTTCTGTTGGACGCGTATCGGGCCATCTTAGCCTGGAAGTAAAGACAAAGCTTCGGAGCATCCATAGCGACTTCATTGTGATTCCGTGTGGCATGATGCCAGTGCTGCAATCCCTCGGCGTTTCAGTCAACAAGCCCTTCAAAGCCAATCCCCGACAGGAGTATGAAGAGTGGGTGCGAAACCCTGACCCGAAGAAGACGACGACGGGAAGGCTGCAGAAAGCGTCCCAATCAACCATCGCAAAGTGGATTTCGGATGCGTTGAAGAGAAACGAAGTGGACGTTGTGGTCAAATCATTTAAGAAGTGCTCGATTACAAACAACTTCGACGCAACGGAAGACGACCTGCTTTGGGATACCGAGAGCAGCGGTTCAGGCGGTGCGACGAACTCGAGTGTCAGTGCTAGTGACTGAGCATCCTACACAAGCCATGGGTTCACTGTCTGTACCGATTTTCTTTTGAATGTTTGCAAAATAAAATCTTATTTCTCGCACCCCATCTTGTTGTGATGTCGCAGCGAAAAGAGGGAGGGGGGGGACATTCTAGATTTTTCGAATCTAAGCACCCCCCTCACTTTGGGCATCGCGATCGTGGAAAAGAGGGGGTGCTTAGAATCGAATAAATAAGGTAAATAAATATGCTTTGGAAATTAGCAAAAAGCGATTGCCGGATCAAAAGCAGAGTGGTGACGTAAGGTTAAAAGTGTATGAAGGCGTATTTAAAGAAAATGGGGAATTTTAATAAATTACAATACAGTGAAACAAATATAAAAAGCTGAGCATGGTGGCAGCTGCCATCACCCCGTTTCAAAGGGGACACTCCTACCTTCCATCCGTCCATCCATCCATCGTTAAAACCCCTCAATCTCCAAAAGTAGCGCCAACCACATCCCTCCTCCTCCGCTTTGCGCGGCCTCGACGATGGCGCCGCCCGTGCTGGCCCTGCCGTAGCAGACGGCGGCTAACACGCTACCGCAGGAAATCTGCGGTAAAGTGCGTTCGAGCACTGCTGAGCAGTTTTAACGCGACAGCGTTAAGGAGCTCGTGTCGCAGAAAAGCCGGTGTCGGCGTTGGCGGCGTTGGTCGTGAGCGATAAATCCCGGCAGGCACGTCATGAATAAAAAAACAACTTGCAAGATGGGCTGGGTGGGGATCGAACCAGGGTCTCCGGAGTGTGAGACGGAGACGCTACCACTCAGCCGCGAGTTTTTTTATTACCGGCTTGGCAAAAGAAAATACAATGTGAGTATTACATGGCCATAAAAAACAACTAGTCAATGCCGGATCAGTGTGGTGTGATAAGAACGATGTAGGCTAGTCACTTTGTCCAAACCACTTAGCCAATCAGGAGGATCACTCTGTGCACAGAAAAATTCGCGTATATATAACGCACTTTCAATGAAACATTCATGTGCTGGGGCCTGAACAATGCGCTCATGTCTAATATTCATACGCGTTCGCCACACACTGTGCATGCACAGAAGCATTAACAGATCGACAGGCTGGTTGCGCGCATGGCAGGAAGCGTATTCCGAAAGCACTTAACGGCAATTCCTTTTTAAGGCTTGGTTTTAGAATATCCCACAAAAACACTGCGTCATGACAGTCCAAAAAGATATGCTCAATCGTCTCCGATTTTTTGCATATAAAGCAGTTCACAGAACAAAATACAAAAATGCCTTTGCTTTGCAGCCACGGTTTCACTGGGAGAGTGCCTGTATGTAGTTGAAAAAAAGAAAGATTTAACAGAAGCTCTTACCGGCATTCGTTTAACTCTCTTAAGAACATCTCATTCTGAACCTAAAATAAATACTGTACGATACAACTGTACAGGCAAGAATACATCAACAAGATCTCTGTACAACTTCTTACTAGTAACAACGGCCAGATATTCACTAGAAAGTCTTGCTTTTAGCATTCGGAAAGACGCGACCACTTCACGCAGAAAAGCACTTAAAGGCATTGGCCCCGTATACATGGACGACGCTACATAATCAGGCAATGAATCACGCAGTCTAGCTTGAATCATTGTTCTCAGAAAAGCATCCTTTTGATCCCGCAAAAAAAAGAAACCTGCTTAGAATCTGTTTGAGGAACAAACGTGACAACCCCAGCCCCCCATTCAACACTCTAAGGCACTGATTACTACGACTTGTACGTTCCCATGTCGAGGCCCAAATGAACATCGCAAATACTCTATGTAGCTTTTGCACAGACATCCTCGTCAGACATAACGCTTGCATCACATAAAAAATTTTCGCGACTAAAAACAAATTACACACTGTGGCTCTTGCAAACATTGAAAATTTATGCCCTCCCCATTTGCCGGTCTGGGATTTCATTCGCACTACTTCATTGTCCCAATATTCTTTGCTATCTCGATAATGTTCGAGGGGGACACCTAGGTAGGTGCCTGGAGTTACCGCCCATTGCATGTTACAAAAAGTCTCAAGTTTGTATTGCCAATTCTCATGCCAAAAACCAAGACACTTGTTCCAGTTCATAGCACTTGCACTTGCAGTACAAAATTTTACAGCCTCTTGTACAACTGCTTTAACACTGTCATGGTCCGTAGAAAACACTGCTACATCATCAGCGTATGCTAAAACTCGAACTTCAGTTTTATGAAAAGTGTAACCCCGAATGTTTGGGCTCTTCAGCAGCTGCAAACAAAAGGGCTCGATGTAGAGAGCGAAAAGCAGGGGGGATAAAGGGCAGCCTTGTCTCACAGCCGACAGCACAGGAATGCCATAACTTAACTGGCTATTAATTATCAGCTTCGCTATACAACCATTGTACATCATTTTAACACCTTCTGTAATAACAGTTCCAACCTTGATATGGTCTAGGATCGAGAACAGAACTTCATGTATGACTTTATCGAACGCCTTGTGCAGATCTAATTGCAACATGGCCACGCGCCCATACATTCCGTCACCGCATTCAGGGACAGTTCTAGCTGTGTGAACATTGGTAAAGATTGACCTGCCTTTTATGCCGCATGTCTGATGTGGCCCTACCAGTGACTTAATAACACTTTGAAGGCGTTGAGCTAAAATCTTCATGAATATCTTATAGTCCACGTTTGTTAGACTGATGGGACGGTATGATTCAACAGACTGTTACTTAATCGGATCATTAGTACTACGTGGGACGCTCGGAAGGATGGAGGACTTGCTTTCATTTCATAGAATTCGCTAATCAGCCTTTTAAGTGCGACTGCCATTTCTTTTCTAAAGGCTTTATATAGAGATGCACCGAGACCGTCTGGCCCAGGCGACTTGTTTGCACTAAGCTCCAGAATCGCTGATTCAATTTACTCAGCCGTAATACTGGCTTCTAGAGCGTGCACAAGGTCATCCTCTAATCTCGGCATCAGCGATAGGAATTCTGTTCTGAAGTAGTCAGTGTCCGGAGTATTAAGCCTGAAAATATTTGTGTAATGTTCGACGAATGCCTGCTTGATTATTTCTCTTCGATTTTTGATTTCGTTTTGATAGCATATTTCCGTTATCTCTTTCGACAACGCGTGCCTTTTTTCATCACTGAGCGCGCGTTTGGTAGGCGTCTCTCCGGACCACAGTTTCTCGTTACGCGCCCTTATCACTGCGCCACGGTACATTTCTTCGTCTATTGCCTCGAGCTTAGTTTTAGTCTCTTTAATTTCTTTTGAGAACAATCCCGGCTCGTAGCACTCCGTCCTTAGCATAAAATCTAGGGCACTCTGCAGCTCTTTACCTCGTTGTTTTTCTTTTCGCCGGAGCGCACATGATCTATCAATAGCGGCTATTTTAATATCACATTTGAACTGCTCCCATACTTGCATAAAACTTCCGGAGTTACTTCGCAGCATGTACGTTCGCTATATAATCCTTGACATTAGTCACGTACTCTTCATCTTCCAGTAATTCATCATTAAACTTCCACAAGTCCCAATTAAATTTCGCAGCTATTCTCTTCGTACCGATTCTAACCATGACTAGGCAGTGATCACTAAAAGAGACAAAGATCGTGTGGTAGTCAGAACATAACAGCGAACATTCGACAGGAACATATATACGGTCCAATCTAGCATGACTGCCTCCCTGAAAGTGAGTGTACATTGCCTGGCCTTCATGCTGTCGATATCAAGCCTACATCTTCAAGGTCGTGCTCACCTACAATTTCGGAAAGTAACTCGGCGCTCCGATCTCGAAAGGAGCGGTTTGTTGTCCTATCCTCTGGTCTACAGACGCAATTGAAATCACCAAGCAAGATCACCCGCCTTTCAGTAAGCAGGACAGGCTTCACCTGTCGGACGAAACTCTCCCGTTCAGCAATTGCATTCGGAGCGTATACACACACAGCTCTCCAAGCCACTCCATCCGATTCAAGATCACACATTACTAAACGCCCACTTTCACACGAGAACACAGTATCGACAGCCCCAATACCATTTCTTAAAAAAATAACGCAACCACCCACTCTTCCAAGAGCATGACATTCGCAAAGGCTGTATCTGCTACGATAGACCGCTACCATTCTCTCCGTTTGTTCTTCGCCTTCAATTTTAGTTTCCTTAACCGCGAGCAAATCTATTTCGTTTTCTAGCAGAAGGCGGCTCAGTTGCAATTGCCTTCTACGCGCCGACAGGCCGCTTATATTAAGCGTAGCAACACGTAGGCTGGACGTGAGGTTGGCAGCCATCTAAGGAAAAGGGAGACGCCAATCAGTCTACTCACACGTCAAACAGGGTGAATCTATATACATTATGGCGTTTGAGCTTAGTACTGACCCGATCAAAGACCGGGCTTCAACCGTTGTGGCAAAAGAAGCCTCCGGTAAGGCGGAGGGGGAGCAGACGCAGTACTGCGTTCCGGTGGCAATTTCGGTTTGGGCTTGAACGGTCCGCGGCGCGTTGAAAGTGCCTTCGGCGGAGGCTCCTCGCCGCGTTCACCGGCCAATCTCGGTTACTGATTATCCGAATCCTCGTGAGCCCGCTTCACTGGTACACTTGACGCTGCGGGCATCTCGGTATCGGCGTCTTCCTGGTTGTCGCCCTGCTGCCCAGTCGTAACCAGGCTTACAGCAGTCACGCTATCCGCTTTTTCTGGAAGGAACGCTGGCTTCGATGCAACGGCCGGCTGGATTTGGTCCTTACCGGTTGGCTGGTATCTGCAAGGGGTGCGGGTGCGGTTTCCTTGGATGTTGACTCCTTGGTAGCATCATCTCTCCCACTTCTGCGGGTTGCTTCGACCGCGTCTGCTTCATCCATGATGTGTTCGGCCGCTTCATCACTTCGTGCCTGGCCCGCAACATTAGCGTAGCTGCGCACGCACTGGCTCTCATCGTGGCCGAAACGTCGGCATAGCCCGCAGCGTGGCACACGACACTCACGGCGTATATATCCTTTTCCAGGAACATGGACGAGAGCAACGTCCTCACCAACGCGCAACTGATGGGGCAAGTCCTCGATGGTAACACCCACCTTCAGTTTAGGTGTAACCGACCGTGTTGTTGAAGCCTTGTCGACACAGCCTTTAACCTTCCATTGATCGCGGGTTATTTCGGCCACTTTTCCGAACGCTGCTAATGCCGCGCGCACGTCGTTGTCTTGCACACCGTGGAGCAGCCAAAACAGCTTCAGCCTGACGCCTCGTTTGGTCGGGTCAATAACCACGCAGCGGTAGTCTTTCACATTGAAAGCTTCGGCCTGCAGAATCTTTGCCTTCGCTCCTTCGCTGTTGAAAGTAACGGCCCACAGGTGGTTCATCTGATATGCCCCAAGGGCAACCACATCCGGCAGCAATGACAGACGCGCTAGGGCGTCGCGAAAATGCTTGACGCGATATGGCTTGGCGGTGACATCACCATGCAGAAATACTGTGTTGAAAACACTGGAACCTGATGGCAGATGCGGGACAACCATTTCATATTCCTGGGCAGGCATTTCAGTGCTCCTGATACCGCGACCCGGCTGAGCCGCTAAAGCCGCTCCTTGGGAGCCCATGAAGCACACGTCCGTCACGCTCGGTGGCCGGAAGTCGTCTCCCACTCAGCCACGAGTTCGATGCTTCAAAGAGGTACAAAAGCGCCTCTAGAGAATGCGGTGTTGCCTTAGAAACGAGCAGTAGAAAGTTATACTGCGGTGTATATCGGTAATTATGAACATGTAACTTACAGAAGTCGCAGTTACACGAGTAGCGAACTGCGTTTTCGCTACATTTCTTCTACGCTTTCCACACACGCAGAGCCATCTTGCGGCAAACACAGAAAACCCCCTCCTCTCAATGTACGGCGCTGCCCCGACAGGTGTGCCGCCACGCGTGCATTGGGGCTGTGCGGGAACTGGTGCGAGGCGCGTCGCGGCCCGGACTCCCTCTCCCATGACGACGCTTCGCCTTGCTCCCTCACGGGTTGCAGAATCAAGCATCCTCCTTTCTTTAGATCCCTGTCTGTCTCCCTCTCTGCCCGTGCCGATCACGACGTTTGGGTAGCGTGCATCGTTTCCCCCTCCGAGACACCGAGTTCTTTGGTTCATTCCGCTTGCTGAGGCGCACGTATCGTTGCCGCGCCGAACGCTGCGTTAATCGACGCTCACCGCGTCCGATGCGGGGCGCCTCGTAAGTGATCGCTGCGCCGTAGCCCATTGTCTTACACCCCTTGGCGGGTCGACGGGAATGCTGTCCCGTTCCACTCTTGAAGGCGAAGCTTAAGCGTCTTCCAATTTTTTTCAATCGAGATATTGCTTCGTCAGTCGGTAACTTGCTTTAAGAATGTCGTGTTGTAATTGCGGAAAACAATAGAGAAAAGGACCATCATTTAAGGCGTAAAGCATGCGCACGTTGGGAGTTCGTGTTGCTAAAACACGACACATGCACGTGTTGTGTTCAAACACGCGCGTAATTATCAGTCTCAGGTTTTTAGAGCGTGAAAGTATGTGAACGTAGTATCGTGTGTTCACATACAGTGCATATGACGCATGCGATACCCATTTATTTAATGAGACGCACAAAAATGTTAACGTTAAGCAGTAGAAATGTTCATTCTTGTCAGCGGGCTTGCGCTTCTTTGTCGCCTGTCTCGGCCATTATAATCCTGCACACAAAACGTGGTGGTGGTGATAAACTTTAATAAATATTGAGCCGTATCTTAAGCTATTCCTGGGTTGGCCCTTGGTCTCGTGAAGTGGCCAGCAGTCAGTGACGTCCGGCGGCTTCCGAAACCCAGCCCTCCAGCTGCTTTTGGACAGCTGGGTCGGAGCTGGACACCGCGACCTCCCATCGCTCGAGGTCAGTGAGTTGCCATTCTGATGGCGGCTGGAACTCAGAGCATATGTGCAGTATGTGATGGAAATCAGCTCTTGGGGCTCCACATAAGGTACACTCTGGAGACAACAGCCCTGGGTGCATTAGTGCTAGAAGGGCGGGGGAGAGAAAAGTGCGAGATTGTAGCTGGCGCCACGTCACCTGCTCTAATTTAGTGAGTGATTTGTGAGGCGGAGGATAGTGGAGTCGTTGCTCTCTGAAGTGGAGTGAAATTTCGTGGTATGTGACCATTCGGTCACGGGCGCTTCCTGGCTCGGCGGCTTGCCCTGCTCGGTTGACGTACGCTCAAGCGGTGTCATGGGCGGCTTCGTTGCCTGCATGGCCCGCGTGCGCGGGGACCCATATGAGTTGAATGGGCCTAGTGGGGGGCTGAGAGGTGTTGAGAATTTTTTGGGCGACGGCATGCGTCCTTCCTTCTGCAAAGTTTCTGATCACGGTTTTTGAGTCACTGAATACGAGTGTGGCAGTGGTTGAGGAGATCGCAAAGGCAATTGCAGCTTCTTCGGCTTCTAGTGAGGTGTGCGTTAGGGACCGATACAGCTGCTAGAGGTGAAAGATTGTTACCGATTGCGCAAATGGCAAAGGCTGGCTGAGTGGTGTATGCCGCGGCATCTACGTCGACAGCCTCCGTGTGCTGGTTTTAACGTTTGTGTAGTGCCTGGGCTCTTGCTGCGCGTCGAGCTTGGTGGTGGACTGGGTGCATGTTTTTTTAGAGTGGATGCACTGTTAGAAGCTTTTGGGTGGCCCCGGGGTGGGGTATGTAGGTCGGAGAGTGTTGGTTGGCTTAAGACCTAGGTTCTTAATAATGCTGCGGCCTGTAGGGGTGGTGGAGAGACGTTCAAGTTGTGCCGTCCTGTGAGCTTCGGTAAGCTCGGCTAGTGCGTTATGTATGCCCATGAGTAAAAGTCGTTCGTTAGAGGTGTGTCGAGGGAGATTGAGGGCGGTCTCGTTTGCCTTGCGAATCAGGGTGTTGATTTTCTCTTCTGCTCTCGTGGGGAAGAGATATGGGAGAGAGTATACTATGCGGCTGACGACGAATGCTTGAACTAGGCGACGGAGGTCATGTTCTCTCATGCCCCTGTGTCGGTTGGCAATTCGTCGTATGAGCCGCATTGTCTGATGGACGGTGTTTGTGAGCTTGGTTATCGTGGCGGTGTTCTTGCCGTCGCTCTGGAGTAGGATGCCTAGGATTCGGACCTTTTCCACTTCTGGGACGGGGGCGCCGTCCAACGTGAGTTTTATTGGAAGTGGGGGGCCTAGGTCCGTCCTACATATAGGGGGTCGAAGAATGAGTAACTCGGATTTGGTAGGGGAGCATGCCAGGCCGACGGTTGCAGCATGCGCTGCCACCAGGTCGGCACTGGACTGCAATGTTTCTTGTATGGCTCCAGCATTTCCTGTGGCTGTTCACAGTGTAATGTCGCCGGCATAGAAGGAGCGCGAGAGATTAGGTACTGCGTTTAACGCCTCGGCCATGGTAATGAGAGTTATGTTGAAGAGCAGCGGCGAGAGCACTGACCCTTGCGGGGTGCCTCTGCTGCCGAGTGCGAAGGTTGGGGAGGAGAGAGATCCGGAGGTGATTTCTTCTGTGCGGTGTCTTAGGAAAGCTGAAATGTATTTGAAGGTGCGCGGGCCGGTTCCTAGTGCCGAGAGCGCTTCTAGGATGGTGGTGTGGTTGACGTTGTCGAAAGCTTTGGTTAGGTCCAAAGCTAGTATTGCTCGCGTGCGTTTTGCATTTCCGGGGGTGGAGGGCCTCTTCTGAAATCTGAAGCATAACGTCCTTTGTCGACAAGTGACAGCGGAAGCCAATCATCGTGTGGCGGAGTAGGTCGTGATCGTCCATATGGTTCTGTAGGCGTTCCAGGACCACATGTTCGAACAGTTTGCCTAGACAGGATGTGAGGGAGATTGGGCGTAGGTTTTTTAGATCTAGGGGTTTGCCTGGTTTCGGAATAAAGGTTATGCGGGCGTGCGTCCATTGGGCTGGTAGCGCTCCATCTTGCCAGTACCTGTCGAAGAGGTCTGTTATAGCCTGTATGGAGTGCTCGTCCAGATTCCTGAGCATCTTGTTGTTGATTTTGTCTGCCCCCGGGGCCGAAGTGGTGCGTAGTTTCTGTATGGCAGCTTTAACTTCCCATTTGGAAATGTCCTCATCTAGTGTAGGATTCGGGCCGCCGGATTAGGTAGGGAGCGGGGTAGAAGGAGTTGTGGTAAGGCAATGTGCTTTAAGAGCGTCTAAGAAGACGTCATCTTGCAGAGGGAGCTTGTGCGGAATGCGGTTGACATTCTTCCTTTGCGCTGCTTTTGTGCCTCCTGGTTCGAGCAAGCAACGAAGAAATGTCCACGTGTCTCTGAGGCCGAGGTTGCCACTCATACGATCGCACAGCTGGCCCCATTGTTGGTGTGCCAGTTGGCTTGCATGTGCTTCAATCTCCTTTACGAGAGCGGCTATGCACCGCTTGAGTGCCCGATTGTGTTTGTGAGCGAGCCACCTTTTTTGAAGGCTGGCATGCGCTTCCCAAAGATGTAGTAAGCGACTATCTGCCGTCTCTGCATTTGGGCTGTTAGGGATTGTGTATGTGGCTCCAGCCACGTCCTTGGTGAGGGTTTGTGTCCAGGTGTCCAGATCTGTGATGGTGACTGGGACGTCTCTTCGGATTTCACGGAACTTATCCAGTACACCATCTGCAGGCGTCGTTGTCTAACCTGGGACAAGGTTGTGAGGTTGAGATCGGGGCTGAGTATGAAGTGATCACTACCGAACGAGTGCTGCGTGTTGGTCCAATGACTGTTGGGGAGGTGTTTTGAGAGGGTTAGGTCCGGGATGGTGTTGTGTTGAATACTTGTTCCGATCCTTGTGGGTTGATCGATGTCGTTGAGCAGGAATAAGCCTTCGTTCTGGATGAAAGTCCAAAGCGAGGTGCCGATACGACAGTTTTTACGGTAGCCCCAACTGGTATGGTTGGCGTTAAATTCTCCTATTATCGGAATGGGGTGGTCCGCACTGATCGTCAGTGCCTTGCGCATTGCTGCAATGAGAGGTGCCGGAGGGCCTTTTGGCGGGCTATATATGTTCAGTATGAAGAGGCTGCTGCCCATGCCTGTGCGGGGAAAGAGTTCTACTAGGAAGCCGTCTATGTCATCGAGCTCTAAATCGTGCTCAATCACGGTAAAGTTACGCTGAACCAGTGTCGCTTCTCGCGTTCGTGGCAGCCCGCTGGTTGACTCATGAACTGTGTAGTTTCGAAGCTTGACATTACAGACAGTTTCTTGCAATGCTATAACGGTAGGTATCTCGTCTGCTGAGAGGTTTTGGAGGTGAAGTTGCAGGTTGTTGCGTTTCTCTCGCAAGCTCCTGCAATTCCACTGCCACGCTTGAATGCAGCTACGTTGTGCAGCCATGTTGGGGCGCAACTGATGGGTCTATGAGATTTGGGCCGTGTGGCTGGGTGATGAATGTTCCTTGTATGTGGGGCTGAATTTGAGCCATAGAGGCCGCATGTGCACCTTGACGTCGCTCGAGGGCACTCATCGGGCCTGCAATGTTTGTCATCCATTCTGCAGTATCAGTGCATAGGGAGTTCATGTTTTGTTCGAGTCTTTGAATTATCGAGGTTAGCTGAGTGAGCACAGCTGTGTCTACTGAGTTGGGGGGGGGGGTCATATTCAGCTTGCGCCTTGCGCTTAACTGTGGGGTTGCCAGCAGGTGACGCAGCGCGTGAGGAGGAGGTGGAGGCAGGGGAAGGAGTGAGTTGCTTAGGTGTGGTATTTTGTATTGGGTTGGGGGGGGACAGAATTCTTTGTAGGCTGTTCTCTCCTGAGAAGTAGTTGTAATTGTTGGCGGAGCTCTGCAATTTCTAAACTCTGCTGTCTTAGTTGTGCTCTGAGCTCTTCATTCTCTTTAGCGAGCGAGGGAGGTCCCGGCTTCCAGCTGACCTGTTTATCCATGGGCTGGGCTTTTGGTCTCGGTAGTGGCGGGAAGGAGCCGGAACGGCTCCTGTGCTGGCTTTTCCGTGAGACGGACCTGGAACCGGTTCTGGAGTTGTTCCGAAGCCGGCTGCGTGATGACCGGGACTGGTGAGCCATGCTCTCGGTGGATGAAGACCCGGTGGGATTGTCTGTGGTGGTTGTAGCATTGGTGTTGGATTTCGGGTTGCCAGCCCAGTGGGAGCCACCGCACATGATACATTTGGAGTCGCACGTGGGAGTTGAAGTTTCCGGATGGGTGTCGCCGCATCTGTGACATCGGTTGATGACAGCTTGCGGGCAGACGTCCGATCGGTGGCCCGGTCTACAGCAGTTAAAACAGGCCTCTACCTTGGCTTTGAAGGGATGGCAGTTATAGACGGCTCTGTAGAAGTTGAGCTGTTTGGGAACTTCCTTAGTTTTGACGAAGGTTATCAGGATTGATTTAGTGCGGCCCAAAGGGCGCGCGCGTCTGCTATTGTGTAGCATCGGCTAGGGTTTAGTTCGACGAGGTCATTGAATATGTCTTCTTGGGTTTGGTTATAGATTGCGTTGTAGAGAATTCCACGTACGGCATCGTCGGGCGCGGTGATGTAAGCCTTCACCGGGAATTGCTTGTCGTTGAGTTGGAGCGTCTGCAGCTGCACGTAGTTTTTGGCACGCACCTCGGCAGGGGTGGTGATTGTGAATGAGTTATTGTGCGGGTTAACTCTGAGTCGGTCGTGCTGCCGGGCGTCATGGTAGTTGAGCTTCACAGCCGCGCACACAATAGGCAGCAGCGCGCCGCCGTTACATTGTCGAAGATCCAATCCGCCACCAGGTCGGAAAATTACTTTCAGATCAGTAGCCGGGAGTTTTGCTAGTGGAGCATGACGTTTAAGTTTTGTAGAAATAGTCTTGCCTTTATTGGGCGACGCCGACGTGGCCGGACCGGCGGGTGGGTGATCTTGGGAAGCCTTCAGAGCCGGATTCGAAGTGGCTAGGGTGGGGAAGACCACATTGCGGGCTTGGATTGCTCTCGACCAGCGCGGGTCGTTAGCGAAGTCTTCGGGGCTGATTGCGTCGCCTTGTAAGCTGTAAACCATCGTTGCCGAGGCCAACACGCAGGCGATGCGAGTCTAGACGCACCGGTCGCCGTAGGCCTGACGGGCGGCCGTGGCGGCGGGGGCTCTTGTGCTAGGTACAACGCGAGGCCTAGCGTTCCGCGCCTGGCTCGGAGCAGTAGAGTGCTTTTCGGGCAAAAACGATCGGAATTGCACGGAAAATGGTGGGAACGGGTGCCCAACACCTTCACTGACCGATTTTGGTTGGTATCAGTCCATTTCACGTCGAAAATCCGCCGTCCCGAGGGAAAATCCACGGAGCCGAGGTGAGGTGCGTCCGCTCGCTCCGCCGGCCACCTGGCGGTCCACAAAACGTGCGAGGAGCCGCTGTCATGCCTTCAATATTGAGGACGCGTGCGGCAGCAGCCGGGAAGGAGGCGAAATGCAAGAGGCCCGTGAGGAGTCCTCGTTGGTGTTCCGTAATTCTCCTCGCATGGGTGCGGTATGTTACAGCAGTCGCGGGGCGCTTTTTTCGTTGCGGGGTGCTTTGGTAATCGCGACGATATACATTTATTTCTTTTTTACAAGTACTGCTCCGGGAGGGCACATGTAACGGCTTACAGAGGCCTCTGGGGAGCACGTGACATTACAATTAAGTGTTCCCGTTGCCGCTTTGGTGCCCTGGAGGCGCCGTCAATAATACGAAATAATGACAGGCTGGTACAGCTAGTTAGGAAAATTTAATAAAGAAATACAGTCACGCCGAGGCACCAACTTCAGGCGCAGCGTCACCGCGCCCACGCGAGAATTACGAAACGCCAACGAGAAACTTACCGGCTCACGTACAACTACGATCAGACTGCACGTTAAACATCCCCAGGCGACCTAAATAAAGTTATCCGGAGCCATCCACTACGACCTCCTTCGTAGTTTTAGTCGCTTTGGGACATTAAAAACTGTAATCACCACAAAGCAAATCAATACATGCGGGCGTACATTCGAAGTTAAACGACTGCATACGTAAGTCATAGTGAGCCTCGCAAAAGCGTCAAGAATGCACTAACTCTAGGTGGAGCTCAAAACACAGCATGAATAAAGGCGCTTTTATGTCACAGGCAAGCTTCAGATGCGTACACTTTCGCAGCAAGACGAGACTACTTGAAACAAAGGGAGCACATTCGAAAAAAAATCAACTTAAAGGCGCTGTAATCACGCACAGCATGAACACACACACTTTTTCGAAGTGACAGGCGTGAACTAGGCTCATAAGTAGAGGTTGAGAGGAACTGTGGAACTTCGCACAGCCGTCCGTTTTTTACCACTTACTCGAAGTCAGCCCGCCCGATCCTATATATCTATACTTTTCTTCTTTGCGCGTTGCGCTCTCCGTATGGTAAAGAAAGAAGCCTTTTGCTATCGCTCTGTCGGTTGCGGCAGCCGAAAGCGCAGGAGCGCGGCATCACAATTAAGTTCTCGTCCCTAACAGATTCGATTCATTGCGCTAACGCACTCGATCAGTCCGTTCGCGCGTGATTTCGTCGCACAGGGCCAACAATGGCGATCGGAGCGCGCTGTAAAGTAGAAACTATACAAAAGCGCGAAGCCTGCTTCCACGTGACAAACATTGGCCAATGGTGGACCGGAGGAGGCTGGGCAGACAGGAAGCGTGGAAGAGGAAACCAAGGAGTTTATAAATAGAATTGCTGGAGTGAAGGGGGCGCCCGCTAGGTGAAACTTTACGCCGCCATCTTACCATAGGCAGGGAGTCCATCGGCATCGTCGGGTTCGCATGGCGCGGTCTGTGTGGCCACTTGTTCGCTTGCTTTCACATCTGAGGAGGCATCAGCAGTGAAAATGCTGGCGTCGTGCGTTGCCTATGGATGCGCTCACAGAGCGAAGAAGGGTCGAGGGATTACATTCCACTTGTAACTACACTAAACTGATTCAAACAAAATGTGCTATTGTTGCTGTGCTTCACCTTGTACTCTGCGCATATGGATTGGGATTCACAGTTCCGTTGACAGGTTTCGAAAAAATGAAGAGTTGCAAAGCCTGTGGAAGCAAGCTGTTCGAAGAGAACACTGGGAACCAAAAGACGGAGACCACTTGTGCTCCGAGCATTTCGCCCCGGAGTGCTTCGATCGCACTAGGCAAACGACGTGACTGTGCCGGGAAGCCTACCGACTGTATTTCCCTCGTTTCCACAACACCTACGAAAACCGGTAAGCACCCTCTGGAGATTGCATTCTTTAGTTATTTATTCCGGATGTGTGTACAATTCGATGGGAGGCACGAAAAATATACCATGCCCATGTGTCGGTATTTTTTAATCGCATTTTTCGCTTAATCACGCAGAATAAAAGTTACTGTGCGAAGGCCCATCTTTATTGAAAACAAACCACAGGCATGAACGTTTCAAGCGTTTTACGTAAAAATTTGCGGATAGGGATCCGCTATTTTCTATATTGCTTATGCCATTGCGTGTGCATAAACCAATACTTTGAACCATGAGCTTGCAATTTTTTATTGCAGGTGAAAAGGAAGTGACCACCGCCGAAACCCAGAGGCTCAGAGGCCGCTGCAAACATTGAATACATCAATGACCTGGAAGAGGCAGTGTCACATTCGCCTACAAAGGAACAGTACAAACAATTGCTGCATTCACCTGATGAAAAACTGACGCATGTACAGAAGCGAGTGAAAACTCTGCAACAGAGCAAACGACTGTAGACGAAGAGGATCAAGTCAGCCCAAGAAATAATGAAATCAATCAAAGAACAGAACTATTGCCTGAGGAGGGCTCTCAAGTCTTGGACGCAACTTTCTATCCTGATATTGAGCAGCTGCTCTGCAGGACAAAGACAAAAGAAGGAGGCCAGTACCCTCCGGAACTACGTGCTTTCGCCCTAACTCTCCGCTTTTACTCCCCAGCTGCCTACGAATATGTCCGGTCGAAATTCAACGACGCCCTACCAGTGACCAGGACATCGAGAGAGTGGTGCAGATCTGTGGATGGAATCCCAGGTTTCACGGCTGAGGCGTTCTCCTTTTTTGAAAAGCTTGCCGAAAGTCGGGGTGAAAAGCTGTTCGGTGCTATGATAGTGGACGACACGGCAATCAGGAAACATGTTGGGCTTGTCGGCAAGAAGTTTGTCGGCTATGTGGACTTTTGGACGGGCGTACAAAACGACAGCCTTCCTTAGGCTAAAAATGCATGTGGATACATTCTAGTTGGATTGAACATGTGGCTGAAGTGTCCTGTTGGCTACTTTTTTATTGACTCCCTCATGGGAGCAGGGCGGGCTGTGCTTACTGGGCATTGATAGGTTGGTATCCATTGGAATTGGAGTAGTCTCTTTGACATTCGATGGTGCTGCATCCAATTTTACCGCGGCTAAATGTCTAGGTGCAGAGCTACGGCATAGCTCTGGGCCTTTTTCAGCAAGTTTCAAGAACCCAAGTAACTTGTCCAAAAGTGTGCACATTACTTTAGACGCCTGCCATACGGTGAAACTGGTCCGTAACTCGATCGTTAGCAACCACAGGTCACTTGGTTGATAATGACGGCAACTTCGTGAAGTCGGCGTACATAAAGGCGCTTGATGCCTTGCAGAGCGAGGAAGGGCTGCGGCTTGGTAATAAGTTGACGAATGCCCATGTTCAATGGAAAAAAAAATTAACGTATGGCTTGCTGTGCAGGCACTGAGCGCATCAATAGATGATGCCTTAGACTTTTGCGAGGACGTGCTGAAATTGCCACAATTCAAGGGAGCACGAGCTACTGCAAGGTTTATCAGGATTTTCGATCAGCTGTTCGATATTCTAAACTCCTGAAACCCTCTCGCCAAATCTTTTAAGGCGCCAATGCGGAAGCAGAATGAGACTTGCTGGAAGTCGTTCTTCTCCAGGGCTCGAACATACATAACGTCACTGAAGCATCCAACTGATCGGCTTGTCATAGAAGGTCCAAGGAAAACTGGATTCCTTAGTGCTGTAATTATATTTGAACAGCTCGTGAACCAGGGGCCTGTAAGCTCCATCTTGACGCATAAGATGAGCAGCCAAGACCACATTGAGGCATTTTTTGGTTGTGTGCGAGGTCGAGGAGGTTTCATGAATAACCCAACTGCATCCTAGTTCATGGCCTCGTATAAGCGCCTTCTTTTGCAAACGGAAGTGCGATCTTCAAGTTCTGGCAATTGTATGCAAGACTTTGTCTCCATCCTTAGCGGGTCCGTCATCGCTCAGGAAAGTGCCGACGAAGCCATCACTGTGGAGAGACGGTCGGTTATTCAGCCAGAAAACCACGATTACACGCACCACATAGAGTTTCCTGAAAGTCTCTCAGTGTTTACAAATTCAGTACTGCCATATTTTTCTGTCTTTGTTTCCAGAAAGATTGCGGCAGGGTATTTTTGCGAAGAGTGTGTGATGGTCCTCCAGTCAGAAAAACAACCACCTCTTGTGAGACAAAAAAGCCTCGGCAGGCTTGTTTCACCATCACACGACGTGCTATCGATTTGCACAGCGGCAGAAAAAGGGCTGCGACGGCTTCAGGCTGAATGCAGGAACTTCAAGGCTATCCACTCGAAATCAAAACATTTAGTATTGAAAGTGGTGAGCCAGGCTTCATATAAGAAGTGCTTCTTTGGGCTAGATAATCACATCCTTGACTGCGATGCCCTGGACAACCACATCCAAAACATGTACAAGAAGGTAGTGGAATTGTACATTAATATCAGCCTACACGACATGATGAATCAAGAAACCCGAGCAATGTGTACAGAAAAAGTGAGGCCCATTCTTTTAAGGCTAATAATATCCAAGAACCAATGAGAATGACTGGCATATTCGGTAGTGCTGCACACGTGGGAGAGAGCTGAAATAAAATACGCTTTCTCACAAGTGTAGAAAACTGGGCTTGCAGGTGAAAATCATAGCGCAAAACAGACTTAAATGAGACAGGCACGTCGTTGCGTGTGCGTTTGTCGTTTTCGTCCTTGATTGTGAGGTGAATGTTTTTGCTGGCGCCTTTTCTGGTGAAGCTTTAAAGCCGCCACATCTTGTTTACAGTGTCCCCCTTGAAAGTGTAAAAACATGACTGTGGAGGATTTAGCGAGGGAGCGGCCGCCCCCTCTAAGCGAGACATTTTGTCTCAAAACTACATTAAAGCGTACGTATTCTGACATAGAAAGTAAGAAATGCATTGCGCAAGTAAGGCAGCCTATCGACCCCTCCAAAAGTCACTTATAAATCCGCTCCAGATCTGCAAGTACGACGGCTGATAGAAGCTACCAGTGCGCTGGATAGCCTTTCTTGCCCATGGCAAGATGGCCGCCGCAGGCTTCACCGCGCGTACGCTGGTATAGGGGCCCTATACTTAAGCAATTCTATATATAACCTCCTTGGATGAAACATCAAGGAGAGCGGGGTGGAAGAAAGATCTCAGAACGGCGCTACTTTTGGAAAATTGAGGGGCGTTAAAGGGCGCCTGCGCAGCGGTCGATTTAGGCACCGTTGGCCTCCTTGAAACTATTGGGTTCAGTGAGAGCAGCGGAAAAGTGAACATGTCCGCACTAAAGATTTGTAAGAGGCGATTGTAAGGTTGCTGGAAGAACGGTAGGGAAACGACCAAAAACGGAGACGTACACAAGCAAAGTTCGCAGTAGGGGGTCAAATAATTGGTGGTGGGAGTTTATGGCAGTTTCTTATTCTTTGTTTTCTTCTTTACCCTAGGAAGGCATTAGGCCTTATAATAGCAAAACCATGGCGGCGCAACCCACTGCCCCGTTCCAAAGGGGACGCTCATAACATCCATCCATCCATCCATTTGTAGGGTACATGGCATGAGATTCTGTAGTGAATGCACGTATTTTTCCAGGGCTCCGTGACGGTGACGAAATCTTAAGATCTTGTGCATGCTTTGAGCTTTTTTTTCTGTATTTGCTGATTTTTTTTAGCCTTTAGGTAATAGTTGGGTACTTTTCATATTTTTTCTATCTTTTTTGGTGCGCGCAGGTGTGTTTCATGAATATTTGGTGTTGCTGGACAGTCAGAGCGTCCTTTCACGCCACGTGCTTCAACTCGTGCGATCGGGTGGGACGTTAAGTCTTTATAGCCTTTAAATAGTAGCTTAGAAGTGGCAAGACTGATAACTATTAGTGGTTTTACTGTGTGTGCTTCTCTGTCCGGAATATTGTTTTGGTAGAAAAGTGAGAGCGTGGCCGCGTGGTTGAACACCTGCGATAACATGTCATACCTTAAGTCTGTGCGGCACTGATTGCTTTTTAAACATTGGTGAGAATCACGTTGCAACATTTTAAGGATTTAGATTCTGTGCGTATCGGTTTTTGCGAGAAGGCACTTGCTCTGCACTATTGTAGTAATGTAGTATTTGCATTAGAAGAAGTCGTGCAATACATGGCAAGAAAGCCTGAAAAGCGTGCAGTGTGCGGGGTGTCCCACAAGGCAGGTGAGAGGACGGATGAGAATGGAGAGGGAATTGAGTCAATCGGCACACACTGTGATGTCGATACTAGGCTGAAGAAAATGGAGGCAGGATGAGCTTGTCAAACAGGTCCCAGAGCTCAAAAAGGAGATAAATACGGAGCGTGACGCACGGACGCTAGTGGAAAAAAGGACTTCAAGCAGCCGAGTAAAAGCTGAACAGCGCCGCCATTGTGAACGAGAATGGTCGTGACAATGGAAAGTAGTCCCCGACGGACCAAGAGAGAGAGCGTCAGCAAACCACTTGGAATGCTTTCAACGTGGGGAGGGGAAAGAGAGCAATGAGTGCAAAATGGCCAGTCCAAATTTGAACCTTGAACAAATAATAAATATAGCCACAAGAGTCGAGGAAGGACTTCGCAAATGGCCAAGTAAAGAGTGGGAATATAGCGAGATTCTAATGTAATAAGGACAGAAATACGGAAAGCGAAACAACATGTTCGTTTGGAATGAAAAGAGGAAACCGTAAAGGTTGTGGAATAGGGAGATGGGAGAAGCGATCGCCGAACGACAGAAAGCATCCCGCGAGCACAGGCAGGCAAAGAAGGCGCAGTTGCCGCAGGATGCAGTAGCCAATAAATGGAGAATATAGGGACTAAACATTATATGGTTTAAATACTGGTGCAAGCAAAGATAAAAGATGAAACTAAGCGTTGGTTGTCAGAAATATGTGAGAAAAAGAAAGCCGCGCCTAGAATAATTTGCAACCACATAAAATTATTAGGCAGGAAGTCAACAACAATATAACCACATATCATAAACAAACTGGAAGGGAAAGCGGTATTAAACTACATTTGAAAAATAACAGCCGAATCTTTTCAAGGCAATGACGAGGTTCTAGTTGAAGAAAAAAAAAGAGCATGAAAGAGAACTAAATGGAAAAGGAGCTAGTGCTGACAAATTTCAACTGGAAGAAAGCCGAAGAGAAAGCCACAGGGCTAGACGAGGTTCCCGTTAGGCTGAATAATGAAATAGGACCAACAAGTAAGGAAACTCTGGTGAAAGCAGTAGAAGAAGCTTTAAAATATAAATGAATACAAGACAGTTGACGACAAAGTGGAACGAATTTAATTTATAAAAGGGGGGGGGAATATTTTATTCACTCGTATAGACCGTTGACCATTACATCGGTATTATACAGGCTAGCAATGCAGGTAATGAAATTGCAGCTGCAATCATGGGCAGAGAACAATGGCGTTTCGGGAGAACTTCAGAATGGCTACAGAATAGATAGGCGTTTGGGTTATAATATATTTGTTCTTACTCACTGTATTTATATATATAAAGTAGAAAGCACACCACTATATGCGGCCTTTTTAGACATTACAGGAGCCTATGACAACGTAGACCGCTACATTTTGTGGGATATTCTGGAAGGCGAAGGCTTAAGTAACGATTGTCTACAGCTATTGAGAGAGACTTACCTAGAAAATACCGTTTGCGTTTAATGGGAAGGGATGAGGAGTGAGGCAAATGTTGATATCAACAAGGGACTGAGGCAGGGGTGTCCTTTATCCTCACTGCTGTTTCTGATATATATGGTGAGGATGGAGAGGGCGATAGAAGGAAGTAATATCTGGTTTCATCTCTCATAGAAATAGGCGGGTACAGTAGTCGAGCAGCACCTTCCAGGTTTATTTTATGTGGCCGACATTGTGTTCCTAGCTAACAAGCAAAGTGATTTGCAACGTCTGGCTAGTATCTGTGGACAGGAAGGCAACAACTTCAGTTTGAAATTTATTATTAGAAAATCAGATGGTATGATATTCAATGAAAACAGAGAACAGACAGTGGCAATGCAGGGGCAGGAAATACCTCGGGTAAGAGAATATAAATGTCTTGGTATATGGATAAACGAAGGCAACAGATATATGGAAAGACAGGAAATACAATAACAGTGATGGGGAAGAGAAATTCAGCCATAATGAAGCACAGAGTGCCATGGGGATACCATAGGTACGAGGTCCTCCGAGGTATGTGGAAAGGTGTAATGGTTCCAGGACTTACTTTTGGAAATGCGGTTGTTTGCTTTAAATCAGGGGTACAGTCAGGACTCGACGGGAACCAGAGGTCTGTGGGTCGCCTCGAATTGGGCGCTCACGGGAAGACTACAAATGAAGCTCTGCAGGGTGATATGGGCCTGATAAATTTTGAAGTGAGGGAAGCTCGCAGTAAAATTGATTATGAAGAACGACTGAGGAATATGGAAGAAATTAAATGGGCTGGGAGAGTGTTGAGGTATCTGTACAGGAAAAACATTGATTCACAGCGGTGGAAATCAGCTAGGAAGCTTACCAGCAAGTATGCGGACTGTTGGGTGGGTAACACAGCAACAAAAAACGTCAAGCGAAATGTCAAAGAGGCTTAAATAATCTCACGGGTGGCGGCAATGGAAAAGAAACCTGCCATGAGTAACTACTTAAGAGGAAAAAAAAACGAAATCAGGAAAGAAACAATTTATGATAACTCAAAGGGAAGGTCATTACTTTTCGAAGCGAGATCGGGATGCCTTAGAACATGTAGCTATAAAGTAGATATAAGAAAGAAGAAGAAGCATGTGCTTGCTGCGGTAAAGCTAAGGAAACAATGGAGCATGTTTTATTAGAATGTGAAGACGTCTGCCCAGCCAGGGTGTCTACCTACTTGATATTTACAAATTCCTTGAGTTTTCAAGCTTTTACTTGAGCACCTTTTGCAACATTCCCTGAATGACCCAGTACATTTTTTTATGTAAAGACAGGCTGACACCATGTTGCCCGATGCTGTCACTCTCTAGTAAAATGTTGAAACAAAAAATGACTTAATCCAGTTTGAGTAGTAAGGAGTAATATCTATTTTATTTAAAAAGCAAACAGAATGAAGGTGTTAGTAAAATGCACAGCGAAAAAAATATGGTAAAACCGATTCCAAATTGAGTCGTACATTTTGAAACACGACTGAAAAGAAGATGCATACATAAGTAAATGCTTGTGAACATGAGCTATTTCTATCAACTGATAGCAAGCTCATCCGTATGAGGTCTGAACTTTGTCACAACCAAGATTCTCTCTCAAGAGCTAGGAAGTCAACCTCATCTTTCCTGACATACTCTCAGCCCGTACACAACATCTCAGTGTTCGGTTTCACTGCTTTAGCGAGTTTATTTTGCTTTGGATGCGGGACACCTGCATCTCGGCGTTTCGAAAACTTTATTTTTTCAGCTCATGCTCCTTCAAACAGGCGGCGGCAGGCTTCTTTTCCCGTTGATATCTCACTGCGTCGGTCCTTTCTGTTATCATCCTCTTTCTGCCACGATTTCACCGCATGGAACATTTGAAGCATCCTCTTGGTCACTTGTACAGTCAATGTCCGATTTTTCGGACTCACTAAGGGCCTAAAAAACACCCGAAGAGACGGGCAGACCGAAAAAAATGAACACATGTCTTTAATTGCCCTTAAGGGCTATAATTGCCACAGGCACGTCCGGAAAAGCTCTTAAGGCCTGCCAGTACACTTATTAGGCATATCGGTGCTCGTATTGTGACAGCAGATGGGGTTGAACACGTGTGTAATTAAGGAATACATAGTGTGCCCCGTAACAATTGCCCATTCCCATGTGTGTTAAGCTTCGCCGCCGAACAATGCTGTAGTGAGGCAAAGCTAACTTGCTGCACTGACATTACGCAACGCGTTGTGCTCTGCGAGCTTCGAAGCCAATCGCGAGGATTACAAAGGCGGAGTGGGTGTCATTGCTTACAACGGCAAATTCTTTCAATGAAAAACACGGCATCGCCCGGCAAGAAGCTTAAAAGCGAACGTAGACGCAGCTAGGCCTAACGTTGCCGCGGTTGTGGCTATGGCTGCCAGCGGATCTGCGTGCGAGTGTGCCGGTTCGAAGCGGCGAGATAATCAAAATGGCGGCGGGGGTGGCTTTGATTATTGCCATTTCAGACTTGCAGTCAGGGCAATATACACTGACTATATGGAGTACGTGGTGGCGTCGCAAAGCCATGTGAATTATCGGGCATGTCCGACAAATCGGGCGTCTGGAAAATTGGTCGTAATTACTCTGGCAATACATCGTGCCGATGACACGGCGTCAATGACGATTCGTTGCGATTCCTCTGTTACTGGAGCCAGCACTACCACGACTTTCGCTCCCTTTCAATAACGTTACAGCTACTTTTCCCTGATAGATGCACCAATTCCCTGATTTTTCCCTGAGTATTTCCAGACTATTCAAATTGCCTGAGAATTCCCGGTTTTTCCCGTTTTCCCGGTTGGTAGACACACTGCCGGCAGTCGATTTAGGCACCACTGGCCTCCTTGAAGCCCTTGGGCTCAGCGAGAGCAGGGGAAAAGTAAACATGTGCACAATAGTGATTAGTAAGGGGCGATTGGGAGATTGGTGGAAGAAAAGTAGGGAAACGACGGAAAACGAAGATGTACAAAAGCAAAGTTCGCAATAGGGGTCAAATAATTTGGTTGTGGGAGTTCATAGCGTTCTTTTCTCTTTCTTTTTTTAACATAGGTAGGACATTATGCAGTATAACAGCAAGAGCTTGGCGGCGCAACCCACCGCCCCGTTCCAAAGGGGACGCCATAACATCCACTCATCCATCCGTCTTCGCATTGTTCCATCGTGAGATGCCGTAGTTGAGACGCTGCGCCTCTGGTCGCGGCGTCTGCGATCAGAGGCGGTAGCAGGCGCTGCACGGGGTTCCGAACGCGTTGCTTAAGTAAGTAGCGCTCCAAGTACTGGTTCGCTTCCGTGCACGCGTAAGGCATGGCGGTAAGGGGGAGCACGCCCCATAAATAAGTATAGTGCCACAAATAACCAGCTCCCAATGCATGCTCAACGTATTCTTGAATAGTAAGCGGAGTTGGTTCTTCATAATTTTTTTTTCGTTATCCATTAATAGCAGATATCTCAGCAACGCAATTTTCGGCATATGCGCGTCTGATTTTGCGACCGATGAGTTAAAGAGTATGAAGGGCACTTAACGATTTTTGTCCTCAAATTTCCACGTTGTCGTTGCCCACTCTGCTAAATAAATGTGTAGAAAAAATTTGCAGACAAACCGGAGACAGCACGGAGGCCCAGGCACCTTCCTTTTCCGCTTGCTGCATAGCTTCAGACAAACACCACCGATTTGTCGAGCTGGTCAGTTACTCTCGCGCGTAAAAAAGGTGCGGCCTGTCTTGTCATACCCCACCTTCACACTCTTACGCCGTGGCTGCCATGGAAGAAGAAAAAAATAGGTGGGAGCATAATTCATTGCGATTGAAGACACCCTGGTGACCCAATACGTCATTGCACGTGAAAGCGCGTGATTGGTTCTAGTGTTCCCGCTCTGCAGGCAGAGGCGTGGCACGGCAGCCGACAAAACGCCAACCGAATAAAAACTACTGCCATAGCTAGTGAGAACCAAACGCCTCAGCGAATCTCGATTCTTGCTCCGTGAACTCGGCGCAAGAGGTCACGTGTTGGGCCACCATTGTGGCTTCACGGAGCCTTCGCTCGCCAAGGCTGGCTGCGTGACGTAACGCTCCCTCCTACATTTTTCCTTCCTAGTTGCGGGCGCAATGGGTGCGAACGTGATGGACGTAGTTGCATCCTCCGCTGTTTGGATGGACCGAACGGTGCTATCTGTCGGGGATTGGACGCGTCGACATCTACGGGCGACGCGTAGCAATCGTGTTCTTGACGCATTTTGTAGCGTAAAGCTACACTACGCGGGCTGGAGCCGAGCTTCGCGTGCGTGTGCGCCTGCCATACTGCGCATGCGTGGCCCTCGTCGCCACCGACTGCGGCGCATTCCAGAGCTGTGACGTCGCAGACTCCGCAGACGCGACGGCGCCGTGTGTGCCCGCTGCTGCATTTACGATTGCGGCGCCGCGAGGAGGCCGCACCATGCGTATAAATGCGCGGGAGAGATGGTTGATGCAGCGCCCTCGACATGGAGGTTAAGAGTCGAGCCGCCGCCATTCGGCGCAAAAGACTGGAAAACCTCAATTCTTGAGACCCCGAGGTTGTCGCTTGGCAGTTGGCCGTCGAGCGTCGAAAGAGCGAGCGTGCCAAGGCAAAACGTCAGGGCGAGACACCGTAGCAACGCGAAGAACGCCTAGCGAAAAGACGTAGCCAAGAATCTCAACGCCGTGCTATGGCCTCCCAACAACAGCGGCAGGATAAAGAGAGTGTCACAGACGATCCTAAGACTCGTCGGGGTACTGAAATGCTATGAAACTCGGTGAAAGTGCGAGTGCGTCTACACTCTTCCTCTCGAACTTTGTGAACAATCCGTTAGGGCACATTTGTGACGTCTGTGAAAGATTGTGGCATTTGAATTACAAGGCCAAGCAAGGCCATAGCCGGATAAGCTAAGGTAAGCAAGCAAGGCAAGAAATTAACCAAGTATAACCGTACCTTTACGCTACATAAATCCTGGCATAGCTGAGGTAAGCCACTGCCAATTTTTCTATGCCGATCCCAAACAGTCCCTGACTGGTGGCGCCGCGACGCACGACAGCATTTTCGATGCACGCGGCAAGCGGCATCTTTATTTCTACTTTCTCGTTTTCTCTTTTCTTTTTTTACGGCGATGCTGTTAAGGGCTAGTTCCCCCAGGACACTTTGTAAGAAATAGCGTGCCCCGGGATCGTGTCCGTCTGCAGACACAAAATCCCGAAGATATTGCAATGCCAGGCCGCCCCGTGGCGGAGGTGAAGCAGCTGTTAAGCACTCCGCATGCGTAGGCCGACTCCAAATACAGTGAAATGCCGGGACGACCCGCGGCAGGGGTGCAGTTCGCCATTAAGGGGCCCAGATACACAGCTTCGCGAGTCATCCTTCTTCACAAAGTGGAAGGCCAATGAATTTTTACCCAACGACCGCAGCTGTACACGCGCTGGTTCTCGCTAGAGGTCGCTGGCTCGTACTGAAAACAGCGCTGCTTGCGTTTGTGCCGCACTGGTTTCAGTACGTAAGGCACACGCGCTATTCAATAATAAATGCTTCGTAAAATTTATAATTGTATCCTGTCTTAAACAACGCTCCGTATCACAAATGTTCGATTTGTGTAGCAGCTTGAAATAAAGGAACGTGAGCTTCTCCGTATATGCATGCATATGTCACACTGAAGATCATTTTTGTTTCGCTCCTTTCCCCTTTGACTACGGGGATAGCTATGTATTCGAATGAAAATACGCAAACGCAGATAATGTCTGGCTTATTAGTAGTGAGCATTTCTTCATTCAGTTAACGAGGGCTTATTGCTCAGCAGAAAGGCGTCTGATTACATTTCGTGCACGCTCACCGCAGTTCTTACGTCGGTGTCTTGGACGTGTTGCTGAAAAACTGTTCTACTTGTTTAGAAGCGATAACATGACCGACGCTGCGAGTTGTCACATGGTTGTGAAGTCGACATGAAATTAGCCCAGCAAACTTTCGAACGCGTTTGAAGGAACATCGTAAACTTGCGTGGATTAATATCATCGCACTAATAACAAAGCTGAGGCAATCGCTATGCTTACCACTTGCCTTAGTGTACTAAAAATTACACCCACAATGTCCTGCGACAGTTATGTTAACGATACGTAAGCATTTCCAACTAATGATGTGCTGTTTCGTCGTCATATGCGGCTGTGTTTGGTAAAATTGCGAGAAACACAGGCAAAGGATCGTGAGACGGAAAAGCGTGGTTGCAACACCGAAATTTTCACTGAGACAACGAAGAAGAGGCCAGTAGTAGCTATGTACCCTCATGTTATATGATGGCGCCTTTGGATGATGCCGCTGCTTTGTGGAAGACGAGCACTTGCCGAAGCACTTACTCCTGATAGCTTCGTGTGCGCTTTGTTGTCGTGGCTTAGTCCGCGTTGACGGGAGAGGCAGCGTGGAGATGAATTCGCTCGTTGTTGCGGGCCCTGTCTCGAAAGCGATCGTCTTACATGACGCACAGACAGACGGATCGACGGCTCTCCACGTTGGGTAGCATAAAAATTTACGCCTTGAAAAAATCCTTCCATTACATGCACGCTGTGAAGGTGGTTGGTCAGCGAAGCTGTGGTATCAATCGCTTGAACCTGTAGACCGATCTGACGTATACCCATGAACTGGGTACTGCCGAGCCGGACCACGAAGCCGTTGTGTGTATTGACGTTGCTATTCCTTTCGTTGCACATTGTATTCGCGCTTTTCTTCAGGCGTCCTAACTGTGCGTGGCTTGCTTTGGGCAGGAACTGCAGTGTCCTGCCCAGCCTTAGAGCGGCGCCGTTGTGCATATTGACGTTGCTGTTCGCGACGCCGGCCATCGTGCTCAATTTGCTCTTCGGGAGTCCGAAATATGCGTCGCCTTTCCATAGCTCTATCATAACGCAAATGAAATCAGTTGCTATGTGATTTCTTCCTTTACATATGAAGGTGTAGTGACATCACTCCCTGCTTCGTAGGCTACAGTTGCCGCTGTAGCTGTACCTGTAGCTGCAGCTGTAACTGTAGCTCATGCAACCGTAATCTTTACTGGGAAACGCTTGCGGCGCACGCTATGCGCGAAGACGACCTTTCTGGTGCTTTTTCTCTTTCCCCACCGCGCCCGGCGCCACTACTGCCGTGAATGCGGGATGTGAGCGTCATCTGGTGGTGTTGCAAGGAACCCAGCGGTGCACGCGGCGCGCGCCTCCCGCTGTGATTGAGTGAGTTTTAGGCTGCGGAGGCAAAGAAATCCTGGGATCCTTGTTATGGGGAGCTTTGCTGTAAAATAATAGTAAGAAGGCTCTGAAACTTTCGATTTTTGACTTCGCGAGGCACTCGTGCCGAGATTGTTCCCTTCCACCGAAGGTTAGGCCTAGCGTACCAGCTGATTTCGTCTCACGCGATCGGCCCAACTGTGCTCGGGAATCAACAAGCCTGAAGAGGAAAAATCACTGCAAAGCTCAGGTTTAGCGTCAGTAACCGCAACATTTTCTTAGTTGAACAATGCGTTTCAATGGACTTCTCTGTGTGGTCACGCAGGGTGTCCCACGTAACTTGAGCGAAGCATTAAAAATATGCATATGCCCCGTAACTAGACAGAACCAAGGTAGCAGTCGCGTGGAGGTACTCAAAATATTTTATTACGCCTAATCAGATAGTTAGTCTTAATTAATCAAGCAATGTCACAAATACTCAAATGAAAAGAAAAGTGCCATTGAGAAAATTATAGAGCAAGATGAAAAACTCCTGATACAGCTTTCTGTTCCTCAATAGATGCTACATGAAAATGATTTTCCGAGCGTGAAAGAAGCCCGCAAATATAATCAATATTACCGCGCGACTGGCCGCTCCACACACTTTGCATGTATTCGCTGGCTTCTTTCACGCTCGGAAAAACACTTTTTAGTAGGACGTATCGAGCAGCACAAAGCTGTATCTGGAGTTAATGATACTCTACAACTTTTTATTGACACTTTTCATCTCACTCTAACATATGAAACCTTCATAAGAATTTAGGACTATTTATCTAATCATGCAAAATGAAAAACTCGGTGCCCTTCTACTCTGTGAAGGAGGAAGACCAGCGAATCTGTGCATGTGCGCCCCTTGATGGTGAACCACATCTCCGCCGTGAGTCGGCGTGGCATTGCACTATCTTCGGAATCAGCCCCAGTATAGGGGAGCGCTTAACGCCTGCCTGACCTCCGCCGCAGGTCGGCCTGGTACTGCACTATCTTCGAGATCGGCTGGATTGGCCCAGGTATGGGGAGAGCTTGACGCCTCCTTCACCTCCGCCACGGGTCAGCCTGGGATTGCAATATCTTCGGGATCGGCCCACGTAATGATGGTCTATTCTAGTAGGGCCACGTCAATCACGGCGCGTTCTCGAGGGCGCGAACACAGTGGTGTCTGGCGGACGCCGGGGAAGGCTCGAGTTTTGTTTCCACACCCGGACGCGATGATGGGGGAAGTAGCCCTTAACAGCTTCGCTGTAGAAAGTATCTCCAAGCGACGGCAAACAACATTACCTTGGTTCTGTCCAGCTACGTGGCATTTGCATATCTTTAACCTTTTGCTCAAATTACGTGGGGCACCATCTATGACTACACAGACGATTCGATTGAAACCCATTGTTACACTAGCAGAATTTCGCGGTTACCTTGCGTGAAGAAAAAAGAAATGGCTATCAAAAGCGGAAGTAACAGCTCGTATAGCGTCCCATGTCAGTGGTTCATTTATTATATTATTTTTTTAGAAGTTAAAATACCAATTCTAAGAGAAAATTAGTGCTGTGGTGCTTCAAGGCATACTGTTCAACACGCATAACTTTTTCTTTCTGGTAGTGGCGTAAGCTCTAGTTGCGGGGCATCTGCCATGCCTGTGCGAGGCGTGCAAGCACCAATAAAAACTGCGTGTGTGTTGACATAGTAAAATATTATCAAAATACCATATTTCAGCATGGCCTAATGGTAAGGTACTCAGCTGGCGATGTCTATAGGTCAGATTATCGAATCGTTATGATTGCAAGCTTTAGTTCTTCAAAGAGTTCTAAAGCATTAAAAGGTTCTTTTATCAAAAATACGTATACTCTAGCCAGGCATTGGGTATTTCTCGCTCTAGAGTTGCTTATCGCACCAGTACTCAGTGCCTTCCAGTATGCCACCCCGGTCCAGCGCTCCAGCGTCCGCGCGTGATACTGGACCCATAATCCAGCATGCCACTGTACACTGACTACTGGGTTTTGCAATGAATTACGTTTTAAACTAAATTTCTAGAGACGGATCCCATGCACTTTGCATTGCTCATCACGGGGCCGCCTTCTACTATTTACTGATCACTACAGTTGACCTTAAATATGTAGAAACAAAAAGACGCAGTTTCGGCCGAAACGCAAAGCACCGATTGCGAAAGCAGTTAAGTAGACGGCTACACAAATTAACGATAGCAGTTTCATTGGCCCGATGAAGTCGTAAACATTTGCTTACCAAGTAACGTGCATGGCGTCACGCGTGCAGAAGAAAGCACGAACACATGTCCATCAATGACCCCGGAAATTGCTGTCGAAACGCTGGAGTGAGGAATCGTGGCCGAAGCAGCGAGTGAACTGACATTCGTGTGCCTTCTCGCTTCAACGCGAACTAAGCGACGAAAACACAGCGCACGTGTAGCTATCGACACTTAGCGCAATCTGCTCCCATTGCAGATCGCTTTCAAGATAGGGCCCGCGCGGCCGCGCCATACGTCAGCTGCCAGAGCAGAACGCCACCCCGCCCCCCTCCGTTGTTCCCCTCATACCAGTGCCCTGCGCGCGACGAAGGACGGTCCTCATATTCCCTGCTTTCCTCTCTCGCGGACGCGAGAATGAGCCGCCAACGTCGGCTCACACATACACACTTTCACTCACACATACACCATACGGCATGTGGCGACGACGTTATAGCCCTTGAAATTTATACGGTACATCATGGCAACGGCGATGGCAAAACTGCGCTTAAAAATTATGCGGTTTTACGTGCCAAAACCACTTTCTGATTAGGCATGCCGTAGTGGGGGACTCCGGAATTTTGGACCACCTGGGGTTCTTTAACGTGCACCTAAATCTAAGCACACGGGTGTTTTCGCATTTAGCCCCCTTCGAAATGCGGCCGCCGTGGACGGGATTCGATCCCGTGACCTTGTGCTCAGCAGCCCAACACCATAGCCACTAAGCAACCACGGTGGGTAGAAATCCGCTTTAGTGGCCATATAATTGCTATCACAATAAAAATTGGGCAGATTAATTTTAATTAATTTAATTATGGGGTTTTAGGTGCCAAAACCACTTTTTGATTATGAGGCACGCCGTAGTAGAGGACGCCGAAAATTTCGACCACCTGGGGTTCTTTAACGTGCACCTAAATCTAAGTACACGGGTGTTTTCGCATTTCGCCCCCATCGAAATGCGGCCGCCGTGGCCGGGATTCGATCCCGTGGCCTCGTGCTCAGCAGCCTAACACCATAGCCACTGAGCAACCACGGCGGGTTAATTGTGCAGATCTCATGCACTCTTGGAATCAGTATCATGGGAAGCGTTTTGCAGAGACCTGGCGATCTCGCATTGTCTGGGGTTCCGCAAATGGTTGCCCAATGTAACAGCATGCTCCTGCAAACTGCCTGGTAGTGTGCGTGCAGTGTTGGGCATGCAGTTTTGGGCATCATGATACTTATTGATGTTGTTGCGCATTGTAGGGCATCATGATACTTCTTTAAAGACGTGTATCAGTATCTGTATTTCCGATGCATTAATAATGTATAATGCATCTCAAGATGCCATTTGCTGCTATCGCAACACCACCGTGCGGAACGTTGGCTGAACTCCGCTTATAAAGCTGATGCTACTGTCAACAAGCCAGCTCAACAAAACTAAAGGCAGCGACATTCTTTTACTTTTCCGCCAGGGCTCTCCAACGAAATCCTTTCCAACGAACGGGTCTGCGCGTCCTTATTGGTGGAGCAGAGTCACGTGGTGAGGCTCGCAGCGTCTCGATAAAAACAAGCGCGCGAATGTCTGCGGGCAGCCGACCTTCTGGCTTAAGATGTTTTCGTTTTTAGTTGCCTCGGTGCCACGACAATTCCTCGTAGTCACCGTACTGTGCTGCGTGTGCCAATGTCTGAGGCGTGTTTTCCGCAAAATGCGATGTCGCTATAACGTCGGTATCGAAGTTTCGTTTGCATGATGCTTTGTTACGTAGCTTGAGAGAGAGAGATGGAGAGCACAGGATGAGATTGAGAGGGACAGGGAGTGCATAAACTTTATTATTTGTCCAGTCTTCTTTTTATCATCATCATCGTCATCATAATCATTACCATCATCATCAGCCTGGTTACGCCCACTGCAGGGCAAGGCCTCTCTCATAGTTCTCCAACTACCCCGGTCACATACTAATTGTGGCAATGTTGTCCCTGCAAATGTCTTAACCTCCTCCGCCCACCTCACTTTCTGCTGCCCTCTGCTACGCTTCCCTTCCCTTGGAATCCAGTCCGTAACCCTTAATGAGCATCGGTTATCTTCCCTCCTCATTACACGTCCTGCCCATGCCCATTCCTTTTTCTTGATTTCAACTAAGATGTCATTCACTCGCGTTTGTTCCCTCACCCAATCTGCTCTTTTCTTATCCCTTAACGTTACACCCACCATTCGTCTTTCCATAGGTCGTTGCGTCGTCCTAAATTTAAGTAGAACCCTTTTCCTAAGCCTCCAGGTTCCTGCCCCGTACGTGAGTACTGGTAAGACGCAGCTGTTACACACTTTTCTCTTGAGGGATAATGGGAACCTGCTGTTCATGATCTGAGAATGCCTGCCAAACGCACCGCAGCCCATTCTTATTCGTCTGATTATTTCAGTCTCATGATCTGGATCCGCGGTCACTACCTGCCCTAAGTATGTGTATTCCCTTACCACTTTCAGTGCCTCTCTATCTATCGTAAACTGCTGTTCTCTTCCAAGACTGTTAAACATTTCTTTAGTGTTCTACAGAATAATCTTTAGACGCACCCTTCTGCTTTGCCTCTCCAGGTCAGTGAGCATGCATTGCAATTGGTCCCCTGAGTTACTAAGCAAGGAGAATCAGCGAATCGCCATTTATTAAGGTATTCTCCATTAACTCTTATCCCCTATTCTTCCCAATTGAGGTCTCTGAATACCTCCTGTAAACACGCTGTGAATAGCATTGGAGAGATCGTATCTCCCTGCCTGACGCCTTTCTTTCTTAGGATTGTGTTGCTTTCTTTATGGAGGACTACGTTGGCTGGGGAGCCACTATGGATGTCTTTCGGTATTTTTACATACTGCTCCTGTACACCCTGATTCTGTAATGCCTCTGTGACTACTGAGATTTCGGCTGAATGAAACGATTTCTCGTAATCAGTGAAAGCTATATATAAGCGCTGATTATATTCGGCACATTTGTCTATCACCTGATTGATAGTGTGAATATGGTCCATTGTTGAGTAGCCTTTACGGATTCCTGCTTCGTCCTTTGGTTGACAGAAGTCTAAGGTGTTCCTGATTCTATTTGCGATTACCTTATTAAATACTTGATAGGCAACGCACAGTAAGCTGATCGGCCTATCATTTTTCAATTCTTTGGCGTCCCCTTTCTTAAGGATTAGGATTATGTTAGCGTTGTTCCAAGATTCCGGTACGCTCGAGGTCGTGAGGCATTGCGTATACAGAGTGGTCAGTTTTCCTGTAACAATCTGCCCACCATCCTTCAACAAATCTGCTGTTACTTCTTTTGCTTACAGGATTCTTTTACTTTACCCCAAAGGTGAGTGGCCTCCTCCATCCAGGTAGCCATAGCTCGGTGCTGCCGCCCGAGCCGTGTTCATCTGTAGCTGGTCTTCAGGGTCTTGCATCACCAGCAATACCTCCCACTGGTTTTCCTATTTTTCCTCTGGTTCCGCTTCTTTCCGCGCGTTATCACCTGGTGGTGGTGATGACGATGGTATGTCTGGCTTATTCCTGCACCCCAGCACCATGTGGCGCAGGATCTTGGGCATGTCCGGAGAGGAGAACTTGCGGTGCCGCCCGTAGGTTCTCGGATACATGGCGTGAAGCAATGGTCCATGCGGGCAGACACCTGCCTGGAATATTTTTCAGGTCAGCGCTTGTTGTCAACTAACCGTCATATGTGCGGGCGGATAGTGACTCCTCGGCTCCCTGTAGTACGCCCAGACCTCCGAGTACTTCTTGGGTGTGGCTTCAGCCTCTTCGTGACAGCCGTTGGTCCGTGTTCTCTGCGTGTCGGAGATGGATGTGCGTGCATATCTCGAAGCCCGCTGCGCGGCGTCTGGTCCGACTGCAGAGATTCGTGTCCAGGCGTCCACAGGAAGTTCGCTTCTTCTATCTCGGTGTTTTAAGAGCGTTAGCTCTTACTCGTCCGGTTTCTCGATTTCTTTGGGTCTGCTACTACCTCCCTTCGGCTTCAAATTATCGAAATCCGAGGAATTGAAGACGGCGGCCCCATAGTAAATCAGTACAGCAACCCAATTGGTGATTGATTGGGGACGTAATTAGTATATAGAATTGGTGATTGATTGGTGACGTCACTGATATATGCAAAATGGTCGCCAATGGATGACGTCACCGATAGATCGAAGATGACGGACCCTTAGTAAATAAATAGCAACCCAATCGGTGATTGGTGGCGTCAAGCGACTGTGACGTCATAATACAAGACGCCGGCCAAATTCTGGTGCCAATGATGATGTCGTAATACAATATGGCGTATAGAAGTGAATTAACGTGGTCATGACGTCATAATCAAAGATGGCGGCATAGTTTAGAAATCTCAAATCCATGATGGCGCCCAAATTCGGGTGCCAATGACGACCTTCAGTATAGCGGCTAGAACCGAACCCACGTGATTATGACGTCATAATTTTATGTTGTCTATGCCCTAATAACTACCGCATAGGTAAATGCGCGGGAGTAACTAAAACTGCCTACAAAAGCATGAGGGTTTCTGACATTTTGACATTCGTGGACGTGCCAGACTTGCAAAGCGGCCTTCACTCGGGTCCGCAAGATAGCGCATTGACAGCATAAAAACAAGAATGAAAAGGCAGCGACGAAAGAGCCTTCACTGAACGATGTCATGTATCCAATTCAATCACTGTTGTCGATGTTCAGCAAAGTGTTAGACTGGCTAGGAAAATTAGAAGAAACTACTGAAACAAAAATGCTGAAACATAATGGCACACTGTTTAACCTGGAGGAACAACATAAAAAAAAATTCTACGAATGGAGGGCTCACTGGAACAAATTTTTTCACAGTACGACAGGCTGCTGAAGGCGATCCAAACCCAAAAGAAAGAGATTATAAATCTGCAGACAACCTGGAACCTAGGTGCGAAATCAGACAGTCTGGCACATGAGGTCACGCAGATGAAACTAACGATTGAAACTTCAGAACAGTACTCTCAGAGAATCAATATCGAAATGCACGGAATACATCAGTCAAATAATGAAAACCTGAGCGATGTCTTGAACAATTGTGATGGCAAATAAGGCGTGACTAAGCCAATGAATCGGCAGCTAGAGGTGATTCACAGAATGAGAGTTCGGACAGGCGCAACGCCGCCTATACTGGTTAGATTCTCTAACAGTTCAATTAGAGATGCATGGCTAGCAAAAAGAATTCAGTCCGATAAAATGCTCTCTAATGAAAACCTTACATCACATGCCAGGAACTTGTGGATGGCGAAGAATGCAACTAAAGAAACGATACATAAGTTCGCTTGGGCGAAGAATGGGAAAGTATTCGTACGAAAACAAGAAGGAACCGGCTTTATCAGAATTGAAAATGAAGCGAGTTTAACAAAAATGAATCTAACTCAATTAAAGAGTGGGTAAATTATCGGCAGGGATACACCTGTGAGAAAGAAAAAACTGCGTGCCTTGATATTATTCATATTAACATCAGAAGCATACACAAAAATTCGAATCTATTAGAGTTTTATTTCGAGCCATACAAGAACTCCTCAGATGTGATTATCCAGACTAAGGGAATGTAGATGAAATCAATGCTAAGTTAAATAAAATTAAAAAATGAGCACTTTTCTGTATGCCTTCACGAGAGAATAAGAGCAGGTGTTATAAAATGCGGTAGAAACAAATGGCTGTGCGAAACACTGCCCATAACTATCAAAGAAGCAGACATAATGCTGCTATCAATTGAAAGTACACATGCACCATTCATAATCTGCGCGATCTAGAAGCCACCAGACAGAAATATGGGCACAGTATTGGGTGAATTGTAGCATCTCTTAATGACACCAGAGAAAAACGATAACATAATTCTGGTAAGTGAGCTCAACATATGCACCTCTTCTACTACCAAAAATTATATGATTGACTGTTTGACTCTCATTTCAAGTTAGGGCTCAGAAAATACCATCAAAGGATTAACGCGAGAAGAATTTTCGGGGAACAAACGTACGACGTCCTGTATTGACCATATACTAACGCTTGTTTCTAGCATGCAACCTGTACGAAGTATCGTAAAATAAAAAGTTGCTGACCATTATTTCATTGGTCTCACAATGTTCAGTGACGACTTAACTCACGTGGGGAAACTAAACAAGAATTCCACATCTTCGATAATCAGAAGAATGACATATTAATTAAAGAGTATCAGTAGGATACTTTATTACCACTAAATCATTTACAAGCATACCAGAATCTAACTGGCACATTTAAATCAATTGATAATAAAAGCCTAAAGATAATTACTATAAAAAAGAAAAATCGGAAAACCGTTATTAGCAATGAAATTAAAGGGTTAAGTTACATCAAAGAAAAGCAGTGGCACCGATGTAGGGCTAATCAATCAGGCGTACACTTAAGAGAATAATTTAGGCAAACATGAAATGAGCTAACAGATTCACTAAGGCTAGCAAGGAATAAATACTATAACAATAAGCTAAAGGAGTGTAAGTTTAACTTGTGAAAATCGTGGAACATAGTAAATACGCTAACAGGCAGACAAACGAAACGCAACATAAAGGAAACCATTAGAAATAATTTTCCCAGAAGACAAATGGATGAAATAGCAACGAATTTAATTGTTGGTTTGCAAATACTGTTAAAAAACTTCAGGGAAATTGCCCTAGAGGCACATATGAAATAACAATCAAATCAAACGTCAACTCTGCATATTTGAGTGAGGTAACTAATCTCGATGTTTGGGATGTAATAAGGTCATTTTCCATTACTAGAATGTCAGGATATGATGGGATTCGATTTCGTGAGATATTCTCCAGCTTTGCTTGTTTGAAGAGTGTACTGCTATATATTTACTCAGTATTTGGGACGGGTCAGATTCCCGACGCAATGAAAATACCTTGAAGTGGACCAAATTACAAAAACGGTAAAAGGCAACAATGCGAAAATAATAAACCTATAGCAACCTTCCCGCGTTGTCGTATTCTAGAAAAGCATATGCACAAGAAAAATGTTTTGCGTTTGCGAAAAGTTTCATCTGTTGCCTAATTCACACTCGGGGTTTTGTTGCAAGAGAAGCACAATCACACTTCTGGGAAAATTTGCAGACGTAGTTACCAGTGAAATACATAAACATAAGGTCGTAATTGGGATTTCTTCTATATCAGAAAAAGAGCGTTCGACACGTTAGATCGCGAAATACTCCTTGGAAAATTGGTTCGAATATAATTCCGCGGGCCTTTTATAGAGGTTTTTAAGAACTGCTTCAAAAATCTATATTAGGTCGTTGGAAATCAAAATATAGACAGCGAGTCAATACACATAACGTATAGAGTCCCACAAGGATCCCACTGCTTTTTAATTTGTATGTGAACGATTTAGCCCATCTAGCGCTGCACTCAACCTTATACCAATTTGCTGATGATACTGCTTTAATATTACTCCATGAAAACTTTTATGAACGCATTACTTTGTTACAGGAAGGAATATACAAAATAATGGCATTGTTTCAGAATAACTACATATTTGTGAACAAAGAAAATACGCAGTTGATCGGCTTTCACAGCCCGTACAATAAAGTGCAGCTAACTGAACATCTAAACTTGCATAGTGAACGCCGCACTGAGTACTCTTGCCGAAGTGTGCAGTATGCCACAAAAATAAAGTACCTTTGTGTTATTTTCGATGAATATTTTTCATTTGTCCACTGCATACAGCACTGCATACAGACTGCGAGCAGTATGTGTACTCATGCACAAGATCAGATCAGTGTGTGACGTTCAGTCAAGAAAACTCACATATAAGGCGCTGGGTGAAACGTTATTGGGGTATGGCATTGCAATCTACGGACTTCGGTACCCATATAGGCTAAACGTGTTAAATATAATAATACAAAAAATAACGAATAACACAGCATACGGAACAAAGAGCAGCTCCATCAGCCACAGTTAGCTGATGGCAGACATGGTATATTTGATGTTAAACAACTTTTTCTTTCGGTAGTATTTGCGAAGCATTATTTTGATGAACCCTTTAAAACAAAAAGAAAACGTAAAAACTCGTGATCTACGCCAGACTGAGACATCCGTTCGCGCTAAAGCATTAATGAGCTATAGTAAGAGAACGAGATCATTTTATGTACTGTTATACTTTAATTAAATACAGGAAGTTCCCAAGGTATCGTCATTCAGGAAAATAAAAGACTGTACGCAGCACAGTTCTGACAAGTGGTTAAGAATAACAAAAGAAAACCGTGTGGCAGGACTTCTTCTGATGAACTTTCATTAAGAATTGTATAAAACAGACTAGAGTATTGCTTTTTTTTTTCTAAGGGTACTGTGTGCTTTTTACTTTCTAAGAGTGATTCGTGACTGCTACTCTTCCATTTACAACTGTATATGATGAAATAGAAGGTTGTGTTGTACATACATTTTGCTGCTGTAATATGTCTTTGCTTAAACTATTGCTCGTGCAGGAACAGATTCTGGAAATTAGCCGAGGGATGGAGGAAAAGGGAGAGGGAATGCTAGGGAGGGAGGAAAATTGTGTACTTGTATTATGCCTTGTCGAAGGCAAATATACAGCGGTCCGCATAAAAGCATCGATGCTTTAGCGGACTTCCTGTTGTTTCTTCTGTTCTTAGAGCGTAAGACTGCGTCATTTGAGCCATCGCGCTGCCCAATCCCGCTCAAAAGCATCATTCCCTTGGGGGCCGACAAGATATTTGACGGTATGTTTTATGTTCTAATAAAGAAAGAACAAAGATGGCAGCATAGCTTCAGAATTTGCAATCGAAGATGGCGGTCACATTACATACATATATTTGTTCCGCTATATAAACTCCGACAACAAGGTACCCATCCGGGGAAAATTGTGTACCGAAATTGGTACGTAAATAAAACCACGATTAAGTAATACATATGCATTGTATACACGGAATTACTAATCGAAACGTACACAGGTCGCACCGAAAGCCGAATTCTAGGCCCACTTGGACCCTCCAAACGGAGCAAATTCCGATTTCGGACGTATATTGAGGAATTTGTACTTGGACAAGGGGTAAGCGTATGCAAATAGAACCGGCACCAAACGGTTTGCCTTGACGAGATTCATCAGAAAAGACAGGTACACTAAACTAATCACGTCAGCGCAATATCTTTTGATAGATGGCGCTAGGCATCGATCGCTCCGCGAGGTGGCGTGCGTGCAAGCATATGTAAAGAGCCGTCTTCCTCGGGAGCTCCTCTCAGATGAGCTCGTTTCGCCGATACGTTCACTACCAGTGTGTTTGACGAAGGACATAGATGATCCCAAACCATCGACGTCTAATGCCGCGCCTGAAGAAGGTCCAGGAAATAAGTGCAAGAGATCAGACACAATTGAATACTTCCGACAACACCGGGCAACCGAAAATGCAAGCGAGCTCGCATTGCGGAAGACCGAATAACGCGTCGCTCGTCTTGAGAAACGGTGCGAGGAATACCGAAGAAGGATCGGAATGCCGCGTCCACTGCGATCTCGGCGGTTGCGTCTCCGGATTCTGAAATTTTGGCCAAGAACAGTGAACGCGTGCGTTCTCATGAAGTGCGACTGTCGACGTGCGCCTCGGCGTCTGCGAGATTTCAGAGTCTTTGTGGACAGTCCCCTGGGATCTTTAAATTATGTGTGCGACAGAATTTGGTTTAAGTGGGACTTGTCGACCATAAATGAGACCATGATCGCCGTTTTCTGCCAAGCACTTCCAAACGTCTTTTCCGAGTACTGGCAGAGCCAAAGTGTGCGCCGCACGTGCCACCAGTTCCTTATTAAACAAAACATTCCCCTCTACGGCGTCACCAATGGGTGCTTCTATCCACCCATGCCACCCGACTTACCACTATTGAATGACGTGGCCGAAATACTCTTGTCACACCGGATACTTTTCGTCCACATCAGGCGCCTGATGAATTGGCGGAAAGGCCAATATGGAATTAAGGGGCCGATTGTCAACGTTTCCGTGGATACGGACGAAATGCTGGCCCTCTTGCCAAGGCATTTGGAAGCAGACAAGGCCATTCTCGTAAAAAAATAAAACGGCGTAAATGCTCTAAAACAACGTACTTGGCAAACAACGTCAGCACTTTTGTCCTGGATCCATGGGTACGCGTACTTAGACAGTCTCCGTTGTACAAGCACAACATTAAGATTGACTCTGCCACGATAGACTGCATTTGTCTGCTAGCACTCGAAAATGAGACCGGTGCGTTTCGCGAGTTTGTGGAAGGATGCCCCGACAAGCTTGATCTCAGAGATCCGGTGAACGCCAGCATAGCCATGTCTTTGGACAAGGATACCATGGTCTATGACGATGGCACAACTTTGACCATGGCTCCTGGCGAAGGCAGACGTCCGATGAGTATTTTCTACGACACTCACACGGAGTTTCCCCAAATCTACGTCGGTCAACCAGGCCACATAAAACCGGAGGCCCATCGCAGCCCCTACACTGTAGCCTCGAGTGAATTCCACAGGTGCGACCGCAGAAGTGCTCTGCCGATGCAGATTTTATATATGGCCATGAAGGTTATGAGGTATCGAGTTGCAAATACCGTGAACGTGGCTTTCCTTAACGAAGGTGCAGTGGCCGGCCTTACTCGTGCAGACGTTGAAGATGAGGAAAAGGTCAAGCAACTCATAGACAGTGATTTGGGCTTCCTGAACGAAATCCCAAACACCATGACTTAATGGCATCAGATGAAGTGTGAACTCTTTGCCATGATACGCCAGCTGGGAAAAACCACTGGGTCACCCTGTCGGCCTCGGTGCTCGCGTGGCCGCGTTTGCTGGAGCTCCTCAAAAGGCTGAAGGTGCGTCCCGCGGAGGCGAGCATTAACGAAGAGGACATGGTTTCCAGATACGCGGCCACGTTGGTGAATGAAGACGCGATTGTCCGCTTCTTATACTTTGACCACACGGTCAGAGTTATAATGAGCATAGTATCGAACTCCAAGATAAGCCCCTTCAAGCCTTGCCACGTGGTGGAAAGCTTCATGAGGTTAGAGTTCCAGCACGGCGGCAATGCGCACGTTCATATCCTCTTGTGGTTAAACGATGCACCCAACGAGATGGTCGAAAATGAGGGGATGCCCGAAACGGTGGAGATGGCCAACCACCTCTTGTCGCTCAAAAACATGGCTCTGCACAGACCTAGAAATCAAAATTCACCAACACACCCATACGTGCTATAAGATGAGCAAAACAAACTGTCGCTTTAACGCCTCTGTTTGCCTGGTGAGTCGCTCCGTCATACTTACACCGTTACCAGTCCCCGACAAAGACGCGCATGAAGAGCAGAAGGGTAGCAACTTTCTGCGTAAGAAGTACGATAAGATCTACGACACACGGGCTCGATAGCATCACCTTGTTGTTATTTCATTTTGCGCGAGCTATTCCTTGGCTATTATAAACATGCGTATTGCACCATTTGCGTGTAAAGTTTGAAAAGCTCCATCGTGTTTTTGCCGTGTTCATTTGGGAGTGAACATGCCATCGGACAAGTAAGAAAAACCTTTTTCGGCGCGCCCGCGATGGTGGACCTGGTTTGGCCCACTTGTTCCTGAAACAGTTAGTCGATCGCTTCGTTTTTTGCGAGAGAACCTGGACGCGTTATATGCGCATTGTATGTCAATTACACTTATGTGACGCTCGGCCTGAGTTCTCTCTTTTATCTGCGCGTTTGCCTGGGCCCATACGTGGCTATTACACAGATGTTGCTCAATTATGACAGTTCATAACTGCGTACTATTCTTAGGAATATCTTATCGGAATATCAAGTAACAAATTATTAAGGACGTTGTAATAATGTATTTGCTATGCCTTTGTATTGCTCTTTGTACTTTGCAGGCCCAGAACAAGAAGTCCACAAGCGTGTTACAACAATATTTGCAACATCTAGTGCGATGACAGGTTTATAAATTGCACGCCGTGCGCTACTTGTAAAAGCATGGATGAAACTGAAACCCCTTTTTCCTTCTTAGGGTACAAACTGATTATTATGTCAAAAGCCGGACACGATTGACCTCGGTCATTTTTTTTTACTCTTTTGACGCCGCTCTCTTTGGGGTACTTTCAAGGTACTTCAACGTACCTTGAAGAATTATCTGGCGCTAGAAACGCATGAAATAATGTTCTGGGCGAAACGAGAACATGGTAAAAGCGGGAACCAACGTTTCGACAAGCAGACTTGTCTTCAAGGCGACACATGCTTTCCTCGGCGCAGTATTAATAAGTAGGGTTCTTCTAAAGGGGAGAGGCGCTAAGGCGTGCGGCTGCGGCAACGACAGGAGGTGTGTTAGCGGCGAGGGTGTAGAATTGAGAATAAAGGAGTGCTCTGCACAAGAGCGGAGACACGGGTGTGTGTCACCCGGCGTGTCGAAGGCCGTGTGCACAGCACCCCTCCGCTATCTGCTTCGATGGAGGTAGAGGACTATCGTGTCTCTGAAATAGATAATAAAAGGAGCGGCAGAAAATGGTGCTCTAGAAAAGAAACGGAAACGAAGTAAATGTATATATAAACGAAAATAAGAGATAGAAAGGGAGAAAAACAAGACTAAGCCACTAAATGCAAATAGCTAAACCTTGTTGCCGATAGCTTGAAATCTCGCGTTGAGCCATCTTGAATTTCCATCTCCTCCCTTCCCCGTGCTTTCCATGAAACAAGGTTTTAGCATTAAAAATGTTGATTGTGTACCTGTTGATGGTTTAATGTTACTGGTCCTGCGCATTGTTAGAGATCGCGGTTGGCTTTTTGACCCAATGACGTTCGCGCAAAACCTGTTCTTGAGTGCTTTCGCGAGGTTGTTATAACTTTGCTGCAATTGTAGAGAGCACAGAGTTTGGCTAATCAGTTCTCGAGAAGCCCGCGAGGTGGAGGACAGGTTATGAAAGGAAACAGAAAGTGACATTCACCCGTGTTATAGCCCGAATCTACAAAGCAAACCCACAAGGGTTTCTCGGAAAGAAACCTTCGCAGTTAAAGAAAATGAGTCTTCGTCCGGGATCAAAGACCAGGTCCAGGACGAATGCACAAACGAACCCGCGTGGGTTCGTTTTGTGCATTCGTGCTACAAGACGGGTGAATGTCAGCTTTTCTTTTAGCAACAGAGCTGTGTTCCGGCGTGGACACCACGTGTAGAAACTATATTAGATAGGAAACCTTTATAATTTCAACGAGATCGGCTCATGTTCGGCTGGTATTTGAAGTACGCTTTAAATGCTTTCTAATTTGCACTAGAGTGTATTTATGTGAATAGAAGTTTGCCGGCAATAAAGACAGAAAAAGCAATTTTCGCCTTGTGGTTAGAGCCCCAAATTGTTGTGGTGGACATGGGAGGTTCAGTTGCTCTATCGGCGAACGCAGTATTAGCCCCGAGAATTAGGAGTGGCGCCCTCTCGCGAGTGACGTCACGGCCAGGACGCCGCTCGCTCCGGCTCGCTCGGCTGCCGCGCGCGCTCGTTCCCTTCGTGTATGCTTGGGGTATGGGTGGCTCGAGCCGTACGTATTGAAGAATACGTCGGCTTCTTTCAGCTGCCATACCTTAACCACAGTTTCTTCTTCAAAAGCGCGTGAGTCGAGAAACTTTGCGGCTTGGATATCGCAAGCTAAGTAGCGTTAAAGGGGTCTACTAGGTTTTGCAATGCATATATGCGCCGTGTCTATCGGTAAATTTTGACTAAAAAAAGAATATCTGCAATTTCAACGCGCGAAGTTGTGTATGATGCTTCGCTAAACATTTAACATTCCTTTAATATTTAGCTATCAGAGGCATTGCATTTTACGTGGAAGAAAAATTTGGTAATTGGCGTCAACATGTTATCTGATTTTAGAAAGACACTGCCCAGCGAAGCTCTCATCATGATTCCTATTACTCTGGTGTGTTGTTCTATTCAAATATGGCCATTCATTAATTTTTTTTTAAAATATAGTTAGGCGCGCATTTCTTATGAAAAAGTTTGCTGCTACTTTCATGCCCCTCTGAAACAGGCCTCCAAAAAACGAATTGCTCATGGCTGCTAACACGACGGCGCGTAATGTAGAGTATTTACATAGTTCATTCACAAACACCATAGTAGCAATCACCTGAGAGAAAAGTTTCGTGGTTAAGATCGAGAGCCACTCAATTAAAAGTGATGAAATGTTTCGTAGTGGCCCTCAGTAGCCTTTATCGACAATATGGCACACCCCTGATCACGTAACGGTAGCAATCGACTGTCCTTATGGCGAGGCACGCTATGTTCGCGAAACCCATCAGTTCACTACAACTTCGAATTAAAACCATAAAGCTTGTTTTTTACAGCGCCAACTGGAATGGCTAAAGTATTCTCGAGCTACTACACCGCAGCTTATATTTCCTGTATACAAAAGAAAAATTCAAGCACCTTCTGTCTCACCATGTCTCGATCCAGCGTTATTCAATTATACAAACGGATAACTATTCGCTTCGTCGGTACATAAAAGAGAACCTTGCAGGCAAATTAAGTTTGCTCCAATCCAATCGCAAACATTCATAAAGAAAGCACCACAAGCCTTGCATATACTTTCACTTGATTTCTGACCCTCCACCGGGGGAATTTCGATATCTTCAATATGTCCCATACTACTAATCATTGACGCTTCGACTTCTTTCTGGCTGCAGCTATGCGGTCCAGCAGGCATACTTCACTAAAAAAATGGGCCGAGCAGCCTGTGTCAGTTTGCCAAACAGATTCGTCATGTATATTCCTCAAGCAGCAAGCGCCAGTAAATTTCTCAAGTGAGTTTGATTTGATTTATTAATTTCCATTTACACACACACATGTACAGAGGAGTGGTAAGTGGAGGTGGATGAGGGAAAAAGTCGCACATACGCGGCTTGAGGTAACCTCACCCCCTTAGGTACAATATGGCTGCATGGGGTAACACATCAAGCGCCATATAAATTACATTTATATAGTGGCCATAAAATATTGCAGTTATAGAATATATGAAAGAACAGTGAAATATTTCCACAATAACAATGCAAAACAAACTGCGGCATTGAAATAAATAAATGATATACACTTGGTAATATAGACAAAAAAAGAGGAACATAACTTACATTATTAATCATTAACAAACGCGCCCTAAAGAGGTGAGTTGAACGTGTAACACGGAAAAGGAAATATGTATTGGTACATTCCTATTTGTACTCTGTAAATAGCTGTAAGCCTTCATTAACTTTACTTCAAAATTCCGCCGCTTAAAAAAAATAAACACGTGAAGAACAGGCTAATGTTGACAGGCAGTTAAAGAAGCAAGTGAGGCCTGTAGAATCTAAGCTCCAGTATTAGTTAAGTCCCCGTGCTACTGCAGAGCGTTTCTGTGAGGAAATGCAAAAATTCGATATTATACCATGAACTACTCGTCGTGAGCAAACCTATTTTAGCGGAATAAAATCAACGTTACTGCTGTAGAAGTCATATATAGCCAGCTTTGTGACATACTTGTTGCACCGCGGCAGGTATGGTATCATAACTGGATTCCTATTGGCTATGCTTTTGCGATTGTCTATCCGCGCATGAAAAACCCGCAATGGGCTGGTCTGCGCCGCTTCGGCTGGCACTGTAGCGTTGCCTTCGAGAGCTGCATTGTTTTCTAAAAAATTAGCTCTTTGAATAAATGTTCGCAAAGGAAGACGTCGTAAAAATATATTTGAGACGACCACCATAAGTATACAAGCAGAGAGAACGAGGGCGAACAAGCGAAAACACCGCAGAAAGCGCCCGGACAACGCCCGAACTGTAGCAGACGACAAGCGCGAGTCCGTGCCCTGACGTCACGCGAGCGGCGCTCGCAGCGCCGCTCGCGTTCGTTCTCGGGGCTAATATCTCTTTAATGAAGCGAGCCGAGAGAAACCTACCTACCATATATGTACCTACCTACGAGAAGGAAGAAGAAGAAGCCGAGTAGGACAGTCTTGCGAACATCGGCTCCCGCTTTCTAAAACGTTTTCGGCCAGATTGTTTAGGTTTTCCGAATGGATTTTGTTACCAACGAAAGCCTAAATACGAGAGGACAACGCTGATACCAAGGCTTGGTCGGTGGGTGGACTTTTCGCCTTATTACCAGTGTTTTTCGCCCGAACGGGCGTTCACTTCTTGCTCTCCTTATCGAGAAGTTTATCGGCGCCAGCGTGTTCGGGACTCCACGCCGACACGACTGCAATATATTCCCTGGTGACTCGAAAATTCTGCAGCATGGAAATCGTCGTGGATGGGGAAACCATCACCGACGAAGAACTGAACGACGGCAGTTGGACTACTCTTGACACGCAGCGGCGGTATGCCCGACGCAAGACTGACGCCGAGACGCATCCATCCGCCGAAGGAAACAAAGGGACGCCTAGTGAAACGCCAAGCAGCGCACCGAGATATCGCGCTCGCCCGCCGTCGTTACCGAAGACCCGTGTCGAAGCTCCCGGCCGAAGATTACAAGATCATCATTCGCCTACATTGCGCGATCAACCTGCTATCTTGCGGCCCAGCCAAGATTCTACGTGCACTGTGTGCTGCCGCCGAAGCTAACCTGGATGAAGCGGTGCAAGAAGATCAAGTCAGAGCACACTGTATCGTGCAGACTACGCATGCGTCGCACGTATCGGCCTGAACTGACTGACAGCACGAAGATTACGGCAACATGTGCCTGTGAATGCCGACGACTATATATACCCTGTGTGTTCCCGGAATAAACGTTCTTTTCATTCTTGGATCCCGTCCATACGATACATGGTGTCAGAAGTGGTGCCGCTGGATGAACGTAACCATTCAGAGCAATGGAGCTAGTCAAGCCACCGGAGCATCTGCAACTTTCCGGCTCATCCGACAACATCGCGAGGCATTGGAACCTGTTCATCCAGAAGTTCGAACTGTTCCTACAAGCGACAGCATCTACGAAAGAACCAAGGTCAGAAGCTGTCAAGGCTGCGCTGCTGCTGAGTGTTGCTGGCGACGATGCACTTGAGGTGTTTAACAACTTCACCTTTCTTGAGGCGGAACGCAAGGATGATTACACGACGGTCGTGCGGAAGTTTAAGGAGTACTGTGAAGAACAGCAAAACGAAGTCTATGAGAGGTACATTTTCCGGTCAAGAACCCAGGACGAAGCGGAGCCCTTTGAGCATTTCCTGCGCGACTTGCGAAAGCTGTCCCGAAGCTGCAACTTCGCTGAATTAATGGAGTCAATGATCCGCGACCAGGTTGTATTCGGTGTACATAACCCCAAGTTGCGGGAGAAGCTCCTCAAAGTAAAAGACCTGACGCTAGCCAAGACGGAACAAATTTGCGAGGCTGCTGAACTGTCTAGCCAGCAGAACGAGGCATGGGCTCAGGCGGAAAAACAGGTCGCGTCAGTAAAGAAGCGTCCGTTTAAATGCACGAAATGCAACCGCTCGCACGAACGTAGTAGGTGTCCCGCGTTCGGCAAGGCGTGTTTTGTATGTGGTGGCACCAATCATTTTGCAGCGTGTTGCAAGAAAGGGTCTACAGTAAGCGAAGTGGTCAACGTGCAGAACACTTTCGACATCCTTGATGTAAAAACTTGCAAGGTGAGAAGCTCGACGGACTGGATCGTAAACGCTAAAGTGGCCGGCCAGGATGCCTTCTTGAAAGTAGACACAGGCTCCCAAGCTAACTTGCTGCCTTACTCGGTCTATCGGAAGTGCAAAGGGATGCAAAGTTTGAAGCCGAGCAGTTCCATTCTGCGGTCTTATAGCGGTAACGCTATCAGTCACTTCGGCGTTGCGTCGTTACCAGTCACCATAAAAAATCAGGCTGGGAGTTTCGACTTCTTCATAGTAAAAAAAGGCCACCAGGCAATACTCGGACTATCTGCAAGTGAGGCGCTCGGACTGGTCGCGAGGTCGGTGGATGCAGTCAACGCTAGCGCTGCCGACGAAATACTGCAGGAATTTCCTCAACTCTTCCAAGGAACAGGCTGTGTAGCCCGCCAGTATCGGATGGTACTACGCACTGGTTCGATACCTGTAGTCCAGCCAGCGCGGCGCGTACCGCTGACACTACAAGAACCACTGCGGGAGGAGTTGGACCGCATGGAACGAGCCGCCATCATCACGAAAGTGACAGAACCAACGGACTGGGTGAGCCCGCTTGTTATTGTACGGAAAAAGGACGGCACACTACGTGTATGCATTGATCCTAGGCATATCAATGAATGCCTGAAACGTGAGCACTATCAGATGCCTAAGCGTGAAGACATTGAGGCTGAGCTCGCCGGCGCTCAATATTTTTCCCGCCTCGATGCGAATTCAGGTTTCCACCAAATTCCTTTGGATGACGCCACATCAAAAATCTGCACTTTCGGCACGCCCTTTGGTCGCTACCGTTTTCTGAGGCTGCCTTTCGGTATCGCCTCGGCTCCTGAAGTCTTTCAAAAAACCTTGAGCGAAATTTTTGACAGGGCTCCGGGGGTGCGTGTATATGTAGATGACGTTCTTGTCTGGGGCATCACTAAAGAAGAACATGACACACGCCTTCGAAACGTATTGCAGCTGGCAAAAAACGCTGGCTTAACTTTTAACGCAAGCAAGTGCAAGTTCGGGCTTACTGAAGTTGAATTTTTGGGTGATGTCATCAGCCGAGACGGAATAAGGCCAAATGCCACACTGAGCATGTCCCTTAAAGAAATGTCGCAACCAACGGACAAAGCTGCAGTGCACAGGATGTTAGGTGTTGCCAACTACTTTGGGAAATACATTCCGAATCTGGCAGAAAAGACACAGCTTTTGCGCAGTCTCATCAAAAAGGACACCAAGTTTGAATGGTCGGCCAACCACGCAAATGAATGGACAGCCATCTGTACATGGCTCAGCAGCGCACCTGTGTTGGCTGTTTTCGATGCTGCCAGGGAAACTAAAATTTCTTCTGATGCTTCTAAAAGTGGACTAGGCGCTGCACTTCTACAGCTTCACGGGGACAGCTGGCGGCCGGTCGCGTATGCATCACGCGTGATGAATGAGACTGAGCAACGATATTCACAAATCGAAAAAGAGGCAATGGGCATAACGTTTGGGTGTGAAAAATTTCACCACTTCGCATACGGGCGTAAGATAATCATAGAGACCGACCACCGACCACTGCTAGCCATTTCATCCAAAGGAATCGGTGACATGCCACCGCGTCTTCAGCGTTTCTTCATGCGCTTACTGAACTACGACTATGTGCTTGAATTTGTACCAGGGAAGCAACTGCTGCTGGCCGACATGCTCTCAAGGTCGACGCCCATCAACCACCCAGCGGACACGAGCGACTCGACAGAAGAAATAGAGGTTCACGCAGTTGGTGCAGTCTCGGACCTGGTAAGCAGAAAAACCCTTGACCGCTTAGTTGCCGCAACTGCAAGTGACCCGGAGTTACAAAAAGTGATGCGCTATATCAGCGGCAGCGATAATCTTGATGGCTGCATGAAACCTTATGCTACTGAGCTATCACTAATAGAGGGAGTGGTGCTAAAAGGAACCAAAGTACTGGTTCCAAAGTCGATGAGGAACGAAATACTTCAACGTATACACGAAGGACACTTGGGCATAAACAAATGCAAAGCACGAGCCCGACGATTGGTGTTTTGGCCCGGAATTAATGCAGATATCGAAACGATGTTGAAAAGTTGCGCCGTCTGCCGAAAGTATGCATACAGGCAACCAAGCGAGCCTTTTATGCTCAGACCAACGCCGGGCCACGCTTGGTACAGAGTCGGCGTTGATATCTTTCAGCATGGGGGAAGCTCGTACTTGTGCGTGTTCGATGCGCAGTCAAACTTCCCGGAAGTGGAAAAACTGGGCGACACCACGTCGAGCACGATCATTGCGAAATTGAGCTGCATTTTTGCGCGATATGGAATCCCAGTCGAAGTATGCAGTGACAACGGCCCCCAGTTCGCGTCTCACGAGTTTGCCACCTTTGCGTCCAGGTACGATTTCAAGCACGTGACATCTAGTCCTGGATTTCCACAGTCCAATGGACTAGCGGAGAAAGGCGTCCAGATAGTAAAACGGATCATGAAAAAAACGCAAGAAAATCACGACGACTTCTGGCTGGGCCTGCTCAGCTACCTATCTACACCACTGGAGCACGGTCGTTCCCCGGGTGAGCTGTTGCAAGGCAGGAGACTACGAACCAGGCTTCCAGACTTCAGCTCGCAACCTGAAAATTTTGTGTCTAAGCATAGACAACTTGACACACAGAGGAAGGACCTACCACTACTCCAAAAAGGGGACGTGGTGAGGATCCGAGATAACGCATGGACCCGCAAAGCGCAGGTCATGGGACCGGCTGCGCCTAGGTCCTATCGCATTGTTACTGAAGGTGACCAAGTACTTCGTCGGAATCGGAGACACCTCATTACAACGCGTGAGCCATTCCGACACGATGACCTCGACAGCGATGAGCCGGAAAGCGAGGACGACCAGCCGGTAACATCCCCAACTGGAGTGCCCGCAAACCCGACTCAACTTACAACACCGATCCCAAGACGGTCTAGGCGGATAACTCGTCAGCCAAGACGGCTGCAGTACGACCACAATTTCAATCAAGTGCATTGTGTATCTCGGCTCTATCCAACTATTAAACAGAGAAAGATGTATCGTGCAGACTACGCATGCGTCGCACGTATCGGCCTGAACTGACTGACAGCACGAAGATTACGGCAACATGTGCCTGTGAATGCCGACGACTATATATACCCTGTGTGTTCCCGGAATAAACGTTCTTTTCATTCTTGGATCCCGTCCATACGATACACACACCCTACCAGCAACACTGCGCTGATCAGCACCCCATCCAGGGTAAGAGCTGAAGCTTATTACAACATCAAATGCCTTAAAATTGAGCAACAGGAATGTGCCGTTTTTGCATACGCACGGGCAGCAGAAAATTCAGTGAAAGGCGTTATCTATTACGCTTACTCGGACGAGGCTGACGCCGACATATTCACGGAAATATGCACGAGAAATCCAGGATTGGAAATCGCTGTTGCAAGAACGATAGGATCCTCTCGCCATATTGTGGTTACCTTTGCCGGACAAACATTAACCAAGCACATCCGCTTTTAGGCCTCAATATTTAATGTGCATCCATTCAGCGAAGGGATTGAAGCCTGCTTTAACTGTCGCCGGATTAGCCATCGTTCCGGTGTCTGTCCGGACCCAAGACAACAACGATGCCGCCATTGTGGCGACGAAGAACATGAGACGCCGCCATGGGGAACTGTGGCAGCGTGCAAAGCGCGTTGCATCATCTAGAGTCACTGGAAAAAATTTCAGAGTACCACAAAGGTGGGAATTTGACTGGCAACACTGAGCGGCCACCTTCATATACCTTCCAAGCCGACTGCGTCGCGGGAAGGCCGCCGTGTTGGAAGAGCTTGATATTCGGTGACACATCGGGTTCAGTGTTTACTGAAGTACAAATACTTTGTGCCCGGAGATAATGGTTGCTAAGAACGAAAATAAAATGTTATGTTGTGCGAAGTAATGCAGCCGGTGGTTGTTTTGCACGCCGATCGTGTTTACTGCTGGAACTGTGTTACGATTGTGGGCAGCAGCTTAGCGCTTCTATAGGGAGCTTATGCACGCGTTTTGTTTCCCTTCTGCGGAGCGAGCTACGAAGGAAACATTTCGTCACTTTGAGCCGGAACGAGGCAAGCTTGTGCTTTTGGGCATGAACATCGCGGACCGCCATCGGTTTCTATTGAATGTTTCCAAGCATGAAGAAACTAACACCTGACAGTGTCACAGGCACGTACGTTCATTGTATAATTTCACAAGCTAAATCGGATACATCTAATTTAGTTTTTAAACGGATACCGTGCGTTCTCGATTCTGCAGGGTGACTTTGCCCGCCGTATACGCACGACACACTGCGACTACCGTGTGCGCACCGGTGTTTGGCCGTGATCGTAAGACGATCTGTGCACAGCAGGCGTAAAAACCAACTTCGATGACCATTTTGCGCACTAAATCTTGTGGAAGGCCAATATGAGCCATTTGCGTGATTACAGCAACGTATATGTACTTCTGTACACTGATAATGAGCGAGAGTTTGCTGCGCGCGTACATTGCGATTTATGAACGCGGCTGTCTAGTGCGTTCATGAGCGGCTACTCTTCTCAACTTATTTATGAATGTTTTCTTATAATGCCAAGATTTGCTGCCTGTGTAAAAAAAAGAAAGGAGGAACGCCCGCTGGTGACGCAGCACTTTTTTTTCTAAGTTACATAGGCGATGTATAAAATTCGTGTGCTTTTAGAGCTGCTTATGTAACATGCATAGTGACAGAGTAAAACTATAGCTACTGGGTGTTCTGTTGTTTTATATTTCTTGTTATGCATCAAGCACAACATTATTTGGATATGCGCCGTAGCATTTCAACATAAAACATAATATGTATGCTGACTTTTCAGTTCATTGCATGTGCTCGACTTACAAGCTAAAATTTGAAGCATGTGTTGTGAATATCACCTGGCCATTGGTTTCAAGCTCGAAATGCGGGTGTATAAATGAGCAAAGGATAAGTGGAAAAAAGGAGGTATCATGGGCCTCGTATTGACCATGTTTTTATTGACTGTGATCGTCACGATCTGCGAAAAACAAGTGTCATATGGTTAGAGTGACTCGAGGCGCGAGCGCGCTCACGTGCGCGGAGAAATAATGCGAGTACCTGGTGCACGTGAGGACGCGAAATTCGCGCGCGAGAAGTGTGCCTTCGCGTGCCACGAGCACGGAATAACCGCGTGTGTTGAGCAACAAACACGTACACGTGTACCCGCGTCAAGCGTGCAAGACGCGAACGATCGCTGCAATTAACTCCTATTTTCGTAGCATCGCTAACACCGCGTGCACTTTGCTTAAATATGTCCTAAAGCATTGCCGAAAAGCACAAGCAAGGTGTACTTATACCTCGCACACGCGGGCGTATATTGTAGGCTTGAAGTTCTCCCGGCCGATTTTGTGTAACCACGCAGAACGACGCTCTCGGTCATTTTTCCCGGTCGGAATCTAAAAAAAAGTCTTTCCAAACTCAGTTCGCTTGCTGCATCCGGAGGCGCAGAAGCCAGGCATGATTTCCTGGAAGTCAAATGCGAACACGACAATCGTAACACACACACACACACACAAAAAACACGTAGGGAACTTGCGCTGCCTGCGCTCTAACTCAGCCGGCCCGCCCGGCGCTTGGAAGGTATATGGCACCCCAGAGGTCACATGGTAAGGTTGGGCCAATGAACGCGTCGGCGGCGCGGGGAAAACGAATGCGGTACTCTGAAACTTTTTCCAGTGACTCTAGCATCATCTGCCGCGGCGGTCTCCCTACCGGTGCTCCAAGCTGCCGCTATCACTTCTATGTACCTGCGCAGCGCAGACAACCAGCCGGGAGGGAAAACAAGGAAGCGCGACCACGTCGACGACAGCAGGGCCACCGGTGAGTGGCGCACAAAACGCATCTGGCGCCGGCACAGAGAGCGGAACGAGCTACCAAGACGCCGTGCGGCACGGCCACTCTTCCGTGCGCTCCGGTCAGCGCGAAGCTTCAAATAGCAGGAGTGGCAGCAAGCAGCGCAGCCGGAGCAACAGCCAGTTTGGCAACCACTCCAACTCCAAACAACACAGTGACCAGCCGGTATCGCGGAAGGTCGCCTGATCAGCCAATCCCGAGCCCAACCCCACGCTCACATGACCTCAACAGGATGCAAACCAGGAGAGGGAGCTCGTTGAAGAGATTAGAGCACTACGACAATAGCTAGAGGCAGCCAATGCCAAACTTAGGGCCCTAGAAAGTAGGCAGCCAATTGGAGGCGCCTCTGTGACGCCGGCTGCACGCGAAATAGTGGCCTGTGTTCGGAAAGATGAGCTTGAATTGATGAAGGCAGAACCGACAAATAAACACAAATTGTCAGTGCGGGACACACCCAAGAAGTCCGAAGCCTCAAACTCTACGGACAAAGTAGATAAATTAGAAGGAGCAATTGCTCAGCTAGCTGAGACCGTCTCCAATCACATAATGTCTACCGCAAAATTTCAGAAGATGGTAGCTCACAAGCTTACCAGGATAGGCGCTGTGTATAGAGCCGTAAGTACCCAGGGCCTTATACAAAGCCTGGAACACGAACAACTTGCCACCACAGACACCAAAGTGCTCAACACTAAGGGTTTCAAAATGATACCTGCATTGCCAGTAAAGGCAGAACCGTCGACCAAAAAAGATGGCTGGTACTACTAAGATTATACAATGGAATTGCAGGTCCTTTAAGCAAAAGCGTGCAGCACTGCAGTTCCAACTCGCTAGCTTTGATCCCAAGGTACATGTTGTAAGCTTGCAGGAAACAGGCACGCAAGTCAAAATTACTGGGTATACCGCGTTCAATGAATTTACTGAAGCGCACAACAAACCTTCTATGGCAGTTGCGATACAAAGCGACCTTAAGGCAATGCAAATTGATCTGGAGAAACACAAGATTGCTTACACGTTTGTACAGCTACTGCCTAGAAAAAAGGAACAAAGATGTGTATTCATCCTTAATTTGTACAGCTCCCCGAAAGATAAACACAACAGAGTTATTGCCGTCCTGAAAGAAAGCATGTAAAGCCGCAGAGAAGGAATAACTCGTTGTTGTAGGAGATTTTAAGGCTCCAGACACAGTTTGGCTCCACACACAGTATATTCAGTGAGAAGTGACTTAGAACTTACACTCATCACTGACCCAGATAGGCCCAGGCCTATCCGCAACAGTGTAAGCAGGAATACCACACCCGACTTATGCTTCGTCAAAAATGCCAATGGGGCTCTTTGGCATAACACCGAAACTAGTCTTGGGGGCGATCACTATCTAGTTATCACTATCCCTTCCAAAAAGCATAAAAGCAAAATGAAGCTTACTCCACATGCGAAATGGGACGTATTCCGATACTTAAGAAACCGCAAACAGCTCACCAATATAGCAGACCTCAATGCGTGGAAGAATGAGTTTATCCAGGATGTGCACAATTCCACAACCATGGCACCGATAGAGGAGGAAGGCCCCGTGCCGCACTCAAAACTCCTAGGCCTATGAGAAAAGCATCAACACTTTCAGCAGAGATGGCTAAAGATTAAGATCAACCGCACGCTCCGCCACGAACTCGCCACCCTAGAGAAATAAATTCAAGACTACTCTAGCGAGTTCAGCACTATCCAATGGCACCAGTTATGCGACAGTATGAATGACCAGTTAAGCAAAAAGAACCCCTGTACCTTGCTTAAACACATGCTAGATCCACAACACTCTAAAAGTGCTGCTCATAAAAGCATTCAGAAAATTGTACACAGTTTCCCGGGAACAGACTCTGATCTCGCAAACCTCTTGATCGGGCAATATCTTGATACAGAACGGGAGCCGGGTGCATGAGACGAAAACACAACATTAGACGAAGACATCACCGAGGCCGAAGTACGCGCCGCTCTCAGCTGCCTATGCACCACATCATCAGCCGGTAAAGATAAGATCACCAACAAAATGCTCAGGAATCTAGGTGACCCTACCATAACAATGATCACCAAGCTTTTTATGCAGCACTGGCAAAACGGTACACTCCCGCAAGAGTGGAAGCAAGCTAGCGTGGTCTTCATTCCTAAACCGGGCAAGTCACTCAGTCTAGAGAACGTCACAACCGTATCCCTTACCTCTTGTCTTGGTAAGGCTATGGAGCATGTGCTTCTAAATAGGCTTGTTGGCTATGCCGAAACCAACCACCTCTTCCCAGAGACAATGATCGGCTTTCGACCTAAATTGCACACACAAGACATACTGCGTGAAGTACAAAATGATATCTATAACCCAGCGCCCAGAGAGACAGAATAGTATAGAGGAACTTGGAATCCCACAAGTAGCGCCGGAAGAAGTAAAGAAAGCCTTGGAAGCTATGCAAAGAGTGAAGGCAGCTGGGGAGGATCAAGTAACAGCAGATTTGTTCAAAGATGGTAGGCAGATAGTTCTAGAAAAACTGGCCACCCTGTATACGCAATGCCTCATGACTTCGTGCGTACTGGAATCTTGGAAGGACGCAAACATCATCGTAATCAATAAGAAAGGAGACGACAAAGACTAGAAAAATTAGACCGATCAGCTTACTGTCTGTTGCCTACAAACTATTTAGTAAGGTAATCACAAATAGAATCAGGAACACCTTAGAATTCTGTCAAGCAAAGGACCAGGCAGGTTTCCGTAAAGGCTACTCAACAATAGACCATATTCATACTATCAACCAGGTGATAGAAAAATGTGCGCAATATAATCAACCTTTATATATTGCTTTCATTGGTTACGAGAAAGCATTTAATTCTGTCGAAACATCAGCAGTCATGGAGGCATTACGGAATGAGGGTGTAGACGAGCCGCATGTAAAAATACTGAAAGATATCTATAGCGGCTCCACGGCCACCGTAGTCCTCCATAAAGAAAGCAACGCAATCGAATAAAGAAAGGCGTCAGGCAGGGAGATACGGTCTCTCCAATGCAATTCACAGCGTGTTTACAGGAGGTATTCAGAAACCTGGATTGGGAAGAATTGGGGATACGAGTTCATGGTGAATACCTAAGTAACTTGCGATTCGCGGATGATATTGCCTTGCTTAGTAATTCAGGAGACCGACTGCAATGCAGGCTCACTGATCTGGAGAGGCGAAGCAAAAGAGTGGGTCTGCAGAAAACTAAAGTAATGTTTAACAGTCTCGGAAGAGAACAGCAATTTACAATAGGTAGCGAGGCACTGGAACTGGTACGGGAATACATCTACTTAGGGCAGGTAGTGACCGCGGATCCGGATCCTGAGACAGAAATAATCATAAGAATAAGAATGGGCTCGGGAGCGTTTGGCAGGCATTCTCAAATCATGAACAGCAGGTTGCCATTATCCCTCAAGAGAAAAGTGTATAACAGCTGTGTCTTACCAGTACTCACGTATGGGGCAGAAGCCTGGAGGCTTACGAAAAGGGTTCTACTTAAATTGAGGACGACGCAACGAGCTATGGAAAGAAGAATGATAGGTGTAACGTTAAGAGATAATAAAAGAGCAGATTGGGTGAGGGAACAAACGCGAGTTAATGACATCTTAGTTGAAATCAAGAAAAAGAAATAGGCCTGGGCAGGACATGTAAGGAGGAGGGAAGAAAACCGATGGTCATTAAGGGTTACGAACTGGATCGCAAGGGAAGGGAAGTGTAGCAGGGAGCGGCAGAAAGTTGGGTGGGCAAATGAGATTAAGAAGTTTGCAGGGACGGCATGGCCCCGATTAGTACATGACCGGGGTAGTTGGAGAAATATGGGAGAGGCCTTTGCCCTGCAGGGGGCGTAACCAAGCTGCTACTGATGATGATGAACCCAGCGCCTATACGCGCAACTCCAACAGTGTTAGCATTAGACATACATAAAGCGTTCCACAATGTCTCACATCGGGCCACTCCAGAAAACGTATCCAACATGAACGTAGGTAATAGAACATATACCTGTATTACCACATTCCTCAAGGGGCGTACTGCCACCGTAAACATAGGGGAAATTGAAAGCATAACCATAGAGCTCGGCACTAGAGGTACACCACAAGGAGCAGTGCTTTCTCCTTTTCTCTTTAATACCACCATGAGTGGCTTATCCCGACAGCTCAAAGCGATTTCTCATATCAGGCATGCCATCTATGCCGATTGCGTAACGATATGGACGTGCACTGGGTCGGATGGAGAAATTTCAGAATCACTGCAGGAAGCGACTGACGCAGTGTAGAAACACGCTCCCAACAATGGCCTCAGCTGTTCGCCGAAAAAATCAGAACTGCTTATAGTCCGAAACAAACATCTCGCAAATCCGGCAGCCAATATGCCCGCTCACATTCAGGTGCAGGTAGCTGGACAACCGGTCCCACCCGTTCCTAAAATCAGTGTTGGGATTGTGGATCCAGCAAAACACGGACGACCAAAAAGCCGTAGCACGACTCCAAACTACAGCTGGGCAATTACAGAGCCTTTTCAGGAGGGTCTACAACTGGCGGTACGGATTTAAGGAGAAGGATGCCTGCAGACTAAGCCAGGCTTTTTTTCTGAACCGAGTGGCGTATGTCTGCCCTTACTTGCCTCTCAGGAAGAGGAACTTGGAACGGATTAACCGTCTAATCCGAACGTTATTCAAACAGGCTCTTGGGCTACCAAATGAACTAATACGAAGGCACTCTTGATTCTAGGGGTGCATAACAACGTTGAGGAAATCATAGAGGCCCACAAAGGGGCTCAAACAGTTCGATTATCAGGCACTCACGTGGGACAGCGGATCCTGGACACCTTGGGGCATCGCCCAGCCTTAGACATCCCGCAACGACAGCGCATACCTAACACTATGTGGACGAAGATCATTATACCCCCGCTTCCTAAAAAGCACTGAAACAGCACTTGAGCACTGAAAACAGCGGTAGACACAAAGCTAGGGTGGCGGTGCTCTGGCAATGCTACAAAAACCAACCCGCCATATACGTGGATGCTGCTCGCACCAGTGATGGTCGACACACCATAGCCGTCACTACTGGCGACGGACACACCATAAACGGAGCGACGGTAAACACATCTTCCATTGCGGAGGTGGAAGAGGCAGCCGTCGCCATGGGCACCTCCATCCCGGGCACCAAGAATATTATATCCAACTCGAAAACAGCGATTCGTAACTACGCCTCAGGTTTCATTTCCCCTCGAGCATTCAGAATCATTAACAAAAAACTCAAATAATTGAAGTTGGTGTGGGTACCCGCTCGTGCGGGCAACCCTGGCAATAAGACCTCCCACCTAGCCGCCCGAGCAGCTAGTAACCGGGAGGTGGGCATGCCCGACGGGGTTGACCGACGTGAAGGTAACCACACCTTTAACGAAATGACTGTTTATTACCACGAATTCAGGCGAATATATCCATTACCGCACGAGACACTGACAAGAATACAGGCCAATAATCTCAGGAGAGTACAGATTAAATCTGTACTTAGTTGAAGAAGGCTAGCTGCAATGGCCGATTGTGAATATTCACGAAACTGCAAACATTTTAGCTGCCCCCTGGTGGACCAAGATCACATCTTGTGGGGATGCCAAAAGAACCCTCCCCGTAGAGAACTCATTGGGCGAGCTCCTTCACAAGAAGAGTGGGAGATGACGAAAACTTCCAACCCGCAAGACTAAATACGGTTGGCGGAATGGGCTGATAGCGTCGCGGCAAAGCAGACGCCGCGCTAGCCCACACCGCTGGGAAAGAAAACACCCCTCAACCTCGACAATAAAAGTTTCTTCTCTCTTTCTCTACCTACCGCAGCCTAACTAGGAGAAGGTACAAATAGCCTCGCATGAAATCGGCGGATTAACGCTTAAAAAACTGCGCGTATATCTTGCTATTCATTCAAATGAGACATACGCTAGATAACTTTTATTCAAAAATCATTGATCATTAGGTTTCAAGCTGATTTTAGGACTCAGACGCACGTTGTATTGCATTCACGTTCGATTTATGCTTACCTGCAGCAGCCGCACGAAAATAGTTCCAGAACTTTTCTGAATGGAATGGGTATGATTTTGATGCAACCTATGTGGCTGGAAAAAAAAAACAAGAGCCTTTTTCTAAACCCGACGAGCGAATCTGAAACTTTCCCAACTGTTTGTTCACTTAGAAACAGCGCAGCTCTGGGCATAGATAATTTGCAAATAAAGCCTCTAAAGAACGTAGCCGATTTAATTGCACCGCTACTAACTAATATCTACAATCCAGTCTTCTCAACCAGAACCGTTCCACAAAAAATGCAAATGTCAAAGGCAACGGTAATTTTTAAAAGCGGACATAAAAACAACCTCGCATATTACCCACCGATTTCTCTTCTACCACTGTTCTCTAAAGGTCTGGAGAAACTTACATTCTAGGATGTCTTCTTTCGGAGATAAATTCAAATTGATCACTGAATGTCAGTTTGGTTTTCGCAAAGGTCGATTGCCGGAGCATACTATGTTAACACAAAAAGAAATTATTCTAACAGCATTTGAGGAAAACCAGTTTGTTATTGCAATATGTGCAGATTTTTCAAAATCATTCGACAGTTTGAAGCATGACACATTAATAGTAAAACTTGAACTTTACGGGATAAGAGGAGTTTCTTAAAAACTTTTAACATCATATTTTAAATACCGGAAACATGCGTTTCTATCAATGGCAGTCTGTCCCGTCTGAAATTGATAAATGCTGCTGTTCCACAAGGAAGCATTCTTGGACCGCTCGTTTAATTTACATGATAATGATGTCACTAACATTAGCAAAACACCAACTTATATTGCCACGACCTCGGCACAGCTGACAGCCACTCGGTGCAATTCGGTGCCACATGGTAGGCATGTTGGGTGGCTCCGAGAAGGAGAGAACCACGAAGGTGCCAGGACAGCGACATATATAAAAGATCTCTAGCGTCGACTGAAGTCTTTTGTGGTTTTGTCTGTGACAATATAATTTACACGGATGATATGACTCTTCGATTTCCCGGGCACAACATCAAACAACTTCAGTTAAACATCAATGGTTTTCTCGACGGACTGCTGACATGGAGCGATATAAATTCATTAAATCAATACAAGCAAAACTAAAGCAGCTTTTTTTGTTCCTAAACAGTCGCCAGTAGTTGCCTTTAGAAGTGGTTGACCCTTTCAAAACACTTGGTGTATAGTTCCACAAGCATATGTCCTGGGACACGCATAATAAACACATTATTATAAAACTTTCAAGGATGGTCTGCATTTTGGTTAAATTACGTATTTTTCTACAACCCAGTAATAAATTACTGATTTACAACACGTTATTTTTGCCCAGCTGAAACTACTTCTTTCTTGTATGGGGAAAAACTACGTCATCCAATTTCCAACAATTGTGTGAACTTCAGAAAAAAGCCCTTACACACATAGCTAAAGTGCCCTTCAATGCACATAGAAAACAGCTTTACAGGTGGTTTATTGCAGTACCTGTTCGCAATATATATTCATATAGTACGGCCATACGATGCAAACATAGCATGAATACTAGGGAAGACATAATAACGTCGTTATCACACTTGAAGGCTAGGATACCTACATGCAACACACAAATTCAAGAGTACTGGAAAGTCCTGTTTTCTCGAACTAAATATGGCGAAGAAATGCTTCAACACAGCATACCTGTACTTCAAATTTTTTTTCATGAACGAGAGATCGATGTCACAATTGTCAGCAAAAACACACTGCGCTCTATCTTTATGATGCATTCATGATATGATGTGCTCTACGCGGATGTGCTTGTCTGAAAACTAATATGTATTTCATTATGGGAATTTCGTTTGATGCATGCAACCCAGCAATTCTCTGTCTTTTCAGTATATTTTTTCTTGTTTCCTACAGAGAATATGTGAAATAGTAGTCCGTGCCTGAAATTTTGATATTGAAATTTATGCTGTTTTGTTTTTAACGCTTCTTGTGCTCGTATTTGAAATGTTAGTGTCACTGGTTTATCCTGCTGTATGCCTTGTAAAGGGGGTCCGAACCTCTGTCAAGTTAATTCAATTTCACTTTTTAGTTTGGCCTTTCCCCTATTCAATATGGAAATCAATTCAATTCAATGGCTACGCTGTAAAAAATGAAAGAAACACCCTTACAGCCGTTGCAGCAAACCTCTGGAATAATTTTGCATTTAAACTTTCTCAAATGTTTCTAAATTATTATGGTACACAAAATGTTACCGTCCGTGAACGATAACCTCCGCGAATCACAGACTCGAAATCGCCTGTACTTTAGTTTCAGGCTGGATTTTTTTTTTCAACAGCCTTTTATCTTCCAGTTCGTTGTTCTTCTAACTAGTGCCATATTCTGAAATTTTCCATAACTGTTAACTGCTCAATTGTTCTGCCGCAACATTATTTTTTGCAAACGTGTTTTTCAGTTGTTTAAGTAGCATCAAATTAACTGTTTTTTGTGCGTCTTGACATATTATTTCTTGCCTATAGCTTTACATGAAGTGATTTCACTCGACCACGTGACCTAGAACGCTGCTAAAAAGGTTGCCGACCTTGATGGCATTATGGTAAAGTTATCTGTTTAGCTTCGTGGGGCTCGCCGACATTTTTTTTCTTTTGATACACTTCCTTCACTTTTTGGATTTTCACAGAACTCTTTTGCCACCAACGAATTACAATATATGCCAGTTAATAGCCTTGTCTCAATATTAGCAATTGCATCAAATGGTTTCGAACGACTGCCCATGCATACCTTGTGTCGAGTTTTCATAAAATCTTGTGTCTTGAATACCTTTTCCGCACCTAAAGTTTTCTTCTCACCTATTCGGGCTATGTAGTCTACGATCATTTGTATTAGCGGTCCAACTTGTTCAGGCGCTGAAACCACATGCTATGCATAAGCGCACTCAGCATGCTGTAAAAAGTGCAAATGTACCTGTCATGGAGGCGAATCCCAGTATGAGAGGCATCTTGCGGTCGCACACGAAGAACCGCTCCAAGAAGTCGTCGGTGTCATCGACAGCCGCACTACGCCAGAACAGCCGGCCAGTGCGCCGAAAAGCCCCAGTGGTGTGTCGCGTAGCCGCCTCGCTGTGGTTCAGCCTGCGACCAGAGACTACGCCCATGGCGATCAGAACCATGTAGTAGATAATGATGCACAGCGCAGCGAACGTGTTCAGGGCCATCTCCGCTGTCTTCACGGTGCCGTTGATGGTTTATGATGACGATGAACCGCTGTCATGGCTCCCACCCACTAAGGGGCATAGGCCAAGAATCGGGTGCCATGCGCAAGGCAGCTTCTTCTTCTTCTTCCTTGTTCTCGTGGCACGTACCCAGTAGGGAGGGGATTTGAACTGGTTGACAATGAAAACACAATATGACGTTCTTGCTTAGTATGTTGAATTATTAGCGTCAATAAATTATTTTTGTCTTGTTTTCTTTTCATGAAAAGTAGTCATGAAAATTGTGGCAAGGATGCGAGATTACGAATATAATGGGTTGTAGTGTGAACAATGCGGAAAACGTGTTTAACATGAGACTCTTATAGCAATGATGTAGTCGTGCATAACCTCGCAAAGTTCCTTTCAGGCTCGACCAGCAGTACTTGCACCAAAAGATGATAAGTAATCCCTCCTTATACGGCAGTCAGCGGGACGGCGAAAAATTTCGTTATAAGCATTAATTTGATATAAGTGCCCACTCGAAGAAAGCAAAAGCAGTCGAGCTTTAATTGCGCCACAACTGCGAGCAAGTCAAAAGTACAATGTATTCAGTGAAGTAAAACTTTATTCGGGTACAAAAAGGCAGTCAGCTTTGGCTGTTCCAAGTTCTTACCGGGTGCGAGCAACACCTGCTCTAATGTGACCAATCATTGCACGAGGCCGTGGTCACCGCCCATGCATTCAGCCTAATTTTGCAGAAGGCTCAGGTACTCCCGCGTCTGCACCATAGCTGGCCCTTCACGTGCCTCTTCGTCCGCCGGCTTTGGGCCACTAGCTGTGTCAATTATCTCGGCATTCGTCATTATCTCGGCAGGACTTTATTGGCAGAAGACAAGCAGTGTACATTCTCGTATAATAGCAGAAATAAAATTTGCATGTCGAGATACGCTGGAATCATTTATGCAAGCTCGTAAACGGCTTACCATCATCGTCGCACATGGCGGTCTGGTAACGAGCGACAACCAGCGGTGCAAGCAGATTGGACAGAGTGTGCCATCTGTTTGCAGCGGCAGTCGCCGTTAAAGACGAGCAGCTTGCATTGCGAAGCAATCGGGAGATGCAGGCATGTGCTGCCGCAGCCAACACAGCAATATGAATTACCCGGCATTTTAGCCTTAACTCCTTTCCAACCTGCACATTTCTTTTCTTTCGGGGGCCACTAATGTGTGGCTCACAGTTGGTGTCCCACTTTGTCTCGATATGGACAAGTCGCTTTCGTGGGCATAACCTTCGGCAGCCATTTTTGCGGGCCTTCCCAACAATACGGCTTTCAACTTCATACACTTCCAACAAGTAAGCACATAGGCAGGTTGCGAACGTAGTTCCCGCGCCTACTAGGGCACCCCTCGCGGCGGCGAGCGCAGAACCGGCAGGATACGACAGGCCCGCTTGCGTTCGGAAAGCCTGTATGTGCACTGTTTCGCGCGTAGCGGTTGCCTTTTCTGAGCAATGCCGAAGTGCAACCCGAGCTGTTGAGTAGTGGGCTGCAACAGCACGTACACCAGCTCACGAGGAACAAAGTTTTACAGGTTTCCAAACCGACCGTATGAAGCAGAACGGCGTCAACACTGGATAGCGCTCGTCCGACGGCATAAGCTGTTTTAAGTTCCGGTGTTATGCCAAGTGCGTTATAACGCTGAATTCTTTGCTTTTACAGCAATGATGGCAGCAACGGGACACCTACAGTAAGTGGCGTAGCTAGGTCGTCTGGCACCCGGGGCTCATAGGTCTTCTGTCCCCCCCCCCCCCGGGTTTATTGGAGGAAGGCGAGGATATCAACAATATCTGTGTGTCTCCAGATGTATATGACCCCCCCCCCCACTGGCCCCTTGCACCCGGAGCCCACGCCCCCCCCCCCTTGCTACGCCACTGCCTGCAGTACGTACCAGGATATGCATCAAACAAAGTAGTTTGTTCCTACACTGTACCGAAGTAAAGCCGTGGAACTCTTTCCCAATCCTCTCCCATTCAAACAGCGCTAGGGCTTGCTGAGAGATTTGAGGAGGGGTTGCAGCCGGCTGAGCTGGCATACACTCTTCTGCGCCCATGGCAGCATATCAACGAAGGTGCAGATGAGATCACCAAAATTTTTGACAGCGTGGTTTATTGGAACCTCCTTTGCACGCACTGAAAAATCGCAACATAAAAGTATCGCACTTCCAGTAACTTGGGCGAAAATATTTTCTCAGCGTAGTCTTACACAACTGATAAGTTCATCCCCTTTTTTTGTGTTTGGGGAGAGCAACGTTAGAATACCTCTGGTAGGTCTTACGAGTCGTTCATACGCCCCACGTTCTTGGATGAGATGTTTTGGATTTCGTATTTGCCGTCATGTATGTACAGGGAAACTACCGCGGCGTCCTTGCACTTCCCTGCGATGCCAGCACGGCAATCGCAGCTCCCCGCTAGGATTTCTTTGCTGTCGCCGATCTTCAAGAATCAATTTCGCCTGCAATTTTATGCTTCCACACCGTAGATAACGAAGTAAATTACGCTGAGCTTCACGCATCTCGCTGGTGCATCATTTTTCGTTTGCGGAATAAACCTAGCAGTCGCTTCCGATCAGTGCGAGTTCAACACTTCCCTCACGTCGTAGACGTGCCCCACTTCAAATAGACGACTTCCTTTCTCTGAATTCCTTTCACGAAAAAAGCTATGAAGATCTTGTAATTCCCCGAAACCCGGCTAAAATTAATATCGGCACGCTGTTTCGCGCCATCGCTATCGTTTCACAGCACGCCAAACACGCAGTGCGGGCTGCTGACGCCGTGAGTAATCCTACCACATTCGCGCAACTATTCATCAGATGGCGCTAGGGGTCGGAAAGACGGGGCGCCGCCTAGCACTTGCAACCTGCCCATATGCTGGTCTCCGTTCTGGGCAAATCATGGCCGAGGTAGGCTACAAGCACAATTTGCCCATGGCTGCAGCAGAAAAGAACGCACCAGTTCGTGTATACTTGGAGTCTATGTCCTTTGCGGACTGCAGGAGCAGATGCTTACCTCCAGGGACTGCTCCCCAATGCCACTGACCAGGCCGCCACATGCGAGAAGCATAACACGGCGACCATAACCAAGTGAGATAATAGCGAAATAAACAGCAATCAATAACCGCATAGGCTTCAGACAATACACTATACATTGTCTACAAACCATATGATAAAAGTGAGCATTCTCATACACAGGTCTCATATGATACATTCAAGTTTTCAAGTTTATTCATCAATGATGTCAGATTTACAAGAATTCTATGCAAAATGAGCACTACACAGGGAGTCCCAAAGTTACAAACTGTCAGGGGGACTCCCATACATGAAAAAATAAAAAAAGACAATACAGATCAAGCATTGGTTACGGTGGCATTACAGACTAAATAAGAAACAGCGCGAAAAAAGAACTCAAAACTGTTTAGTAAGGCAAAAAATTGCGAAGAAGACTTCTGTAGTGAACAAGCAATGCAAATGTAAAATACAATAAAAATATGAGTAATAAACGTGTAGTACAATAGCTAAGTCAATTATGATCACAATCACAAAGGCAGTGGTTAGGATGAAGAGAGTTGCTGCATAAAGTATTTCTTAACCTGATTCTTGAATATATGCTCTGTGGGGGATGATTTTATGGTATGTGGAATAGAATTCCATAGTTTTATTCCCGCAAATGTGGTAGTGAACTTACTATAGTTTGTGCGCACTTTAGGCAAAAGGCGATTATCGAGTTCAGAGAACCTAGTAGTGTTAGTATTTACAAAAGTTTCAATAACAAAGCCATCTATGTGTGCACTATTACGAAATAACTTATAGATCACGATTGTTAACTTTAACTGAAAGAGCTGATGAAGAGGATGAATGTTTAAACTGCAATAAAGTGGCGTTGCATTCGATAGGAAATGGCTGAAAGTCATGAGGCGAATCGCCTGATTCTGCATGCGTTGAAGTTGGCTGAGGTGAGTGAGGTATGTGTTTCCCCAGGCTGATATGCAGTAAGATAAATGGCTGTGAATGTGTGCATGATAAAGGGAATGGATAGTGTGTGGCTGAAAGTACGAGCAGGTTTTGATTATGGCGCGTATTCCAAACGATATCTTACGGACAAGTGACTGCGCATGAAGATTTAATTTCAGATGCCTGTCTAAAACCACGCCAAGAAACTTAGTGCTAACAGATATTGGTATTAAGTTGTTTTCAAGACGCGCCGATATAGAGTTCGAAATTAGTGTCGGGAAGGAATGAAAAACCATAAAAACCGTTTTTAGAGGGTTGATGCACAACATGTTCTTTTGACACCAGGAAGTTATGTTATGCAGATCAACGTTAACATTTTGCTGTAGCTCGTCGACATCGTTAGCACAAGTAAAAATAGTGGTGTCGACTGCATATAATATACAGTCCGTAGTGGTTAGAACATTAGGTAGGTTGTTGATAAATAGCAGAAACAGCAGCGGACCAAGGATCGAGCTCTGAGGAACGCCTTGATATGTGTTCTTAGCAGATGAGAGTTTGCCGTCAATCTGAACAACTTGAGTACGATTAGTTAGGTAGCTAGAAATAAGCTGAAGTGCTGGGCCAGTTATGCCGTAAGATTCAAGTTTATTTATTAGAGCTTTGTGAATAATGGTGTCAAAGGCTTTTGTTAAATCTATGAATACACTTCCAACCAGCAAGCCTTGGTCGATTGCCTTCTTGACTTTGTCGGCAAAGGTTAGAAGCGCAAGCTCAGTTGAGCAACCCTGCCGAAAGCCATACTGTTGAGGTGATAGTAGATTAAATTTTGCTAGGTAGGATGATAAACGTGTATGAACTAGTAGTTCAATGATTTTACTGAAAAATGAAAGAATACAAATAGGCCTGTAGTTATTCAGAAGTTCACGATTGCCTTTTTTGTGAACAGGTGTTATTTTACGAACTTTCAGAGAACTGGGAAATATGCCTGCTTTAAACATTTTGTTAACAATATCGCCTATGATAGGAGACAGTTCATTAGAAACTAACTTGATACGTGATGGGTGAACAGAGTCTAGGCCAGGTCCAGTAGACCTAAGCGAAGATATAACATGAAGAACTTCCTTTGCATTCGTAGGTCGCAAGTAAAAAGAATGAAGATGACGAGGCAATGTCGGTAATGGGGGATCTGTTTGAGAATCGCAAGTACTGCTAAAATACTCGCTGAAGGCATTCGCGATATCAGCTGGGTGGCAGTATGTATGTGTCTCAGTTTTTATTTTTGTTACATGCTCACGGCATTTATTATTTAAGAATTCGTTAATGACCTGCCAGTTGCGCCTCGTATTATTGCCATTATTCAAAATCTTGTTCTGAAAGTAATCTCGTTTAGCACATTTAAGTGCTGCTGCAAGCGTGTTAGAATATTTTTTGAAACGAGATTTAAGTTCACAGTTAAATAGTTGACAAATTACCTTTTTGTGGAGCCGATTTTTCTTCAATATACATCGAAGTAGCGCGTTCGTGACCCAAGGTTTTCGAGGGGAACTGAAGAAACGAGTTAGGATAGATGTAGTAGTGCATTCATGAATGCAGCGTGTAACTTCAGCCAAGAACAACTGATGAGCCTCTTCCGCGGAAGATTCACAGAGTACTGCGGTCCAGTCATTTGACTGTATCATAGAGATAAATTTTTGAGAGTCGAAATGTACTTTCTCTTTCTTTTCAGTCGCTTTAGAATTTTCTCTACCCAAAGTAAAAAATACAGGGTAGTGGTCGGTTATGCTGTGCTCGATGACTCCTGCCGTATGATCTGTAGTAAAGTTGGTTAATATGTGATCAATTAACGTATTAGATCCTGTCATGTCACATCTAGTTGGAGAAGTGATTAGAGAAGCAAGGCCATAGCTAAGAAAAGACGCAAGATAATCAGAACATGATGGACTATTCGGGTCGATAATGTTTATATTGATGTCTCCGCAGATAATGACATTTTTGTTTTCGTTCGCACCAGTGTGCAACAACTTTTCAAACTGCAGACAAAACTCAGAGTATGGCGATGATGGGGAACGATAAATGCACGCTAACACTGTGTTCCGGCCATCAATTGAAAAAAACACTCTGATCAAATTCTAACCATATAGATTCGCAGATCAGATTACAAAAGGCAAGATCATTGCGGCGTTTGTATGGCAATGATGATTTAATAAATATGGCAGATCCGCCGCCACGTGGCGTAGCACGATAGCAGTACTCTACATTGTACTCTGGTAGCGCATATAAATTTCTATCGTCCGGTGACAACCTACTTACATTATGCTTGTAAGCCGCCTACTTACAAGCATAATGCTTGCCTTCGTCGCACGTGGTGGTCTGGCAACGAGCGACAACCAGCAGTGATTAGACAAAGTGTCGCACCTGTTTGAACCGGCAGTTGCCGTTGAAGATGAGCAACTTGTATTGCGGAGCAATGAGGTGATGCACGCATCTGCTGCCGCAACCAACACAGCGACATGGACACCCGGTATTTTAGCGTTAACTCCTTTCCACCTGTACGTTTCTTTTCTTTCGGGGGCCACTAACGTGTGGCTCACACTTGATGTCCCACTTCCTCTGTATATGGACAAGTCGCTTTCGTGGTCATCACCTTCGGCAGCCATTTTTGTGGGCCTTTCCAACAATACGGCTATCAACTTCATACACTTCGAACATGTAAGCACATATGCTGGTCTCCGTCTGAGAAAATCATGGCCGAGGTAGGCCACAAGCACAATTTGCTCACGGCTGCAGCAGGAAAGAACGAACGGGGAGCACCAGTTTGAGTGCGCGTATATTGGGAGTTTATGTCGCTGTGCGGACTGCATGAGCAGATGCTAACCTCGAGGGACTGCTTACCAACGTAACTGACCAGACCACCACACCCGAGAAACGCAACGCGGCGACCATAACCAAGTGGTGCAGCAAAACCAGATTCTGCAATCAATCACTTCAGTGTAGCTTCCGCAAAGACCCAGGCTATCGAGGAAGAAGAGCAATCATCAACGAGACTAAACAAAAGAGAGAAGCCACTCTGCTCTGCAAGCATTGAAGGCTAAAGCATCAAGAAAAGTAACATGGTCCATAGCACATGGTGCGTAGGTTAATGCAAGACACATGCCGATGCTTCATCAGCTATTTGAGGAGAGGAATTGTGCAAGACAACATACAATAGAAGGTACTGCTACTGATAAGGTACGCTACCAGACAGTGACTGGTATTAAGTATCCTCTATGTTTAAATGAGGACGAATGATCTCTAACGAGAATTCGCAATGAAAAAGCTTGCATTTATAGAAAAATTATTACACTTGCCACGAGTGGAATGACATGGCCAGGAAGCTCACTAAGGGTAAACTGACGGAACTCTTTTGGCCAGCGTCGTTGGTACTTGGTCAGAAGTTGCAGGTGCATCTGGACACGAAGAATTTCCACAAAGTCCTTTTTGAGCTACCTGGATGACTCGGCCAAATGTCTCGGCCAAATGGAGTGGTGGATGACTCCGCCAAATGGAGTGGTGGCTGAAGCTCTTTTCAGTCTTGGCACAGTCCTCTGAAGACTTGATATCCAAATTCTTTGGCTGCGCTTCTTTTTTCATGGCGAAAAAGCCTTGCAAATTTCGCATCAGCCCCTTCTTGTTGGTGTATATGGGAGCTCCTGTGATGACCAAGATGTGCTCGGAATATATTCTGCTGGGGCAGAACAGTGACACACTTGATACAGCACAGATTAGCCAAACTCATGCAGTGTTTTCTTTGATGTTCGACTTGTAGTATGATGATTCATTATAAGGCACTAGGAACAGTCTAGTTGCACTGGCAGTACACGAACGCTGATCGCGAGCACAGCCGACACAAGAGCGCCTTCGTCGTCCTCCTCTTCACTACAATGACCCCCGGGAGAGAAGAGGAGCCATCCTGGCGACTTACGGCGTAGGTAGGATGGAGGAGTCATAGCACGGCTTAAGTCGGTGTACATGAACCGTGTCACGCCCGCGATGCCTAAGGTCGGGTGAAGGCGTGACAGGTTCTACAACGTTGGTGACAGTAGAGGTACGGTCTATGACGCGGTGGGGCCATCATAGAGTGCAAGGAGTTTGGTTGAAAGGCCTGGGCTGTGAGGCGGGACGCACAGCCACACAAGGGAACCAGTCGGGAAAACTGCTGTAAGCGGGCCAATGTCATGCCGCAGCTTTTGACGACATTGAGCAGCGGTCGTAAGGGTTCGCGCGAGCTGCCTACAGACCTCGGCGTATTTGGCGGCTTCAGACACAGGCCAGCATTCGGAAGCGTCGGGTCGGTATGGGAGAACTGTGTCCATAGTACACGAGGGCTCTCGTCCATACAGCAGAAAAAAGGACGGAAAGCCAGTGGTAGCTTGTGTGGCCGTATGATAGGCATACGTGACGAAAGGAAAAACAGCGTCCTAGTTACTGTGGTCCGAAGCGACGTACATAGTCAACATGTCACCGAGCGTGCGGTTGAACCTCTCTGTCAAGCCGTTCGTTTGCGGGTGGCAGGCTGTAGACTTGCGGTGAACGATGCTGCATGCAGCGAGAAGGGCTGGTATTACTTCGGACAAGAAGACATGTCCCCTGTCGCTGAGCAGTCCGCGTGGTGGGCCACGTCGAAGCACGAAGTTCCGCAAGATGAAAAATGCAACTTCGCACGCAGAGGCTACCGGGAGTGCAGCAGTCTCTGCGTAGCGCGTCATGTGGTCGACACCTACAATTATCCATCGGTTACGCGAGGAACCAATCTTCTATGTCAGTCTCACCTGATCCGCTAAAAACAGGAGGGTCCCGCTGCCGCTGCACGGCGCCGCACATGATAGGAGCGGCAGATGCTCCAAGTGGATTGTTGGGAGTCTCGTTCATGGTAGCGGCTGGACCAGATGTCAAAGTTCGGCTGCGAAGTTCCAGGGTGAGGTCGGGGAGTGCAACACCTCCACCAAATGTATTATGATGATTTATTATGAGGCACTAGGCACAGTCTAGTTGCACTGGCAGTACACGAACGCTGATCGCGCGCAGAGCCGACACAAGAGCGCCTTCTTCGTCCTCCTCTTCACTACAGACCCAATTCTATTTAACCATAAATATGAAAAACCATTCATATCAGTCACCTATGGCCACGGCTACAATAGGATGAAAAAATGCGACACGCGTTCTGATATCGCTCTCTCTCTTTCTTTCCTGATTGTGTGTGTACAACGACACCTTCTTCTTCCTACCTTCATACCTTCTTCCCCAAGCGGGATAGTCGAAAGTGGACGTGGAGGAGCCCGAACGGCGAGACTAGAAATGAAGTAGACTTCATACTCTGCGCTAACACTGGCATCATACAACATGTGGACGTGCGCAGCAAGGTGCACTGCAGTGACCATAGGATGGTAAAAACTCGAATTAGCCTAAGCCTGAGGAGGGAATGGAAGAAACTGGTACATAAGAAGCCGATCAATGAGTTAGCGGTAAGAGGGAAAATAGAGGAATTCCAGATCAAGCTACAGAACACGTATTTGGCTTTAACTCAGGAAGAGGAGCTTAGTGTTGAAGCAATGAACGGCAATATGGTGAGCATCATTAAGGAGTGTGCTATAGAAGTGGGTGGTAACTCTATTAGACAGGATACCAGTGAGCTATCGCAGGAGACGAAAGATCTGAGCAAGAAACGCCAAAGTATGAAAGCCTATAACCCTACAGCTAGCATAGAACATGGCAGAACTTTCGAAGTTAATCAACAAGCGTAAGACAGCAGACATAAGGAAGTATAATATGGATAAAATTGAACATGCTCTCGGGACAGGAGGAATCCTAGAAGCAGTGAAGAAGAAACTAGGAATTGGCAAGAATCAGATATATGCTTTAAGAGACAAAGCCGGAAATATCATTACTGATATGGATGAGATAATTCAAGTGCCTGAGGAGTTCTATACAGATATACACAGTACCAGTTGCACCCACGACGATAATAGAAGAGAGAATAGTCTAGAGGAATTCGAAATCCCCCAGGTGACGCCGGAAGAAGTAAAGGAAGTCTTGGAAGCTATGCAAAGGGGGAAGGTAGCTGGGTAGGATCAGGTAACAGCAGATTTGTTGAAGGATGGTGGGCAGATTGTACTGGCCACCCTATATACGCAATGCCTCATGACCTCGAGCGTACCGGAATCTTGGAAGAACACTAACATCATCCTAATCCATAAGAAAGGGGACGCCAAGGACTTGAAAAATTATAGGCCGATCAGCTTACTGTCAGTTGCCTGCAAACTATTAACTAAGGTAATCGCAAATAGAATCAGGAACACCATAGACTTCTGTCAAACAAAAAACCAGGCAGGATTCCGTAAAGGCTACTGAACAATAGGCCATATTCACACTATCAATCAGGTGATACAGAAATGTCCGGAATATAAACAATCCTTACATATAGCTTTCATTGATTACGAGAAAGTGTTTGATTCTGTCGAATTACCATGCCACTTGCTGTCCACAATGCCCGATATCCAGATCAACGCTGATGGAATAGCTGGGCTAATACAGCCTCTAAAATTATCCTCCTCGGCTGGTTGCGATCAAATCAGCAGCAAATCACTTAAGAACACCAGTTCCCTGTCAAGCGCAATACTTAGCTTACTTTTCCAACAATCAATCAGTACTGGTGAAGTTCCCCACGATTGGAAAAAGGCTCAAATCATTCCCGTCCATAAATCTAGTGATCAAACAAAAGCATGTAACTATCGTCCAATTTCTCTAACCAGTATCCCCTCTAAACTGCTGGAACATATCATAGCAACCAATCTAATGCACTACTTTGAATCAATTAACTTCTTCTATTCATATCAGCATGGTTTTAGAAAACTATTATCCTGCGAAACTCAGCTCTCTGAATTCACCGATGAAATCTTACAACACATGGACAATCACCTACAAATTGACGCCATCTTCTTAGACTTTTCGAAGGCCTTCGACCGCGTCCCTCACAATCACCTACTTGCCAAATTATCTACTCTTGGAATCCCCCCATCACTGATTACTTGGATCCAACATTTCTTAAAAGGACGCGTACAATACACATCCGCTAACTCTCATGACTCACACATTTCTGATGTTACATCCGGTGTCCCCCAGGGAGCAGGCTTATCCCCGCTGTTATTTTTAATCTATGTCAATGACCTGCCATGTAACACAAAAACTAGACTGCGTCTTTTTGCTGATGACTGCGTATCTACAACGCCATCCATAACCCTGGTGATTCCATTGACTTACAAGAAGACATAGACACTATCGTTTCATGGTGTGAAAAATGGTTCATGCCTCTTAACCTTAATAAGTGCCAATGTATGTCCTTTTCACGTAAGCGCAGCGCCACAAACTACGCGTACCACATAAGCTCAACTACAATACCACGAACAGACTGCTATAAGTATCTAGGTGTTCACTTGACATCATCATCATCATGGGTTACTAACATTGAAACAATATGCGCAAACGCCTCGCGCACACTTGGTTTCTTGCGTCGCAATCTGAAATCTGCATCGCCCGCTATAAAAAAACTTGCATATCAGACATACGTTCGGCCGAAACTGGAGTACGCATCATCTATCTGGCACCCCTCGCAAGCATATCTCACCTACGAATTAGAAGCCATTCAGAATCGTCCTGCACGCTTTATCATGTCAAACTACTCAAGTAAAACCAGCATAACTGAACTAAAACGCACACTCGATCTTCCCAGTCTCCAATCACGTCGTATCATCTCGCGTCTCTGCATGCTTCACTCTCACTACTATCACCCAATAGCCAGACACCCTCGACTACAACCCCCTCCTAGAATCTCTCCCCGCCTCAACCACAGCTGTCCAATCGCGCACATTCAATGCCGTACGTCTTCGTTGAGGGATTCTTTTTTTCCAAATGCAATATCGCTGTGGAACACTCTGCCCGACAGTATTGTTTCTTCCGCCGACCACACGACTTTCCGTGAGAAACTAACAATCTACTACACCTAGAATGGTTCGTCTCAAATGCATTTGCTTGTTGACCCCTTTTATGTAATTAATTGATAATAATTCGTTCTCACGCATAATATGTTTTTAATAGTATTTATGTACTCTATATTTTGTTGTATATTATGGTTTCTTTACAGTGATTTTGATGATACTACTGCTTGCTCGGTTCCCTCCTGAGCGTTGTTTCCGTTTCTATTCTTCGTCTATCTTTCCTTCCTCTTTTCCCTCTTTAGCGGGATGAGTTCCTCATACTTTGTTTGCCCCCGCCTTATGTAATGCCTCCGGGCCTTTAAGGCTTCAATAAATGAAATGAAACCTTAGCATTCATAGAGGCATTACGCAATCAGGGTGTAGACGAGCCGTATGTAAAAATACTGAAAGATATCTATAGCGGCTCCACAGCCACCGTAGTAATCCATAAAGAAAGCAACAAAATCCCACTACAGAAAGGCATCAGGCAGGGAGATACGATCTCTCCAATGCTATTCACAGCGTGTTTACAGGAGGTATTCAGAAACCTGGATTGGGAAGAATTGGGGATAAGAGTTCATGGTGAATACCTAAGTAACTTGCGATTCGCGGATGATACTGCCTTGCTTAGTAACTCAGGGGACCAATTGCAATGCATGCTCATTGACCTGGAGAGGCAAAGCAGAAGAGTGGGCCGAAAAATTAATCTGCAGAAAACTAAAGTAATGTTTAACAATGTCGGAAGAGAAGAGCGATTTACGATAGGTAGCGAGGCACTGGAAGTGGTAAGGGAATACATCTACTTAGGGCAGGTAGTGACGGCGGATCCGGATGATGAGACGGATCCGCCGGCTGGGGTGCGTTTGGCAGGCATTCTCAGATCATGAATAGCATGTTCCCATTATCCCTCAAGAGAAAAGTGTATAATAGCTGTGTCCTACCAGTAATCACCTCCGGGGCAAAAACCTGGAGGCTTAAGAAAAGGGTTCTGCTTAAATTGAGGATGACGCAACGAGCTATGGAAAGAAGAATAATGGGTGAAACGTTAAGGGATAAAAAAAAGCGGATTGGGTGAGGGAACAAACGCGAGTTACTGACATCTTAGCTGAAATCAACAAAAATAAATGGACATGGGTGTTGTAGCTTCGACGGGGCGGCCGGACGAAAGGTTTACGGCATGAGGCCTAACGGCCGGGCCGCGCAGCGCCGCAAGAATGAGACGGACTACTCCAGTCAGTGACCAGACGAAGAATGGACATTTATTTCTCCGAGGGGAAGCAGGAGCGCAACTTACAGCGGTTGGCGCTGAGTAGCGCCCTCATGTAAAGACAGAAAACCGAAACCAGAAGTTAACACAGGATACGAAATCACCTCTCCCTTGAAAGGAAAAATGCTCTACTCACTCTCCTCGCAACAAAAGTAAGTCACGAGTCAAAGAACACATGTTTGCACTGCAACATACACGATAGTGAAGTCATCTTTACACAATAGAAAATGATATCATTGGTTGCTCCCTTTAAAAAAACGCACAACGTGAAAACTGAATGAATCATTGCACTCCAGTTCTGCAGTTTCAGTACCCGTCTTGGGCGGACGACGAGATGCATCCTTGCACACGCCGATAACACAAAGAATTCACAAAGTAGAAAAGTAGACAGTAACAAACATCTGTGTGCCCCCTGGGACCGTACTGATGGGTGGCTCATTCGCCCTGAGCCTGACTCGACACAGTCTCTATGGCTGTCGTAGATTTGGCATTGTGCATAAAAGCACTTTACACTCCATAGTCACCCCTTAAGAATGGTAACTGCTTTTAATGTTAATAACTTCTTGGCATGAAAGACAGATTAGTATGGCGGTCCGCACCGTAGTGAAATGTGCATACATGTTTATGCTGCAAGAAATGTATGGTATCCCTCCTGCGGGGATGCTAAGGAATGAAGAAAAGTGGTTCTACAGCTAGGATCCACTGATAAATCTGCAGTATAGCAGTAAGTACAGCGTACATATAGTGCTGTTTATGCTGCGAGAAATCCCCCCCATTTGAAGGATACTACATATGTCCTATTCACCTAACGAACATGAAAGGAAATGCTTTTGGCGTTAATAGCCGAATTTGCATGGGAGGGTTGAAACCTCTGTAGACAGTAACCCAAGGCAACAAGCTACTTGGAAACATAATCCTTAAACCGTTCCGGAGGTTGTCTATGGCGTGTAGACCTACGGAGGACTGGTTCAGGTTGTAGAGGAGGAACAGCAGGAGTGTTACTCATACTGGGACTGGAAGGTCTGTCAGAGACCTGAGTGCCTTCAGGGGCAGCGTATTGGCGAGGAGTGTCGCACGGACGCCGAGAAGACTGTTCTGCATGGGGTGAACCCGGAGGTGGTGGTGGTGAGACAGGTGGTTGCAAAGAAGGGGTTGCAGCAGGAAAATGAGTACCAGTAGGAAATGGAAGAAAAGGTGGAAAAACATCGTCAAAGGATGTTCCGTCATTGAAATGACTCCTTTCATTTGTTTCCTCCTGACGTACCGAGTACTTCACCAGTTTAGACGCGTTCCAATGCTTGCCATTTTCAAGCTGGAAAGTACTTCGACCTACTTTGCGGTAAATCTTGAACGGACCGGAGTATTTAGGACCAGATTTCCGTGAAGTACGTACCCTAACCAGATCGCCTGGCTGAAACTGAGGACATTTAGTTGCGCGATGACGATTCGCATACTTTTTAGTATTTTCCTGTTTATCACGTGCTCTACTCTGCACTTCCTGGCGCAACTTTGGAGAAGCAAATTCAGGATGAACTGGAGGCATGTTTGCAATGTCCAGTCGAGTTCGTGGTTGTCGACTATGGAGCAGCATAGCTGGAGACACACTGGTGGTCATATGTGGAGTAAACCTGTAAATTGCCAAGTATTTTAATTCCGCAAGTCTGAGGTCTCGCTGTTCCAAAATAGCAATCTGTATGAATTCTTTAAGGACATGGTTAAATCTTTCTACCTGGCCATTGGCCTGTGGGTAGTAAAGAGAGGACAAAAAATGCTTAATGCCTCTTTCCTTCAGGAAGTTTTCAAACTGTGCAGAAACAAACTGTGGTCCATTATGGGACACTATAGCATCGGAAAATTCTCTACTGAATATGGACATGAGACTGTGCATGATGGCTTCCGATGTGATGGAAGGCATAAAAGCAACTTCGGGCCACTTGGAATGATAGTCAACCATGACCAAAGCAAAACGAGCATACTGTGGAGCACGATCAAGAGGGCCTATTATGTCCATGGCTAACTTTTCCCATGGTCTTAATGGCCATTCGACAGGTTGTAATGGCGCAAAAGATGGTTTAGAAGATTTATCTGCTTGTTGGCACACAAAGCAGTTTCCCACAAGTTCCTCAACTTGCCTATCCATGGGAGGCCACCAGTAAATGCCTCTCAATCTGAGCTTGGTTTTCGTGATGCCTAAGTGACTTTCATGAGCAATAGACAGGAGTGTCTGACGCAAAGAAGCAGGAGGAACGATACGTTCACCTCGGAGAAGTAGATTATCTATGTAGGACAACTCGGATTGTACAGCAGCATACGCCTCTAACTCTGGCGGAAGGTCCGCTGCAATTCTCCATCCTTTTACTATTTTGCATTTTAATGCTTGGCACACTGGATCTGCCAGTGTGGCTGCTTGGAATTCCTCCTTTGTAATACAAGATGAAACTAAAGACACTATTTCTTCATCTAGTGCTGGTTCACATTCGGGAGGGACAGGTAGGCGTGACAATGCGTCCGCAATGACATTTTGGTCACCTTTACAGTACTGAATGGAGAAATTGTAATACAGCAATCTTGCATTCCACCTTGAAATTCTTAACGGTCGCTGTCCAGGACCCTTTGAAGATAGCAATGCGACTAGAGCTTGGTGATCAGTTCGTAGAGTAGACTGTCGACCCCACAAGTAAACATGCCAATGTTCACATGCAAACAAACATGCCAATGCTTCCCGTTCACCTACGGAGTACCGTCGCTATGCGGAAGATAACGTACGAGAAGCAAAAGCTACTGTAAAGAGGTCATTTCCGCATTTTTGCTGTAGGACAGCTCCTATGCCAACGTCAGAAGCATGAAAAAATTAAAAATTAAATTATGGGGTTTTACGTGCCAAAACCACTTTCTGATCGTGAGGCACGCTGTAGTGGGGGACTCCGGAAATTTCGACCACCTGGGGTTCTTTAACTTGCACCTAAATCTAAGCACACGGGCGTTTTCGCATTTCGCCCCCATCGAAATGCGGCCGCCGTGGCCGGGATTCGATCCCGCGACCTCGTGCTCATCAGCCCAACACCATAGCCACTGAGCAACCACGGCGGGTAGTGTCAGAAGCATCAACCGTTACAATAGGCAGATGCGGTTGAAACATGCGTACCACCGGACGTGATGCAAGTACGTCTTTAACCCAAGGCAACAAGCTACTTGGAAACATAATCCTTAAACCGTTCCGGAGGTTGTCTATGGCGTGTAGACCTACGGAGGACTGGTTCAGGTTGTAGAGGAGGAACAGCAGGAGTGTTACTCATACTGGGACTGGAAGGTCTTCCAACAATATCTTGAAAGCTGCATTCAGTATCCCGATCCCAGACAAAGGCTTGTCCTTGCCTTAGGAGTTTCCTTAACGGTTCCACTACTTCGGCATACTGCGGGATAAATTTAGCATAATATCCCCTGAGGCCCAGAAATGAATGTAGAGCCTTTTTGTCCTTAGGCTGTGGTGCCTCCACGATTGCCTGAATTTTACTATCCATCGACGAAATGCCGTTTGCGGAAAATTTATGTCCTAGGAAAGTTAATTCTGGGACACTGAATACACGCTTGTGGTTAAGCTGCATGCCTGCATTACTTATCCTAGACAGGACTGTTTGCAAATTTCTGTCGTGGTCGCGTTGAGTGTGACCCCATACAAGCACATCGTCGAGGTAGCACAAGGTGCCTGGACAGTCTTTCAGAACAGATGACATGATCTGCTGGAAAGCGGATGGCGCAGATGCCAAACCGAAACACACACGCTTGAAGTGGAAATGACCGTCATGAGTTGTAAAAGTAGTAAGCTCACGGCTTTTCTCGGATGATAAAACCTGATGATAAGCGGACTGCTAGTCCAACCTACTAAAGACAGTAGCACCAGCGAGTCGATGCAAAAGTTCGTCAGCTCTCGGTAGTGGAAAGGCGTCAATGATGATAGCCTTGTTGGGGTCTCGAAGATCGACGCAAAGTCGAATGGAATTGTCCTTCTTTCGAACGACGACGAGCGGAGAAATCCACTCGGATGCAGTGACTTATTCGATGACATCGGCTGACTCCAGGCGTTGCAGCTCGGCGGAGACGTGCTTCCGGAGAACCAGAGGTAGAGGACGCAGTTTCGCTGAGACTGGTTGCACTGAAGGTCTGAGAAAAACGTCGTGGACGAAGCCCTTTACAAGTCCCAATTGCCCTGAGAACAGATGGGCGAACTCTGTTGAAGCGTTGTGCGGAAGAAACGGAGACTGAACGCTTGGGTCAGCTGGAAGTCCTGATACTTGACATGTGAGCGAAGACCCTTTAATGTCAATTCCCAAAGCTTGAATGGCAACTAAGCCCAGAAGAGAAGTGCCTTGGTTCGTGACGTGAAATGTCACTACTGCAGCGTTGTTCCGATACTTGACGAGCACGGAGAAACGTCCTGAATGCAGTATTTCTTGCTGCGAATAATTCTTGAGTCGAAGACACGAAGGAGATAATGAAAAAACCTTGAAATGTTGTTCGTATAGGGAGCTGTTCATCAGCGACACTGTAGCTCCTGTGTCCACGAGCAACTTAAGTGTAGTATTCGCAATGAGGACTTCGGCGCAAATTCTTGCCGGACGGAAATTCGGTGCTTAAATTGTAAGCACAAACGGGACTATAGAGGCTTATTCTGTATCAGCGGTAACGGAAACAAGCTGCGTTCGAGCAGGAGGCTGTCGCTGCGTTCGGTTCCTCGAACGGCAAACCGAAGCGTAATGTACCACTTTTCCGCACGCACGGCAGGTAACGTGCTTTGCCGGACAGGCTCGATCGGATGCGATGTGGTGAGGTGAACCATATCGTTAGCAATGGGGTGCGAATTCTCGACTGGCTTCGCAGAGTTCGGGCCGGGCGTCACGTTGGCTGGCCGCTCGAGGATGCGACTGTCCGCCACGCCATTGATCGCCATCTTGCGCGCCCGGGCGAGGAAGGAGATGGCTGGCGACGCCATCTTGGCGTTGCGTCGAGACGCGCTGAATAGACGAGCTGCTGAAGACTTGAAGTTCCTTGTCAACTTGCTCCACGCTTCGTCCGATTTCCTCGGCTTTCTTGAGGGTGAGGGACGACCCTTCGTATAGCAGCCGTTCTCGTACTCTTTTTGATGCGACGCCTTGGAGGATTTGGTCGCGAAGAGACTCATCGTGCCTAGTGCCGAACGCACAAGCAGGCGCTAGCCTTTGTAGCGCGGTGACAAAGTCCTGGAAGGTTTCCCCAGGTAGTTGCTTCCTGCCCCGGAAGATGATGCGATGCACCAGGGGATTGGAGCTTTCTTCATAGTGCTGGTCAAAGATGCGAAGAACGTCTTCGAACGTAGCGGCCGTCTGGTCCGTTTGCGACGCGAGGTCATAGTAGAGACGCTGCCCCTCAAAGCCTAAATTACTCAGTAAAATGGCTTTCTTCCTCTCGTCGTGTAATGCTTCGCATCCGGTCACCTGAAGAAACGTGCAAAAAGAACGTTTTCATGTGAGCCACGGTACCGAAGGAGTACCGGATAATGCAAGGAAAGGCGGCATGGGGGGTGCGAACGCCATGCTGGGCACGGAGAACAAAGGCAGGGGAGGTGCGGTGGACGACGTCGAAGTGGACGTAGCGTCTTGCATGCCGGGAGCAGGGCAGCAGCAGAAGTACGGCAAGGGCACGTAGGAAGCAGAGTAATGGTTTACCTCGTCACCAGTTTGTTGTAGCTTCGATGGGGCGGCCGGTCGAAAGGTTTACGGCGTGAGGCGTAACGGCCGGGCCGCGCAGCGCCGCAAGAAAGAGCCGGACTGCTCCAGTCGGGGACCAGACGAAGAATGAACTTTTATTTCTCCGAGGGGAAGCAGGAAGGCAACTTACAGTGGTTGGCGCTGAGTGGCGCCCTGATGTAAAGACCTAAAACCGAAAGCAGAAGTTAACACAGGATACCACAATGAGCAGGACATGTAATGAGGAGGGATGATAACCGATGGTCATTAAGGGATACGGACTGTATTCCAAGGGAAGGGAAGCGTAGCACGAGGCGGCAGAAAGTTAGGTGGGCGGATGAGATTAAGAAGTTTGCAGGGACGACATGGCCACAATTAGTACATGACCGAGGTAGTTGGAGACGTATGGGAGAGGCCTTCGCCCTGCAGTGGGCGTAACCAGGCTGATGATGATGATGATGGACGACAGCCTCGCAAGTAGAGGTTTATTTAGGAAACAGCAACGGAGGATCCTGACTGCCCTTATGTAATGGATGATCTAGTTCGTTAACGTGTCTTTGCCTGTTTGTTAATGATACGAATATTATATAATCATTCAAGCAGTGGTGTTAAAAGACTCATCGGCATTGCCGTCGTCAGCCGCGGCAGACTCAAGCTCACGTTTCGATGCAGACGTGTTCCGAATGGCTCACGACCAAAACGTAGCTTCCGGGCTTGCATGTCCGCTTGCAAACAGGTTAAATAATGCAGGACATCGAAGCACTATGAACTAGTTCTAGCAACAAAGAAGCAAAGTCTACGAACGAATGAATCCGTGCCACCGTGCACTCGAAATTAACGGTAAAAAATTTTAATCCAGGCCAGCGGAACTAGCTGCGGCGCGCTAGCCGCGTCTACCATGTTGCCGTTACGGTGGCGATTCCCGGAGATCGAGCAAAGCACAACGCGCGAGCGGGGGGACGAGGGGCCGGAGTACACCTCGATCTCCACACCTTCTAACTCTTGGCCAGCAATATTATGAAGCATCTTGTAGAAAACAGCAGCCTCATCTAGGTTGTTGATGTCTTTTTCTTCATACTTTTCAAGTAGAGCTTGGAGCCGAAGTTGGCGCTATACGTCTACAGTGTCACGGTTCACGGCTGCACTTTCGCCAACGATCGACTTCGAGGTCACGCCGTGTCGTTTCTTGAACCATTCAAGCCAGCCATTGCTGCACTTAAAATCTCTTTGTCCCATTTGGAGGGTGAGAGCTTCGGCTTTCGCAGTAAGTGCAGGTCCATGAACAGGGAGATCTGCACTCCTGGAGTTTTTCAGCCACTGTAGAAGTGCTCCTTCCACTTCGGGGGATTTCGTATCACGATTCCTCTTACTCTTCGCCGAGAAGCTCTTTTTGAAGCCATCCAGCACAGGTTCCTTGCTTTTCGATACAATTGATAAAGATGGCGGTATGCCGAATCCCTTCGCGATGTAAGTTTTCCACCAACCGTCTTTTTCCACTTCTTTTATCAACAGCAATCTCTGCTCCAAAGTAAGATGCTTTCGTCAGGAGACTGACGGAGTCATTTATCTCTGCAAACCACAAAATAACGCACGAGGCACGCCTAATGAAGCATTCCGAATAACACACAATCACATGGCTTCCAGCACGCATCCAAACCCACACACTGTCGGCGCCAAAGTGACTGAACGCAGCGGGCGAAGCAGAAGGCAGAAGCTTCAAAATGTCGTCAGGACATCGCGCTTTCCTCGTAAGCGCACGTTGGTGATGGCTTAGGTTGCAATGGCGGGGTGGGAATTGGCTTCACGTGTAGCGGAAGAAAGGCGATCAGGGTTGTGGAGACGAAGAAGCATGAACCGCAGAAGGGCACCCGTTGTCAAGGATGGCGCTTGGGAAGGTAGGCCGGAAGAGGGCAGCTTTGGAGGAGCAGTGACGGCGAAATTGGTAGCGAGCAGGCGATGAGTTGACATGAAGGCGAGTGAGAGGAGTGACCGGCGTCCAAACGGCTTGCAGACAGGAGAGCGAATAAGGAGGGGAAGCCAGTGGCCGCTTTTATAAGGGGGCAGGCGGGGGGCGGGGGGCGGTGGTGACGGAGGACTACGAGTGTTTCGCGCTGGAAAGCATCACAAATGTCGCGGCTCGAGCCTGAGGTTGTGTTTGTTGTGCTCAAAAAACGATTAGCCGCTCATCGTGGGTACGCAGCGCGATGGCGAAAATTGAGTGGTTCTCCAGTCGGAGCTTTGCATGATCACTGGGCAATATTTTCCCGATGTTTGCTGCCGTAAAGTTTGGAAAACGAGTTTTTCGGCGCCCCTTTGTCGACAACACTGTGCTAATAATACGGTTCGAGTGTCACGGTTCGCGCACCATCACATCCGTGCAATTAAAAAGTGTATAGGAAGAAAATGCATTGACCCTACCGTGCATTTAGGCCGTTTCTTTAAAGTCCAATGGCGCGAATCGAGCATGACCGGCTCGGGAAAATCGACAGGGAAACACCAGCTTGTGTTGACCCGCCATTTCAATTGACAGCCTGACTCACCGCTGGCGACGCTCGAATTTTTCGTGTTTTCGGCAAGTTATCGTTCGATTTGCATCGTCAAAAGTACAGCGACGCTAAGGGAGGTGTTTTATTGCACTGCATACCGATTATGGCGAGCGGCGAGCATAATTCTAGACAGGCCTCCCCAAAGTCGTCTTCCCGATTTGTTATCGTAGCTCCTCGCGTCGATCATGGCACTTATATTTGGAGGGACACTTCCTTTGTGCTTTTCGGCATGTTTAAGCGCCAGAAGTGGCCTTTAGAGCGATAAAATTTTGCTCATCAAGCACACCCTATGGAATGCTACGGCGCAAGTCTGCCCGTGGCCTTTTGGCCACTTTTGGGCATCCAAGAGATCGCGGCTTTGTGGCCTCCCACAGCGTCAGGAAAAGTTTATTTTCGTGTAGATTCTATCACAGGGGAAACCAGCGATGCAGCTTCGACCGTGATGGATGTACGGGCGCGCTGGAGCATGGAATTTGACAGCTTCCGTTCGCCCCGCAGTAAACAGCTGAGAGCACTCGGCCCTCCCTTGGTGCCCGTTACTAGGCGGTCATAGGTCGCGGGTTTGGCACTTTTGGGGTCTGTTCTGTGCCTGTACGAGAGTAGTTCGTCTGCGGTATTAATTTGGCACTGCATGCGCAAGAGGGTCGCCACTTCGCTCTGCTCGAGCGGGTCAAGCTCTTCGTGCGCTTCGTGCAATGCAGCCTAAAATGCATGCATTTGGGTGGGTACCGGAATGAATTTTGAATAAAGTGATACTACGAGTAAAGCTATTTCCTTATAGCAATAGATTAATATATTAATCACTGAGAGCGAAAGGCCCATACTCAATAGGGGTTGCTCTAAGTATGCCTTTCGGAATTCAATTTTGGGCAACAGAAGAGGAAATAGTGTAGTGATTATATGGGCGCGCATGACGCACGAAGGTTCGACGGTGCGAACCCACACCTACTCATGTAAAGGTTTAATTGCGGTATTCGACATTTTATTAGGGTAATACAAACTTTGCATTTCTAGGAGAGACAAGACCAGACATTCCAGGGAAACGCTAAGTGTCCGTAATCCGGTGCTGCTAGTAGGCGTTCATTTTTTCCCATCTAGGACTTGTCGTCTTTTACTTATTTATTTATTAATTTATTGACTCACTTAATAATTTATTTATTTATTTATTTATTCATTCATTTATTTCCTTGCAGGTACTGTTGGCCGAGTGGGCCGTTACAGGGGTGGGGCACAAGTATGGCACAAAACGCATCATGGCTTACATAAAGCATCGCTGTATAGCTAATACATAGATTTGCAAGTCACAGCATGCCATTATACATAAATATAATACAAAATCTGATTTAACAAGCGTCATACGAAACATACAGCAGCAATGTGTAGCTGAAAAATGTATCACGATGCTACATACTACAAGTTACATGATACATATTACATCACATACATCGCGACATTATTCATGACAATACTACGTTCCACATCTTACACGAGAAATGTTAGATCATGAGGATTCATTTAGAAAATATTTTGTAAACTGGGTTTCAAAATGTTCTACAGTGAGAATCGCATATGGCTGTCGGTAAATCATTCAGTCTCTTATGGTTCTAGGGAAAAAAGAGTATGCGTATGTGTTCACACGAGATTGAGATACTTGAAAGTTGCTGCTGTGGTCACCTCGTAGGCTCCGGATTTGTCGCGGAATTAGGTAGCGCGCTGCATCAAAGTGAAATAAATTTTGAGAAAGCAAAAACAAGAATTTTAGTCTGGCTATGCGACGGCATTCAAAGAGGGGAGGTAAATTTATTTCTTGCAACATCTCTGTTACAAAATCGGTACGGAAGTACCTTGACAAAGTCAATCTTTTCGCCCTTCTTTGCACTCGCTCAAGTTTATGAATTAATCCTTTTTGGTAGAGGTCCCACATTATGCTCGCATATTCCAGTGTAGGCCTTGCAATTGTTAAATACGCTGTTAACGTTACGGGGGCTGGAGCGAGTTTTAATTTCCGAGGTAAGAACCATAACCTTTTTCAGTGGTAGAGCAAATATTAGTGATATATGTTGAGTCCGATTGAGGTCTTCAGATATTATTACTCCTATGTATTTACATTTGTTAACGGTAGTTAGCACAGTGTAACTTAGTTGATAATCAAAATTTAGGCCGTGCTTAACCTTGTTCGTAGCACGTAAAACAACGGTTTTACTTTATTTACTTGCATTTTCCAAATTTCACACCACTCGTCAACAGACGCCAGTGGATCGCTGAGCATATTTTTATCCTTGTGGTTACATGTTTCTCGATAAATTAAACAGTCGTTGGCGAACAGTCGCGCAGTTACGTTTTCATTATTATATGAAAAATATCGTTAATATAAAAGAGAAATAACACCGGTCAGAGGACAGACCCTTGAGGAACGCCTGAAATTACAAGTACACGATCGGACTTGGAGCCCTTAACGTCTACATACTGCGTCCTACCTAATAGATATGACCTGACCCATTCCACTATATTGCTATTTACTCCAAGCTGTTTCAATTTTATATACAATTCATTATGAGGAACCATATCAAAAGCTTTTGAGAAATCGAGGCATATTGCATCAACATGTTTTCCGTTATCTATTGCTTTTGAAAAGTCATGGATGGTTTCAACGAGCTGTGTGCCAGTTGACACTTTTCGACGCAAGCCATGTTGCCTCGAATGAAGTGCTTTCTTATATTCTAGGTACTAATATATTGCTTTCGATATTATATGTTCGAGCAGTTTGCAGCAGACGCAGTTTAAAGGAACTGGTCGATAATTTTCACTTTTCTGCTTGTCACGGGTTTTGTGTATAAGGATAACTTTTGCAACAAGCCAGCTGTGTGGGACCCGTTTTTGTTGCAAGGATGCATTAAAGACAACTTCTAAGTATCCAGCAACCCATTCAGCGCATCTTCGCAAAAAGGCATCTGGAATTCCATCCGGACCAAATAATTTTTGTTCTCTGATGTTTAGTAGCAGCGATAGTATTCCTTCATAGCTAATTCGTATTTATGGCATATCCGACACGTGTGAAAGTGATGTTACTGTAGTTGGAGCAGTAGAATTATAAACATTTGAAAAGACAGACTGGAACAAATCGTTATGGTAAAACGCAATTTTTGAACCGTCAGATATGATTTCGTCGATAACAACAATGCTGTATTGGCGTTGAGTGGTTTGCGAGAAGTGACGCCAAAACTTCTGCGGAGAAGATACCATGAAGTTAGGAAGTGTTTCCTCGTAGTTTTTCTTTTTTGCTTGCCTAAGCTTTATTCGCAGCTGTGCTGATAGGTTAGATATCTTTCCACAATTTTTTACTGTCCTTTGTCCTCCTATTTTTCGCTTCAGGGGAACAATCTTTCGCGTTATCCAATGAATACTTTTATTTCTTCTTTTTTTCCTAAATGGTACGACTGAGTTTACACAGTGCAAGATAATGGTTTTGAATTTTTGAACCACGCATTGATGGATCGTCAGAACTCAGACTGTCTAGATCAAACGACAAATAATCAATGATGCTCGTGTCGGCAGCGTTATCAAAATTGGGAACGTGTGTAGTGCGTTCTTTAAGATTTGCTGCGGGAACCTTGGCTTTGATTTGTACAAGTACAAGTTGATGGTCTGGTATGCCAGCTTCAACTGCTACTTGATAATTTTCAAACTGTTCCCCCCATCCTCTATTCCATTGCCCCCTTCCCTTTAAAGAGGGATAAATAAAGTTTTTCATCATCATCATCATCAAACTGTCCATCAAGAAATACTAAGTTCGATATGGACTGTACCGTTTCCCTTTTTCGAGTGTTTTCCTGCACCACCTCTGTTAAATCATTAGCGAAAGCTATATGGAGCAACACTTCGCAGTCAGCTCGTTCCTGTCACTCTATGGTAACTGACTTCCAGTCAACCCCTGGCAAGTTAAAATCCCCGGCAATTACGATCTTTTCGTTTCGTGCCTTCTGTTTTTCTAAGTAGTGTTGGATGGCCTCTAAATATTTCATCGATGAGTTATGGGATCTATAAATTACCCCTATTACGACTGAAGTAGTTCCCAGTTAGATCTGGCACCAAGCGCTCTCGTGATTAAGGATAACATTCATCCTGACACATTGAATAATTTCCTGTGTTATGATTGCAACTCCTCCTCCTCTACTTTCTCTATGATTACGTATTGTTACAAGCACGGGGAAAAGGGGTTTATTTAGGCGTACGAGAGCAGGAACGGCAGGCTACGAACAACAGGAATGGCCGCTGCACAGTCTTCGTTCTCTTCTTCCCCTCTCTTCTTGATCCCCGCGTCCCTTTGACGCGCTTGGACGTAACATACCTCCCCTTGCAGGCAAAGCCCCCTGGGCGACTCAACTACCTTGTCGTGGCGTGCATGATTTCAACCGTGCGACATGCGCGACTTGTGTCCTAGCAGAACGTCTACCAGTGTTCGTGAGGCGCGCGAGAGTATAGTTCACTTCGCTGACTTTGTCGATGACAACATACGGTCCATCGTAGTTTGCCAGCAGCTTTTGACACAAACCGCGCTTCCTTGTGGGAGTCCAAAGCCAAACGAGATCACCAGGGTTATATGTAACAGGCCGATGTCGTGCGTCGTAGCGGGCTTTGGAGTTTTCTTGTGATGCCAAAGTCCGAAGACGCGCAAGTCTTCGAGCCTCTTCAGCGAGGCACAGCGTATCGGCGACCGTAGGATTGTCGTGGTGGTAAAAAGGGAGGACAGTGTCGAGCGTATACCGGGGCGGCCGAGCATATAGAAGGAAGAAGGGGCTGTAGCCGGTTGTCTCGTGCTTGGCGGTGTTGTATGCGTAAGTAATAAACGGTAGAACTTCATCCCAATTCTTGTGATCGGACGCAACATACATGGAAAGCATATTTGTGATCGTTCGATTAGTGCGCTCAGTGAGGCCGTTCGTTTGCGGATGATACGGCTTCGAGTGCCTGAGGTGCGAGTTACACAAACGCACAAGCTCTTCCACTATATCCGCCGTGAATTGACGTCCCCAGTCGCTTATGATAACACCAGGTGGCCCATGTCGTAGAACAATAGCGTGAAGTAAGAAAAGCGACACTTCGGTGGCAGTGCACACTAAACATTTTTACGCCCTTATGGGTGTGAATAGGGGTGCTTTCGGCATTTACACCCATGCCCACACCCTTCTAGCACCCTTTTCGGCCAAAGCACCCTATCACAAGGGTGGATACCACACATAAGGTGTGACTTTGCTCAAAGAAGGGTGTTAAATCGACGCCTGAAGGGTGTTGAACGTATTGATGCATAAATCTGAGTAACGTGTACACGTCCACGCATTAAGCAATGTGTGTATGTATTGCATTTTTAATGCGAAAGCGTTTCATGGCCTTTCAGGTAGGAAAGGTGGCGTTCTCCGCAACAACAATCCATACGGGACCCTGCTCATGCCAATCTTGTCATTTCCCTTGAAAGCATTCAGAACCGCGCCGCCCGCTTTATTCTCTCAAATTATTCACTTCATTCAAGCGTCACGTCCATGAAAAGAACACTAGGTGAACCTGATCTTTGGTTACGTCGCAAATACTTTCGTCTCTGTCTTTTTCATAGAATATGCTAATTTAACCCTTCTCGTAAAGAAAATCTTTTCACCACACCAAGTTCTCGTCTCGCATCGACCATCAAAACAAAATTGATGTGCCATTCTTCCTTTTTGCCAAGAACAGCCACTGAACGCAACCGCCTCCACAGTCTCAATTTGTGACACCACTAATTCAAGGTCGCCGTTCAAATTATCGTATGGTTTGATTTTCTATTTTTGCGCTGCATTGCAATTATTGCATATTTTCACCACTTCTTTCTGTTGTGCCTACTAGGCCTTCAATATATATAATAAATAAATAAAATGTGAAGTCATCACCGTCTTTTATGACGTCAGTAGTGATACAGAAGGTAGTAAATACAACAACGTTAAGTATGAGCAATTATGGGTAAATAATGTGAAATAATGTGAATAAGGGTGGAATAAATTGCATTAAGGTTCGTACAAACTATAGCACGGTGGATTACGGGAGATTAAGGTAGAATTGTGAAGAACACGTGACAATGTATGAACTAACGTATCATGGTCACGTGACAATTGCAAGTGTAGATGCGTGAAGCGATTAAGTTTTCCCATTCCTAAGTGACTGTCGATATTTCTTCAAGGATTGTGATGTTACTGGCATGACGGCCACTCCAAAAATGTATCATCCAGAAAAACAACGCCCTTTCACTTACAATTCCATTATCATTATTTTTCGTGCTCACAGGAATATTAACATGCAATTAAACACTTCTAGAAAAACTGCAGTAGCAGAGCGAAAACACGAGAGCAACTTGCGCAATTCTGCACTAATATTTCGGTGCCCTTAATAGCCCAACAAAAAGTGGTGAAATGGAAGAAGCTGTTTGGATACATTGCTGAACAAACAGGGACGTGCTGTTGGACGAGCCTCTGCTGTACAATGGCATCAACGTACAATTTGCATGGTGAATCCATAAAGAAGACTTATAGAGGCGAGATCACGTTGGAAGTTCTCAAACCCGAATTTCCACGTACCTTGCCTAATTCATTCAGAGGTTTACTAAGCTACTGATCTGCTTTCTAAGTGCACCCTCAAATACAGCTTGTAAGGCTGAGCCTATATATTAAGGGCTGGTGTCGTCAACGCTGTAATTTCTTATCCAGAGCATACGCACTTGCAAACGCAGTCTTCAGTCTCCTCATGAATGTTTAGGCGTCGCTGTCACACGACCAAGATGTGAGCGTCTTTATCGAGCCATGATATCGCTGAAACTACGCTGTGACCTCGCAAAGTTGCTTCGTTCGGACGCAGCGAATAATCTAATTGCACCAGCAGAAGAGCGCCGATCGTCTCGCTCACGGTCCCGATTTGTGTACTGTACCCTCAGTGATGCAGCACAGACTGCGCCCCCCACCCCAAAATAAAATGCCCGGCACAAAACGTAGTAGCAACTACCCGCCTCACCGCTCTAGTTAGAGACCACAACGAAGCAGCAGCAAACAGGCGGCCATGCGAGCAAGCAAACCTGTCAGAATAAACGTTCAATTTGCGCGGCCACCCCATGCCCAATGAAAAGTGACCGGAAGTGACGGCCGACGCTGTACCATCACTTCGGCGCGCAGCAGGACGGGAAGGCGGAAGCTGCGCCATCATGCTCGTTTTCGCGTGCGTTCGCGTCGCGCGCTGTGCGAAGTAATTTTAAACGTGTGATTAGTTTTGCGCGCGGGGTAGAAAAAGATGTGGCCCATGCTTTGTGTATTACTCGTGCCGCACTTCAAAGCAAAGCGTTCGTACGCACTGGAAGATGGATCCACGAAGGCTGAAACGAGAAGTTGCAACGTGCCGGTCGATAGTACTGGCATGATGGAAACTTTCAGGCAAGTGCCCGTTTATTTGGTATTTGTTTTGTTCGCTTTAGAATTATCTCACTGTGATCTCGTAGCATAATTCATAATTCGCTAATGTAAGAGCAAGAGCAGCTGCACTCCTACTAGGGCAAGTTAACTACCTCGATCCCGTCCCGTGTGACTAATGTTTGTCAAATTTACATCGGGCGTGGTGCGCCTGCATAGTTACGCTTTGTTTCTCAGCGCTTGAATGTTCATTGATGTGATTCTCTTGTGCGTTCAGCGCGGCTGCTTGTAATGCGGTCGTTCGCGCTTCAGTTAAATGTGGTCGACCACTTTTGCGTCGCGTAGAAAAGGACTGGCTTAGCCACCTTTCGAAGGAACCGGCGCGGTATTGGTTCTCCCTGATGCGGTCGCGTGCTGCTGTTGCTGCTTGCCGGACGCATTCAGCATTTTATCGGCTCGCTTTGTCTGTGCGTGTGCGCGTGCTCGCGCTCGGCTTGATTTGTGTGTGCGCTCAGCTCAGCTCGCTTTGTGTGTGCGTGCGTGCGTGCGTGCGCTCAGCTCAGCTCGCTTTGTGTGTGTGTGTGTGTGTGTGTGTGTGTGTGTGTGTGTGTGTGTGTGTGTGTGCGCGCGTGCGTTCAGTACATGCCGGTTTGTATGGGCCGGCGTGTTTGCGCGTGTCTAGTGCGTACGTGTTTTGTGAGTGTGTTGTCTGTGGGTCGATGTGTGTGCGTGCACGTGTTAGCGTGTCTGCCTGCATGCATGTATGTGTGCTTGTTTGTGTTCATCAATGTGCGCGTGCGCGCTTTTGTGTCTGCGCTTTGAGAGTGCGTATACTTGTGTGTGCGTGTGGATGCGTTTTGTGTGCGTGCGTATGTATTGCATGAGGCCGGTAGAGTTTTACTCGCAATAAAACTCTTCCGATTTGGTGCAGCGAGTGTTCCCGCCTGAAAGCCGAGTTTGGTTTCAAGCCACCCTGGACAACTGCTGTATGAGGCGCCGTTTCTCGGGAGGACCAGTGGGAAGGCGCCAAGTATACGCTTCGTCCTTTTTCCTCCCATGCCCTAATAAATCGATATCCTTGTTTTTTATTGTGAAAGGAACGTTACATCCAGAGCATAAATAAATGATTAGGAAATCTGGTAGTGTGTTTCGCCATTACAATAATTCCGATCTTAAAGACGTGGATTTCCCATTAGCCCACATTTCTTTTGATGCAGACAACCGCTGAAATTGTTAGCGGCAGGTTATTCGAGACGTTCTACGTATATAGCAATTGTCTTCAGGAGCTTTAATGAATATTGAAAATTTGAAGTGTTGTGCTTTAGAGGTATCATATATAAGCTTTAGGTATCCGGGTAATTTGCATGCCCTTCAAGAGCTGTCGCCTATAGCCCTATTGAAATTCGTAACTACAGTTTGGAGCACTGGGGAAGCTAGAAGGCTTGCCCTGGCTCTCGAGAAAGTGTTTAAGCTGGAGGTGTAGGTTGAGGAGTTTGGGGTTGGTAACACAAAGGATTTTTTATGCCTTAGCAGTAGGAGTGACACAGGATAAAAAAAAATGTATGTGTGTCAAGCACAGGAAGCTGCTCATGTGGTAGAAGCATGTGTGCGTGTGTGTGTGTGTGTGCGCGTGTGTGTGTGCGCCCATGCATGCGTGCGTGTGTGTGAATTCTCTCCTCAAAAGGGAGTATGTGTGTGAGCTATTTCATTGCTGGTCTGTTTGCCAAGAATTGGAAGAAAACACAATAATTAATTTAACTTGAAATAATAAACTTCAAAGCATACTGGCGTACTGGCGACAGCAGCATACAAGCATGCAGCTGTGTGACAATCTTAATGCATGACTGCAACATCTGGAAGGAGGCTTGCTTCTTCAGTAAGCAGCACAAAGTCCATATTCTTGGCTTTTCTCGTGCAAACCAAAACGAGGCTCATTGCCAATGATCTTGTCTTTTGCTCTAATAGCATTTGTTTATCTTGTACTTAGAGCGTTGTTTCTCGCAGGTCATGCAGATGGTAGCAGCGATTTCACAATGCCCAGCCTTGGCGCCCCCCATCAAGAGCAAGCCACTTGCTTTCGCCTTCAGACAGATGGTTAACGTCTTCTTGAAAGCGGTTGAGAAGACAACATTGTAAGTAGATATAGTTGTGTAGTGTAATATAATAAGTCAAGTTATAATTTAAAACTCGGGCTCCTTGGCCGCCTAAGCTTGATATGATGTGCAGTTGTCGGTGGTTGTAAATATTGCCGATGGTACAGTGCATACTGCAGGTATGACTGCTGATCCAAAGTATACATTTGCATTTTCTTGATGGTCTTTCATAATGAGGATTTTCTTTGTGCAAGAATATTCAGAGAATGCCGGGGCATTGTAGCATCATATTCTTTATTGTGCATTAACTGCTAATTTCGTATGACCTTCCTGCTACCAATTTATTTGCAGGAAAGGAATATTTGTTTACTCTCTGCAATGAGCTTGTTATTTGCTCATTGCATTACACTCTTCTACCTTTAATTTATTCCCATACAATTATCAAAACCTTAAAATTCCAGCTGTTTTTATTTTGAATACAATATCAAAATCAAAATGCACCGGATTGCAATCTAGACTGCACGGGATTTGAAGAAATTACAAGAAACCAGGACCTCTCGGGAGCGTTAAAAAAACGTTTCCGCAGGTAATGTGCCTAATTATACTGAGCTAGCTGCTCACGAAAATTGCAAGCATATTTCATTTCACATAGTTTTGCAGGATATAGCAGGCCTATCATAGTCTCTGAGCACAACCTTACCTCATTTGCATCATGAAAATGTCTCATGCTTAATTTGGGACAAGTTTTGAAAAATGAATGTATCATAATTTTGAAACTACACAAAGTATTGGTTGAGGCTAGACAGTTTTCAAACAACTTGACCATGTTGAACTTAGCCATTACAGACGGAAAAAAAACATGCACAGGAGCACTCATTCAATGAAATGTGATGCTTGTGGTTATTTTTCACATGCAAAATGTACTTTTAAGCGAGAGAGGGCAGGTAGCCAATTTACAACCATTGTGACTCATGCGGATAGTAGCAACACAGGATGAGAAATGGTTGTCTCTGAGGTTCATTGAATATGTGAAAAATCATATACAGTACCCTCCCCCCTATGAGGGGTAACCGTGCAATATGTTTTGGGCAAGAAAGACGATTGTTCTAGGAGACAAGAAATTTCGGGCTCTAGTTGAGAGGCTACAGAAAGAAGGACCATGTAAATAGTCACAGATTAACATAAGCTGCATCGGAGTGGCATCACAGTTTAGAGCATGAAGTGGGAGCATGAGGAAGGATCATAAGCTTAAATAAGGGAATACTACTTGTCAGTGCATTGCCAAGCTGACCCATTGAAAGAAGGGGGCGTGCTCTAAGAAAAATAGTTGACAACACATGCTAAGTTTTCGAGGAAAGTATGCCAAAATGCCCATTCTTACTAAATTAGTAAATAAGAAATACACTATAAATTTTAGGATTCAGAAAGTGTCTAATAAACCGCATTGGAGAGTTGGATATTGTTGGGCTGGATGCATGTATTGCAGGGCAAATGAGAATGCCAGTGGGGATTCCCTCATTTTCATTTTGTGTGCACTCTCTGTAAAACAGTTCTCTTTGTCTCCTAGTGTAATAATGTTGTGTAAAAACAGTCATTTTTAATGCCTTGTGCATTTCACTCTTAATGTGCAATATCCCGTAAGCTTCTCACCTGCAGTACTTATAAAGTGTAATGCAGATATATTGCAGATTTCATAATGTCAATTTTGTATTAAGGTAACATACACACTCTTGGACAAATGTCTGTTGTTGAGAGATGTCATTGGTAGTCTTTAAACTTTATTCACTCTTATTTTCTATGGTGAAAAGGCTACTGTGAATTTATGTTTTTGCTGCTGTATGTGCCTTGTGTTCACAATGACACAGTGGTTTAGCATTCACAGTAACATGCAATTCCTTAATTTGCAAAATAGAAACTTCTCCTACCTTTCACTTGTCTTGCCCAGTTGCCTGAGCGGTGCATTCTGCTCAGTCACATTAAGTTTGTTACTTTGAGGAGCTTGTGGCTTTATCAAATTTTCCGCAAAGTACATGTGTAATTGCACGGACTGAATTCTCATGATTCTCTTCTTATTTTGCTAATGCAGGCTGCAAGACTCTAGCAATGCCATGCGCTGCATTTATTGGTCAAGATGCTCAGAGAATGGAGTCCCTGCACCTCGTGGTTAACCGTGAACATTTCTTTTTCTTTTGGAAAGCTAAAGGCCATTTGCTGCATCACTTGCATTTTTGCAGCTCAGATGTGTACTATATTTTTCTAATTTTGAATCAATATTGGCTATTCAGTATAAAAAATGACGTACAGCGTGAAGGGCAAGGACTGCGAGAGACACGCTCCACTGACTTTCAACAATATTTTATTGCATTGCCACATCGTGTGTGTATACACAGAGGGGTCATGCGCAGAAAATGAAAGCCAGACACAAGGGGTGTTCTAACAGCAAGTCATTGTAAAAAGAACATGGTCACTTGAAAAAAAAAACATCACAATTTCTATCTGTTTAGATACAAAATTTCACTAGGGGTCAGCGTGATAGAGGGGGCACTAACGCACACACTACCCAGTTTTCTGGTGAAATCAGCTTCAATAATTTACCGGGTGAGCTGTGTCTTGCTAAAACTTCCGTATCTTAAAGAGGGGCATGCAGCCGCAGTCCCGGCAATGAATGCCCAAGTGGCCTTGAACAGTGTTATGGACGTTGTTAAAGTGCTCTCTTAAACGATCATTTAGGCGCCTGCCTATCTGTCCAATATATTTACTGCCTCAAAATGGGAATTTGGGAAACCACATTCGTTGCACACATCGCAAAACGTTTTCTGTGCTCGGCAGAGCAACAACTCTGACGTGATTTAGGCGCGTTTACACACTTATAGAGCCTTGCCAGCTTTTCCGGGGCTGAGAAAAGGACTGTGATTTCTGCAGGTCCCCTAATCTTTTTTAGCCTATGGGAGACATCATGAACATACGGTAGCACTGCAAACCTGTGTCTTTCAACCGGCTGGTTCCTTGACCGAGCGTGCTCATCATGTTTTGTGCACTTCAGAAGCTGTTCCGCTATGGCTGAAATTAAGGCCAAAGGGTAGCCAACCCAAGAAAGGCAATCAGCCTGTGCAGCAACGCTATGTTGCATCTCTTGTGAGCAAGATTTATTGAGGCTGTTAAGGAGGCAAAGCTTCACAATATCTCATTTGACTTTGTTGGACAGACAGGCAGGCGCCTAAACAATCATTTAGGAGAGCACGATAACAACGTCCATAACACTGTTCAAGGCCACTTCGGCATCCATTGCTGGGACTGCGGCTGCATGCCCCTCTTTGAAGGTACGGAAGCTTTAGTGAGACAGGTCATCCAGGAAACTATAGAAGCAGATTTCACTAGAAAACTGGTTAGTGTGTGCGTTAGTGACCCCTCTATCGTGCTGACCCCTAGTGAAGTCTTGTATCTCAACAGATAGAAATTCTAATGTTTATTTTTTTCAAAGGACCATGTTCTTAGTACAGTCACTTGCTGTTAGACACCCCTTGTGACTCATATTCTGCGCATGCCCGCTTTTGTGCAAATATACTCGATGTGGCAACGTAATTAAATATTGTTTGAAGTCAGCGCAGTCTGTCATCTCTCGCAGTTCTTGTCATTCAAGCTGTACGTAATTTTATCTCATTAATTGCAAACTATCCCAAGGAACTACCCTTGTTCAGTATAATTATAATGTTTGATATGACCATTTGCTGGCAAATGTTAACAGTGTGATATTTAACTTGAACTTTTGCATGACTGCCTATGCCTGTGTTCTTTTAGTAACCAGAGTATGGCTAATTTATTAAACCATATTTGCTAATTTGCATGCTCACATGCTATAGCATGCCTTAATCTTGAATTACTGCATGTAAGTGCAAATAATTTAGAAATTTACTATGTATTTTAAAACACTGTCCACATTTTGTGCTCAGCAAAATCGTTTAATCAACAGTGGTTTGTTTTTATCAGGCCTCCTGCTGCACTTTGCACCCAGGCACTAGTAGATGTGGAATATGCACTCTTTTGATTTATAGTAAGCAAAGAACCTATTTTCAAACTACATATTGTATATGTACCAGTGCCTTAGAGTTACAAAACAAAAATTTATAGAAACTGGTATTGTAGTTAGAAAAACCGCTACACAGCACCTTTAGCCCAGAGAACTCTCATTTCACAAAAGAGGACAAACTATGTAGGCGCTAAAAAATTCTACGTATTTTTTGTGCTCAAGTAATCTTGTTGGAAATAGAAAATTAGCAATAAGGCTCCTGGCATAAACCTCACTTAAAGCATGTCTATGCTTGGAAAGTATTCTTTCAGTCTGAAAAATGTTGGCCAGTTATGCTTTACATCGACTTTCCAAACTTTTCATAATGCTTTGCGATTACATTAGTGTACAAAATAACAGGTGTCTTTCTTGTGCGTTTGCTCTGCATTTCAATTGCTTCCCTAATTCACCTTTGCAATATGCCTTTTTTTAAGGCATCAAAACTTGAATTTTCGTTCACTGGAGCCTAATACTAAAAATTTATTCCTTTATGTGGCCCAAAACACTGCGAATCAACCCAGGCTCTTTCAGTGCCGCTATACATAGTTTCTTCTCTAATAACAGATTTGATCAATACATATATTTTAGGTACCTTTGTGGGGAATGTACATGTTCTTGTACTTACCGATGTGTTTGGTGATTGTGCATGATTATATTTCATGTGATTTATGTATATGTTGTACTCTGTATTGCAGCATGCAATAAATATATTTGCATTTTCTTGAAAATGCAGCATATATCTTACCAGTCTGTGTTGCATGTTATTTGGATATGGAAATCGTGATAACCTTGGTGTTGATATACATGCTCAAAAGTGTCCAAGTTTGCTAGGTTGTATTTGTGCAGCGAAGACAGGTTTTCCAATATACACCATGAATTACTAATATGTAATGTGATCCACACGTATAGGTGTTGTGTATGCCCATCGAAGCTTCAAGGCCGGCTGTTCGACAGTGCGTTTTGTAGCCGAACTTGAACCTTCTGGCACACGCAGTAGTTGCGCGTGGATCGCTGTACATAGTAGTAATTGAAGGTGTGTACTGCCGAATCTGCCTTCCATACACGCTAGAAATAAAAGGGTCTACACCCTTCCAACACCCACACAGATGGGTGTTAATTTGGATGAGCAGCCTTACACCCTAAATTTATTTTGCTGGACACCCTTCCTTTAGGGTGCTATAGTGGCACCCCAACTGTAGGGTGTAGACAACAGCACCCTTAGGGTGTTCGTCTGGCGACAAACTGATTTACACCCTTAAGGGTGTTAAAATGTTTAGTGTGTGGTTGATGGTATAGCCGCCGTCTCGCAATAGCGTGTGAAATAGTCGGCGCAGACAATTATCCAGCGGTTCCCCTTAGATGACTTTCGAAAAGGGCCTAACAGATCAATCCCAACTTGCCGAAAGGGTGAGCTGGAAGGCGGCACAGGCTGAAGGAAACCAGATGGGGCAGTGGTTGGGCGTTTCCGACGTTGGCACTGTATGCAGCTGGCGACACAAAACTCAACCGAATGTCACATCCGGGGCCAGTAAAAGCGTTCTTGAATGCGATAAAGTGTGCGCACAGTGCCTAAGTGCCCGGAGGTAGGGTCATCGTGCATAGCCTGAAGGATTGCTGGCCGGAGACGCTCCGGCACCACTAGAAGGAAGCGTGCACCCGTGCTTGAGTAGTTCCTTTTGTACGTCCAAGCGCGTCAAAGGGACGCGGGGATCAAGAAGAGAGGGGAAGAAGAGAACGCTTTGTCCGGCTGCGCAAAGTCAAACACTGACAGATGCTTAGAAAGCGTATCCACCAAGGTATGGCGCTCCCTTGTGCTGAGTGACTTGTTTATCATAGACAGAAGCTTTTTGTCTGAGACGTGGCGAAGGTCAGCAGGTTCACATGGCGAGTCTGTTAGTACGGCTACGGACGAAGACGTGTATTCTGTAAAGTAGGCGAGTTTCAAAGCGTCTGGAAGCAGGACGGGTTCTGCCGAGCAGTTGGCCGTCCACAAGCCAGCACGCCCGTTGCCGATTAGTAGCACACAATGAGGGACAAAAACTTTCTTCTTCACACAATTTAGATGCATTGGCTCTACGGAGGCATCGAAACTGTCTCGAACTTCACCGCGACATACAACCGGCACGCACACCGAGGTGGACGCAGGCACAACAGTATCTGCAGACACACAAAGTTCACCTTGACTGCAAGTCTCCTCTAAGAGCCCGGACGAAACATGGCTATCGACGCAAACTTCCCTCGTGCGACAATCAACGGTCGCACCACACTGCCGCAAAAAGTCGATGCCCAAAATCACTTCGTGCGTCGATCGGGGAATAACTACAAAGTCCGTCGCGAAAACTCCACCAGCCAGGGACACATCAGCGGTGCACACACAAACAGGGCGCAAAGACTCGCCGCTCACTCCACAAAACGTTGCAGCCTGGTTCCACGAAAATACAACTTTGCGCCTCAACCGACCTTTATAATCGAGGCTGATTACGGATACAGTTGCCCCGGTATCCACTAAAGCCATTGTAGGAACACCATCAACAAGTACATGCACTTTGTTGTTAATCATAGCAACTGCAGGGGGCATTTCTGTCGATAGCACGTGTCGAGCGAACTCACCCCCATCGGCCGCGCTAGCTAGTTTTCCCGTTGTGAAGGCGAGGCTGAGCGGCGCACTGGCGATGGAGATTGACGTAAACGCGGTGCACGAGAAGTTGGCGGTGGCGTCAAACTCCTGTCAGATGCCGGCGAGCGGCTCCGGAAGCTTCTCTGCCAGTAATCGTTGCCAGGAGGGACGCCAGATGACCAAGAGGTGGTGTATGGCCGTTGAGTTGTCCTCGTAGGAGGTGTGGTCCTTGTTGAAGACCCCGATCGACGATTCCACGTTGTTGGGCGACGATTGCAAAACCTCGCTATGTGGCCCGCGACACCACATTGAAAACATACCGGCAGATGCCTCGAATTGCGATGTTCTTCCATGTAGTCGCGCATGTTGCTGTCGACTGCATAGACAGCAGGTGGGTGACATTCATCATGGCTAGGCATCGGCTGCTGGGAGGCGTGCGTGTGGCATGGGCGTTGGTCGTAGTCATGACCTTGATAGCTCATGGTCCCTCTCGTTTGTGGGGTAGACCTATACTCGATGGACGCTGAGTGAACCGTGGGTTGCCATGATGTCGAAACGACCGTGTTTCTCATCTCGTGTGGTGAGTACGCACCAGTGATGCCGGGTGTGCAACGGTACATCTCTTCCTGATGGAGCAACTCTTCGCGAACAATCTGCCGTATAGTAGATGGAAAGTCAACACACGAGCTCGGGTCTACACTTGCCACCGTCGTGACATTAGCCAGGTGACCAAAATTCGGTATTATCCGTCGCATCTTCAGCGTCTCAAAGGTCCTGCAGTGGCGAATGACGTCAGACACGGAATCCAAGCTTTCTTTGCCGATGAAAAAATTGTAGACGTCTTCGGCTATCCCTTTCAACAAATGTCCAACTTTGTCCTCTTCAGACATTTGAGAGTTCACTATTTTGCACAGTTTCAGCACTTCTTCGATATAAGTCGTACAGGTCTCGCCGGGAATCTGAGCTCCTTGCGAAAGCGCCTGTTCGGCGCGTTTCTTTTTTGCGCTAGAGTCTCCAAACACGCTCTGAGCTCTTCTACGAAAAGCTCCCACGAAGTGAGCGTGTCTTCGTGATTCTCATACCAGACGAGTGCTGTGTCGGTAAGGGAAAACACAACATTTGACAACTGTGCGGTCGAGTTCCAACCGTTAGATCGGCTCACCCTTCGGTAGTTTGTGAGCCACTCGTCGACATCTTCTCCGGCTTTTCCTCCGAAAGTGAGTGGCACCCGGTAGTATTGCCACGGAACGCCAGGTGCTGGCCTTGAAGTCGCGTCAGAACCTTCGGGAATCTGGCAGGCGTATTCAGTCATGTCAGGTGATGGTGGCGGAAGTCCGGCAAGTCGACGGCTTCGGCGAAGTTGTAGCAGCGTAGGCTCCGTGGTTACGAGGTGTACCCCGCACCGTCCAACAATTTGTTACAAGCACGGGGAAAAGGGGTTTTTTTAGGCGTACGAGAGCAGGAACGGCAGGCTACGAACAACAGTCTTCGTTCTCTTCTTTCTTTCTCTTTTTGATCCACGCGTCCCTTTGACGCGCTTGGACGTAACAGTATTATCTTAAAACCTAGAGGTAACAACTCGCTATCTTGTATTTCTGGTCGTAGCCATGTTTCCCTAACAATAACTAAATGGGGAGCATAACTGGCTGGCACATGTTCTATATCGCTGGCTTTATTCGTGAGGCTTCGGGCATTTAGGTTTATAAGTAGAAAGACTGTTTTCTAGAAGACGGTATCGGTTCAATGGCGTATCCAGCTTTTCCAGACACGGGAGTTTAGTTCGCGTGAGTGCCACCACGGGGCGTACTAAACTTAAACTTTTCAAACTTCCCGCGGTGACGCGTGATGACGTCAACAAAGACAAAGAAAGTAACCAAAACCTATCGCTGCGCATTGAACTTCACCACAATGCTTGTCCCGCCGGCGTTATCAGTGTTCTTCACAAAGTGTAGCCGCTCATCGCCTGGAAATGACTTATCATCCTAAGAGCGTTTAGTCGCGACGAGCGATAATTGATTCTGGGCTTTTGATACGGTTTTCTCTTTTCCTTTTTTTTCTTTTCCCTTTTTTTTCTTTTTGATGCTATGGAGTAAACAAGCTAGGCTAACGGTCAGAAGCACTCCGTGGCAGCCTTTCTTCAGTGGGCACACATTCTTCACATCCAAACATCGCACAGCGTCTACGAAAGACACTTTCTTGGACGGCTTTGATTTTGACCTATCGCTTTCATTAGGGTGCCCCCAAATATTTCGCTAGCAACTTTGCTATCCGCACTCATGGGCTACCGCCGCAGCTACAATTCGAGATGTGCTTAAGTATTAGGACATATACATGGATATGTTGGTTTTGCGCCTACACGCAAATGTCACGACACAAGAATTGAGCAAACTGTCTCTGTGTCATCGCAGGGTGTGAGACCGGGCTAGTTGATATTCCGTGCTGAAGTGACTAGCGCAAGAGTGGACACGAGACACTAAAAAGGCGACAAAGAGAAGCGCAAGCTTCCAACTTCCAGTTAGAAGCTTGTGCTTGTCCTTGTCGCCTTTTTAGTGTCCGGTGTCCATTCTTGCGCTAGTCACTTCAGTCTGTGTCGTCGTCTGTTAGCATGCTATGGCCGAAGCTGCTCGCAATATTACGTCACATTTAATTGTCACCAGGTCAAGTACACCCTTGGATATGATATATACAGTTCTTGCAGTTAGTTTCCAAAGTAATCTCCTATGACGGTTATCCACGTGCGTGGAGAAAGACCGCTATTTAAGATTATTGTGCAGTAATATATGAGGGATTGTATATTCTCCATCTTATCTACCATGTTGCCGTTCCGCTTTTATAATATCGCCGCAATGTAAACTATCAGGTATCGGACGCCATCAAGGCTACCCACCATACTCAAAGACCTCCCGTACAACTCCTGACGACACTTGTATCCAAGAGTTGTACGACTGCTAACGACATCCTTAGCGTATGATACATAACACATAAAGGGGTTTTACGTGCCAAAACCGCAATCTCATTATGAACACGCCGTAGTTGGGGATTCATGAATAAGTTAGACCTCTTGGGGTTCCTTAACGTGCGCCTAACCCTAAGTACATGGGTGTTTTCGCATTTCACACCCATATAAGCACGGCTGCTGTGGCTGGTATTCGATCCCGATACCTCGTGATTAGCAGCCCAACCCAATAAAAACTAAGCAACTTTGGAGGGGAACGATTGTTGACAGTTGGAGGAAGGTGACAACCAGGGGGCACGTGAGACAACTCGCTCCTATCCTCATTCCTCGAGAATCGGTACCAGCCGTCAAAGAATGACACGGTAGAATGCACTGTATTTAATGTGATGGATTCCGCGTCCAATATTTCAGACACGAATGACACTGTAACGACTGACGACCAGGCATCTCGCTAATACGTGCAGTGGCCTGACAGCTGCCGGGCGCTGGCGTTGGCCACAGGGTCTACGTAATTTACCTCTCTTCAACACTTGCCGACATTCTCGCCTTATTTCCCACCATCGCGTTTCAACTGAACTGCTTCAATTTTGCCACCCTATCAACGTTATGGTTTCTTAATTTCAGGTCATCTTTTGTATTTGGGCTAATGCTTTCCTGAGATTCCTAAGTTACGTTCAACGGCTTTGATTTAATGTGTTCCTCTTCTACGTATTGGGTTCTGCCCCGGATGTACGCGGTTATCCATTTCACTATTTTCGCGTTTATTCCCATATTAGTCAGTTTGACAATCAATTCTCCATGTACTACTCTGTCGAATGCTTTCGACAGATCAAGACAGATGGCATCTATCTGTTTCTTATTGTTTAATGCACTGTCAAAGTCATGGATTGTTCCAAGAAGCTGTGTTGTTGTGGAAAGGCGCTGTCGGCCCTTACAAAAATGACTTTAGACTGTCTATAGAAATTCTATAGACTTCTTATAGACGACCTTTCCTTTCTATAGATTTAGACTTTTGTTGATACAAAGTCTGTAGACTGTCTATAGATGAAAGTCGATAAAGTTTCTATTTCTTTTTGTCTATACGCAGTCTATAGACGGTCTATAGAAAAAAGTCGATAAGGTGTTTGCTCTTTTTTGCCTACTTCCCCTCTATGGACTACCTATAGACGAAAGTCGATACAGCTTCTATCTATTTTTCTCCATACTTTATCTATAGACTTTCTATAGACGAAAGTCGATAAAGTTTCTATTTCTTTTGTCTACTCGCAGTCTATAGACAGTTTATATAAAAAAGTCGATAAGGAGTTTGTTTCTTTATTGTATCCTTCCCCTCTATGGACTACCTATAGACAAAAGTGGATTACGGTCTCTATCTATTTTTGTCCATACTTTGTCTATAAAATTACATTAAATTATGGGGTTTTACGTGCCAAAACCACTTTCTGATTATGAGGCACGCCGTAGTGGAGGATTCCGGAAATTTCGACCACCTGGGGTTCTTTAACGTGCACCTAAATCTAAGTACACCGGTGTTTTCGCATTTCGCCCCCATCGAAATGCGGCCGCCGTGGCCGGGATTCAATCCCGCGACCTCGTGCTCAGCAGCCTAACACCATAGCCACTGAGCAACCACGGCGGCTATACTTTGTCTATAGACTTTCTATAGACGAAAGTCGATAAGGTTTCTATTTCTTTTTGTCTACTCGCAGTCTATAGACAGTCTACAGAAAAAAGTCGATAAGGTGTTTTTTTTTATCCTTCCCCTCTATGGACTACCTATAGACGAAAGTGGATACGGTCTCTATCTATTTTTGTCCATACTTTGTCTACAGACTTTCTAAAGACGAAAGTCGATAAGGTTTCTATTTGTTTTCGTCTACTCGTAGATTATGGACGGTCTATAGAAAAAAGTCGATAAGGTGGTTGTTTCTTTTTTGTCTGCTTCCCCTCTATATCGAAAGCAGATACAGTCTCTATTTATTTTTGTCCATACTCTGTCTATAGACTCTCTATATTAGACAGTTAATAATAATACTCGGCTAAGGTTTCTATTTCTTTTTCTCTCCTGGTGTATTGAATGTCTATATAAGAAAGTCGATAATATGTAATGCCGAGTTCCCATACTCCCCGCCCTCTGCGAAGGCGATGATATGGCACTGGTTCATGCGCGACCGGCACCGCGTGCAACCCCGGCGCGGCGGGCACACCGTGCAGACTGCTAGTCGTCATTCGGTGCAGTTGCACCGAGCGAGGATCGCGGCGGAACAGGCAACGTCCGAGTCACAAAGGTCTTCCAGGCACCCGAAGGCCCTAATCCTGGCTGCTTCCCGGACGTACACTTCGCGAGACCAGCTGGTGAAGGTCAGATAGTGATGATGTGGCAAAGGTGGTGAATAAGTCGCGAAAGCCGGCAGACCAGGTGGTGAATTCACCACCTGGTCTGCCTCTGAGTTGTCGTGGTATTGCATGTCTATAGATTAACAATAGACAAACATCGTTAATCTGGGCCCAACCCGTGTACGCTGTAACCAAGCGCAGGTACCGGTGGATAATACGTAGCTGCGTTTGATATAAGCCACTGAAGTTGTATACTGCTGAGATTGCTGTAGAGCCTATTTGTAGACATTAGTATACACATAGTGTATACCTGCGCATTTGTTGACCACATGATATGATCTACGTAGTCGGTCTCGGCAATCCCAAGACAGTCTTCACAGTTGTCGCATCACTTTTGCGGCAGTAGAATAAAGGAAGCAAAACGCCGATCCAATTGTTATAATAGTTGTTATGAACGCCAGCTTCAGCTACAAGTGGATTCCAAACAGGCATCGAGCTAACAGCAAGGACACTCGTAATGTTTGTAGCTGACAACGCGGACTTTGTGAATGTGCGATGAACCGATGTCGCGCATGTGGTGTTCGCGTTGTGTGTCGTCCGATTCTCGGATACTTTTCACATTTTCTTCATACCTCGGCTGCGTCACTAACATAGGGCGGTTTTTTGTTGACTGATATCCTGCACTATAAACCCATCAAAGTTTCTCATTCACTTAAAATAGGTGCCAAATTATCAGAGCCCACCCAGTATTTCGCCGGCGGTATGCCTGGGCAGCCACGCATATGAGTACCTCAATGCTGTACTGATTGCTTTGACCTATCACCGGAACAGAAAATTAGCACTAACATACGTGCGGGCATCACATTTGGTGCTACGCTGGAAGACATGCTACAAGTACGCTGTATTACTAATCGACGCTGGCAATAATTCGTCTGAAACCTTTGAAGGGCCCTGTAATGGCTTTTACAAACAGCGCATTCAAGTTAGCATTCCAGTCTCATACGATACGATAGCCCACAGCGTTTGTCATACAACCTGCCAGCGCATTTCCTTCGTCCACGAAAAAAGATGAATAATGGTGATAAAGATGAATAAGCCACCCGTTCCGGCGCGCATGGCGCGCAGAGAGAGAGCGAAAAAAAATGAAGGAGGAAAAGGCGATCACACTCCTCCGAGCGCGCGCGCTCTCGCGCGCGGAGCTCCTGCGCATGCGCGGAGATCTTGCGCATGCGCGGCGGTGCGCCATCTCAACGAGTGCGCCAGGCACGTATACGGTTGTACCGGTGTGCGGTGTCCGCCTGAACGTTGGTGTCTGTGTATGCGTGTCATCTTTGTAGCATCACACGTCAACTACAATGAACGGTAAGCTTTAGCAAAGATGTTTTGCGTCAATAGCTCATGATTATGTGAGCGCATTTCGTAGCGCGAAGCGGCTGCATGTAGCGCAGGCGACTCGGGTATAGTCAGGCCCGTACACTCTCAAGTTCAACTAATGGCCACAGAGGGCGAAAAAATCGACCACGCGCCGCTGCTAACAAAGCCGACCTAGTAGCATCACCTCGGGATGCGTTCGTTAGTTCCAACATTTCCCGGTAGAGGCGTCGTAATAAGCGCAATTTTATCTTACAAACTTTCTCTTACAATTACCGAAGCATTTTCTTTTAGATAATAACAGGGCAAAATTATCATTGCTAATTAGATATTGTACTCTTTGTTAGTAAGTTTATTGTTTCTTCGCCATTATGAACGCAAATAGCGTTCAGCATCATCGATCTTTCAGGTGACCTCTGGCCTGGATTTAAAATTTTTACCGGTATTTCTGAGTGCACGGCGGCACGGATTCATTCGTTCGTACACTCAAGACTGGTTGCTTCTTTGTTTCTAAAACTAGTTTCTTGCGCTTCTATGTAACTTGGGGTGAAGTTACGTGTTTGCAAGCGGACATGTAAGCCCGGCAGTTGGGTTTCGGTCGTGAGCCATTCGGAACAGGTCTGCATCGAAACGGGAGCTGGATTTTGCTGCGGCTGACAACGGCAATAACGGTGAGTCGTTTAACACCGCTGCTTCAATCGTTATATAATATCCGTCTCATTACCTTCCAGGCGGGCACAAGTTAACGAACTAGATCCTGCATTACATATGGGCAGTGAGGATCTCAGTTGCTGTTTCCTAAATAAACATTTACTTGCGAGGCTGTCGTTTGGTTTACACACACAACCAGGAAAGAAAGAGCGATATCGGAACGCGCGTCTCATTTTTCATGTTATTGTAGCCGTGGTTGTAGGTGACTGAGTAGCCTTATCAATATACAGATTAAACTTTTTTTCGAGTCGGCCGGCAACGTCTTTCGTCCACAAAACCGAATAATCCTTTGGTAAAATGAAGTGAAAGTACAGAATTTAATGTATTAAACAGTTGCAAGCATGATAATTCACCCATATTTCGTACTTGTTGGTTCCAAATGTTCTTGCTGTTCAGATTGGTTTACCGTAGGACATTTATTTTTGCAGTAGTGAAGTGGTGCATCACGTTCGTGGAGAAAAATAATGCATCAGTTCTAATAGCTTCATCACCTTCATGCATTTGCTTGAGTAACTAGCAGTGTGATCACTTCTAGAGCATAAATGAACCCACAAATGTTCTCATTTGTGATCTTAATAGTACTTGCGCTGTTGACATGCATTGTAGTTAGGCAGACATCAATTTTATGGGCAATAGCAATATTTATTTAACATGCTGCTTAAGCACCCTAGAATAGACAGTGTACATTTGCATGTGTTCTGTAGTCGCAAATCATTACAACATATATGTCACACCTTTTTGCATTTCATATTGCAAAACTTTGCTTTTTCGATTTCTGATTCAGTCAAAATTTCTGTTCCAGACATGCAGTAATGAGGACGGCACCAGTATAAAGCAACACACTCCACGCACTAAACAGAAGCTGCTGCCTGCTACGACAAGGTCATTGTGTGGACATTGGCTACTACTACAAGGTAAACAACATATGGTTCAGAAATAAATATGTTTGATCTATGCTGTATTCGCTTGCTGTTTGCAGCAGATATGAATGTTTGTTCATATATATGGTTCAGTATAATTGGTTCGAACATATAAAACCCACATAAATTTGGCTAATCTGTGCTGTATCTCACGTGTCACCGTTTTGCCCCAACAGAGTCTATGCCAAGCACATCTTGGTCATCACAGGAGCTCCTATCTGCACCAACAGGAAGGGGCTGGAGCCGAATTTGCAAGGCTTTTACACCAAGAACAAAGAAGCACATGCACAAGAATATGGATGAGATATCAAGTCTGCAAAGGACTGTGTTAAGACTGCAAAGAGCTTCAGCCACCATTCCACCAGCACGGACATTTGGCTGAGTCATCCAAGTAACTCAAAAAGGACTTTCTAGAAATTCTTCGTCTTCAGATGCACCTGCAACATCTGACCAAGCGCGGACGACGCTGGCCAAAAGATTGAGTTTCATCAGTTCGTCCTTAATCAGCTTCCAAGCCATGTTAATTCCGTTTGTGCGAAGTGTAATTTTTCTTCTATAAATGCAAGCTTTCTCATTGCCCATTTTTGTTAGAGGTTATTCATCCTCATCCAAATATAAAGGTCAACCTTTATATTTGGATATTTCGCTGATACTTAATACCAGTCACTGTCTAGCAGCCTAACATATCTGTAGCAGTATCTTCTAGTGTATGTTGTCATGCGCAATTACTCTCCTGAAATAGCTGATGCAGCATCGGCATGCGTCTTGCATTAACCTATGCACATGTGCTATGCACCATTTTACTTTTCTTGGTGTTTTTAGCCTTCAATGCTTGCAGAGCAGAGTGGCTTCTCTCTTGAATGCAAGCTTTCTCATTTTCCATATTCCTAGTCTCGTTGATGATTGCTCCTCTTCCTTGATAGCCTGGGTCTTTGTGCAAGCTACAGTGAAGTGATTGATTGCAAAATCTGGTTTTGCTGCCACACTTGGTTGTGGTAACTGTGTTACAGATGTGGGGGCCTGGTCAGTTGCATTGGTAAGCAGTCCCTCGAGGTAAGCATTTGCTCCTGCAGTCCGCAAAGCGACATAGACTCCCAGTATACACACACCGTAACTGGTGCGCCCCGTTCGTTCTGGCCTGCTGCAGCCATGGGCAAATTGTTCTTGTGGCCTACCTCGGCCATGATTTGCTCAAAACGGAGACCAGCATATGTGCTTACATGGTTCGAAGTGTATGAAGTTGATAGCCGTATGGGTGGAAAGGCCCGCAAGAATGGCTGCCGAAGGTGATGCCCACAAAAGCGACTTGTCCACATTGCGACAAAGTGGGACACAAAGTGTGAGCCACACATAGCGGCCCCCGAAAGAAAATAAATGTGCAGGTTGGAAAGGAGTTAACGCTAAAATGCCGGGTAGTCCATGTCGCTGTGTTGGTTGCGGCAGCAGATGCCTGCGTCACCTGATTGCTTCGCAATGGAAGTTGCGCACCTTCAACGGCAACTGTTGGTTCAAACAGGTGCAAGGCTCTGTCCAATCTGTTTGTACCGCAGGTTGTCGCTCGTTACCAGACCACCACATGTGACAAAGGCAAGCATTATGCCTGTAAGATGGTTCGTAGCCAATGTATAATGTATTGTCTGAACCTCAAGCGGTGACTGATTGCCGTTTAATTTTGCTGTTATGTCACTTGGTTACGGTCGCAGTTTTATGTTTTTCGAATATTGCTGCCTGGTCGGTTGCACTGGGAAGCAGCCTCTCGAAGTAAGAATTTGATCCTGCAGTCTGCACAGCGACATAGACTCCCAATTTACGCACACCGTGATTCGTGCTCCCCGTTCACCCTTTCCTGCTGCAGCCATGGGCAAATTGTGCCTCTGGCCTTTCTCGGCCGCGATTAGGCATGAACGGAGACCAGCATAAGTGCTTACATGGTCGGACGTGTATGAAGTTGGGTGGAAAGGCCCGCAAAAGTGGCCGATGAAGGTGATGCCCACGAAAGCGACTTGTCCATATTGAGACAATGTGGGACACCAAGTGTGAGCCACACATTAGCGGCCTCCAAAAGAAAAGAAACATGCAGGCTGGAAAGGAGTCAATGCTAAAATGATGGGTAGTCCATGTCGCTGTGTAGGCTGCGGCAGCAGATGCCTGCGTCACCCGACTGCTTTGCACTGCAAGTTGCTCATCTTTAACAGCGACTGTCGCCGCAAACAGGTGGGACACTCTGTCCAATCTGTTTCTGCTGCTGGTTGTTGCTCGTTAGTAGACCACCACGTGCGACGAAGTCGGGCACTACGCCTGTAGGTAGGCAGCTCAATGTACCCTAAGAGACCCGTGTATGTGAATGCTCACTGTTGCCATATGGTTCGTCGCCAATGTATGATGTATTGTCTGAACCTAATGCGGTGACTGATTGCTGTTTAATTTTGCTGTTATGTCACTTGATTATGGTCGCAGTGTTATGTTTTTCGAATATTGCGGCCTGGTCGGTTGAACTGGGAAGCAGCCTCTCGAAGTAAGAATTTGATCCTGCAGTCTGCACAGCGACATAGACTCCCAATTTACGCACACCGTGTTTCGTGCTCCCCATTCACCCTTTCCTGCTGCAGCAATGGGCAAATTGTGCCTCTGGCCTTTCTCGGCCGCGATTAGGCATGAACGGAGACCAGCATAAGTGCTTACATGGTCGGACCTGTATGAAGTTGGGTGGAAAGGCCCGCAAAAGTGGCTGATGAAGGTGATGCCCACGAAAGCGACTTGTCCATATTGAGACAATGTGGGACACCAAGTGTGAGCCACACATTAGCGGCCTCCAAAAGAAAGAAACATGCAGGCTGGAAAGGTGTCAATGCTAAAATGATGGGTAGTCCATGTCACTGTGTAGGCTGCGGCAGCAGATGCCTGCGTCACCCAACTGCTTTGCACTGCAAGTTGCTCATCTTTAACAGCGACTGTCGCCGCAAACAGGTGGGACACTCTGTCCAATCTGTTTCTGCTGCTGGTTGTTGCTCGTTAGTAGACCACCACGTGCGACGAAGTCGGGCACTACGCCTGTAGGTAGGCAGCTCAATGTACCCTAAGAGACCCGTGTATGTGAATGCTCACTGTTGCCATATAGTTCGTCGCCAATGTATAACGTATTGTCTGAACCTCATGCGGTGACTGATTGCTGTTTAATTTTGCTGTTATGTCACTTGGTTGTGGTCGCAGTGTTATGTTTTTAGAATATTGCGGCCTGGTCGGTTGCACTGGGAAGCAGTCTCTCGAAGTAAGCATTCGCTCCTGCAGCCTGCACAGCGACATAGACTCCCAATTTTCATGCACCGTGATTCGTGCTCCCCGTTCGCGCTTTCCTGCTGCAGCAGTGGGCATATTGTGCCTCTGGCCTTTCTCGGCCGCGATTAAGCATGAACGGAGACCAGCATACGCGCTTACATAGTCCGATGCGTATGAAGTTGATAGCTACATGGGTGGAAAGGCCCGCAAAAGTAGCTGATGGAGGCGATGCCCACGAAAGCGACTTGTCCATAGCGAGACAATGTGAGACACCAAGTGTGAGCCACACATTAGCGGCCCTCGAAAGAAAAGAAACGTGCAGGTTGGAAAGGAGTGAACGGCTAAAATCTGGGGTAGCCCATGTCGCTGTGTAGGCTGCGGCAGCAGATGCCTGCGTCTCCCGATTGCTTCGCAATGCAATTTGGGCATTTTTAACGGCGACTGTCGCTGCAAATAAGTGGCACACTCTGTCTAATATGTTTCCGCTGCTGGTTCTTGCTCGTTAACCTGACCACCACGTGCGACGACGACGGTGAGCCGTTTACGAGCTCGCGTCAATGATTCCAGCGTATCTCGACATGCAAATTTTATTTCTGCTATTGCACGAGAATGTACACTGCTTGTCTTCTGCCAATAAAGTCGCGCGTTCTGTTCACTCACTTGTGGCTTGTTTGTATGGGCGTCAGTAGAGGCTCTTGGCAATTAGAACGCACCAGCTAAGCGGCAGCGAAGGCATTGAGGCATGCCGCATAGCCTGCAGGGCAAGCACGGCACGTACCAGCGTACGCGACCGGCAAAAAACGGCCATATTGAATTTTGCGCTAAAAAAAAAGTTTGCACTTCCGCTTCCGGATTGAGCAACGTCATCTGGCGTCCCCGAAAGTTAGTTCCATGCGCTGCCGCTGCTTATTTTCGAACCACTGCCAAAGGTACAGTTTCCCTTCTCTAAAATTGTTCTTTATTCTATGGTATAGTGTCGGTTTGTCGTTGACATGGTTTCATAACGCGCTCTTGTTCTCGCTTCTACTATACGGAATGTTTTACGGCGAGCGATCGCTCGGGCTTGTTGATTTTCGCATAATAGTTTAGGTGCGTAAAGAAGGAAGCTACACCATGTTTTAACTTGATATTGAGCTACCACTAAGCGGATTGTGTATGTTGGGCAGCCAGTGTGGTCGATCTCATTTCGTGGCGCTTGATCCGGCCGCGATGAATGCTGCGCCGCATGTGTAGTGAAATTCTCGTGACAAGCTTTACGTATATATCTCGAAATTGTGTTAGCATCAAGAATGTTCTGACAGACACGTATAGTTAAATAACTGCTAACGTACTCGGATGAAAGGACGTGTTTGCGGGGCATGCATCAGCAGTGTGTGCACTGCCGTTTTCGCATTGTTTAAAGGTAGCAGTATTTTTAAGGTTTCTGGCAACCAATCTAAATAATTTTGGGAAGTTACCGCAAGCAAAACACGAGACTTGAAGAAATGTCAAGCGAAAATCTCTAGATTCACCCAATCTATTTATATGCAACCACAAACGCTTTTGGAGCATGAAACCTGCGATAAGCTCAGTCACTCGCAGCTTCGCAACTTAGCCGAAAAAATTGGAGCACAATAAATTAGTCGCTCCGGGAAGCACCTTTACACGTTTCAGACTGAAGGCATTGCGTTTGACGGTAGTTGGAAGATTTGTTTTTTGTCTCTTTTTTAAACAGTTTAGCAGCAGAAGTTATCTTTCGAGCTATATGAAAAGCGTTAAGCGCCTTTCGATGCTTCGGGGTTATGCAGTTTACGTGCTCTTAATCTCTAGGCAGCTGCTGGCGCAGATTCGCATTGTGCCAGTCGTGCACGGTATGAAGCCCTTGTCGTGCGCAATAAGTGTTCCGGTTTTCATTACTGTTGCATGTAGTGCCGTCGTCTTGGACAGACTGCATACTATATGCGCTGTACAAAAGAAAAAAGAGCCAGATTATCAATTTGGTGGTCTTTTCTTAGTAGATAACGCACAGATTATTCAAATAATTCAGTGGACATTGCATTTGTTCTACCCTTATTAACACACCTAAGAGATCGTAACATGTTTTTGTTGATAAGTAACCTGATCAGTACGCCCCCATTCATGTGCATTCTACTGGAAGTGTGGCAAATGTATTCATCTCGAAGTATGAGAAAAGAGACAATGCAGACTGTTCTAAGCGGAAATAAATTGCAAATGTTAACGTGATTGTTCAAAACTGCAGTCAGTATGCTGAGCATGTTCGATCGGCACGGGCACATTGCATTAACACCTGAAAATGTGCACAGTCCAGCAGGGTATTTTTGTTTCAACAATTATTATTATAGGAATCGTTTGGGATTCTCACATTTCTTTTATTTTGATAAGTACACTGTGTGTCACATGAACCTGTCTTGAAACGTACCGTTGCTAACACCGGCGACCATTATGGTTGTCTAACTGCTTATCATACTGTAATATAACGAAACATCATAATGGTACTGATTAATATTGCCATGTAGTCTTTAGTCATAGGTAAACAAAGTTAACTAGAGGCATAAGTGGTGAGAGCAAATTATATAGAAAACTACTATTGAACCGTAAAAATAACTCATTGTATAGTTTTCCCTCACATTGTTGCATTTGTTTTACGCGTGTCTCTGTGTCTTCCGTGCTGTACTCGTGTGGCCATCAATTACGAACTTGGCGAAGCCCTTGTCAGCTTTATTAAACAAGGGATTCAAGTCAGTTGCATGTAATACTACATGTTAAGTGACTGACGTGTTATTCGTTTTATCTAAACATTATGGACTGGCACTACTTGGCAAGCATTAAACCATAGTATTTTTTATTGCACTTAAGCTGCAGGCGTCATAGATTGCCAGAAAATGTTCATGAAAACAGCCAGGAAAGGCTTGGAAAAAGATCGGGAAACTTTAAATTGGCCACATAGGTATGCTGTCTTGTTACATGTCAAAGTTTCCAGAGAGTCTCTGTGTTAAATATATTTTTAAAACGTTTCACTTCATAAAATTGAGGGAAATTGGTTCTATTTATTGAAAAAAAAGAAAGTCAAGCAGACTGACAAGGCATTTCTTACTCAATATGTTTTTTTTTGCGTTAACTAAACGTCCTGAACCTCGATAGCCTAGAAAAAATTTTCATCTTTCAAAACACCTTAAATAATTTACTGTGATAGAATTCATTCGAACTATACTATCAGTTCTGTTTCCTAGGAGGTGCATATCTGTCGTGCCATGACACAAAGTGCTCGTGTGGTATTTCGGGTGCTCATGTGGTATACCTAACTTGGAAACCTGTTAGCATGCCCAAGAGGCCTCACTACCTGCAAGAAATTAAGGTACCATATCAATACAATCAACCCATCTGCCATCTGTTGAAGTTATGGCCAATGACCCATTCATTTAAAAGTATGAGAAATACATTTCAATGTGTACTAAGCAAAATAAATTACAATCTTAGGCATGATACTGGGAATATTCCAGTCACGTCTTCTGAAAACATCCCTCTGCACGGGCATACTTAACTACCAGCCAAAAAAACTGTACAGACAGCCCAACTGGGTAACGTTTCCGCAATAATATAGGGACCATTTGGGATAAGTACATTAATGCATCATATATGAACTTGTCATAAAAGGGAACATACTGTTGCTGACACGAGCAGCAGTTGTGACTGTTTAATTGTTCACCATACCATGCAATAGAACATTGCATAAAGGTACTGAATTGTATTGACAAGCAGCCATTAGTCATAGTTAAACCGCATTAAGTATTGACTTAGATGGTTTGAGTAAATATATTCAGCTGCTTAATGAACATACAAAGAATACACATCTGTTATTTTTGCCTCATATTGCTGCATGTACTTATTTGCAGCATACACCTGCAGCACCTTTGGGACTAATGACACAAAGGTCAAGGCCAGCCTGGCGACCATGCTTGCCAAGGAGTAGTGTAAATATTTAATCTGTTTCCATAATAGCATAAGACAAGAATTTAAGGAATTCATGTATTATATCGAGCAATAAAAACGGTTAATGCATTGCCGGTGCATTTGTTTTATTTTTTGCACTGCATGATTCAGCACTATATAAATTCTTTCTGTTTATGCAACATATATGAAAGTACAGCTGGTTCAGGAGCTTTATTAATCTACTAACGGTAATGCATAAGTGCAGATGAAAAGGAACAGGTGCACATGCATAATATCTGCATTCCATGCATTTCCATGCATTTCATATCTATAAAATGAAATGAAATACATTCAAAACGTTTTGCTACCGCATGTAATGAAAAATGTAAACTAACTTGTAGATAGCCGCTATGGAGTTATGGCCTTATACACTCTTTGTAGACTTGTCTATAAAATGTCTGTGTCTATGGAGTGTCTATAAATTAATGAAAATGCATGTTTGTTGGCAAGTGTATGCAGAATGTCATAGAAAAAAGTGTATTGGATTATAAAGTTCTGTTTTTGTAGACTGAAGTCTATAGAATGTCTATAGTATATATACATTTGTCTGTAGACATTCCATAGACTACAGTCTACAAAAGTAGAACTGTAAGCCTATACACTTGCCCATAGACATTATGCAGACAACTCTCTACAAACATGAATTTTAATTAATCCATAGACATTCTAGACTCAGACTTTTTATAGACTAGTCCATAAAAAGTGTATGGCCATAAGTCTATAGACGTTCTATAGACAGTCTATAGACTCAGACTTCTTATAGACTAGTCTATAAAAAGTGTATGGCCATAAGTCTATCGAAAGTTTATAGACAATCTATAGACTCAGACTTTTTATAGACTAGTCTATAAAAAGTGTATGGCCATAAGTCTACAGACAGTCTATAGACAGTGTATAGACAGTCTATAGACTCAGACTTTTTATAGACTAGTCTATAAAAAGTGTGCGGCCATAAGTCTATAGACTGTCTATAGACTAGTCTAAAGAAATGTCTATAGACAGTCTCTAAACTCAGACTTTTTATAGACCAGTCTATAAAAAGTGTGCGGCCATAAATCTATAGACTGTCTATAGACCAGTCTAAAGAAATGTCTACAGACAGTCTATAGACTTCATAGACAAATGTCTATGGACTGTCTATTGACTTTCTATAAAAATTTTTGTAAAGGGGTATCCGTGTTGGTTGGGAAAAATGAGTTCGCATTTTCAATGTACGTGTAAATGGACTTGTCTACAACATGTTCTAGGAGCTTGCCGCAAACGCAGGTCAGCGATAGTGGACGATAATTTTCAATTATCTGTCTATCTCCAGATTTGTGCACAGGTATAACCTTTGCCGTAAGCCAGTCATCAGGGACTCGGCCTTCCGCAAGTGACACGTCAAACATAATTTTTGAGTAATGCGCAACCCATTCCGCATACCTGCGCAGAAATGCGTTGGGTATGTCATCGGGGCCTACGGATTTTTTTACGTCAATGTTTACTAGAAGAACTACAATTCCATCATACGAGATTTCAACGTCTGACATGTCTTCCGAGCGAAGCGATGGGGAGAGTATGAATTCAGTACTGGATTCTGATGGAGCAGAAAACACAGACTGGAAGAAGTCATTTTAAGAAGAAGCAATGACTCCAGGATCAGTAACTACGGCGTTATCAATTACAATGCTATGCGACTCGTTGTCCTTTTTCGACATGTGACGCCAAAATTTATTGGGAGACGACCTCATGAAATCTGTCAATGTTTCTTGGTAATATTTACTTTTGGCTTCAGTAATCATAGAATGCAGTTGTGCAGACAACTCAGTTATTTTTGCGTGGTCTTTGGTTACTTTCCGTCTCTGGCGGCTTATTCGACGTTCAGGTTGGATGATTTCCCTGTTGATCCAAGGGTTCCGTTTAGTTTTCTTTCTTTTACGATCCGGCACAAATTTGCAAATACAATGGAAAATAATATCCTTGAACGATTGCCACATGGTGTTGATATCACTTTGAGAATCAAAATTGTCCAGTGCAAATGACAAGTAGTCAATGATTCTTGTGTCATCAGCTTCCAAAAAATTTGGAACAAATGTAACTGCCTCTTTATATTTTGACTTTGTCTCGTTATGTGCTATCTGAACGAAGACAACTTCATGGTCTGAGATACCCTCCTCAACCGAGACTTCAAATTGGTCAAAGCACCCGTCAAGGAGAACCAGATCCAAGATAGATGGACAATCCCCTGAATTTCGCGTACTCTGACGAACAATTTGCGAAAGGTCATGAGTGAATGCATTGTCAAGGAGCAAATCGCAGTGTGCCTGTTCCCGCAATTCTGTTGCGAATGTATCCCAGTTAATTGCAGGTAAATTGAAGTCCCCGGTTAAAAATAGTCGGTAGTGGCGCTTTTTGTTTGCTTCTAAGTAACTCTGCATCGACTCTAAGAATGAAAGAGGCGAGTTTGGGGGTCGGTAAATTGTACCGAGAAGGACTCGTGACGTTCGAATACTCATTTCACACCAAAGAATGTCGTGTTCTGGGATACCATTTAGTGTTTTGAATTCAATATTTTCTTTCTTTAATATTGCAACGCTGCCTCCTCGAGACTGTCGATCCCGACGTACTATCGTTTATCCGGGAGGTATTATCTCATTATCTTGAATCTCTGAACGCAACCATGTCTCTGTGATTTTAACAACGTCCGGATCATAATTCACTAAAATGTACTCTAAGCCTGCAGTCTTATTCACGATACTTCTAGCATTAAAGTTAACTAGACGAAATTCATGATGCCCTCTCTGTTTCGGTCAGTCCTCGCTTACAGCTGATAGAGTACTGTTATTATGCCTGAGCTTGACTCGACGGTTTTTTTCGTCGTCCCAACTGTACATATCACCATCGATGAACATTTTATCATAGTCAAGACGCACGCGCTGTCCTTGTTTTCGTTCATCCTTCGCAGAATTCCAAAGAAGCTTGCGTTTGGTAACTGTTTCCTTGCTGTAGTTATCAGCAATGGATATGCCAGTTCCTTTGAGTTTTTTGCAGTTTGTGTAAACTTGTGACTTTTCTCTGGAATCGCACAGCTTTAGAATAAAAGGTCGCGGCTGTTTGCTCTGCCGTTTCCCGATCCTATGTATTCGTTCGACTGTGTGCAGAGTTACGTCCAGCTGCTTGTCAAATACATCGGTAAGCACTTTTGTAGGTAGTTATTCTGTTGTTTCTTTTCCGCCCTCCGAAATTCCGAAAACCATGAGGTTATTTCGTCTGCTTCTGTCTTCCAAGGACACCAGCCTATCGTGCAGAGTTTTTACATACGCGTCCAGGGTTTTGTTTGTCTTAGTTAACTCAGCTATCACTTTGGGTTGGTCCCTGACAGCCTGCAGCGTCTTCTCAACTTGTTTTATTCTCTCGCTCAAGGCGGCTAAATCCGCTTTGATGGCTTGTTGCCCGTCAAGCAATTCTTTCAAGAGCGTTGTTGTGTTAGGACCTGGATTCATCTCAATGTCACCAGATAACAACAGACACAGAGAAGCGAATGACAAATAAAGCACTTTGGGGCACGGCAGCACTACAATGAAGCGATTATCATTCTTGTAACCATAATACGAATAGAAACTAACCTGTTCAAGGAACAGAAGACGAGTTACAGGTGACATGGCTTCTGCGGTGCCACCGTGCCCACTGACGCAGGCTGCTGAATCCGCTGCCTTTATAGGACAGGACGAAGTTCCCGTGATGCTTCCACAGTATCTGGTGCCGAGGGTGTCGCTGACAGACACTTCCCAGTCGAAGACGGCCATATCAGGAACGGATCCAACGATGCACGTGTTGTATGCGCTCTCATGGCAAGATACGCAGATCAACAGCACCTGTTCAAGGAACAGAAGACGAGTTACAGGTGACATGGCTTCTGCGGTGCCATCGTGCCCACTGACGCAGGCTGCTGAATCCGCTGCCTTTATAGGACAGGACGAAGTTCCCGTGATGCTTCCACAGTATCTGGTGCCGAGGGTGTCGCTGACAGGCACTTCCCAGTCGAAGACGGCCATATCAGGAACGGATACAACGATGCACGTGTTGTATGCGCTCTCATGGCAAGATACGCAGATCAACAGCACCTGTTCAAGGAACAGAAGACGAGTTACAGGTGACATGGCTTCTGCGGTGCCATCGTGCCCACTGACGCAGGCTGCTGAATCCGCTGCCTTTATAGGACAGGACGAAGTTCCCGTGATGCTTCCACAGTATCTGGTGCCGAGGGTGTCGCTGACAGGCACTTCCCAGTCGAAGACGGCCATATCAGGAACGGATCCAACGATGCACGTGTTGTATGCGCCCTCATGGCAAGATACGCAGATCAACAGCACCTGTTCAAGGAACAGAAGACGAGTTACAGGTGGCATGGCTTCTGCGGTGCCACCGTGCCCACTGACGCAGGCTGCTGAATCCGCTGCCTTTATAGGACAGGACGAAGTTCCCGTGATGCTTCCATGGTATCTGGTGCCGAGGGTGTCGCTGACAGGCACTTCCCAGTCGAAGACGGCCATATCAGGAACGGATACAACGATGCACGTGTTGTATGCGCTCTCATGATAAGATACGCAGATCAACAGCACCTGTTCAAGGAACAGAAGACGAGTTACAGGTGACATGGCTTCTGCGGTGCCATCGTGCCCACTGGCGCAGGCTGCTGAATCCGCTGCCTTTATAGGACAGGACGAAGTTCCCGTGATGCTTCCACAGTATCTGGTGCCGAGGGTGTCGCTGACAGACACTTCCCAGTCGAAGACGGCCATATCAGGAACGGATCCAACGATGCACGTGTTGTATGCGCTCTCATGGCAAGATACGCAGATCAACAGCACCTGTTCAAGGAACAGAAGACGAGTTACAGGTGACATGGCTTCTGCGGTGCCATCGTGCCCACTGACGCAGGCTGCTGAATCCACTGCCTTTATAGGACAGGACGAAGTTCCCGTGATGCTTCCACAGTATCTGGTGCCAAGGGTGTCGCTGACAGGCACTTCCCAGTCGAAGACGGCCATATCAGGAACGGATACAACGATGCACGTGTTGTATGCGCTCTCATGGCAAGATACGCAGATCAACAGCACCTGTTCAAGGAACAGAAGACGAGTTACAGGTGACATGGCTTCTGCGGTGCCACCGTGCTCCTATATTAATGAGAGGGTAGCTGTAGTAGTAACCAGAATTATTAAGAGGTATAGATTAAAGGCCCCACAAGCTTACGCTCGAGTATCCAGTCACAATGATGAGGAAATAGATCAGTTTTGTGAAGATGTTCAATTAACGATGAGGAAAATGCAAACTCAACATACTATAGTAATGGGGGACTTCAATACAAAAGAGGGGAAATAGTAGGCTGGTGAACAAGCAATTGGCAACTACGGCGTCGATTCTAGGAAGGCTAGAGGAGAGAGGCTGGTAAAATTCGCAGAAAGGAGTAATGTTCTAATAATGAACACCTTTTTTCAGGAAGCATAGCAACAGAAAGTGAATCTGGAAAAGTCCTAATGGTGAAACAAGAAATCAAATTGACTTCGTGCTTTCTGCTGATCCCAGCATACTTCAGGATGTAGAAGTGATAGGTAGGGTGAAGTGCAGTGATAATAGGTTGTGAGGGCTAGGATTCACCTCAATTTGAAGAGAGAAAGAGCTAAATTGGTCCACAAGAAACAGGCCAACCTGGATGCAGCAAGGGTAAAAGCAGACGAATTCCGGCTGGTACTTGCAAACGAATGTGCAGCCTTAGAACAGAGAGATTATGATGACATAGAGCTAATGAATGAAACCGTAACTTGGTCGGCTTCAGAGGCAGTAGTTGAAGTGGGAGGCAAGGCACAAGGCAACCAGTAGGCAAGCTCTCCCCAGAAACAAAGGACCTAATAAAGAAACGACAAAAAATGAAAAGTGTCCAAATCAAGAGGTAGGATAGAATTCGCGGAACTGTCAAAACTGATCAACAAGGCGAAAATAAGGGATATACGAAACAATAACGTGAGAAAGACTGAAGAAACCGTAAAAACGGACGCAGCCTGAAATCCGGGAGAAAGAAACTTGGCATAGGAGAAACCAAGATTAATGCACTGAAAGATAAGCAGGGTAATATCATCAGCAGTCTTGAAGATATAGTAAAAGCAGCGGAAGAATTCTATACGGACCTGTACAGTACCTAGAGGATTTAGGAGTATTTGATTCGAAACAATAATGAACAGTATGCAAAAACTAGTCCTATAGCTAGAGATGAGGTCAGAAAGGCCTTGCAACGCATGAAATGGGAAAAAGCGGCAGGAGAGGATTGAATAAAAGTCAATATAATCAGAGATGGGGGAGACATAATGCTAGGAAAACTGGTGGCTCTATATACGAAGTGTATATCGACTGACTGCAAGGGCCCCAGAAAACTGGAAGAACGCAAACATTATACTAATCCACAAAATGGGACGTTAAAGAACTGAAAAATTATGGGCACGTTAGCTTTCTCCCAGTATTATATAAAATATTTATCAAAATAATCTCCAATAGAATAACGGCAACACTGGACTTTAGTCAACCAAGGGAACAGGCTGGCTTCGGGAAGGGATACTCTACAATGGTTCACATCCATGTCATCAACCATGTTATCGAGAAATCCGCAGAGTACAATAAGCTTCTTTATATGGCTTTCATAGATCACGAACAGGCATTTGATTTAGTAGAGATACCAGCAGTCATAGAGGCATTACGCAATCCAAGAGTACAGAACGCTTACGCAAATACCTTGGAAATAATCTACAGAGGTTCTACAGCTACCTTAATTCTGCGCAAGAAAAGCAAGAAGGTACCTATAAAGAAAGGAGTAAGAAAGAGAGACACGATCTCTCCAACGCTATTGACTGCGTGCCTAAAAGAAGTATTCATTCTATTAAACTGGGAAGGCTTAGGAGAATATATTGACGGCGAATATCTCAGCAACGTTCGGTTTGCTCATGATATTGTTCTATTCAGCAACAATGCAGGTGAGTTACAACAAATGATTGAGGACCTTCACAGAGAGAGTGTTAGAGGGAGGTTGAAGTATAATATGCAGAATAGAAAGATAATGATAAATAGACGGACAAAGGAACAAGAGTTCAGGATCGCCAGTCGGCCTCTAGAGTCTATGAAGGAGTACGTTTACCTAGGTCAATTAATAACAGGGAACCCTGATCATGAGAAGCAAATTCACAGAAGAATAAAAATCGGTTGGCTCACATACGGCAGACACTGCAGCTGCTGGCTGGAAGCTTGCCATTATCATTGAAAAGGAAGGTGTACAATCGCTGCATTTTACCAGTGCTGACATGTGGGGCAGAGACTTGGAGACTGACAAAGAGTGAGAACACGTTAAGGACCGTGCAAAGAGCGATGGAGCAAGGATTGCTAAGCATAACGTTGAGAGACAGAAAGAGAGCGGTTTTGATCAGAAAGCAAACGGGTATACATGATATCCTAATTGACATCACGATGAAGAAGTGGAGCTGGGCAAGTCATGTAATACACCAGTTAGATGACCCTTGGATAATTAGGGATACAGAATCGGTACCAAGGAAGTAAAACGCAAGCGAGGACGACAAAAGACTAGGTGAAGCGATGAAATTAGGAAATTCGCGGGTGCTAGTCAGAATTTGTTGGCGCAAGACAGGGGCAATTGGAGTTCGCAGGGAGAGGCCTTCGCCTGCAGTGGACATAAAACATAATGATGATGATGATGATGATGATGAGCTGATGATGATGATGGTTATGATTACGATAATGATTATGAGTGCCTAACTCCGGATTCATTTCCGCCACGTGTCGGCCCGATAATGCACTATCTTCGGGATCGGCCCTTGTATAGCGAGTGCTTAACGCCTGCTACACCTCCGCCGCGGGTCGGCCTAATATTGCACTATCTTCTGGATCGGCCCAGGTATGAGGGAGTCTTACCGTCTGCCTGACCTACGGCGCGGGTCGGCCCGATATTGCACTATCTTCGGCATCAGCCCACGTATAGGGAGTGCTTAACGCCGGAGTAATCTCCGCCATAGGTCGGCCCGATATTTGGATACAGGAAAGTATATGGTAAATATTAGTACAGACGGAGGTCCCAGAGCTTAAACTGCCGAGGCGACCTCCTGTGCTAAGTTCAAAAAATATTCAACTACAGACAGAGTTGCAGATAAGTGAAACAATATCAGTAAAGATAAATTAAACAACGAGAACACAAGACAGCACTAGGACATCATTATACAGAGAATATACATAAATAGAATTAAGTACTAGACGGTGATACATAATGTAAAGTGCAAAAAGAAAAACATGGTTCGTTGTCAATACATTTCGTTTATTACTAACAGGCTGTTGACCACAAGTGGATTTTCAGTGCTATATGAAACGTGTGTTCTTAATGGACGCACTTTGTGTTCATGGGCAATCAATTCCAAAACATTATTCTCGAAAAGAGCGCTGTCTGCTTGCCGTAATTTGTGCGTACTTTAGGTAATAACATATCATTTTCTTCCGTGAATCTTATTCTTACGGATGAGTAGTTTGGGGGCCGAAGTACTGTTAATGAACCTTGATTTCGAATGCGATAAGTTAAATGACCACATTTTAGATGTAACGAGTAAGTGAGCGCAATGAGTTTTAGTTTCTGATAAAGTGGTAGGGCAGATGTCAGATGAGGACTGTTTGTAATCAGGCTTACTGCTTGGTCTTGTAAGTGATGAAGGCATGACGTGTGTTTCATGTGAATTTCCCCATGAAATGAGGCAATATACCAGGTGACTATGTATGAATGCGTAATACAGTGACCATAAGATGTGCTGATGAGAGTATTCTGGAGATTTGATTAATACACGTAAACGAAAACGAATTTATTTTAACCAAGGATATGGCATGTTGTTAAATTTCAGATGTGAGACAAGAACGACGCCAAGAAATGTGGAAGTATCACATGGATAAATTATGTGATTATCTTGGTTAGGACTCGGAACTAAAGAGGTTTGCTTAGGATGAGTACAAAAAATTATGAAGCATGTTGTAGTGGCGTTTATTTGCAGCGCTTTCTCAAGATACAAAGACGTGATTTTTCTACGGTGTTTGTTTAGTCTTGTTAAGTTATTAAGGTCTTTATGTCCAGCAAATATAGTTGTATCATCAGCGTAAGTAGAGCATGCATTCTGAATTGTTAAGGCCGTTAGGCAAGTCATTAATATAGAAAATTAAAAGAAGAGGGCCTCCAATGGATTTTGTGGAACACCTTGATTAGTGGTTATTGGTTCCGGTATGGCATAAGCGAATTGGACAACGTGGGTACGGTCATGTAGCCAGCTCTGTAAAAGGGTTAGAGCAGGTCCAGTGATACCCAGTGATTCTAACTTAGAAAAACTACAGTGTGGTTAATTGTATCAAATGCCTTCGTGAAATCAATAAATGACGCTGCGGCCCAGCACCAGTTGTTGAAGTTTTTGAAGTTTTTAATCCGGTCAGTGAATTCTATTGCAGCAAGTTCCGTGTAAAAGATTATGGCGGCAACCGAATCGATGCGGTGTGAAAAGGTTAAATTTTTCAATGTACTTTTTGAGGCGGTCAGCAAAAAGTTTCTTGATGAGTTTACTAAAGAATGGTGGCATCGTTATCGGGCGATATTTGCCTAATACGCTCGGATCTCCCTTTTTAAAAAAAGGCGCAACATTTGCGTGTTTTAGTACGGTGGAAGGAATACTTCTGGTCAATATATAATGTATAAAGTTAGCAATTAAGAACACCCGATAGCTCATGAGCATCCATAATAATAATAATAGATGGGTGAAGGAGGTCTAACCATGTACCAATGCATTTTACACCACATAAAACACGATAAACCTCATCCGGTGACGTAGGTCGTAAATAATATGATTGGGAGCAGTGAGCATATAGTGCGAAATATGAGTCGGCTAGTTGGAGGTAACCGATGAAAAAACTTATTGAATGCGTTAGCTATGTCAGAAATGTTAGTGAGACGCCGGCCAGCATCATCACGTTCATTTGCTACAGGTCGCTGCTTAGGCATATTCGAAAATTCTTTTATTAGTTCCCGATTTTCGCAATAATTGTTCTCATTTTTATTCTGATTTTGGAAATGATCTCGTTTAGCGGTTTTTAAAACTGTAGATAATGTTCGAGAGTATCTTTTAAAGCAATTTTTGAAAGCCAGATTAAATGGTCGCAATTTCCCTTGTTTATGTAGGTTAACCTTTTGCGAATACACCGCAGTAGCTTATTCGTGATGCATGGGTTTCTGGGGGCCGAGTACCGTTTGTGTGTAGCAGAAAATGAACGAGCATGAGCTACTTGTTTCCGTTATTTTAGCACAAATATTGTTAAACGCTGCCTCAACATTCGGTTCATCAAAAAAAAACGTTCAAGTCAATGTGTGAAATTATCTGTTGAAAAAACTTGGCGTCGAAGAAATTTCTTTTTGAAGTTTTTATCCTGCATTGGTTGTGCGATTCGACCATCAAGAAAATGGGGTAATGATCCGTGGTGTCAACGCTAACAGCGGCAGCAACTAATGCGAAATGACGTTTGTTAGCACGTGATCAGTGAGAGCAACAGGGCTATGTGACATGCAGCGTGTAGACGATTGTAACAGTGATTCCATTCTTTGGCCGACAAAGCAGTTTGCGTATCCTGCACAACAACTGTTCGTGATATCCGCAATGTTTATGTTTATGTCACCAGCGATAATTAAATTTTTGTTTTCACGATTCAGACGGCTATAAATGCTATCGAGATCTGCGCAGAAACTCATGTATGATGACGATGAAGAACGATAAATGGATGCACTTACAGTGATTTTGTTAGACGGAAAAGAAGCGCGGTCAGACTCAACCCACATGGATTCGACTTTATCAGGGTTAATGTGATGCCAGAGCGGTGTTCGTACGAAAGCTGTTTCGAGATGAAAATGCCCGAATCGCCATGGCGGTCACTGTTTCGAGGGTTGTATTCTGCATCACAGCCCTGTGCTTTGAATAGGTTATTATCCTGAGGTGAAAGTCATGTCTCCTAGAGAAAGATACCTGAACAATTTATCAGCGGGAAGAGTTAAAAATGTATCACGTCATCCTTATGTTTGGGTAAGCTGCGCGTGTTAAAATGGATGACAGACTTCTGTGATTCGGACGACTTACTCAGTAATTGCTTTAATTGATACACGCTGTAATATGTGTAAGGTTGGCTATCTGAAGGTTGATTGTGCATGTGAAGACGGAAAGATCATTGACACACGAAATACGGTGCGCGCGACTGTCTTTGCATTTGTGCGATCTATCTTCTTCGGGATCGGCCCACGTATGGCGAAGTCTTACCGCCTGCCTCACCTCCGCCTCGGGTCGGCCTGATATTGCACTACCTTCGAGATTGGCCCACATATGGAGCGCTTAACGTCTGCTGCACCTCCGCCCCGGCTCGACCCGATGCTGCACTATCTTCGGGATCGGCCCACGTATGGGGAGTGCTTAACGCCTACTTCACCTCCACCTCGGGTCGGCCCGATATTGCGCTTACTCCGGGATCGGCACACGTATGGGGAGTGCTTAACGTCTGCTGCACGTCAGTCACGGGTCGGCCCGATATTGCACTAACTTCGGGATCGGCCTACGTATGCGGAGTGCTTGACGCCTGCTGCACCTCCGCCACGGGTCGGCCCGATGCTGCACTATCTTCGGCACGGCACACGCGTGGGGAGTGCTTAACGCCTGCTGCACCTCCACCACGGGTCGGCCCGATGCTTCACTATCTTCGGTATCTGCCCACGTATGGCGGGTGCTTAACGCCTGCTGCACCTCCACCTCGGGTCGGCCCAATATTGCACTATCTTCGGCATCGGCCCACGTATGGCGAAGTCTTACGGGTCTCACGGGTCGCCCGATATTGCACTACCTTCGGGATCGGCCCACATATCGGGAGTGCTTAACGCCGGCTTCATCTCCGCCACGGGTCGGTCCGATATTGCACTAACTTCGGGATCGGCCCACGTATGCGGAGTGCTTAACGCCTGCTGCACGTCCACCACGGGTCGGCCCGATGCTGCACTATCTTCGATATCGGCACACGTACGGGGAATGCTTAACGTCTGCTGCACCTCCGCGTCGGGTCGGCCCGATATTGCACTTTCTTCAGCATCGGCCCACGTATGGAGCGCTTAACGTCTGCTGCATCTCCGCCACGGGTCGGCCCGATATGGCACTATCTTCGTGATCGGCCCACGTATGGGGAGTGCTTAACGCCAGCTTCATCTCCCCCATGGGTCGGCCCGATATTGCACAATCTTCGGTATCGGCCCACATATGTGGAGTGCTTAGCGCCTGCTGCACCTCTACCACGGGTCGGCCCGATGCTTCACTGTCTTCGGTATCTGCCCACGTATGGCGGGTGCTTAACGCCTGCTGCACCTCCACCTCGGGTCGGCCCAATATTGCACTATCTTCGGCATCGGCCCACGTATGGCGAAGTCTTACGGGTCTCACGGGTCGCCCGATATGGCACTATCTTCGTGATCGGCCCACGTATGGGGAGTGCTTAACGCCAGCTTCATCTCCCCCATGGGTCGGCCCGATATTGCACAATCTTCGGTATCGGCCCACGTATGTGGAGTGCTTAGCGCCTGCTGCACCTCTACCACGGGTCGGCCCGATGCTGCACTATCTTCGGGATCGGCCCATGTATGGGCGTCTTGCTAATGTTTAGGAGTTTATGGGTCAGTTCATGCACACACGGAATTTGCGCGTACTATTTGTTGCCTCCGCCACATAAGGTCCGCTTTTGCTTTCGTTATTTCCTTTACCTTCTTTATGAGCCTTTCGGCTATGCAATTGAGAGTGTAGCTAGGTCCACGTCTCTTCGTTCCTTTCTGCGTATTGTGTGCAACAATTTCTGCTGCTACAATCCTCGAAAAACGAACCAACGGGCTCAGTTAAACTCACTTTGGTGTTTCATAATTATTTTTTTTTCATTTAAGCCTCAATATCCCTACTGCTGAGTGAGGAATTCTCTCTAACCAAACGCAACACTGTCATCCGCGAATAATCGCACAACGCTAAGTAACATTTCGCACGGCTCAGGTTGTTTTCGCGCCTTTAGAGGGCTACTGAACGGATTTTAGAAAACCGAGGAAGAGGACGTGGCTCTGAAATGAGCAAAAAACCGCGGTAACTGTCTCACACATTGGTACACACCTCAAACGTGGTGTTGGAAGAAGCGGGTACTGAAAAAGAAAGATAGTAGAAGAAGAAAAGTAAAGTGAGGCGCGTGCCAACCTCGACAGCAGGAATGACGTATGTGAAGAGTAAATGTTCGTCTAGCGTCCTGTTTTAGTGTGCACTTTAAAAGCTAGGGAAGGTATCGTAGGAGGAAAGAGGCACATTTACTCTTCAAAGCATTGTTGTACTATCAGAAAATGTCGAGTGGAGTGAAATGCATTGTTCAATAATCAACCAGGAGAGAGTGAAATTTTCTTTTCACTCTGCCCTTGTAAGAGAGAGTAGAGTGCCCGTTCAACTTTTGAGGCAATAGAGAACAAAGTGCAGCGTAAGCTCCTGCTTCAACTGTAGGAGGCAGGCCTCGAACATGGCGATGTATCACTAAGGCACTGTGAGCAAAGGGCACACAGTTTTGCTTGTAAGAAAACAGGCAGCCACAGTGCAAAGGGAAGCGGAGCCAGCGCTCTACTTTTTAACTCGGCGTTGCCCCACCGTGTGCGCGCAAGACATCGCGGAGCAGCGCAGCACCGGAGAAAGGTTGTCCGTCCAGCGAGCAGCACATAAGACCATCCAAAGGAGACCGTGTTTCAGCCATCTCGCGTCACCGTGAAAACAGGACAGTCGTTCGTCATTCATTGGATATAACAACAAATTTTCCACGGCAAGTGAATCCTAAATTGCGTGCACATTCTGATTATATCCCCTATGAAAATGGCCATTGCCTTTATGTTTCCTTTATGTTTCCTTCTTGTGTCCTATGTGACCTTTATGTTTCCTTGTCCTTTGTGTGACCTCCAGGATGTGAACTTTGTGTGTACTACGTGTTTACTCATCCTAACGTATACCTCGAGGAAGTTACCTTTATTATGCCTCTAGGATGTGTCCTTTATGTTTACGGCAGGATGTTAACTGGATGTGCACTATGTGTTACCTGAGTGTACACTTGAGTGCACATGTAGGTAACATAGAGTGCACATAACAGCTGTCTTTACATATAATATAGGCAGATCTATCTGTACTGTGTGACAGGCATTGATACACTCAGCAGAGTCATTGTAAGTACTAAATCTTGACTTATGCTTTCATTTGGTCCAAGAAAACAACCCTTATTATAATTCTTGTAGGATGTGTCCTTTGTGTTTACGGCAGGATGTTACCTAGGTGTGCACTTCAGTACACACGTAGGTAACATAGAGCATATAGTGGGCGAGTTGGTTACGATTCATCGTACCTTTAGCAACAGCGCAAAAGCAACGCGGAAACAAGGAACACTCCGAAGAAACAGAGCCGTCTTGTTGTGTTTCTTCCTTTTGTCCGTGTCGCTTTCGCGCTGACCACAAGTACGAGTAACTGCTGTGTCGATATTAGCACGCGTAGAAGCAGGGCAGCGCGGATCCCGTAAATGCTTGCTTGGGCGTACAACTGAACAATTTATAATTGTGAGCTGGCTAAGTATGAAAGTTGTGTGCGGAGTATGGCCGTATTTGATTACGCGAGCATGCAAGCAGTACGCCTGTTTCACTTTGGCCGAAGTTCCGCTGCCGCTGCAAGCCAGCTATCGCCACATTTTGTCGCCTTCATTCCTTACGCTACGAGCAAATATGGTGCCACCTATGCAAGATAAAGCCTGACATTCTCAAAAACACGCCACTGGGCACCATAAGAAGCGTGTATATGTGTGGCAATTCCGAATTTCTGATCGGTAGGCGTCACAGCTCTCGCGGCTGCCCGCACACCGTGCGCCATCCCAAGCGACGGAACAGCACATGATGTGCGCTGATTGGCTCGTGTCCGCCGACAAACCACAGGACAAGCGTTCGCGCATAGTTCGTCTAAAATCTCTTCATATACTTAAAAAAAACAAGGCAGCGCACCAAGACACTTTAAAATCAATAATTTGTGTTTAAATACCAGCCTTCCTTCCAGCAACGACGTTTTTAAATCTCGAAGGCCGTGCTTTTCCAAAATGCACGCCCTAAAGAAAAATGTAGATCTCGGAGGCTAAATTCACGTTTTAACCGCAGTGCGGCGCTGCCGCAGTGTAACGGTTGACGGTGAGCTGGGTCACGTTGTTTTGCTGTGAGCGGTGAGAGTGTTCGTTACACAGTAATTTAATCATATTTTCGAAGTGCCTAAACAAACTGTGATCTGTACCGTGTGCATTAACCATCAGGAAACCTCTGGACTCGTGTAACGCCACTAGTTCGCCTTATGTTTCGTGTGATACGCCAGTGTCTTGTGTACTATAGCGCCCGTCCGAGCGGCCTTTGTTCTCGCCTGTCCGCGTTCGCTCGTGGAATACCTGATACTGTGGCTTCGAATTATGGTGCGTGAAAGAATTTGTTGACAGTTGTGCTTTCGTGCGCTGGTGTTCATCGGCGATTCAACAGTGTTCGCGCTGGAAAGAGTGTCGTCGCGCGGTGCGCCTGCGAGACGAAGAAGCCGTTTGCTGACCACATTGAAGGTAAGCAGATCTGACGCTTGCGCGCATTCTCGCAGCTTTTGGTTCATGTATTAAGCTTTGTGGAACGACAACAGAACACTTTCTGAGCGTACGTTGACCATGTTGCTGTGCACATTTAGCAAAGCGTTTCACGAGGGGAGTTTCCGTGAAATGTATCATTTCTTACCGCTTACTTGCTTTATGGAGTGATGTGCTACCACCGCCGATTGTTGGGACTTAATGGGCAAATATTTACGTAAACGCTGAAAGGTACTGTTTTCTCGGTAGTTTCCCGGCAAGAAATTCTTCCGTAGATATGAATTTCCGCAAGTTACGTTTGTAATGCATGTCGATGTGTCACGGGCATCGTGAGTTGGCACGCGACTGCGATGTTTGACACTTGAACAGGTATTAGCTTGTGTGAAGATTACTTTATTGATAGTGTTCAGATTGAAGTGCAGCTTCGCGAGAACTTGTCTGCATTGTTTGTGTTCTTCGACGTGCTCGTGTATTTGTCTTCTATATTGTAGGGCAAATGTAGACCGACATTACAACAGCGAAATTTCTTTTTATTCGAGGCATCTCAATCAGACGCTCGTTTTCATTAATATTTTCATCCGAAGAACGGGATGTGAGTTCCTGCGATTGTTAAAGACAGTGGTTTGTAGCACTGCCTAATAAGGGATGCGATTTTCTTGCGATGCTTTGCGCTCGATGTTTGCCACTCTTATAACCCACCTTTCACGGCTGGCTGTTATAGTTAATAACGATAGCGGAATGTCGGTCAGATCAATGAGCAAAGGAGTAGCATCGGAAAAGGGATCGCTACAAAATCGCGGTCTAGGTTTTAGACCCTTCGTAATCGATTGTTCGTTTGATTTACTAGATCTTTAAGTTTTGGTGATAATTTCCCATGTAGTCTGATGTTTGCGGCTGGTTTTATTCCCGCCTGAATTTTACCATATAACAGTGTAACCACTTGAGATATAACTACGAGACATCTGTACAAGCAGGCACACAAAGATTTGTTGGCCAGTTGCCTACTCCTATAGGTCATGTACTACTTAGCAGCTGCTGCAGAAATGTTTAAAAAAAATCGTGAGCAATTTAATACCTGAGTGGACTGGCAGCTCAGTCTCTTTCAAACAATTAGTTAAAAGCTTCTGTGTTGCCCTGATGTTTTTATGATCTGTTTTTGACTTCTCCACGTTTCTTCGCTGTGTGCATACAGGCCAGGCTGTTCTTGCTTAAATGAATATTTTTGAATAAGTGAAAAAGATTGGCTTTTGTTTTGTTTTTCAGGTGCCTTGTGAGCTCTCACCCAAGCAACACATTCCAGAGGTCTGCAGTGAGCAGACGTGGCAAACTGAAGTAACATTCAGATAGTCCAATAAACTGTTTGTAGTTTCAGACAAACTTTTGCAAAGTATAGTCAAAACTTTCTTTTAAAAGTGCAAGCACTGATCCAACCTGATCTTTCCATCCAAACATTACATATTATATTAGTCACAAAGACATAACTAGAACAGCAGCACTGCAGTGAGGAACGTACAGTGGTTCTCCAAGTGTTATACTGAAATAATCTATGAAGGCTAATTAGTTTGCAATTTTAGAACAAATTGTCATGAATTTCTGTGCCATAGCAGAGTTTCAATCCATGCGCTGCATCATGTAGGGAACAGTAACCTTACAATGAAAACCAATGCAAAACTTTTTAACTCAGTAAAAATTTATAAATATAAAATGTGTACACGGAACTCTTCATCTATGCATGTCTACGTAAAATACAGGATTTAGTCACTGCGGCCACATAAAGGATGCATAAAGGTAGGACACACGAAGGAAACATAAAAGCAGTGGCCAAATTTCAACATGGAGGAAACATAAAGTACGGTAACATAAGGGATACATAAAGGGAGGACACACGAAGGAAACATAAAAGCAGTGGCCAAATTTCAACATGGAGGAAACATAAAGGATATTTCCTCATGTGAACTGCGGGAAACATACAGTAAACATAAAGGACATAACCATTTTCATGAGGGATGACATGTTATCGCCGGGAAGTCGTCGCGATGTTTAACCGACGCGATGGGCGGCGGACTAGGCAAGTGAGCAGTGTGTCTCGATGTCAATCGAAAAATCCAGTCGTCGCGATAACTGCACGTGATTTTGTCACTTGCCGCTATCCATAACAGCTTTAAAAATTTTAAACGCTGCCAGAACCACGGTATATTCAATAAGACCTGAGGCGAGGGAACGCACAAAATGGTTTCTTTACCAGCCCATGACTCGCAGCCTATGCGGAGCGTGCTTTGCGTGCATTTGGTGTGCTTGAATTTATTCAGTTTGGCAGTCTTCTGTGTACGAAACGCTTTGGAAGTAAGCAGTTCCATAACAGAAAGCGTCATTTTGCTGGCTTCAAGCTTTCGCTATAATAAGCCGCGCGCTTGACGGGTCTTTCGCAAATAGGTAATCTGCGACCACTTAAGTAACGTCCAGCACCAGTGCTAGTTAGAAACTTTGCCACAGGCATTCAGCTGCATGCTGCAAGAGGTTAGTTGGGCGCGTTATCTTGAACGTACTGAAAGTGCATGATTACTTCATATTTTAGGCTGAATATTACTGAGCTATTTTCGCTCATGTATTGAAATGGTGTGATTATGTTTGATTTTATGTATCATGTTGCACTTTGCGAGCACGGTGCGAATGTGAGAGGGTGCTTATGTGTACGAACTGAGTGAATTATCAAGCGGCGATTTATGCGTTGGCATTGAGTATAACGGCTACTGTGTGGAAGTACAGTTATAGGGGCGTGCCTGTGGATGTCCTAATATGTGCTGACGCTTCACAGTTATGTCATATGTACAGTTATATCACCCTTCCTCTGGAGGTTACAGGCGTAAACTGTGCATTTTTGCTACTACATGGCTGATGAAAATGTGTTTATTGCCTTAATATTTTAGTGGAGAAATGAAGTATCAAAATAAAACTTTGCCATAATTCTGTGTTACCAGTCGCCTGTCATACACAAAACAAAGAGCTGGTATAAGAACTAACGACTGCGGTCTAACAGCAATTTGAACGTAACTTCAACAATGTTAATTGCCAGATTTCAAACTTCAGCAGGAGTCTAGTCTGTCAAAAGTGAACTCCATTGCGTACCTGGCAAATGAAAACGAGTCCATGTCTTTTAGTAAGCTTAGGGGACGGCCGCCGTGAACTGTTTCTTGTTAGCATCGATATGGGGTTAAACTTCCCATAACAAGCCTTGTTGTCCAGTCTTATAGGCACATCCAGTAATATCCATTGAACTGGAGGACCATATTTTCATCCCTACTGAGCAACATGTTTGCAGATACGATCCTCAAATCATGGCTTGAGCAGTTGCGCAGCCAGAGATGGTGCGGGGAATACACTGGGCACATGCTTAGGATGTGTCACAAGTGGTGTTTGTCACACACAATACTAATGACAGACTTATGACATATGACAAAGACCAATATTCCATTTCTGAGTACGAGTATTGTAACATTGGTGCTGAATGAGGGTGAACCGTTGGTTATTTCTTTTTTCTTTAAATACAAAAATTGAAGTTAGTTTAGCAGTTGACTATTGAAGTCATTTAGATGTCTCGCATGCATTTCAGTAAGAAGACTAAGAGCTAAGACATTCTTTTAGTGCAGGGACCTTATTTCTTGACTGGCTGGAAGTTTTACACCATGTCCTCGCGTTGAATTCTGCACACAATATTTTTCAGGCACCGGCTTTACATAGCGCAAGAAGTTAGCTGCAATGGCATAACTATGTTAAAAAGAGCCAGCCCAGCCCGACGCCACGTGTTGCAGAGGAGCGCGTTCCACAAAGAATCAAAATACTTTGCCATGCCATTTGCACGAGGAAGGTAGAATGTGGGTATATTTTGTGTAGCGTTTGCCTAAATGTCGCCAAAACTTTCAAGATACTGTTTGTTCCACCAAGAGGAAGATTCTCACATGCTCTAGAAAGTCACCTTCACATCGTATTTTTTGTAATGTCTCTGATGGGAAAGTCAAGAATAAGTATGCTCTCTGGAGAAAAACACACAGGAGCAATTGCCTTTGAAAACTTAGAAATGCGTTTTATAGAAAAGCTGATTAGTTTTGTGAGAAGTGACCGCGTTTTGTCTTGCCGCTCACCATCCATGTGGCAAGAAATAGTGGCCCAATAACATTGCAGATTTGCCTAGTGACATAATGCATACTTGTAATGAACACTTTGCCTGTGTTCACTATAAAAAGCAAAAGCTCATACTTTGGCTAGCTGCTGACATAATTTAAGAGCACGTAAATGCAAGAGTGCAAATACAAACCACTGTCATTCTGTATTTTAAACGCTGACATGAAGCAGACAGATGTTCATGTCTACCCTTTTTATCTATTTTTTACACCTAATTTTAGAAGTATGGCTTCCGCGTAGGTTCCAGGAAGGGGAAGCATTGGGGGCAGAGTATCCCACGTTCAAGAAGCCAAAATTTACTTACATGTTCACGAAACCAGTTCATTAGGTCCGCTCCATGCTCCCGAAGCGGGTGCGAGGCCTTTAACTGTCGATATCGTGGTGCGCACCTTACGACTTAATTAGAAGCAACACAGTCGCTTGCAATCGAAAAATTAATTTCCAACATCTAAAATTGTGGCTTCTCCTGTGAAACAGTCATATAAGTGCTTCTGGCAGCTATGTGAGATTTTGATGAGGGTGACTCAATCTCCTTCCCAACGAAGTATGCGACTAGAGGCAGGGATGTTTTCAGTGCAAAGAACTGAGAACACCTCCATGGAACACTTGTTCATCAATAGGTGGATGTAAACATACAGTGTTAATCAAGCAAAAGCACCTTAGTTTGTTCGCTTCTGCAGACATAATTTTTATAGGGCAAAATAAAACTAAAACATTTTTGCGCAAAGTAACTTCCTGGACTTAAGATGGACTGTGGACAGTGAGGCACTGTATTAGTCTTCCCAGTCACATATACTTCTTTTGAGACCAAGATAAGATTCTGTGAAGCGCGGTAATTTTTCTTACTTTAGCGTACCTTAACCACTTCACTAGGAAAAAGCTTTCATTTCAGGTAGTTGGTTTATTGTGCAAGTATATATGCATAGCCGCATGCAAAATTCATGGGTGCGGAAGGGATATGTAAAACAGCATGGTGCCTTTCCCAATTTATGATTTTATTTGTCTTTTTCGTGCACTGCCCTGCCTGTACTTATGCTTATGTTGCCTTTCATGCTTCATAATTATCTCATCTGATTTTTTGTTCACATCTGAAGCCATGCTATGCTTTAGTTAGAATTCATTTTCAACTAGTCACAATAATTGATCATGTAATTGTGCAAGCTGCTCCTCAGAAGTGTAGCGTTCATCCTGTAATGGGAATGAAAAGCTACCATGTATGGTATGTTTCATTTGCAAGATTTTAGTGTCAGTGCTCCTTGCAGTTTTACGCTCATTTGCTACACAGCAGATAATATCATTAAGTTAGTTTTGTGGATTTGTGAGAAAGTGTAACGGATCAATCCCAAAAGCAGCAGGAAACTACTTTCGCGAGGACTCTAACTGAATGGGAAATATGATACGCCTTTGTACTGCTTTGAGACTGGGCGAGATATTGTTGCAGAACCACGAGAAGACACGCTTAGAAACAGTGGGGTGCAGCCCATACATAAATAACTTTAGTGTGAATATTGATAACCAAAGTTACACCTGCGGCCTCCCATGAGAATATCGGACATATTTCTAACTGCACTGCACTCACAGTCGGGAACATCCATACGTTGTACAGGACGTTACCGAATTAGCTGCTGTCTAAGATTATGGCACATAAAAAACGTTTCTTGCACAATTTCAGTTAACAGCCCCATGCTTAGCAGCTCATCTGGTAACCTCTCTCATATAAGTGCACGCGTTTTGAGCTAGAAATTCGTTTGCTGAGGAGTAATTTGGCGCATATTTCTCTTCAATCGTAGTGTCAGTACTTTGTAAGTTTGCGCACGTTTGTTCTATGTTTAACTTTCCACTGCATACTTTATTTCTACTAAGATGGAGAAATGGACATTAAATTATATTTCTACACTGCATTAGTGATGAAGCTTTCGAGAATATACTTTTGTTTTATTGCAAGATGTGTTGTAAAGTTCACGGCATCACTGTAATCAGATTTTATGTGTGTGTATGTTTCTAAAATTATTATTCAGTTTGTCTTTTGACTGATCAATAATGATTTGGACCTTTTAAGAGAAAAAAAAATTTTCATTTGAGTAACTCGGTGAATACACATTACATCTAATTCGCCAAGCATAAGTGCAGGAGCTGCTTATGAAGGAATCAACTATTCTCCACATTTAAGTATTGCGAATCCCTTCTTACGTGACCATGGATCTACATCGTGAGCGCTTACAGACTATTTGGAAGAGTACTAGCACACTGTTCTGAAGGAGTACAATCTCTCTGTTAGGAGTACAAGAGACCTGTTTGGGGGAGTAGAAACACTCGGTTTCGAGGAGCATAAGCACTCAGTTTGGGGGAGTACTGTTACCCTTGTGGGGAGAGTGTTAGTACTATGCGGAAGAGTACTACCACTCTCTGGTGGTGGAGCAACAAAACTCTGTCCGGGGGAGTTGCTCTACTCTACCTCAAAAAGAGTCGATCTACCCGAAAAGAGAGTTAAATATGGGACAAGCAGATACTCCCTCGAAGAGAGTTCCCGAAACTCTGTTTTTAGAGTGTGGGTCACGAGGCTATGTGCTGTTAGACGCGGGTGGAATGGTCGATGGCCTCCGTGAAGGGAAGTCGAGCTTTGCAAATCCTGCTGTGAGGTAAATCCTGCCCGCAGCCCCCAAGCGCCCGCAAAACTCTTCGGATGGACGTGTCACATTCTATTGGGAGCGCAGCAAAGACACACCGCCTGTTGACAGAGTACCGCGGGAGGTTCCAGATCGAAGATCACCCAGGCATTGTACAGGCTGCAGCTACTACAAGACGATAAAGTGAACGAAACAATCAGACTCGCTCAAAAATGTATATTAGCGTATGCCTTAATTGGACTCAAACTCATCACTATCACAATTATGAGGTCCCAATCGAACTCAACTCATCAAAAAAATGTGCTTAGTCAGGCTGACTTGAGATCGCACTCACCAAAATCATTGCCAGTCGAACTCGCTCTTTGGTCTCAAAATATACCGGCGCACATGGACTCGAACTCACAGTTGTATGGACTCACGCTCACTCGGCTCAATCAATCCCATGGATTCAGCCAAGCTCCCGGAATCATGTCGTTATCGTCCCTTGTCAGCGCTGTCCCTGTGCAGACGCTAGTGGGCGATTTCGCGACGTCGGCTAGATTCATGTACACGTTCTTAGTGATGCCTGCGCTCTTAATGACAGGCAAATCTTCGTTCGTATCCATAAGAAGGGTAGCGGCGTGTTGGTGCCATCAATGAAACTATACCGTCTTTCCTTGTTGACAGTGGCACTGCTCTTCAGGTAATTTGGGTGGCTTGTCCTACATTATACGGGAAGTTACTGATGGGCGTTTGTTATCGCCCACATGCCTCTGACCGCCTGTTCCTGTCTCATCTTAAAAGTGCTTCCAGGGCCCTTGAACAGTGCCCACTAAGAAAATCTATCTATTTGGGGATTTTCATTTCCCTCATATTAATTGGACACGCTTGTCTTCATCAATCATTGATTCAGATGATTTTATTGAGCTGTGTTTAGAGTTCAATCTTGCCCAGGTAGCTTTTGAGCCTACTCGCGACACTAATATATTGACCTCATTCTCATAACAGAACCATATAGCACAAGCCCTGCCGTGCAGCTTGGCGGCTTGAATGTCCATAACCTACTGCAGTTCTCAACTGATATTCCACTGAAATTCGCTGGTGCTGAATGTAACGTTATCAGGGATTATCACAAGGCAAATTACGAACAAAAATAACGATGAATTTCAGGTCTTTCAGAAAACGTTTCTTCCATTATTCACAACAATTCTGTTGAAGTAAATTGAAATTCAGTCAGAAATATTATGTCACTTCTATTGGATAAATATGCGGCACTAGTCGCTATATATAGTGACAAACATAGCACATGGTTTAATAAATTGCTTAGAATAATAAAAAATAAAAAGAAAAGGTTATACGTTTCTACTAAATGACTATCATGACCCTCATCATGGCCTAAATATAAAAATTGCTTACAATCTTACTGTCTTGCAATATCTGAAACGAAAAACAAGTATTTTTCCACTGACCTGTCCTCTCTTTTGCACACTAACCCTAGAATGTTTTGGCGAGCTATCTCTCCTGATCGTGACAGCAATACCATTACATTAGGTAACGCTGACAATGTTCCAGTCTCTGCTCTGACTGTGCTTCAGCTTTCAATTCGGTTTTTTGCTCTGTGTTCACTAATAAAGACTTCTTCTCCGTTCCCTCCGACTTTGATTATCGCTTCATGTCCCCTATAAATATAAATGTTGAAGGCATTTCAAAGCTGATACGCGATCTAAAGGTGAACACATCGTGTGGCATTGACAATAAGAATGCTAAAATTTTAAAAACGCGTCAGCTATGTCCAGTCAGATTTCGTACTACATTTCTCCGCAGTTTTTATCATCAGGTATTCTTCCTGCTGACTGGAAGAAAGTCAAAGTTATTCCGACATTCAAAGATAGAAACAGACACTCGCCTCGTAACTACCACCTCGCTTTGCTAACATGCATTTTTTGCGAGCTTCTCGACCACATCATTGCATCCTATATATCCAACCATCTTGAATCTAGTAACCTTTGTTTCAAAATCAAAATGGTTTCAGTAAAGCGTTTTCTTGTGACACTCAACTATAGAAATTTACGTAAGATTTACATTGTGGCATGAATATTAGCGAAATTAATTGCGTCTTTCTAGACTATGCAAAAGCCTTTGACAAAGTTGTTCACTGTCGTCTAATAGCTAAATTAGCTGCTCTTAGGATTGACGACTTAACAGTGTCCTGGCTTCCCAATTTCATATCTAATTGGCAACGTTCGTATCTGTGAATCACTTTAGCTACCCCACATCAGTAGTAACGTCAGGTGTACCCTAGGGCCGTGTATTAGGGCCTCTTCTTTTCCCAATTTTTATCAATGATTTGCCGAGCAATATTTCCTCCTTAATACGACTTTTCGGGGATGATTGCCTAATCTACAGAACGATTAACTGTCATGATTATCATCTAACTTTACTAAATGACCTTCACCTAGTTAATCAGTGGTGCGGCCGTTGGCAAATGACACTTAACACATGTAAGTGCTGCGTTCTTTCCTTCACTCATATAAAATCATATCCTAAGTTTCGTTACAAAATCTGTTCGACTGAAGTTCCTCGTGACTCTACTTACAAACATCTCGGTGTTTATTGTTGTACTAATATTGCATGCAGATCTCACACTGAGAAGATATGCGCTAAAGCTGAGCTCAACCTCGGTCCTACGAAAGAAATTCTAGCTGTGATAACTAAACTAAAAAATGCCAAGACACTATGCAGACCGAACTAGATAACTGGAAAACCACTCAGTTAGCACAGGAAAAAAGGCTCACAGAAATTGGCGGCTGTCTAGCCGCACTCGAAATCGCTCACCCGAACACCAATACCGATCCAGCTGCCCACGAGGCAATTCAAATCAGGTGTGACATCGCGGTTCTGAAGGCGATTAGCAACGACATTAACAACCCAATACGCAGGAACAATCTTCTGTTTCTTGATTTTGATGTCACAGAGAAAGAAACTTGGCAAGAGTCTGAAAAAGAAATCGTAAAACTTTGCGCTGACACTTTGAAACTGCAATTGGATGAAAACGCCATCGAACGTGCTCACCGCCTAGGCAAATATGGTAACGAAAAGAAGGGACGACATATTTTTAAGTCAATTCATTTCAAGACTCAAGAAAACATTCTTTCTTGCGGCCCCCAAGTGAAAGGACTTACTACGCTATCAGAGACGGTTTGGCCCCCTCTACTCGCCGCGTGCGCTCCAAATTATTCCAGTTCATACATCCTCAAAAATGTGCCTTGAAACTCTCGGTTGACAAACTTCATGTAGGCAAGAAGTCATATTTTTATGAGACTGCAACCGATGCTGTTCTAGAATGCGCAAACCCCCAGCATTAGTACCTACCACTCATCAGTCGCGTGACAAGGCCGAGGCATGCACCGAATGGCGCAAACTAAACAACAAAGGTCGTTCAAACACCGTTCACCTTCGTCAGTAGATATAAACATTAGTCTCACGAACATCAGAAGTGTAATTCCGAAACGTGGGCAGCTACATGGTTTTATCACAGACATCGACGCAGACGTAATTTTTCTCACCGTGACATGGATGACTGACAACGTCAAAGATTGTGAACTTTTCCCCTTGAACCAGAATTTCACGTTATACCGTCATGACCGAGACGTTAGGAGAGGAGGCGGCACCCTTGTAGCAGTGAATAACAGCCTATCGTCCTCACTCATCTGCCATGATTCCAATTTAGAAGTAACATGGGTTTGTGTGCATAATTCCTCGGTTAAATCAGTATACGGCATTTTCTATAGACCGCCAGACAGTCATCCGCTTTTTTGTGACTACCTTCGCAGTTCGCTTTCAAACATAAAAGATGAATTCCCCGATGCACCTATTTTTCTTTTCGGTGATTTTATCTACCCCCCCCATCAATTTGGCCCTCCTTTCCATAACTAATCAATCGCCATTGAATGAATCCGAACAATTCCTTGACTTGACTTCAACCACCAGCAAACAATAAACAGCCCCACTAGAGGCGATAACATAATTGATCGTTTACTCACCAGCTGCCCTGATGACATATCAAGTGTGACAATACTGCCCCGAATTAGCGGCCACAAGCTTCTTCATCTATCCCTCTCTATACCACTAAAAACATCAACTACGAAGACAATAATCGCGGACTATATTAGAAGAAATTTTGAACTAATCAATCATGAACTCCCTTGCTTTATGAACACTTTGAAAACTCCTACGCAACCCGTTCTGTGAATACCACTTGGGAACTCTACAAAAACACGTTGCTGAGCCTAAAAAACAAATATATCCCTGCAATCATTATAAAGTCATAGTCAAATAACCCATGGTTTAACAAACACTAAAAATCACTGCTTAACTGGAAAGAACGCCTCTACAGAACCTCCCAAAGTAAAAATAGTCCAGAAGCATGGGAATGACACCGCTTCTGTGAGACTGAATATATTAAAACACTAAACGAGGCCAAGGACAAATTCGTCTCTGTTGACCTGATTACAATGCTTCGCTCAAACCCAAACAAATTCTGGCGTGTCATCTCCACGAAACAATAAACTAACCAAATAAATCTCGTTGACTCAGAGGACGAATTAATAAGCCCTAATAATTCCGCAGCAGCCCTAAACGAATTCTTCACCTCGGTATTTCACGTCCCTAATCCCTGCACTATGGAACCTTCACCTAGCTTTTCGCCAAAAACAATGCCGAAAGTGCAAATAAACACGGATGGCATATCTAAACTAATTCGCTCTCTTAAAATACCATCCTAGGCTGGCTGCGACGACATAAACACCAAATTACTGAAAAGCACTATCACTATCTCTATCAAATTTTTGTACCTTATATTTAATCAATCTTAAACACATGAAACGTCCCCGACGATGGAAAAAAAACGAAGGTAGGTCCCAATTTTAAAGCAGGAAGGCGCGATAACCCTACTAATTACTGTTCGATCTCTCTAACCAGTGTACCATCTAAGCTCCTTGAGCACATTATAGGATCTAACCTAATGAATTACCTAGAATCAATCAGATTTTTTAACCTTTACATGGTTTTCGGGAATCTCTTGTCTTTCGAAACTCAACTAGCCGAATTTACGCATGACCTACTACTACGCATGGACGATCCCTTTCAGACTGAGGCAGTATTCGTAGACTTTTCAAAGGCCTTTGGTCACGTGTCTCACAAACATCTCCTTGCAAAGTTATACTCCCTTGGTATCCGCCCAAAATTAATAAATGGATAGAAAGTTTTTTAACAGGACTCGTTAAGTTTATTTATGCTAACAGTCCTGTCAATCCTTACCAGTGTAAGTTCCGGTGTTCCCCAAGGCGCATGTTTATCTCTTCTGTTGTTTTTGATTTACATAAATGACCTTCCTACTAACATATCAACGAAGCTGCGGCTTTTTACAGGCGATTGCGTTCTTTATAACCCCCTTCATACGTCTAACGACGCAATCGTCCTACAACACGACCTTGACACTATCGCTTCTTGGTGCGAAAAATGGCCATATGCCTCTAAACGTCACTAGAGGCAAAGTAATGTCCTTCACGCGCAACCACACCACCATACACCGCACTTATTGCATTAACGTTGGCCCTATCGACCACACGTGTACTCACAAATATCTAGGAGTTCATATGACGCCATCACTTTCATGGGTGACACATATCCAAACATTTCGCTGTGAAGCTTCACGCGCAGTATGATATTTGCGACGTAAAGAAACTAACAAATTTAAAGTACGTGTGAGCCAAACTTGAGTACGCGTCATCCATCTGGCATCCCTCACAAGCTTATCTCACCGATTACTTAGAAGCCGTATGGAACCGCGCTGCTCGCTTCATTACGTCACAATATTCAAGACTCCCCCCCGCCCCCCATATCAGCGTAACCACCTTAAAACAAACTTTGTCTCTTCCATTTCTCGCTTCACGGCACGTCACTTCTCGTCTTTGCTTCCTTCACACTTTCTTTTACTTCACCCAGTCAGGACACGCCCTCTTAAAACGCCGCTTCACAACATCATCCCGTTTATTTCATACTCGCCCTTTGGCGGCGATAAAGTGCCGGACGACGGCGATCAGCAGCTCATTCTTCCCCCATGCCGTAACACTTTGGAACGCGCTCCCGGATAATATTCTTTCGCACAGCGCCCGCAAAACATTTCACGAAAAACTAAACGATTTTTAAAATACTAACATAACCCCCTAAACACCCCACTTGTCTTATTAATATTTATTTATCGTCTCGTTGGTACTGTTTATATGATCCTTTTTCTTCTTTTTTGTAGTTTTCTCTTTTCTGTACCTATTACAATCAATGTGCACTTTATTATGCTACTTTCTTATGAAGCTGTGCACTTTTGATGTACGCCCCCACCCCCTTATGTAATGCCTTCGGGCCCTTAAGGTTGAATAAACGAAATGATTTGTAAAGCTAACATCACTTTTGAGTTTTTACGTCGTCATCTGCATTTTCCCCACCTACCATCCGTCAACAGGCCTACCAAACTTTTGTAATTACAGTTGTCACTCTTGCAATACCCGAATTAAACGCGATGTTCCACTTCCAGACTTCGATTCCAGCTGCTCTGTTGCCCTTCTATGCCTCTTTCTTAAATGCAACTATAACTTGTGGTTCAGCCGCTTGTCGCTTGAAATTCCTTCTCGCACATCTACTCGACTACACAATCATCTAAGTTTCAGGCGCATTTCTGGCCGCACACAGTCATTCAATAAATCTGCATTACCGTGCGCCATCGCACTATGGCATAGCCTTCCAAATAATATGGTTTAATAATAATAATAATAACCTTTATTTATTTCCATCAACGTGATGGGGGAGGTAAGGGAAAAAAAGCTGTAACAGACAGCTTGACTAGTTCCCGCCCCCCCAAAGAAAAAAAACATTCCATAAAGGCAGACAGTTCAGCTATCGACAGCAAAAAACATTTTTTGATTGTACAAAAATAATACGTAGAACTACAAGCATCTTTGTGGCGTATAAATATGCACATTCCCAAACATGTGAACATGTAACTGTAGTAATGACATTATGTTTACAGGACACTGTTGGAAGACATATGTAAACAGCGTACACACAACAACGGCTTATTAATATCTGCATAATGGTATATCATGAACATTCGTCACTACATTTCACAATGAAAAAAGAATGTTCAGGAAGCACGTCAGAAGACAAAAAGAAATTTGATATGCATACCAATTATACATACGAGAACAATGTTCAGGGAAATACAACTGAGGCAGAAAAGAACAATTTTAATTGCTGTTTTGATGTATGTTCTATTTGTATAGCGTGTCTGTGACAAAAATTTAATAATTCTGGCAGCTTTCTTTTCATCATTTGCTGTCCATAGGTATTTCGACACGTTTCTACGTTCCAAAGTTCCCTACTACATGTATCGTATAAAGGAGCTTTCTTAGTGAAATTTAGTTTAGTGAAATTTAGTGAAATTTAGTGAAAATTTGGAAATTCACATGTTCGCTTGAATGTCTCGCGACTTTGTATTGTATTCACCTTTGTATCATTTTTCGACTTTGTTTTGTATTGTATTCCCTTGACTTTGTATTTTTATTAAGGTTTACCAGTGCCCCCTTTTTCCCATGCACAAATTTTTTTGTTTCCCCTAGTATGTAGTTCCCTTTTTGCCTCAATTATTGTCGTTTTTTGTACCCCCCCCCCTACCCAATGCTCCTCCTAGCATGTAAGGTATATTTATTAAATAAATAAATAAATATATTTGACGGAATCACCCTGTCCTCCTCCTCCTCCGCGGGCGACTTGTTCCTGTTATCTAGGAAGTCATATCTGTAGCTGACCTCCTGTTGGGTTTTTAGAAATGTCGTATTTGTGTTCTTGAACGTCGCAGTCGTCCTCTGCCAAATCTTCTGAGTCGAATAGATCCTCTCGCTATCAGTAGTGTAGATATTCTCTGGCTTCTGAACGACACTCAAAACACTACAAATGCGAATCTCGGCCTCAGCTCTCAATACAGTGACGATGGTACAGTGATTTGCAGTATTTTGCTTCCCTAGTGCCCCCTGCATAGTCCAGCCTAAGCCCATCTCATTGGTTGGCCTGTCCGTTCGCTGTCTTTCAATAACCAGTAACGCAATTCCAGTAATACTCAGGTCTTATTATGATCACAGCTTAGATACGATCGCTTTGTAATGGTACAGCCGTTGTGCCCAAGCAGATTTTATGGATACTATTGATTGCACATTCATTTGTCATCGGGATACGCTCAGTTCATATCTTGTCTATCTCCATAACTGCAATTGGCATCGCCTTATTTCTCTTCTCAACAATAAAACGCGCAAGCGCGCTCTCAAGGTCCTCTCTCTTTTCTGACCTCCAAATACCCCTACCGTTTAAGTTTCCACTTGCAAGAATTCGCAGTATAAAGCTCCGTACCCACCTGAAGTTATAGCTCTACGCTGGCTTACGTCATCGAAGAGGACTCGGCACCATTTCTACAAGCATTCGCCACCAACTTTAGCTATCGAAATCTGAAGCAACACTGCGCACCCTGTCTGTTGCGATACAAGGCGGACTGGTTCAGAGTTCACATTTTCGTTGCTCAGAACATCTGAAGCGTACACCGATGTAACCTGCCTCCTAGAACAGTTCCGTCATCTGTATAATCCTCTACAATCTATCGCCATGCGATCCTCCTTTAGGCACAGAAAACATCGACCGGCTTTCGTGAGTATCTCTTTCTTAGTTGCTGCACCACGTGTTTGTAGTCACAGGCCTGAGTGCGATGACTGGTGCATTCGCAGAGCAAGCAACCCTGAAGGTTTTCAACGGTGTTCTGCAGAGACACTGCAGTGGGCCCGATGTGCTAGTGCCAAAATTTTAGAACTTGTATCGTTTCCCCTGTGACACCAGCTGTTCTCACTGTCATAGGTTCAGCCACAGCTTCTCTGCATTTGAGTTGGTCATTGAAGAACTTGAGCAGCTCTGTTAGTTCCCTCTCAAGTGGTGTCATGCGATTCCCTGCAACGTAGACTGCTGTCGTCGAAGGTACAGCTACCGACGCCTTCGATGGCTTGTGAAACTCTTAGAACCTTAAACCAAGTCCGATGACAAGACTCTTAGCAGCATCTCTAACAGCATCGTGCATTAATCAGCTGCACCCATTCCAAGAGCATTGAGGCCACGTCCACCCACCTGAACTTCGTCGTAAAGGTCTTGAAGTACACGAATGTTAGACGGTGGTAACAAGGCCTTCAAATCTAGCAGGCTTCGAAGGTTGTCTTGCGTTATGAGGTTGTCTTGCGCTAGAGGCAAAGTGAGCTTGAGTATAAAATAGGCCGTGTTGCCCGAAGTATTGAGACCTGGCAGCTATACCAGACGTTTCAGAACGCGATGAGCAGTGCTGTTAGCGAGGTTGGAGGTGTCGCTACCTCCACGGTAGCTCGAGACGAAACCGACGGAAAACAATCGGTGTTTCCCGCCTCACAGCTAAAGAAGCACAGCTCCAGGTTGACGTTTGCGGTTCGTTGCGATGTTGTATCTACACAGCCTATCAGTAGAATCGATAGTGTGTGCGCACACAATAATCATGCCAGCAGTAGAAGGTGGAATGCTGGCCTATCTTCACTTCAAACGTGATTGTGCGGAGTGAAAAATAACAACTAACCTGTGGGTTTCCTTGCGCCATATCCACCGTATGATTATGAGGCACGCCGTAGTGAAGGACAGGATTAATTTTGACCCATTCGGTTTCGTTCACGTCACCCTAAATCTGAGAATACAAGCGCTCTTGTGTTTCGCCCCCATTGAAATGACGACGCCGCAGCAGGGACTAAAACCACGTCCCCAAGCTCAGCAGCTTAATTAATGTTGCAGCCACTAAGCTAGCGGGACGGGTGTCGAGAGGAGGTGCGTCTACCTGGCTGGGCCGTTTGGGTAGCCAAATGCAAGATGCGTCGCCGGCGTCTCTGGAGACGTCCTAACCCTCCATTACCTTGACAGCCCGACAACCGCGGCGGCGGACACGAGCCTCATGTGTTCTTTGAATTGCTATCGCGATAAGCGCTCTCACAGAGCGAAAGGTATACTAACACGAATACCGAGGATATCCGCCACAGTCAACAAGTTATCCACCACAATGATGAGGGGGACGTTTTTTCTCACTTCACCATCAAAATACCGTTTTTCTAATGAGCTAATCAAAGTAAACTAGGCCACCCGCCTCCTTTCGTTGGCACCCCCAATGAAATATAACGCGTCTTCGTTGAGGAATGTCCTTGAAGATGGGCAATTTACTCGCATGTAGAGGCTTGATGATCAATGTGTAAAAAGAGCCGCTCACATGCGAATCTTTTGTTTTCCTATTCTACGTATACTCACAATCCGTCGCGCACGTATTTAATTGAACAAGGCTTGCCGAGTGTCTAGGGTCATGCACTCTGCGTAAACTCGTCCCATTGCATTGCCCAATTAGCTGCGGGTCTTTTCTAGCCACGCGTTTTGTCTCTTCCTGATTTCTGGCGACGGTCAGCTGTATGACTTTAACAAAGCGAAACAAAGCCACAATGCAAGAAGAACGGACAAGAGGAGTAGCGCACGTGGTGTTGTTTGCCTTTTCCTTCTCGAGTAACCACATTCACCACGAAGCGGCACGTCCCTCGTTGCACTCTTCGGTGCCGACACGAGCACCGTGGCGGACGGGTGTCGTACGCGTGGCCAAGTATAGCTGGTGCCTCTTCATTGCCTTCCCACGGTTTCCGTCGCACCTCACGCTTTTGTTTCCGGCGCTCATGTGGCGCACGGCAAAGCTGCTCCGCTGGCTGACCGCCGCGCGCACTGGCGAAACACTCACTGAGCCGGATTGGTCTAAAGAGAAGGAGTGCGAGCTTTATGCACGATTTCGTGCCTCGCGTAGGAAGACTATCACAATGGCGAACAGGCGCCCAGCGCACCGTGGGCCGTGTACAGCGGCTTTTCCTTACGTTTTAATTTTGGTAGGGTCATTGTTACTCGGACCACGCAGGGACCAAGGGGGCCAGAAAGTTATAACTGTGGTTGTCGCTCCAAAGTAGACATTTTCAGTGCTCACGGCCTCTCTAAGCTACTACGGACGGTGAGTCGTGCTCCAAACGCTGCGTTTTTTGCGTCCAAGCTTGAGTATCACAAGCTTAAAACACGGCCGCAGTGTGGATGCTATACTTTCCGCAACTTCGGTAGTTTGACCTTCTTGCGGTACGCAGTGATTTATCCAATGGCATTAAATACATGGAGTGGAACAGACTCTGCTTCATTACTAACCTTCTTGTTTGAAGCCGCCTGAGGAATTTCCATCGCCAAGCGAAGTGCATTTCTGTGTACTGCCTCCAAGCTCTTGAATTGGCTCGGTGATGGTGACATCAGCGGCAGCTGATAGAAAATTCGATTTTTCTTTATCTGTTTATTTAATTCATTCCATACACACAATACACAATACTGTCTGAACACATATCCTCGGCGGCTTGTTGGCAGTCCAATAACAAAGTAGACATAAGAAGAACAGCGTACTTAATGTAGGAAACAACTTGAACACCCGTTATTAAAGCATTTTACAGGGAAAATACAGGATAAACAAAAGACTATGTTATGACATCAGGGGATACAAGTGGAAAGACCCTGTGGCCGTTCATAAAAGAAGTTTTTCAAGCATTGTACTAAGTTTTGGATAGTCCATACACGGAGTGGGAGTGCACTGTTGAACTCCACGAGTCCGTCCGTAAACATTTTGACATGGTGGTAAGTAAATACAGTTTTTAGCAGCTGTCCTCATGTTTCGTGCCGGAAATTTAACTATTGTGATAATTAGCGGATTATTAAAAGTATAATTGCATTAACTAGCTGACCAACGTTTACTTTACACACCTCACTTGGACGGCATAACCAGAAGCATTTGTCACAGAGGTTTACTAGGATCAGTGTGTTTAGAAAAGGTAAATATTCGTGGCACCCATTTTTGAAGACCAATGACAGGTTCTACATTAGTTTTATCCGTACTGCACCAAGACTCTAAGCAATAATAAAAGTGACTCTGTATAAAGGCAAAGTAATGTATCCGTTAAGCTTGAGGGTCAAAACTTTGACGGGCTTTTAACAATACGTGACAACCAACCGCCAATTTGGAACATACCTTACCAATTTGATACTTCCCAATGCATATAAGATTCAAAGCAAACACCTACGTACTCATAGCGGCATACTCTATTCAACTGGACATTATTCAATAATATAGGCAGGAAATCACAATTCGTTTCCTTCCTCCTGGAATGGAAGACTACAAACCCGGTTTTGTCGATGTTAATTGCAAGCTCATTCTGCGTGAACCACTTCGCAACAAGACCGAGTTCTTGATTTATTTTGCCCTACAGTTCTTCAATAATGTACCCAACAAAAAGAAAGCCTTATTATCCGCGTATAATAAAACTTTGGAGCACGTTAACACCTACGGAAGATCGTTGACGTATAGGGTGGAGAAGAGGGGACCAACGACTGAGCCTGGTGGAACGCCCATCAAAACACTATGTGAGGCTGACATGAAGTTATTGATTACAACATACTGCTTCCGCTCCCAGAGATAACTATTTAGCAGATCCGATATTCTCCCCCTAAAACCATAAGTATACAGCTTATGCACTAATGTGTATGATTAACCGTATCAAAGGCTTTTTTTTCAAGTCTAGAAATACAACGGCAATCTTATCACGTAACAGTGTATTAATTCAACCTTTTTCAACTTTATTTCGCGTTTTTCTTTTACAGCAAGAGAAAATGCAAGGCAGGAACAAAAAAGCTGCACAATGGCAGCTGTACAAGGTTCCTGTCCCCTTTCTTTGACAAACAGTTGTAGTATTTTCACAAATATATTATGTTGCATATGTACGAAACGAATTCATACTATACATACATTCATATTCACATCACAACATATACCATCGATATATATATATATATGTATATATATATATATATATATAGATATATATATATATATATATATATATATATATATATATATATATATATATATATATATATATATAACCTATAGGTTATAACCTATATAGGTTATATATACTCTGTATATATAACTCTGTATATACTCTGTATATAACTCTGTATAAAGGCAAAGTAATGTATCCGTTAAGCTTGAGGGTCAAAACTTTGACGGGCTTTTAACAATACGTGACAACCAACCGCCAATTTGGAACATAACTTACCAATTTGATACTTCCCAATGCATATAAGATTCAAAGCAAACACGTACGTACTAGTAGCGGCATACTCTGTTCAACTGGACAGAATTGATCCTGCTGAACCTCGCTGGATCATGTGGAGGTTGTCGTCACCAGAGCCTGGGATGAAAGAGCGCTCGCATCGAAGAAGCAGCACTTGGCAACAGAGGCAGCGCGAAGACGTCTCACATTTCCGTGCTTGATTTTCCAGGCTTACCGAGAGTACACCATCACAGAAGAATAGACCGTCACAGAATAATAGAAGCGCAGCATTGTGGTTGAAAACAACCGCAATGCTCTGCTCATATCCGACCTTCGTGACGCGACTCGATGGCAAATTTCAATGTCTTCCTCCTTAATCGTTTCACCGCCTACTTTTCCTAGCATATTGACTAGATTTTCAGCTTTCTCATGCGGAATTTCCTTAATTTTGATGTTTTTCTTTCGAGAGTATTGGTGTTGAACATGAGCGATGTTCCATGCAATTGTTTTTGTAGCACTTCGACTTCCTGCGCAAGTGCCTATTGCGATGTTTTTAGAGCTACATTTTCCGCGATCACTTCAGCGCCGTCCTGCTTGAGTATTTCTAACTCTTTGTTAATAAACTAAAAACTATTTTTAAGCTTCCTTATTGTCTTGCGTAGTTCACGCGCTATATTTGACACTTCCGTTGACATCGTGTAAAGCAAACAAAGATAACAGTAGAGGCAGCACGCTAATAAATAGATAAGTTTCACTATAAGGTAAGTCTCAAACGGGGAAAATCAAGCAGGGAAATCTGAGACGTCTTTCCTTCGCGCTGCCTCCGTTGGCAAGTGCTGCTTCTTCGATACCAGCGTTCTTTCATCCCAGGCTCCGGTGACGACAACTTCCACGTGACCAAGCAATGCTCAGCAGGATCAACTGATTAACCGGACGGTCTGGACGCACCCACTTGAGCAGTGGTCACGCTACGCTTCTATTATTCTGTGACGGTCTATTCTTCTGTGATGGTGTACTCTCGGTAAGCCTGGAAAATCGAGCACGGAAATGTGAGACGTCTTCGCGCTGCCTCTGTTGCCAAGTACTGCTTCTTCGATGCGAGTGTTCTTTCATCCCAGGCTCTGGTGACGACAACCTCCACATGATCCATCGAGGTTCAGCATGATCAATTCTGTAAGCGCAAGAATTGCAGAGGATGTGGATCTATGAGGACGAAACCCATGCCTATTAGGACAAATAATATTATGTTTACCTAGAGATTGTTGCATGCGTGTACAAATTATTTTCTCAAACAAAGTGTTAAATACGCCCAGAATAGATATTTGTCTGTATTCGCTGGGGGCAAAATGATATCCTTCCTTATACATTGTTACTACCTTTGTTTCCTCGAATGTGTCAGGGTATTTTCCCGCTTCCATGGAAGGATTCAACATATGCAACGGATGAATACCTAATATACCTAATACCTTGTACAAATATCTAATGCAGATACCTAATACAAATATCTCGGCGTTCACATGACATCGACACTATCATGGCTAACTCATATTGACACCATCTCTTCTAATGCTTCACGTACCCTTGGCTATTTAAAACGCAGCCTGAAAGCCGCATCACCAGAAATAAAATAAGCTAGCATATCTGACATTCGTACGCCTGCAGTTGCACTATGCGTCTTCTATCTGGCACCCTTCCCAATCATATTTTACCTATGACAATAAAAACACTGGGAAGGCGGGAGATGGAAATTCAAGACGATGAACAAGATGAGAAGAAGGTGAAATCAGTAGGCCAACGTTTCGACAAGTGGACTTGTCCTCTTCTAGGCGACATATGCTTTCCTCACCTCAGTATATATAGGTGCGGTTCTCTTAAAGAAGGAGAGGGTGTAAGGCAGGTGGGTGCGGTAACGAGCAAAGGTGTGTTAGCGTGTCGAATTGAGAATTTCGAAGTTACTTGAACACATCATATCCAAACACCTGCTTGGCTATCTCGACCAGCATGATATCCTGTATTATCATCAGCATGGCTTTCGAAAGGGACTGTCCACGATTACCCAGCTGACAGAAATAGTTCGTGACCTAGCAGAAACAATAGATTCACGTGGTCAAACAGACATTATCTACCTTGACATTGCGAAAGCATTTGATAAGGTTTCGCACCAAAAATTGTTATATAGGATTAATGCGGTCTTTAAAAAAATTGGAGGACGCTTAAGCTTCGCCTTCAAGAGTGGAACGCGATAGCGTTCCCGTCGACCCGCCAATGGGTGTAAGACAATGGGCTGCAGGGCAGCCATCACTTACGAGGCGCCCCGCATCAGACGCGGTGAGCGTCGAGCCATATGGTCGAGCAACGCGGCGTTCGGCGCAGCAATGAAACGTGCGCCTGAGCAAGCGGAGCGAACCAAAGAACTCGGTATCCCGGAGGGGGAAATGATGCACGCCAGCCAAACGCCGTGATCGGCACGGGCAGAGAGATAGAGAGATAGTGATCTAAAGAAAGGAAGGACGCTTGATTCTGCGGAGGGAGCGAGGCGAAGCGTTGTCAGGGGAGAGAGTCCGAACCGCGACAGCTCCAATGCGCGCGTGGCGCGCCATCTGTCGAGGCAGCGCCGTACATGGAGAGGAGGGGCTCTTCTGTGTTTGCCGCAAGATGGCTCTCCGTGTGCGGAAAGCGCAGAAGAAATGCAGCGAAACGCACTTCGCTACTCGTGTAATTGCGACTTCTGTAAGTTACATGTTCATAATTACCTATATACACCACAGTATAACTTTCCACGGCTCGTTTCGAAGGCAACACCGCATTCACTAGAGGCGCGTTTGTACCTTTTGGAAGCATCGAAATCGTGGCTGAGTGGGAGCGTCTCCGTCTCACACTCCGGAGACCCTGGTTCGATTCCCACCCAGACCATCTTGGAAGTTGCTTTTTATTTATGGAGTGCCTGCCGTGATTTATCGCTCACGGTCAACGCCGCAAAAACGCCGACGCCGACACCGACGCCGACACCCGACGCCGACGACACCGGCTTTTCTGCGACACGAGCTCCTTAACGCTATCGCGTTAAAATCAAACACTCACACAATGGTTTTCTGCGTATACATCTTCTCGTGAACAGTATGTAACTGTTAGAGGTTGTCAGTCCAACATACTTCCCGTTGCTTCTGGGGTACCGCAACGTAGCGTCTTAGGCCCACTCCTGTTTCTGATCTTTATTAATGATTTACAAAGTAGCATTGATGTTCCATTAAGACTTTTTGCTGACGACTGTGTGATGTACAATACCGTAAATACAGTTGATGATCAGTATAAATTAAATTTAAACCTGCAAAGGATAGTGAAATGGTGTAACGACTGGCAGATGGAGTTAAACTTTGAAAGATTGTGTTCATGTCAGTAACTAGAAAGAAAAATGTTCTTGATTACAATTATAAAATCAACGTTTATATGCTTGAAAGAGTCGATCAGTATAAATACCTAGGTATAACATTTACATCAAATCTACGATGGAATACCCACATTGAAATTGTCATTTCCAAAGCTTTTAAAACACTATGGTTCCTGCGACCCACTATGCACATTGCTACTCCGGGTGTAAAGTGCCTCGCTTACAAAACCCTAGTGAGACCGATAATCGAATATGCTAAAGTAATATGGGATCCTCACAGAGCAACTAATTGTCACAAGCTTGATAGGATTCAGCTACTCGCTGTAAGACTTATCTTTAATAAATACCGCGGGAACCATTCAACAGATCTCTGCCAACAAGCCCAACTACCTATGCTAGAAACCAGAACCAGATATGAAAAACTAAAAACTCTTTACCTCATTATCAATAATTATCTTAAAATAAATAAATCAGATTACTTTGAGATCAAAACTAATGAAACGTCAAGGCATCGTCGTAGTAAGTTGATCCCATTACGGACTATAAAAAAATTGTTTCAAGTTTAGTTATTTTACCTAAACTTGTAGCGACTGGAACTCTCTTCCAGATTATGCTGTTCGGTCGACATCATTAGCTGCATTTCTAAGCCACTTAGATAATTTAATCTATGACACTAGCATACGGCAATGAGGTTAGAGTGTTGCTGCATAAGAGTGCTGTTCTGATTTCTAAGTGGTGTATTTTCTTTTGTTTATGTGTGCCTTTCACGAGATGATTTTTTTCTTTAACTAATGTATAACTATGGTTTTTAATATGTTCTGTGCTACTTATTTTGCTATTTAGGTTTGTTTCGTTTTTTCCGCTCCTGTTACAGCCCCTGAATGAGGCTGAGTGTATCAATAAATGAAATGGAATGAAATGAAATGAATGAAATAAAGGAGCGCTGTGCACAAGGCCAGTGACCCGGCTGTCTGTCACTCACTTGTCAACGCCCGCGTGTTAGCCGGCGTGTCAACGGCGTCTGACAAGCCGCCTGAAAAAAAAAAAGGAAGGAAAAGGAAAAAGCAACAAAAAAGGCTAAGAAACCACAATATGTGTTGTTGTCTACAGCTTGAAATTTAGCATAGCGAATAGATTCTAAAGCTCCCTTTGAAACGCTAATGTATGAAACAACATATCGATGAAACGGGACAATCAATGAACATCAGATTAAACGGACATTGCGCGGACATAGCTAAAAAGCTTCCCAAAGCCGTCGCCGAGCATTTCAAGCAACCAGGTCATAACTTCCATGAACTTAAATTCTGCATCTTACAGGCGAATATCCGTTTTGAAGAAGAAAGAAAATACAGAAAATTATACCTTATCTATAAGTTCAAGACGTTGTAACCAATAGGCATAAACGTTTCAAAGGGAGCTTTAGAATCTATTCGGGATGCTAAATTTCAAGTTATCGACAACAACACTTACTTTGGTTTCTTAGACTTTTTTTTCCTTTTTCTTCCTTTTTTTCTTCCAGTCGGCTTGTCGGACGCCGTTGACACGCCGGCTAACACGCGGGCGTTGACCCGTGATTGACGGACGGCCGGGTCACTGGCCTTGTGCACAGCGCTCCTTTGCTCTCAATTCGACACGCTAACACACCATCGCTCGTTGCCGCACACACCCACCCACCTTGAACCCTCTCCCCTTTAAAAGAACCCCACCTATATTTACTGAGGCGAAGAAAGCCTTTGTCGCCTTGAAAAAGACAAGCCGACTTGTCGAAACGTTGGGTCCTCGTTTTGTTCATCGTCTATGACATAGAAGCAATAAAAAATCGTGCTGCTCGGTTTATAACATCCAGTTACTCGCGTGAAACTAGTATAACCACACTAAAACGTACACATAAACCACCTTCACTTGCTTCCCGCCAGATCATTTCTCGTTTCTGCTTGCTTCCCACCTTTTATTACCATCCACACTCCAGGCATTGCCTATTAAAGCCACCCTTACGTACATCCTCTCGCTTAAGCCACAGTCATCCCATCGCAAACATTAACAGCCGATCATCAGCCATGAAGACTTCATTCTTCCCCGACGCAATAACGCATTGGAACCACCTCCCAGAAGATATCCTCTCATGCACTGACCGTAAAACGTTCCGCGAAATGTTAAATAACCACCTTGCTTAATTACCGGTCGCACCTACCCTTACTCTAACACCATGTACCACTTCTTTCACAATTATTCCTGGCTTGTTTTTAAAGCGAAAGCTTTACTAGCCGCGAACTTGCGATTTTGCCGTGGCCGTGCTCCAAGGAGGCACATGACGTCACACCGCCTTTCTCGTCACACTACGTTCCTCGTCGTTGCGTTCGCCTCCGCTCGCTTCGCCAGCTGTGTCGCATGCCTGATAGCATGCCGGAGGATTGAAAAGGAGAGCTCGCGTGCGCCGCAACCACAGTTGAGGCGGCAGTATGGACGGCGACAATTATGATCAGCTGGAGGAGGTCTGGAATCGATATCGGGACGAGATGAAGAGGAAATGAATCGCCCAGGAAACAGACGAACAGCACGCTGAAAGACTGGCTAAACACCGTGAATATGCAATAAGTATCTGTCTAAAACAACAATGTGTCGTCTTTAATGCAACAACAATACAGCTAGACAACCATACTAACCTGCACTTGCAATCAAGATTAACCAAGGCTAACCATGCTATGCCTTAGCTTTCGCTACGTATATCCTGGCATAGCCAAGCTAAGCCACTGCCAATTTTCGTTTATTGCTTTTTTTTTTACTGTTCCGTACATTTGTTCTAACGTTGTCACAAGGATTAAAGCCCTCCCTTATGTAATGCCTCGAGCCTTTAAGGTGAAAATAAATTAAATGAAATCAGATATCTATATTATATTTCCATAACTTTAAGAGAATTCCACCCAGTCCCGCCGTCTTTCTTAGATAAGGTTTTTTCACTACCGTAAAATATCCGCTAAATCTATATCACGCATCGCGAACCTATCACAAACAGGTTGCATTGGCACGGAGGGAGGAAAGTGCGCTACTAGTGGTTGCCCTATGTTATAAAAGTAGCCATTAAAAACATCTACCGTAACTTGATCATCTAGTTCGGGCAATAAAGGCTCATTTGAGCGATTGCCTGTTAAATCATGGACAATAGTCCATATTGTTTGCGTGTTTCCGTCGGCCTGCTGTACCACCAAGGAGCAATGTTTTTTGTTTCGCTTCCGCATAAATGATACTGATTTTCCTGAAGCATTTAAATTGGCTCTAATTGGAGTTAGGCCTGTCCTCCTACCATTTGTGATACCACTTATCTTTTTCTTTCCACGCAAATATAATTTCATCGGTCATTCAGGGACAGATGGGTTACTCTAATCGTTACGCGTTATCTGGGTGCTACTAAGGTTTATCACATTTCTAAGGTTTTCTTCAAATTTCAGATATTCAGTCTCATAGTCGCTGTCATACAAGACGTAAGAATCAGATTGTTCAAGGTTTCTGCGAAGAAGCTTATAATCAACCTTCGTACGCATATGTTCAACCGGCTAATTCTGTCTGGGTGGATTAGCTTGTATAATAAGAAAAATAGTTAAATTATCCGCTATTACATCAGAGTAAGTTTCAACGCACACCCTACTATCTCTTTTGCATAGAGCATGACCTACTAAGGTTCTAGACGTATCTGTAAGACGAGTAGGTTCTGAGATAAGATTGCGTAAGCCAAATGTCTGTAGAAGTAGCGTATAGTTGTTTTGCGCATCACAAGCTAAATCAATGTTAAAATCACCAACCATGACGATATTACTACCAGATCCTCGAGATAATTCTCACAAAGTAAACTCAAGCTTGCTCAGGAAAGGTGCCATCAACGAGTTAGGACGCCGGTAAACCTCACGAACAATTAAGGTGAAATCATGTCTTATAAACAGCGCTTCCATATATTCATCAGTACTTGAGAGAGAAGACACAACTTGAAAATGGAAGTTTTATTTAACAAAAAATGCAACGCCTCTATCTCGCAAACGATAATCGCGGGGTTGCAACAAGAATTTGTATCCGTGAATAGCGCTACTTTTGTTAGATTTAAGCCATGTTTCCGAGACAGTAATTAGGTCAAACGATGATTTATTACATGATACACATGCAAATAAGGAGTTTAAATTCTTATGAATACTGCGAACATTGCAGTGAAATATAGAACATGTGTTAATGTTTCCGATCAACTTATCAACTAGTGAAGACTGGAAAGCCATACATAAAGAGAAAGCAAAGTTATTCTTAGCTAACGAACGTTAATATAGCTAAACTATGCGGGACAAGTCCGCCTCGCAAGTTATGTGCACAACAGGCGAATTTTCCGCCTTTCGCATAAGCACCTTGCTTGGGAAACCCAAGTGTATTTCCAGTTCTCTTTCCTCACATGTCGCGTCTTGCCAAACCGTATTTTGTTTTCAATACAAAGATGTTCGTTCACATAAATTTCCTCATGAGCCTCAAAACAAAGGTTCCCAGTATTCTGCTTAGTCTACTTAGCAGCGGCGAGCACTCGATCTCAAGCAGTCTTCATGGAACACCTAACAACAACATTAAGGGCCACTTCTTGTCTATTGACTCTACCCGGTGGGCGATCTCAACGTCACCCTCGCGTAGTTCAACGCCGAGGTACGTAGCAATTTCCTCCACTCTTTCCATCAGGACATCGTTATAAGTGCAGCGTTCAGTTTACGCATGGACGTAGGATGGTTTTCCCAATGCACACCTGCCATGAGACGAAGTGCTTTGACTGTGCACTGATGTATCCAAAACATTTTCAACTGGACGTCGCCGTAGTAGCTTTCTATCGACTGCTATGCCCAGGAATCGAACACCAGTTGCACGGCGAATTAGATGGCCTCTAATATTCAGCGTCAGGCGTGTTGACTTCCACCTCACTCCCGGAAAAAGCATGAAAACAGGTTTTCTCCGCTGATAAAGATAGGTCAAGAGTGGATAAGGGCTGTCCGATGACGGAGATTGCGCACTCGCCTATCCGGGCCAAACCTTTGTGTTGGTACCCCGAGATCCAAATGCGGATGTCATCTGCGTAGATGTGCATTTTAACTGCGTCCAAGCTACCTTGAGTTCGCCCTGAAGGCTGGCCATGGCAACGTTAAAAAGGAAGGGAGATAGGACACTTCCTGGTGGGACGCCGAGGGAAATGCATCGCTTTTGGCTCATTATATTTCCGAGGTTAAGCTGGACGCGTCGATGCCAAAGAAATTCACGGATAGATCGAACAGCCCTTCTTCATATCGGCCACTATTGTTAACATCATGCCTATCAATGTTGACGGAAAAAATAATATGTACGAGGTTAACTAAGCATCTTCAGAAAAGAAGTAGTCTGCCATTGTGCAAGACCGGAGTTCGTTCACGGCTGAGTGCCAGGACAGTGTCCAGGACTTACCAAGCCACATCGAGCACCATCGCATCGACGGCATTTCGACACTCGCCATCTTTATTGACGTTGCCAAAGCATACGACCATGTGCTTTGTACAGACATCATCAGTAGACTCCAAGCCATGGGTGTCTAGGGGATCAATTTTCTACTAGCAGCCTCAGGCATCACATGCAGGACTGTCAGCCGTTCCAGTCACTCCTGCATGAGCTTTCGTGAAGGCAAGTCCCGACCACCACCGGCACACAAGAGACGCTTCGTATCGGTGCAGCCCGAATGGAGGTTCGAGTTGAAGCGAAGCGTTTAGTCTGTGCAGACTGGAGCACCTTGTACGTGCAGTATTCCACTCAGCTAACGAGAGTGTGCGTGCTAGAATGGGATGATGCCTCGTAGCGTCTGTGCTTGAGAGAGGCATGGGGATGCAGCAGTCTTCTCGGTTTGACGTACGAGATGCCTTCGCTGCGTGATCATTTCCAACGATGACACAGCGAAGGCGTCATCAATTTCCAATGATTTTCAATGGCCCGGTATCCACTGAAAGGAGATATTAAGGCCTTTTTATTGTGATAGCAATTATATGACGCACAAGGCGCGCTTCTGCCGTCGCTGTCACTTTGTGGTTATGTATAGAGTCCAAGGACGATAAAATCGTCGTCGTGCCATATGCTGTATGTGCGAGTGAAAGTGTGCGAAGGTGAGCCGGCGATCACGGCTCAATCTCGCGCAAGCAAGGGAAGAAAGCGGGGAGTATGTGCGCCGTCTTCCGTCGCGCGCCCGACTCTGGGGAGGGGGAAGGGAGGCGGGGCGCGTTCTACTCCGGACGGTCCGGGCGACCACGACCGCCCGCCCGGGCCGCTGTATCTTGAAAGCCGTCTGCCAGGGGCACAGAGTCCGCCCTGCGCTTTGTTATCGCGGCTTAGTTCGCGTTGATGTGAAAGGCACCACAAAGTTCAATTCGCTCGCTGCTGTGGCTGTGCTTCCTCAATCCAGCGTTTTGGCAGCGAGTTTCCGCGGTCATCGAGTGGAATGTGTTCACGTTTGCTCGTGCGCGCGTGACACCATGCTTGGTAATTTAGTTAGTATGCCTATGTCTACAAGCACATACGGCTGATAAAACTACTATCTTTACTTCTTTTTGATGTCTACTAATTTTCTATCGCAATCGGCTCTTCGCCTTTCAGGCGAAACTGACTTTTTCTTTCAAGTGATGGTAAGTTCCATGATTTAGTAAGTGAGTTGATCGTGAGTTCCATGTCAGAGAATCGAATGTATGCAATATAAGCATTGCAAGGACAGCCTTCAATCGCAGGAGATGGCCTATTTTTCATAACTTTCTATACCCATCACATGAAGCGCACCACCGAGAGACGCGAGCTCTGCAGCTTCAGATTTATTGATATAAGGTGTCTCGAAGCATTGGGTTATTCGCCTTTTTGATACAGCTACAGTGCCACCGGAACTGGCTGAAATAGTTGAGCCATCAGCATAGACGTGTGTGCAACCGCTTTATGTTTCGTACAAGAGGAGTAAACTGAGTTGCTTGAGTGCAGATGACGGTAAGTCCTGTGATTGTGAGGCTTAATTGACTGCGGCTCAGGTATTGCCACAGATGCGTACCCTGAGGTGAGAGAGGCACGGTGAGCGACACAGTTCCACTAAATATTGTATGGGGACCTTCTACCAGGAGACTTGCAAGCTGGTGGCCAGGGGTTTGGGCGAAGCGTCGTATGTGCACATGCATTGTTTCAATGGTAATGTGCGTTCTGATAAGGTAATCTTGAGCGATTGCAATAACTTCTGTCATTGACGCGCCTCTGCTACAGACGAAAGCATATCCTGGGGGTTTGGGCTTGGATACCTTGGATTGTATTCAGGTTAGTTCTGCAGGTGTTGAGGAGGCTGCAGTAGGCTGTACCGCAGGAATTCAATAAAGGGGACCCTGCACTGTTGCAGCATAGAGCGTATTGACACTCCCCATGTATTAACTACTAAGAACCTAAAGTTATGGTAAATTCCAGTAAAACGTATTTTCACGTATGTCACATGAGCGGTCTAGGAGAGATATCGCTCGATACCCCTTCCCCGGAAAAAAAGTTGTGACTGGTGCTGTACGAGATCAGCTGTCCATCGACGGATATCATGTACGGAGACATTGGTGTCCTGGTAAATGCCACCACTGCACACTTTTCACATGATACTTGAAGTCCTTGTTCCTGTAGGTAAACTCGCGGACAACTTTCTGTGGCAACGAAGGGAAAGCTACGAAAGCAAAGCACGCACAAGAATGGTGCTAAAGTGCATGCCTTCTGGAGCCACGCGCGAAGCTGAAGTCGCGTGGCACACGATGTCCATATACAGTTGTCGTCGGCATAGATTGATAGCCGAAAGGTGCGCGTAAGGATGTCGGTGGGTTCAATGAGTGATACACAGAAAAGCGTTGCGCTCAGTACTCCGCCCTGATGGACCCCAAGTTTACTCTAATGCTAGGAGGCTGAGTCTCCCAGTTAAGTATGGAAAAGGATCTCGTTTGTAGGTAGCTACTAATCAAGAAGTGGATCTTTCCACCAAGTCGTACCGCATTTAACTTGCTGAAGATCGCTTCGTGTGGTACGTTATCGTATGCTCTTTTAACATCCAGAGAAGAGAAGCAGATAATCGTTTGCCGGACTTCTGGGGCTGGACATACGTTATTAAGTCAACAACGTTCTCTATGAAAGAATGGGCGCTCCTCAAGCCGGCCATTGCGTCTGGATATACCTCGTAATGTCCTATGCACCATTTTAATATGGCTAGAGCCCTCCACTCCATTAGTTTTCAGACGCGCTGACAAGCGCAATCGGTCGGTATCACGCAATGTCCACACACGACTTGCCACATTAGAGCAGTAAAATTAGACGACTGGTCTTCCATTCCCCGGGAAGCATTGCTGTATCGCAGGATCTGTTGAAAAAGAGCAGGGGCGCTTTCAGAGCCTCTTCACCAAGATTACATAGTGCACGGTAGGTTAAACCATCGAGCCCAGGCGATGGTGAATGCTGCATAAGGCAAGTACAGCTTCGAGTTCGTCCATAGCATCCCTGTGTGGGTCGGGTGAAATCGGTGATTAGTCGAGCGTCGATGTTCCAGTGAAACGAGTTTCGCCAACAATCCTCCTGTAGAAATCGTCCGCGACATCAGCCTCCCTGCATTGTTGGTGAAGCGCCAAAGGCTTGAAAAGGTGGCGCTGCTGTGGGGTTCCACGGAGACCACGAACAATTCTTCATATGTCAGACAAATGTTTTTTTTTTTATCCAAAGACTCGCAAAATGTCACCAATATTGTCGATGCGAGTTTGTCTAGGCGACGCTGAATTTTCAGGTCGCCTCGCCAACCTCAAGTTATGTACGGAATTGTACCCCTATATCTCCGCTCTGCAAGGCGACGAATTTTACCAAGCTTCTCCAGCTCAATGTCGTAGTCGGTGCGTGTAGAAGTTCTAGAAAGCGAATATGTGGCAGCATCTAGGGCATTATTTATAGTGCCCTCCAGGCTAAAGGATAAACATCATGACAGGTGTCTTCCACCATTGATTTGAACACCCTGCGGTTGATAGAATGAGTGACGCCAAGTAAATGCTCATCCGTCAGCCCTTCAATCCTAAGTAGGGAAGTGGCGACTTCCTCACGTTTCAATATTAGAAAACCATATAACCTTTCTGGTGAAGGAGCGTGAAACTGAAGCGACAACCAGGCAGCTACTGTAGACATTCCCGCGCAGAAAGGTGGGACTTCCATCATTTAAGAAACACAACTCTTGTTCAGAGGGAAATTACACTAATCTTCGGTCCCTCGAATTTATCGTGTAGCTTCCACAGAGATAGTGGTGGTTATTAAAGATAACCAGTCATCACGCAAGATTGCCTAGTGTTACGTTTCGCCTATGACGCGCCGTGTAGCCGGCGCGGATTCAACGTACGCCGGAGCTTCGTTCAAAGCGGCGGACATTTTGGCCCGTTCGGAGCGGCCGTGACGCATCCCCGCCGAGCGCGTCCCGGCATGTTCAGTGCCACGTGTCTTTGTGTGTGCGTGTGTGTGTGTGTGCCCACGCTTGTGAAAGCGCGGCAGCCGGGGAGAGGAGCTCCCCAAGTGTGAAGCGAGGAGGTCTGACCGGCGCCGGCCCGGCTGATGCGTCACTACACTCGTCTCTACATGTCTCTCAGTCCGTCCGTGCCTCGCTTTCACGTGGTGTCATCCCGTGACCTTCCTTCTTGCCCGCGACGCCAAGAGTATAAAAGCAGCTGGCCCCGGACGCCAAGAGAGAGGCTCCGATTTCTTCTGTTGAGTAACGTGCTCTCCCGTCTCTCCACTTCGGTCGACCTGACCGCCCGCTCTTTGCGATGCTAGAATAAACAAGTTGTTCTGTTAGCAGTCGACTCATGCTTTGCCGGGACCTTCGGATGCTTCCAGTGTGCCCCAGGCCGCCAGGCCAACGCTACCCTTGGGGATTGCGACCCATTTGCAACAACGGGCGCCAGCGGTCCGATTGCAATAACGGGTGTCAGCACTGAGGTTCCAACAGCCGGTGCCATCGGTGGGATAGCAATAACCGGTGCCATCGGTGAGGTTCAAACACTGGTCAATGTCGTGATTTGCCGTCACCACTCGCAGTCCAGCGGACTTCAGGAAGATACATGCCTGATGGCGTACTAACTGTATTTTTACGACGATATGCAGATGGGTAATTTATTACCTTATTATTATGTTTCGAAAATCCTTGAAGTGTTGCTCGTTACCCCAAGAGGGGCACAGTGCATAATCGTCCCAATATTTAAGAGTGGTCATCGATTGTTAGTAAATGACTATAGACCTCCATCTCTGACATCTGTGTGCTGTAAACTGATTGAACACGTAGTAGCAAAACATATCCGACAGTTTCTAGAAGAAACTGATTTCCTATGCCCTTTACAGCATGACTTCAGATCCGGTTTTTCTACTGTTGCGCAACTCATTCAAACAATTCCTGATTTTCGTATTTCTCTGGATGCAGGTCAGCAAGCTGACGTTACATGTATCGATTTCGCAAAGGTATTTGTTAAAGTATTCCATCATAAACTGCTATATAAACTTCACAGTGTAGGAATCAATATGCAATTGATTGATTGGATTGGTGCATATTTGTCACATCCTCAACAAGCTGTTAAAGTAAAATCAGTATTTCGAGTAAATTAGAGGTTTATTCAGGATTACCGCAGGCCTCTGTATTACGGTCTCTCTTGTTCTTGTTACACATTAATGACGTTGCTTCAGTTGACGAATCACCTGTCACAATTCAGCTGTTTGCCGACGATTGTTTCATTTAGTGTCGAGTTGCATGCAGAGATGACCAGCTTAAAATTAACCACTCTCCTTATAATTAGGTACGGGCTGCAGGAAATTGGGGATCCCAATCAATTATAAAAAATCCACTTACTCACACATAACAAAAAGAAATCTTTGCTTTTATTCGAAGATAACATTGGGGAAAAACATTTTGAGCGACGTCACCAGCCTCAAGTACTTAGTCATAAGAATTACCGATAAAACAAGTTGGAATCACTATATGCTGATATGCTGTTTGTCAGCATATCAAAAATTATGCTTCTTGAAGAAAAAAATGCCGAAAGCGACGAGAGACGTGAAATTATTGGCATAAACATCTTATATCTGTCCGCTCTTTGAATATGCTAGTACAGTTTGGAGTCCGCATCAAAAGGTCTTTAAGAATAAATTAGAGCGTATTCAGCGTCTCTCTGTGCGCTTTATTTGCTCGAAATATAGGCGCACTGACTCGGTTGCGGACATGTTAAGAGTATGTAATTTGAATTCATTAGAATCAAGGAGGCAGAAGTGTCGATTAAAACTGTATTTATTAGATAATGCACGAGAAAGTAAAAATAAAGAAACATACACAAAGCCCCAGTCAAATAATGGATTCCTACGAACAACTAACTCCCTCCTCATAAGCTTATGGAACAGCTTACCAGACCTCGCGCCATAAGCTTATGGAACAGCTTACCAGAAACCCGCCGTAGTTGCTCAGTGGCTATGGTGTTAGGCTACTGAGCACGAGGTCGTGGGATCAAATCCCGGCCATGGCGGCCGCATTTCGACGGAGGCGAAATGCGAAAACATCCGTGTACTTATATTTACGTGCACATTAAAGATCCCCAGCGGGTCTATATTTCCGGAGTCCTCCACTACGGTGTGCCTCATAATCAGATAGTGGTTCTGGTACGTAAAACCTCATAATCTATTTTAATTTACCAAAAGAAGTGGTGCAAAAAATAATATATGCAATTTTCAAGTTTTCATTGATAGTCATTTCGATTAATAGGCTGTCATTTGTTAGTGGACCATTGTATAATGTGTGCTTGTGTTGAGAACCTTATTGTGTTGAGAACTTTCTTCGCTCTCAGACAGACGTGCTGATTTTCTTGGTCAGATGGCACTAGATGATGACACAAGTCAGATCACGTCCTATGATAACGATGATCTTCCTGCATTCTTCTTGTGTGGAGGACATGAAGCACTCATACCAGGACAGTATCATATGAGCTTATAGGGGCTCGCAGATGACGATGGTGGGGAACTGCAGGGGTCGAGTTCACAAGGTTTTCCGTTCGTAAGGGCTATTTTTCACTGGCTGATCGCCTTCGCTAATATTGTGTACTGCATCGCTATTGGTTGGCACGAAAGCCCTTAGCACACGAACGTTCTGTGAATACGGGCCCTGTTTCATGAACACAAACTGCTGAAAGTCCGACATGCGTGACTTAATCCCTCTGGCGTTCCACCGAAATATTCACCCGTTCCAGATCTCGCGATGAAACGGCAGCCCCTTCTGGCTAGCCATGACTTCAATCAAGGCCTGAAAGCACTGGAATCAAAGTGTCCATGAAGTTTTCATGTTGTTCAGTTTAACGAGAATGGCATTTATGAAAGACCGCAAAATGCTGATGACCTAGAGATAACCAGCCAACGCCGCTTCAGCAGTTCCCGCAGCCGTCGAGGTCAGTACGTTTTGAGGTAACTCAGCAGCGCGTCGTTTCCTCGGTAGCACCGGTCATTTTTCAGGACGGGTGAGTTCTAACAGTTTGTTTTCCTTGTATCGGTGTTGCTGGGGCTGTGCGTTGATGTGGCAACCCTTTCGACAGAAGATGGCGTGTCACTACTGGCAGCTGTAGTTTCTCGTGAGCGCCTTCGGTGTCAATGCCGGCGTCGCCGAAGAGTGGCAGCAGCCTCTTGATTCATTCATTTGAGAATTTGAAACCCGCGGTCAATCGTTTCATGGAACTTTAGAACATCTGCGCGGCAGGGGTCTTTTCACTGAGTATAAGGGCACTGCGGGCACACGTCGTTCACACAGACACCTTTTACGCAGCTAATCTTGAAACGCTCGAAGCACTGTACTGAAACACTGAATTACGAACGATCGTACTAGATGGCGGACATGTACTACCTTGACTGGAAAAGGAAGGCTGTCTCCTTCAAACGAAACCTTCACACAGCGTTTGTTTTCAAATCTTCATATTGAAAGTGCCTTTTGTCATTGTTTTGGTTAGAATTGGTAATTCTTCATTCAGGATCCAACGTCGATGTCGTAAGTGATGCCCTAAGTACCACCACTGCCTTTAGGCATCATTGATCGTACTTTTACGTTGTCAACCTCAGTTAGATTACGTAGCCCTTGTAGGGCGCTAGGGTGTAAAACGTCGAATGCTAGGACATTTCTCCGCGAGTTTATTCTCACGTCTTCAGTCTCATTTGGTGCGATTTTCTCAAGCGACCAAGAGAAGACCTGCCTGTTTAGAAGCCGCAAATTGGTCATCGAGTCCACGGGCATGAAGGGCACAGTGGTCGGCAAGCACTGCGGTGCAGCGTTTATGTTCGAAAGACTTGCCGACGGTGACGCCTGCCAGCCTTCTTTTTCTGTTCTACTCATCAACAGTTTGATGTCATTGTCTGAAGAGTCACAGCTGTCATAAATCTGACTTCGCAGTCAGCATCACTGGACGTGCTTCCACGTTTCCTGGGCTTTATCCGACCTGGCGGCTGTGCACCAGGAAGTTCCTCAGAGTTTTCTTCATTGCCACGAGGAGGAAGCAGCAGCACCCAGAATTGCAAGGAGATGAAGCAAAAAAGAAGAGTCAAAGGTTCAAGCGTTCTATCAAAGAATCACTTTGTTACTGGGTAGAATGTTGGTGGCGCTTACCAGGTCAGTCGGTCGGTCAATTGGTTGGTCTCGATACCTTCAAAACCAGAAGGCGTTGCACAAGGGAGTGGGGAACAAATATACACAGTCAAGAATATATGAGTAATATACACCGTGAGCAAGAACAAAAATAATGCGTCTGCTACGAGTATAAATATCATTCAACTGCAGTTTTGCAACGGTCATTTGGGCAATAGATGTGGGCAGGTTGCTCCAATCGTTCGAAGCACTTCAATTAACATAATTATGAAAGAACTTTCTACGAGAGAAAGGAACATGTAATTTGTGTTGGTGGTCAAATCTGTCGGACACATAGGATGGCTTCGAAAGAAGATCATATTTTAATGGCAGGTTGTGTTAGGTTTTATGAAAAAGAACTGAACTAGACAGTTTCTGCGTGAACAAAGAGGCGGAAGGCCTAAAGCTCTTTTCATAGACGATACCCTAGATGTGCGTGCATTTCCTCAAAGAATGAAATGTGCGCTGCGATTTTAAACAGATTCAAAAGTATGAATGAGAGTGTCAATGCCGGGATCCGACACCGAACTTACATGCTTGTTCTTCGAACGAACAAGAGTTTCAAAAGGAGGAGTTTTAAAAGGGAACGTGCCTTGGAAATGTTTCTCAGTATATAGCCAAGGGTTCCATTGACATGGTTGGCTATGTAATTGACATGAGTCTGCGATGAAACCTTAGGAATAAATTTAACGCCAAGATCTTAATAGCACCAAACATTTTCTAAAACACTGCCGTTAATAAGATATCCGCGAACGCGAGTGCAATTAGTAACACGGGAAACTTGCATTATCATATGTTAGCTTCCTTTAAGTCGCATATTTTGTTTAGTGCACCAGGAGGAAACTTCATTAAATTTAGAATAGTAGCTTGTGCTTATTGGTTTTCCATCCTGGTGTTAGCAGCGCAAAATGGAGACGAGACGGGAGGCGAGAAGGCGACACCACAAGCGTTGACTTTCAAAAACGTTTATTTGAAAGAGACACGGCTTCTTACGCCATTGCCCACACGTGTCGCAGTCACGTGATCGCACATCATGTAAAACATGCACTTTTTTTTCGCACTCAAGATAGTGGTTGTACGTGCAAAAGCTCCAGTTCTTTTTTTTTTCTCAGTAACAAGGACGGCGTCCTAACGCATTGGTCACGAAATCTGGTAATCTCGGCGGCCTCAATTATCTCCCGGACCAGCTGGTCATTGTGTTTCTTCATTAAAGTGTTGTTACACAAGAATACTGTCAGTATGAGTGGAAATATTTCTGTAAATTACGGGCTCGTCTGCAAACAATTTAATTGAAAGTAAAATACTATTAGGCATGTCATTTATATAAATAAGGAACAAAAGAGGGCCCATGACAGAGCCTTGAGGCACAGCGGAAGTTACAGGTGAATCCGAAGAAATGCAATCGTTAGCGGTAACAAACTGTGTTGTGCTAGCGAGGAAATGTTCAATCCAGGCTAGGATATTGGGGCCAATGTTTAGTTTACTTAGCTTCAAACACAGTAACTGGAGAGAAAGAAGATCAAAAGCTGTAGAAAGGTAAAAAATATGCAATCAATAATTATTACTTCGTCCAGTGCCGCGAAAAGGTCATGTGTAAAAGAAAGCAATTGTTTTTCACCAGAAAAATGCTTACGGAAACCGTGTTGATAGGGAGAGTATACAATGTATTTCTATGCAAAAAGGCCACCACGTGGGAATATATTTCGTGTTCTTCGCGTTTACAAGGTAGACTGGTGAGGGACACTGGTCTGTAATTTAAGGGAGACCATGCATAAACAGACTTAAAAAGGGGTACCATTGTGCCCACCTGCTAATCGTGTGGTAAAGAACAAGATTCTATAAGGAGTTGGGAAAATAATTTTGAGAAAAACATTGATGAATAAACATCGGAGCTTTTCGAAAACTCCGGAGTGATATCATCTACTCCGCAAGACGAAGACATTCCAGGCAACGAATGAGCTTCTCCACAACATCACAGTTAGCAAAAACAAGATCCATTATGGGGAAGCTATATTCATTAGTGCTGGCGAAGGAAACAACTGAAGCTAATAAATATCGGAAAAATACATCTTTCAGCACAGAACAACACTAAGCACTCGAAATGGCTATGCCGTTAATATCAATTAAATATATTGTTACGGGGATGTTGGGAGTATATAAACACTGTATTTACAATATATACAGGATGATTCAGAGTAGATAAGATGGCTGACCACCAACAACACACAGCAGCCAGCATCTCGCGATCTTCTTCTGTCTTTTTTCATCCTTCCGTAACAGGACACCCGGGGTGTGAAGCGCCGTCTCGGCGCATGGTAGGTGAAGAATTTCGAGCAAAGTATGGCTTCAGCCGCGAAACGTACTCGACGTCAACAGCCAACGGACTTGAGGATCCATCAAACTGTAGCGGCGAAATCTCGTAATTTACGTCGTTAACATGACGCAGGAGCATTGCATAGGCCAAAGGGCATCACTTTAAACTGATATAAGCCAGCCGGCCTGGTGAAGGCCGTCTTCTTGCGGTCCGTTTCATGTACTTGACGTGAGTGACGTAACCGCCTCGCGTTACAGACGCACGTTCTGATGCGAGCACGAGTGCGGTGGGGCGGTACTCGCAGCATCGACGAGTCGAGGCAGTTCTATCTGAAGAACGCCGGTCGCGCAGTCGATGAGACCAGAATGAGTGGATAAAAAGTCCAATCCAAGGATAACGTCGTGAGGGCAGTTGTCGATCACACCAAAGAAAACAGAAGTAGGGCGGCCGGCTGTAATTAAACGCGCCGTAAACATTCCAAGAACAACCAGCATGCCGCCGTCGGCCACACGAAGCACTCGGGCAGCTGCTGGTGTGAGGACCTTTTTTAAGCGTCTACGTAGGCTAGCACTCATCCCAAACACATGGGCTCCAGTTCTGAGGAGTGTTTGGACAGGTACGCCGTCTATTTTAACGTTAATAACGCTTCTCCCTGTGGGCACATACAGAGGATTTGCTGCAGTAGTAGACGATGCAGCACGACCTCCGAGGGCTGCATTTCTTAGTTTTCCGAAAGGGTCCGGCCAAAAGCCACAGGGGACGAAAGGCGACGTGGCTGCGTTGAACGGGAAGACGGACGACGTGTTTGCGGTGAGCGAGACTGGCGTCCGCGCGGCGATGGTGCACGACTGTACCACGTGTTCCTAGCAGAGTTGTCGGCACTGTTACACACGCCGGTGGGGCAAACATTGCGGGTATTTCCATTAAAAAGGCTCAGGTTGTGCGGCGTGCGAGGTGTTGAGGGCCACGAGTTGCGACACTATCGGGCGACATGACCAATGCGGCGAGAGGTGATAACATACCGGCTGGTCGTCCGCAGTTCTCCACTCAGTCGGGTTGCGATAACGTGGAGGGAAGCGTCGGCCTGGAGCGAAAATAGTAGAAGGGCGTTCGTTAGCTCTGGGATTGGCGACAGCACCAACAGAATGTAAACCAATGTTTTCAAGTTCCTGGCGAACGATGGCTTGTACAAGGGGAACTGAAAATGTGGTAGCATCAGGGCTACGTGAACAAAGCTGCGGGCGCCATCGTATCCAGTTCACGTTGAGCGATTCGCACCACGTCCTCTGATGACGACACATGTATGATGTGCGTGTTTATCTTCAGACGTCGACGTTGTGGCAGTATTGGGAAGTCTGGCGAATGGTTGTAATACGCGTCTGCTTTTTGCGTGCTCGAACGGTAGGCACTCTTTAATTATGATAGCAACTGTAGAACAGCTTTCGCACATGAGCAGATTAAAGGCGTCCTCAGGAATTCCCTCAAGTACGTTCCCGACCTCTCCAGCTTTTGTCATGTCGCGATCGCCTTTACGACAAAGTGCCAGCACGTCCTGGATGTACGAGACATAGGAATCCGTGGGGCATTGAGTCCAGGATGCCAGTTCCTGCTTTGCAATTTTACGGCCGGCTGGCGTTTCAAACAAATGTCAACTTCTGTTTGCATTGGTCCCAGCTGGTTAGCTCCTCTTCGTAGTTTTCGCACCACACCTTTGCCGTGCCTTGTAGGCAGAACAACATGTTAGCTAGCATAAGCGTAGGCTCCCATCTGTTGATTCCACTCACGCGTTCGTACATACCCACCCACTCTTCAACGTCGGCGCCATCGGTCCCGCAGAAAGTTCCAGGATCCTTGGAATGCACAACCACAACCGAAGGCGACAGCGACATAGGTAGCAACGGTGACGTTGGAGGCGGCAACGACGTTGATCCCGCGTGCTCACCGTCATTCATTGTACGGACGGTGATGCGACGTCCACTGCGGAGCTCCGTTTCTAGCCATGGTACACCGCACCTCCACCAATATGTTACGGGGACGTTGAGAGTATGTAAAGACTGTATTTACAATATATATTGACACGTGTACTTTATCGGATGACCACGTTTCGCCGTTTAACAACTGTAATCGCACAGCGAGGGATGCATCCGACGTTTCTGGAAAGCTGTCGATGCTTCTACCCGGCTGTCTGTTGTCGCCGAACCTTGTGTTATCTGATTTCATCGCGTAACGCGAATGGTGTAGAACTTTGTGGAAGGCACGCAGGTCGAAACGATTAGTCTGGAACATTCGACGACTGCTCTTTAAAAGCCGACGCGCTTGACCCTCTGATCAGATTTTCGACGATCGCCGAGCGTGTTCGCCGCTATCGTTGTGCTATAAGTGTAGCCTGTTTTGTGGGCACAAGTTCGCCCAATAAAAGTTAGTTTTGTCGTTCACAGTATTGCTACTGTGTTATTCAACGTCACCACCACGTGACATCTGGTGGAGGTGCTTTGCGTTCATGCACCGGACGCCCCCACAAAGCCGTGACCCAAGCCCTCACTCGGAAGACACCAACGTCGACAAGAACCAGCGAGGTAGCCGCAGGCTGCAAAGACTGCCCCCGGAGCATGGACTTTTGCCCGAGACGACTAGGAGGATGGCCACCAAGTCCACCCCAATGGCAGCCCCAGTGTCACCCGTCGTGCTGCAGCAGCCCAGGGAGCCTCCGACGTTCCGCGGTTCAACTTTCGAGGACCCGGAAAGCTGGCTTGAGACGTACGAGAGAGTCGCTACCTTTAAGAACTAGAACAGTGACGACAAACTGCGATATGTGTTCTTCGCTTTGGAAGACGCGGCCAGGACGTGGTTCGAGAACCGAGACGCCACCTTAATGAACTGGGAACTTTTCCGAAGCGGCTTCCTGCAGACATTCGCAAGCGTCGTACGCCGAGAACGAGCCCAAGCGCTACTAGAAACCCGGGTGCAGCTACCTAATAAGTAAACCGCGATCTACACGGAATAAATGAGCCGTCTCTTCCGCCACGCCGACCCTGAAATGCCCGAGGAGAAGAAAGTCCGCCTGCTGATGCGTGGTGTGAAGGAGGAACTCTTTGCCGGAATGGTACGAAGCCCACCGCAGACCGTCGACGAGTTTCTTCGCGAGGCCGCCAGCATCGAGAAGACACTCGAGATGCGAAACCAGCAATTCGACCACCCCACGAACTCGACAAATTACGCTGGAGTTCAATCACTGGCCACCGATGACGTGCGCGAGACTATCCGAGCGGTCATGCGGGAGGAGCTACAAAAGCTGTTCCCACCATCACACCCACAAGTGGCTTCGATTGCCGACGCCGTGCGTGAGGAGCTCCAACAACAACTTGGAGTAGCCCCTGTATTGCCCCAGCCTGAGCCGCAAGCGATGACCTACGCCGCCGTCGCACGCCGTCAAGGTCCCGATCCACGACCGCGCCAGGGCCCCGTAACACCGCATTTCCGTCGTCCGCCGCCGCCACCGCCAGCACGACCACCCGTCGCCCAGCGCACCTACGCGAGGTAGACAGACATTTGGCGCGCGCCTGACCACCGCCCGCTCTTCTACCACTGCGGCGAAGCCGGCCACGTCTACCGACGATGCCCATACCGGGAGATGGGACTGCGAGGTTTCGACGTCAACGCTCCGCGCCCGCAGCAAGGTGAACGCCCTCGCGATATCGCCGACTACCTCGCCGCCACTCAATGGAGCCCTCGACGACCTTCCCGTTCGCCATCACCAGGCCGCTACCTGTCGCCGCAGCGCCGACCATACACTAGCCCAGCCCGGCGCTGCTCAGCGAGCCCATATCCGGAAAACTAAAAGCAGCAACCGATGGAGGTGCGGTTGCTGTTCGTCGAACTGACGAAGATCCTTCGCCGCCGACGAAGACACCGAAGAAACTACCTCGACGACATAACGACACGTCGCCGTCCCGATGAAATCGGGAAGCCAAGACTACACCGATGAAAGACGACTTGACGACGCGACGTTCCAACTTCAGTTCAACACGACGCAGCCGTGATCCGACGCCAAGACCTAACTGTAACGCAAGACAAAGAACCACCGACCTCGGCGTGCTTCTCGACGGCCACGCGGTCACCGCCTTAGTAAACACAGGAGCCGATTACTCCGTCATGAGTGGACCCATTGCCGCCCAGTTGAGGAACGTTAAGACTGCATGGGAAGGCCCTCAAATTCGGACCGCTGGAGGACACCTGATTACGCCGACAGGGATCTGCACGGCAAGAATTACCGTTCATGACCGGACTTACCCTGCCACCTTCGTTGTCCTCCAACAGTGTTCACGAGACGTCATTCTCGGCATGGACTTCTTGAATCAACATGGCGCAGTCATCGACCTGAAGTCGAAATCGATAACGCTGTCACAAGATCAAGCAATACCACCGGAGACCTGTCGTAGTCACCACGCCTTGAGTGTGCTCGAAGATCAAGTGAGCATCCTGCCACGCTCCAGCATTATTATTTCCGTCGGCACTGAAACACCCGCTGACATAGAAGGCGGCATCGAGGGCGACCAACATCTATTGCTCGACCGTGAAATTTGCGTCGCAAGAGGGATCGCGCGACTCCACGCAGGGCAAGTGGAAGTTATGCTAACCAACTTCAGCCAAGAGTTCAAGCACATGAACAAGGGCACGACAATCGCATATATCGAGGAAATTGTGGAAACCAGCAATGCCTTTGTCCTCCCGGATTCAGCCGCATCTACCCCGATGAGCATAGTCCCCGAACCAGACTTCGACGTGAATCCAAGTCTTCCTAAGAGTAAGCAGCAACAGATCAGAAGTCTTCTCCAACGATACAAAGACTGCTTTTCGACGTCATCGAGGATTCGACAAACACCAGTTGCAAAGCATCGCATGATAACCGAAGAGTGCGCTCGACCACTCCGCCAGAGCCCTTACCGAGTTTCGACGCGAGAACGTGAAGCTATTAGGCAACAAGTCGACGAAATGCTGCGCTACGACATCACCCAGCCGTCGAAAAGACCGTGGGCCTCTCCTGTAGTCCTTGTAAAGAAAAAGGGTGGAAACCTACGCTTCTGTGTCGATTGTCGTCGACTGAACAAGATCACGAAGAAGGATGTGTACCCCGTTCCACGGATAGACGACGCATTGGATCGGCTCTGCAACGCTAAATACTTCTCTTCGATGGACCTCAAGTCTGGCTACTGGCAAATAGAAGTCGACGAGAGAGATCGCGAAAAGACTGCCTTCATCACGCCAGACGGCCTCTACGAGTTCCAGGTCATGCCATTCGGACTGTGCTCGGCGCCTGCAACGTTTCAGCGCGTTATGGACACGGTGTTAGCCGGACTGAAGTGGCAGACGTGTCTTGTTTACTTGGATGACGTCATTTTCTTCGCCGGAAATTTCGACGATCACCTTAGGCGGCTTGCAACAGTGTTAGAAGTCATCAAGTCATCAGGGCTCACTCTGAAGCCAGAAAAGTGCCGTTTCGCTTACGATGAGCTTTTGTTCCTAGGCCATGTGATCAGCAAATCAGGAGTACGGCCCGACCCACAGAAGACAGCTGCCATCGCAAAATAAATAATAATATTTGGTGTTTTACGTGCCAAAACCACTTTCTGATTATGAGGCACGCCGTAGTGGAGGACTCTCGAAATTTAGACCACCTGGGGTTCTTTAACGTGCACCCAAATCTAAGTACACGGGTGTTTTCGCATTTCGCCCCCATCGAAAAGCGGCCGCCGTGGCCGGGATTCGATCCCGCGACCTCGTGCTCAGCAGCCCAACACCATAGCCACTGAGCAACCACGGCGGGTTGCCATCGCAAAGTTCCCGCAGCCAACCGACAAGAAGGCAGTGCGCAGATTCCTTGGCATGTGTTCCTACTATAGGCGCTTTGTCAAGGACTTTTCACGCATCGCGGAGCCGCTAACACATCTAACCAAATGTGATGTCGCGTTCAAGTGGGAAACGCCGCAGGCCAAGGCATTTCAAGAACTCAAACGACGCATGCAGACGCCGCCGATACTTGCACACTTCGACAAGGACGCCGATACCGAAATCCACACTGACGCCAGTAGCCTAGGCCTCGGTGCCGTCCTAGTCCAGAGGAAAGAAGGACTTGAAAGGGTGATATCGTATGCTAGCCGGTCGCTGTGAAAAGCGGAAAGCAACTATTCTACGACTGAAAAGGAATGCCTCGCCATCATTTGGGCTACAGCTAAATTCCGCCCTTACCTCTATGGCAGGCCATTCAAAGTCGTCAGTGACCATCACGCATTGTGTTGGCTAGCTAACTTAAAGGACCCTTCAGGACGGCTGGCGCGGTGGAGCCTCAGACTACAAGATTACGACGTCATGGTAATATACAAGTCCGGAAGAAAACACTCCGACGCCGACTGCTTATCGCGCGCCCCCATCGATCCCCCGCCGCAAGCCGACGAGGACGACGACGCCTTCCTTGGGCTAATAAGCGCGGAAGACTTCACTAAACAGCAACGAGCCGACCCGGAGCTAAAAGGCCTCGTCGAGTATTTGGAAGGGAACACCGACGTTGTTCCTAGGGCATTTAAGCGCAGGTTATCTTTGTTCACGCTACAAAACAACCTGCTCGTGAAGAAGAACTTCTCACCAGTCCGCGCCAGCTACCTTCTTGTTGTACCGTCAGCGCTGCGTCCAGAAATACTGCACGCCCTACATGACGATCCGACCGCTGGACACCTCGGATTTTCCCGGACACTATCGAGGATAGAAGAAAAGTATTATTGGCCGCGCCTGACCGCCGATGTCGCCCGTTACGTCAAGACATGCCGAGACTGTCAACGACGCAAGACACCACCGACAAGGCCAGCAGGATTACTACAGCCGATCGAACCTCCTCGCCGACCATTCCAGCAGATTGGGATGGATTTGTTGGGGCCGTTTCCGATATCAACATCCGGGAATAAGTGGATCGTCGTGGCGACGGAATATCTCACCCGTTTTGCTGAAACTAAAGCTCTACCAAAAGGCAGCGCAGCCGAAGTGGCGAAATTTTTCGTCGAGAACATCCTGCTGCGACATGGAGCCCCAGAAGTCCTCATCACCGACAGAGAAACGGCTTTTACAGCAGAGCTCACCCAAGCCATTCTGCAGTACAGCCAGACAAGCCACAGGAGGACAACTGCCTACCATCCGCAGACGAATGGTCTCACGGAGCGCCTGAACAAGACGCTTGCCGACATGCTAGCAATGTACGTCGATGTCGAACACAAGACGTGGGACGCGGTCCTGCCGTACGTAACCTTTGCGTACAACACGGCGGTGCAAGAAACAACACAGATCACGCCATTTAAGCTGGTTTACGGCAGGAACCCGACGACGACGCTTGACGCCATGCTGCCGCACGTAACTGACGAAGAGAACGTTGACGTCGCTAGCTATCTCCAGCGTGCCGAAGAAGCCCGACAGCTCGCCCGCTTGCGAATCAAGAGCCAGCAGAGACAGCCGACGCTACAACCTCCGACGACGCTTCGTCGAGTACCAACCTGGCGGCCGTGCTTGGGTCTGGACACCGATACGCCGGCGAGGCCTCGGTGAGAAACTACTACGACGCTATTTCGGACCCTACAAGGTCATCCGACGTATTGGCGCTCTGGACTATGAGGTCGTGCCAGACGGCATTTCGCATTCACAGCGGCGCCGCGCACGATCTGAAGTGGTCCACGTGGTGCGCCTTAAACCTTTTTACGGACGCTGACGAACTTAGTCATTTTTGTTCTTTTCTTTGCTACGAGTGCTTCTGTTTATAACCTTCGTTTGTTGGCAGCATCGGGTCGATGCTTTTTAAGAGGGGGGTATTGACACGTGTACTTATCTTTATCGGGCGACCACGTTTCGCCGCTTAACAACTGTAATCGCACAGCGAGGGACGCATCCGACGTTTCTGGAAAGTTATCGATGCTTCTACCCGGCTGTCTGTTGTCGCCGAACCTTTTGTTATCTGATTTCATCGCGTAACGCGAATGGTGTAGAACTTTGTGGAAGGCACGCGGGTCCAAACGATTAGTCTGGAACATTCGACGACTGCTCTTTAAAAGCCGACGCGCTTGACCCGCTGATCAGATTTTCGACGATCGCCGGGCGTGTTCGCCGCTATCGTTGTGCTATAAGTGTAGTCTGTTTTGCGGGCACAAGTTCGCCCAATAAAAGTTAGTTTTGTCGTTCACAGTATTGCTACTGTGTTATTCAACGTCACCACCACGTGACAATATACAGGATGAGTCAGAGTCGATAAGATGGCTGACCACCAGCAACACGCAGCAGCCGGCGTCTCGAGATGTTCTTCTTCCTCTGTTTTCTTTCATCCTTCCGTAACAATATTATGTTCTACTTGTGACCACCTATGACATCCCAAATTTATTTGTGTTTGTTACAAACAACGAAGTATGGGTGTCGTGTTAAATCATTTGCTTGGCTTTTTCAGCTGCCTCAATCTGCTGAGTAGCATTAATCGGGATAAGTGCACCAACCACTGAGTTCGTTTCCCTGTTTGGCGTTCCGGAGTACACGCTTTTTCCTGTCTAACAGGCGGCTTGAACAACACGTAAACCGCGGTGACCAATATTTACATCAAATAGCCCGCAGAAGGATGTACCTGTCAACCAAACTTGTAATTTTATATTTAAAATTTTCCAATTAATTTCAATACAGCGTTCTTGAAGTTCCCGCATGTATGCATCAAGAAAAACAGCAAGTTCGTGTTCTATTTCAGGAAATTCTGCCTTACTACAATCTCTCATGAGCTTCGCTTGGCGTACGGAGTGATAAACTTCGTCGTGAAAAATAAAGTAGATGAAGCAATGATCGCTTAATCCGGGTAAGTAGCTTGCGTCAAGAACCATATCGGGAGCAGCAGTTAGAATGAGGTCGAGCATAATTGTGCTCGTCGAAGACGAAGATGTCGAAGATGAAGAACACGGCATACGTTCACGTATTCGCAAAATTATCAATACGAATGTCGTGCGATTGCACCTGTAGAATGCCACGGAATACTTGGAAAGATAAATCACCCAGAAGTGCAGATGCGTGTAGGAACCTTCCAGTAATCTGATTCAATGTGTGAAGTAAATCGGCAGAGAATGTCGAAAAAAAACAGGCGCCCGATAACAGCAGCTTATATTAATATTATGGTGGTTGACGCACACACACACACAAATAATTTCCAATGAGCACGTCGTAGGCACAACCGTCGAGTGCAGCTGATCCCAAACAGCGATGAAAACTCCTTCTCTTTGTCTATTATCGTGCTCAGATCGACAGATGTTGAACGACGTATTACATTCAAATATTTCATTGGTAATAACATTAGCGGACAGCCGCGTTTCCGTAAGTGCAACTATGGGAGGGCTACACGTGTTGATAAGACAGGACAAGTCGGTTTTTTTGTTCATAGCACTGCGTATATTTGAGAAAAGAAAGCAGACATTGCGAATGGAACGTTTATCCGCCTGTTGTTCACAGGCCGATAGCTACGCTGAAGAAGAGGCGTGTTCAGCACATGGAGCGTTAGCATCTTTTACATGGGGCATTTCAAAGAAAAGGTTTAATTCTAATGACTGTTGAAAGCGTAATTTCGATTTAGGGCCTCAATTTTGTAAAACATATCTTCAGCAATTCTAAAGTCTGAAAAATTAGAAGCACGAACTTTACAAATAGCTCTTCATCAAGAACAGGTATCGCGGTTCTGTAAACGGCATCCACTACATCACTGAAAGCGGACAAATTTGATGTGTCATTTGATATCTTACGTGAATTTCTTGCGTTGTGTACAAGGGTTCCGCAAAAGCTGTATTTACATGTTAGAAAATTGTTTGAGATTTATGTGTAACGTATCAATTTTGTTCGCTTTAGATATACTATGAGATGTAGTTCACATATTTGTTACATCATTTTTGTTTTCTGAGTTACAACGTTGTACACTTGATAGTTTCGTTTTCTGAACATGTTCAATTTTTGCCACTTCTTAATAAAAAATTGACGACCTAAATTGAAAATCCGCAACCAACAGACGTGATATTATAAATCTTTCTATTAAATGCAACAAACCAAGCCAAATTTGGTGCAGTGGTTGCCCAGGAAAGGTTATTCTCCTTTTATATTGATTTAGATACAAGCTGTGCCCGAACTAAAGCTTCCTCTTATGCTGTTTATTGAAAGTCAAGCAGTTCACAGTTTTATTATTATTATACTAGCGAACGTGGCCCGCCGATTGCTTTGTCGTAGAAGCGACGCATGGCGCAATGATGGTGCAGGTTTAGCGTGTCACTGGCATGAAGAATGTGAGCTGCCGGTGGCGGCTCACAGATCCGTGCCGATGGTGATGGTGCCATCGCGACGAAATCTGGGGTGGCGATAATGAGGGCTCAGGCGTCTGTATTTTTTTTGCCTTGATTTCGCTTTCAGAAAGAGATAATGCTTTAAATGCAGAGTCATTCCTCCTTGTCTCGTAGATTTAAATACGGGTATAAATAAACTTGATAACACATTCAACTCGGAGAGTAGGCGTAAGAGGGGAAGTGCTCTCGCGCTCTCTCTCTCTCTCTCTCTCTCTCACACACACACACACGCACGCACGCACACGCACACATATGCGCGCACACACGTACACGCAGCACACACATCCCCCCCCACATACACAGACATAGAGAGAGAGAAAGAGAGATACGATACATATTTATCCGCAATCACATTTATACGCGCCCACGCGTGCACACACGCACAAAAATGTACGCACCCAGGCACACGGAACTACACGCACACACAAACGCGCGTATGCTCGCACACACATACACGCACTCGTGCGCACGCAAATTCAAATACGGAGACACAATCACGCGCGCACACGCAAATGCAAATACACACACACGCACGATCAAGGCGTGTACACGCATTTACACTCCCTTTCCATCCCTGCTGCCTCGCAAAATCATCCGCGTGCAAACTTACTGTATGGCACTCGTTCTGCAATCGTTCGAACTTCAGTTGTAATAAATGGCTTTACGGTTTATATTTGCCGCTTCTTCAAGTCAATGGGCCCTGTGCTTTTGGGGTGCAAAACCATTTGCTCCTATTGTGTGACATAACCGCCCATGCCCGACAAAACACTGCTTTAACCCCCGATGTTCCGACTAAGTGCCATAAATGCATGTGTTGTTACAAAAGACTGCCCGCCTGGCGCAGACAGTTGAACCATGTTGATACTCAGCTATTATAATGAAATTGCCTAAAATTTTGCCCATTCAGTTACGAACGTGAATTACAGACAGGATGGTCAAGGTGCGAAGTACAGAATTCCTGAGTATGTCCATGCTACAAGGCACGATAGTATTTTTTTAACGTAACACAAAGACTTCCGCATGCTTCTTCTTATGTTGTCCAAGGAATAAAATATGATCATGAAAGCTATGACTTAACAAATAAGCGACCAATTCCTACGGTTTATGAAGTAAAAATAGAAAATATAGTATTTGAAGAGCCCTCCTGAAGAAACGAAAACTGAAACCAAATCCCGAGTTTTGTGTTTCGGCCATCTAGTGGAAGGCCGCCCAACTGAGTCCTACGGGGCGTTAAAAAAAAATCGGTATCACGGCATCGAACAGCGGCCAGCATGACGCGGAATGAGAGGTGCTAGCGGTTAAGCGACTCGGCCACGGCTTCCGACGCCTGCATAGGTGATACGCTCAGGTTTTGATATATACCACGTGAGCTTGCATGACTGTGCGTTAAAAATCGCTTAACATTGTTAGGCCATGTACAGAGAGTCAATGCAGGCATTAATCGAAAGCTCAGTCTCCGGACTACACACGCTGTGGTGACCTTTACGATAGAGGCCGTAGTTTTATCACAGCTACCGTTTATGTCTCGAAAATCAAGCACACATTTTCGTCGTTTCCATAGGCTTGCATTGCTAAATATTTTACCGCTCTGGGAACCTAATTCTTGCTTGCCACAGCGTGATCGCTGCATTTGGCTCACTTGGATTGTCTTCCAGAACATGTCTGTCACCTGCCTTTTTCAATAATCAATCTGCACCTTTTGTTATTCGCGAAAAAAAACCTCGTTCCATTGAAAACGCGCTAGCTTCGTGCCGGGGCCGCTTGGGGCACTAATTGGTACATGTCCAGCAAAGCTTGATATGTTCAGGCCATCGAAGAGAATGATGGCTGTTGCAGTGGTCTTTCTGCTCTTGACCTCCAGTGCTCTGGGGTTTCTCGGTTGAACAATCATGCTGCTGAGCTGCTCTTGATTTAAGTCCGTGTCGACGCCTCTGACCACCCCCTTACTCGTGTTGTCCATTGCGGCCGAGTTAGAACTGACCTCATATCTGGCCATCCTGACTATGATTGCTTCGATTCTAGAATATACTCGGGAGTTGTTTTCGGCCAGCGTAATCACGACGAGAATGTTCTGCATATGGTTGGGACACACAATGTCGTCGACTATCTCGGCCGGAATGAGTTGTGCTGCCATTGCCAGGGCTTGGGGAACTTTGACTTGTCTAACATTCTTGACGTTCAGACCACCTGGAGGTCTAACTGTGATTCTATAGTGCTCCCTTGGTAGACGGGGGAGCATAGAGTTAGTAGAACAACTCTAGAGGAAAAGCTGGGCCGGAAAAGTGGGAAGCTCTAGGGCGCCGCCCTGTTGCTACTGTTCAATGTGGCCAGCGCAATTACTATTGAAAGAGCTGAAATCAAGTACAGGTCGCCTTATGCTTTGTCATCTAAAAACGCATACCTGATGGCTTTATGAAGGTGGTGCGTTAATATTAAGTTTGCAGAAAGCGATCGCTTAATCCGTGACCTCTGTAAATCACGATGTACGCATTCATGCAATAAAGAATGATGCGAATTTTGGTTTCGAACCTGTTTTTTGGATCCGTAGTAGTTTCGTACAGTTTAGGTTTGACAAGTGATCGCGCGTCGACATCTGACGCTATGGCACACTCGTGCCTTATGTGCCACCGAAGCCCCGAAGTGCTCTGGCATATACCTTCACATGTAAATAAACGAATGTATCTCCTTGTTGAGAATATCACGCGAGTAGGCAGCTCTTGTGGTGCATCACAATCGTTTGATAAGCGTCACAGTAGAGCATTTTTCTACATGCGGAGCGCTGTTTTTATTTGCAGGTTCCCCTTCAGTAGGAAATTGCTTGACATGCGGACCAGCGCACCGGAATTGTACTGGCGAAGCCACAAGCAACTCAAAGAATCTGTTTAAATGTTGCACTTTGAACAATCATGCTTCTACAAAGGCCACAGCAGAAAAACAGCCTGATGCCGAGTATTTCTGTGCCACGAAGTAATCAAGAGGTGAGTGCCCCATGCGGACGAAATCGAGTGCATCGAGACTTAGAGCGACAGAAAGCTGAGCTAGTTGGTAAGGATTCATTACGCAAACAGAGGTGAGGCGTGCAGACAGGACACAAGAGTAGAGAAATGGGCGGCGCTTGTGTTTGCTTGTAAATACTCTACTCTTGTGTCCTGTCTGCACGCCTCACCTCCGTTTTGTTTAACGAGTGCGTCAACCCACATATTAATAGCGTAGGCGTTTTATTAACTGTGCAATATTTTCAACACTTCCTTGCATGCCATTTCATGTGGAATATCTTTTCTGGTCACAAATTTTCGCAGCGAATCTATTTGCATGATCGACTACGGGCCTGTAGGATCGTTCACTTGCACATAATACAGAGTATTCTACATGTATCAATAAACTGCAGATATGCACATCAGATTCCTAAAAGCATTTTCAAAGTTCAATAATTTTAGGCAACGCGCACATATGCAATACTGACATAATCTCAAACACCACTAAGCAGCTGGGACAATGTTTTCTTTTTTTTTTGTACACCCGCAGGTAAAATAAGTAGATCATGGGGACAGCTCAAGCTCATCTTCCTTATTTCAGTGTGTACAAGGGCTATGCAAAAATAATTTTTTTCTCGCGCACCGTTTATTTTGCTCTATAAGCAAGAGAACCGACCACGTTAGTGTATCGTATCTTGTACATCACACTAATATGTGCTTTAATTTACCAAGTGAGATGAGTTACTTCTGTGGCTCATTCAGTCATATCACACGGCAAGCTGCATTCATCAATCTTCAATTAGATTTTGCAAATGTTTAATGAAACATGTTTCCCTTTTATGCAGATATGCAATGGCAAGCCCTTCCGTGTGTTCCAAAGATAAAATTTAAGCTCTAAATTAAAGAAGACATTTCTAGTCAGAAACAAGCAAAAAGGGTGAATGCAGAGTATCAGAAGCCCAAGGTACAGAAATTATGAGAAGTGTCGAATGACTTTAAGGAAAAAGTCGTATTTGAAAATGCAAGACTCTAGTGGAGGTCAAGCAAGTCAATATAGGTAGAATACTCTGCAAAATTATGCGAGGGATGGGATGGCAAACAATGGGTCAGGAAATGCGTTGTTTTTCTGCAAAACAAAAGCTGATGATTTTCATTACAGAAGTCACTTTAACATCATGAGGCTGCTGCTTGATAAATTCGCAAATAAACCAAAAATCTAGACACGTGTTTTAGTGTGGGTGTGTCTGTGCACCACGGGCACTCGTCAGTGAACATCGTGGGGTGTATTCTGTGTAGGTGGTGCAGGTTGGGGTATGTATTCGTCTGAATACGGCGCCAGTCCCTTTCCTGTTGGCTGTTTAAATCGGAGTGAGGATGTCCAAAACGTCTCTGCTCCTGCCTTTGCTGTAGGAGGATGTCATGAGAATTTGGTGGGAGGTCATCACTATAGGCCATGCCGTTGCTCGAACGTTTAATCCTCGAGCAATACGGTCTGTCCTCGCGTTTCCTGCCAGTCGCTCGTGTGCCGGACACCATGCGATAGTGCGTTGCCGCTCTACTTAAGCGCCTAAAATTTTCATTATTGATTTGGATGCCGTTCCATGTAGAAACAGGCGGCAAGCCGCTTGTGAGTCGGATAATATGACAGCCGAATTGGCTTGGCGCTCGGCGTCCTGAATGGCCAAGGTGATGGCTGCAGCCTCTGCCACGCATGCCGAGGTGGTTTTGAAGGATGCCGTTGTTATGTTATTGTTGCATGTAGAGACAATGGTGAAAGTGTCTGAGTTGGCTCGACTGGCATCCGTATAATGCAGCCCCGGTCCCATGCCAAAACGTTTGTGAAGAGCCTTTACCCTTGCTCTGCGTCGTCCGGGATTGTACTTGGGGTGCGTGTTTTGGGGAATTGCGGCCACCGCAATGTGCGATCGAACGTTGCGGTCCATCTGTGCCGTTTCCTCTCCGCAATACTGTGGTCTCGGGGGAAAGCCTAACCTCCCCAATACTTCCCTGCCCTGAGTTGTAGAACAAAGACGTTCTTTCTGAGCATAAAACGTCGCAACTGCGTACTCGTAGAAAGTATTGTGCAGGCCCAGTCCCTCGAATCTCTCTGTGCTAGCGCATTCGGGAATACCAAGGGCGGCTTTGAAGGCTTTTCTTATTATTGTGTTTGCGTGTATAATTTCTTGGTTTGTCGAGGCCTGATACGGAAGGACGTATGTGATTCGGCTAATTACGAATGCGTGAACCAGGCTGATGGTCTCTCCCTCAGTTAGGCCTTCTCTGCTTCTTGCCACTCTCCGTATCGTTCTGGCCGTTTCCTGTGACCGCCTTTAGTTTTTGAAGGGTGTGGGATGTTCCAGCGTTCTGCTGTATCCACATCCCCAATATTCTGAGTGTCTCCACTTCACGAATTGGCGCTCCGTCGAGAGTCAGAGTGAGTGGCACCCAATACTTCTTTCTTGCGTATTTCGCGCGCACCCGAATTAATTCAGATTTTTTGGGTGCGCTTACCATGTCCGTCACCTTCGCGTATTCCACGACTGCGTCTATGGCCTTTTGAAGGGTTTCTTGCTTGTCCCCGTAGGACCCCTGATGAGCCCAGAGCGTGATGTCATCAGCATATATCGCACAGATGAGATTCGGGTGTTTATCTAGCTCCAGGGCTAGCTTTCTCATTCCTACATTAAATAGCAGTGGAGAGAGTATAGCTCCCTGAGGTGTACCTCTGTCGGGACAGTTGAAGGTGTTGGACCTCGTGGAGCCCAATCCGATTGTGGCCGTGTGGTTGCTGAGGAACGAGCGCACGTAGTTATAAATTCGAGTTCCGCAGTTCACCGCTTCCAGTACCTCCAGAATAGTGTGGTGGGAGATGCTGTCGAAGGCCTTTTTGACGTCCAATGCCAGTAGAAATTTATCGTCCGACTCTCTGTGGGGGTGCAGGAGCTGGTGCTTTAGCAGTAGAAAAACGTCCTGCGCCGACACGTGGGGTCGGAAACCGAACATGTTGGAGGCGAACATGTTGTTAAGCTCCATGTGGTTCGAGAGCCGGACCGGCACAACCTTTTCAGAGTTTCCCCGCGCACGACGTTATGTAGATGGGTCGAAGGTTGTTGATGTTACAATGCTTACCTGGTTTAAGAGTGAGAATAATTTTTGCTTTCTTCCATTCTTTTCGAAACGACACCGTACTTTGTCCAGACCGTGTCGTTAAAGAATTTGGTCAAGCTCTTTAGCGTGTCGTCACTTAGATTGCGAATCATTGCCGTTTCCATTGTTTTTGTGACCCCGGAGTGAATAACTCTGATCCGCTCCGCCCATTCTTCTACGTCTGTTATAGTGCCGATTGTTTTCTGTTTTTCACGAAATTTGGTCCAGTTGGATCACCTTGCTTTGCCAATAGCTCTTCGAATCCTGGCAGCATTAACCGATATGCTTAAGGTATAGTGATTGCTTCCTAGCTTTTCACCTAGGTTCGTCCATGGCGTCTCACTTTCGTTGTTGGTGAACGTGAGGTCGGAGGAAGTGTCCTTGGACACGCTTTTCCCGATTCGCGTTGGGAGATCTGGTTGAGTTAGCTGGAAAAGTCCGTAGCACTCTACAACGTCGGCCAACAAGATACCCTTGCAATTGTCTCTACTGTAGCCCCAGTTTGAGTGCTGTGCGTTAAAGTCGCCTAACAATATTAATTTGTCCCTACCTTGAGCGAGTCGCACCGCGGTGGCCACCACGTTTTCTAAATCCGCCTGTTTTTCTCTGGGAGAACTATAAACGTTGACAGTAATTGTTTTATGTTTGGCCCTTTTCTGCGGCCAAATCGTGATTATCTGGAGCTGAATAGGTTCCCCCCAAAAAATAATTTACGCTAATCGCGACATCCTTCTTGGCAATGGTGGCTACCTGAGGGTAATCTGAGTGAGCAGAAAGCTCGTATCCTTTGAGTTTTTGATTTTGTTTCCCTATTTCCTGAATACAGATAATGTCGGGAGGGATTGGCGCAGATTCTATGTAGTGCGTGAAATTAGCCAATTTAGTGCGTAGGGTGCAGTAATTACATTGCTAGATTTCAATGTGTCCGGTCTTTGTGTTGTTTGCTATATTATCCGTGGATATTACTGTCACTATCAGTGTGCTCTATAGCTATCGGTGTCCTGGTAGGAGTTCCTGGACATTGACTGACCCTCTTTTGGGGGACGGCTGCGGCTTTTCTTTGCACATCCTTTACCATTCGCTTGAGTTTGTGTAGCTCTGCGAATATTAGTTGCATATTTTGTGCTAACTGTTCCAGCGTTACCGATTGAGCGCTGGAGGCGGTACTTTGTTGCAGTGATGTCTGCGGTGGTGACTTGGAAGTGTAGTCCGCTATTTGTATGGGTTGCTGTGATGTGCTGTTGTTTGCCATGCGCTTAAAAGCTTCAAACTCGACTCGTAGCTCGGCTAAATTGTTCCGAATTATTTTGTTTTCTTCTACTATTTTCTTGTACTCTGGGTTTTATGTGATTGGTGTAGGTGTATTCTCAGGGCTGGCAGTGGGAGATGCGACTTGCGCCCAGCTCACCTGATTATTTTGAGGGGTGCTGTATGCGAATAGGGTCCCTGCTGACTTGCTTCTTGACGTTCGCACGTGACGTTCGCACGTGCTTCGCTGGTGGCTCCACGTGCGTCGGGGTTCGTAGGCGGCATTGCCCTCTCCCAGGTGACGTTCGCACGTGCTCCTCTGGCGGATCCACGTGCGTTGGGGATCGTAGGCGGCGTTGCCCTCTCCCAGGTGACGTTCGCACGTGGTTCGCTGGTTGCTCCACGTGCGTCGGGGTTCGTAGGCGGCGTTGCCCTCTCCCAGGTGACGTTCGCACGTGCTTCTCTGGCGGCTCCACGTGCGTTGGGGATCGTAGGCGGCGTTGCCCTCTCCCAGGTGACGTTCGCACGTTCTTCTCTGGCGGCTCCACGTGCGTCGGGGATCGTAGGCGGCGTTGCCCTCTCCCAGGTGACGTTCGCACGTGCTTCTTTGGCGGCTCCACGTGCGTCGGGGATCGTAGGCGGCGTTGCCCTCTCCCAGGTGACGTTCGCACGTGCTTCGCTGGTGGCTCCACGTGCGTCGGGGTTCGTAGGCGGCATTGCCCTCTCCCAGGTGACGTTCGCACGTGCTCCTCTGGCGGATCCACGTGCGTTGGGGATCGTAGGCGGCGTTGCCCTCTCCCAGGTGACGTTCGCACGTGGTTCGCTGGTTGCTCCACGTGCGTCGGGGTTCGTAGGCGGCGTTGCCCTCTCCCAGGTGACGTTCGCACGTGCTTCTCTAGCGGCTCCACGTGCGTTGGGGATCGTAGGCGGCGTTGCCCTCTCCCAGGTGACGTTCGCACGTTCTTCTCTGGCGGCTCCACGTGCGTCGGGGATCGTAGGCGGCGTTGCCCTCTCCCAGGTGACGTTCGCACGTGCTTCTTTGGCGGCTCCACGTGCGTCGGGGATCGTAGGCGGCGTTGCCCTCTCCCAGGTGACGTTCGCACGTGCTTCGCTGGTGGCTCCACGTGCGTCGGGGTTCGTAGGCGGCATTGCCCTCTCCCAGGTGACGTTCGCACGTGCTCCTCTGGCGGCTCCACGTGCGTTGGGGATCGTAGGCGGCGTTGCCCTCTCCCAGGTGACGTTCGCACGTGGTTCGCTGGTTGCTCCACGTGCGTCGGGGTTCGTAGGCGGCGTTGCCCTCTCCCAGGTGACGTTCGCACGTGCTTCTCTGGCGGCTCCACGTGCATTGGGGATCGTAGGCGGCGTTGCCCTCTCCCAGGTGACGTTCGTACGTGCTTCTCTGGTGGCTCCACGCGCGTCGGGGATCGTAGGCGGCATTGCCCTCTCCCAGGTGACGTTCGCACGTGCTTCTTTGGCGGCTCCACGTGCGTCGGCGATCGTAGGCGGCGTTGCCCTCTCCCAGGTGACGTTCGCACGTGCTTCGCTGGTGGCTCCACGTGCGTCGGGGTTCGTAGGCGGCATTGCCCTCTCCCAGGTGACGTTCGCACGTGCTCCTCTGGCGGCTCCACGTGCGTTGGGGATCGTAGGCGGCGTTGCCCTCTCTCAGGTGACGTTCGCACGTTCTTCTCTGGCGGTTCCACGTGCGTCGGGGATCGTAGGCGGCGTTGCCCTCTCCCAGGTGACGTTCGCACGTGCTTCTTTGGCGGCTCCACGTGCGTCGGGGATCGTAGGCGGCGTTGCCCTCTCCCAGGTGACGTTCGTACGTGCTTCTCTGGTGGCTCCACGCGCGTCGGGGATCGTAGGCGGCATTGCCCTCTCCCAGGTGACGTTCGCACGTGCTTCTCTTGCCGCTCCACGTGCGTTGGGGATCGTAGGCGGCGTTGCCTTCTCCCAGGTGACGTTCGCACGTGCTTCGCTGCTGGCTCCACGTGCGTCGGGGTTCGTAGGCGGCGTTGCCCTCTCCCAGGTGACGTTCGCACGTGCTTCTCTGGCGGTTCCACGTGCGTCGGGGATCGTAGGCGGCGTTGACCTCTCCCAGGTGACGTTCGCACGTGCTTCTCTGGCGGCTGCACGTGCGTCAGGGATCGTAGGCGGCGTTTCCCTCTCCCAGGTGACGTTCGCACGTGCTTCTCTGGCGGCTCCACGTGCGTTGGGGTTCGTAGGCGGCGTTGCCCTCTCCCAGGTGACGTTCGCACGTGCTTCTCTGGCGGCTGCTCGTGCGTCGGGGATCGTAGGCGGCGTTTCCCTCTCCCAGGTGACGTTCGCACGTGCTTCTCTGGCGGCTCCACGTGCGTCGGGGCTCGTAGGCGGCGTTGCCCTCTCCCAGGTCACGTTCGCACGTGCTTCTCTGGCGGCTGCACGTGCGTCGGGGATCGTAGGCGGCGTTTCCCTCTCCCAGGTGACGTTCGCACGTGCTTCTCTGGCCTCTACACGTGCGTTGGGGATCGTAGGCGGCGTTGCCCTCTCCCAGGTGACGTTCGCACGTGCTTCTCTGGTGGCTCCACGTGCGTCGGGATCATAGGCGGCGTCGCCCTCTCCCAGGTGACGTTCGCACGTGCTTCGCTGCTGGCTCCACGTGCGTCGGGATCGTAGGAGGCATTGCCCTCTCCCAGGTGACGTTCGCACGTGCTTCTCTGGCGGCTCCACGTGCGTCGGGGTTCGTAGGCGGTGTTGCCCTCTCCCAGGTGACGTTCGCACGTGCTTCGCTGGTGGCTACACGTGCGTCGGGGTTCGTAGGCGGCATTACCCTCTCCCAGGTGACGTTCGCACGTGCTTCTCTGGCGGCTCCACGTGCGTCGGGGATCGGAGGCGGCGTTGCCCTCTCCCAGGTGACGTTCGCACGTGGTTCGCTGGTGGCTCCACGTGCGTCGGGGTTCGTAGGCGGCGTTGCCCTCTCCCAGGTGACGTTCGCACGTGCTTCTCTGGCGGCTACACGTGCGTTGGGGATCGTAGGTGGCGTCGCCATCTCCTAGGTGACGTTCGCACGTGCTTCTCTGGCGGCTACACGTGCGTTGGGGATCGTAGGCGGCGTTGCCCTCTCCCAGGTGACGTTCGCACGTGCTTCTCTGGCGGCTCCACGTGCGTTGGGGATCGTAGGCGGCGTCGCCCTCTCCCAGGTGACGTTCGCACGTGCTTCTCTGGCGGCTACACGTGCGTTGGGGATCGTAGGCGGCGTTGCCCTCTCCCAGGTGACGTTCGCACGTGCTTCTCTGGCGGCTCCACGTGCGTTGGGGAGCGTAGGCGGCGTCGCCCTTTCCCAGGTGACGTTCGCACGTGCTTCTCTGGTGGCTCCACGTGCGTCGGGATCGTAGGCGGCATTGCCCTCTCCAAGGTGACGTTCGCACGTGCTTCTCTGGCGGCTCCACGTGCGTTGGGGAGCGTAGGCGGCGTCGCCCTTTCCCAGGTCACATTCGCACGTGCTTCGCTGGTGGCTCCACGTGCATCGGGGTTCGTAGGCGGCGTTGCCCTCTCCCAGGTGACGTTCGCACGTGCGTCTCTGGCGGCTCCACGTGCGTTGGGGAGCGTAGGCGGCGTCGCCCTTTCCCAGGTGACGTTCGCACGTGCTTCGCTGGTGGCTCCACGTGCATCGGGGTTCGTAGGCGGCATTGCTCTCTCCCAGGTGACGTTCGCACGTGCTTCTCTGGCGGCTCCACGTGCGTTGGGGAGCGTAGGCGGCGTCGCCCTTTCCCAGGTGACGTTCGCACGTGCTTCGCTGGTGGCTCCACGTGCATCGGGGTTCGTAGGCGGCGTTGCCCTCTCCCAGGTGACGTTCGCACGTGCTTCTCTGGCGGCTCCACGTGCGTCGGGGATCGTAGGCGGCGTTGCCATCTCCCAGGTGACGTTCGCACGTGTTTCTCTGGCGGCTCCACGTGCGTCGGGGATCGTAGGCGGCGTTGGTTCGCAGAAAGCGTTCTCCCCTTGGTCGAACACACAGAGGGACCTGTCATCAATTCGGGGCGACTGCCAGACCGGCATACCCATGAGACAACCATAGCAAATTGGGAATCCATCTTCCATAGGTCAATGCGCTCGTAAAGAGGAATCCTTGCTCTGACTGTATTTCTGCGGGAAACACCACTCGGGCGAAGGTAGACAAAAGCGTGTCGACAATCTCCACCGAGCTTAGTGGACCCCGGGAATTAGTGGACACCGGGACACAGGGGCACCGCCTCTGGGAATTTCGTTGCGGGCCATACAACAGTGAGAATATGCCCATAGTCAGACTGCGTTGCAGGAAGTGGTCCCACTGTGTCCCACTGGTCCCACTGCCTGCGAAACGGCGCCGTGATAATGGCAACAAGTTTCATCGGCGCTTTAGCCTTATCTCCAGTAATGCCTATTCGTTGACATGTGTCGCAGCTTCTCACGAATGCTTCCACTTCCCGAAAGCAGCCGGGCCAGTAAAATTCCTGCAGGAAGCGGTCCTTTGTTTTACGAATGCCCAGATGCCCTGCCCAACAGCCCCCGTGGACCAGCTGCACGAGATGCTCACGATAGGGATGTGGCACCGTGAGTTGGGGGAACTGTACTCCCTTTCGACTGGCGTACTTTAAATAAAGGAAGCCAGCCCTCAAGAGGAGCTTTACGTTCTGTTTAGCCACACCTTCTTTCGCGTCCAGCCTTAGGTTACGCAGGGTGGAAGCTTTTTCCTGTTCAGCAATCAATGTAGCAGGTCTTACATTCGATAACTTTTTTCTGCATTCTTTCTCTCGACACATTTCAGGCTCCGGTGCTTTCCTGGCCTCTTCATTAGCTAGTGTACCTTCCGCAATATCCCCCATAGGGCTGTCCTGTTTGGTGCTGGTTGACGAATCCTCCATCAAACAAGTTTCCTCCACCACTAGACATTCGTACACTGCCTTGGCCATTAGCTCCCTTGCCTTGGAGCGAGTTAGGGCTTGCACTATTCCCTCACTAAACCCAATTCCCCTGCGTTGCAGCAAATCCTCAAATTTGTTAGAAAACAAATATAATTACTGCGGAGGGAGATGTGCCGAGACGGCGGCTTCAGTTTCCAGTATTCCAAAAGGACCTTCTATTTGAATCTTTGTCACAGGGAGACAACCACTGAGGCCTCTACGGCTTGCCTTATCCAAGCACATTCTCCCATTAACTGGCCTTGTTCTACGTACGATGGGTGCACCACGTCCATTGTGGCTGCCGAGTCGCGAAACACCCGACACGGTTTACCGTTTACCATAAGGTCTCGAATGTAAGGCTCGAGCAATTTCAGATTTTCCTTGTTACTAGTTAGTGACATCAACAATAGTTTCGTAATTCTGCACCCCATGGAGATATGCCCCGTTTGCTGGCAGTTGTAGCAAACTGCCGGTTTCTTTGCCTCGAAAGCTTTTTTCTTTTGCCTTTCTGCCCTACGTTCGCGTGACTCCTCCTTTCCTTCGCTGTCCTCGTCACTATATTTCACCGAAACTGACATTTGCTTTGAGTTGTCCTGACTCAATTTTGACCATCGCTCTGGCTTGTCGGGTGTGTATTTATTCCTCTCCTTGTTAGAAACTTCGTTGCCTTCGACCACAGGGCGAGCTCCATACTCCTCAGCGAGATCGGCCGCTCTCGTGATAGTGTCCACGCCTGGCCTATCCTGAACCCAATACTTGATGTTTTCTGGCCGCTCTGTCGACGGCCGCTCTTTTGTTTCTAGAACAAGTGTCGCATGGAACCACCTTCCCTCCACAATCGCCAGCATTGCTGATGACCACCAGTTCAAGATCGCTTTACAAGACGCCTTGTAATACTTCTGTTTTTTTTTTGTTTGCTGCACGTCTTGCCATTTCTTTCCCACTCCTTTCTGTAGTGCCTTTGGGCCCTGAAAGTATTTTAAATAAATAAATAAATAACAATGAAATTGACATGCAAAATTTGAGCAATTGACATGCACAACATAGGAAGGAATGTAAATATAAAGAAGTGTACTTTTATGGAGAGTATTCTTCAAAAAAGTATTTTTTCACAGGAGACCTAAAGTTACGGGCTCCTTTTATATGTATTGGAAGAGAATTCTGAATAAGTGCGCCGTTAAATTCCACGAGCATTTTCCCGTATGGAATATGACATGGAGGCGAATTAAAACACTGATTAGTTGCAGCTCTTGTATTTCGTAACGGGATATTAAATAAAATAATTGGGAGTGGATTATTGGCTTCAATAATACCATGAATGACCTCAGCAATTTTCAATTCATACAAGGCATGCACAAGTGCGCACTGTATTGTGTACCTAGAAGTGATTATTCTTAATGCGCGTTTATATATATATATATATTGTGAGACGAGGTTTAGGCAGCCAGTCTCTTCTTTATTCTCCCGAGACAGAGCCCCACCACCAGGCCCCAAAACGGTGATGATGAGTATGTACAGGTGAGAATATGAAGCGTATGAATAATGCTCACACTAATTTCCCCGCACGCGCAAGCGGCCAGCCAGGCCGCGACTTAGCCAGGAGGGGAACGCCGAACGAATCGTTTTAGGCGCGAAACGTGAACGATCTCCGAACCACGACAACGATGGTCGGAAGAAACGTCTACGGGAGTAACGCGATAGTTCACGGGGGATGTTTGTTCGTTAATAATATAGGGTCCAAGAAAGCGGGATTCAAACTTCTCGCACAAACCGGGTGCACGAATAGGCGTCCAAAGAAGCACTTCCTCTCCGGGACGAAAGGAGACGTCGCGACGAGAGATGTCGTAACGTTGCTTGCGATCTAGCTGACTGACTTCTGTGTTGAAACGAGCACGTTGACGGCATTCCTCAAGTCTCGAAACGAACTGTTCGGGTGTACTGTCTGATGTGTTAGTTGGAGCATTGAAGAAAGCGGCGTCGATGGTGAATGTCGGTGAACGGCCGAAAACTAGGTAGAAAGGTGAGTATCCCGTAGTTCGTTGGATAGCGGTGTTGTGAGCAAAAGTCACGAAAGGTAAAAGTTTGTCCCAATTGTCGTGGTTTGGCCCGATATACATCGATATCATATCTATGAGTGTGCGATGAAATCGCTCGGTTAAGCCATTTGTTTGTGGGTGATATGCGGATGTCGTCTTATGAACTGTGCCACAAGCTCCGAATACTTCTGCGAGCATTGTTGACATGAAAGTCTTGCCGCGGTCGCTTAACAGTACACGAGGGGCACCATGGCGCAGCACAATGGCATCTAGAAAGAAGGTGGCGACGTCGGAGGCTGAACTAGAGCGTAGAGGAACGGTCTCTGCGTAACGTGTGAGCTGGTCAACAGCTGTCACGACCCATCGATGACCCGCTGGCGTTATGGGCAAAGGGCCGACTAGGTCTATCCCAACGATGGCAAACGGTGTCTCGGGACATGGGATGGGCTGTAAAAGCCCAGCAGGAGGCGAAGTCGGTCGTTTCCGCCGTTGACACTGAACGCAAGAAGCGACGTACTTGGCCACAAAGGTAGACATGCCTGGCCAAAAGAAACGGCTCCTAACGCGGTGGTATGTTTTGTGGAATCCCAAATGGCCAGCAGATGGGTCGTCGTGCAAGGCTTCAAGGACTTGTGTGCGCATCGAGCGTGGAAGAATAGGTACCCAGCTGTGTCCGTCGGAGTTGTATATGTAGCGGTACAGCACATCGTTGTCAAGCTTAAATAGTCGCAGTTGTCGACGTAATCTGGCATTTGGAGCAGATGTAGTTCCGCACAGGCGTTGGATGATGCTGTCGCAGTAGGGGTCAGAACGTTGACACGAGGCGAGGTGAGAGAGGCGATGGGAAGATAACGTGTCAGTAACCGTGAGAGGTAATAACGGTAATAACGGGAGTGACGACTTAGTCTCATCATCAAGTGGCGAGCAATGGAGAGGTGTACTCGAAGCTAATAATGGCAGCGGGCAGCGAGAGAGAGCGTCGGCATCTTGATGCTTTTTCCCAGACTTGTAGACAACGTCAAAGTCGTACTCTTGTAAGCGTACCACCCAGCGACCAAGTCGTCCGGACAAATTTTTGATTGACGACAACCAGCATAAGGCGTGGTGGTCGGTTATGACCGTGAAATGGCGTCCGTAAAGATATGGTCGAAATTTTTGGATCGCCCAAACTACTGCGAGACATTCCTGTTCTGTGATTGAGTAATTCATTTCGGCAGGTGTTAGTGCGCGACTGGCATAGGCAACAACTCTCTCTCGTGAGGTGGTATCCCGCTGTAAAAGTACAGCACCGATCCCATGGCCACTAGCGTCGGTGTGCAAGCAAGTTGGTGCGTTGTCATCGAAGTGACAGAGGACAGGGTCGCTGGTTAATGCCTGCTTGAGGGCTTGGAAAGAAAGTTCGCATTCATCTGTCCAAGGGAAAGCAGTGCCCGACGTGAGCAACTTGTGTAGCGGCGACGCCATGGCTGCAAAACGACTGATGAAGCGGCGGAAGTAGGATGCCAGGCCTAAGAAACTTCTTAATTGCTTTTGATTTTCAGGCCGAGGGAAGCGATGCACGGCAGCAACCTTTTCGGGATCTGGTCGAATGCCATCTTTGCTGATAAGATGGCCCAATACTTTGATGTTCTTCCTGGCAAAATGGCATTTCTTTGTGTTGAGTTGGAGGCCAGCGTTGGAAATGCAAGTGAAAACTTCGTCCAAGCGCTCAAGGTGCTGACTAAAAGTTGTAGAAAAAATAACGATGTCATCTAAATAGCACAGACAGGTCTTCCACTTAAGGCCACGTAAAACTGTGTCGATCATGCGTTCAAATGTTGCAGGGGCATTACATAAACCGAACGGCATGACGTTGAACTCGTAAAGTCCGTCTGGCGTTGCAAAGGCTGTCTTGGCCTTGTCCGCTTCGTGCATGGGGATTTGCCAGTATCCGGATCGGAGGTCTAGACTAGAGCAATATTCCGCACCCTGGAGGGAGTCAATGGCATCGTCAATTCTTGGCATCGGATATACGTCTTTGCGCGTGATCTTATTAAGGGCTCGATAATCGACGCAGAATCGTACGGAGCCGTCTTTCTTGCGAACCAGCACGACAGGAGACGACCAAGAACTGGAGGATGGCCGAATGATGTCTCTTTTGAGCATGTCATCAACGTTATCCGCAATGATTTTCCGTTCTGCGGAAGACACGCGATACGGGCGGCGGCGTACAACCGAACTGCCTTCGGTTTCGATGCGATGTACTGCGACGGAAGTGCGCCCAAGAAGCTTGGAGTGGACGTCAAATAAGGCTCTGTGTTTGTGCAGGAGTGCCAGAAGGTCTCCTTTCTGCGCAGTGGTCAAATCGGGATTTATCGCGGCCGTTAAAGCAGCGGCAGCAGTGTGATAATCAGTTGTGGTAGACAAAGGTGGTGATTCGGTGTGAAGCGGTACCAGCGAAAGAGGTTCGGTGTCAGTAAAGCATGTCACAGTAGAGCCCTGGGAGAGCACAACTGGGGAAGAAGTAGGGTTACGAACAGCGACTGAGGCTCTACCGTCCTGAAACCGTACTAGGCTAGGAGCAAGGCTAAGCCCACCAGAAATGCAGTAACCACTCGGTGCAAGGAACACATCACCAGTAATAATAGTGTCGGAAGTCAGCGTCAGAATATGCTCAGTGCCCGCGGGAATGAAACAGTCGGTAGACGTGACAAAACGCAGGCTGTGATCATTGACAGAGGACGAAGATTCAGTGTCTGTCATATGAATAGTTCGCTGACGGCAAGAGATTAAAGCTGAGGCGGAGGACAGGAAGTCCCATCCCAAAATCATCGCGGAAGTGCACGAAGACAGCACGACGAACTGAATGTGGTGGAGGATGCCATCAATGAAAACACGCGCAGTGCAAACACTGGAGGGCTGAACAAGAACTGCATTAGCACAACGAAGGGGAGGGCCATTATACGGTGTCTTCACTTTTCGCAATCTAGAACACAAGTCAGCACTAATAACGGAAAGCGATGCACCTGTGTCAACCAAGGCTTCGATTCGGACACCTTCAACAAACACCAAAAGTACATTTGACGGGCGCTCCGGAGGCGTTTCACGTTGTCCAAACGATGCAGCTTTCCCTCCTGAAGCTGCACCATTTAGTTTTCCGGGCGGTGATCGGAGGACGAAGTAGCCGGTCGTAGAGGGGAAGAAGAGCGGCGCATCGGTGATGGAGAGCGACGACGCGGGAAACGCGATGAACTGGCAGTGTTGAAGTCCTGTGGAGATGGGGAACGTGGTGGAAAATAAACGTAGTCAGAACGCCGACGTCGTGGTACAGGGCCAGAAAACTGATCCCTTTCAAAGCCGTCATAGCCACGTCTTTCATCTTGCTGACGGCGTCGGCAAAACCTGGAAATGTGGCCACGGATGCCGCAGTAGTAACAAACCGGTCGAGGTGGGCTCCATGCGTTATAAGACGGAACAGGCGATGGTCTTGCAGTGATAGGATTCAGGGACATGTGCGGTGCAGGTGCCTGTTGTGGTGGCTGCTGGGGGAGTGGCGCTATAGAGGCAACCTGAGCGTACGTTGGCGTATGGATAGGGTGCGGGCTCGTGATTTGCGGGCAGGTCACGGCAGCAAGCTCTTCCCGCACGATATGGCGTAGGCCGCCACCAGGAGGCGTCAGATGGACCTCAGGAGGGTTTGACGAAGCTTGGGCGTGCAGTTCCTCACGGATGATGGAGCGGATCAAAGCACGTAGCTCGCTGTCGTTGGACGCCTTGAAATCAGATGTGTCAGGGTGTAAGCGGAGCATATGAAGGTCATCGAGACGCTGACACGTACTGATGATGTCGGCGACGGTAGTGGGATTCAGCACTACAAGAGCATTGAATGCCGCAGTCCCAATACCCTTGAGCAGGTGGCGTACACGGTCACTCTCTGCCATCGAGGTGTTCACGCGGCGGCAGAGGGCGAGGACGTCCTCTATGTACGAAGTGTAGGACTCGCCGGAGTGCTGTACACGCTCAGCAATCTTCTTCTTAGCGATATCGGAGCGGACAGACGATAAAACCATGTTTTCGCAACTCCGGTTAGGTAGAAGGCGACGTGAGCAAGTTTTGCTGATTCGTTCCAGTGGTTAAAGTCACTCACGCGCTCGTATAGCTCCAACCAGTCTTCAACGTCGTCACCTGGAAACCCAGCAAATACCGGTGGATCCTTCTGAGGGGTGGTGACTGTCCAAGAAGGGGTTCCCGCAGGAGTCGGCAAGGTGGATGTCGTGGTACTGGTCTGCTGGTCTTGCGACATGGTCGAGTGCAGTTGGTAGAGGCGGCGACCCGAGCGGAGCTCCAGGGATGTAGCGTAGGTGAAGCTGGAGAGAGACCGGGAGCGAGAGGGCGAAGGGACCGGACAGCACACTCCACCACTTGTGAGACGAGGTTTAGGCAGCCAGTCTCTTCTTTAGTCTCCCGAGACAGAGCCCCACCACCAGGCCCCAAAACGGTGATGATGAGTATGTACAGGTGAGAATATGAAGCGTATGAATAATGCTCACAATATATATATATATATATATATATATATATATATATATATATATATATATATATATATATATATATATATATATATATATATATATATATGTATATATATATATATATATATATATATATATATATATATATATGTGTGTGTGTGTGTGTGTGTGTGTGTGTGTGTGGGTGTGTTTGTGTGTGTCACTCGGTAAGGTGGTCCATTACTTCTACGCCAAATCGAGATACTGCAACAAATAATTAACGTAATTACAGTAGTTATCTTCCTAGGTAATTACTTTATGGCACATATTTCAATTTCTTAATTGTAGTTTGCAAGGCGATACTTGGATCGAACTCTCACGACTACACCTCTTTCGATATATTGATTTTGAAAGCGTCTGACTAAATGCATCGGCGTTCCATTCGCTATTATGAATGAGTGCATAAAACAGCGTTACGTTAAAAAAGAGCAAGGAGAACAACAGTGCATTTTTTGCGCAAGTTTCACGACGCCTACTCGACACTGGTGGCGCGCTCCGAATTTGATCCAAGTCGATATGTGTTTCAAGCTCCGTAGCTACCATTCTTAAATATATATACGTGGAATAACGTAAATAATTATTCGCGTAGTTAGGGTAGTAATTCAATTTTTATTTCATAGAGAAGTAAGGATAATTTCATCGAATAATTTAGCTGAATGGAGAAGTGTGCTATGTGGTGCTGCTGAAAAAAAAAGAAAAAGACACCCTATATGTATGTTCTACTCGAAAATACCTCCGATAGTCTAATGGTCCCTTCGGCAGGCCGTTTCAGAGCGCTCTCGCGAGCGGCGTTGTCTACTGCTGCTTGAAAGAGGGTGTGCGCCATGCGTTCAGCGGGTTCTTTGTGATTGCTCGCCTTCATCTTCGAGCGCTTCGAGGCGTTCCGGGCCCTGTCATCGGAGCAGCCGTCGAGACAGTGTTTCCAGCAACGCCATCGTAACATTGGCGGTGGTCCACCGTAACCTAGGCAACCTAGGCCGTGCCCTACATGCTCGCGAATCCTGTCTCTATGGCTCGCGTCTCAACGAACGCTCGTCCCACAGGCGGTTTTCCCGGCAGAGCCGTGAGCTTTGGATAGGCGGAACATCGGGCATTCACAGTAGTCACGTGGTTTCGCATCTGCCATTTCCTCCTCCCGGATCGAGTACACGTTCGCCTTGCGCGCTTGTCCTCTACCACCGAGTTCGGCGAACGCCAGATCTGCCCGACTCGGCTTCGGGGGATAGAGGCGATCAGCCGAGGATACCGCGTGATGGAGCTGTGGCTCTGAGAGCGTGGTGGATGTGCGTATTGAGTTATTTTATCGTGTTCGCGACGTAGTGGGCGTCACGCCGTTATTCCCTCCTTCGCCCACCTCGAGGCGTTCGAAGGCTGCCCGTCGTAGGCGCCCAGCTCTCCAGTGCGGCGCCGCTGAACCCAGAGTTGCTCGGCGCTGTGATCCGGAGGACGCAGCGCGGAAGCGGCCGCTGTCCGGTCGTAGCGAGAGCGAGGGCGGAGAGACGGCGCGGCACCCGCTCTCCCGCCGCGTCCCATTGGCCGGCCGCCGACCACAAAAGCGTCCGGCGTGTCGGCGAGGGTCGCGAGTGCTCAGTGCGTCACCGTCTCGTGGGGACCGCCGCGTGCTGCCCTGTGGACTTTTGCCGACGACGGCCGCCGCGCAGCGGGAGACATGCTCAGACCACGACAGGTGAGCCCCGCGGCGTGCACGCTTGTGCGCCGAGGGAGCGGCAGCCGGGACTGCTTCGTCGGCACGAGGGCGGGCAGGGCGCCCGAGCCGCGGTACTCGACGTAACCAAACCGTGCAACTCTCGAAATCGCGCACTCGTATTTCGACTACGACTCGTCGTCCGGCACCTCTGTGCTCGCTGTGTCTGTTTTCTGTTAGTCATTTTTGCCACCGCGACGAATGCAATGGGTGACCTGTTTGCAATGCAGACTGAAGCTACGTATTTCGTGCTCACTGATTCACTTACTTTTGTTCTGCACAACTCGGTACTATAAACCTCAAGGGTTCAGGTAATGGTCGCGAGACGCCACCGCATATAAGGGCGAAATCGAGAGTTCCTTATTGCACCAGTTTCTACATTCTGAGACTCGGCCTCCCATTTCATACATTTATCAGGCAAGCATATCGGCAAAGAAAAAAAATCACCTCCACTCGCTCGAGCTGTGACCAGAAACTTGTAACCACGTATCCGAGTAGTTGCACAATTTTGCCACCGCTGGCAGTGTAGTTTAATAAGTGGGGCAACGAACGACTTAGCATGACGCCTGTGAAGGAGGTCCCGTCACATACTGCGGGATCTCGCGATCCATCCTGTGCGGTGTGAAAGAAATCATTCTTTCTGGCTGTTCATCGTCTGTACGCGTTGAAATATACGCTCGATAATAACGATTGCGTGCGCGGCCTATGACAGTTGACGTTGAATCTGTGTTTCGGAAAACATTCTAGCTCGCGGTCTCCATCATTCAAATTTTGCCAACAGCGGCACTGGGACCTGTTTGTAGGCAGTCGCCCAAAAAAGCGCAGATTTCGTGTGCTTACAATTATTCTGCGCTGCTGGTGGCGCAGTGGCGGCTCACATGCTACGGCACTGACGCCGATCGTCAAGTACGCTGGTTTGATTCCCGACCGCATCAGGATAGGGACGGAATTCAAAAGAAGTAAAGTTAATTCTCAATGTGCGCGTCAAGGCTAACACGGTTAAAAAACGCCTTCCCGCCTCTCCCCTCGGCACCTCTGATATCTTCGGTACGTTAAATCCCATAACCTGATTTGATTTTCTCAAAGAACGTGCACATGCATGCATCTGGCAGAGTCGGTTCTCCTCCAATTATCGACGAAGGAAGGAGATGTTTGTGTTCATGATTGCGCTAGAAAAAAAGTTGATTCACGTCAGTGATGCCCTATATATCGCAGAAATTAGCCCCGTCATCAGTGTTTACTGAAGTTACATTGCCTGAATTAGCTCAAGTGATTCGAAACTTCACCTTGTCATCCCCTGGTCCTGATGGAATTACCGTTCACACGATAAAAATTTTATTCTATCTATCTCCTGGAGACCATCTAAATGTTATGAACTATTGCGTACAGAAAGCCTGGATACCTTACGATTGGAAAGTAGCTAAAGTAATACGATACCTAAAAAAAACCAGGAGTAGGTTATAACATAGAAAACATCAGACCTATTTCTCTTACTTATAATATTGTCAAGCTCATGAGAGGGTATTACATTGCAGAATTACTATCTGGATGACGGATAATTTAATATTAAGTCCAAATCAAATAGACTCCAGAGCTAATTGCTCAATATCGTGTGGACATGCTGATTTAGACAGCCGCATCCAACTTGCCCGAAAAAGGAGAAAATATTCCGCTTTGTTGAAATTAGATATAGCTAAAGCTTATGACAGCGTTGAACATTCACTTTTACTGGATATTCCGCAGCGTCGTAGTTTTCCAAATTATATTACCGCGTGGTTGGCAGAATTTTTGCGATCAAGAGAATTTTATTGCGTCAAGGACGGATATTCATCTTCTAAATTCAGACAGACTCGCGGTGTTCGCCAACGAGCGGTCCTATCCCCAATATTATTTAATATATTAATGTGCTCCATCCCCACATGTCAGGACGTGCACGTTTACGTGTATGCAGATGACATTGCAGTCTTTGCGGCCGACACTGACATCAGCACTTTATACCAAAAATTACAGAGATACACGAGTATGCTGTAGGTATGGCTTCAGACAATTTGTATGTCAATAAATGTATGCAAAGGCGCAATTTTACTGTTCCTGGTCACGGATCCGGTTTCAATTTCTGTAGCTTATCAGCAAGAACCCATTCCACAGGTTCAGTCTCTAAAATATTTGGGAATCACATATAACAGGACACTCTACTGGAGTCCGCAGATAGAAAGCATAGCAGGTATGGCACAACGTGCTTTAGGCATTCAGCGCAGAATGAGTAACCGACAACATGGACTACGTAGGGATTCACTCTTGATGATTTATAAAATGTACATGCGCCCCATATTGGAATTTTGGTGTGTCTTGTTCTCAGGCGGCCATGCTTATAAAATAAAGCCTCTGCTTCTTTTGGAGCGTGAGGCCCTACGCATGTGTATGGGACTTCCCATGTTTGTGGCTAATAATGTTATCTATCAAGAAGCGCGCCTTCCAAAATTGCCCTGCAGATTTCGCATCTTAACAATTCAAGCATTTCTGAAATTTTACAGCTTGCCGCTTAGACAACCTGAATACGCCTTTATTAATCATCCAAATTCCTTCTTCCTTGTCCATTTACCTCGCTTTCACACTCCACAGATTTTCTTTGTACAAAAACAATTAGATAGCCTGAATGTGAACATTTGAGCGGTAATTCCTGCAGCCGAATCAAATCGGAATATTAAGATAGATTTTTATGACATTTTCCCCCCAAACTGTGAGTTTGTATTAGCCACTTTTTTAAGTAACCTGCAGCAAGATTACCTAGCACACGTACATACAAATAACATAATAGCTACAGACGCTTCAGTGAACAACGAAAGGGCGGGCGTAGGCATTTTCTCGCTTCCTATTGATTGGCTGGTCATTCTCCTTGAGACTGCCAGATTTGACACCCGTTTTTGAAGCCGTGCTTTTAGTAGTGATTTTAGCGCTTCGAAAACTCCCTTCAAACTCAATAAATGCGGGGGTTATAACTGATTCCCTTTCGGTTTGTACTTTGCTTACAGCTTCATCCAATTCGGCAACTCTAAAGACGTTTCTAGCATTAATTCCTCCACAGTTCAATTCTCTGAAACTAATATGGGCACCTGGCCACTGTGCCTTACATTCAAATGAAATGGCAGACTGATTGGCGCGAGCATCCCTCAGTGGACCTGTAATGCCGGTTATTCCAGTAGTGGCGCACATACCAGCAATTGTACATCGAAAATATTCAATTCATTGAGATGACACTGAATTACTAACAACATGGACAGAATATCAGCACCTAAAATTTCCGTGGAAAATCCAGTGGTGCCCATCAAGGCGATCAGAAGCAGTGATCGCGAGATTACACTGCCGGCTCCCTCCATTAAACCTATATTTACACAGGACTGGTCTGATGCTATCGCCTATGTGTCCATACTGCCAAGAAATAGAATCATTATATCATTACTTTTTGGTATGCCGGCGATACAAATCGTTAAGAAAAAGACATCTAGAATTTCCGCTTGCTAAATAAGGGTTAATGTTATCATCAGAAATCATACTATCTTTTGGTGCGTCAATTATGGGAGTCAGCCACAGGGATGTGTTTGATGCCGTTTGCGGTTACATTCAATCAACAAGACGAATAACTTTTTGATTGTCGTCTTGTAATGTAATTTATTAGTTTTTGTATGTTTCCTTAACTTTCGTATTTCTTTTTCATCGAATAAATAACACTTCAAAAGAATAGGTAATCGCTTCAGCACGCAATTCTTGGCCAATCCCCCAGAGCCATAACATGAGGCCATCATCATCATCATCATCATCATCATCGTCGTCGTCGTCGTCATTGCGCTGCCGCGTCCGTCAGTAAATGAGGAGTTCTGGGTTGGCCAATGAGTCAGAGCAGGAAGTATTGTTCTTCACTCCGTGTAAGCACATGGACTCGCTCGGTCGTCGATAATCTTTCTTTCATATTCGATGAGAGACCAAGAGATGGCGTCGTCTGGGGTGGCTCGTAATGTTTATGTTTCTATTGTAAGTAGAGACACGGTATTCAGGTTTACTCACTACAAGTGCACTAGTCGGACGCATTAATTACATTTATTATTTAACCAACTTCGCATTTCACACGCGCTGAAAATTGTAGCAGGCTACCATTCACAGAAATAGTGCCGATTTTGCAAGAAAATCAAGAAAATATATTTACTTTGGCAGAAGCGTTTGCGAGATTTCGTGACTTTTTAGAAAATTTATTTAATTTGACAGGCGTAGCTCTTAGGGGACATTTCCGACACCCGTCGCACCGCCGTCGTAGTAGCGTGTCCACAATAATTATGGGCATGTGCTCCCGCCGGAAATAGACAAACTGAATGTAGAAGAGCACACTCGGCAACTCACTTTGAAGGATATAAAAATTCATCTTCTAGCACGCGCCTTCCATTGGCAGTTTAACCGGCTCTTTGCAAAGCAGGCGCTTAAGGGCACGAATAACATGCATGAGCGAGTGAATAGAGAGGAGAAGGGAGCAGTGCCTGGCGAAGCAGCCGTGGCAGTTCGGCGTTGGCTGGACGCAACAGACCAAAGGCAGAGGACGAGAGCCACGACCTCCTGTAGCTAGCGAAGGGCCATCGGAGTCGGGCGTCGTGATGAGTTCCGAATGAAGTTTCTCCACCTGGGGTTATTTCGCGCACACTCTCTTAACTAGCCGTTCTGCATTTCTGCACCTGTACAATACTACCGCAACCGCCTAAAAGTGATCTAATAATTCATGACCGCCAGCTAGATGTCATCACTAAATAAGAATGAAAACTCTCTAGACAACGGTGAAGTGGTGTCTTCACCATGCAGTAAAACACGGGATAGAATTAGAAGCAAGAATTATGGATCTTCCTATTGGCGGAAAAGTGAATGGTGCATCAATGTATTGCTCTTAGTCGCAAAATAGAGCGATAGCCAGGGAGAGCTTGCAATGTGTCACCTCACTTTTTTGTTAAATGAGACTTTGGTAATGCTCCCAAATGAAAAATCCTCGGGTTGAACCGAAAGCCTTTAGACGTTTAAATGGCTTAGTTTAATAACTATAAGATACCTAGCCCAGTGCTCAGATTTGAACGGTGTCTCGAGCTCTCGCAGTATCGCGTTGCTGAGAACGACAGAAAGCTGAGCTAGTTGGTAAGTATTCATTATGCAAAAAAGGCTAGGAGTGCAGACTGGACACAAGAGAAGTGCAGGCAGTAATAAAAAAATCGCGTCATCTACCTTCAAAATTTCCAGTTTTTGCTTCTTTTTGCCTGACATTTTTGTCGGCATGGTGGCCACTATCATTTATTATCTATATCTACAATTTTTTTCCGACAAACGTTTTGTCATTTCTTATTTTCTCTTATATCTATATTATAGATCAGATGCATAGCCAATGCTGTTTTGAAGTATTTCATTTCGGTCTTCTTATTAATTCCTATCCTTGAAACCAAGGGTTTGACTACAACTTGTCAAGTTGGAGATGGTGACGGCATTCCTATCTTTGGCAAATCCGTTGGCATGCATGGCGTGTGGCTGACACATGCGCAGCCTTCCTATGAAGGAGATGACAGGGAGCAACATTGCATACCATTTTTCGACATGCTGAATACAATGAAACATCGCTTTTGTGCCGTTCCCTTGGCTGTAATAAACGGGTCAATGTTCTTGGTCACCGCACCACTCTTTCGCTAGCCGGTTTCATTGGTGGCCCTGAACATTATTTCTCGTACTGGCCTTCTTAAAATGCTTGTCACATCGCTTTGCTGTTCCACAATATGTCATTTCCAAACCAGTGTTTGCAGCATGCGCTCATTATTTTCAGGATTAACTTTTCTGTACAATACAAGGTAACACAGTGGTGTTTCTTTATTTTGTCATTTTGACTTACTATGACAAACTTGACAAAGGAATCCCATTGCTGTGCAATCATTGTCGCTTAAATGCATAAATTTGGCTAGCTGCACTGCAAAAACAAAAAACAAATTCTTTCTAATGTATGCTCGATCTTTCTGAACCCTCCAGATGGTGTAAATTTTGCCCAGTCACTTAATTTGTATAAGTGCAGAAAACTTTGTCCGGTTCTTCGCATGGCTGGCTTGATTCTGAAAAGTTCAGCCCTAAGGAAACACGTGACGTGATTCTGCAATGGTCACGTCCACAAGGATGCAGTGCTTCTTTCTGAATGCGCACGCACTGCGTGGCAGAACACTCGAGGTCATCGAAGTTTGGTCCCGATGAAACGTGACGTCGACGCATCTCCCGACGCTGTGCCGGCTCCTATTAGCCTTCGGCGTCCGCGACACAATTGAATTACAGGCACACGCTTAATCAGCGTTTTTCAGGGCGACTCATCTGCACTTGGCTGTGTGCTCGGCCATTGTCGCGTGGGTTTCAATCAGTCGGCCTGCTCATGCATCCTTGAGGGCAAGGAATGCGGTGTGTCAGGTACGGCTGGAAGACAAATTGCGTGTTCGAAAGGTTGCTCGAGTCTTCGCATTTTTGTAATTTATTTGAGCCAACCTAATATTTGCGAGACCAGCAGCGCCTTTCGAAGCCGTGGCTGACTTTGCGTGCTGTAAATGCAAAGCACTCGGAAGCACCTCCGGCCGTTAGTACTTCATTCTCTACAACTTTCGTCTACTAACTGCCCTTTTTCTTTACTCAAAGCACGCGAATAGACATGAAAGACGAATATGAAAGTCCACACCTTGCGAATGATGCACGCTATGTTCAATAGAGTTTTGACATACAGCATCTGCGTGTGCACTTTGTTATCAGAAAGATTGCAGAAAATGTTTTGGCACAATGAAGTGGAACTACGAAGGAAATTCCTTTGTTATATGTGAATCATTATGCGGCAGAGAAATTGGGATTCGTACTAATTAAAGCATATTTGCTGAAAATCCGTAATTAGATATTCGGTTGCCATTTCTAAGTAGCCACTGAATTGATTTCTTGTAGCTTCCTAAAGGAGACATTTTTGTGTTAGCGAATAAAACGGATAAAATTTCTTTTTGCATATTTGAGACGATGAGCAAAACGAGAACAAGGCCAAAGCAAGAGCCAACGTTTCGACAAATTTCGACTTGTCGAAGCGTTGACTTTTGCTTTCAGCTTGTTCTCGCGTTGCTCATCTTCTTGAATTTCAATCTTTCGCCTTCCCCGTGTATTTCTCTGCATATTTGAAGCTTCAAATCAGTTTTCTTTTTTGACAGAGACTCGTAAGTGATGGCTTGGCAGCACACTAATCGAAACAGAAAATACAAATAAGAGTCATATACGCAGGTTTTCTCCTCTCTGCAGCGCAAGAATAAGCATCTGCTTTATTTAACGACTTCCTGCGGGCCTATGTTCTGCATTTTCCTTCACCTTGTCATCGAGTCTCCTCACAGAACTTCTCAAAAGCTTTTCGGGCACTGTTCACGACGACTCTGTTTGAGCAGACCTTTCCTTGCGATGACCCCCGGCCCGAAATAAAAAAAAAATGGACATCTTCGATTTCAACCGGGAGTGTTATTTTTTTTTCACTGCGCTTTGAATGTCAGAGACTGCTCACACTTCTTTTTTGGTCCTGCTGCACACTTGGGTAGCTCCGCTCAGCCCTGAATATCGCTGTCAGCTTTTGTAACGTTCTTTGTGTGCCGTTCAGTACATTCTGAGCACTCAGGCGCACATGTCTGCTCATGGCAGTGAGACAGGAAGGTCATTCTTAGGTTCAAAAGTGCCGCTATGTCAGATTCGTTTATATTCTGATCAAGAAGGCGACATATTCTGCGACGAAATGGCCGAATCTGAACAGGGCCAGTTGTCAGTGGCAGAAACAGTCGACGCACATCGTGTGTCGCCGGTACGTGAAGGCACAATGCGGAATGAGGCCGCACATCGGCGCGTGGCTGCGCTCGCCGCATTCGAACTCGTTTCTGCCGCTTCCGCTCCACTAGGTTCGTTCAGGTGAAAAAAAGATGCCGTCCTACCAACGAAAGCGAGGACCTTGACATCGCGGTCAGAGTGCACGCCAGCATTACAGAGAAAACATTTTTATGTGAGAAAAACAGCAATTGTTCACATGAAACAGTGAAAGAACTCGCGAAAACGTCAGGTACAGGGACCACTTTATTTACGAAGGCGCTGTCTAGACGCCATTATGATTCATACCATGTATGCCTGCATCAAGAACCGACAGCCAAATACTTTGGAAAAGGTCTAGATTTTGCCGCTGAACCTACTTCAATGTTACTAGGACCCATAATTGTTTGCATGCGCAGTTTTGTAGGAACCGAGAAGTTAATCTGCATAACGCGAACTGTGAATGCGCGATTCTGGGCCGCCGCGGTCGGGAATAAAACCCACACTGTGCGTGTCTCCCTTTTGGTTATCTTCACGCTAGTATTCCAAGATTTCAGTTATCCCTGTGAATGGAGAAATGCACAACAGATATGACGTCGCAGGCGCTAACTGTCAGGCACGTCGGACGTTATCTTAATGCGCAATCGTTGCTTCTGGTACCAAGTAAAAAAAAAAAGCAAGAGAAACACTGCCACACAGCGTAGCGCCTGTCACAAGTGTTGACAAGGTCTGCCACGAGGCAAGTGGCATTCTTGATGCAGTGGTTGGACGAAAGCAAACGCAAGCTTCGAGCAACACTCACCATGACAAAAGGTTCGATTTGCTTAGAACTGACCAAAGACAAGTCGCAAGATGTTGCCTGTTCAGATTAGTTTTTTTTTTCCTCACGCCACTCCCTGTGCTGCCCACGCGTCCAGTTTTATTTTTCCCTGAATAAAAAATTAACTGCGGTCGTGCATGTTATGCAACATATGATGTTTGACAGCGTCGTGCTTTGACGTCATTACATGGCCTGGACATCAGCAGCGGCCTCACCGCTTTGCCCAGTGTATCCTTGGTTACGTACTTCAGAGGGCCACATTCACACGTACAGCTTGGCGAGCTTATCTTACTTATGCATCGAAGTCGCTCATTACTAGAGAATACTGAGTTTGCACTTTTCCCATCACTAATTCAACCATCTTCATAAAACTTATCTACTTCGTCATGCTTCCTCATGCAAAAAGTGCATTTCTGTGACGCTTCTCAAATAATTGTGATGCATCACAAGAGCTGTCTACCCACGTAATGTTCTGAACAAGAAGATACATTCGTTTACTTACATGTGAAGGTATATGCCAGAGCACTATGGAGCTTGGGTGGCACAAAAGGCACAAATGTGGCATAGCGTCCGATGTCGTCGCGCGATCACGTGTCAAACCTAAACCGTATGAAACTACTACGCATCCAAAAACACAGAACTTCGAAACCGAAATTGGCGCCATGCTTTATTGAATGAATGCGTACATGGGATTTACATAAATTACGCACTTAGCAAGCGCTTTCTGTGAACTTAATATTCTCGCATCACCTTTATAAAGCGATCAGGTATGCGTTTTTTAATGATAAAGCATAAGGCGACCTGTACTTGTTTTCAGCCCTTTCAATAGTAATTGCGTTGGCCACATTGACAACTAGCAGCTGGATGGCACCCTATCAGTTCCCACTTTTTCGGCCCAGCCTTTCCTCTATATTTGGTTGTACTAACTCGGTGCTTTTTTTGCTTCACTCTCGCCGTTTGCCGTGGTTAGAGTAAACGCATTCTAGAACACTCTACCGTGGCCTCCGTTCGACTCACTCTCCCGTTCTGGTAAAGCCCCTTAAACTTCGCCAAGTAGCCCCACGCTTTGAAGAATGCCGCCTCCTCCTCGCGGGCTCTGGCCGAGGCTGACGCCGCGCCGCTGTTGGTCTAGTGGCGTCACCTGGGCCCACGCGCCAGCTCCATTTCCGCCAGGCGCCGCGGAAATGGAGCTACAAAGCGCACGACCAAAACGTTCACCTGGAACTGACAAACGCTCACGTTGGAACTCATGAGCTCATGACACAACGACCACGTTCAGAGAAAACGCGCGAACTGAGCGTGTGAGTGCGCAGGGAGCACCCATGCGCACCCCCACAGAACACCCATATAGGCGCACCAACCCAGCAACCTTCAGGCGTTCCGAGCTTACAGAGAAGGGCGAAGAGATCCCATAAAACGGCTACCTACTAAAACGGTGACCGACTACGCTCAAATGAGCGCAAGGCGTGCATGTGACAGACAGTGGCAATTCGACTGGGTAAAATCAGTCACTGCTGTGTTCAAAGGCAGGGGTGGCGCGGAGGGCGTAGGAGCGTAGAGCACGATTGATTCGGTTACGCCTTGCGGGACGTGGTAATGCGCAGCTGTTTCGGTATTCTGCTCTGTGACATTTCCTCCCGATATGGGTTTGGGTCGTTCATTATTACTTCTCCATTTATCGTTTGCATGGGAAGTTTGATCCGGAAAGCAGCAGCTTCACGCTGCTGGCTGCCATGTCTTTTTGGAAGAGCTTGCGCTGAAGGCAGCCGTGGAAGATACTTAATATTCTGTGATATGATCACGTAGTACATCTCGTAATGTGCAGGTTGGTCCCACATATGTCCGGTATGGGATATCCAATTGAATACATCTTCCGAACATCCCTGTGATTAAAGTTCAGGGATTTTTTTTATATCCGTGAAGTTCAATCGTGTGGATTTCCGAAGGATGTCTTAAACAAGACATCCAGAAGTTAACGTCCTCACGTTATGCACTGGACGTCCTAACCAGGACTTGGACGTTCGGATCTAATCGGGTTTTCCAGAGGATATTGGGGGTCCAAAGGGATGTGCAGGTGTGCCCTCTTCCATGGCTATGTCACTGATTGTGTGACGTCGGTTCCTTTCCTCGTTAAACGGAGGAAATTTTAAAAAATATTCTCGTTTATTCGAGAAGTTTGGGGAAAGCGATTAAATATCCAGATGGTCGGAGAGGAAAAATTGCTTGAAATAGTCCTGGAATGATAGTTAAACCCAAAATCCCAGAACAAAAAATCAGATTCGCCCAAGAAAACGGCTCGAGAGAAGCCAGGTTTAGCCGTGGGCCTTGCAACCATTACAACCATTGCAACCAGCCAACTCAAGCTGCGATTCGCGTTCACTGTGTGGAACAAAGTGTTCCCACGAAGGCAAGGGACATGCATCGGTTCGTGTATAGCGGCCGTATTCAGTGACATGTTGGTGGCGCAGTATTGAGGGTGTGGCCGGAAATCTGGATAAGTCCCGAGGGCTGAAAGTGTTGCGACTTCCTATAGCAATCTTACGGGGCGACTGTTTGTTCATTTCCAGTGACGCGACATATGCCCTGAACTAATTTTGAGCACGCCTAAGCCCATTAACCGTAAACCGCGCCAATGTCCTGAAGAAGGGTCCATTCGTTTCCTGTACCTGTGGTTGAACTTCTAGAATTCGCTGTCTTGCCGCATATACGAGCCAAGCCCTAACAAGCCGCTCTTGCCCTACCCTTCGAGCCACTCTAAACTCGCATAATGGGAAGTGGTGAAAGGATGCCTTATGAATAAACCGCAGAAGTCGTGCATCAATACATTGCAAGACAGCTTTATGGCGCAGGTTGGCCAGCGTCAGCAAGCTGGTAGTCTTGGCCCACTCATGGTATCATTTAGCAGAACTGCTTCTGGAAGCCACAAGCCAATCTTTGTGCAATGTTAACCAACAGAAACCGATGGTGAGTGCCGAGGCAGTACCAAAGGAGGTCTGTGATCACACACTATCACCACGTTTCCCATCGTCTGAATAATAATGGGGAACGAGCCGGAGCGGAGGTGTTTATTTCAGCGCCCCCCAATCTCGTATCTCCCTGCAAGGCAGGAAAGGACAATTGTGAATGATCTCACGGGTGCTCAGGGAAGCGAAAATTGTGTAATCTGGCATGCACTGAGAATGCTCTGTACGTCATCCCCCTTTCTTTCATATTGCAAAAAGCACGTGGGCTGGGCAGGAAGATACCTAAATGATAGGCTTCGCAAGCGCACTTACACCGGTTATAGGTGAATCCAAGGGCACTTAGGAATGCATCGCCAAGACTTCACTAATAAAATCAGGCGAAACAAAAAAGTAGACATTAAAACAATATGACAGCGCTCATTTTACCTGCCTAATAACCACAAGAGCCATCGTGGCACTTAACACAGTTTCTCTGTGGTCTCAGTGAGTATCGCAAGTGCCTGCTTCTGTGTTTTTTATGTTTGCGTTTCTGCGTAGGGTAGAACATACTTTTATCTAAGCACCCATCTAAAACAGTCACATATCCTATTGATTGAAGTCGGTGGTACAACGTGTGGCAGCTTTGTCAAAATTCAGAAAGTTATCCGGTCTCGGAGAGTCGCTTGTTGGTCCTTTCCTCTTACGACGGTTGGACAGATGAGGTTGATTATCTGACGGAATAAGTATTCATTGAGACCTAAATGCAGGTCTGTGGCAGCATGGCCTAAAATCCGGACGTTTGTCGAAGTAAACCTGAAGTTTGTGAAAACTACTGCCCCCGCACACGACGAGACGATATCTAGGATGAATAACTGTGTCAGGTGTAACTTGGCTTCAATGTTGTTAATTTCAGTGGTTCTCGTTGATACGTCGTGTTGCATAAAAATAACGTTTTGTGTCCATAACCGCATGAATCACTGTAAGCTCACAATAGAAATGTGACGTCCTAGGTGTTTTCAGACCCTCGACATTTGCCGGGTTTTATAGCATTTTTGCACTCGAAATAAATTAGGCCTCAAATATGGGAGATGGAACATTAGTAATCTTTTTTTTTCAGGGGGGGGGGGCAATGAGTAGGGGACCCGCCTTCCTCCTGTTCTTTCTTTGGCGTTTAAGTTTACGGGCTTTTTTCCTGGATATATGAAACCACACACCACACAACGAGCGACCTACGGCTTGGTACTTTATCTTGTGTGCGAAGTATTTCGTTTAAGAGAAGAAAAGGTGAATTGATGTTTCTGTCGTTAGATGATGTGTGAAACGCAGCTGTCGGTTGTATTTTATATTCAAGGCAATGGTGCAATTATATCTTGGAATGATTGTGACAATGCCGTATCAGCTGTTAGGAGCAAGAGAAACTTAATTTGCTTGGATATTTCATGTGCGACTAGCGCTGCGGCCTTGTATTTGCTTGTATTGCAGAAACGCCACTTATCTCATACGCACTTAACATGGCCTAAAATGCAGCTAAGCGTCCTGATAATGTCCCCCATTCAAACTTCAACACAACGACTGAATGTAGGCTCTTGGGGAAATCAAAAACAGGAAACAGCCAGTGTCTTAACTGAACACCTTCCCGAAGTACGCGTTTCTTAAGTGTTGTGTTGCATTTTGATGACACCTCGTTCGCTCTGGTCTCCTTTCATGCCTGCGCGATTGCGTAAAACTTTCTAGTTCGAGCGCTTGTGATCGTCCCCGCACTGAGCGATGCCACTGGCATACAGACGCCGGTTTAAAGGAAAGGAAAGACGGCGGCCCCAGCAGCAGACTGTCAGGCGCGCTTTGCCCTGAGGACACATTCCGACTACGCCGCCACCAGGAAAGCGCTCGACAAGGTTGGCGGGAAGCCGGAACGTCTTCCATTTAGCGGGTCTCCTTTTCGCTTACTTTGCATGATGTCGGAAGTTTGAGCACCCGTGCAACGAACGCTGTCGCGCAACATGACGGGCGCCTCACGTCGGGGCTGACTGGTCCCTTCAATTACATCGCAGGCAGTGAGTACCACGTGGTCTAGTGGTTGCAGATGGAAGAAACTACATGTAGCAAGGCGACAGGCAAGCCAAAATTAAGCTGCGTACCATTTATTTTTGCTTGTTTTGTGGCTCGACGGTTCTATACTTCTGCGACGCGGCAGCGTTGTAAATAATTCTGGAGTCATTTAAAGCCAGCAATTACGCTTCCTAGCACCAGGATATTGCGTGTCGTGCTGCGCCACGTGAGACTCTAGAAGGTATTGCCGAGGCGCCAAAGGTATTTGTTAAGTAGGAGCACGTGACTCGACTCTTTGTCTGTCGCTGAGTATCCATCCCGAAATAATATCCCACAATCCCAGAAAGTGACGTCGTTCCATCACGGCGGCACGTGTTGATTTAAAGCTGCTCCACGGCCCAGTCTTTAAATTCAGAAAAAAAGTTTTTGAAATGATGGTTTAACGCCCTTTGCGAACAGCATCATTACATACAAAGATGTCCTCAATGCAACTCCACTTCAATATGTGACGATTGTTGTAAGGGGTGGCAACTCATTCGTGTATAAGAAGGACCACGACTACAATAACACACATTATGTTTACTCGGGGGCTGTTTTACAGAGCAACAAAGAACAAGGAAAATTAATCGCTGACTGCTCCAAATCTCCACGAAATCTGATAGCATTCCTTTTGGCTCTACACGCTCTAATCTGCCACCTCTGTTAGTACAGTACAACATTTGTAGTGGATGTCGACCGAGTCTTGAAGATGCCCTGTCGATGAGTAACTTTGATAAAATCAATATCAAAATTTTCCATGGCATGTCACTCGCAACAGGCAAAGAAAATTTCAGCATACATACGCTTAACAAGAATGAGCAACTCGTATACCACTTGTTGCTGCCCACTGTGTTCTTTGTTCACTGTAGCATATAGGTTTATGCGAGAATTAGCAGACAATAGATTAAAGAAAGCACTACGCTAGCAACAAAAGCAAAGGCCCGCAGTAGTAGAATACAACTTCACCTTAGTGGTTCACCACAAGCACTCTCAGGTTCTTAGTGATGCGCACCTAGCATGTGTGGGTGTAGTAGGTAGTTAACTCAGGTCGTTGCATAAACAAGATTCTTTTTTACTAAAACACGAATTTACACACTACATATTTTTTATAAAAATATCGCCGAGACACAGAGTACAAGCATCACTACGAACTACGAGCGTCACGGCTTCATACATTGTGCTTCATCACAATCGCGCCAGCTAGATCAGAGTATCACAGGATGGTATGGTATGGTATGAAGAACTTTATTTAGGTCCTGAGGGATCAGTCTGGGACTGATGCGGGCCACTCCCACGTCGGTACAGAGAGGCCGAGCCCCTCTGCTATCACACGGGCCCTCTGGACAGCCCTGAGTTGGTCCGCCAGCACTTCACTGTGCAGCATTCGCTGCCACCACTGTTCACCTCGAGAACCATCACCGGCCAACACCAAGCAGCGCCACAGCATGTGTTGTAAATCGAGCAAACCCCCACACTTACTACAATAGACTGAAACCCCGCAGTCCGGATTAATTTTATTCATGATGACAGGGTTAGGGTACGTCCGTGTCTGCAGAAGCCTTAATGTAACCGCCTGCGGCCTGTTTAATTTAGGATGTGGCAACGGGAATGCCCTGCGCCCTAAGTAATAGTGCTTGGTGATTTCGTTGTAGGTTAACAGTTGGTCCCTGTACTCAGGAGCGGGAGATCCAGCCCCTTCAGAGAGTACACGGCACACTAATCCTCGTGCCTCCCTGTGCATCACAGGATGGTGTAAAGTATTCTTTAGATGCGCTCAAAATGACGGGCTGAGAGGAGTTACTTTTAACCATGGACATTGCAACAAATTATCTAACTCATTTTGCGCTAAATCCAACCGGTGCAGTACTGACACAATTGTTTTCTAGTCAATTTCCAAAACTCGTGGTTTTTGTTTATATGGAGAACCGCGGTGGATTCATGTGCTCTCTGATCCCTGGGCCCGATTATGACGTGTGTTCGTTCAAAAAAGGGCTTACATGCACACAACCGGCAGTGCGCTTGCAGATACATAGGAGGCGCGGGCCTTTCAAATTGTTGTTGTGCTGGTGTAATTTCTAATTAGGGCCGGTTCAAGTCTGGCCAATGCGCATTTTTTTTCTACAGAAAAGTGGAATGTTGTGCATCACGCAACAAACACAGGGAACAAAACTGTGGCGATGATTTACAGTGCAGAGGTGTTTCCTTGACTGACCGTCAGGGAAAACCGTCGCCGTGAACTTTCGCCTGCTGTCATAATGAAGCAAAATCAACTAGACCAAGTTTACATCATATTAGAATATCATTTTGCAACCGAACGTGGGTTTCTAGATTTGAGGGAGCTAGCAAATCTGGTTCGTTGCATACAGAGTGATATTTGCAGTGAATAGGTGCGGGTGTATATATCAGGTGCTCGAGCGTTTCGCAGTTTCATCGAGCTTCAGGTAGCTTCGAACAGCGCACACTACAATGAGTCGGTCATAGTATCGATACTACTTATTCAACGTTATTATTTCAACATCCAGCACAAGAAAGTAAAACAATACTTCAAGCTGCCTGAATGAAATTAGAGCCATGATATTTTTTTTATAAAATAACTGTGATGCCCTTTCTGTTCGGCCAGGCGTAATTCTGAACTTTTAGCGCGCCCTCTTTCCACCAGAAGTCGAGACATTCAAGCTTCCGCGTTTTTGCATGCACGTGTAGCGCAGAAAGCGTCCCTTTCCTCCACGACGCGCAACTCGGCCGAAACAGCGGCGCGAAACGCAATTCATGCCTTGTCACGTTGCAGCGCGCTGGGAGAGGCGTTCCGCCGTTTGGGCGACGAAGGTTACGCCGATTCGCACTGCTTCGATGCAGAGATCTCGACATTCCTTCAATCTCGCTTGAATTTGGAATCCTTTCACATGTACATTAGACGCTCAAAGTGTGATGAGGAAAATGAAGTCAAAGGTGCAATAAAGCAGCTTGATCTGTTCCCATTCCTGATTGTTTTTCGGGGGGGGGGGGGGCGGCGTGCAACCAATACATTCAAAATGAAATTGAAGTAGATGAAGTAGAGCACAGTGAAGAAATATAAAATTAGAGATCTATGCATTATACAAACCAACCGAATTAACATGTGATAGGATGATTGTGCAATAATGAAATTCCGTTTAAGTGGATGATCGATTCTGGATATTGCAATAATCTTTTTCTACAGCTCGTTACGATAAACCGTTTTCACTCTTCTGAATATTGACAAAATCGCGGATCAATGCACTGTAAGAAAAACATATTCGACTTCTACTTAAGGAGAACAGCATTTCGGGCGACTTCTATTACTAATATGGGATTATACGAGCTTGCATGAAAGCGTGCGGTTTAGTGTTCAAGTCTACATATCACGCAGCTTGAACAACTCGCACAAAACCAGAATGAGAAATAACGAAAATAGGGCAGAACGGGATCCTCGCTTAGTTTGTGCTTTGCTGAACGGTATGTTGATTGATGAAATGAGAAAGCAAAAACAGGAACAAGAACAGCAACAGAGACGGTAGCTTGCGACTAGTTGCAGCTCTGTCTATGTTTTGTCTTTGTGGCGGTAAGCATCAGCTAACAAGGCACGCGCTGTAAGAACCAAATTTTTGTTGACGCAAAGGCTTATCTACCAAATTAAATTAAGTTAGGGTAGTTCACAAACCGTTTTAGGAAAAAACTAAGCAACTGCAAGTCAACGACCGCACGTGTCAAAGCATAGGAATAAGAATCTTAGGTTGACTCCCAAGCGCATGCAAACATTAATTGAGCGTTTGAAATCTCTCTCACACCCGAGAGTTACAGAAGCCATACTTGTATGCTTTTCTCCTAATTGAATATTATGCAAATTTTAAATGAAATATTGTGTTATTAGTTCTGCGACGCCGCATCACAGCATCCTGATTTCTCTCATTTGTGTCTGTTGAAGCCAACTATGAAATTGCCAGTTTCCGCAAAAGGAAGCGCGGTACAGCTATGGTCTATGCAAGGCTGCGGGAAGATAGAAAATGCACAGAAAGAGTGGAAACTAACAAATCTAGAACCTTAGCTACACTGTTGAGCTGTAGCTCACTAAATTTTCTCGAAAGGAGGGTAAACCGCTGATTTATCGTGGCACTTTTCAAAGTATCAACCTATTGGAACCCGCTGCAGTCACTTTAGTTTGGGAACCTCGCCTGTATACTACTAACGACCAACTATGTATCTTGAATGGACAATAAACTGAAGCTGAATAAAGTGCCTAGCCTTAAAGCAGTCTTTCGAGATGTTTCATCAGGGCGACGACGACGTCAGAAGTGCATCAGGAGTGTCCATATTATTGCTATCGCAATAAAGGTATGTGAACGTGTAATAGCTCCACGTTTTTAGCAAACGGCGAAATCGTGTGTCCCCATGGGCTGCTGATACTAGCGTCTGTATTTTCTTTTTTTTTCTCACTATCTTAAACAGCGAAAGCGTGAGCGGCTCTTGCAAGCTCGATCTCGCATTTGTTCGCAATTTGCGCCGTTTCAGTGCTTGCGCCTGTCCGCCACTGCTATCCCACGCGCCCGCTTCTCTCGGAGCCGCCCACGGCCACCGGCAGCGCCGGACGCTCGTCGGAGCGGGCGCAGCGGCGCGGCCGCCGTTGCACAGAAGCGTCGCGGCGCGCGAATCAAGGGCGTGCGAGTCGCCGCCGAGCGCACCTGTTTGCAGGGACCGTCGCTCGCTGCAAGCTCGGCGCTGTGCGCCGGCTCCTCGCTGAGTGTATGCGGGGCTGAAAGCCCTGTCACTGACGAGTGAACGTCGGCCGACCCGAACACTCACATCAGACTGTCTCGGCCGTGCGGTCGCTTGACCACGCGGCTTTTACGTTATTACGTTTGGTGAGAGGTGTGCCTCAGTGTCACCTCTGATATACCAACGCGTTACGGGGTGTTGCGCAATGACATTTCGTGCGCGAACGTTTATATAACTGAGGTATCGAGATTGTAATCAGTCAAGTCTATAAAACGCTTAACTGTGACTACTCGCCAACTGGAGCTCTAAAGATTGAATATAACAAAATATGCATCGCAGTTTCTTTCGTTTTATTGACTTCTGGATCGTTTTCGGCCAGTTTATTCTGGGGAAGCTCTTGACTGGTGCATTTTACAGCCATGCTGTTAAGGGGTGTTCTGCAACAATTTTCATGCTGCAGCGAAGGCCAGCGTGCGACGGTGTAGTCGGTACCAAACGTAAACGCAACGCAACGTGTAGCGCGGAGCTCCGAATTTGTTTTGAAACATAATGATCAAGCATGACAAAATAAAGTTTCCCTTTCCCGTATATCTCGTTCAAATAAAATAATTATATTCACGGTTTTCATTCACCGTAATGCGTAATTTTTGCTCCTAACTTCGTGTCTCATGGGCTCCTCGTCCGAGGTCAAGCCAGGAGTTTGTATACGGCTGGGGCGGGGAAAGCTGGCGCCCCAAGGCTACGACACCGCGTGCGTGGTAGCCGTCACTAAGAACTATAGTCACGACCGCGCTCGAATGCTGCGATGACTGTGCTGTTTTTTCGGTGATCTTTTGCGAAATACTTCGTTATTCTAGAAAAGCAATAGCAACTTATGGCGATTTCCAGATTCACATTCAGATTCACATTTATTGGTTCCGTAAAAAGAAGTACTTGCAACATGACAAGTATAAAGACGAGGGTCCCAAAGTGAAAGAACTGTAGTGGGACCCTCGGTTAAGAGAAAAGCAGTTCTTCCAATAACACCAAAGTGATATGAAAAATTAAATTATTACGTTTTACGTGCCAGAGCCACACTATGATTATGAGCACTGAATTCAGCACTGGTTTCATTTTATCAACCAAGGGTTCTTTTAGGTGCAGCTAAATTCAAGTACACGAGCGCTTTTTTACATTTCGCCTCTAAGTAACCACGGCCGAGAGCGAACCCGCGCCCTCGATCTCAGCAGGGCAACGCCACAGGCACTGGGGGGCAGGTGGAAGTAGTATGCCATCTAGCTTATTGCGGCTGAATAATCTAAATAAAGCTAGCGGTAGAAGTAAAAAAAAAAAGTAGTCTCGCCCGTAGCATGGATTGCGATAGCGAATCAGTAAAGAGCTGTTCGATGTAAGCAAAGTAACTTTATTGGCGCCATAAACTTCTGAACATTTGATTACTAAGTAAATCGACAAGCATTGTGTCAGCGCGTACAGGCAAACATGAGCACATCACACGCGATAACCGCGGAAACTCGCTGTCATAACACTGGCTTCAAGAAGTGCGCTAGCAGCAGCCAGCCAAGTGGCCTTCATGCTTTAACGCAAACAGCGGTGAGAGCACACACACACAGCGACGAGCCGTCGACCGACCTAGGCTGCCTCCAAAGCAGACTGCTTCGCGACCATACGCAGCCGCGCCATAAGGCTGCTTCACATGGCGCGATTGCGGCGAGAAGAATCGTTCTGCCGCGCACGTCGCAGAGCGATTTTCGCTGACAGCTTTCACATGCGTTTGCGGCAGCACGATTTCCGTCGCAGTGATGCGCAAGTTTGCCCCCTGCTCACGAAGCATCCATGCCTGCGTCGTTGAATAGAAACAACATGGAAACTAGTCAAATATTCAAATTTTCCTATTATCATTCGATAATAGAATAGATACACCACTTTTTAACGTTTAAAAGCGCTGAGACTTTAAGGCAGCTTGCAGATACGGTGCGGCGGTGCACAACACAGCAAGTATGAGCGTGCGCCTTGTGCGGCGTCGGTGGGGTGGTTCCCTTTAGTGCACTCTAGTTTCGTTGTTACTATGGGGGCCGCAACTTATTTTCCTGGATGAGTATTTGCTTTTGCAGAAGAACAAGTTACTATTGAGTGTGCATGTCTAAGCAGGTGGCGCAATTTCTAGCGATGAAGAGGTTTACAACAGGGGGGTTGAAATCTGGGCCAGTTGGTACATACTTGAACGAAAAAACCAGTCGTTGTGTCGTGAACTTCTTCTCTTGTCCTTTGTGTTTTTGACTGGTTTTTTTCATTCAGGTTTACAACGGTGGCGATCGAGTGGGTACGTGCCTTATGTTGAAGGCGGCGTCCTTCTCCCGACCTTGATAGCATGCAGCTTCTCCTTTTAAACGAATTGTGTAAGCGTAAGAAAAATGTAATGAAGCTCCTAAGCCGCAAACGGTAGTGGGTACGCCCTATTTCAACATAGCTAAAGCTGGCGCGCGACATTGCTCCGCAGAGCTACCAACGCGCGATAAAGCAGGAAAGCGCCCATTTTGACGGCGCTTTGTTTCGTCACACATTGCCCCGCCCACATCGCGCCGATTGCTGCGACTCAGCGACGGCGCGACCAACTTGTTGAAATCCAGTCGCGGAGAGCCCGCGACGTCGCGGCGGTCGCTGAGCGACGGAACTGGCTGTGTCGCTCACTGAAAATCGCGCCATGTGAAACAGCCTATACGCGGTTGCTGCCGAAGTAAAACGCCCCCTCTCCCCTTCCCAGATGCCATGCGCGCGACGGAAGACGGCGCGCTTCCTGCCCGCTTTCCCCCATGGTGCGCGCGAGATTGAGTCGCGGTCGTGCTCGACTCGCCCTCGTAATCTTTCATTCGCACATACAGCATACGGACTTCACGGCAACAGGGATGGCGACGCTGAAGGCAAAAATGTGCCTGGAGCGTTATATAATATAATTATGGGGTTTTTACGTGCCAAAACCACTTTCTGATTATGAGGCACGCCGTAGTGGGGGACTCCGGAAATTTCGACCACCTGGGGTTCTTTAACGTGCACCTAAATCTAAGTACACGGGTGTTTTCGCATTTCGCCCCCATCGAAATGCGGCCGCCGTGGCTGGAGCGTTCGTATAGTTTCTATCGCAATAAAACTCTGTTTCAACCACGTTTCCTACTAAGAGAGGAGAGGCCCTGTCTCGTTGCGCATGCTCGAATGCTGTCCCTAAGTTGTTGCACCGCGTATTTGCCGAGCTGCACGCAAAATTAATGTGCTCGACTATTTTGCTGCTGTTAAGGAGCCGCCATTACAATGAACTATTCTAAGTGTTTCTTCATGTAGCGATATCACTTACAACTCTCATTATCCACAAAGCTGCATTTACTTTGTTCGCAGTTCTGAAAACACCGTAATTGTGCTCTTGAGTGGCGACGTCCTTCTATGATAAAACAGCCGTTCCACTGAATAATGATATTTGATTACGAGTTCTCCTTTTGTTTTGTACTCACTGCGCCTTTGGAAGTGAGCCTGACCTTCCTGGGTTAACTGCCGTCAACGAAGTCTTTGGTTGCGTTTCTCGAATATATATCAAGCGCAGTCCAAATAATGACGTCATAGTATACTAGGATGGTGTTGCAGCACACTTTTTTGTTCGCTTCATTTTGCACAACTAAAGTTATCAAGTTTTCTTTTTGCATAACCGGAAACGTGTCGTGTCCAACCTCCCCATCACGTAGGCCAGTCGACCTTTTATAGTGCCACGCCACAGCGCCGCTTCGCAACGGGCACGCAGTCGGAAGAGGCGTTCGCCGTCCTCGCAATGCTCGAGCTGCTCCATCATTTCACGTTCAAGGCTCGGACGAATGCCCTCGGAAATCGAGGACCGGCCACGCGGGCTGAGCGCCGCTTTGCGCTGCAAGCCGCTGCAGCGCAGGGTGAATACACCAGTACACTCGGGACTTGAGGAACATTAAAATTCCGCTATTTTTTGCTCGAAACGGCGCTTTCAAGGATAAGTGCCGGTCTGAGAACCGGTGCGAACAGCGGTCATCTTCTCGTGCCACAACTGCCGCCCTTCTTGCGGCGACCGCACAGGCCGCGCGAAGGACGCGTGCAGGGTGACCCCCGAGGCGGCGGCTAAATTAAGTGGACAACGAGGCTCGCGTCGGGGCTCGTGCATCTCCTCGCCAGCGATGCAAAGGCGTCGCACTCTGGCTGCGACGGCGCTGAGAGCTCGAGCGGACGCGCATCGCCACCGTCGTCAGTCACAACGCGCCACGGTGCCCCCACCGACGCAACTACGAAACTTCGCCGAGAAAGTTTCGCAAAAAACGGCCTCCCACTCAAACTGCACAGATGGGCTTCAGCAAGTGCAGGTCCCATATGAGCTCCTTTATCTTTATTGTAAGCTAGTAGAATTCGTGTCCTTCCTTTTACACGTACATTGTTGTCATGCGGCGCAATTCATATACCAAGCATTCCAGTGCCCTAGCTTGCACGAGGGAAGATGGTAATGGTGTTATTATTTCCATGCGTGGCTCTGTACAGCCTAATGGGTAGAGAATTGGGCTGATGGCAGAATAACGGCGATTCTTAACTGAGATACCATCAACGTTGGGGGCGCTTCTGAGCGTTTCGCGGAGCTCTTTACGGCAATGGCAAATCAGCACTATAAAGCCCGTGTAGCGTTTCCTTTAATATATATATATATATATATATATATATATATATATATATATATATATATATATATATATATATATATATATATATATATTCAGGACACACTGTAGATCCCAACGCGGATTTTAACAGGCAAGGCAAACATAATAAGCATACTACACATGTGTAAAATGGTTCAACATGTCATGAATACGAATTAGGAGTAAGTATAAACGGTCTTGCTGCGCGTACAATCATTTCACAAGCACATATGTTATAACATGTGTAGCGAATGAAACATTATACAGGGGTTACAAAGTGTGCGCCATGATAAAGATAAGCGCACGTAGTGAGTGAATAAGTCGTACAGCATTTAATCGACATCTTCATGGAAAGTTTACAGCAAACTTAGAAGTTTACAAATAGTTTATATTTGGTAAACACGTAGGCACTTTTCAAGTAGCGACAGGAAATTACTTTGATTATTGTAAGTAGTTATACGTGCAGGCAGGCTAGTCCATTCCCTTATCGCCTGTGGAAAAAAGAAAAAAATTAAAGCAGTTAGTTTTGAGCCGGTGTTCCTGAAGAAATTTGGCTGTTTATGACGTGAGGGTCTAGTTTCTAAATTATATAGATATTTGGTGCTATCAATACGATGCGTATTGTGAAAAAGTTGAAACATCTTTTCTGATGAGCGAGTTTGGCACGGTTACGGAGGGTTAGTATTCCAGCTTTAGAACTCTTAGTTCGGAGGACAGTCAGACATGCGGTATTTGTTAAAAATATACCTTACTGCTTTTCTTTGCGCGTGCTCTCTAGTTTATGGATTAAGTTATTTGTGGATGGGAACCAAATGACGTTAGCGTACTCGAGTACTGGTATAACAAATGTATAACAATGGACGAGGCATTGTTGGGTGCGGTGATGAATGTAGACGCCTTTTCAGGAAGAATAGCCATTGTATTGCAGATGACGTTATATGATTCACGTGTGCTCCCACCTCAAGTCATCTGATATGATTGGTCCAAGATACTTGTGTTCTTTAACTGAGCTTAATTGGGTGTTGTCGAGTGTGTAAGAAAAGTTCGATGTAATGTTTTTCCTGGTTATTCTAAGTAAATCTGGTTTAGTTATATTTGATGTCATTTGCCACTCCATGCACCATTGCAATACTCATTTTAGATCGTTTTCGAGGGTTAGGTGGTAATTGGGACAGTTCATTGCATTATATACTATGCAATCGCCGGCAAAAAGCCTTGTGTTAATCTTGATAGATGCGTGTGGATCATTAATAAAAATAAGAAATAAATTTGGAGCCAAGGCACTACCCTGAGCAACACCTAATGTAACTTGGGTTATTTCAGATTTTTGCTAATTAATTTCGACACACTAGGTACGGTTTGTTAGGTAAGCACTGATCCAGTCACTAATTGGTCTTTTACCTAATATTGATTCAATTTTTGTAGTTATTTTCTCATGGAATATCCGATCAAATGTTTCGGAGAAATCAAGCAGCATTAGATCTATCTGTTTTTGCTTGTGAATGGCTTGTGACACTTTGTGTAATTATTCGGTTAATTGAATTACTGTGGAAAGACCGCGGGGAAAGTTGCCTCCGCTTTTTAAGCTCCGCAGGGTGCTTAACAAGTGTGCGGCCGTCCACCGCGCAGCTTGTCGGCGATGCATGTGGCACATCCCGATTTTCCTCCTTGGAGTAAGTACATATAAATATAAATATATATATATTATAAAGGAGGTGTCGACATGCTGAAGTCCTCCTTCTTTACCTGCCAATGTCATTGATGTGCTTATCGAAGATGTCGCTACAGTCGCCTTAGTCGATACCGGTGCCGCTATTTCAGTTATGGATGCCAGGTTTTGCCGTTCGCTTTGCCGTTCGTTTTGCCGTTCGGATTGTCGCTCCGAACTGCGAGTGCTCAACCCATTCACCCTACAGCTGCTTGTACTGCCCGTGTGATCATACAGGACGTTTTGTACACGATTGAATTCATAGTTCTTTCATCGTGCTCCCACGCCGTTATTCTAGGATGCGATTTTCTGTCACGCCACAATGCCATCATCAATTGCGCTCGGGCTGAGATTGAACTTTTCCACCTTGGTGACCTGGCCTCGGTTGATGCTCATCCTGCCGCTAGAATTGTCGTGAACGAAGACGCCTGTATCCCCCCGTGCTCGTCAGCATTCGTACCAGTCTTCTGTAGTACCATATCCGACGGGATGGTCTTCTTCATGCCCTCTCATCACTTTGTTACCCGAAAAGCGCTTTCTTTGCCCTTTGCGGCTCTTGACCTTGCCGCCGGTGTGAGCACGATGCCCATTTACAATCATCTTTCATCGCCGCTATCACTGCTCCACCGCGAATGCCTTGGTTACGTCGAGTCGGTCGATTCAACACGAATTGTCTCCGTCCTCGACGAAGTCTCTTCTACTGCCGCCCATGAACTGAGTGCCCTCTCCGTACCAGACTCAACATCGACTGGTGTGTTCAGCCCATTCATCGCCGAAGACCTGACGCCTTCGCAGCGATCTCAACTTGTCGCAGTCCTTCAGCACTTCCGCCTTTCTTTCGACGTTGCGCAAACCTCTCTTGGCCGTGCATCGACAGTCAAGCATTACATCGACACTAGCACTCACTCACCCCTGCGACAAAGACCATATCGCGTGTCCGCTACGGAACGTCGCGTCATTGCAGACTAGGTCGATGACATGCTCCGTCGAGGCGTCGTTCAACCTTCCCAAAGCCCATGGACCTCGCCCGTGGTCCTCGTCACAAATAAAGACGGTTCCATCCGCTTCTGTGTTGACTTTCGGCGGTTGAACAAGATCACGCTGAAGGACGTCTACCCATTAACCCGCACCTTCACCTTTTATAAAGGAGGTTTATTGGGGTTCGTAGCGACCGCCGGTTCTGCGATGCACCGAGCACAGTCCCCGAGCTCGAGCTCCTGCTGCGCGCTTAATGCTGCCGATGCTGCTGACCCAGTGTGCACGTTCGTTATCTTCCTTACAATATATATATATATATATATATATATATATATATATATATATATATATATATATATATATATATATATATATATATATATATATATATATATATATATCACAAGAAGCCAGCACACAAATACACCAGGGACAACATAGGGGAAATATTACCTGTACTTACTAACTGAAATGAAATAAGTGAAATAAGTGAAATAAGTGAAATAAGTGCTAATAAGTAAGACAACTTGCCGATGGTGGGGAACAATCCCACGTCGTCGCATTACGTGTGCGATGCTCTCAAGCAGAACGAGCTCGTAAGAGGTCAAGGATGAATTTCTGCAGTTGCATCAGCACTTCCGCAAACACGCTTCCGATGTCAACGGGAATGCTTCACTACGCGGGGCGATGCTGTAATCTAATACACAGCCGGCCAAAGGCGTCATCATCGGTAATGACAGAAGGTAATGACGATGACAAAAGCTTCTTTGCACGGACTTATGTAGCCTAAATGATACTGTGTATATTTTCGTGCATGAAAATAAAAAAGACGCTTTCCACGCTAAGAACTTGAATGGCTTGCGAATAAACCTGCAGTATTAAGTTTTACTATCGATCTTTCACTATCGGACCATCTTGTTACTTTATTTTTTTTTTTCCCGAAGATGCTAAATGTATGCTTAAACGTCAAACGACATTCTGTAGCTCGCGCAGCGTCGACATTCAGCTCGGCGGCGGAGTCATACCCTTTCTACGGCGTGCACGCCCAACAAGGACACATAAGGGACACGTGGTCGCGGAAAGCGCGTCGAGGGCATTTCTGGCAGCCGCAACGACGCGCGGCGCGACTCACTTTCCTTCCGCGCTGCCCGTGGAAAGCGAGAAACGCGAGCGAACGCGCGGTCGACACGCCGCTACAAGTGGCGCTAGCTCGTCAGGCTTCCCTGTGAGACCTGTTTGTTGAATGGCTGACCAGTACACAATAGCTGCTGAGATTGGGCCAACACATTATTCGGGAAGTGCCCGTAGAAACGAGCGAGTACGCAAAGCAACATGCTTCGGGTACGGAGATCAGCGGACGCAAATAACACGCCGAAGTAGACCAGTTGTATATAAGCGCGACATTTACAGCCCGGCGTGCTCCTCCGTCCGCAAGTGCAAGCGAGCGTAGCACGCCTGCGCTCACTGAGCCACCTTCTCTGCCAAGATTGGGGGAGGAGGTGCCGACCGAAACTCGCGTCCTCTGCTTGGGAAAGGTCACCAAGGAGCGACCACCCGGCGGGAGTGGATGGATGTGCGGGCGCTCATGCTGTAATTAAGGCACGCAGAGTGAAGCTGCTCGTGCCGTCCACCAAGTGATGCGCTCATAGAAATGACCCGAAAAACGAGCAACGGTTGAACCGTAACGTGCCGAGCTTTTTATCCGCGCGCACGTTTGACGGCGTTAAAGATGTGTAGAAATGTTCGGTGGTCGCGTGTAGTTTCTATCACCTGCACAACTGCGTATGAGCTCGTGCGCTTGCACGCTGTACAACACACATCCTGCCCGAAATTCGCAGTAGGTACACCAAATTGTTTATCATTCTATAGGTAGCACCGTCGTCTAAGCGCCGATGGATCTGTTTTGCGCATGACGTGTCACGTGATCTAAGCTTTGCGAATAAATAATTAATACATTATGAAGACGCAAGTATCTGACATCTGTCAGCGGGTTAAATAACGTGTACACAATTTGCCTCGTTCCATCACGCTGTTAACGAACAGTGACCAACTTCTTAAAGTGGCGTCGATTTGTATGATAACGACAACGTTGCCCGTTGAGGCGGGACTTGTCTCACTTCATGGAACGCAGAATATCTCATTCCTTTCTTCCTTGCGCACATGACGGCTATGCAGCCTATCACATTCTGACATTGAGCAAGCGCTGTGGTCGATGTCATTGGATCCGAATATGTGCCTTTTAAAGCGAAGCTTTCTTTGCGTCTTCCTTCGACTTTCCCGCTGTTGCTACTGCTGCTGCTGCTGTGCGCTGCTGTCTTGCATGCACACCGCTTCGGGCGTGGTTCAGAGCGTGTATATAGATGACAGGTGCTAGTAAGAGAGGAAAGGCGACGGGACAAACTCGCTTTCAGCGCACCACGTCGAATGTGCACAATGCCCTCTGTGGCTCCCTGGCCGTCGCCACTTTAGCCGCTTGACAGCTGTAATTATCGATGACTCCCCTCGGAGGCATTGCAGAAACTGCAGTGCTTCCATTTCTACTAACGCGCGAGGCAAGAAGGGACGCGGTTAGAACTCTATAAAGGAGAAGAAGGAGAGGGAGAAGAGGCAGTTCTAATATAAGGGAGGGTGGAGGTGACGCGAGAAGGCAAGGAAACCCCACTACTATAGGACAGCGGTTGCGGGGAAACAGGGTCCAGGAGACATTGCGGAAGCGGTCGACCGTCAAATCAGCACTTCTGTGGCTGCTGCGTTAGCTTTGCGGCTATGGCATTGTTAGACGTCATGGATTTGATCCCAATCGCGGCAGCCGCATTTCGACGGGGGCGAAATAGTAAACGCAGGCGCACTTAGATTTTGGGACACGTTAAAGAACAACGCGGTGCCAAAATTAATCCGGTGTCCGCCACTACGACTTGCCTCATAATCCGGGTGTGGTTTTGGAATGTGCATCCCCATAATCCAATTCAATTTTAATACTTCTGCCTCACTGCAATGTGCCATGTGAGGAAATGGCAACGCTCAACCCTCTCAGGAGTTATAAAATATGGCGCACAACAACGTTTCAAGCAAGCACCTCTCCCTGTGTGTTCTGTGTACTACGCAGACAAACAGCTGTGGTACACGCAAGGTAACGTCTAACATCAACTCACCACTCTCCTGTTAGCTTAAATGTAGAAGAAATTAAGCTTCATCCGTCGACATCACCGCTAATTATCGTCAATCAAAGCATCCAGCACGGAAGGCTTCGCTTGCATCGATTCCCACATTGCGTGGGATCTGCATAATTTCTTTTTTAAGCCGTTTTATAGAAGTAGCGCCGTTTTTGTCGGTTGGGCAATCGCACTTTCTGAAGCGCGTTGTGTAACTGGCTGGATAAGCATGACTCCATAAAACATCGAACGGATGCGAGGCTTAGTGTGTTGCTTATTCGGGCATGGTCCAAAATAGGGCCCGTCTCCCATGCTGCAATAGCCATTTTTTATTTATTTTTGAAGGACCTAAACCAAACTGAAAAATTAGGACGTAAAGCACCCCAAAGGTGAAACACGCGCGTTTCTTTAGCGTGTGGCGCAGTCTATTTCTTCTGTTCTTTTTGTGTCCTTGCTGAATATGTACACGCCGTTTTAATTCGGAGCGTGTGCGTTACCATCGAGTTGGAGTACACTTGAAAGGTTCTCACTGTAGGTCCCCATGAATTCTACTTTACAGGATCACCAGTTTAGATTCTCCACTTTACATTCATGGTAAAGCTCTTGTCCATGGATGAAAACACTTCGACAATGTGAACCTACTTCTTAATTGGGCACAGCGTCGAGCCAAAACATTTTTTCCTCCGGTTTTCGTTCTGCGAAAACAATTCAGTTACGTTTCAACTTTCGAGCTAAAAACATAAAGGTTCAAATCGGTTTGAACCGTTTCATCGTTGTTTGCATAACGAAAAGATAATTACAGGAAGATAGCCTAAACCTATTTTGCACAATACTAGGTGGTGCTCCTAAGCTGCTTAAGAGGACTAAGAAATAGTACACGGGCTCTTAGTCGGGCCACCAGTAGATCCAAAATAAAAAAAAGAGATGTACATCTTACGCGATTGTTGGAATCGATGTGAAGGCAAGAGTTAGCGAAGCTTTTTATTAAACACTACCGTACAACTAAACGCAATGCATGCAGTTCTGTTTAACGCCGACTCATAGATGCCACTTACGAGGTGTAGGGTGACGTACGACACTTGTCGAAGGAAAGGTGGTGATGAGGGGTGTACGCACAGGCAAGTACGACATATATGTATGTAAATACATTTAGGCACTCTGTACTCCTTCCATCACAGTGACGCATACTTATTCTCAGCGCATGGCCAGTGATGCTCCCATACGCTTTGAGAGATACCGAATGGACCCAGAGTGGTTAGTACAAATGATGATAAACTTTAAACAAATATCAAAGGAGCCGTTCAAAACCCTTTGCATGCGTGTGCGCATTAGAAATACATACGAGCTGACTTCGTACGTGCACGTTTTGGTCGTAAGTGACATTTGATTACGCAAAACAGAGGTGCCCTCCTTGGCATCATTTTATTGGTTAAAACACCGTAATATATAAGCCCGAGCACCTCGTGGCACATGCAGTTGCCCAGGAAGAGTGTAGACGAAATATCTGTAATGCCTTCTTCCATCACGATATATGTGCGCCCTAGAGATTGCAAAGAGCCGACGTTGTATATACAAGATTTTTGTCGTGATCTAACGCTTTATTATTCAGTTCAAGACGCCCTTACTGGCACTCGTTTCGTTTTTTTTTTCTCGTTTTTTTATTATTTTTTTGTGAACACTCGTACCTATGGAAGTTGGTTCAATCGGCGAAACACCACTGAAGCCCACGAAAAGAACGACTCCCCGGCACAATTAAGGCCCTCATTCCGTGTGCATATCTACCATACTGATACAGTCTGCACCAGATTTTGTATCAAAAGAAGAGGAATACGATCACAAATAAAGTTGTGCAGAGCAAAGGCAGAACCCAAGCCGGCACCAGACAATTTAATGCCATAGGATCCGGGGGTTCCACCGAAATTCAATTCAATTCAATTCAATTCAAATACGGACAAGTGGGCCCATGTGTGCAAGACGAGCGTTGACGCTTGCGAGTGTGGCACTCTTTTCGAAGGAGAACAGTTCTCGTCCTGACGGGCCGGACACCTCTAGAGATCGCTGTTTCAGGTGCCACAGCAGAAAAACGAGCCGATGTATTCTACCTCGTGTGGGAGGGCACAGCCTTTACCCAGCACATATGCAAGACTAAAGCAGGCTACTTGAAGCCAACCGTCTCGCTAGTTTCCATCAATCGACAAGGCCACGAGGGAACCACGGCAGAGAAAGAAGTGCTGGACTCTCTTCTAGAGCACCTCAGCGATACGTTCTTGCGCAGTTTTAGTTCTTGTGTCCTTGTTCCTTTTCCTTCCCGGACGGTCACCACGTACCCAGAAGGGATGTCTTACCCGTTTATTACAAGTAAACATTTTAGCAACAATCCGGAATAGTAGGCAAAGAAAGCTTCGGTTTAAAAATAATGGTGTAGCAGCACTCCCTTAAAGCAATACGTCATTTCTATCGCATGCACTTCGGTTAATATACTAGTGTGACTAAAGGTGACTGCTCAGCGAGAAAGCGCCTTTTTAAGGAATAGTTATTTGATGGTAAACAACCTGAAGCTTTCAAGAATGGACTACTAACATGTCTGCCTCCCAGCTAGACACGTCAAAAACCATGCTAATTGTGCGGCCATTTGTAACGTCGCCAGAAATTCGTGCGGGTCTACAAATGAGAAACATAGTGAAGCCACACCGGCAGGCATGCATGGATGAAAAGCTTCAGAGAAAGCGGTCCACTTGAACCGAGAAGCACTATTTTTCTATTTCGGCTTTGTTCCGGACTAGTAAAAATCGCAGCGTTCCCGTTCAGTTCGGGTTCACCAAAAAAATAACGTTTTTTTTTCGGTTTTCGGTTCAGTTCTCGTTCGGTATAATGGGTGTTGAAGAATAAACTATGGTTATTTGACGTAAGTTACAATACCCAATCTTCGAATTAGCGGTATTTGTATTGAACCATGTTTCCTCAAACTCATATTCTCTAGAGCGCGCTTGTTCTGCCTACAGCGCGTGCACATTCCAGTCACCGTGTCAGTCTGTGTTGTGTATTGTGGTATGTCGCTCTGGCAAAAGTGCGACAAAGGGACACGTTGTATCATTTCGAAACGCTGACAGACAGACCTTGCATTATGCCGAGACGAATCGCACATCATCGAGTACGCAAGCATAATTATCTGAACTAAATATAAAGTCAGATATTTAGAACAGTCACAACACTCATCACATGTAACGCAGTGCATTACATGTGATGAGTGTTGTGACTGTTCTAAATATCTGACTTTATATATGCTTACATGGACTGGACTTATGCACAGAACTTTGCGACTCATGTACTGTTGGACTGTATATTTTTTATTCATCCAGTGTTCTACTGAGTGCCATCTTTCGTGTCGCTATTCTCCCTTTTTACGCAAACTTGGTTCCTTTGCCAAGTGACAAGGAGTAGCCGGTGCCACCATAATGGCGCCAACCTCTCCTAATATTCATCTCAATAAAAAAAAAAGAACACGAATCTAAGTCTGAACTTAATCGTGTGCCGTTTTTGATGCGGCATTAAAAGCAAGAACTCGATCTAAAAGAACGCATCAGTCAGCACGCTACTTAACACACACTACGGTGGTCTTGGCGTGAACACTGCTTAAGTATACACGCGATGAGCGTCCAAGCAGCCCGTCACTAAATGTCACCATCGTCATGCATCCACACATCAGTGCGGTCCAGTAGCGTGAGTCTAGACGAACGTGATGAAGCTTATTCGCAGGCCAACGCTCTTTTGTCGATGGTGGTCCGTTATGGTGCGCATTCGAGCATTCAGAAGAATGCAAAACACTCCGTTTTGGGAGACGTGCAGGCGTTTGTCTTAACTCCACTTCATCAAAGAAAGCAATATATATATATATATATATTGCGATACAGATTTGGGCTTGGTCTGTGGAACCACTGGCGCGTGGGAGTGGCGGCCAGGCCACATGCGGATGGTCACAGGTCAGCAGCAGGAGAAGCTCGTCCACGCGGAACGCGCCGCCGCAGTGCGTCCGAAACACTCGGCGCGGCCGGCGTGGCCGATCGGCAGGCGGAGCCAAGCGTGAAGCAGCGTCACATTTCACCAGGTGTTGAGTAAGTAGTGCAGAAGGTGGAATTATCGGAGCGTAGAATACGAAGCCGCGTTTCTTTCAAATTAACGTCGTTGAAAGACGGCCCTTGCGGTGTCGTCTTCTCGTGTCGTGTCCCTTGTACGTTTTGCGCTGTTAACACCAGGATAAGTAGTGGTGCTACGCTTGACTGCTTCTCGAAGGCTGCAAATCATGGTATTTGCCCGGTAACCGTTAAAAAAAAACATAAAACGAACCACCTTCGAACAGAAATGAATACAGCTTGACCATTTAATTATTCAGTCTGTCAGCAAACTTTCTGTGTCTGCTATAGTGACGAGCATCGCGGGCTAAATATTTGCAGGTTTTGTTTAAGTAAAACATATTACCGTCTATGCCAACACAAGTAATGGAGATGGTGAAATAATTCTGCTCTGCACGAGCTGCACAAGCGCTCTGCATACATGATTATGGCTCGCAAGCCTGAAACAAATACGCTGCGAAAATGTTGCTGTCCGAAATATAATGTGCCACCATCTCCAGCGCCAACTCATAGTCAGAGCACCACGGAGGTGCCGCCCTCCCGTGTTTCGTTCCTCGTAAGACTCCCGTTAATGGCGTAAATTGTGCCTTTGTTTATCTTTGTATCAGGGCGTAATAAGATGGGAATACGGTCGCACATTCAGGGTAACGAGTAGGCATTGCACCTGAGACACATTCCTTTGCGCGTCTGTCTTTTGTCAAGGATGTTGGCAGCTCGCGCGCGCATTATTGAAAATGCTGTTCGCGTCGTTCTTCTGCAGCGCGGGCAGGGACCGGACCCCAACCGGTGCCCCAGTGCACGATGAGACCGCACCCTCGACGCAGTGGAGCGGCGAGCTCATTTCGTCGGCGGTGACATATCGCGCTTAGGGTTCGCGATTGTTTTCCTAAGCACGCGGAACGAAGCATTGTCCTGCGTGGCCGAGAGGAAGTTGTTTTGCGCGCCGAACAACCAGGAAGCGTTGCGGCTGGACACCGCCTCCCCCCGGCCTCCGCCGTGGGTGTCGCTTAATGCCTCTGCCGCAAGGCGAACGCGGGCCGTCGGAACGCGAGACAAGTCAGCCTAACCTGTCGGTAAGTAGCCTCCCGCCAAGCACGCCATAATGAAATCCTCGCTCGCTTAACTACGCAGAGGGCTTTCGCGTGAGGCATTAACACGAGGTTCTCTATTGTGCAATAATAATAATAAATGAGAAAGTCGATGCGTTGTTACGACGTTGTCAAGCCGGGCCAGTCGGTAGCACTCCTTTCCAGCTGCCTACGACCTCATACTTCGCGCTCTCTCTTCCCGTGTATTTCACAACAACGCCCAGCGCTATTATTTCTCGCTTTGATGGAGGTTGAACGCCGTGTTGGCAGTGCTGGAACATACCACGTTCGCATTTCTTTTTTCACATTGCAGAGGGCTTTTCCTGACCAAACTTGTCTGAATTGTACGTGATTCCGTTCCCAGCAAGAGAAACAGCGGTAGCAGTGGAATATAAACTGGCTGATCATACTTAAATATTGCGGAACATTTAAAACTTGTGTCCTTGAGCTGGATTATTTGAACAGGCCAGCATAACCAACAGAATAAATTAAAATACATATTTAACTAAATAGCATAGATTCATAATTAACTTATTATATTTTACTGTAATGCAGATATTGCAACGTAAGAATTGTAGAGAAACTGTAGCCGGTTAGTTTTCAAGGCGGCGTATCCTCTTGAAATGAATCTTCATGATGACCCCAGTTTCTAGATATTATTTCCGAAAGTGTGGGACGAAACACATGGGCGTTCCAGTTTCTTTCGAGCTTCAATGCATAACATAGCGTTTTGTGGAAAAAGTCAAGCGCAATTCAACGATGCATTTTTACGGCCACTTTGGTGGCGCGTATCTACAGACTGGCGTCTTCTGGAAATTCATTTCCAGTTGATACGCCTTGCAATCTCCCCGACTGCAACCCGCCATTTGCAATATGTGCCGTAAGGTAACTGAGTGAGAAATCAATTGGCGAATGTTTGTTAATTAGCGGAATACGTGTTGAAGTTTTTCGTGCAAGTAATGCTCGCCGCTCTGAATAATCAAGCTCCAGGACAAGGGGGATGGTATCTGCCACAGTCAAAGAACCCCGTAAGACTTCAAAATGATGAGGCCATATATATATATATATATATATATATATATATATATATATATATATATATATATATATATATATATATATATATATATATATCGTATTATTCTGTCGCTTTTTCTTGTTTGTTCTGTCCACATAATCTGTCGAGAGCACTGCACTTCTATTTACGGTGAACAAACTGGCGATTGTTTGCTTCCACGGCTACAAACAACTATTTAGGCCCATAATGTGCCTTTTGTTGCTTCTGTAGTATTAGCGTGTCATTTTGGACCAGTTGTCCTCGAAGTTTAATTACGCACCAACATTGCAAAAAAAAAAAGCGGAAGAAACGGCGAAGCAGTAGCCAATGTGAGTGGCCCATGCCAAGTAGTTTAAGGAGCTGCGACTTTCCCAGATTGAAGCACTTTTCACCGTTTCCGAGAGCCTCACTAATCCATTTCATGGTGCTCACCCATCCATCTTTGCACACATTTGTGTCCGCCGAAGGTTTTCTGCACTGACTCCGGTCATGTGTCCGCATTAACATATCTTGTTTTGAGTAGTAGCTTGAAACGCTGCTCTCTGCCACGTATGCGAAACACTACAAGTAACGCCCTCATTCACTTGACCTACCCTATGCAAAGCAGGCGCAACCGCCGACAAAATAATTTTGCTGGTCAACGCATCCTCCGCGTTAACGGTACCAAATTTTACAGCCGGGCATCCAACTCACGTAGGAGTCTCTCGGCCGGCCTACCTCTTCGCTCTCACCGAATGCTCATGCCGCAAGTTTCTCAAAAAAAAAAAAAGAAAAGAACGCGAGCTGGCCGCGCCGGCGGGCACACAGCGGCTGCAGCGCGCGCTGGCACAACTGCCGTCTTTCAGCGGCCGCCGAACCTACTCGTGCAAGCGCCCGTGTTGGGGCAGGCCCACTGTTTCCCGGCGCACTCGTGAAAGGCCCGCGCGGATCAAACAGCGTGGGCCAACAAAGAGCCCCGCTGAAGGCGACCCTCGCGTCTGCGCCGCCCGTTGCCATTAGCCGCTTTCAGGCGCCGAGTGAATCCTCCGAGCGGCCGTGTTGACGCTCCTGTAAAGTAGGTGGCCTTGAAGGACGGCCGCCGCTCTCTTGGCCCCCTGCGGAAAGCCAATTGAAAAGACACGCTGCGGCTCCCGGCTTTGCCACTCGCTGTGTTTGTCTCGTTCGCGCTGCGTCCGCAAGTGCAAGACCTTGTTGGAATGCACCCTTTACATCGTTGACAAGACCGCTTCGCGTACCGTGGATGGAGCAAACAAAACACAAGATAGGGGAGGAGCGCTGGAAAGGAATGAAAAAACAAGAAATTGCGGATGCGCGTTCCCAAATTGACAACCTCGTTGGGGATGATTACCCAGGTTATTCTTACTGGTGACGCAATTAGCTTGAGTGAGAATGAGGAACTTATGAACACGTCATTACAGCTGCCTCTGTGCAGACTTATGTTAACGGAAGATGCACCAATAAAGCTCCTGCTATTTGAATTCACTGAGGTTAAGGCACACCGCTTACGGCGTAATGTGAACATTTACGGTGAATGCGAAGTCAGTGTTGATTGCGACTCCAAGACAGGCTACGGCGTCGTCGGGAGCTCCAACCCTGCGTGAGGCGCAGGGAGGCCAGACGCCGCCTCGTGACTATCGCGGACGTATTAAGCTCTTTGAAACTGGCTCGCACGTGACCCTCAACGCGCCCTTGAAACGCCGTAGGTTGTCGTCTTACGAGAGTAAGCAGAATGGGATTATGGTCTTCAACCAATTGACCACGTTTGTTCGTTGTCATTTTTGTTTATTGATGTTCACAAAGATTGCCTCGTCTAGCAAGCGTGATCCCCTTGAAGTGACTTGCAGTACTGTCAAGTCATGCTCCCTCTTGTTTTCCGGGACGTCGTTTTCAGGAAATAAAAGTGATTTGTAAGTCGAGTGCCCTTCCTGTCACATTGTCTGTTTCTTCCTTCTGCTTTTTGCGGTTTCCTTCTCGTTTGCTGGCATTTGACTGCGTAATACCCTCATACTCAATTGTCGTGGTGGTCTACGTAGTTCCCCTCGCAGCAAGTACAGTGCGATACGCTTGACGGAAGGCCTCAAGCACCGTCGTGAAGCAACAAGCAAATAGTTCACATAGTCTCATATGACAGCTAAAAACGAAACATTGCACCGGGGCTTGCTTTTCGCTGCTGCACTCGTTGCGCGAGCACACTGTTATTTAAGCTCGTTTGAAGCAGACACTTCTCGACCTAGCGCTAAACTGAAGCCGGGGTCCTATAACGTAAAACTATTCCAATCTGTTTATATTCTAATCTCCTGACGTCAAATTTATGTAACCACCGACGCAAGTATCGGGCGGTAACCAACCGTTGTTTGAATAGCCCAATCAAATGCCAGTCCTATTTATAGGATGTCAATTTATTTTGCTTTCAAAGCAAATAGCATTGCCTACATTGAGCAGTTCTTATCTAACTGACTGAGAACACGCGAGAAGCACGCTGAAGTGGAGAGGGTTTCGACGCGGCCGAACTAACACAGCGAAAGTATATAATCGGATGAGAAGGGTCTTCCCGGCGTCTGCGATTGGTCGGCTTCCCCTTACTTAGATTGCGGTGGCTCGTCTAAAATCGCGGCGGCGTGGAAAGCAAAATTAAAAAATGCCGCTGAAACAGATACTCAGAAAAGTTGAGTTGACGGAGCAATGCCGTATACTGGCTGAAAAGTCTCGCTAACGTAATACGGTTAGTCAAAAATCTGTTATTATAAACAAATAAATCCATACTCTCCGACACCTCTGAGTAGCAAGTGCCACATCGATCGGCGGACAGCCATCTTCTATTTCTTTCGGAACGGGGCATTTGCCCAGCTATTCAGCCAAACTTTCAATTTTGTTCGGCATGTTAATTCGTCTTTAACGCATACACGTCACTTTTAGACGGTGAGTTTTCGTGGTTTTGTGACGTCACGGGACAGACAGGCACAGTGGGTGCATCCCGAAAAAGTTTGAGCAATAGCAATTTGTCAAACAACGCGTTTTTCGCTAATGGCGAGAAAGGCGTCGAAACAGAAATTATTACTTTTCTTCCGTTTGGTCTAATCATGCGTAGTTTGCGTGCGCATATTATATTAAATGGGGCGTTTTCGCGGTTTTCGGTTTATTTTCGCGGTTTTCAATATTTGACCAATCCTGGAGGGCTGAGGGCAGAATTGGAATAGCTTTACGTTATAGCACTCTTGGTCTCGTAGTTCTGCCTTGATTTACGTAAAAAATATATTTTGCTCTGCGAACAAAAAGCAACGTAGGGAATTGCGAAATATAAAGGTTATTCCGTCAACCGACGCGCATCTGATCTAGATCGACGAATCAGCGGCGTCTCACAGGTTGCAAAACATGAGACGCTTCTTAGCGGCGCCGCACCACTCTCGATTTGCTCAGCACCGTGATACGCAAGTTTATCTGCCCGCCGGCGGATGCCGCATGCTCTACACTCGAAGTGTCGACAAGAATCTTCAATGTCGTCATGCTATAAGCCTTGTGCAAAACGTCGCACGCAAATTCTTCTCACTTCACTCCCGTGCGTTCGCAGCCCCTGCAAGGAAAGCACGCCGGCGTCGATCGAACCGATTGCTCCTTGCGCGTGAAAAACCATCGCGTGAGAACCAATGTGGCCGCACCATTGACGTGCCCACAGGCATTCGACGCGCCCTCTATCCGCTCGGCGAAGCGCGGGAGATCGGCCCTCGTGCCATTTCCGGGGTGCGTTGCGCGCAATCTCGCTCGGCATCTCACGCGATTCCGGGCTGTCCGTCCACGCTCCGCCGGCGGCCGGCACCGACCGCGTGACCGAGCTTGCTTCACGTGGCCGTCATGCCGCGCGAGCAGCGCCCCGCCACGGACCACCGGAGGTTCGCGGCCTAACCGCGCCATCCGAGTCGTTGGTTCTATGGCACAGGTTCATCTAGCGCGCTAGTCGTATTTTGCGAAGGAAATGGTGCACATCGGGCATTTCTCAACGCGGAATGCGTTTTGCTGCTGACGCTACGCTTGGGACACTCGGTGTTCGAATTTGCTTTGAATATCGCCCATAATTGCTGTTTGAGCAGACCGAGTTCTAACATAGTCTTTTACGAGCCTCGTTTAATTACACATTTAATTAAAGAACATCCACAACGAATCGCCACGCTGAGGGTTTCCTACTTCTCGGTCGTGAACGTACTCGGAACGCGTCCTTACAATGCGCCGACTAATCTGACACTCGCCTAGGAGTCGCTGGCGCCTGCCTCTCCTCGGAGCGGTCGCGTTCCAAAGTGTAGTGCGTACACATCCCTAGGCGTTTCGCAGACACTCGAGAAGAGCACAAATGGTGAAGCGAGAACAAGTCGCCGTGTATTGCTGGCTCCGGCTGACGTCACATTTCCGCCTCGAGCTACCACGCAGAATCTTCGTGCTCGGATATATTGAAGAACTTCATATACTTGTCAGCGCCGCTAATAGAGCAGCAATGTTTTCAAAAATAATATCCGCTTGAAATGAATCCTATCGCATAACGACGTCATAATACGGCGAAAAAAAATGGCTCGAGCGAAGCCAAGAGATTCCCCGTAATGATCTTTACTGTCTTCGGTAGGAGGAACGCCACATGAATCAAGATTAAATTTGAGCTGCATCAACTTCTTATGTAGTCTACATTTTGGTGCTAGCCATAACATACGTTTAGTATAACCAAATATTACGTGAAAATCTAGGAATGAAGATTTCGAAAATTAGACACAGTGAACCTTCTTTTCGAGGAGTTTCGATTAAAGCAGGAAGGGGACATTCGTTCCATTAAAAAGCGTGACCCTTCTAAAGACTGCGTTTGCAGCCTCGCGAACGTACCGGAAACTCCTCAGGTCAAAAACATAAATTTAGGAAGCGAGCCTTACTGACTGGCAACATATCGAGACAGGTTTAACTATTTGCAGCAGTGCACTTGCTCGTCGACGCTTTCTGTGTCTTCCAGGTCCTTCGCTCATTGCTGAAAGCCATGTTCACCGCCATTGCACCCCATCTTGTTGCGTGGCTAACGTAGCATGTTTTTGTCAATGATATGTTAGTATATTTTGAGGTCGCTCGGCAGAGAACGTTGCGTTCCCACCATCACCGCCGCACATGAGGTCATTGATATCCGCGTTTGCATGTGGCCGGAGAAGCAAGAGGAATAGTAGCGTCGGTAGGCGCAAAAGCATTCAAGTCGTTGTAGATTTCTTTACGGACAATTTGGTGCTTGCGCGCTTTTCTGTACAGGTCATTCTTTCTCTCGGAGCCATTCTTTGCCTTCATAAAACGCACGCGTGAAAATACAGTGTGAGCTAAGCAACAGCAGTCTATAATGGGCCTGTGGGTTCTGGCCGGTTCGCAGTGAGCAGGAATACCCATCCGCGTACTTAGAATAACCGGAATAACACCCATTAGCTTCGGTCGTGGCCCGAGCGATCTTGATTGCAGTGATATTTCCATTAAATGACTTTCTTATCGAAAACTCACTGCATTTAAAAATCAAATTTGAATAGAAAAGCACGAACACTCCAGCTATTATTCAACATTTATAATGTGTCCAACGTTAACCAAAAGATGGAATTGTCGTAGGTGCTGGCTTCTATCAGGAGCGGGGCGATCTCGTTTCACGCGATGGTGCGTAGTCGCTGATGTTGCCACGCATGCGAGACTTGATGGGTTGTGTGGCTATACGTGTGACTCTTCATCTCGCTCGTTCCGCCTGGCTACGATGAGGACAGTTAAGGACAGTTAAAGAGGGAGAGAAACAAGGAAAGAAAGGAACCAAGCATAGCATAGAGTTCAAGCCCCCTAATTGGTGCTAGGCAGGCCTACGTCCATCTACAGTGCACCGGAGAATACTGGGAAACAGATAATGTCAATCTGATAAATGAACAGCAGCCGTTGCGCTCAATAATTCGGTCACGACCCGTTTGCCCGATGCATTCATTTTATTTGTAGGATGGGAGCAGGTGACCCACAATGCTTATTACCATGTGCCAAGTACGGCACCACACATGCACGATGTTCAGGTTCGTTTCAAGAGGTGGGAAATTGGAACTACTACAGTTATTTACGGTATATAAGGCATTGACACACTATGAGCAAAACGAGAACAAGGTAAAAGCGGCAGCCAACGTATCGACAAGTGGACTTGTCTTTTTCAAGGGGACATATGCTTTCCTCGGCACAGTATATGTAGGTAGGGTTCCTCTTAAGGGGAGTGGGGGCAAGGTGGGCGGGTGCGGCAACGACCGAAGGTGCGCTAGCGGCGAAGGTGTTTTCCTTGCATTGACACACTACGAGCTCCTGAGTGCGCACTCAGGCAGAAAGTGAATATATTTTGTTATCCGAAATTAGAGGCCTCTATTCTGACGAAATTTGGTATAGTGAACTCAAGGAGCAATTTTTAGCTATCTATTGCATAAGCTGAAACTCCTGTAATACGACTGCAAGCTCCAGGAAAGTGGTAGACGAGAACCAACTTTCGTTCCTAATTCGTCAATTTATAGTCAAGTGTTCGACGAAAACTCGCCTGGCGTGGGAATAACAAAAGTCGAATAAAAAACACGACGTTTCGGGCCTCGCATGGGTCCCTTGATCACAAGGAAGATATAAGTATGGGAGCGCGACTATTTATGGGTGAGGGTATAATTCGTCAATTATATGCTTTTCCGAGCTATTTAAGAATTTTTGAACCTCCTTTTCTTTGAGCGCACTTAGAATCCTGTGGCCGAGTTGCGCTTTGCCATGTGCCGCGGTATCGAACTTGAGACTGGTCACGCAGTACTTTCCCAGCGTTACACGAATCGCTGCATCCTTGCTGCATGACTTGAAGCAAAGGCGAAAATAGAGCGAAGCGTTGAGAAAGAACAGGCGTCGACTCCCCGACAGCTGATAACTGCACGTTGGTATCCCCCGCCCCCTCCCCCCTGTCCAGAATGTAACAGTGGCTTGCAAGAGGGCATCGAAGATTCTGGTGCCGCGGGCGTCGTTTACCGGGCCCCACTCTTTTGCGGCAAAGTCTGCATTTGGCAGAGTGGCAACTTCGTAAATCAGAGAATATGTCACCACCAAAATTCATTAAAGGGAAAGCCTACCTCTAATCTCCCAGCACATCATAACACGCATCATATCACACCGTTCTTCGATCGAACAGAAATCGCCATCAAGCACAAAATCAAAAAGCATGCTAACGGGTCCTTCAATGTACAAAGACAGCATGGTGACGGCGCATCGAAACCTGTTATCTCTAATCTATGTCAGAGTGTGAGACGCAGCTGATTGCTGATGTATGCCATGTCCAATACACATGGATATTTTTTCTATGAAGTATTATTCTTAATAAACTTCGCTCAGACAGCACGCGTCCAGCGTCCTTGATTTTCCTACTGCAGTCTTCTTACGCACTGATTTAAAGTATGCGTCTATTCTAACTAGGCCAAATTTCTACCCTTCTGTAATGGGAGAGCCTGACGTATGCCTTCAGAGCACCTATAAAATTTGTTGCTTGCAATGATGCCTGAATAAGCCATGCAATAAGTTCGGACGCCTATTTGCCAACATGGACATTTGCCATAATAAAGTCATCTGCTGTATTATCCTTTGTTGCGGTTAGTGCTCGATGGAAAAACAGACTCGCTCGGGAAGGATAGACCCCAAGAGCAAAGAAACTCGCCAGAAGTGTCGTCCTCAAGCGTTGTGGCAATGCACAGCGGATACGGTGGCCGCACTGCTGCTCTTCGCAAGTTCAACCATTGCCGCCTCACTAAAACATTGCGGGAAACAGTTTGCAGTCTGAGTAAACTGAAACAAAGATAAATATGTCGTTAAGAACTCGTTAGACAAGAAACATTTCTACCGATCTGCTTTTTATGTTAAGAGCACTTTTTTCGAAGAGTTTATGTACCCACAACATAATTCCTCACTCGCAGCTCTATTACAAGGAAGGCGCTAAGTTGGTGTTTGTTCCTGCCTAAATAAAAAAAAACTACGATTTCTTTCGGGGACAACACGGGAGTCTTTCCAGAAGCATAGATTCCTTGCGTTTTCACCAAAGCGTACCCTCCACGACGCTGTCGATGAGGTAAGCCGCTCGCTCCCTCGGGCTCCATCCAGTTCGTTCCACATGCGTTGCCTGTGAATGCTTTCTTCTTGGTGTTCGCGTGACAGCGCGATCGCCAGCGAGCGGCGCCAGAGCGAAGCAACGGCGAGCGTGCGAGCAGCAACCCCCGCTGATGGATCGCACACTCGCCGCTCTTGCGCATTCTCCTGCGCGCGCCCTTGTTTCGGAATCTGCTTCAACATTTGTTTCTCAGAATCGTAAAACCTCAAGGGCTGCATTTGCGAAAATGTTCTTACGCTATAGATGAATCCCTAGGAGAGGTGCCAGCCAATGGTGATATCGGGCATGTTCTCATTGAAGGCAGGCGGCCAATGGCGATAAATGTACCCACGAAATTAAAATCTTTGTGCATGAAGTCCGAGTTTTTCGCGGGGTGAAAATAATTTCGCAGGAGTTGCCAAGCGCCGAAGCTGGCGATGGTACGGTGGCTTTTGAAGGACCCGCAAATCCCGTTGTGTGTAGCTCATAGCAACGGATAAACAGGCACACTGAATTCAGGCAACGGCTCGTATTCAGGATGGCACCAGATTATAGGCAATCATACCCAGAGTGTGCGGCAAGATTTAAAGGCGTCGCAGGAATTTTCGTGCCTAATGCAAAAAAACACGTTTTGTGAAAAAGTCAGTGGAACAACAGTGCGTTTACAGAAGGCTTTGCGGCATACAGGTATATCTGGAAACTTGTACCATCGCTATAACGAAAACCTGTGCCATCCTTCTAAGTCGATATGCGTTGCAAGCTCACCGGCTACATTTATTGAATAGAAATATGAACCGCAAGGTAATTACTTGAAAACCTAAGTGTAGAATGTTTAATTAGTAAGTTATGCATTTGGATCAATTGCGCAAGTTCGTAATGTCTGCCTTTACGACCAATGCAATTTAAGGAGCAAATTGTTTTACTTGCCGCAAGTAATTTGTGAAAACTTTCGTTAGTTTTAAAAAGCAGCTGGTCCAACGTATTGAATAGAATAGATAATCGTCCACTGCCTGAACGCACACTAGTGGAACACCGTCCCCACCGATCAGAAGGCAGTAAAGGCACTCTTGTGTTTTCTAAGAATGATTGGATTGTGCACGCGTCTTTGACTGACGCTCACCGCAATCCTTTTTTTCTCTCTCTCCCTCTTCTCTCTGTTCCCATCTTCTCTTCCACCAACGTTGAGTTGCCAACCGCTCTCCTGAATGGTTAACATCTCTGCCTTCTTTTTTACTCACGTAGTGGGTTCGGACAGGTGACCTAGTATGCGCGCTGCCCACACTTCCTTCTGCATTACATTGTGAATGTCGGCACAATGCTGTGAACCTTCGCAAGCTTACACAGCTTACGCAGTTTATGAGCTGCCGATAAAAGAAACTGAACACTAACCCGATTCCAGGATTTTCTCATTCTATTTTATCGCTTCTCATTGGCCCACATAGCTCGAATGCCTTATGTCAAGCTTGAAGTTGACAAATAAAAAAGATCAGTCCACATGCGATTAACAATGTGCACACACTGTGTATGCATTCAGTGTAGCTATTTGACTTTGAGATCCTTTTACGTTGGCATACGACAGTGATATTTGGGAAGTCACAGCGGAATAAGCTTACAGCTTCTACTTTGAGGCCAAGTCTCTGGCTTTACCGTCCTTCTCTGGGAATCATCTTCAGAACTTGCGGTAGGAAAAAAACGACAAGGACAACATAGAAGCACACAGGAGCAGCGCTTCCCTGTTCTTCCGGTCATTCCTTGCGCTGAATGTTTGCAAACTAGTCGCGACAAAGAATCCCAACTCTCACATTTTTTAAAACTTCCCTCGGATGACAGTTTAGCGCCTGTGCCACTGGCCATACATACGTGTGAAGAAAAGCACATCGGACCCGGAGTACGATTTCACTTCCAGTGCGCAATAAAACCATTCCACTAAAAGGCAAGCTAAAGACAACAGCAATCATGTATTTCTCTAGAGCAAGCAGAATAATACCTGTCGAAAACGAGTGGTTTCAGAAACCTAGAGAGCGATCATGTTGGCAACATTTAAGCAAAACCACATATTCACAAGTATCGTTGAGAAATGTAAGACTTTCGACGTGCAGACACTAAGGCATTGAAGCCTCCCGTGCCTCAAACGAGCTGGGTTGGTCGACGCGTTTCTGGTAAAAATGGCGAAGGACGAGCTCGGCTCGTCAGTGGTACTTTGCGTCTTCTAGAAATACCATGGATCGTCATAGTTTTGTCTCAGTATTGAGCCTGCTTTTGGAAGATGGCCGCACACAATCCATGCAACATTATACTTATATAATATAATATATTATAATATAATATAATATAATATAATATAATATAATATAATATAATATAATATAATATATTATAATATAATATAACGTCAGCAGTCATGCGTGCATTGCAGAATCAAGGTGTGAAGACGAGCCGTATGTAAAAATAGTGAAAGTCATCTATAGCTCCTCCACAGCCACCGTAGTCCTCCATAAAGAAACCAACAAAATCCCAATAAAGAAGCGCGTCCTGCAGGGATATACGATCTCTCCAATGCTATTCAACGCGTGTTTAGGGGAGGTGTTCAGAGGCCTGAACTGGGAAAAATTGGGGATAAGAGTTAATGGAGAATACCTAAGTAACTTGCGATTCGCTGATGATATTGCCTTCCTTAGTAACTCAGGGGACAAATTGCAATGCATGCTCACTGACCTGGAGAGGCAAAGCAGAAGGGTGGGTCTTAAAATTAATCTGTAGGAAACTAAAGTAATGTTTAACAGTCTCGAAAGAGAACAGCAGTTTACGATAGGTAGCGAGGCACTGGCAGCGGTAAGGAAATACATCTATTTAGGGCAGGTAGTGACCGCGGATCCGGATCATGAGACTGAAATAATCAGAATAAGAATGTAGTGGGGTGCGTTTGGGAGGAATTCTCAGATCATGAACAGCAGGTTGCCATTATCCCTCAAGAGAAAAGTGTATAACAGGCTTTCGAAAAGGGTTCTACTTAAATGTAGGACGATGCACCGAGCTATGGAAGGAAGAATGACGGGTGTAACATTAAGGGATATGAAGAGAAAAAATTGGGTGAGGGAACAAACGCAAGTTGACGAAATCTTAGTTGAAATCAAGAAGAAGAAACTGGCATGGGCAGGACATGAATTGAGGAGGGAAGATAACGGATGGTCATTAAGGGTTACGGACTCGATTCCAAGAGAAGGGAAGTGAAGTAGGGGGCGGCAGAAAGTTAGGTGGGCGGATGAGATTAAGAAGTTTGAAGGGACAACATGACCACAATTAGCACATGGCAGGGGTAGTTGGAGATGTGTGGGAAAGGCCTTTGCCCTGCAGTGGGCGTAGCCAGGCTGCTGCTGCTGCTGCTGATGATGATGAATATAGTATAGCACAATACTTTTGTAATAGGTGCAGGGGCCCAGGATAACGCCGACGTCTTCCTGTAAGTCTTGCGGGCTGCGTCGTGCCATGTCGCATCCGTGTATACTTAGAACACCGTCCGAGGAGTGCACGCGCAATTATCGCTAAACCTGGTCATCGCGGTCAATGCTTGGCCCTTTGGACAAGCCTGCAATTTTTTATGTTAGTTTTTTCTCACTTACATAGGATACTTTGCTGTCTCCTCAGCCAAGAGCTGTGCTTTGAAAGAGTCATATTCAAAACAACATGCAGAAAGCGTTGTCGGGTTTCTTAAGGAATCGCTAAAAAGGAAAGCTTTACGTCAGTTTAGGTCGATAAAATGTTTCCACCTGAACTCTATACAGTCACTATCGTTAACTCCATCTCGGTTAATCCCCCTTCTCGCCTAATTTGGAACGCACTGCAATGTCCCGGCGGGATACCGCGTATGGAATAACAACTTTAGCTGGAACGCGAGAGAGTGCCGCTTTGGCTAAATCGAACCCCGCCTGCGTCCCCTCTTGCACGCAGCGGTTACTAATGCTTGGAAACGCAAAGAATTGGGCAGATGGTGCTGCTGCCTCCCCAGACGCCGTTCATACTTCGCGGGGAAGGCGGCGAAGGCTAGAGTCTCACTGCCACATCCGCGCACAAAAAGTCTCATAAGAAAGGAAAGTACCAGTTACGCGCCATGCAATTCGATCTAAAACTACGTATAGTACATTTACACTCTTAGGCAAAGTTACACCCTTTGGCGTGCCCCTTCTGCCACACAACGATAATCGTCATCTGCCTTGATGCGTTTCCTTTCTTTGACGCTGCGAGCCCGGAACTTTCCAGTAACGAATGGCACGCGCGTTATCAGAAGGGGCACTCCAAAGGGTGTAAACTGTTCTGTGCTGATAACGCGCGTGCCGTTCGTTACTGGAAAGTACCGGGCTCGCAGCCTTAAAGAAAGGAAACGCACCAAGGCAGATTACGATTATCGTTGTGTGGCAGAAGGGCCACGCCAAAGGGTGTAACTTTGCCTAAGAGTGTACATCGCAAAACGTGAGGTATTTACTACAGAAGAATACGCATTTAGGCCGGTTGGTTCATGAATACGAGCAATAAAAACAGCGCTAAACAACAGGACGAGCAGAGGGACCCGGACAGCAGCGCTGACTAACAACCAAAGTGTCTTTATTCTTTCAGTCAGCATATATATACCCCACCGCTATTTCAAACCACAGAATCAATAGAATTGGGCATTTGCAGGGGGGGGGGGGGAATTGCAAATAATGCGATAGGAAGGCAATCTCATTCGGAAGGAGAGAAATAGGGGAAGGCTTACACATGCTTTGCCACTAACATGAATGTGGAGAGCTTCGGAAATAAGACGTGCGCGGTTATCGCGCTATCTTGACCGGTAGGTGACGTCTTTAAAGAACGGCTTGCAGCCGTCTTTTAAAGCCGTCTGTGTTTTATATTAGATTCCCCTTTCATGCAAGCGTTTTTATATCGGCCGAACGGGGAGGTGCATCAATGACCGCATGCGCAAGCACTCAAACAACGTCCAAAAATGAGCTAAAGGTAGGCAATTATCACTGCATTGCAATGAATGCGGCCGCAAGCCGTCTTTTAAAGATGTGACCTACCTGTCAAACTACCGCGATGACTGCGCATGTGTTATTTCCGAAGTTTTCCACATTCATGTTAGCGGCGAAGCATGTGTAAGCTTTCGCTTTATTTCTCTCCTTCCGAAGGAGATTGCCTTCATGTCGCATTAATTGCATTTTTCCCCCTTGCGCATGTCCAATTCTGTAGATTCTGTGGTTTAGGATAGCGGCGGGGTATATATATATATATATATATATATATATATATATATATATATATGCTGATTGAAAGAATAAAGACACTTTGGTCGTTAGTCAGTACTGCTTTCTGGGTCCCTCTGCTCGTCCTGTTGTTTAGCGCTGTTTTTATTGCTTGTATTTACTACGACATAGGCGTCGGAGGTATAAATCCATTTACCACCACGGGAGCGGAGTAACATGTTCTTGAGAACAACAGCCAAAGGGCATTACTTGCATCGCGACGTAAACGTGATACGTCACCTAAAGAAAGCACAAATATCCATAACTGGTGTGTGATTTGACGTTAACTTCCGTCCGCAAGTAACAGTTGTAGTACACGAAGAAGTTATTTCATAAAGAAATGACCCACATTAAGCACAACTGTGCTTCAAAGGGTGCGGAATGGTACTTTATGACCGCAATAGTTGCGCAGCTTCCCCAGCGTTGCCTGCTTTGTAGATGAAACGGAGTATAGGCGTGAAGATGTTTCACCAGTTCTGGCTTTCTTTTATTTCCAGAACTTTGTGAACTGTACTTTTCATTTCACTCTCACGTACCATTATCGCTCTCACGTACCATAGGAATGCAAATTTCAGAGGCGAGCATGCTGGCATAATCAAGTATGTTTCTATGTAAGCGACTGCTGATGTCTACTGAGAATATAGAGAAAACGCACGGTGCTCTTCAGTTGAGCGGTCATGCTTAGTGTTTCTACTAGCCTAACTGACACACTTAGAAGATGCCTTCATGGAGCATTTTTGTACACGTTGCGAAGACGGCAAACAGGGAAATCGCCGCGGGATAATTTCTGCGGAAGGAAAGCAAGTGGAGCGAAACACCGAGACGCTGCGATGAACAGCGAGCGACTCACTTGGATCTGCTTCTTTTTTTTTCTTTTTTCTCAGTTTCCCTTTCAATTTTTGTTTTCTTCAAGCCGGCTAATCGCTTTGCCACAGGTTATATAGTAAAGACGCGCTCTCAGGTCCGCTGTCCGCTAAGATGCGAACAGCGAGCCTAAATCCCTTTCCGGGGCGGCCTTCTCGCCGCTTGAAATAACCATGGGTCGCGGTTCCTGTGAAGCCCGCCCACGAGCAAATGGATTGCGCGGAAGAGCCGTCGCTTGCCCTCGCCTCAGACCATAAAACGCCGAGCGTCACAAAGAGCGTGCGATGAGGTGCGACGACGTCTGCTGCGATTAGACGTGGTGCGTTACGGAGCTTAAGGAGAAAGAATAGGCCGGGAAGAGGGAAGGGAGTGCGCCACTTTTACGCAGGCTTCAGCAGTGTGTTACATGCGGAAAGGCTGACGGAAATTGCCTTGCCACAGCTTCAAGTATAACTTAATCTAATGTGGGGTGTGATATCTTCTTGGCTGATGTCTTTAGGGTAGAGAGGTGAAGGGAATTACAGTGAAGCTTGCATAATTTTCTTCGTTAAAGCATTCTTCATCTTTTTTTTACTTCTCTTAGCTTCACGTAGCCATGTGTTTTGTCGTGTCACGTGATACAGCACACTCTTTAGCGCTTCCGCGTGTAAATGTTCCGGTGATTCACTCAATCCTTTGAATTAAAATCGGTTACACTGACACGCCTTTATAACATAGTTCTCGGGGCGTTCGTTATACAGGTCACTTCGTTGTAAAGGTCGTGCATGGTGCCGCTTACACTAGAGTAAGCTAAGCGCGTTCAAATAAATAAAGCCTTTATTCAACATGAATTCACCCGCCGCGGCCGCTCAGTGGCTGTGTTGTTGGGCTGCGGAGCACGAGGTCGTGGGTTCGAATCCCTGCCATGGCGGCCGCACCTCGATGGGGGCGAAATGCGAAAACACTTGTGTTCTTAGATTTAGGTGCACCTTAAAGAGCCCCAGGTGGTAGAAATTTCTGGAGTCCTCCACTGAGGCGTGCCTCATAATCACAAAGTGATTTTGGTACGGAAAACCTTATAATTTACATTCAACATGAATTCAAGGAAGACCTAGTGAAATAAATCGCTGATATTTTCCTGCACACCTTCTCTGAAAAAATGTGCGACAAAATCCGATTTTATTGCAACAATATTCACAATGGACTCCAAAGCGAAACGCAGGAGCTACGCGAAAGAAAGCTGCATATAGTCGAATGGTGTTGTCGGCTCCCTTAGCGTCGAAGTTTTTAACCAAGTTGAATAAGGAATGTAGTAACCTAGCTACTTTCAATCTGTTCGTGCTTCCATTTACGCTGATAGCGCATATAATCCTCGTCCATCTACAACTGGATTTCTCTACTACTTATTTGTGCAGTGCGGCGTAATAAACAGTATTCTCCGCATTCACCTTTCTGTCTTCATCGTTTCATTCGCATCCCCTGTTTCACGTCTTCTCTGATGCCTGTTTATGTTTTTCTACGACTCGTGACTTGCCAGGTTGGGTGCGCAAGGATGCGAAGGAAGCGCACGTGATGTCGTGGTGCCCTAGCCTCCGTGGGTTTGAACCCATCCTGAAGAAGCATTACAGAAGACAAGGATTAAAAGGGAACTTTCCAAGCTCTTATCGCACGGAAGCCGCCCGACTCTGCTGCAGATACGCCCGGAGTGTTCTACGTAGCTTTCCACTAAGAAGATGGCAGGCCTCTATCGTAGATCTCTGGAGTGTTCGCAAATGTCATCTGTAGATCTACAGGCAAGCCATACTTCAGTGATGTTTTATGTTACGGTCCCAGGGCTCGGTGGTGGCGGCATTGTATTGCTGTCAATTGCGCAGATGGTTTAACATTTGACCCCTAAAAGTTGTCGATGTTGATGGAGTTGCTTACAAGTCGGTTGTTGCGATTTTTCTGTGCGCACGAACAATTTGTTTTCACTATTTCTGGGAAGTACATTGTTGTAAAGAGGCTGAAAAAAGCCGGGCATGATTTTTGATCGTCACAGCAATGAGAAACATTAAGCATATAGGCACTTCTATGAAATAGACTAACGTATGCCAAACCTCGCGTAAGCGATGCGTCCAGAAGGTAGGACACTGTGGTCGTTTTTGAATGCTAATGTTTCAGCATGTCGATAATGTACTGAATTAGCTGTGTCTTCGCGTTGATATCTAACCAGCCACGGGCTAAGGATACAAACATGACTGCCTGTATAATGTGTACGTACAATACAAAGAATTGTAGTACTATCATACTGTCATACTATCTTGCGCACAGCAAACGCAAACGAACAGCTCCCTTAGCGGACTACCGCTTCTCGCTACTAGTGTTAGCCTGGACTGAATGAATCAATCACAATAGCCCTACGAAAACAAATGGCGGCCCTGCGGGGACGAGCGTGTTCGCTATTGTGAGCATTGCGCTGATCGCAGTGTGTCGAGCAGCGGGCGCACAATGGGTGCTTATTGCGTGCCGACCGCTGTTGTCGGCGGTGAGCTAAAAGAGACTTTCGCAGCAAGCGGCATTGTAACGTTGCCGTTTGCACCACCGAACTTCGGTTCCTGACACAGGAAGCGTGCTAAATGGCGCCCCCCCCCCCCCCTCGCTCCCTCTTACCTACGGGAGCACGGAACCCTTCCCTGTGTTTCGCTTATTTCCCGTTGTTTTCATCTTTCGAGTTTCTATTTGCTTCTTTCACGCGTCTCATACAGTCCCGGAAATGGAGGCGGGATGCGTGTGTTGCGCTCACATCGGCCGAGTTTGCGGTCTGCTGCAACGCATTCAAAAAGCAGAGGCATCGCTGTAGGCTCTATCGAAGCTCCTCCCGGAAATGAACGCGCTCCATGAATAAGCGCTCGCGTACCGAAGCATCCTGTAGACAGCGCGAAGTGAGCACTGGAGCCTTTCTGACGATGAAATGCTAACGTCCCAGCCGTGACCGTTGTCACGCGCTTGCATCCGCAAAGCGCGGGCGAGGTCTGGCAGACCACTACCAAGCATGAAAAATCTGCCTTAATTAGTGCGAGCACGTGACGGCGTATAATTTCATCTCAGCTTCGAAAATATCTTCCTTGCCGCTGTTCTCCATCTAGTAAATATAAATAAATATGGAGGCTATGTTAGTGGCTTCAAGAATATATGTGTACTTGGAGATCGCAACAGTATACGCGAGTGTTGAGGCCACTTTTGCCGCACCGTTCTGTCAGAATCAGTTCTTTTATCCGGCGAAACACAAATACACGAAGCATTTTCAAATTATAACCTGAGATGTTACATCAAAAGGGGTAGTTTTGTATAGGCACCTTTCTGTGGAATGTTGAAATTTAGCTATATTTTTCTTTATTTTTTACTGGGCTTGCAACCTCCGGGGAAAGGGCCTTTTCCAGGCTTAGGAGATGTTACTTTCGTGCAAGTTGAGTAGACTGGTTATGGAGTTCTTAACCAGGGAGTATAAGAGGTCGGTGACGGGTTGCGGATATTACCGAACGCAACTGTGCGGAGGCGGTGCTAGCAGGGAAAGGCGGCTGCACGGGGGCCGAAGTGGAGTCGGGGCGGCAAGAGTCAGCGTAAATTCGTGCACAGCGTGCGTACACAGTTCACGTTGCCGTATAGTTCACTGCTGACACAGTATGGCATTGATGCGTAGGGATATGGACGAGAACGAGTTTGGAAATATGAACGGCAAAAATTGAACATCGTATAAAGAGTAGCGTGGAGCGTCCGAATTTCCTAGATTCTAAAGAAAAAAAGAACAATTAGGTATTACTTGGAGGACGATACCTTACGGTTTTCATAGAGTTAAATATCAAACACAACGAAAATCTGTTTCTTAAGATGTGATAGGTTTTTATGACAGGGATACTTGACTTTAAGTTTCTGCGCAGTTGAAAAAAATTCTGAAACATGGTCTTACGGCAAAGATTTATACTGGACACAGGCAGATACGCAGAACAAATGCTCAACTTCAAATTATCGTTCCTGCACAACGATACGGAAGCAGAACACGCTGCGCGGGGCTCACAGAAAACTAACTGGGTCACCTTAGTGTCTTGAGTGCAGAGCTTGGTTTGTAGCCAATAAAGAAAGCAACGAAATCAGATCTGAAAAAGGTTGATTTGGAAAAGGTTCGAGTCAAGAATATAAGTAGTTTAACTAATACCCTTTCGAGCGGTGAGTTTTGCTCGTGGAAGGACTAGTGGAAGACAGCCATAGAATCTGGTGTATCGGGATAATGCTACGAATAATGCGTTAAATTTGCAATACAGCGATATAAAAGAAAATTATCTGAAATGATTGGTGAACAAGTTCTTGTGCACTATCGCGAAAGGTTAAAACCAATAAGCTAGTGTACCCCATATTTAGTTTGGTTGTGACGTTAGCTCTATTCGGGGACTTTGCAAATGTATACGGCTTTTCTATATGCCCTCCGGCAGATATTCCACAGCAGAGTGAATAATGAAAAAAATAACATTCTTGCCGCAATGGCAGTGGAATGCACTTTGTATAAGACTCGGATGTCAATTCGAGCGCGTAAGCTGCTGCTCACGCCAACCGGCACACGATCCCATTCGCATCTATAAACACCGACCGGAACTCTCAAACGGTCGGGACTACGCTTCGTAGTGAACTTAAAGGAATTTAAGTATTTATACAGGATAAATCTCCGAGGGAGGCAGTTGGCTTGAGAAAGTAGGAATTGCTTCCTAAATTAGGAGGGGGAGGGGGCACTGAAGAAAAATATTGATTTAGATTTCTCAGGTCAGCTATTTTTTTATGTCTCGATTTTCATTCCTGCGGCCCAAAGATGCTTATTGAGAAAGGAAAAAAATCACTAAAAACCTGCTTTTTTCAATTTTGCGTGGGAACCTCAGCGTCTTTGTTAATATTACGCAATTTATTTCAAATTATTTTCTCCTGTATTAACCTCTCTCGCGGCACAAAATGTTATCAAATGTTCCTAAATCAAGCATTTAGTTCACTTCGAATGCATTGCATTTATTCCTCCTTGACACACAATTGACGAGACCGGAAGAAACGCTGTAACAATCCTTGACTTCGCAAGAATTCATTATAAAGAACGTGCAAAATTAAATGGGGGCACAAAGCCAAGAACGACGAGAACGACAATCAGCAAAAATGTTTATACAGTGTGTCCCAGCTAACGCCAGAAAAAGGTATAAAAAACACGGTGCACAATGTAAGTGTATAAAACCTCGGATGTTCCTTCGTCATCGCCCTGACGACCGTAGGCCACAGGTCAATAACCGCATCTTGCACCGTGCTACTTTCTGCCGTTCTTTTCTTGTAACAGCTTAACTAACGTTAGCTGGTGTACCCTATTTACAACAGGGTGCTAACTGTCCCGTTCAAAAGCGTCACTTTTGTTGTTGACCATGTGACTGGTCACGTTACTGTACAACTTCCTGTTTAAACGCTCGCGTCTTCGCAGACGTAGACGTTTCGTCAGTCGCGCGGAGCACTGCCTCCTTGTCGTTCTTCGATTTTTGTCACGTTTTGGGTATTCTGGTAGCCGATAGGGCGTAACAATATGTTTGTGCCCGTTGTCCCTTTAGCCAGATTATGCTTATCCTTTGCCTTAATTAGTAATCGTATTTTTCCTTTCGCCCAGCAAATCTTTTGGACTTGGAATTCAGCCACAATGATTATTCCAACGTTTTGTCCACCTCGTCGGCATAATTGCGAAGAGTGCCTCGGCGTTAGCGGTGGCCCAGCGTGCCTCAAGGCCCCGTCGTCCCACATCAAAGCAGACCGCGTATTCTCGGCTGCTGCACAGAGCGATGTGTTTCCGCCGCGAGACACGCATCAGATGGCCTTAATGACACGTCCCTCGCTTGGCGTTTGTATTTCCTGGCACTGCGGCGTTGTTCCCGGCCGCACGCAGTGATCATAAATGCTCGCTGCGCTCGGCTATTCCCTCCTATCGGGGGCTCCGTAATACAAACGTCCAAAGGCGTTTTGAGTGCATCAAATGTCTGATAGGTATTGCTAAACCAAAAAAATTAGTGGCTAGAAAGCTCGGTGATATATTCCTGCGGTCGTACTTCAAACAGTTGCTGGAAACAGAGGAAAAAAAAAAAGCTTGTTGAATGTGAATTGAAGCGGCACGATAGCACGAGGACAAGAAAGACGAGAAAACAACCACAACGTACACGACTATAGGGCTGACTCCAACTGGAGTTTATTCGAGGGAGTACGAGCCGTTTATAATCGGTCGAAAAAACAACGAGAATCATCCGGATTGATAGGCATGCGCACAGGGGCCACTACAAGCACAGGTGTTTATCCAGAAAAAAGAAACGCTTAGCTTTGAAAGGCTAAGTGACGCCGCCCTGACACACTAATCTTTCCGTTTTGCTAAGCAGTGAGCTTCTGCATATTCTCCTTTTTTTTGGTTCTTGCATATTTCAGCAACCTGGTACTACTGAACAACGCAGTGCATGCGCAGTTGTCACCATGAGCCGCTGGATAGCTACCATGCAGCCTCTTTGCATTGATTTGGGACTGCCTTGCTCTAGCATTCAAATCTGGCCCAGCTTGTTCGATGTATACCTTTCCCCAGTTTAAAAGTATTTCATAGGCGACACCTTAAATGTGCGCGGGGAATTAGTTTTTGTGATTGGGAGAGCATTGCGAGCTTTCTTTATTTCTTTATTGCATTGTACAGTATTGAAAGTTAGTAGCCTAGCCGAGAACACTAAGTTTACTTCAATTCAACTGAACTGACGACGCTAGTAATGTTGCAGTCCTGGTCTTTGCTGTCCCCATACCATTGTGTTGCTTCAATTTACATTGATGGACCTACTCAACCGAATGAGATTGTTGTTCCTACATATATCGATGTCACGGTGACCCAAGTCCGCGTCGTCCATTGTGTAAGAGGCTACATAGGGCCTCCTGTCGCGGTAAGGTCAGCAGGAATCGGGCATCTTTGACCACACGTAGAGCAGTGGGCGCCGCTTCGCCGTCGTCAACATCAACCCGTTTTTATGTCCACTGCAGGAAAAAGGCCCCTGCCAGCCATCTCCGATACCCCTGGCCTGGTTTGCGCTATAACTGTGCACCTTCAAATTTCCAAACTTCATCATCCCACCTAATTTTCTGCCCTCCGCGACTGCGCTTTCCTTCCCTTGGCATCCATTCTGTAATTCTAGTGGTCCGCCAGTTATCTGCCTTGCCCATTAGATGGCCTGTCCAGCCCCACATTCCTCTGTCAATTTAAACTATATACAGAATATCGGCTACCCCGGTTGATGGCCCCCGTCTCGCTTAGAATGACTCACCTTCTTATATACTGTTTTCACCTTATTCTATTACTTGTTTGCAATGAGTACATTACTGGCACACTCAGATTCTTTAAAAGCCTTCGTATTATCAGCTTCGCAAACGGCTCTGTTCAGCAAATATGTATTTCTGTGAAACCTGAAAACAGGTTTCCTTACAAAATACTTACTGGGATTTGAACCAACAACGTATTGTACTATGCGGGCACGATCTGCGTCTTCCTAAAGGTGTGAATTCTAACCATGTTCTTACTGCGGCAAACTATTATTTAAGTGCTTAGCTTGCATTGTTTCTTTATTTGCGACTTCCTGAAGCAGCTGCCAAATACACATTTCTGTGATAATCTACTGTAGAAAGGAGTGGAGGGTTTCTAACAAGCAGTGCCTAATGTAGTTCTGTCATTCAACGAAGAAAAAAAAAATACATGCCACATGTGGGAGCGTTTCCAAGCGGATTTGTTTCCTTTTCATGGTAGGAATTTCATCTGTTTTAGATCGTCCAAAAGACGAACACAAAGAGTTGGCCTTGTGGATACACTTGACTTTGATATCTTTCAACGTGCACAATGATTAATTTCACTCAGATTAATAATCCTAAGACGCTGATACTAAACCAGGTACACTAATGGAGACACGAGGATTTTGATGCATCTCCAGTATCCACGATACGCATAGAAAAGACAAAACGGGACGAACGCATGTTTTAATGTAATTGGTCTCTTCTTTCTACGTGCTACTTATCATTATAATTTTCCAAGTAGCCCTGTTCTCAATATGTTTTCATATGCAGCAGTGCTGCGAAAGTACGCACAAAAATGCGCTGTAATGGAGAAAGCAATTTGCATGTTCGCCCTTTTCTTCATCTGTGCTTTTATTTGAGTTCGATTTCCGAGTACGACTGCAGCGGTGCGACCGCGACCTTGAAAAACGCGAATGGATGCGTCGGGCATCAAAAGCAGACCAGATCTTTATCAACGTGATCGCCAATTAATGTCCTTTAGATGCCTTCTGAAAGCATTACCACGTGACTGTTTCTGACCCCGCGACACTCATGTCAGTGTAGGTAAATAGTTGTTCCCACCATCGACAGGTTTCTTTTGAATTCAAATCTCTCGCTCTGTGATATCGGGTTAAAATGAAGTTATAAAAGCTCACTGCTCAGTCATCATCCTTACTAGCCCTGATATTCGAGCGTGCAATCGCGAACGGCTTCAGATGATGGCGCCTCACTTCATCGGTAAAATTTTTGGCAAACGACAACGACAGAGTAGTACTTTTTAAATGGCGTTCATAGTTTTTGACGTTCATGACTGCTGTGCGGATCGTTTTCATTAAGTTAGTTTTTGCCATATGCTCCAGATATTACGGCTGGTATGGTGGTTATCATACTGTATTTGCTGCCACAAGTGATGCACTCACTCTTTGGGTCATTTCGAATAAAGTTGTTAACTTCTGCGACGTAAAGAAAATGCAAAATAGCATAGAGAGGTTCAAATAAAACAAACACAATAAACTGAATACGGGACGCCGCGGGCTCTGTGTCACGTGGTGTCCTGTCTTTTGTTTGTCTGTTTTTTTAAATATAAATGAAAATAAAAGAAAGATATGCGGTCACCATATAATGGTGGCTGCTACTCCGTCTTACATAGCAGACACAACAGTATAAAGAAATATGTGCAGCAAGAAAATGGAAAGAAATCACATGTCAGTGCGAGAAATCCGCACCACACAGTCTTACAGACCCACGAACATATATGTATAAAAGGCAAAGGCAGGACGCACCGCAAAGAGTTCGTAAACAGTCACGAACATACACAGTGAGTCTTGATGTAGACTGTGATGAGCATGCAAACATATAAGAATACACAGAGTACAAAAGAGTACAACACGTAATATACAAGAAGAATAGAATAGAATTTATTTATAGGAAACACAGAGAGCACGACCTCAGCTAGTGCACTCTATTCTGCTACTCTGCACTAGGGAAGAGGGAAGGCGAGTGAAAGTGCTGGGATGGATGAAGATGATAAGAGAAGTGGTGAGTGCTTAGGTACAAGAGACAGTTGCCTTGCTGCAACCGCTCGTCGAGCTTGGTGTCAGAACAAAGTTCAGAGCAAGGTTCAGTGTGTTCTGCGGATAGGAACTTCAACAACACTTTCAACAGTTCTGCAGGAACTTCAACAACACTTTAGTTGCACGCATTGAAACTGAAGTGTCAGGCCATGGGCCGAGGATAGCTTTCTCCGACAGTGGTTGCCTGCCAGCGCTGGCTAAGAAACTTTCTAACGTCTTTCGCTCCAGCATATATGCTGTGCAATCGCACAGTATATGCTCCAATCAGGGCCGTTCGATTGGCCGATGAGGAGCGCGTAGCGACGGGTGAAAGCAACGCCGAGCCGTATCCTGTGTAGCAATGACGTTTTGCTCCGTGTAAGCTTCGGGAGCAAACAGAATTTACCGTATGAGTCGATCATATGTAGGCGTATGTGAATGTTGTCATCGTGGGCAATGCGCGCCATTGCAAGGTCCTGCATGAGTGCCTTGATCATGGAGTTGGTGTCAGGCCGCGAGTAGGCAATCTGTACTTCGTCAGAGGAAGAGAAGGCCGATCTTGCGTCACTGTCAGCGAGTTCATTGCCATTCACACCACAATGACTAGGCACCCATTGAAAGATGATCACGTGGCCATTTAACTGGGCACTGTGATGAAGTTTGGCGATTTCCAGCACGAGCAGGTAGTATGATGCTTTGTTTAAAAAGCATTTTAGCGTCTGTAGCATCGCACAATTCCGTCCATTTATGAGGTGTCTGCGTTCTCATAAAACGGACAGCCTCCCGTATTCCCGCAAGCTCTGCAGCCGTAGATGTTGACTTGTGGTGTAATCGAAATTGTCGAGTAATTCCAAGTTGTGGGACGTAATACACAAGCACTAATACAATGTTTCCGTAAAGTGATGGTGCACATTTGACCGGTCACAGGAAATCAACAAAACAAGATAGAAATGGGAAATCTTCACTAGATAAAAAGAAAACTCTCTAAGTTTCCGTATAATATACGTAAGGGTGTGCTCACACAGGTGGTGACTCAGCACCACGAGCTGCTCAGCAGCGGATCAGCCCAGTCAAGATGTCCAGTCCAGAGACCAGTCAAGATGTGGACGGCATACAGAGCAAGGTTCAGTGTGTTCTGCGGATAGCTAAATTCCAATCCGCGACCAAAGTGCAACGTGAATATCGTCGCGTGTACAACGAAGCGCCGCCATTTAATCGTTTAACAACGGCAATCACGGGCGTTATTCACTGTGTTGCGCCAGACGTCCTTGTGGGAAGAACTTCAGTATTGTTTAGATGTGTGTAGGGCAACAAATGGAGCTGCACGGAACAAGTATGAACTTTGGAGAGTTTTCCTTTTATTCGGTGCAGATTAGCCATTTATATCTCGTTTCGTTGATTTCCGGTGACCGGCCGAAAGTGCACCAGAACGTTACGGACACACTGTAATTACAAATAATACAAGCAAGCTTGTGTGTACTATTTCTGCTGCAATCTCTTCCTCAAGTCTAAACCAAATTTTCTAGCAAGTTGTCTTTAGCGTAGATAATATCATTGGGATTTTTACTGCTCCAGACAGAAAGCTAATCAATACTAATACTTGTATTTTAGCGACCATTTATGGTAAGGCGGAGCAAATTGAGACAGACGTTTCAAATGGATGCTGAGTTTTTGTTTAGACTAATAATTGTGAAAAATTGCATCAGTCATGTTTCTCGTGCCTTTGCCTCCTTTTTCAGGAAAAAATAATGAAGACACAGTACTACTGTCTCTTAGATGCAGTTCTGTTGAATTTAGTGAATTAGCCGCCACTTCCGAACACAGTTTGTGTGCTTCCTGTTCATCTACGTTATTATTACTTACAGCGCGCGCTAAAGATGATGACACAGAAAAGAGACGAAACACGAGCTGTGAGTAATAGCAATGCCGACGTGCCAACTAGCCTAGCTAGCTACCGTACTACAGTTCATTCCTCTTCATCGTCAAGGCTAGCAGACCTTTTGTAGTTTTATGGCTCAGTTCACAAAGCGTGGGTCTTAATATTGAGAGACGAAATGACATAGCGGCTGCTGGGCGAATGCAGCAGAGATATATCGATCAAATGGATTGCTTCGCGCGCTTACGCTGAAGCTTCCTGTTATAAGCCACGCACTAAGCTGTCTAGACATCACAGTTAACAAGTGCGTGCCTAATAATAGTTGTCTCTGTAAGTTTCTTTATGTTATCTTGGTGCCTCAGCTTACTTCAACAACGCCTGTTGTTTGCTTCAGAGTATACCACAGTTCCATAATGGTGACGTTTCGCTAGGCTTCGCAGGCAACGAAAGCATATGACACCTGAGTCCATCAACATGATTCTCGTCACCAACATCATAAAGCGTCATCAGTAACCTTTACCTTCATACTGTTTTGTGCCTGTCAACTTGTTCGTATGCGTTTGCAGACGAGTAAAGCCCAGACAACGCGTACGCTTGCGGACGCGTGCAAGCACGCGTCCGCGTGCCCACGCATGCGCAGACGTTGCGGCACGGCTCCTAAACGTCGAAACATGGCGTGAAATCGGGGAACAGCTCCTCTCTATTCTCCCGCGCTTGGGCTGTGTCGCGTTGGCGCGCCTGGCTACGAAGCTACGGCACGGTACATCGAACTATAAGTGAAGCAGATTTTTATCATGCAAGGAAATATTTATTCTTTCATTTCTGTGCTGATCTAACAGCTATAAAAATATAACAATTACGTTTATAGATATAGAAGCAGTTTGAAGCACTGTCAATAACAAGGTACGAAGCGGTGTCTCCCAAGGCATCTGTGCGTGAGCCCATAGAGCTTCATACGATAGTCCATATAGTTTCCTACAAGAATTATTGTAGGAAACTCTATGCGATAATCATTGTGGGAAACTCTATGCGTGAGCCCAGTGGGGGCGCGCTGCCGCGCGTCCTTGTGGATGCAAACCACTATTCCTCGCGGGGCGCGGCAGGCACTTGGTGCGCGGACGCGAGCTCGCGCGCGTCCGCAAGCGTACGTGTGGTCTCGGCTTAGAGCGTTGTAATGTGCTTATATAGAAGCAGCGCCTCTTTTATAATTTAGATCGAAACTACGTTGCGTCACTGTGATCATGTGTATGAATCAGCATGATGTCACGCTTGTCGTCATTTAGGCTGTAGGCACACGATCTGTAGAATCTTATCTTGCTAAACACACAGGTCCTTATTACGATTACCAAAGCCTCATATCGCGCTTCAAGCAACATGTTGCGTAGATAAGGATGAAAATGAGAATGAATGTATTTTCGCGGAGTTCAAGAAGATGCGAAACAAACTTAACTCAGATCCGAAAAAAGCAAAAAAGAGAACTACTACATTAATCTATTCGCGCGTTGCCAAACTAATACGAGAAGAGTATGGCAATCAGTTAATGAAATCGCTGGAAGTAATACAGCTGCAGTGTATCTTGAACAATTAGCGGTTAATGATTGTGCATTAACAGGTGAAGCTTTAGTTGATAAGGCAAATGAATACTTCGTAAACGCTAGAAAACATGATAGTGGAGATGCAGATAGTAAACGCTCAGTGAAGACCCCTTATTCCTTGCAAAATATTATATTCTTTAGGCAGTTACCACACAAGAGACGGAGCTACTGCTTAGTAAACTTGCAAATGACGTTTCCGAAGGATACGATGAAATAAAAGGGGAATCAGTGAAGTATGGTGCCAGAATTATAGCACCAACTCTTACTTATACAATAACCTTTGTGTTTGATACACACATATTTCCAGGTTGGCTAAAGATAGTAAGGGTGGTTCCTGTCTACAACGGAGGAAATAAAAATCAGCTTAGCAATTAGACACCTTCATGTAATGGTATTGCTGAAACCCGCAAAGTGGAGGGAGCTAATTAAGAAAGGAAAAGTGAGACGTCCACCCAATCGCAGCAACTGCTACGAAGAAAACCCATACGGGATGCTCGAAAGAAGCACTAGTTCAAAGCAAACGAAGTATACTATTAGTCAGGCCTCGTTTTTAAAGGGGTTGGCACAGGCACGTACCCAGGATTTTTTTTCGAGGGGGGGGGGGGGCACCACCTCCACCACCACCACCACCACCACCACCATCATTATCATCATCATCATCATCATCGTCGTCATCGTCGTCGTCCTGTTTTATGTCCACTGCAGGACGAAGGCCTCTCCCTGCGATCTCCATTTACCCCTGTCCTGCGCCAACCGATTCCAACTAGCGCCCGCGAATTTCCTAATTTCATCGCTCCACTTAGTGTTTTGTCGTCCTCGATTGCGTTTTCCTTCTCTTGGTACCCATTCTGTAACCCTAATGGTCCAACGGTTATCTAACCGGCGCATTACATGACCTGCCCAGCTAGATTTTTTCCTCTTGATGTCAATTAGAATATCGTCTATACCCGTTCGCTCTCTGATCCAAACCGCTCTCTTTCCCTCTCTTAACGTTATGTCTAGTAATCTTCGTTCGATCGCTCTTTGCGCGGTCCTTAACTTGTTCTCAAGTCTCTGCTGCATATGTCAGCACTGGAAAAATGCACTGATTGCACACCTTACTTTTCAATAATAATGGTAAGCCTCCAGTGAGGAGCTGGCAATGTCTGCCGTATGCGATCCAACCTATTTTTATTCTTCTGTGAATTTCCTTCTCATGATCAGGGTTCCCTGTGATTAATTGACCTAGGTAAACGTACTCCTTCACAGTCTCTAGTGGCCGACTGGCGATCCTGATCTCTTCTTCCTTTGCCCAGCTATTTATCATTATCTTCATCTTCTGCACATTAATATTCAACCCCACTCTTACACTCTCTCTGTTAAGGTCTCCAATCATTTGTTGTGCTCGTCTGCATTGCTTTTGAATAAAGCACTGTCATCGGCAAACCGAAGGTTGCTGATATATTTGCCGTCGATCTTTACTCCTAAGCCTTCCCATTTTAATAGCTTGAATTCTCCTAAGCACGCAGTGTGTATCCCTGTCTGACCCCTTTCTCTATAGGTATCTGCCTGCTTTCCTTGTGTAGAATTAAGGTAGCTGTAGAACCTCTGTAGATATTCTTACGCGAACGACGAGTCAGTAAGACGAGAAACTATTTACAGATTATATTTACAACAATGGTTGCAACAATGGTTGCAAACCGCTTCGTGTGCTCTTGTCAGTCCGTAACTTGAAAGACACGTTCTTTAATTGTTGTAGCATTTGTAGATAACATTTTTTTTGCCGATCTTACATATCATTCCTTCTTACGGAGAACATTGAATGCGCATTCGCAGAATATATACGAGAAGCTATATGGCCAAATGTGCACGAAATTATTTTCGGGCAGTAAGCAAGCATAAAGTCCGAAATTTAAGTGAACGTAGAATCAACGTCGGGCTAACCTTATATCTGCTCTTTTCATCCATTATTGTCAACATTTGTAGAATGACACAGGCACGGAAAATTGATTTTAAGACATAGTTCTCGTTAAAGTTGGTTCAATACGGAAATCAATATCAGTAGAAGAAACGCTAAAGTCAGTCACTGCCATCGGGTGTAAAAGGGAAATTACCCCGTACGACCATCTTGCTACTCATTTCTTACGCACCCTCTATATAGCAGAATGGGACATTTGCGGAAACGCAACAAAACGTGACTCTTTCACGGAAAGAAAAATGGCAGACTCGACTGTAGTTGACATCTTTTAATACGAAACATTACAAGCTCCTCTTTGCGGTGACTTGCGCGCGGGAAATTATTAAGGGTGTTAAATATTTAAGGAAATTATTAAGTATAGGCGACTGAAGAATTTCGCGCCTCACGGCTCCGTCTCGATATCTTGGCATTGTGGTATCTGGTAGTGCTCGCGTTTGAAGCATGCTTTTACGTTATTTGGATCCACACACAGCCTGAGGCTACTGTCTTTTTTTCCCTCACAATAACAAGCGAACTTGCCCAATCACTTGGTTCGTCCACTTTGCAGAGGATGTTCGCCTTTTCCGTACGCCGGGGTTGTTTCCGCAGGGGTTCCCGTAACGCCATGGGGACGCGACGCGCTGCATGGACCGCCGGAACTGCGTTGTCATGAAGCACCGTCCGATAGTCTCGCTGCGCGCAGCCAGTACCTTCGAAGAGGTGACGAAATTCCTGTACGGCCGTGGCAGCCTTGTTTGTGGTCACGGAATCGACAGCACCGGACAGTAGTGCTAGGGATTCAGCCAGTTCCTGACCTAAGATGGGCTGGCTTCGCTTCGCAACGAAGAGGTCTCCGAGGCACCTACGATCGTTGAGCATGACCGCTTGAGTTGTCACTCCGCACTGCCTCATTGCATTTTCCCTATAGGGCCGTAAAATGGAATTACTTGGCCCCATGCGTAGTAGTGTTCGGAATCCGATGTGCACCGTCAGGGGTAACAGATTAGTTAGAAAACCAGCGTCCACTTTGAACGCAACCTGTTGTTCAACTCGGGCTTTAACAATCCAGTCCGTTTTCTGGTTTGTGCATACGGTGACGTACAAGATTTCGAAATCCTCACTTTTAGATTTCATTTCGCCGACCTCGTGCTCTATGCAGCACACCGCGAAATGATTTCGGCCTCCGCAAGCGTGGCAGCTTTTTCCAAAGGTTTTTCCAGCTTTTTCCACATATGCCTCCATGGGTAATGTCCAAATTACCGGTACGTCTATCTATTCCCGGAATTTCTAAAAAATCGCGAATACCTACCGTGGGCCTCAGACATTTATCACTTGAATATATGTCGAAAGAATATGACTCCTCGGTGAGCGTGTATACAGACGGCTCGGTCTCGTCGTATGCGTCTGGTGCGGCTTTCGTCGTGCCTGCGCATCAGGTCATTCGACGGTTTCGTCTGCATAACAAGACGACTACAACATCTACGGAATTAGTGGCAATAAGAGAGGCCCTTCAATATATTGTGCGACAGCCTCCTCAAATATGGACAGTTTTCAGTGACGCAAAATCGGCTCTTCAACTACTTAGAGTGGTGTTGAAAGAAAGCGCTTATAGAGTGTTGGCTCTTCAAACTGCCGAGCTCTACACTTTAGCGCAAGAAAACGGCCACCACATCACATTTCAGTGGATCCCTAGTCACTGTGGTATACAGGGCAACGAACTGGCCGACGCCGAAGCGAAGAAAGCACTCGAAGAACGAGAGTCGCTGCTTTCAATTCCTTTTTCAAGAGCGGACGCCACCTGTCTCCTCTCCAGTGTCATCCGAAAATTGACAGCAAAGCACTGGGACAATCCGGATAATCGCCACAGACGACTCCAGAGATTGGACCCCACCATGAATTTTAGGCTACCACCAAAAACTCAACGAAGCTGTGCCAGTCTTCTGCACAGACTAAGGCTGGGGGTAGCGTTTACGCGCGGATACGTGCACCTCATGCGACGCACCGAGTCTCCACACTGTGAGGTGTGCAATGTGACTGAAACTATAGGTCATGTGCTTTGTGACTGCCCTAAGTTTGTGGAAGAGCGTGATAGGTTGGTCAAGGACCTTACGCGTCTCGACAGCGCACCGTTGTCGGAGGATGTTATTTTAGGCTCTCGGCCAGACGCTCAGTCTAGTGTCAAGGCCATCAAGGCATTACTGAACTTTTTAAAAATTACGGGCCTGGACTGCAGACTTTGAGCATGCCCAACTGCATGCCATATGTTCTACATCTTCCTTCTATCGTCATCGTCACCCATCATGCACCTCTTTCTTCCCTCTTTCTTTCCCTCTTCCCCTTCCCCCAATGCCGAGTAGCTGGCTAGAGGAATATACCTCAGGCCGACCTCTCGGCATTTCGTGTCATTAAACTTCTTTCTCTCTCTCTCCAAAGGTGCGGCACCCCCTTGGCTTGTGTCTTGTATTGCACTCGGAGCACTGGAACATGTTTTTCAGGGTTTGGCTCTGGTGTGGGCTGCCTTTTTCGATAGCGTCCACTTTTGATTCGTCACTTTGCCGTGAGTCATTTTCTTTGATCGCAACCCATGCGGCTTTTCAGATTTGTTCTGCCTCTTGGAGCGTCAAATCCTTCTCTCTCAGCATTTTCTCCCATAGTTTACGGTTCCTGGTACCAAATACGATTTTGTCGCGAATCACCGAGTCAAAAAGCAGACTGAAGTTGCAGTACCCTCCTTGCTTTCGTAGGTCTCGTATGAAGTGCTCCACTGGTTGACCTTCGTCTTGCGTCGGTGTGCTGAAGACGTATCTTTCTTAGGCTTTGTTTTGCTGTTATCGCAGTACTCTTCAAATTTGTTTACCACACTCTTGCAGTCTTGCTTGTTTTCGCCTTCAGTGAAGGTAAGGTTGTTGAAGACCTCCAGTGCATCGTCCCGGGCAACAGTCATGGGCCTGGTGGTTTTAAAAGCTTCTGTCAGCGGTTTCGCTGGCTCTGTTGCTTGCACGTCCAGTTGAATGTTTTGCTTTAACAGCTCCCAGGTTTTCTGAAGGCTTCCTGTTAGAAGAATATGGGGCAGTGGCTTCAGCAGTTCCATGATTGTCGGCACGGATGAGGCGTCACAGCTGCTTCCAACGTGGGGCCCACTTCTGACACCATCTATCAGCCACAGACAGGCTGATAAAAGACTGAGGCAGTCAACGTGGAATTCGAGAGCAGGAATACAGCTACGGGATTCATTGTCAGCGCTTATTACGCGATCATCGGTCGACACGAAACAGTGCGTACATCACATGGCATGGTCGGCATGACCCAGCACGATACACGTAGCGTTTGAATCGGTAATTACTGTAATCTGCAATTATTCGATTTATTTCAATATGTGATATCGTAATAGGCCGATGTTAGAACACTGATTTTCTGCAGTATTGCGTGTATTATATATCTTCTTTGTTGCTAACTATTAAGACATATTTTTTTCTTTCAGTAACTCTTCTCATGGGAAGAAACGTACATTTTTTCGCATCACTGTGATTGTCATTTTAATTTTGGCACAATTTTTGGTTTGTATGCAGCTCTGGACATTTTATTTGTGATTCCTTTTTTTGTATTGCACTTGTAGCGAACCGAGGAAGGCAGAGGCTATACTGAGGCGATTATAGCATTTAGCCTCTGTCCTCAGGCAAGACCTTAAATAAAATGAAATGAAATCAAACTGAATGAAAAGAAAGGCTTTCCAGTTGAAGCAGCGTGACACTTAAAGAAAGCTATGGTATTTCACAGCCTCTAACTTGTCGGACAACTCTGCCTTTATTCACTGTCCCACCTTTCTAATATGCCGAAAAGAACTAAACGTTTTATATAAGCATATTATATAAGTTAAAGGTAATATAAGCATATATTATTGTGAAACATTATGGAGAATGTTAAGTGCACATTCGTAGAATCTATAGAGGAATTTATATGGCCATATGCACACGAAATTGTTTTCGGACAATAAGCAAGCATAGAGTCCAACATATAAGTGATCCTGTAATCAACATCGGGTTAACCTTATAGCTGCTCCTTTCAACCTTTATTGGGAACATTCGTAGAACGTAACAAGCATGCGAAATTAATTTTAAGACATAGTTCTCGTTAAAATTGGTTCAATACGGAAATGAATATAAACATCCGCAGTAGAATGAACACTAAAGTCCCTCACTGCCATAGGGTGTAAAAGGTAATCGACCCAGTGCGATATATTTGTCAAGGTTGACGACTGAGCGTGTTGGTATAACATATTAGAGGTTGGATTGCGCAACATTTTGACGAGACACACAGAAGAGACACACACCACAGAGCGCTACTTGCAACTATCATTTTATTCCCTTTTCAGTGGAATAAATACCAGAAGATACTCAGGGGGGAGGGCGGCCTCCCCCCTGAGCATCTTGCTGTATTTATTATGATAATGATTTATTATTTATTATTATTACGACTTAAGAGACCTCGACAGACCTCCTCCTCAAAATGGGGATTCACAACACGCTAGTTGAACTCACTGAGGCAGTACGAGTGTCTCAGTTGGAAAGATTAGCGCGACAATTCTTCCCGTGACTTCACTTCTGACTGCTCTTTTTGTTTAACATTACCGCCAGAACAGTCACCGCTTTAACGCAGCTATCGACAGCATTAGATAACGTTATAGTGCCAGAGCACGGGGGAGCAGTGTTAGCGAGCCTCCAGGCGCGTTCGGGCAGGATCCGCCCGGCGCAGAATTAGCCGCACTTGGGACGTGGTTCCGTGCCGCCACTTCATCTCGCTTGACCCACTTCACCGCACTTTGTGCTCGGCGCGCCACTGGCCGCCCAACTGGGGATACCGCAGCGTGGTTTCACACTCCGCGCATGACCGAGGCTCACGGCGCGCGTGTGACTCATGGCTGGCGTCGCCCTCCCTTCCACGACGCGCTTCCTTTGCGTCCTTCCCCGGGCTTTGTTTCCTCCCTCGACCAAGGGCGGCGTCCACGCAGTTTTAGGCCGGTGCAAGGGCTGCGCGTCAGCGCGCACAATTAAGCCATCGGACGGTGGCGGCCGGAGCACGGCGGGGAAGCCGGCGGCCCCAGACCACAGTGCGGTCGCTTCGGAACGGCGCCCTCGCCTCGAGCCGCTTTTTCCACTGCGACGACAAATAAATCTGCGGACAGGCAGGCACTTACGTCCTGCCCTGTAGAAAATTGTCTTTTTCGCAATTCCGTGGCTACAGGCGGGGGACGTCGTCGCCAGACTAACTGTGCTTGTGTTATCTTCGCAAGCACCTGAGGTTGGGCGATTCGAATGGCAGCATCTCGGCCTCGCTGTCTCCGTTTTCGTATCTACATTTTTTTTTGCGCGCTGCTTGCAACATTCCCAACCATAGAGGTATTTCTTTCTGTAGCCTCGCACGCACTGCGTGCAAACAAAACATGGGTAGGCAGGAACGTGTAGGCTTGAAGTCACCACTTGTGGTCGAACAAGGCCTGTGCCAACTTTCGCCAAAGGGACTTGTCATCGACAGGGCCTTAACAAGTCTAATTGTCTTAACGTTGGTTCCAGCGACAATCCGCAGTGAACCTCTGCGAATCATCATTACACTACGTGCAACTCATTATAATCAGCTGTGCACAGACAACGCAAAAAAAGTGCAGCACGTACCAAAAACTGTACCACAAGCATGATGAGCTTAAGTGATTTGCAGACTAAATATTTTTTAATGGCGCTGATTTATGTTTCGGGACTTTATGAATTTCTACCACACCTTTTTGCTACACTCTAAGAAAAATCCCGGGGAAAACGGGAGTAACTGCGCCGTTAGTCCTAAAAAGGGCGCTTTGGTCCCTCAAAGGACTAACTGCATGAATGTGCGTGCTGTGTGCAAGTTTCGGAGACTAAGTGTTTAGTCCCTGCTCGAAAAGAGAGCAATGGGAGGACGAACGGCAGCAGTTACTCCCCAGACACTTCGCTGTTTTCGTCCGTGTCATGGAGCGATGCGGTGAAAACGATATTGTCTATAAATCGTGAGTGGTTCGAAGTTCGTGCATTGTCTATTGAACTACATGCAAAGCAGCACGTTGCCTCCCATCGTGAGAAAATTACCTGAAACTTAAAACTGGAATGTGAAGAGGCATGCCCTCCGTGCGCACCCCATAAGTGAGCGATACACATTAAACGCGCAAGTCATTGATAGACGGATAGATTTTCTTTGTCAATAGTACCTAAGTTCCTTCCGTTTCAAGGAGGTTGCGAACTGAAGCGATGTGTAGCTAAACGGCACACGCTAAGGGACAGAGCAATTGCCCTTCTCGGTCGTCTTCGGTGCCCCGTTTGAGCTCGATACACGTATACATGGCGTAGTGCCTTAGTTTAAATCACCCTAAGAATACTCGGGCTGATTTCTTTTCGAAGTCGCTTATGGTTGCAAGTACACTCAACGTAAGACTCTCGCTGCAAAGCTTGCACAAAATGCGGAGTCACTTTTATATTGCGGCACTTGCGTTCCCATGCTTAACATTGTCTAAATATCTGGTCTTGTCAACCAAGCGGCGTGGAGCATGTAAATATCGGATCTCTGCTCCTTAGAGGTGTCCGGATATGTTATGCTAATGGCTCAACGCGGCTTATAGTGAATGGCTCTCTCTCCGATCCGATTAGGCTTTTATCATCAGCACGACAAGGATGCCCCTTGTCACCGCTTCTGTTCTGCTTGTATTTAGAGCCACTTTGTATGGGCATTCTTAAAGAACAAAATTTCAAAGGGTTTAAATTACTGACTAATGAGGTTCGGGTTCCTGCGTATGCAGACGACGTGGCCTTTTTCTGTACCGATAAAAAGAGTGTAAACACTGCTCTTGCAATTACAGAAGAATTTTGTGCTCTGGTGCAAGCGTTAACTTTGAAAAAAGCTCAGGTTTTTGGTTTGGGTTATGGGCCACAATGCCATCACATTACGCAGGAATCCAATGGAAAGAAGATCTGCGTTATTTAGGTGTGCCTCTCTCGCAGTATAGAAATAGCAACGCTCATTGGTCGGGAGAAGTTGGCAAAATTCAACGTAAAGTGAATTCATGGCGGGGGCGGAATTTGCCAGTGTTCTTTCGTGCTGAAGTGTGTAATGTTTTCTTAGCCTCCCGTCTTATGTATGTGCTCCAAGTTCTGCACTGCTCAAGACTTCGCCTTCAGGCACTGCATCGCGTATTTGCAACATTCATTTGGAGTTCGAGCTGTGAATGGATGCGGCGCGACAATCTGTTTCTCCCCCTTGAACGTGGTGGTCTAGGATTAGTACACCTCTTCGTCAGGCAAATTGTTTCTCGCCTGTTTTTCTTTCGAGACAGTGACCATCCGTTCTTGCGTGAAATGTTGCAACTACGTTTAGTTCATTATGTTCCTAACATAGTAGTGTCATCAAATGTCAAAGATGTCCCACAGGCTCCTTGGGGCTTTCTCAAGGAGGTTGTTGACACATTTCTTTTCTTGAAAGTTAGATTCAGCCTGGAGTACGTGTTCACAGCGAGTCGAAAAGCAATTTCTGCGGCACTGGTTGACCCTATTTTCCCATATCCTTTGTATCGTGCACCTTGTTTATACCGACCTTATCAGGATGTACTTAAACGCGTCCGAAAAATGTGTGTGCCTCCTGGAGTAAAAACATTTTTCTTTAAATTACATTCGGAAACACTCCCTGTTAAAACTTGGTTGAATTCGAGGGGTTGCTTTGTGCCGTGGTCAACAAACTGTCGGCTCTGTCCACGTGCCGAAACCATAGATCACTGTTTCATATACTGTAGGGATGCTGTATTTTTTTGGAATATTCTCCAAAGGACGTACGCTTAAAAAGGACATTGACATGACTCCATACTCAATTAGGTTTCTACCGTTTAAGGTTACGGGTGGTCCTCCCTATGACATGTTCATTGTGCTTGGTTTATATAGCCTGTGGAGAAGCAGACTCTGTGATCGCCATGCCGAAAGCCCGCGAACTACAAAATCCTTCTTTCGCGAAAGTGCTGCGTATGTAAGAAGTGTGTACGCTGTGCAGGAACCTCCGCCAGACTGGATGCACTTGTTGGATGCATGTGTGTGTTTGCCTGAGTTTTAAGTGTGTAGTTGTGTCCACTCAGTAATACACCTTCAGTTTTCTTTTCAATGTAATAAAGGAAAAAAAAAAACAAGCGGCGTGGTGTAGTGGTTAGGGTACCTGACTTGTGAGCGAGAGGGCGTGAGTTCGATTCCTACCTACCCGTCGGCCCTTTTTTTTCAGCTCATTAATTTTTTTATTAGGGTATAACTGCTTCATTTAATTAATTCCACCTTTGCGTAGCATCGGAACGAATTACCGTTACTCCCTTGAGGACCATCGGGCAGGGGCAACTGTTAGTCCCCAAAGGAGTAAGTGCATGGGGAGAAACAGTTCATCCCATGTCAGTTCGTCCCCAAAAGGACTAATGGTTGTGGCAAATCAGTTAGACCCCAAAAGGACTAACCTCCCCACCCCTTTTAGTCCTTTTTTTCTTCCCGCGCTAGTGAGAATAGGGTTCGAATATTTTAAGTTGCAACCAGCACGATGAGCCAATTTCGTGGCAAACACAACCGCGATAAGGACTCTCTCAAGCGTCAATAAGCCTACGCCTGCGTCTACATGTACAGGAGCGCGAGGCAAGAAAGCAAGAAATAAATAAACTAATTAATTATTTATTAAAACGCAAACTAAGGCTTGGGCTATGCGGAAAACCGAAATAGGTAAGCGCCTTGTTTATGCTTTCGCGTTACTTGCTTTGACGTGTCAGTCGCTTCTATTTTAGTGCAACACATACATCATTATGGCAACAGATGGCCAATATGAATTTAATCAGCACGTTATGTATTTCCGAAATACTGCTTTATTGTTCTCGTATACTTATCGTTATTTCCACATTCAAGCGGGCTGTGTTGCCGCCGGTAAGGCGAGATTGGTATGTATTCTCGAACGTTCTATCAATTTGAAACCTCTTAAGTGTTTTTGCGTCTCTTTATAGGTTGCTTTAGTCCTTCGTTAGACTTCTGTTTTCAAAACTGCAGCGTACGTGATGCCTCCCATCATATACAACCTTGTGGAGCAGAATGTCGCAAAACGAAGAAGGGGGTTGAAGACGAAGCTGTGGGGCAATAAAATAGCGGTTCTTCGGTGCCATTCAATCGTCTTGTATTGCCATCATATTCGTAGGCGTCAGCTTCCAGGAAAGAGGCAGAGAACATTGATATTGTGTAACCATTGATCCTCATCATTCTTATAAATATTATTAATACGGCCGGTAATTATGAAGCCCTCGATGGTGAAGTTCGTTGCCTGCCTTATTAATGTAGGGCATTACAGCGTTAGTGGTATCTCTGTGGAGGTTAATGAAGATAAAAAACCAAAGCTCGTTTTATCTGCCTTTAAAACACGGCAGCTCCAGGGGGCACCAAAGCATCTATTACGATAACTAGGAGCAGAGAGAGAAAAACAGATCTTCTTCGATGATGCATGCTAGAGATATTTGCCCGGCCATGCACGTATCACACAGCTCCAGATGGCATGACAAGAGTGGCAACACGTTTAACATAGCAGACACACCCACAACAGGCACACGCCCACGACGCTGTAAGACGTGACTAGCTTGTGTCGTCAAAGCCTGCATCCCGGAACAAGACACTAATGTTGAGCGCGGAGCAATACCACCACTGCTACAATGACAAAGGATTTGTCACAGCACAAAGTCGACGAAGCGCACGTTTTAAACAGTTGAAAGAAAATCTCTTAAGGGTTCAAGTTGTATGCAGCCGCACAACACTTTGCTAAAGTCATCGCACACAGCGGGTGTATTACACGGTAAGGATAGCGACAATCGCACTTTTAAGAAGGAGTATGGTTCGCATAAACGAATGCGAACCATACGCTTTGTAATCGAATGTTTATTCGATTACAAAGTAGCCGCGTTCTCGCAAGTCTATTTGAAGAGCCATTTGCCAACTGTAAGTGACGATTCTGAAAACAAAATTTAATAAACCCGTACTGTCATGCCGCTTAACATCAAACCGCAAGTTGAGATGCCCACTGTCTTGTAGCAGTAGAAAGCTACAACTAATCTGACCAACAGCAATTAAAATTTGTTCCTTTGTTAAAGGCGGGAAGTATAGCCCGCGCGATATGTTTATAACTTCTTAAGCAGCTTGAATAAAGGAAGCAGTTTGGATTACAGCGCTTGTTAGTGTTTCAAGGCTACCTAATGCTGCGAAGCTCAGAGCATTTCTTATTCAACACCCAAGTGCTTACCTCACGCAGCGCTTACTGACGTTTACACGAACCCGACAACAATGGGTCAGCGTGGCTTGCCAGGTTTAAATCGACCTGTTCCGCCAGAGTAAACACCAGCCAATTCGACTGAGCTGTAGCGTCGACTCCAGCGAAGTCGTCTCCCCAAGGCATGTTTCGTCTCAAGCCGATCCACAAGCACAGCGCAAGTAATGTGGAACGGATCATTTGGACTGCTCACAGGCATGCCAGAACGGAAAAGCACATGTGCTGTTCGTGCGCTCTGTTGTTTTGCCTTGACTCAAGCGTGTTCTGCGATATCTCGGGCGAGACTTCTGACTCGGTCGACTGAACTCGCATGTAAATCGAGACTTCTCGATCACGTGATATTATGCACTGCAGTGTGTCGCCAGCGTAAGGTTTCCGTCATTTGCGCTTCTTAAATCTTTGCCACTAGGAGACAGGCTCATTGGTGACCAGATTGTGTCACGCACGCTCAGAGCCGTACATGAAGGAAAGCAACCACCTCTTTTGGGGCATAGTTAGTGTGTCCGGCTGGTGTGCGGGCACCTTGCCACGAGATGAGCGCTCGCAGTCCCCACGCCTGGTGCGGTAGAGTTTAACTTCGTTCCCTCCGCACCGAGCGTCGATGGCAATTGACGCAAGATAAAAACAAGTTATCTATTCCCTAGAGAAAGTACGCGAACTGCAAAAACGCCCGTCCGCTTGGAAATAATGAAAATTATTTTGGATTCCATGACAACGAGATGCCTCATAATCATATCATGGTTTCGGCACGTAAAACCCCGGACTTTAGTCGCAGAGGACAGAGGAGTGCGGCTATATTTCATCGGCCGTTTGCGTGTTTCCATTGTTGAGCACGTGCCTCAACTAAAGGTAAAAAATCTCGCGTGGGCTTGTCAAACATCACGTGCCTCGTCATCGCGGCAAGGCTTCCCGCGCCGGCCGACTTCCGTTGGTGTCGATGGACACCGGCGGCTGGTGTTGGCGCGAGAAGACAAGTAGCGGCCCCGAGGCATACTTTTCGCGTGTAGGAAATGACGGTGTCCAGGGGGACCCAGCGAGCGAGGACGGTAATGATGCGACGGTGATTCCAGACCGGAAGCATCCACGCGCACGCTCGTTCCGTGGCAACATGTGCTTGATTTATATTATGCCTTGCCTTCCTGCTAGCGCAAGATGCTTGTTCTGGCCTGTCCTTCGTTTTCGTTGCAGAAATCAACGGCCAGTTGCATAATAATATATTTTGTGTCGCGTTATCAGCACCGGACGCAACATGAGTCACCGCCGAACACAAAGGAATGCCGGAAGTTCCAGGAGCTTTAAGTTCGCGCAAAGGGGCTCAGTAACCTGCCATTTATGTGTTGTACTTACTGAGTCTGCAATAACCACAAGTACTGAGACAAAAAAATATTTCCTGGCAGTAACATTCTGTGGAGACGACGACTATGATTTTCGCACTTAAGGCAAACAGACGTGTTCAATTTTTTTTGCTCTGTCAAGTGCAACGTTAACTATTGCTATTATGCATTTGGCAACAATTATTTGTAGGTACTGCGATTGCTTTCGCAGGTTGCGTCATGAAAGGTGGGAAACGGTAAAGCGTGGAACCACCCATTAACAAACCGCCGGTAATTTATTAATAATAACGGGGAGAAAACGTGAACGTTATTGTACGTTGTAGCATTTTCGATGGAATTATTGTTAAGTCATGAACAATAACCACACCCGCCGTGGTTGTTTAGTGGCAATGATATTGGGCTGCTAAGCACGATGTCGCGGGATCGAATCCAGGCAACGACGGCCGCATTTCGATGGGGGCAAAATGCGAAAACACCCGTGTACTCAGATTTAAGTGCAGAATGAAGAAGCCCAGGTGGTCAAAATTTCCGGAGTCCTCCACTACGGCGTGCGTCATAATCAGAAAGTGGTTTTGGCACGTAAAACCCTATAATTTAAAAACATTGAATTGTGGGGTTTTATTAGTCAGAACGACGATTTCATTATGACACACGCCGTATAGTGCGGGACTCCGGATTAATTTTGACCAGCGTGCCCCTCGCACTTCTCGCACTTCTTTCCCGTCCAAATGCGGCCGCCGCAGCCGCGATTTCATTCAGTCAGCTCGGGCTTTGCAGCACAACACCATAGCCGCTAAGCCATCGCGGCATGTGTCAAAAACATTCAAGCTCTGCTTTGCTCTTTCGCTGTGTTCAATAAGTGCAAATATTTCGAGACCATGGCACCACCAAGGAATTTCGTAGATTAGTGGTACGGTTTATTAACACATCAAAGCAATGTATACGGGCTTTCAACGACGCCGTTTGAGCACTAGGTTCGCGAACGGTGGACATTATATTTAATTGCGTTAGTATATTACGCTGCCGAAATTGCAGAAATAAACGGTCCAAAATGTTTCAAATAGACAAACAGTGGTAGAGCTTTCATTAATTGGCATTGCACATCTGCGTCAGACAACGTCAACATAAGGTCACTTTAATGTGATGGATTACAGTAGGTTATGCCGACATTACACCAGAAAAAAAAAAAACTCATCAGCCACACCAATCTGTGAAGGTGGTTGACCAGCGAAGCTGTTTAGTAGACGTCATGGAGGTGGTACATGAGTTTGAAGAAAGGTACGAACTCATTTGTTGTCTTGATGCATGGACATTATTTCACTCGTAACTGCAATCACATTCTTTGACAATGTCAAACGATGCACGTACGCCACTGGGTGATCGGTTGGGCCGGATCTGTGGGGCATCGCAAGGGATATGTCTGCAACACGGAACGCGTAAACCGCTTCCTTTTCGTTACCGACACATCAACATTGAAATCACCGACAACGACAAGGGGGGTAGCGTCATCGCAGCTAATTTATGCAAAGTGAGTAGCCATGAACCTTACGGGACTATGAGTCATTGCATTTTTGCTTGATTACGGGGGTATGAGCCGCCATTGCTCACGGGGGTATGAGCCGTTGGTAATGACAGTTTTCGACATGCTGTTCTGTGTGTTGTATGCGTGATTAGGAAGAATTCAAGCGCTGTTCGCTTCACTTTGTTGAATGCTTGTAGCCTTTGATTTACGGGGTATGAGCCATTGCATTTTCTGCTTGCTTTCGGAAGCATGAATGCATGGTTACAGGGGTATGAGCCGTCGATGTTATTCTTTGTTCACGGAGAACAAATATGCATGGAACGCTAGCAATATACAGCTTCGGTATAAAACGTTCACTAGGTTTCCATACCGTTTCTTGCATCCTTTGCCATTACGGAGCCATACTCTTTTTTTTGTCAGGAATAATGAAGTGCAACTCCTGTAACAGCTCTCTTTTTTTCAGGTGGAAAACCAACTCAAGATTGCAACACTATTTTTTTACGATAATGCGTTGGTCTTTCTTGGAATTCATGGCGAGATATGAATACCTATACTTATTCTGGGCGCATACCAATGTGGCCATGGGCGTTTTGGCGTGTCAGATCGCTGAAAATGACAAGGCGGCCCTGGTAACAGCAGCTTGCTGTGGACGAAAGCTAACCTTATGATTATGTAACCTTATGATCATTAGCCAGAAGAAATGCATTTTAGGGGCTTCTGAGAGTTCGCCATAGATGTGATATTGTCAACGCCATACACCGGGCACTTGTACAGTACACCACACTTGTCCTTCAAACTGTGACAAAACAGCATTTCGCGTGCGGCGATAAGCTTTTTGCGCCGCAATTGAAGTCAAGCTGACCTGAAAAACAAGCCAGTGCAACCTGGGCCCATGTCGAGCACCTATAATCTCCGGAGAACATACATTCATGAGAAGCTGAGAGAGTAACGATGGTGGTGAAGGGTAAGAACTGGTGTCAGAACCAGTTGCTAGAGCGCTATTGTGCGCAGTTCTCGCAGCCGCTCTCATGACATTAAATAAAAACATCAGCCTCACTTCATAACAGTTGTAAGAAGCTAAGGGCTGGGCTTGCTCTTTCTGTTCATCTATCCATCACGCCGAAGGCTAGCTATCTACTATTCCAGTCGTCCTCAGGTTCACGCTTGCCAAAGGCTAATAAAACAAACTTATCCGTGAAGAAAAGTTTCTACAATATAGAGTTGTGTCCAAGTTTATCCGTTTTGGTTAATGAAACATGAAACTAGATCGCCAATTTATTTTTTAGCAAGTATTGTGGATAGGTATCTTCAAATATCTGTAGCCTCAGGAATCCTACTAAGTATATCTTGATTAAGTATTACTCGGCTTTAATCACGAATTTCGCTATAGACAGAAAAAACAGGAATCAAGAAGCTAATTGGCGAACAGATTGAAGTTATTTACGGGAATGTGGACATTTCCTATAGAAAATATGTCTGCCTCTTGAGTTTATGGCATTGTTGCGAAGGAGTACATCGTAATGTCATCGGGATCAATAAAAGTATTGTCTCTAAATAAAGAAAGTGGTATGCACCGCAAGTGAAATATTGTGACTGCTATTACTTTATCATTTTTCATCGTATTTCTTCTCATCTTCTGGAAAGCAGTTCCTCCCAAACAGACCCTGACCGAGCCACTACTGAAGTTGCACTGAGTTTTCAGCCCAACATGTGTCAAGCGATTTCGCGAGCCAGAGAAAGTTCTTGTATATGTCTCTGAATTCGTGTAAAAGACTAGCAAATAGCCTAGCTTTGTTCTGGACACATATTCCAGCGCTACTCGAAGCTACGCTGAATCCAGCGCAGTTGCTCAGTGGATGCTGCTTTTTTGCGGGTTGTTTTCGCGGCTGCGACAGCACCACGCCAATGGCGGTAGAACACAAATGTGCTCGTCTACCGAGCTTTCCGCGCAAGTAAGGTAACTCCAGGAGGCCATTTTCCTTTGTGCATTCCTCAACTATACGGCATCTAACACAGTCCCTATGTAGCTTCCGGATGTTTACACAGAGTTAAACAAAGTTACTCTGCATGTCCTGCGTCACACGCAGAGACGGGATTTTCCTCATGTTTTATGATCTGACAAGTCATTATTCGTTACAAATACGCGTCGCCGTAACAAAGGAATGAAAAAGACTGCATTTCCAAGCTGCTATATATTCGCTAATGAGAGGTCGCTCGGGCGCCCCTAGTTGAATGCCTCGTTGGCAGCTTCCCCTCGACCCGTCGGGACACTCGGCGCGTTCCCAGCGCCGACTCCGGTCCCAGCGGCGGCGCTCGCTTGGCCGTCGCGCTTCGTGCAGGCGCGCACTGCGATTGCGCAGCGAGGAGCCCCCTCAGCCGACGCCGCTGTCGTGCGGGTCACTGCGAAGCGGCGTCCTCGTGTGTGCGCGTCCCAGTGCGTGGCCGAACACAATGCACAATGATCGGCGAGTGACCGATGCGCCTAACCGAGAACGGTGCTCTACCGGCCCGGTTCTCACCGCGCCCACCCAGGGAAAGCGCGTGGAACCCACCGGTGCTACGCAAACGATACCTGAGATGGTGTTGGCCTGGTGCCCACACATGAAAAAACACTTCTATCGCTTTTTGTGCTGCAGCCAATGAGTCTTAAACACGAGTTTTCCAGCACTGAGATTTCATACCATTGCGAATTCGAGTTGTTCGTCTGTAGCTTCCCTGGCACTGGTATTACAGGAACTGCGGAAGAGAACCTCTTCGTTTCGTAACGACGCACACCTGGCGTGGCCCGCAGTGGCAGCTGAGCGGCGCGGGCTCGTGCCGCTCAGTGAAAGGCTCCGTTGCGGGCGGTGGGAGCTGCGCTGCGCTGGAAGCGAAAGGCCCTCGAAGTGCAGCGGTTCGGTTTAAACAACCGTACGTGGTTGAAATTCGTAGCGCCCCACTGAGGCGTCTAGTATCTAAAATTGGACGCCTCAACGTAAGGTTTAACACCTAAACCATCGATATCAAACAATAAAGCTGAGCCCTTTCCCGCACCCTATTAAATTACGGAAGGTAATTCACTTGTAGCAGCCAGCGACAAACACTTGTCCTCTGAAAAGAAAAAGCGCCTTCACAAAAAATATAAGAAAACAATAAATTAATTGTAGGGGCAAAATCAAAAATCCATTCTACATCAAATCATGAATAGGGCTTATTGTGCAAGAAAGGGGGTGTTCAAAGTGTGTTTGTTTTCTTTGTGGTCCAGCCACTCGGATAGGTCGTTGGCAGAGCAGTACGGCTCACCAGCGCCGTGAGAGAGACATTTAAGATTGGTTAGATAGTATTTCTGACGATCGCCCTCAGACCTATTTATTTATTTATTTTATTACACCATATTGCAGGCCGCAATGCCTCCCAAGCAGGAGAGGGTTTACGAAAGATGGTTTGCAAAAGATTTTCAAATGAAAATAAGATGTGCACTCGGCATTTCCGGTAATTTATTCCATTTTTCGCTGGTAAGAACAAATTATTTACGAAAAATCTTAGTATGGGCGAACTATGATTGAACTACTTTAGAATGAGAACTACGCAGACGACCTGTGTGGAGCGTGAGTAATACATGTGGCATTTAATTCCTAAATCTGTTTTTGAAACAACGAGTAAAAAAAATTCAACCTGGTCATCTTACGGCGCATGTAGAGCAGATCCAATCCAAGTTGGCCCAACACACCAGCAACTGATGATGACGTTCTGTAATCGGATTAAATAAACCGTGCAGCCAGGCCCTGAACTCGCTCAAGCATGACAATTTTCCTATTAATGAACGGGTCCCACACTGAGGAAGAATACGCTAGAACTGGGCGCACGAGCAACGATATGCTTGCAGCTTGACAGAAGAAGGCGACTTCTTTAGCTTTCTACGCGGAAAAAGTTTTTTTTATTGCATTGTGGCGTATGTTATTAATATGGGTGTCCCATTATAGGTTACCCTTAATTGCTATGCCTACGTATATACCAGCTCTGTATACGTTGTATAAAAGGCTCAGCAAGATAATAAAGAGCTGTTAGCGCAGTGTGTGTGTGGTTCCTCCTCTGTGTCCCGCCATGAAGCGCTGTTCGTTCTGTGACCATGAACCAACTAGGCCGTCAGTCAATGCTTGAACTATAATAGAGCTAACAGATTCAAGGTTCCGATTGCCAATGTTCCAAGTATAAAGTAATTGTTTTAGTATCAATGTTATTGTCATTGACACTGTATTAGAAAACTTGTCTGAGTTTACAAACACTGCTGTTAAGCGTATTTTTGCACGAAGAACTCCTGACAGCACAATAAATTAATGACCCAATCATCTGCAAACTATACTTCACCTTGACATTATGATCCAAATTTTTAGCAATATCATTTAGATAGATAACAAACCGCATGCATCCGAACACTGAACCCTGGAGTATAACGCATAAACACAAAAGCTATTAGATTCAACGCCATCAATTTTCATAAAGTGCGCACAATTTTGCAAGTAAGCCTGAATCTAATGCACAATATTTTCTGGTAGTCCAGGTAATTTAAGAATTTCAATTTAGTTAGCGTGTTACCAGGCTCAAATGCCTTCTACAAATCACGAAATATTGCGTCAATCGGCAGGCGCTCATCTATGACACTGGCAAAGTCGTTTTCAACAGACAACCGTTGTGTTTAGTTACCCTGCGCCATGGCTCGTTCGTACGCACAGATCGATTCGCACCCGCCCGGAGTCTTACTATCTGTAGCCGCGAACGCAGTCAAAGCGAAAAGTAAATTTTCCCGACATTTGACCTGAAGTCCGACAGCTGAATGGGCCTCGGCAAAGCAAGCGTGCAAATGATGAAGGCTGTGCGTCCTTACTCTATAACTTAGACAAAACACGTGCTTGTCAGAATAAAAGTCCCGTCTAACATCCTGTGTCTCGTTAGCTGCAGTAACGGCCTCGTAAGATGTGTGTGTACCTGCTTATGACAATTTGGTTGTGTTTCAAGTGCGTAAACAACTTTATATGTGATTGTGTTGCTACGCTTCATTCCGTGCAGTTGACGTTGCTATTTGCTTATTTTCTTACGGTTCGTGCCTTTTTTTTTCATTTTTCTGGGGACGTATTCTGAAACGTTCGCCGCGGCGAAGTTTTCGCACTGGCCACGCCTCCGCCGTTGCGGCGCGCTCTGAATGGCTGCTTTGACAAAACCGGAAATTCACTTGCGCCACATGAATTTTCGGTTTTGTCAAAGCAGCCATTCAGAGCGCGCCGCAACGGCGGAGGCGTGGCCAGTGCGAAAACTTCGCCGCGGCGAACGTTTCAGAATACGTCCCCTGCTTTTACAATTATAACTCCTCATTGTTGCTAGGTGCATGACCTTGTTATATACTAATATTTGCACGCGTTGCTTGCATATATATTTATGTACTTCTGCCCCGCCTGCTCGGGCCCTCTTTTGGGCCTGCAGTATTCAGTAAATAAATAGACAAATAAATCGGAAGGATTGTTTATCTACTCGCATGAGAGAGAGCACTAGAGCCGCGTGTACCCCGATCTGGCGTTGACGCACCGTGACGAAACACTGCGGCTGATGGTTTGTGGAATTCGTGTGCGCCTTGCGCGGGACACTCTGTGTGACCGGTTCGTAAGAACCGAAACAATAACAGAGAGTGGAAATTCTTATACAAAAGTAGCGCACAACTTAGCAGACCGAAGTTGATTGAAGATATTATGTGCAAGTTTGTTCTATCCGCTCAATTACGCCGATTAGCCTTAGTTTTTGAGAAAACAGGGAGGCCGCGGTCTCTGTCACATTTAATGGGATACGCAACCTTTCAAGCGTGGCACATCACCTACAGAAAAGAGCGCCCCAAGTGCAAGGCTTCAAGTGCTTGATGCGAACACGTGCAGGCACAAATGCCGTGTAGGAAACACACGCGGCAGCCATTCTGCGCCTGCCCGCTGTGTCGCCACTCGCCAGGCACCAGGCTTATTTTTCTGCCGACGAATGCACCACGTCACTTCGTGGTGCATTACTGGCCACTTGCAGCCGTGGAACCGATAGGAGAGCATTAATTTACACGGATGGCTCTGCACATTCCGTCTCGACCGCGCTGCGGCATGCGGAGTTCCGCCGTCCCTCGGTGCAGTCAGTGCGATTTAGGTTCGGCTGCCGGACAAGCCGGAATATGACCCGCCGCTCAGTTCTGGTGACTGTGGTGTTCTGCTGCTCAATACAAGGTCGTCGTTTGGACATCCGGCTGCATTTTCCCGGGGCAAAAATGTAAAGGTGCTCGTGTACCTAGATTCGACTCTGCATCCAAGAAGCCCAGGTAGTCCAAATCAGCCCGGAGCTCTCTATTATTGGGGTCACTCACAACAAACTCTGCGGTTTGGGGACGTTTAGCCCGACAATTGTCTTTCATTTTCAGGCCAAAATAGGAGCAACATGGGAAATGCAACACTGCCCATTATGTTAAACCAGGGCGGCCAGTAACAGCGAAGTTCAAGTATAGCGAAGATTCACAAATGTCATTAATTTACGAGATTTGTAGCGCACTCACGCAATAACACACATGCGCGCACGCCCCAGAACTTCGAAAAAGAATGCAACAGGCATGAGTCTGGAATGGAGTTAATTCTTCCCGATGTCCGCATTATCTTACAAGAACCACTCTCTCCCTCTCTCTCTCTCTCTCTCTCTCTCTCTATATATATATATATATATATATATATATATATATATATATATATATATATATATATATATATATATATATATATTGTCACAGACAAAGCGTCGACCGAAGTCGACGCTGTAGATCTCTTTATTTTATCGCTGTCCTGGCACCTTCGTCGTTCTCTTCTTCTGCAAGCCACCCAACATGCCTAGCATGTGGCACGGAATTGCACCGTGTGGCTGTCACCTGTGTCGAGGTCGTGGCATTACCCCCCTCCCTAGGAGCATCGTCTCGATGCGGAACATTGATGCACTGGAGATCGCCACGGGGATACTGTTAAGAGAGACGCATATGGTGAGACAGGTGCGGAGCTTTGCGTTCAGCGGCTCTTGTATAACTTCAGTCTAGAGACGTGAACGACATCGGACAGGGGTGGGCGTCGGGGACGGTGAGTGGTGCCTTCTCCTTCAGGAATCACTTCGTATGTGACGTCGCCGAGTCGTGGAACGATCCTGTAAGGTCCAAAGTAGCGGCGCTTAAGCTTCTCCGACCGACCACGCTGGCGGATCGGTGTCCACACCCATACTTTGTCACCGGGTTGATAAGTGACGTCGCGGTGACGAAGATTATATCGGTCGGCGTCATTTTGTTGTTGGTAGCGGATACGCATTCGTGTGAGCTGGCGCGCCTCTTCGGCGCATCGAGCGAATTCGGCAGCATCAGTGACGACATTAGAGCAGTAGGTGGGTAAAAGCATTGCGTCCAACGTTGTGACAGCTTCCCGGCCGTGCACCAAGCGAAAAGGGGTGAAGCCGGTAGTTTCTTGAACGGCGGTATTGTATGCAAACGTAACATATGGGAGAACGTCGTCCCAGTTCTTGTGGTCGATGTCAACATACATGGAAATCATATCAGCGATCGTTTTGTTTAGCCTTTCTGTGAGCCCATTCGACTGGGGATGGTAAGCAGTGGCTTTGCGGTGAACTGTACCACTGAGAAGCATGATATCTTCTGTGAGCTGCGCGGTAAATGCTGTGCCCCTGTCGGTTATAACTCGGTTGGTACTCTTGGAGTACCGTGGCGGAGTACGATACCATGTACAAAGAAGGTCACAATATCATTAGCAGTGCCTCGTGGGAGAGCTCTGGTTTCAATGTATCGTGTAAGGTATAGCCTGTGGCAACAGCAATACAACGGTTACCAGCCCTCGACCTAGGGAATGGTCCAAGCAAATCTATGCCAACCTGCTGAAAAGGGATCCTCGGAGGATCCACGGGATGGAGAAGTCCAGCAGGACGCACGGGTGGTGTCTTGCGTCTCTGGCAGTCGCGGCATGTCTTCACGTATAGCTTTACGTCACGGCGAAGGTTAGGCCAGAAGTACTTTTGGCGTATGCGTGAATACGTCCGTGCGAATCCCAAGTGGCCCGAAGATGGCTCGTCGTGAGAGGCCCGCAGGATGTCGTCACGTAGTGAAGAAGGCACTACAAGGAGGCAGGCGGTTGCAGTCGAGCGAAAACCTAATTTGTAGAGAACGCCATCGCGGAGAAAAAAGGAGGATAACTTGCGCATAAACATACGAGGCGGGTCTGGTAGACGGTTCTCCAGGTAGTCGACGAGAGGCCGGAGTTCTGAATCATCGCGCTGTTGGTTGCTGATGTCTGATGCTGTGATAATGGACACAAATGCGTCCTCTTCATCAAAGTCGTTTGGCGACGGTTGAAGTGGAGCACGTGACAGGCAGTCGGCGTCGGTGTGTTTACGCTCGGACTTGAATACTATCGTCATATCGTATTCTCGCAAGCGAAGACTCCAGCGTGCAAGACGGCCAGATGGATCCTTCAGATTGGCGAGCCAGCACAATGAATGGTGATCTGTCACAACTCGAAACGATCGGCCGTACAAATATGGTCGGAACGTAGCAATTACCCACACAACAGCCAAGCATTCCTTTTCCGTAGTGGAATAGTTCCTTTCAGCTGGAGACAAAGTGCGGCTTGCGTATGCAATCACGGGTTCGGCTCCATCTTGCCACTGTACGAGGACGGCACCAAGGCCAACGTTGCTGGCATCCGTGTGCAACTCGGTGTCACTGTCTTCGTCAAAGTGTCCCAGAACAGGAGGTGTGCGCAGACGTTTCTGGAGTTCACAGAAGGCTTCTTGTTGGTCCTGCTCCCAGACAAACGGAACATTACCCTTAGTCAACCGTTGGAAAGGTTCGGCTATCCGTGAAAAGTTAGCCACGAAGCGTCGATAATATGCGCAAAGCCCTAGAAAACGGCGGAGTTCGTGTTTGTTAGAAGGTGTTGGAAACGAAGCAACAGCAATGGTTTTGTCGCGGTCTGGTCGAATTCCCTCGTAGCTGATGACATGGCCTAAAAATTTGAGTTCGTCATACCCGAAATGGCATTTTTCAGGCTTTAAAGACAGACCAGCAGTACGAATTGCGTCAAGAACTGCTTGTAAACGCTGGATGTGCTGCTCAAAAGTTTCTGAAAACACAACGATATCATCTAAATAGACAAGGCATGACTGCCACTTGAGACCTGATAGAACCGTGTCCACGATGCGCTGAAATATATATATATATATATACCAGGTGCTACCAGGTGCTACTAGAGCGAACCATGATGAGAGGACTGACGAATACGAACGATCGCCGATAGTGGTGCCTACGGGCTCCATCTTGCATGCCTGTCTCCTGCCCGTTGTATGTATCTTGTATATATATTTTCGAGCGTCTTAATATGTATGTATGTAGAGAGAGAGAGAGAATGGTTCTTGTAAGTTAATGCGTACTTCGGGAAGAATTAATCGTGGAGTGAACGGTGGAGTTTTCGCATATATATATATATATATATATATATATATATATATATATATATATATATATATACTTGTTCCTTTGTCTTCTTGATCTCCGCGTCCCCTTTTCGCGCTTGGCCGCAACAATATATCAAGAAGACAAGGGAACAGGAGAACGAAAACTGTACAGCCGCCATTCCTGCTGTTCCTGCTCTCGCACGCCTAAGTAAACCCCTTTTCCCCGCACTTGTAAGAAATCGGTGGCGGTGCGGGTGCGGTTTACACCTCGTAACCACGGAGCCTACGCTGCTACAACTTCGCCGAAGCCGTCGACTTGCCGGACTTCCGCCACCGTCACCTGACATGCCTGAATGCGCCTGCCAGATTCCCGAAGGATCTGACGCGGCTTCAAGGCCAACACCTGGTGTTCCGTGGCAGTACTACCGGGTGCCACTCACTTTCGGAGGAAAAGTCGGAGAAGATGTCGACGAGTGGCTCACGAACTACCGAAGGGTGAGCCGGTCTAACGGTTGGAACTCGACCGCACAGTTGTCCAATATTGTGTTTTCTCTTAACGACACAGCGCTCCTCTGGTATGAAAATCACGAAGACACGTTCACTTCATGGGAGCTTTTCGCCGAGGAGCTCAGAGTGTGTTTTGGAGACTCTAGCGCAAAAAAGAAACGCGCTGAACAGACTCTTTCGCAAAGAGCTCAGATTCCCGGCGAGACCTGTACTACATATATTGAAGAAGTGCTGAAACGGTTTAAAATAGTCAACTCTCAAATGTCTGAAGATGACAAAGTTGGACATTTGTTGAAATGAGTAGCCGCAGACGTCTACAATTTTTTGATCGGCAAGGAAAGCTTGGATTCCGTGCCTGACGTCATTCGCTACTGCAGGACCTTTGAGACGCTGAAGATGCGACGGATAATACCGAAGTTTGGTAGCCTGGCCAATGTCACAACGGTGTCAAGTGTAGAGCCGAGCTCGTGTGCTCACCTTCCATCAACAATAAGGCAGATTGTTCGCGTTGCTCCATCGGGAAGAGATGTAGTAAAGTTTCGTTCGTTCTCCGTCCTCGCTTCACCGTTGGAACTTGAAGCTTCTCGGACGATGATCGGCAGATGTTGATCAAACGCAGGCAGGAAACGATGAGATCAGATGTACACGAAATATTTATACGTAAACTTTTCTATATACATGGCAGGTAAAACAAATACATTACAAATTTGAACAATTGGGAAACAAAGCCTCACTCTTCGACTGTCTCAATCACTGTTAGAGCCCAGACTCGTTTTACCGTACATAGTACGGAGGCTCACTGATCTATCAGCTATCCTGATTTCAGCCAAGTCAAATGGACAGCATGTCGTCCTGATTTTTATAGCCCAAATATACAAAGAAAAAAAGGCGGTAGGGCTGTTGGCCCGTCCCACAGGTTCAGTTGCCAATCAGAGTCAACCGTTTGTTAAGCCACAACCCACAGGGATGGGCTTACTCTTAAAAATAAACATATTGGAAAACAAAGCTCTTTTCCTTCTTCCCTAAAACTCCGTTGCCCTCTCATTTCTCCGTAGTTAGTGACGGGCTCAGCAAAACACGCCAGGCCCGAACAAGTTATCGCTAGACCGCCTCAAATCCCAACGGCGTCTAGGCCGCAAATGTCTCGGAAGCAGGGGCATCGACACCACGTAGTGCCGCTGTACTCAAAGTTTGGCCGTGTGGGAGACGGATGGCCCTCCTTGTCCTTCAAACTTATTGTCTACAAGACAAAGTTCTCCGAGTGCGTCTTTCTAGGACGCCGTCGTCCGAATGCACTCTTTACGTGTGCACCGCATTCCTACAGTGTGCACTGTAAGCTGGCCTTCGACACCACACAGGTAGTCGCACCCAACAACAAGGCTGGCGATTGCGTTCCGGACGCGTAGAAGATCAGGTCCATGCTCACTGCATGCGGCACGGGGTCAGAGTTGCTAAGTCCTTCTTAACCTCGGCGGCGCCTCCAATTAGTGAGGCACTCAGGCGCCACACCCACGATACCTTGTACAGCGGTCCCTTTCAAGGCTGGTCTGTGTGACCATCGGCGGACTGCCAACACCGTGCGCACAGTACCGACTTCCCGGAATCGGCACTCGCCCTCCTGGCGCCTGCCGCGACGCGTCACACAACACCGCGCGGTGCCTGTGACCCCACATAACACAGCAACTGTCGCCCCGCTGACATGGGGGGAAGTGAACCCCGTCTCTACACACAAAGCACGCGGCCGATTCGTGACACTTAAGAGCACGAACAATCAGAGCGACCTTACAGATGTACTGTTGCAAACCTGGCATCACTGGTGCGTACTTACCACACGAAATTAGAGATACAGCCATTTTGACCGCATGGCAACCGACGGTTCACTCAGCGACCGTTGAGTATAGCTCTACCCCACAAACGAGAGGGACCATGAGCTATCAAGATTATGACTACGACCAACACCCTCGCCGCGCGCACGTCTCCCGGCGGCCGATGTCTAGCCATGATGAATGTGACCCACCTGATGGCTATGCAGGAACATTGAAATTTGCGGCATCTGCCGGTGTTTCCAACGCGGTGTCGTTGGCCACATAGAGGTTTTGCAATCGTCGCCCAACAACGTGGAAAGGTCGATCCGGGTCTTCAACAAGGACCACACTTCCTATGAGGACAACTCAACAGCCGTACACCACCTCTTGGTCAGTTGGCGTCCCTCCCGGCAACGAATACTGGCAGAGAAGCTTTCGGAGCCGCTCGCCGGCATCTGACAGGAGTTTGACGCCACCGCCATCTTTTCGTGCACCGCATTTACGTCAATCTCCATCGCCAGTGCGCCGCTCCGCCTCGCCATCACAACCGGAAAACTAGCTAGCGCGGTCGATGGGGATGAGGTCACTCGACACGTGCTATTGACGGAAATGTCCCCTGAAGTTGCTATGATTAAGAACAAAGTGCATGTCCTTGTTGATGGTGTTTCTACAATGGCTTTAGTGGAAACCGGAGCAACTGTATCCGTAATGAGTCTCGGTTTTAAAGGTGTCTTGGGGCGCAAAGTTGTATTTCGGTGGGACAGGCTGCAATGTTTTGTGGAGTGAACGGCGAGTCGTTGCACCCTGTTTGTGTGTGCACTGCTGAAGTATCCTTGGCTGGTGGAGTTTTCGCGATGGAATTTGTAGTTATTCCCCGATCGACGCACGAAGTGATTTTGGGCATCGACTTTTTGCGACAGTGTGGTGCGACCGTCGATTGTCGCGCGGGGGAAGTTTGCGTCGATGGCCATGTTTCGTCCGGGCTCTTAGAGGAGACTTGCAGCCAAGGTGAACTGTGTGCATCTGCAGATACTGTTGTGCCTGCGTCCACCTCTGTGTGTGTGCCGGTTGTATGTCACGGTGAAGTTCCAGACCGTTTCGATGCCTCCGTAGAGCCAATGCATCTAAATTTTGTGAAGAAGAACGTGTTTGTCCCTCATTGTGTGGTATCCATCGGCAACGGGCCTGCTGGCTTGTGGACGGCCAAGTGCTCAGCAGAAACCGTCCTGCTTCTAGACAGTTTGAAACTCGCCTACTTTACAGAATACACGTCTTCGTCCGTAGCCGTACTAATAGACCCGCCGTGTGAACCTGCTGACCTTCGCCACGTCTCAGACAAAAAGCTTCTGTCTATGATAAACGAGTCGCTCAGCACAAGGGAGCGCCATACCTTGGTGGACACGCTTTCTAAACATCTGTCAGTGTTTCACTTTGCGCAACCGGACAAAACGTTCTCTATTCCCGAGTCATGAACACGCCATACTATCGATACGGGATCTGCGCGCGCTATCAGGCAAAAGCCCTATTGCGTGTCGCCTAACGAGCGCAAGGTAATCGGGGAACAAGTGAGTTACATGATAAAGAATGGGATAATACAAGAGTCCTCGAGTCTCTGGGCAGCTCCGGTCATACTCGTCAGAAAGAAAGACGGTAACTGGAGATTTTGCGTCGATTATCGAACGCCGTGACTAAGAAGGATGTCTAGCCGCTGCATCGGATTGATGATGCAATGGATTGCCTTTATTCGGCCTCTTATTTTTCTTCAGTGGACCTACGCTTAGAATATTGGCAAATCCCGATACACCCAGTAGACAAGGAGAAACATCCTTCATAACCCCAGATGGATTATTCGAATTCAGTGTGATGCCATTTGGGTTGTGCAACGCTCCAGCAACCATTGAAAGATTCCTGGAGACCATTTTACATGAGTTAAAGTGGAACATCTGTGTGTGCTATTTTGATGACGTTCTTATATTCGGGCGCACATTGAATGAGGACAATACACGCCTGGATATTGTCCTCGACTGCATCAAAAACGCTGGCCTTGTTCTGAACCCACGAAATATAACTTTAGTGACCGTCAAACCCTTGTGCTTGGTCATCTTGTTGACAAAGACGGTATCCGCCCTGATCCCCTCAAGAAGGCAGCTGTTGAGGCATTCAGTGCACCGCAGTCAGTGAAGCAACTTCGTAGTTTTCTGGATCTTTTCCCTTACTTTCGCCGATTTATTCCTGGTTTCGCTGACGTTGCTTATCTTCTGACAAATCTGCTACTTAATGACGCACGGTCTGAATAGACATCAGAGTGCGATTCTATATTTCGTCAGTTGAAGTTTCTGCTGACCTCCCGACCTGTTATTCGCTACTTCCATCCTACTGTGTCGACAGAAATCCACACAGATGCTAGTGGTGTTAGTCTTGGTGCCGCCTGGGTCCAACGCTATGACGACCGTCAGCACGTGATTGCTTATGCAAGCCACTCATTAAGCAAACCTGAACGCAGTTACACGGTGACAGAGCAAGCATGCCTCGCTGTAATCTTTGTGGCTTAGCGATTTTGTTCGTACTTGTACGGACGCCCATTCCTAGTCGTCACAGACCACCATTCACTGTGCTGGCTCATGAACCTTCGCAACCCTTGTGGTCGCCTTGCGAGCTGGGCTTTGAGGTTGCAGGAATGTAATTTCACTGTTTCCTACGAGAGTGGCCGAAAACATGCTGACGCAGACTGCCTTTCCCATATGCCACTTACCACGACGGAGCGTCCGCTTTTCCAGATATCGATGCGTTCAAAGCAGAACAACGGACAGACACCAAATTCAAGCCACTCCTCACTTCCGCGCATTCAAGTGCAACAAACAGCTACTGTGTACGTGACGGGCTCCTGTACAAAAGGAACTACTCAATCACGGTTGCACGCTTCCTTCTGGGGGTGCAGGAGTGTCTCCGGCCAAGCAATCTATCAGGCTATGCACGATGACCATACCTCCGGTCACTTAGGCACTGTGCGCACCCTTTATCGCATTCAAGAACGCTTTTACTGGCCCCGGATGCGACATTCGGTTGAGATGTATGTCGCCAGCTGCATACAGTGCCAACGTCGGGAACGCCCAACCACTGCCCCATCTGGTCTCCTTCAACCTGTGCCTCCTCCCAGCTCACCTTTTCGGCAAGTTGGAATTGATATGTTAGGCCCTTTTCCTCAGTCACCTAAGGGGAACCGCTGGATAATTATCTGCGCCGACTATTTCACACACTATTGCGAGACGGCGGCTATACCATCAACCACTGCCACCGAAGTGTCACTCTTCTTACTTCACGTTATTGTTCTACGACATGGACCGCTTGGTGTTACTATAAGCGACCTGGGACGTCAATTCACGTCGGATATCGTGGAAGAACTAGTGCATTTATGTAACTCGCACCTCAGGCACTCGACGCTGTATCGTCCGCCAACGAACGGCCTCACTGAGTGCACTAATCGAACCATCACCAATATACTTTCGATGTATGTTGCGTCTGATCATAAGAATTGGGATAACGTTCTACCGTTTATTATTTACGCCGAGAACACCGCCGAACACGAGATAACCGGCTACAGCCCATTCTTCCTTCTATATGCTCGGCCACCCCTGTATACGCTCGACACTGTCCTCCCTTTTTGCCACCGAGACAATCCTGTGGTCGCCGATAGGCTATGCCTCGCTGAAGAGACTCGGACACTTGCGCGTCTGTGGACTTTCGCATCGCAAGAAAACTCCAAAGCCCGCTACGACGCACGACATCGGCCTGTTACATATCACCCTGGTGATCTCGTTTGGCTTTGCACTCCCACAAGGAAGCGCGGCTTGTGCCAAAAGCTACTGGCAAACTAAGATGGACCGTATGTTGTCATCGACAAGGTCAGCGAAGTGAACTATACTCTCGCGCACCTCACGAAAACTAGTAGACGTTCTGCTAGGACACAAGTCGCGCATGTCGCAAGGTTGAAATCATGCACGCCACGACAAGCTAGTTGACTCGCCCAGTGGGCTTTGTCTGCGAGGAGAGGTATATGTTACGTCCAAGCGCGTACACTGTAAACAAAAGTTAGCGGACATTGGGGTTTTTGCGGCTCATGAGCTTTGAAGACTACCTTGCACCAGAAAATTACTCTGGCATACGGCCGTAAAATGCGTTACATTACATCGTTTTACTACCACCTCTGAGAAACGTAGTAAAAGGATGTCATGAGCCGGCTTTACGACGTACGGAGTTTTAGATCACGTGACTAAAAACCATCTATTGAGAGTTTAAAACCACGTGATCTGGAACCAACCTGAAGATCACGTGATTAAATACTACCACTTTACTCCCCAAGGTTGCAAGCTCCGCCCAATCCAGTTAAGCCTACGCTCGGCGACAGGCACGGCCGCGGCAGGAATGGCAAAGATCGATGCCGTGGCGGTGCATCCACCAGCGGAACGGCAGAACGTTGGAAACTTGGAACGTATGTACTACATACGTCGCGTAAGAGGTGTCTCAAGTGGACGCGGCTTCCTGCCGGCGCGCCGCCCGTTGCACGACCGACGAGCCAATCGACTGCATTGCGTCAGTGCGAACTCATCGAAAAATAATGTTCCGATTCCGCTCTGCACGGCGAGCCGGCGTGGCCATGCTCGTATTCAGCGACAAAAATCGCCTCAGGAATCGTTCCTGGACCGATCCTCTCTACGGCAGGTAAATATCTTTGCCGTTCGCGAGGGATACCGCCATCGGCCGGCAGCCTACAAACGGCGAGTTGTCGCGTCTGCTGCTCCGGCCGGAAGCAAGCGTGTCGGTCAAAGTTCATTGCCAAGCACAAGCCCACTTTTTCATGCTTCTACGAGCGAGAAAACGACTGTCTCTTGTCCACTTTGAAGCTGTGAACGGAATTGTCACGACCCACTGTAGCACAAAATAAACAAAACGTTGGTTAGTTGTAGTGACAGTCAATGGAAAGCCTCACGCACTAGAAATAGATGCGATCATGTCGAGCGGTCTCGCCAATTCAAGGTGAGGGCACATAATCTCGTAAACACCACAGCTAGCGCTGTAGGAAGCGTGTATACGAGCGGTGATCATGAATTTGTGCTCAGTAGGCGTCAAAGAAGCCCGTAGGCCATCCACCATTGCAAGCACACGGAGCTGCACAGACGGCGCGCTGATGGGCTCGTGTTCGCCAACTAAAGCGGGAGACACACGGTCCGATTCGGTGTCCGATCCGGCGGCCGACGCGCCTGAACGGCAGCCGGAATCGAGGTGTTTTGCCGTGCGCATGCCGAAGCGCCGGATCGGACGTCCGGCGTGCGACAAACCGGGCAAATTTTCATCGTCCGATGTGTCCGACAACCGCACTCTCCGCACCGTCGTTTGGCCGCAGCTAATGTGACGTTCTCTGACGTTCCCTCCACGGAGGCGGCGCTGGCAGGCCGGTTTCTCGCCGTCTTTTTTTTTTTCCCCCTTGCCTGCTGCAGTTTGTTGCCGACACGAAATAGTTACCAGTTCAATAAAGTTATCTCAAATATGTGTTTATTATGCAAAACAGCGCCTAGTACACTAGCACTAAGCTGCCGTCGAAATCGGGAGCCGCGACGCGAGGGCCTTTCCGCGGACAAACAGCACACACCGATCTCTATGCACCGACCGTCCGAGCGAGGCTGCTCGCTTCGCTTGCACGTTTGCCCTTCGCAACGACTGCGTCGAGTAAACCAATTGTATTTGATTACGGGCTACCTAAGTGCACAGCGTTAACTGTTTTGGCAAAAATAAGCCCTCTTCATCGAGCTCGAGCTGAATCAAGCGCCGTCGGCCGCAGCGTCCGCCTAGCTATGCCTGCCGGCCGTATCGCTGACTGTTACCGGAGCCGTCAGTGGACAACGCGCCGTCGTGAAGTGTTCTGTCACTTGCATGGGCATAATTTTATTGACAGTGTTCACGTCAAGCGAAGCAGTGTTGTGCAGAGTTTTTATATTGCGTTTCTCGACGTGAATCTGAACTCAAGCTGGGGGGGGGGGGGGGAGGGCTGGATCTGGGCGGAGCTTACGCGCCGCTCGACCGTTCGGATACACGCACGTTGGATCGGACGCCGAATCGTACCGTGTGTCCCCTGCTTAAAGCTCGCTCATGGTTCGGCGTTAGTCCCTGTATATTCTTTATAAATAAGGAAGCCTACCTAGGCACTGTAAACCCAACAATTGGGGCCTAAATGCCTGCCCTCCTCCCAGCTACAGTTTCGTTTGAGCGACAAAGTCTGATTTCGAAGGCCGTGCTTTTGCAAACTGCATGCGACTGAAGCGGTTGCGAATCTTGAAGGCGACATCCGCTTCGTTTTTTTTATATATATAGTACATTTTCTTAAACTTCGTATAAAAAAGTGCATATTTATACTGTCACGTGGTAGTGACGGCGAAGAAAGAAGCAGTATGGTGGAATACAAAACTAGCTTTTATTGGGCGAACCTGTGCCCACAAAACAGGCTACACTTATAGCACAACGAAAGCGGCGAACACAGTCGGCGATCGTCGAAAATCTGATCAGTGGGTCAAGCGCGTCGGCTTTTATAGATCAGTCGTCGAATGTTCCAGATTATCTGATGGGACCCGCGTGTCTTCCACAAAGTTCTACACCATTCGTGTCACGCGATGAAATCTGATAACACAAGGTTCGGCGACAACAGACACGCGGATAGAAGCATCGGTAACTTTCCAGAAACTTCGGATACATGCAAGCGCGTCCCGCGCTGCGCGATAAGATTTGTTAGGCGGTGAAACCTGGGTCGCTATAACGTAAAACTATTCCAAACTTTTCTATTCCAATTCTGCTATCAGCCCTCCACGATTGGTGAAAAACTTTTTTCGACCACGCCCACTTCACCTGTCTGTCACGCGACGTCACGAAAACCGCGATACCTCCCCATCTGATATGATGTGTACACGCTGATTATGCATGATTTGAAAGAAAAAAGAAAAACAGTTATTTCTGATTCGACCCCTTTTCGCCATTAGCCCTCGGCTATTGGTAAAAAATTTTCGGGCTGCACCCACTTCACCTGCCTGCAATGCGACGTCACAAAACCGCACAAAGTCACCGCGTCAAAGTGACGTGTACGCGATAAAGATGCATTAATATGCCGAACAAAACTGAATTTTCTTCGGAATAGCCGCAGGCTGCCCCGTTCTGAAAGGAACAAAAGATGGCTGCCGCTCATCGCTGAGACGCTGGCTACTCGCACCTGCCGGAGAGCATGGGTGTATTTGCGTGTAATAAAACTTCTTGCGTGGCCGTGTAACGTTTTCGAGCCCTTTCGGCACGTTTATCACCTCATTCTGCCAACTCTTCTTTGCTGAGGGCCAGTTTTAGCGTCATTCTTAAGCTTCCGTTGCATGCCGCCGTGATTTTCGACCAGCCACCACAAGCTAAGTAAGGGAATGCCGACCAATCGCAGACGCCGGCACCACCCTCTTCACCCGGTTATCGATTTTCAGTGCACTGGCTCTGCCCCAGTGAATCCCTTTCCACTTGAGCGTTCTCCTCGTCTCTTGTCAGCCAATTAGATACGACAAGCCGCTCAGTGTAGGCAATGTTATTCGTTTTTCAAGCAAACAAAAGTGACCTCCTATGAACGAGGAGAGCATTTGATTCGTCTGTTCAGACAACCCTTCGGGTGACCGCCCGGTGCTTGCGTTCGTGGTTACGCAAATTTGACGTCAGGAGATTGGAATAGAGACATATTGGAATAGTTTTACGTTATAGGGCCCCTGGTCGCCCGATGAATATAAATACACGTGTCAATACCCCCCTCTTAAAAAGCATCGTCCCGATGCTACAAAGAGAGCGAAACACAAAGGGACACTTATTAAACATAAGTAACAAAACAACGAAAAGAAATAAAGTCCAAAGGTCAGTTACGCGAAGTACCAAAGTTCGTCAACGCTGGTGGTACGGCTTGAGCCGCACAACGTGGACAATTTCATGTCGTGAGCGGCGCCGCTGTGACAGCGAAATGCCGTCTGGCACGACCTCGTAGTCCAGTGCACCAATACGTCGGATGATCTTGTACGGTCCAAAATAGCGACGCAAAAGCTTCTCGCTCAGTCCTCGTCGGCGTATGGGGGTCCATACCCAAACACGGTCGCCGGGCTGGTACTCGACGAAGCGTCGTCGGAGATTGTAGTGTCGGCTGTCGGTCCTCTGCTGGTTCTTGATTCGCAGGCGGGCGAGCTGTCGGGCTTCTTCGGCGCGCTGGAGATAGGTAGCGACGTCAAGATTCTCTTCGTCCGTTACGTGCGGCAGCATGGCGTCGAGCGTCGTCGTCGGGTTCCTGCCGTAAACCAACTTGAACGGCGTGATCTGTGTTGTTTCTTGCACCGCCGTGTTATAAGCGAATGTTACGTACGGCAGGACGGCATCCCAGGTCTTGTGTTCGACGTCGACGTACATCGCTAGCATGTCGGCGAGGGTCTTATTCAGCCGCTCCGTAAGACCATTCGTCTGCGGGTGGTAAGCCGTTGTCCTCCTGTGCCTTGTCTGACTGTATTTCAGAATGGCCTGGGTGAGCTCCGCTGTAAAGGCCATTCCTCGGTCGGTGATGAGGACTTCTGGGGCGCCATGTCGCAGCAGGATGTTTTCGATAAAGAATTTCGCCACTTCGGCTGCGCTACCTTTCGGCAGTGCTTTTGTTTCAGCGAAGCGGGTGAGGTAGTCCGTCGCCACGACGATCCACTTATTTCCGGTTATTGACGTCGGAAAGGGTCCCAGCAAGTCCATCCCGATCCGCTGGAATGGTCGGCAAGGAGGCTCGATTGGCTGTAGTAATCCGGCTGGCCTTGTCGGTGGTGTCTTGCGCCGCTGACAGTCTCGGCATGTTCTGACATAACGGGCGACGTCGGTGGTCAGGCGCGGCCAATAATACTTTTCTTGTATCCGTGATAGTGTCCGGGAAAATCCGAGGTGTCCAGCGGTCGGATCGTCATGTAGGGCATGCAATACTTCTGGACGAAGTCCTGACGGGGCAACAAGAAGGTAATTGGCGCGGACTGGCGAGAAGTTCTTCTTCACGAGTAGACTGTCTTGAAGCGTGAAGGAAGATAATCCGCGCCTAAATGCCCTGGGGACAACGTCGGTGTGCCCTTCCAAATAATCGACGAGGCCTTTAAGTTCCGGGTCCGCTCGTTGTTGTTCGGCGAAGTCTTCCGCGCTTATTATTCCAAGGAAGGCGTCGTCATCCTCGTCATCTTGCGGCGGCGGGTCAATGGGGGCGCGGGATAGGCAATCGGCGTCTGAGTGTTTTCGTCCGGACTTGTATGTTACGGTGATGTCGTATTCTTGTAGTCTGAGGCTCCACCGTGCCAGCCGTCCTGAGGGATCCTTTAAATTCGCTAGCCAACACAAGGCGTGATGGTCGCTGACGACTTTGAATGGCCTGCCATATAGGTAAGGGCGAAATTTTGCTGTAGCCCAAACGATGGCGAGGCATTCCTTTTCGGTTGTAGAATAATTGCTTTCCGCTTTTGACAACGACCGGCTAGCGTAAGCTATCACGTGTTCATGTCCATCTTTTCTCTGGACCAGGACGGCGCCGAGGCCTAGGCTACTGGCGTCAGTGTGGATTTCGGTATCGGCGTGATCGTCGAAGTGCGCAAGTACGGGCGGCGACTGCATGCGTCGTTTGAGTTCTTGAAATGCCTCGGCCTGCGGCGTTTCCCACTTGAACTCGACGTCGCATTTAGTTAGCTGCGTCAGCGGCTCAGCGATGCGTGAAAAGTCCTTGACAAAGCGCCTATAGTAGGCACACATGCCAAGGAATCTGCGCACTGCCTTCTTGTCGATTGGCTGCGGGAACTTTGCGATGGCAGCTGTCTTCTGCGGGTCGGGGCGTACTCCAGATTTGCTGATGACATGGCCTAGGAATAGAAGCTCATCGTAAGCGAAGTGACACTTTTCCGGCTTCAGGGTGAGCCCTGATGACTTGATGGCCTCTAATACTGTCGCAAGCCGCTTAAGGTGATCGTCGAAATTTCCGGCGAAGACGACGACGTCATCCAAGTAAACAAGACAGGTCTGCCACTTCAATCCTGCTAAAACCGTGTCCATCACGCGCTGGAACGTTGCAGGCGCCGAGCACAGTCCAAACGGCATAACTTTGAATTCATAGAGGCCGTCTGGCGTGATGAAGGCGGTCTTTTCGCGATCCCTTTCGTCGACTTCTATTTGCCAGTAGCCAGACTTGAGGTCCATCGATGAGAAGTATTTAGCATTGCAGAGCCGATCTAATGCGTCGTCTATCCATGGGAGGGGGTATACGTCTTTCTTCGTGATTTTGTTCAGTCGACGATAATCGACGCAGAAACGTAGGGTTCCGTCCTTTTTCTTCACCAAAACAACTGGAGACGCCCACGGGCTTTTCGACGGCTGGATGATGTCGTCGCGCAGCATTTCGTCGACTTGTTGTCTTATAGCTTCGCGTTCTCGCGTCGAAACTCGGTAAGGGCTCTGGCGTAGTGGTCGAGCGCTCTCTTCGGTGATTATGCGATGCTTTGCGACTGGTGTTTGTCGAATCCTTGATGACGTCGAAAAGCAGTCTTTGTATCGTCGAAGCAGACCTCTGAGCTGTTGCTGCTTAATCACGGGGAGACTTGGATTTATGTTGAAGTCTGGCTCGGGAACTACGGTCGTCGGGGTAGATGCAACAGAATCCGAGAGGACGAAGGCATCGCTGGTTTCCTGTATTTCCTCGATGAATGCGATCGTCGTGCCCTTGTTGATGTGCTTGAACTCCTGGCTGAAGTTTGTCAGCAACACTCTCGTGTTTCCTCCGTGCAGTCGAGCGATCCCTCTTGCGACGCAAATTTCACGGTCGAGTAGTAGACGTTGGTCGCCTTCGATGACGCCTTCTACGTCAGCGGGTGTTTCGGTGCCGACCGAAATAACGATGCTGGAGCGAGGCGGGATGCTCACTTGATCTTCGAGCACACTCAAGGCGTGGTGGCTACAAGGGCGCTCCGATGGTATCGCTTGATCTTCCGACAGCGTTATTGACTGCGACTTCAGGTCGATGATGGCGCCGTGTTGGTTCAGGAAGTCCATGCCGAGAATGACGTCTCGTGAACACTGTTGCAGGATAACGAAGGTGGCAGGGTAAGTCCGGTCATGAATGGTAATTCTTGCCGTGCAGATTCCAGTCGGCGTAATGAGGTGCCCTCCAGCGGTCCGAATTTGGGGGCCCTCCCATGCAGTCTTAACCTTCTTCAACTGGGCGGCGATGCGTCCACTCATTACGGAGTAATCGGCCCCTGTGTCGACTAAGGCAGTGACTGCGTGGCCGTCGAGAAGCACGTCAAGGTCGGTGGTTCTTTGTCTGGCGTTGCAGTTAGGTCGTGGCGTCGGATCACGGCTGCGTCGTGTTGAACTGAAGCTGGAACGTCGCTTCGTCAGGTCGTCTTTCGTCGGTGTAGTCTTGGCTTCCTGACTTCGTCGGGACGGCGGTGTGTCGTCATTAGGTCGTCGAGACGGTTTCTTCGTCGTCTTCGTCGGCGGCGGAGGATCTTCGTCAATTCGACGAACAGCAACCGCACCTCCATCGGTTGCTGCTTTTAGTTTTCCGGATATGGGCTCGCAGAGCGGCCCCGGGCTGGGCCGGTGTATGGTCGGTGCTGCGGCGACAGGTAGCGGCCTGGTGACGGCGAACGGGACGGTCGTCGAGGGCTCCACTGAGTAGCGGCGAGGTAATCGGCGATGTCACGAGGGCGTTCACCTTCCCTCGGGCGCTGTGCGTTCACGGCGAAGCCTCGCAATCCCAGGTCGCGGTATGGGCATCGGCGGTACACGTGCCCGGCTTCGCCGCAGTGGTAGCAGAGCGGGCGGTGGTCGGGGGCGCGCCAAATGTCCGTCTTCCTCGCGTAGGTGCGCTGGGCGACGGGTGGGCGTGCTGGCGGCGGCGGCGGTGGACGACGGAATTGCGGCGTTACAGGGACCTGGCGTTGTCCCGGAGGGGGAGCTTGACGGCGTGCGATGGCGGCGTAAGTCATCGCTTCTGGCTGGGGCTGCGGTAATTGTGGTTGCACCTCAGGAACTCCTAGCGATCGGTGCACCTCTTCTTTCACGACGTCGGCGATCGAGGCCACTTGAGGCTGCGACGATGGCAAGACCTTGCGCAGTTCTTCGCGCACGATGGCCCTGATGGTCTCGCATAAATCGTCCGTGGCCAGTGATTGAATTCCGGAGTAGCTTGTTGGCTTGGTGCGTCGGTCAAATTGCCGGTTCCGCAATTCCAGTGTCTTCTCGATGCTCGTCGCCTCACGAAGAAACTCGTCGACGGTCTTCGGTGGACTTCTTACCATACCGGCGAAAAGTTCCTCCTTTACGCCACGCATCAGTAGACGTACTTTCTTCTCCTCGGACATTTCTGGGTCGGCGTGGCGGAACAGACGGCTCATTTCCTCAGTGAAAATCGCGATCGTCTCATTCGGCAGCTGCGCTCTTGTCTCCAGTAGAGCTTGGGCTCGCTCTTTTCGCACGACGCTTTGAAATGTTTTCAGGAAGCCGCTTCGGAAGAGGTCCCACGTCGTCAAGGTGGCTTCTCGATTCTCGAACCACTTTTTGGCGGCGTCCTCCAATGCGAAATAGACATGTCGTAGCTTGTCCTCGCTTGCCCAGTTGTTAAACGTAGCGACCCTCTCATACGTTTCCAGCCAGGTTTCCGGGTCCTCAAATGTGGAACCGCGGAACGTCGGTGGTTCCCTGGGCTGCTGCAGGACGATGGGGGACGCTGGGGCTGCCATTGCGGTTGCCTTGGCCACAATCTTCTTGGTCTTCTCAGGTAGAAGTCCGTGCTCCGGGGGCAGCTGTTGAAGACGGCGGCTTGCTCGGTGGTCCGGGATTACGTTGGTGTTCTGTTCGCGGTCTGGGCTGGGATCACGGCTTGTCGGGGGCGTCCTGTACATGGACGAAAAGCACCTCCACCAGATGTCACGTGGTAGTGACGGCGAAGAAAGAAGCAGTATGGTGGAATACAAAACTAGCTTTTATTGGGCGAACCTGTGCCCACAAAACAGGCTACACTTATAGCACAACGAAAGCGGCGAACACAGTCGGCGATCGTCGAAAATCTGATCAGTGGGTCAAGCGCGTCGGCTTTTATAGATCAGTCGTCGAATGTTCCAGATTATCTGATGGGACCCGCGTGTCTTCCACAAAGTTCTACACCATTCGTGTCACGCGATGAAATCTGATAACACAAGGTTCGGCGACAACAGACACGCGGATAGAAGCATCGGTAACTTTCCAGAAACTTCGGATACATGCAAGCGCGTCCCGCGCTGCGCGATAAGATTTGTTAGGCGGTGAAACCTGGTCGCCCGATGAATATAAATACACGTGTCAATACAAAGTTAACACTTTTGGACTCAAGAAATTTGTTAAAGTGTCCCTACCGATTGTTGTTAGGAAAAAACACGTAATTTTCTCATTTACGACACATTTTTCTAAAAACCGCAGAGTGGCGCCACTGCAGTATTTGTTTGGTCGACATACCACGTTGGTTGTCGTAAAGTGCGGTATTTGAGTTATATTTTAGAAGAGCCTAGACAAAATGTGCTCCTTGTCATGTGCAGTAACCATCGCAAACCCTCCGGACTCGTGTAACGCCGTTAGTTCGCCGTGTGTTTCGTGCGATCTACCAGTGTCGACAGTGAGTGTCTTACTACAGCGCCCGTCCGAGCTGCTTTGTTCTGCCGAGCTGCCTGCCCGCGCTCCCGTGAAAAGTCTGGTACTGGAGCTTCGAATTGTAGTGTATGGAAGGCTGTTGAAGGTTGTGCTTTTGTGGAGCTGGAGTTCATCGGAAGTTCTACAGTGCTTGCGCCAGAGAAACGTCGGTGCCTCGGTACCTTTGAGACGAAGGAGCGTTGGCCAAGTCTTTTTGAAAGGTAAGCAAGTTTGGCCCTTGCGCGCATTCTTGAACTTATGATTTACGTAATGAATGTTGTGTAACTAGCTAGAGCAAAGCGCTTTCTGATCGTAGGTTGGCCGTCTTGCTGTGCACATTTAGCAAGCAATTTCAGGAAGGCTTCTTCTGATGTTACAGTAAGCGTACTTGCATTCTGCTGTAAAATATATGCTGCCCGCCTTGATTGCTATGCCTGAATGGGCACACAATTACGAAAACACTGAAAGTTGCTGTTCGTTCGGTAGTTTTCTGGCAAGAAGTTATTCGTTATATATGCATTCCCGCAAGTACAGTACATGTGTAATGTATCCGTCGATGTATCATGGGCTTCGCGCGTTGGCACACGATTCCTATGTTTGACGCTTAAGCGGATAAAAGCTTGTATGAAGATTTTTGTATGTATACAGTTTGGTTTGGAGGACCACGTCGCGAGAACCTGTGTATTGTTTATGTTCTTGAGTGTCTTCGCGTATTTGTCTTCTATGTTGCAAACCCGACATAGGCCGATATTACAGTAACGAAGTTTATTTTTAATCGAGACATTTCAGACACCGGCCTTTAAGAAAGACATAGACCAACCAATTCTTACGAACGGGATGCCAGCTCTTGCAATCGTAGGTTATACGGCAGTGCGTAATAAAGTAATGACTGCGATTTTGTAGCGATACTTACCCCTCGATTTTATACCACTCTTGTCGCCCACCGCAAACGGCCGGCTGTTCCAGTACGTAGCACGGGCCGGGGCGGCGGTCAGACCACTTACGAATAACGAAAAGGAATAGCATCGCTACAAAATCGTGATCTAGCTTTCAGAATGCTTTTCATGTGCTCAATATTTTTGTTTAATCCAATGCGCCACGTTTTACTGCTTATATGAGTTTGGTTTTTGATTGTCCTGGTAGCCTGTTGTTGCTGATTTCGTTCCTCCCTGAAACTTCTCTTGTTACAACATATCAGTGTAACCTCCTTAGATATAACAAAGAGACATTTGTGCAACCAGGCGCAAATTCATGCAGCTGGCTGTGTGAGGCTCTCTTTGCAATTCCACATGGCACTGGTAAATCACAAATTCCCAGGTTCACAGCACAATAAATTAAACATTTCTTACTTTTGAAGGCTATGCGGATTCTGGAGGCATCCCTACATCGAGCAGGAACCTGCTGCACTGCTGGAAGCTGGACAGCACGACAATAAAGCACGTGATCTGCGTGCTTTCTCAAAGGTGCGTACAAAACTGGCGCTGCCTTTCGAGTTGTACATTTTCAGGATTTCTAGTGGCTGATCACGAATTTTATGTTTTGGTGGAGTGCCCTCAGTTTAATGAATTTACCTAAAGTAGCCTCCTCTGAGTTAAATATAATTGGGCGCTTGAGTAATTATGCCTTATATACTCCATATAGACTATATTAATCTAGCCAAAATGCCTTTTTAAGAACCATGAATTCACGTTTCGTGCCTTGAATAATTTGCTCTAGAGTGTCTAGAAAAATGCGTTGTACCACCTAAAGACATAGTTTATGCAAAAGTGCCTTAAGCAATGCTTTCGCACAAAAGTTGTATCATCAAGAGTTTCAGAGAAGCCTGTGTGGTCGGTATGAAACATGACAAAGACAGACATAGACCAACCAAATACAACATTAAAAGCAATAAATTTTGGCTTCCATATGGAAGCCTTGTTCACAATAAGGCTAAAAAAAGTGGAAGTGCATATTTAATTAAGTAAGTTTTAGCATAAGATGGGCGTGGGCTCCTTGGTTTCAGATAAACGTGTGTCCTGTTGATTGTATCTTCAGGGAATCCGGGTACAGGCATGGCTTCCAATTTTTTTCCTGGCCGAATATGCTAGACACTATCCAGTCACTATTGTGTTTAGTCATTGCGGCATGCTCTGCCAAAGCATTTGATGCCACTCTTTTCTCATCCACATCGTTCTGATGTTGGCGTAGCCATTGCTTAAAGTTGCCCATTGCTCTAATGTAGATAGTATTCATATACACATGTTATGTTTCAAAGGTCAGAATTCATGCCAGTAAAATTTTTGATACGGTTTGTTACCGGGATGGCTACCTCGTTGGTTTAACATGGCTTGTCACTGGGATTGCTCTCTTGTTTGTTTAGCTTCTTGTCGGGTTCATATAGATTTGATTTTGTTCACAATGAGATGTTACACACACACACACCTTGCATATACATGAAAAAAAGGTTTACAACAGAGATAACATATATGCATGGGCATATATATGTGTCAATAAAATACTCGAGCCTCATTTCTGCCTACAGAAAAAGAAGTTATTTCTCCTCGAGGGCATGACTGCTTGCAATAATGAACCTCCAAGAAAAGGTTTTCTCTAATCCGTATTTTTGATATCTAAATGCTTATGTGGCATGTACAAACTGCTTGCATCAATTTCTCATTGGGATGAGTGGTCTAAATTTTAAATTTTAGTAATAATTGCAATAAATAACTCATTTCTCCTGTCTTCTAATGACTCTAAAATTCTATGCTTCTACCTTGCCAAACCTTTTATGAAATTAGTTTGATGAGGCCCAATATACAGGGCTTTCTAAATTGAAGGTATCAGTACCTATTAAAGACTGTGCTAACTAAGAAAATGCTGCTTGTGTATGTGGTTTATTCATTTCTCAGACAAAAGCTTTACACCCAAGTGCAGTCAGTAAATCGAAAACAATTACGTCTTGTTCAATAGTTCTCGAGCACTTGTGCGTCACTATAGTCGGATACAAATTTAGAAAAAAGGGGAGGCCCCGCCCAGATGAATGAAGCGCGACGTCCGATTGCCTCTGCGACTAAAATAATCCCGCTCAAAAAAATCGTGCTTAGGAAACGCACAATTCTCAGTATAAATAAAGACTTTGATGACTGGTTTAGTAGAGCTCTCATGTGCTACAGCACATGCCAGATTGCGACAGAAAAATAACCCCGTGCCTTCCACAACGCTGCCCGTCGTCTGCTCTTTAGCTTCATTGCAAGCGGCAAAAGTAGAAAGAGCAACTCTGCATGGCATTTGTGCTTGTTTACATGTACACGGCACATTTACTACTCTTGTTCCGAGCTTCAAATGAATCAGTTGCTACTGAACAAGTACTTATATAAAACAATGCATTTATCGCAACCATTACAAACCCAAGATGCTCAGTGTCAGCGAAAGCACCGTGTTAAAGGTGAGGAGGGAGGTCAAAGCTTCGCATATTTCGGGTGGCAAACTATCGACGCCCTCGCGAAAACGCCCACAAAATGTGGAGAAAAGAAGCAGCAGCACGAAGTAGGACACGTGTGCGCTGAGCTCGTGTGCACGATTTCTTTCACCACAACGAGATACCGACGATCGAGAAGATCACTAACGAGTTCTCGAAGCATATATTGTGTTATGTTTGTGCCCTGGGATTTGCCTGACGGAAGGCCAGTGCTATGGTTTGTCGACTGTGGAGGCAGCATTGATCCCCGCATGGTGCCTGCCTGCTTCGGACACGACTACGTGCACGGCTCGAGTTTCCTCGCGGCTGCACGGCGTCCACGACGGAAGCAGCCACCGGATCACGGACTGCTATTCGGCCCCTCCCCATCCCGGCAGCAACGCACCCCCCCCCCCTCGTTTGTCCGGCGGCGCCCGCACCACAAACGACTCCCGCTGTGTTTGGGACAGTTTCCAAAGGAGGGCTGTGTTTCGACCCAGTGCCTTGCAGTTGGTTCCCTTTGTCCTATGCGGGCCATAAAACTTGCCCGGCGCACCATTCTGACCGACCGCCAAATCGTCCTGACGCCGCAGCACGGTTCAAGGAAGCGCCGGCCACCGAGAGCGGCGTTAGGACCCTGGAGGCTGCCCAGACCCTCTCTCTCACGGCCTTGTTTCGTCCTTGGGGACTGTCTGGGGGATCTTTGGACTGAGGGGTGTTATTTAAGCAGCTTGCAGCTGCTCTGTTGGTCTCTGTCCTGATAACGACGACAACATGTAAACATTGTATAAAGAATTATTCGCAGAGAAAACTCTCCTCGTCTCTGACTCTGCGTGAAGCGAGGTCCAGATCTCCTGCCAGCCACAAATACCTCGGCAAACGCAACAATGGATCTCCCATCACTGAAGCGGTGTACTGTGTGTCAAGCACAGCAGCCAAGCATTCTCCCGTGACCTCTCAAATAAATAAGCGGTTCACTTGATGACATATTCCTTCTAATGGAAGCCCAATTCTGAAAAAGCAACGTCCTGCACAGATGATGCTCAATATAAGCGTTGGCATGGAAACGTGCTTAAATGCCGGAAAATCTGCATGCAAATGCAGTTATTAACTCTGAATAACTATGTGGGGCCCGAAATGCTTATTCGGGCAGCCACTGTCCAGCTTCACGCGAAAAAGCAGTAGTCAACGTGAATGAAATTGACAGCCACTCTTAGCAGCTTGCACGCCAAAGCACATTGTGCTTTGCGTGCAGTTGTGCTGCCCCTACTGTTTTTTCCAGCCCGTTGAGATGAATAATGCCAATGTCAGATAGGCCCAAAATACTCTATTGGGCAGCCACCTATGAGCATGACGGGCCCTGTGATGAAATAACAGTCATCAGGGCACGCTTCAAAGGCACCTTTAGCAGCCTGCACGTCAAATCACAGTCATACCGCAGCCATTGTTGTATTTGTTTATCTGACCGGGCAAGTAACACCAATGTAAGCACAATTATTCACCCTGAATAGCTCTGCTAGCATTGTGCTAAAAATGCTGATTGAAGTTGAATGTGTTTTATTGAGGCAATTATTTAATTTACAAGCCATCGGCATGTCGATCAACGGCCAGGTTCAGACAATGTCATTTGTGAAGTAATAAATGGTGAAAGTTGCAAAAGCTCTCAGTGCACTGCTTTGCTGGGCTCCATTCACAGAAGAATGTCTTTGCAACGGCGAAAGCGTCAGACAGAAATCACACCCCACTGCACATTGTTATTCGTGCTGAAAATTTTCGCCATCATATGGGATAGGCAGCGAAACCGGTTGTTTACTAAGACTGAATGCATGAAAAATGCAATAGCATATAGCAAGGTGTTTCACAATATGCAGCCTTTCATGTGCACTTCTGGCTAGCTGCCACATGCACCGACGCATAAACATGAACAGAGGTAAGAGGCAAAGTTACTGTGCAACCCACATGACGCTTTTAAGAAAATGTATCTCTCAACCTTTCTGTTTTGATAGGCGATCAAAATTTGTTTTGAGCAAGTTGGTTAATCACATTGCAGCAACAACACAAGAAACAAGGACAGAAAACGCAGCAAGTAGGCACATTGGAAGACGAGGTAGACCAGTGAGAAAGGTTTTAATGAGATGGAAGAGGCCAGTCCTGCAGTGTACAGGAGTTAGTGCTTTGAATGAGATTGGCTAATGAAAATGTGTAAGGACTTTGCTGAAAAAAAAACTATCAAAAACAAATGCTAATATAAAATAAAAGGACAAATATGAGTAAGTGCAAACACGCATGGAAGCAGGAACGCTGGCAACACAACTTATGCGTGACTGGACCACAGCACGCATTGTACAGCTTGCGTGCCCGGTGAGCACTGATGGAAAGAAATCAATTGACAGTGCTATACACAACGCTCGAACACCGCCGTTAGACGCTCGGCTATCTCACTGTTGACAACGATCACTCACGCTAAGTTGACGGCGACAAATCTTTGCATTGGAGGCTTCTTTGTCAAATATTTTCTGTTGAGACGCTCGTAGGTTTGTTTCACGCGCGCACGCTTTTCTAATTTCTCTTCAGAATGGTTTTGCTCTATCACTTTACCCCGTCCGACAAAAAATGCAGCGACACGGTACACGAACTCACCCGCCGCTGACAGCAGGCACCAGACTTTGGCAAACTTTTGTCCTAACTTCACTCAGGAGCGAAATAAAAAAGACATGAAACAAACAGGCAGGATGTGTGTTTGCAGCAGTCACCGAGGCATCCTGTTTTCAGGCAAAGCGTAGCGCAGCATCAGCGATGCTCGCTGCAATGTTTCTTCGCCGGATCACGGCTTAGAATAGACGCACGCGGCGCAGATGCCGCATTGTAAGCTCGCAGTAATATTTCCGGCATGATAGACAATGACAAACAGTTTGGGAATTCACTGTGACGAGGCATTGACACGCACAGCTGACGCGACTTGGCCCAGTTCGAAGCCCGGGCGGCCATCTTCTCCGACGGCGAGCCACCGGCCGTCCGGCGCATGACGTCAGTCCAGAGTGCGCACCCATTAGTGGATGCTCGTGTGCATCTGCCTCGGAGGAGTAAACGCCCCTGTTTTTCTAAAGTTGTATCTGACTATAATCGAGCACAGCTTGACCCTTGGCCTAATACTAAATCAGGCTTGAAGCTTTCAATGTGTGCTAATCGCTAGAACAGCACCAGATTTCATTCTGTGCCAAGGGGTGGAACGCATTTGCTTAGAGCTATGCAGATGAATGTCTTTCTTTCGCATTGAAGTTCCCAATACTTTCTAGTCTTAGGTGAAAGTACACAGCTCAGCACAACGCATGTATGGTATACGTAATAGTACTTTGTTCTTTAAACCGTATCAACAAGAAGCAGCTACTTCCGTTTTTGCAAACCTTGCCTTATTTCCTAACCTTTCCTTGATCAAAAGTGTAGAAAATTAATCTGTGCTTGTTCTGTTGTTTCACAGGTAGACATCGGCGACGGTGTATATGTTGAAAAGGGCCTGCTGAAGAGGCTGCTGCGCCTGGATGCTAACAACTCGGGCTTTCAGTTCGCGGGGGGCCTCCTTAAGGCTCCTTTTACAAAAGTAGAGGTTGAAGGGAGGCGCTACACATGGATGCGCAGCAATTGTTTGTGACAGCGTCACTGCTGGCAGGCCTGGCCTGCCTTTTCGCTTCGTTCTGGGTCTTCCACGTTATCTACTCGAAAAAGGCCCACAGGATTTTGACATTTATTGAGCACTGCTTTCTTGATATTTACTACACAAAGCCGCAGGTGAAAGCATTGGATTTACTCAATTTTTACAAGACAAACTATTGCTAGGCAAAAAAATTTTTAGATGCATATCCTCAAGAAAGTTTCTGTAAAAATTATTTTGCCTAACGAAAGCACTCGTGGGTTCTGTGGCTGGCAGGTTGCCCAAGCCATGTAGCACAGTGCTTGCTTTAAAGGGACACGAAAGAGAAAATTTATTTGAGCTTTATTAAATCATTCTTCTACCGCACTGAAAAAACAACTCCCACCATGAGAATTGGCTTGATAAGCCAGATAACTTGCAAAAATGAAAACTGGTGTCGCCACCACCACCTTATAGTTCCTGCACCAGCTCGCTGTGATATGGAATTTGACGGTGTCTGGTCGGGTCTAGCTAATGTTCTACTGGCCAATATTGATGAATTCTGTTGTAAAGGTGTCAAAGAATATACTTAGTTGAAGTATGACTCCACACTGATGTGCGGGCACTGCATAAAACTTGAAAAATGAAAGTTATATCTTCATTTTCTCATGTATTATTCCGCTTATTGCCACAATGTTCATGAATACAGTTCTGAAAGATTGTTTTATCAGTCTAAAATGATTTACTGTTTCTCTTTAGTATCTCTGTAATGGACCTTCAGCAACAAAATGTGTGTTAGTATGCCACAGGTATTCTCAGCAGGGGCAAAAGCACCAGCAGCATGCTGAATGATTCTGTACCAACTGATAACTTGAAGGATGTCCTGTGCCACTAGGGTTAGGCCAACGTGGCTCTGTGTTAATCACCACAAGTGTATTATGCAAAACTTAATGGCCCAGAAATTGGTAATTCAGGGGGGAGTTGAATTAGCTATTTTTATTTCTTTTTTTTCTTTATCATGGACTTCTCACATTACACTTTGTCACAACGCATTCACTTTAAAGTAACTGTGGAGAATAAGGTGGTTTGGTATTCAGACATGCCTTCTGTGTGTAAACAGTGTTAGATGAGCAATACAAAGATACACTATAGATGCTGACTAGCAAAATGAAGGGGTTTGAGGGCAGCTACAAGTATACATCCTTGTAGTCGTACCTGTAGCACTATGTTCAATTTGTCACACAAGCATATGGCATCCATCACAACTGCATGCCTAGAAACAGACAAGGGCAACACACTCAATTCCCTTTTAGTCTATCTAAGAAGCACTACAATTTTTAGGCAACGAAATTGAAATCTGGCTTGTACCCATAAGTACTGCAATACAGTTGTGCAACATGTTCCTCTTGTGTGGGAAAAGGGCTGCATATGTTTTCTTTGAGCACAAGGGGGAGTGGTATCAGTTAGAGCCCCTCCATCCACGCGCCACAGCCGCTTTCTTAAGTAGCGACAACCTTTGTTGTGCGTCGCCTTTTCTCCTCACACCAAATCCTGTTCTAGCATTTCTGTTTTAAAAGTTTCCGGTTCCGGCGTTACCGCTTCCTGGAGTTGTGCTGCGGGAATTTCCGCTTTGACTGCCGATGGTCAGACGCCCACGCGTGCTTAGCAGAGCTGTGGGAGTCGCCATGAGAAGAATGCAAATGCGACAAGCTGTTATATTCCGCTGAAGTAGTAATTCGCGGTCGCTGTTTTCTAAATGCATGAAAAACGGCAGTGGTCTCCAAGCGCCAGGCACTACATTCCACTGTACGTTGTCTCTCGTGGCACAACCCGTCACAGGTTGACGTGAAACAGCGAACACGATCAGATCGCTGATTACAATAGGCGGTGGTACTTGGATGGAATCGCATTCACTGTTTAAACCGCAGCTGGTGCAATTAAAGCCTCTCCATCGACGCGAAAGTAAACAACGTTAAGAAAAACATAGCGTTACTTCCACTCGGAACAGGAAGGTGCAGCTACTCAAGTTCCGCTTGACACCGGAAGCTAAGGGGGTGAGTGGCAGAGGAGCGTGGAGGAAGAGGGTAGGTTGGCGGTACTTAACCTGGTCGGCGGAAACGTGTATGGAGGGGCTTTAGTATCAGTTAATGACTGTTTTCCATATATGTTTTGTCGTGTGTATTAGCAATCACCACTTTCCTTATCTGAGTGAGGTCATTTTTTAGAAAGTTTGAAAGTTTATAGAACATGTTGCTCATGGTTGTTGCAGTTTTCTTCCTAACTATCCATTCATTGCACTGTGCACCCATGTCTTGGGCACCTAGCTGTTTGAAGGTCAGTATGCTATCGATGGGTCTAATGATAATCTCTAGTGCCCCCTCATTTGCTTGTTGCAATACTGAAGAGTTAGATTTTGTATATTGTGTCACTTGTTTATTTTCACTGTACTTTAGTTTCACTACATCTTGAATGTGTTGTGATAGTTTTTCTTTTGCAATGAAAGATATGGTGGACAGTTGCCGACACTAATGTGATAGTATGAATGCTTGCTGTATTTATCACGATTGTTTCATTTCGCTGGGGCACTAATGGTCATTAGCAGCAGATGCTAGCTGCCCTTAAGTGCAATGTTTTTATGTTGCATAGTATTGTTCATGATCCATTTAATGCACTGCACGCGCATGTTGTGGACAACTGCCTGTTTGAAGAAATTGTCTGCATATTCAGTGGGTCTAATGTGAACATCTCTACTACTGACTTAGCTTCACTACATCTTGAATGTGTTGTGATAGTTTTTATTTTGCCGTGACAGATGTGGTGGGCAGTTGCCGGCACTAATGTGATAGTACGAATGCTTGCTGTATTTACCACATGGTTGTTTCATTTCGTCTGAGGCACTAGTGGCCGTTAGCAGCAGATGTCATTTGGCCTTATGTGCAATATTTTTATGTTGCATAGTTTCGTCCATAATCATTTATTGAATGCACTGCAGACCCATGTTCTGGACAACTGCCTGTTTAAAGGAATGATCTGCATATTCAGTGTGTCTAATGTGAACATCTCTAGTACTGCCTGTGTATTTGTGAGTTAGATTTTGTATTGTGTGTCATTTTGTTTTCACAGTGCTTTAGTTTCACTACATCGTGAATGCGTTGATAGTTTTCCTTTTGCAGTGAGAGATATGGTGGTCAGTGGCCGGCACTAATGTGATAGTACGAATGCTTGCTGTATTTACCACATGGTTGTTTCATTTTGTCTGGTGCAGTAATGGCCATTAGCAGCAGATGCCCTTTGGCCTTAAGTGCAATATTTTTATGTTGCATAGTTATGTTCATACTAATCCATTGAATGCACTGCACACCCATGTTCTGGACAACTGCCTGTTCGAAGGAATGACCTGCATATTCAGTGGGTTTAATGTGAACGTCTCTAGTACTGACTGTATATTTATCAGTTAGATTTTATATTGTATGTTGCTTGTTTTCACTGTACTTTAGTGGGATTGCACATTGAATGTGTTGTGATGTATTTTATTTTGCTATGACAGATCTAATGGGCAGTTACCAGCCCCCAGTCTGTGTGTTAGTACCAATATTTATTATGCTTATCACAGCATTTTATAAGGCTATAGTTTTGTGATGATTAACCCATGCCTGACTTTTTTATGAGAAACATGTCAGAACTAATAAACAATCACTCATGCTTGGGATCCATGAAATCATCTTTGTAATCTTTCAATTGTCTTCGAAATATTTCCACATCAGGCCCAAGAAACTCCAGAACGGGCTTGAAAAATTACTCTCGGAAAGAACCGAGAAAACCTGATGAACGAGGTAAAAAAATACTCCGAGATCAGCTCCAACAAACCACAGAATGGGCTTGAAAAATTACTCTCAGGTAGAGCTACGAAACCTTGATAACGAGGTAAGACAATACCCCGACATCAGTACCAACAAACTCGAGAATAGGCCTAAAAATAACTCCCAGGAATAGCCTAGAAAACTGGATGAATGAGGTAAAAAAATACTCCCACATCAGACCCAAGAAACTCGCGAATGGGCTTGAAAAATAACTCTCAGGAATAGCCGCTAGAACTTCGTGATGGCAGTAAAAATATAGTACCACTATCGTCCCTAAAAACCTTCCCACAGATTAAAAAATTACTCTCGTTTCTACATTCAAAAACCTTGGTCAGCATGGTAGTAAATTTTTACCTCGACTGGTACGTAGTAAAAAAAAACCAGAAACGGGAATGCGATAGAGGACGAGCGGTTTACTCCCGTTTCGCGTTATTTTTGTTTAGTGTGTAAAAGGGACACGGGGATCAAAAAGAGGAGGGAAGAGGGGAACGAAGACTGGGTAGCGCCAACTCCTGTAGTCCGTAGCCTGCTGTTCCTGCTGCTCGCGCACGCCTAAATAAACCCATTTTCTCCGTGCTTGCCACTATATATATATATATATATATATATATATATATATATATATAAGGAAACGTTCTGTAGGTCCGGTGCATAGGTAGTTGAATAAACGAAGGATCACACTTACGAAGATTGCATTTTTAATGATTTAACCTTTCTGCCGTGGCACTTCATTCGTCAGAATAACCGATTTGTAAAATACAATGGTTGATCTATTATAATATATAAGGATTATAAATGAAAAGGTTTATTCTGACGAAGGCCGTGCCACGGCCGAAACGTTAAAACATGACAATTTCAATTTTCATAAGTGTGCTCCTTCGTTTAATCAACCAATATATATATATATATATATATATATATATATATATATATATATATATATATATATATATATATATATATATATATATATTGCTACGGCATGAGCCGGGCGAGGAGAAGAGGAAGAAGACGTGAGGTGGTGCAGCCTCAGCACGCCGTCTTGACTTTACCATCAGTCTCGTCCCTTGAATAAAGCCGGTTTAACATTAACCGTAACAGTTTTGTGTTGGACGTGCGGGGTACTTCGACCAAGACGACGAAGCTGCTGCAGCGAGTGCCATGCCGGAGCCGACGCCTCGCTCGACTGCCCCCAACCCCACTTGAGATCCCGATGTCCCACAGCGGCGACCAACAGCCTTCTCTGGCTGCTCCAGTGCGAACAGCCGGCGCCTGAATGCATGAAATGGAGCCCCGCCCTTTCTCTGGAAAATTCGGCGAGGACGTGGAGGAATGGCTCACCCACTACAAGCGTGTCAGCAAGTACAACGGCTGCAACTCCACGACTCAGCTCGACAATGTGGTTCTGTTCTTCAGAGACACTGCGCTAGTGGGGTTAGAGAACCATGAAGATACGTTCACAACGTGGGACAGCTTCGTTACTCACCTCACAGAGTGCTTTGGCGATTCCACCACGAAAAGGAAGCGGGCGGAGCAGACATTGATTCAGCGCGCTCAAGTCCCAGGTGAGACCTGTACTGCGTACATAGAGGCGATCCTGAAGCTTTCCAAGACTGTCAATCCTCCAATGTCCGAAGAGGACAAGGTTGGACACCTTCTCAAATGCATAGCCAAGGATGTTTACAATTATTTAATCGGAAAGAAGAGTCTCGCCTCGCTCGCCGATCTCATCAAGCATTGCCGCACATTTGAGGCCTTGAAGCTGCGCCGTATCACGCCAAAGTTTGGCAGGTTAGCAAATGTCACAACGCTGGCAAGCGTTGACGAAAACGACAACTACAGTTTTCAATTTGACCTTGCGGCAACTATAAGGCAAATTGTCCGCGAAGAACTTGAACGACACAGCAAAGGGGCGGATGTCGAACAGCTTCGTTGCGCTTCCAACCAACATCAAGAACATGCATCTGCTGCGTCCGCATTGTCTGCCATGCCAGGCATTGCAGGCTGTCGAGTCGATCAGCTGCGACTGCACCGACGTACCTTTCCCGACGACATGACGCATGATCAACGAACTCGTCGAGCTACCACCACGAATTGGAATTCGGAAGATCGCGTTTATTATTCGCAGCATCCCAGAGTTGACTCCGAGGCACACAACGTCGGTCGCGCACCGCCTGTGTGTTACAGCTGCGGTGCCTCAGGACACATTGCTCGTTTTTGTCGCCGGCGCCGACAGACAACATATGGCCCACCACCAACTTGGCGTAATTTCGAACGTGATAGTTATGACGACCGTTGGCCGACAGACCCTGCAAACACCACAGGCGCGCCACCCCTGAATACCTTCCGTCAGTATAGTAGAAGGAGTGGCTCGCCAGCTTCAGACCACAGCCTGAAGCCCTCAACCAGTCGCCAACGCCGTTCACCGTCACTACGGCGACGTGCTACGTCTCCACCGCCGTCAGGAAACTAGACGGCGCGGCCGATGAAGGTAAGGTCGCCGGACAGTCTGCGTCTCTGCGAAATACTCCTCTGCCTATTATGATGGTGAAGAACAAAGTGCGTGTGTTAAAGATAGTATACCTGCAACAGCATTAGTGGATACTGGTGCTACCGCTTCCGTCATGAGTGTGACTTTCAAAGAGAGGCTGGATCGAAAAGTTAGGTTCCCGTGGAATGATGGTGTGACGTTTCGTGGTGTCAGTGGATAGTGCCTAGTTCCCCTTGGTATTTGTGTTGCAAGTGTTTCATTCGGAGGAGAAGATATTAAAACAGAATTTCTCGTACTACCGCGATGCACTCATGATGTGATTCTCGGTATTGACTTTCTTCAGGATTGTGGTGCATCCGTTAAATGTGGCACAGGCGGAATTACTTTGAATAGCGCACTCCTCGCCACCCTTGCTGACACATCCTCACCAGTGAAAAACTATTGTGTTGTTTCGAACGATTTGCTGCTACCGCCTTGGTTGCTGTCGCGTATCCCTGTCAATTTCGCTGCTGCCGACCTTTCATCGTTTGACGCGCAAGCCCAGCCACTTACGTCGAGCTGCGCAAAGAAACATGTACTTGTACCACGCTCTGTCGTGAGATTAGTGAATGGCGCCGCAAATTTGTGGGCTTTCAATTGTTCTTGCGTCCCTGCCATTCTCCCGCGTGATATGAAGCTCGCTGAATTTGGCGAGATTACTTACAGCTCCATTGCAGTTCTAAGCGAGGAGGAGCAGTCTCATACTAGCGATCCCCACCGAAGCATTTCTGAAGAGCAGGTCCTACGAATGATCAACAAGGCACTGCCCTCACATGAGCGCCACGCTCTCGCACATGTTTTGTGGGCACATCTTTCTGTGTTCGATTTCACACAAGGCGACAAGCAGGCTTCACTCCCGCGTTCTCGTGCTCGCCACAGAAGTGACACCGGATCTGCGCACCTCATTCGGCAAAAGCCTTACCACGTTTGTTCAACAGAGAGTACAGTTATTACTGAGCAGGTGAAAGACATGCTGCGGAAAAGTGTTGTTCAAGAGTCTTCTAGTCCGTGGGCAGCACCAGTAATCTTAGTAAAGAAGAAGGATGGATCGTTGCGGCTTTGCGTTGATTACAGGAAACTGAATGCGGTCACCAAAAGGGATGTGCATCCGCTTCCTAGAATTGATGATGTCATCGATTGTCTACATTCCTCTGCCTACTTTTCATCACTGGATTTGCGATCAGGTTATTGGCAGATACCCATGCACCCAGACGATAAGGAGAAAACGGCCTTCGTGACACCAGACGGTCTTCATGAATTTAACATTTTGCCGTTCGGCCTTTGTAATGCGCCAGCAACATTCGAACGATTCATGGACACTGCCCTCCGAGAACTTAAATGGGAAATTTATTTGTGCATCCTCGATGACGTGGTGATTTTTGGCAGCACACTGAGTGAGCATAACAGCCGTCTCAATCTTGTTCTGGATTGTGTCAAACAAGCCGGCTTGATCCTAAATTCCAAGAAATGTCGTTTCGGAGAAACCGAGACGTTAGTATTTGGGCATCTGGTCGACAAAAACGGTGTGAGGCCAGATCCACGGAAGATTGAGGCAGTCAGCTCCTTCGAAGCACCGAAGTCATTGCGGGAATTGAGGAGTTTCTAGGGCCTGTGCTCGTATTTTCGACGCTTCGTTCCAAGATTCGCCGTCGTGGTGTACCCCCTAACATGTCTTCTCCAGAAAGCCCTCCCTTTCAACTGGACATCGGCTTGCGACGACGCCTTCCGCCAGCTAAAATTTCTACTAACATCAGGGCCCATATTGCGTCACTTCGATGCATACGCACCTACAGAAGTGCACACTGATGCCAGTGGCATCGGCATCGGTGCCGTACTAGTGCAACATCATCAAGGAGCTGAACATGTTGTGGCTTATGCTAGTCGCTCTTTGACTAAGGCGGAACGCAATTACACTGTGACCGAGCAAGAATGCTTGGCAGCTGTTTTCGCTGTCCACAAATTTCGGCCCTATATCTACGGACGCCCGTTCACTATCATTACCGACCACCACGGGTTGTGCTGGTTGGTGAAACTCCGTGACCCGAGTGGACGACTGGCACGTTGGGCTCTTCGACTGCAAGAGTACGACTTTGTTATTTCCTACAAGTCCGGGCCTCGCCACGCAGATGCGGACTGTCTCTCCCGCCTTCCTCTGACGACGACGGAGTCTGACGAAGACAATTTTGGTGTGTGTTTTGCTCCCTTTTCTTCTACATTCCGAGACTCGATGACTTTCAAAGCAGAGCAGGAAAATGATATTAGTTTTGAACTTCTATTTGTAGCCGCATCGCTTCCTGGAGCCACCGGTCGATTTTGCGTCCGTGACGGCCTGCTTTACAAGACCAATTATTCGGCTAAAGGCGTACGCTTCCTTCTGGTGGTGCCGCAGAGTATGCGAACAGACTTACAGAGAGCCATGCACGATGATGTGACCTCTGGCCATCTCGGATTTATCAGAAATTTGAACCGGACAAAGGAGCGTTTTTACTGGCCCACAATGCGGGACACAGTCAAGCACTACGTCGCCAGTTGCGAACAATGTCAACGCTACAAGCGCCCTACGACCACTCCGCCAGGTCTTCTCCAACCTCTGCCGCCACCTCGCCTGCCATTTGAACAAGTGGGTATCGATCTTCTGGGCCCATTTCCCCAATCATCTAAGGACAGCCGATGGGTGATCGTATGTATCGACCGTCAGACCCGTTACGCGGAAACGGCGGCCGTACCATCTTCAACAGCTGCGTCCGTTGCAACGTTTTTGCTTCGATTCATTATTCTTCGACATGGTCGCCCCTCCCCCCCCCCCCCCGTGTCATCATTAGCGATCGCGGTCGTCAGTTCGTTGCAGACGCCGTAGAAGAACTGCTACGTCTCTGCAGTTCGCAGCTCCGTCATTCAACGCCTTTTCACCCTTAGACAAATGGGCTTGTAGAACGTACGAACAGAACTCTAACTAACATGCTGGCCATATACGTATCTTCCGATCACAAGGACTGGGATGACGTAGTCCCCCTCATCACCTATGCTTATAATACTGCAAAGCATGAGACGACCGATTACAGTCCTTTTTATCTCCTTTACGCATGTTCACCGCTAAGCTGCATTGGCACTATACTACCGTTTGACTTTCACAGCGAGTACTCTGTTGCCAAGACGCGTTGTCTTGCCGAAGAAGCCCGGCGTATCGCTCATCATCGTACTGTGGCATCGCAACACCGATCGAAAGAGCGCTATGACAGCCGACACCAGTCTGTCTCGTACGCCAAAGGAGACTTTGTGTGGTTGTGGACTCCGCAACGTAAACATGGCTTATGCAAAACGTTTTTACCCCAGTACACGGGCCCATTCGTCTTTGTAGATCGCTTGAGTGACTTGACGTACGTGGTGGCACGCTTGACGTCGGCTGGTCGTCGGTCTAGCCGGACGCAGTTAGTACATGTTGCCCGTCTAGCGGTTTCACCCTACGCTTTCCGAGTGATTTGGACTTGCCCAGCGGGATTCGTCTGGCAACCGGGGATTGCTACGGCATGAGCCGGGCGAGGAGAAGAGGAAGAAGACATGAGCTGGTGCAGCCTCAGGACGCCATCTTGACTAAACCATCAATCTCGTCCCTTGAATAAAGCTGGTTTAACATTAACCATAACAATATATATATATATATATATATATATATGTATATTGACACGTGTATTTATATTTATCGGGCGACCAGGTTTCACCGCCTAACAAATCTTATCGCACAGCGCGGGACGCGCTTGCATGTATCCGAAGTTTCTGGAAAGTTATCGATGCTTCTATCCGCAGTCTGTTGTTGCCGAACCTTGTGTTATCTGATTTATTCGCCTGACGCGAAAGATGTAGAACTTTATGGAAGGCACGCGGGTCCCAACGATTAGTCTGGAACATTCGACGATTGTGTATAAAAGCCGACGCGCTTGAACCGCTGATCAGTTTTTCCGACGATCGCCGACCGTGTTCGCCGCTATCGTTGTGCTATAAGTGTAGCCTGTTTTTGTGGGCACAGGTTCGCCCAATAAAAGTTAGTTTTCTCGTTCACAGTATTGCTACTGTGTTATTGCTTCTTTCTTCACCGTCACTACCACGTGACATCTGGTGGAGGTGCTTTTCGTCCATGTACAGGACGCCCCCGACAAGCCGTGATCCCAGCCCAGACCGCGAACAGAACACCAACGTAATCCCGGACCACCGAGCAAGCCGCCGTCTTCAACAGCTGCCCCCGGAGCACGGACTTCTACCTGAGAAGACCAAGAAGATTGTGGCCAAGGCAACCGCAATGGCAGCCCCAGCGTCCCCCATCGTCCTGCAGCAGCCCAGGGAACCACCGACGTTCCGCGGTTCCACATTTGAGGACCCGGAAACCTGGCTGGAAACGTATGAGAGGGTCGCTACGTTTAACAACTGGGCAAGCGACGACAAGCTACGACATGTCTATTTCGCATTGGAGGACGCCGCCAAGACGTGGTTCGAGAATCGAGAAGCCACCTTGACGACGTGGGACCTCTTCCGAAGCGGCTTCCTGAAAACATTTCAAAGCGTCGTGCGAAAAGAACGAGCCCAAGCTCTACTGGAGACAAGAGCGCAGCTGCCGAATGAGACGATCGCGATTTTCACTGAGGAAATGAGCCGTCTGTTCCGCCACGCCGACCCAGAAATGTCCGAGGAGAAGAAAGTACGTCTACTGATGCGTGGCGTAAAGGAGGAACTTTTCGCCGGTATGGTAAGAAGTCCACCGAAGACCGTCGACGAGTTTCTTCGTGAGGCGACGAGCATCGAGAAGACACTGGAATTGCGGAACCGGCAATTTGACCGACGCACCAAGCCAACAAGCTACTCCGGAATTCAATCACTGGCCACGGACGATTTATGCGAGACCATCAGGGCCATCGTGCGCGAAGAACTGCGCAAGGTCTTGCCATCGTCGCAGCCTCAAGTGGCCTCGATCGTCGACGTCGTGAAAGAAGAGGTGCACCGATCGCTAGGAGTTCCTGAGGGGCAACCACAATTACCGCAGCCCCAGCCAGAAGCGATGACTTACGCCGCCATCGCACGCCGTCAAGCTCCCCCTCCGCGACAACGCCAGGTCCCTGTAACGCCGCAATTCCGTCGTCCACCGCCGCCGCCGCCAGCACGCCCACCCGTCGCCCAGCGCACCTACGCGAGGAAGACGGACATTTGGCGCGCCCCCGACCACCGCCCGCTCTGCTACCACTGCGGCGAAGCCGGGCACGTGTACCGCCGATGCCCATACCGCGACCTGGGATTGCGAGGCTTCGCCGTGAACGCACAGCGCCCGAGGGAAGGTGAACGCCCTCGTGACATCGCCGATTACCTCGCCGCTACTCAGTGGAGCCCTCGACGACCGTCCCGTTCGCCGTCACCAGGCCGCTACCTGTCGCCGCAGCACCGACCATACACCGGCCCAGCCCGGGGCCGCTCTGCGAGCCCATATCCGGAAAACTAAAAGCAGCAACCGATGGAGGTGCGGTTGCTGTTCGTCGAATTGACGAAGATCCTCCGCCGCCGACGAAGACGACGAAGAAACCGTCTCGACGACCTAATGACGACACGCCGCCGTCCCGACGAAGTCAGGAAGCCAAGACAACACCGACGAAAGACGACTTGACGAAGCGACGTCCCAGCTTCAGTTCAACACGACGCAGCCGTGATCCGACGCCACGACCTAACTGCAACGCCAGACAAAGAACCACCGACCTTGACGTGCTTCTCGACGGCCACGCAGTCACTGCCTTAGTCGACACAGGGGCCGATTACTCCGTAATGAGTGGACGCATCGCCGCCCAGTTGAAGAAGGTTAAGACTGCATGGGAGGGCCCCCAAATTCGGACCGCTGGAGGGCACCTTATTACGCCGACTGGAATCTGCACGGCAAGAATTACCATTCATGACCGGACTTACCCTGCCACCTTCGTTATCCTGCAACAGTGTTCACGAGACGTCATTCTCGGCATGGACTTCCTGAACCAACACGGCGCCATCATCGACCTGAAGTCGCAGTCAATAACGCTGTCGGAAGATCAAGCGATACCATCGGAGCGCCCTTGTAGCCACCACGCCTTGAGTGTGCTCGAAGATCAAGTGAGCATCCCGCCTCGCTCCAGCATCGTTATTTCGGTCGGCACCGAAACACCCGCTGACGTAGAAGGCGTCATCGAAGGCGACCAACGTCTACTACTCGACCGTGAAATTTGCGTCGCAAGAGGGATCGCTCGACTGCACGGAGGAAACACGAGAGTGCTGCTGACAAACTTCAGCCAGGAGTTCAAGCACATCAACAAGGGCACGACGATCGCATTCATCGAGGAAATACAGGAAACCAGCGATGCCTTCGTCCTCTCGGATTCTGTTGCATCTACCCCGACGACCGTAGTTCCCGAGCCAGACTTCAACATAAATCCAAGTCTCCCCGTGATTAAGCAGCAACAGCTCAGAAGTCTGCTTCGACGATACAAAGACTGCTTTTCGACGTCATCAAGGATTCGACAAACACCAGTCGCAAAGCATCGCATAATCACCGAAGAGAGCGCTCGACCACTACGCCAGAGCCCTTACCGAGTTTCGACGCGAGAACGCGAAGCTATAAGACAACAAGTCGACGAAATGCTGCGCGACGACATCATCCAGCCGTCGAAAAGCCCGTGGGCGTCTCCAGTTGTTTTAGTGAAGAAAAAGGACGGAACCCTACGTTTCTGCGTCGATTATCGTCGACTGAACAAAATCACGAAGAAAGACGTATACCCCCTCCCACGGATAGATGACGCATTAGATCGGCTCTGCAATGCTAAATACTTCTCATCGATGGACCTCAAGTCTGGCTACTGGCAAATAGAAGTCGACGAAAGGGATCGCGAAAAGACCGCCTTCATCACGCCAGACGGCCTCTATGAATTCAAAGTTATGCCGTTTGGACTGTGCTCGGCGCCTGCAACGTTCCAGCGCGTGATGGACACGGTTTTAGCAGGATTGAAGTGGCAGACCTGTCTTGTTTACTTGGATGACGTCGTCGTCTTCGCCGGAAATTTCGACGATCACCTTAGGCGGCTTGCGACAGTATTAGAGGCCATCAAGTCATCAGGGCTCACCCTGAAGCCGGAAAAGTGTCACTTCGCTTACGATGAGCTTCTATTCCTGGGCCATGTCATCAGCAAATCTGGAGTACGCCCCGACCCGCAGAAGACAGCTGCCATCGCAAAGTTCCCGCAGCCAATCGACAAGAAAGCAGTGCGCAGATTCCTTGGCATGTGTGCCTACTATAGGCGCTTTGTCAAGAACTTTTCACGCATCGCTGAGCCGCTGACGCAGCTAACTAAATGCGACGTCGAGTTCAAGTGGGAAACGCCGCAGGCCGAGGCATTTCAAGAACTCAAACGACGCATGCAGTCGCCGCCCGTACTTGCGCACTTCGACGAACACGCCGATACCGAAATCCACACTGACGCCAGTAGCCTAGGCCTCGGCGCCGTCCTGGTCCAGAGAAAAGATGGACATGAACACGTGATAGCTTACGCTAGCCGGTCGTTGTCAAAAGCGGAAGGCAATTATTCTACAACCGAAAAGGAATGCCTCGCCATCGTTTGGGCAACAGCGAAATTTCGCCCTTACCTATATGGCAGGCCATTCAAAGTCGTCAGCGACCATCACGCCTTGTGTTGGCTAGCGAATTTAAAGGATCCCTCAGGACGGCTGGCACGGTGGAGCCTCAGACTACAAGAATACGACATCACCGTAACATACAAGTCCGGACGAAAACACTCAGACGCCGATTGCCTATCCCGCGCCCCCATTGACCCGCCGCCGCAAGATGACGAGGATGACGACGCCTTCCTTGGAATAATAAGCGCGGAAGACTTCGCCGAACAACAACGAGCGGACCCGGAACTTAAAGGCCTCGTCGATTATTTGGAAGGGCACACCGACGTTGTCCCCAGGGCATTTAAGCGCGGATTATCTTCCTTCACGCTTCAAGACAGTCTACTCGTGAAGAAGAACTTCTCGCCAGTCCGCGCCAATTACCTTCTTGTTGTCCCGTCAGGACTTCGTCCAGAAGTATTGCATGCCCTACATGACGATCCGACCGCTGGACACCTCGGATTTTCCCGGACACTATCAAGGATACAAGAAAAGTATTATTGGCCGCGCCTGACCGCCGACGTCGCCCGTTATGTCAGAACATGCCGAGACTGTCAGCGACGCAAGACACCGCCGACAAGGCCAGCCGGATTACTACAGCCAATCGAGCCTCCTTGCCGACCATTCCAGCAGATCGGGATGGACTTGCTGGGACCCTTTCCGACGTCAATAACCGGAAATAAGTGGATCGTCGTGGCGACGGACTACCTCACCCGCTTCGCTGAAACAAAAGCACTGCCGAAAGGTAGCGCAGCTGAAGTGGCGAAATTCTTTATCGAAAACATCCTGCTGCGACATGGCACCCCAGAAGTCCTCATCACCGACCGAGGAACGGCCTTTACAGCGGAGCTCACCCAAGCCATTCTGAAATACAGTCAGACAAGGCACAGGAGGACAACGGCTTACCACCCGCAGACGAATGGTCTTACGGAGCGGCTGAATAAGACCCTCGCCGACATGCTAGCGATGTACGTCGACGTCGAACACAAGACCTGGGATGCCGTCCTGCCGTACGTAACATTCGCTTATAACACGGCGGTGCAAGAAACAACACAGATCACGCCGTTCAAGTTGGTTTACGGCAGGAACCCGACGACGACGCTCGACGCCATGCTGCCGCACGTAACGGACGAAGAGAATCTTGACGTCGCTACCTATCTCCAGCGCGCCGAAGAAGCCCGACAGCTCGCCCGCCTGCGGATCAAGAACCAGCAGAGGACCGACAGCCGACACTACAACCTCCGACGACGCTTTGTCGAGTACCAGCCCGGTGACCGTGTTTGGGTTTGGACCCCTATACGCCGACGAGGACTGAGCGAGAAGCTTTTGCGTCGCTATTTTGGACCGTACAAGATCATCCGACGTATTGGTGCACTGGACTACGAGGTCGTGCCAGACGGCATTTCGCTGTCACAGCGGCGCCGCTCACGACCTGAAATTGTCCACGTTGTGCGGCTCAAGCCGTACCACCAGCGTTGACGAACTTTGGGACTTCGCGTAACTGAGCTTTGGACTTTATTTCTTTTCGTTGTTTTGTTACTTATGTTTAATAAGTGTCCCTTTGTGTTTCCCTCTCTTTGTAGCATCGGGACGATGCTTTTTAAGAGGGGGGTATTGACACGTGTATTTATATTTATCGGGCGACCAGGTTTCACCGCCTAACAAATCTTATCGCACAGCGCGGGACGCGCTTGCATGTATCCGAAGTTTCTGGAAAGTTATCGATGCTTCTATCCGCAGTCTGTTGTTGCCGAACCTTGTGTTATCTGATTTATTCGCCTGACGCGAAAGATGTAGAACTTTATGGAAGGCACGCGGGTCCCAACGATTAGTCTGGAACATTCGACGATTGTGTATAAAAGCCGACGCGCTTGAACCGCTGATCAGTTTTTCCGACGATCGCCGACCGTGTTCGCCGCTATCGTTGTGCTATAAGTGTAGCCTGTTTTTGTGGGCACAGGTTCGCCCAATAAAAGTTAGTTTTCTCGTTCACAGTATTGCTACTGTGTTATTGCTTCTTTCTTCACCGTCACTACCACGTGACAATATTGAAAGTGTTTTAACAATTACCCAAACTTTGATTGCGCAGAAAGTTTGCCTTGTTCCTAAGCTTCTGTGCATGTCTTCGTTTTTATTCTTTCTAATGAACCAATTGTTGTGTTCTTTACCAGCATGCTGCAAAAACCGGCGTCTTCCAGTGCCTTCCAGTGTGAAACCAGTGCGTTTTTTGACACTGGATCGCACTGGGGACGCTGGAGCTCGCTGGGACTCACTGGCACACGAGTGAGACCACTGGATAAGAGCTGGGTCACCCTGTACGAGACGCTGGTTCCACTGCCATGACGCTGGGGCGTACTGGTATGTGCTGTACAGGCGCTGGTTCTCGCTGCAGTTCACTGGTTCGCAATGGAAACTGCGCTGGTTGCAGTACGCAAGGACGAGCGCTGCTGAATGCTAAATGCTTTATTCAATTTCACCGCTTGATACTAGTCTCTGGTCCTAAATAATGCTATATCTTGGAGTCATAAAACTCTATTTCGTGTCGCAGCTTAGAATAAAGGTGCGTGAGCTGCCCTGTTTATGCGTGCGCATTTAACACTAAAGAGCACTTTCGTTTTTTTTTTGCATTTTTCATTCAATTTCTTGAATGAAGCCCCCAAACGCAGAGGACGCCGCGTTTTTCAGTAGCTTGCACCTAACATATGACGGGGAGTTGTCGCCGTAGTCGCAGTGTTGTGTAGTGGACATGAAACCCAGAAATCATTCAGGTGCGCTCAAATGGACCCCGTTCGAAGCCTACCGCTGATTGATATTATCGCACCGATTAGAAAGCTGAAGCCATTCGTGCAATTCCACTTTCCCTATTGTATTAACTAAAGGTTCTGAAGCTCAAATACACACATTTAAGCTTTCGCCAGCTACACGCGCATAGCTCGGTCCCCACCGAAGGTTAGGCCTAGCGCATCCGCCGAGTCCCTCTGCACGCTATCGGCGCGTCTGGGCGCAGGAATCTACAAGTTTAACAAGGATAAATCACTCTTTATTTTAGCTTTCGCATCGGTGTTCTTGAATAAACCTTTTTTTTCGTGTCTACAGTGCCAGCACAAGAAACGATGAACGCCGATGTGACGCGTCATAAATTCACAGGTATATGTGCATCGCCGAATCACACAGGTATATGTGCTGTCGCCGAAGGCTGCCATCACTAGCCTGCGCTTCTCTGTCGAATATATATGACTAGACAGACGTGTCAATTGAAACGCAAGTCTGAGCTAAGAAAACGTTGCATATCCCTTGCCTGAAGTACAAGAAACGGCTATCGAAATTGGCAGTAACAGCGCCCATAAAGCGTCCCGGGTCGGCGGCTCATTTAGGAATATTTTCGAAGTTAGAATACCAATCGCAAGTGAAACTCAATATTGTGGCACATCCAAGCGTACTACTGAATAAGGACAACAACTTTTTCTGTCTGGTACAGGTGTGAGTTTTAGTTACTGGGTGATAGCGCATCTACCATGCCTGTGCGAGACTTATCACTACGAAACTGAAACTGCTTCTCGATCTTGAGATAGCAAATTATCCATCTATGTCCACCTGTGGGCGTGATTTTTGTTATTTTGTGTTCCAGGGATTGCCATGGCGAATAGTCAATGTCTATGCATTTATTGATGCTGTAAAACGAATTCTTTTATTTGATACTGTGTCTTGTCTGTTGGACTATCATCGTTGCGTTGTGTTAATTGGATATTTCAATTGTGTGTGTGATCCGAGCGATCGAAGCGGCATTAACCCTCAGCGGGACATGAGTGGTGATGTTTTGTCTAACGTAATAGAAAATGCAGGGCTCATTGATATAGGAGTGTCGGGACAAGGAGCTCGCTCTTATACACGAATTCAAGGTCGCTCTTACCGCCGCCTTGATCGGATATATGTTTCTTCATCACTCCTCTCCCGAGGACTGTCCTGTATTATTATCCCAGTTTCGTTCTCTGATCATTGTATGTTATCGCAAAGATTGGTGAATAAGCTATAACTAATTTCCGACCAAAGTGGGCACTTGGTAAGCTTAACTCTGAGCTCCTAAATGATCAGGAATTTATTAATCTCATGCGCATGACCCTAACAATTTCTCTTTCTACTGACTTGCCGTTATTTGCTGCTTGGGAACTCTTTAAACAAGACGTTCGCACAGTGGCGATAAATTGGATCGGTGAAATCATTCTATAAAAAGAATAAAGAAAAATTGCTTCTGAAGAGGCTATAGGTAGCGTTTATCAGATGGAATGCGTAATTCCAGGTACTCACATTGTTGGCATAGAAAATCTTAAATGTGAGTTACAAAAGTATGATGGACTGCGTTACAGGGGTGCGCGAATTCGATCTCGAAATATGCGTGCTCTGCAGTCTGAGCAGCCAACACGTCAAGCTTTACTTGACAAGCGGCGTCACGGAAATATACTGCGAAGGTAGTCTTCTAACAAATACGAATGACAGAATTTCTAGTTCGAAACTTAGTACAGTGTCTTGGTTAGGGCCCCTCCCAACGATCACGATGCAAAAGCTTTCGAGAGTTTTGTGTCTCTTGTAAAGCCTTTACGAGATGATGACTGTTCATTCATGGTGGCCTTACGATCCAAGAAATTGAGCTAGCTATTGATCAGCTGCCTTTGACGAAAAAACCCGGCCCTGATGGACTTTCAAGTGAATTTTGCAAAGCTTTCAAATCAATTATTAGTCCCACATTATTGGAGATTATTACAAGCATAGAGGTGGACGCCCTTCAGCAATCTTTTTGCGAAATCCACACGCTTCTAATTCCCAAAAGTTCACATAAAGAGAAACAGCGTTCTGTTGAAAGCAACCGACCGATCATATTGTCAAACGTGAATTACAAAATTTTTGCGGGAGTTTTATCTAATAGAGTGCAATTATCGATGTGAATTCTGATTGATACCCATCAGACGTGTGGAACTATAGGCCGATTCATTCAAACGAACATACACATCACCCGTACACTTCTTCAATACCGTTATGGTTCCACTGAGCAGCTTGCAATGCTCCAGGAAGGCCTTGCTAAAGCTTTTAAACGTGTCAGTCACTCCTATTTATTTTCTCTTCTGGAGTATGCCAATGTTGGCTCCGTTGTGCTTAGAGGCGTTAAGCTTTGCTACACCAGTTATACTAATCGTTTAGTTATTAATGGCCAACTCTCCCGAACCCGTTTCTATTTGCTCATCAGTAAAACAAGGATGCCCGATGTCCCTACTACTAATCTCCTTTACCTGGAACCGCTATGCTTAAGCGTAATTCAGTCGAGATACATCCATGGATTCAATATTCTGGGTAATGAAGTAAAAGTCTTAGCTTATGCAGATCACCTAGCGTTATTCTGCACGGATAAAAAGTCCAGTGTTGAAAATGTAGTATCGACAATGGAGGAGTTTGGCCGCGTATCAGGAGCATAAATTCACTCCTCGAAAAGTTTGGGCTTATGGTTTGGCTCATGGTGCTATACACCAGAACAGTTTGCAGGCGTTAAGTGAACAGACATCGCGCCAAAGTATCTTGGCGTGCCGCTAGACGCATATCAATTATGCGCACACTATTGGAAAGAACGGGCTTCGGCCCTGCAAATTTACGCCCAGACATTCGTTCCACAGCGACTTTCTACTTTTTGTAAAGCCGAAGCCTACAATAAATTCTTGGCAATAAAAATTTCATATGTATTGCAAGTTATTCATTGTGCCAGGCTACGCATCTAACGCTTTCACCGAATCTTTGCAACCTTCGTATGGTCTTCAACTTTTGAGACCATGAGGGGAGGCAATATTTTAGGCCTGACAATACGGACAATATGTTAGTACATCTTTCTGGCGAGACTATAATTTAGTACATATTTATGTGCGCCAAATAGTGCCTAGTTTCTTCTATTTTCGCGATGCTTCACATTTTATAGTTCGGTCATTCATGCAAGTCGCAGTTGTTAATGCGTTACCTGATTTAGTTGTTTCTTCAATTTTTCTTCGCGTTTATGCTTGTGGGGGTTAATATAAGAAGTTTAGTTGGCGGTTTGTTTCCTGACAGCTTGGTTTTCCAAGCTGTCAGCTTGGTTTTCCAAACGTTATACAAAGATTTACTGTCCATGCTGCTTCCGCCTCCATTTTACCGATCACTATACATTAAATGGCCTGGCCACGATATACTGAAGGGAGTTCGCAAAATGTCTTTATCCACTTGCTGCAAAATATTGTTTTATAAACTGCACAGTGAAATCATACCTATAAGAACATGGCTACCGAAAAAGGACATCTTTGTCTCTTGTGTTAACTGTCACCTTTGTGGTGTGTCAGAGACGATTGAACATTGTTTTAATACCTACACCAACGCCATCCTATTTTGGAAGGTCCTCCAATGGACTTTAAAAAAAGACTTTGAGACTAACGCTCATACTGTGCGATACCTGCTACCGACCTCTGATTATAGTGCACATTTCGATGCACCTTCTTATGGGAATGCACAGTTTGTGGAAAACGAGAATAGTGGACCGAAACGCCGAAACGATGGTACCTACAAGGGTACATTTTATCCAAATGACACACCTAAAACATGTTTATGAAGGACTCGAGTTACAACCGGATTGGTACCCTATTTGGTGAGGTGCTTATCCTTACCACCCTCCTCATGTGAATCCAACATTTCTACTCACAGTCTGAACGCTGCCTTTTCCTGTGTGGCTGTCATTGTGACCTTTATTCTCTGAATCTGCAGAACTGGTGAGTGTCGGGTTGAATGCTACTGTAATAAATACCATAAAAGAAAAAAAAAAGCTGGTTTGACGTAGTTATGAAGTACCGGGCTTGGCATCTGTATGTTTGACGATTGCATCCTGGTCGAAGCATTTTTATCTTTAGTTTTCTTGTATTTTATTGCACTAAAGCGCTCTCTGTTGCTTTCTGTATTCAAACACACATATATATATACATACATACATATATATATATATATATATATATATATATATATATATATATATATATATATATATATATATATATATATATATATATATATATATATATATATATATATACACGGTGGCCAGGCACCGCGTATTTACCGCGCTAGAGCTCTTTTTCGCACCAGTACCCAGTGCCCCCTAGTACGCCGCGCCTGCCCAGCGCCCCAGCATCCAGCGCACGACACTGGGCCCATAATCCTAATGCAAAATAGAAGTGAGGCGTGCAGACAGGACACAAGAGTAGAGAAGTAGACAACACGAACGCCGACTATCAACTGAAGGGAGCACTCAGGCGAAAAAATGAAAGAAGACACAAAACTCATCTGCGCATGCTCAGGAATGGTAACACCACGTGTCAATCGGGTACACGTGCTGGTCTACGTGAGAGATAACTGTTAAGGCACTTAATCTGTTCCTTATGTAAAGTAATCGAAGGCTGACTCACGCACGCACTTCCACCATTATAGATATGCCATGCCTCTACCATAAGACGCGTATCTTCATTCTTATGCCTGTACAGTATCGCGCATTTATCTAACTCTGGCTTGCAGTTACAATCTCGGCAATGTAGCGAAAGATTAGAAGGCGATCCACCGGTTAACGACCTTTTATGCTCCATTAGCCTCTGATTGATACACCGTCCTGTTTGCCCTACGTAGAACTGGCCACAGCTAAGGGGAATTTGATAAACCACACCCATACGACATTCAGTAAAACTGTTGTTCTTATTGTGCTTCACTGGACACATATCTGTTCGTTTTTTGCCTTTAACCCGCTCCTTTTTATTCTGTACGGCAGCGCATATCTTACCTAGCTTATTGGGAGCAGTGAAAGCAACATTAACATCATATCTACCAGCAACTTTTTTAAGCCTGTGCGACACTGAATGAATATACGGAATAGCCACTACTCTTTTTTGCGATTACTGCTCTCTGTAATTACGTCCGTCCCTCTCGAAACCGACTTCTTTAGGCGCTCAGCTACAGAGGCCACCGCTACACTAGGATAACCTGCTTCTAATAGGCGCCGGACCTTCGCATTAAAACTGGCGCTCATTTTGTGCAAGCAAGATCTTGTGAGGGAAGACTTAAGGCACGACATGGCGATTCCGTTTTTTACTAATTTAGAATGCTTGGATTGAAAGTTTAGCAACGGCTTCGAAGATCTTGGGGAATACTGCCAACAAACATGATTTTGTTCGAAGATCAAGGAAATGTCAAGAAACTGAATTACGCGTCGCTGAGGTAATTCCTTGGTAAACTTTAATCCTCCCCCATAAAGTTTAAATTGCTCACTTACCGAGGTAGCAGCAGAGTCTAATTCTTCCCTATTGTAGAAAATCAGGTAATCATCAACGTAACGAAATATCTTGATAACGCTATCACCTAAGGCTTTCTCTAAGCAGTTGTCAACCTTACTCAGGTAAATGTTGCTAAGAATAGGGGCAACCTTTGAGCCAATGCAAATGCCTGATTTCTGCAGAAAAACGCCATCTCTCCACCCAATCAGTGTCGACTGCAAGTACATGTAAGAGCTTCTAGAAAAGCTTCCTTGGAAACACCGCATCTGTCAATAAAAGCCGACTCTTGCACTTGTTCTTTAATGCACTCATTTACGGAATTTAGCAACCCGTCATGCGGCAAGGAATAATACAGGTCTTCGATATCTATACTAAAAGCTGCACAATCACCCGGATTCTCCTCTCTTAAATAGTGAACTAGCGCCTGAGAATTACGTAGGCAAAAGGGATCTGAAAAAATTAGTGAAGCTAGGCAGTTCTGTAGGTAACTAGCGACACAGACCTGCCACGTCCCTTTCTCTGACACTATAGCACGAAAAGGAATTTCTTGTTTATGGGTCTTTGCCGAGAAAAACAGTTCTAAAGTGAGGGATTTAGCTTTCTTGACATTACAAACAAGCCTATCAAGATTATGTCTTGACAAGAGGTCAACCGCACGTTGCTTAACTACCGAAGGCTTGAGTTTGACTGGTTGCAAATTCTTTTCTATGCCTGAAATCGCTTTTTCTGAAAACACGTCATCTGGCATAATTACGAAATAACCTTCCTTGTCAGATATTACAGGTCTAAGTTTATGCTCCACAAGGTAATCAACTAACGGTCGGACAGGGTAAGGCGTCTTAAAATGGGAATTAGATTGTTTAAGGCTAGCAATGCAATCCGAAATACAGCGTGAGCGTTCTTCTTCCGGAACGAACCTGGTTATGCAGCGCGGTAAGCTTAAAACTTCAACGGGTTTTATGTTAGGCTTAAAACAGTGCTTAGGGCCTAAAGCAAGGGTTCTTCTATGGTTATCACTTACTATGGCGTCTCCAAGAACCAGTACATTATTTGACGGTGAATTATTAGAAAGGTGTTTCCTCTTTGTTGAAGCTCCGGAAGTTTCATCCTCCATAGGAAGTCCGCATGTTGCATGGCTAACTTATTCCAATCGTTGTAAGGGCGGTTCCAAAGGTGACCGTCTCCCAGGGCCGCGCAACGGACCCTTAGACACTCCTGGTAGAACCTAACTTGGCGCCATGATTCAGCGGTAAGAATAGCTCCAATCCTCCTGGCATGCCCAGTTGATGGTTGAAGAAAGCCGCACATCATTTGAACTTCCAATGGGACGACACGATTACGACTAAACCACGGCATGCTTCTCTTCTCTGTTACCATTCCTGAGCATGCGCAGATGAGTTTTGTGTCTTCTTTCATTTTTTTTCGCCTGAGTGCTCCCTTCAGTTGATAGTCGGCGTTCGTGTTGTCTACTTCTCTACTCTTGTGTCCTGTCTGCACGCCTCACTTCTATTTTGCATTATGAATCCTTACCAACTAGCTCAGCTTTCTGTCGTTCTAAGCCCATAATCCGGCGTGGCACTGTATTGTGGGTACTGGGCAAATGGGTTTTGTAATAGTGAGCTGCTCAAATTTTTTTTTTCATCAGTCGTAGCTCGTTGTCCTCGCCCGATCCATACTTTCGTTGTGTGGCTGTCGTGGCACTACACAGATATCAGAGACAATCGCTTTTTTTGAAAGGTAGTGCACTTCAAGATGTAGGAAAGTGAGTGATGGCCACTGTTCATGAAAATTTTAATAAACTGGCCAAGCTCAAGTTTAATTCATTTTGAAATTCAACGTAATTTGACTGTCATGATCGATGCTTGACTACGTTTGCAAATCACTGTCACAAAACCTTAATTCGTGTTTCTTATGTGATCATTTACTCGGACCCTGCCCCCTACAATGTTGGCGAAGTTAGGATTTCAAAATGCTCAACAAGAACGGAAAACTGGGCCAGGTCGAACAGCTAGAAGCTTTTCAGAATGACAAGAGTGCGCAGTCATTTGTCAGCCTATAAATAATCAGGAGTTTGTTCTTTTATGTACTGGATAACTTTACCTCGCGCTAGCAACATCTGATTTTGTCACCCTACTTTTTTTTTTGTGATTTTGTATATTGATTTGGCTCCACTTTCCTTTAAATATTTACTTGCAAGAGAGTGTTCGTGTCGTCCCTCCTCCTGCTTATCACCGTCTTTTCGCGCTTCGAAATGTAATGTAGACATCCACAATGAGGAGTACTATAGTTCGCAACATCTTGGAAGCGCATCTCATTTTGACATTGATGTTTTCAGCTTTCATTCCTTAAACATATTGGTTAGAATAGTCATATTTTGCCTTTTGTGCAGCTGAAGCGGCTTCTTCTGCTGTTGGTGTTCTTGGTGCGGACGGTGGCTGAGGAGTCAGCCAACAGCGTCTTACATCGACAGCAAGACGTGAGTGGTGCACAAGTGTTGTGGATCAATGTCATTTATTTTTACTTTTTTTTCCCGCAAAACAAGCAAAAAAGCCTTAAAGATGTTCAGTGTATTCGGGTGGCACTTGGATGAAGTCCTAATGATAATTGCTTTTCTTGGCAAACTAAAAGTGATTATATTGAAGTTGTTATTTCACTGCGTCAGGGGCTGTTCACGCACCATGGAAAATTGTGAAATTTCTTGGGTAGAAACATACGTACCATGGGCAGCTTGGCTAGTTGGCAATAATACATGCTTGAAAACAGTGCGAGAACAAAGCTAGGACGAGAGGAGAGAAAATCTGGAGAGCGTTGTCTGTGAACTGTTGGCTTGAATACGCGGTAGCGAGCCCAATACGCAGCGACCAACATGTGCGGAAAAGAGACTGCATGGACACTAAGCAGGAAAAGGCACCTAGCTATAAACATTGGCGCGATACCTCCAGGAGACATCACTGTACAAGCCACAGAAAAAATCATGAAACGAAAACACTCTCACATATTAAGGCAAAACACGCGCGCAATATTGACAATTTATGCATCTTCAAAGCAAGTCATTTCTCTTTCTGGTAATCAGAGGGTTTCACCATGCTGGATCCACCACCTTGCTCTATGCGATATATCCTTCAACCTGGACGACGCAGAGCTGGAAGCTTTTATTTCACTTTCATTCTGTATGCCTTGAGGCAAATACTTTCGAATAAAAAAAAAGAAACGCCCGTTCCAACCGTCAGTCACGGAGAATTATTATTGTGGTTTGCCTACACTCTGGATAACAGCCATGCTCTAAACAATACGCCACGAGGTGCGTTCGCATAGATTTCTTCAAACAATTTTGAAGTGCATCTCACCGCTAGTTCTCACTACGGCCAGCTTGTGCGACGTAACGCTTTTCGAACGAAACAACAACGTGATGCACAATTCCCATATGTGACAGCTTAGAAACTAGTCTCCAAAAATAATTGAATATTTTGCCTCCTAGCGTTCTGCTTTGCTTTCTACGCGTTTCTGGGTAAGAGAACGGATGCTACCCAGACGCACATTTCGTGACGCTCCCTGAAAATAAGAATAGCAGCAATGCAGTTATTGTTGAGCCTGGACGGTTTTTTTTCTTCGTGCACCAAACGCGCGAGTGAAGAAATGAAGTTACACTCGACTCTGCAGGGCCATTTTCACTGGGAAACAGCGGCGGTCCTTAAAGCATCAAAAACACCCCAGTGTAAGAGATGACTTCTCTTGCTACCATACGCTGTCTATCTTATTCTTATAGAAATAGGAGAATGTCGTTTAAATACACGAAATGTGTTTGCTTTCCGCGCCAACATGAAAGTCAATGTGATGAGAATACACGCACAAGAATGCATATTCAATGTCAATACCATACTCATTTTGGCAACACAGTTGTCAGCTTTTCTTCAAATCGTTCTCAAACCATGGTGCAATATTTAACCCACTTTACCATGTTGTCTGAAAGCCTAACGTTATCATTAAAAGGAAAGGTGTACAACCAGCGCATTTTACCGGTGCTGACATACGGGGCAGAAACTTGGAGACCGACAAAGAAGCTCGAAACCAAGTTAAGGACTGCGAAAAGAGCGATGCAACAAATAATGTTAGGCATAAGGTTAAGAGACAGGAAGAGAGCAGTGTGGAACAGAGAGCAAGCAGAGATTGCCGATATTCTAATTGACATTAAGAGACAGAAATGTAGCAGGGCAGGTCATATAATGCGTAGGTTAGGTAACTGGTGGACCATTAGGGTTACATAATGGGTGCCAAGAGAAGGGAAGCGCAGTCGAGGATGGCAGAAGTCTAGGTGGGGTGATAAAATTAACAAATTTACAGGAGCTGGCTGGAATCGGTTGGCGCAGGACAGGGATAATTGGAAATCACAGGGAGATCGCCTTCGCCCTGCAGTGGACATAAAGTAGGCTGATTATGATGATGATGATGATGATGACGAGAATGATGAGAATGCTGATAGTTTTTTTACCCGATTTTCTACTATACAAGCAAAAACAACAGTCTACCGAAGTACCGCTACGAATCCAGCAGTATTATTTACATAAAGCGCTACGCAATTTAGCTACTGGAAATGAACATTCGTTTGGGGTGCACCATTCGGGCTATAACTGTTGTGCATATCTGCTGAGAAAACGGTAAGAAGCGTACGCGTACACATTCAAGTGCTCTGTGCATTCAAGTTTTGCATGCAATCTGTCATCGTTATGTGCTTAAGCTTGCATTTTCAACGGGTATAACGAACAGACAACAAAGACGGTTATTTTAGGCTTGGCACGCACGAACAAAAAAAAATGTGTATCAGTCACCCATCGCCTGCATTGCATAGAAAGATAACAGATTTTTTATAATGAGTTAACAATACTAATATTTCAGTTCGTATGACCACATATGTTCTGTTTCTTTATTCAATGCCAAGTTTACAGCCGGCGCTTGTGTTCACCATGTCCTTTTTTATATGGCGTTATTTTTTATATATTATGAAAAAAGCAGCGGAAGCTTAATACTGACCAAGGAATGCCCATGTTTGTTCGATCACGGACATTTCGTCCGTAGCTCTTGAAAATTCGCTCATAGAATTTAGTGTTTCAGGCTTGTCACCAACATTATTTGCCAAGTTACTGGAAGATAAATAAGATTGCGCATAACTTCGAAGATTGAAGAGGCATTTGCGGTCGGCAATACATGAAAAAAATGGCATATTTAACTGCAACTGATGCCTATGAAATGCGGAGCATTCACAATTTGTAGACAACGGTTGTATGATTAATGTAACTGTTGCATAGTGAACGGTTGCGTACAGATTGTAAACTGCGTTGTTTATATTTACAGTAAGTAAGGCAACTATGTTTCTAATGGCAAAACATGAGATTAAAGGCAAACTAAAATCCAGTGGCACAAATGAGCCGTCCCAGTGGCACAAAATGTTAGACTGCGCTATCAGCGGAATACGCCTCCAAAATGGCGAGATACTCCGTCCGCCCACCTATAGCTCCGAAAAAAGTCGCTTTACTCGGAGAATAAAGCTTCTCATTTAAAAATATACATAACGTGGTCTTATTGCAATGCAGCCTGCAGAACATAACCAAAATGTGTCAATTTACGCAAAAAAAAATTATGCTGTTTGGAACAATGAAGCGTTTGGCAAACCTGGAAAAATTATTTATATCATCAAATTAGCAGACAATGAAAGGATACGGGAAACTACGTGTTGTATATTGATCCCTTTTAAAACTAACAAGCCGAGTATGACGAGGCCGCCTTTGAGGAAGATAGGTCCTACTATCGAAACGTTGGACAGCCTTTCTGAGGCACCTTATCCCTGTTTATAACCTTTATAGCACAGTGTGCTACTGTAACTGTTAGCACCATTCTTTATTTTAGTTCATAAGTAAGTCACAGGGAATTCGTTAGTTTTATAATGAGAAATATTCAGTCATTGATTCCCACTCTTGGTATGCATTCTCTCGAGTGACGTGGTAATGAAAGTGCAATCATGGCTTCGGTTGTTTGGATCATTTCCAAGAACTTTTCCCTTGATCATTCACCGTATTGTCCCAGCTTTAAAGACGGCACAGTTGGCACCACACGTGTGATGCCTGAACGCCGTACTGTGCAAGAGCTTCAACCTTTCCCTTTTTCCAATTGTTCGTAACCGACTAGAACTGTTTTATTTTCCCTCAAAGAAAGAGGAAAGTGTACTCATGACTTTTCGATGGTAAAATTCTTTTTGTCTGATTTTCGCTATGCGTTTGCCTGTATGTACAGGACCACGGGAACTACGAATTTGGATTCAATATCGAGGGCCTATCGTGGGACCAATTCCAGCAAGAATCCGGTGACGCACTTGGCCGCAAGACGGGTGCCTATGGTTTTCGCGATAACGACGGTCGCCTCAGGCTCGTCGAATACGTGGCCGACGAGCTTGGATTCCGGGTAAAGGTTCAGACCAACGAGCCCGGAACTCAAGACACCGCAATGCCTTCTGCAGTCATAGACGCAAAGACCCCTGCCTCAAGCGTCGCACCCGATGCTCCTGCATCGACGTCGTCTTCGACGCCTCTGGAGAGCACCCGCGAACCCATCGTGTCTCCGCCGCCAGCACGACTACTAAGACGACTCTCGCCCTTGCCTCCTATGCTTCCACGCAGCTTGGCTGCGGCCATGGTAAGCAAGGTTCCCTCCGCCAGTGAGCCAGGTGCGAAAGCCGTGAAAATCTCGGACCGCTATGTCGATGCACAGGAACCGCAGCGAGAGCAAACGTCGTCGTCTCTCAGGCTTCCTCCCACCAAGAGCCTATCCGAGAAGTTCGAGACTCCGCTGTTGCCCACAGGAGCAGTGAAGATGGACTCTCACCCTGCTCTTCGTCAGTACAGCCCTAACATATTCCAGCTCGGACGACCCGTGTACCTAGGGCAAGCTGCGCCCGCGCCGTACTATCAGAACCATCCTCCTCCTAACCAATACCATCACTCGGCCGCTGGTCCGTCGGCTGCTGGCGTGCCGTACCCACCGCCGCCTCAGCCGAGAGACAATCGCGCCAAGGGTGCAGCCCTTGTGCCAAAAGAAGTGAACGGCAAAATAGTGCCTCAGGTGGCCCTGATCAGAGCCGACGGCAGCCTGTCGACCGACGAGCCGTACCCAGCCGACGCGTACCCTCAGCGACCGCACCAGGGGCCGCGGCCGCACTCGAACGTGTACCATAGGCCAGCGTTGCCGCTTCCTGGCTCGCAGCTATTCTCGAGCCACCAGAACACGCAAAACGTCGGAAACATATTTCCCATCAACACGGTGCACCCAGGGAGTCTAGGCTTCCCTGCGGAGCCATTCCCATTTTACGGTCCCGGAGGTTACTACGGTCAGAGTGGCGCGTCGTTGCTGACACCCCAACAACAGCAGCTGCCACCTTCTGTTCCCGGCTACCAGCCGCTTCCTCAAGGGCTCACCGTCAACTACTTCCTAGCCAACTCACTTCCACTTGCCGGCCGCCCAGTGCAAGCAGCGCAGGCGGTCCAACCACAGCCTCGACCCAATCAACAATCACTCCTTCCACAGCTGCAGCGGCCCCGCGTCATCGATCCAGCATACCTCTCACAAAGGGTAGATTCCGTACCTTTGCACGCGGCGCCACTAGCGCCACACCAGTCACAATCCGTGGTGCCGTCATTGTCTGATGGACCGCAGCTGTTGTACGGCCAGAGACTGTACCCGCAAGCTCGCCAGAGCTTCGGCTTTCAGGGAGCCATTCCTTACCGCTCCTCCCGTGGTGCACCTGCCGTTCAAGAAGAGTACGTGTCGTCGCCTACGCTTGCTTTGCAGGACGACTACGCGCGTCGGCTGCCCCCTTCGTACGCCTCGCCGCAGCGGCAGCACGAGACAGTGCCAGCGGCTTGAGTGGAAGTGTTCCTGTTGACACCCACACTGTACAGACTGGCACGGCACCAGTGCCGTTCGTGGACGAGACCACTAAATGGGCTACAAGTGGTTCCTATTTGGAGGTCGCTGCCTAAGACGCCCCGCATTGTGCAATCACATTTTAGTTACGCATGAGTAGTATACAGCAGGCGTGCAACGTTTCGCGCAAGTCGGCTGGCAGTGCATGTCACGTATCTGTGTACAGAGATGTGGCGCGTATTCCTCGATTGCATTGACTGCTAGTGTCCTGGGCCTGAAGAGAGTTAGGGCGCTATGAGGAAAATATTTATGGATTTATTGTTTTTCGTAATCATTGTGTCCGTCCCATAAATGCACATGACGTTTAATTCATGCTCAAAAGCATCGCCCTCACCTACTTTGCTTTGCTTTACTGTCTTTATTTATAGCACGTGGGTGAAACGGCTGTACATGAAGGAACATTATCAGCGGGCTCGCACTTAGCAGAACAGTTTTTATGCACATCGAGCAGTCATCAAATCAAAGCTTGGAGTCATGTACGGCATATTCGGAGTCAGCGAGAGGTTCAATAAAACAAATGTCAATCATTACTATTGAGGTACGGCTACGAGAGACATCATCTCATAGCAGCGGCAAATATACTTCCTCACCACGTGCTACCACAAGCTTCCAAAGATATACGTAACGGCTAGTCCTCTGCGGGTTACTTCTCAAGTGAAGAAGGTCGATGCATTGTGCAATGCCCTCGCCTGGGTGACCGCTTCCGCTCTTTGACTTTCAAATCTGGGAGGGATATGCTGGACGCCTGGGATTTAAATGAGGATCCGGTCTGTTAACCACGAGGCGGGGCCTTCGGCTGGACATTGTTTCAGGATTGAGCTCCCTGATGCGAGCAAATCATAAATGCAGCAAAGGCTTTTCACATCAAGGCTGTGGACTCTCGGTGGCGCAATACCAGAAACAAACGGCGCGGTTATAGTTCTCAGTTTGTGTACATTGTGTGCATGACTATGTTGTGTTGTAAATAAAGAAAACAAAACGCTTACGTTCTCGTGATGCTGTCTTCCTCGTCAACTGTGACCGGCTTAGAGCAGTGATGCGCTCGGGAACTTGCATGTCATCCTCTAAGGCTAAAGCTGTAGCGAGGGTTTGTATCTTCAAGTCAAATCTATCGCTGAAATATTTGTTCACAATATTCTGTAAAAGCTTCGATATACTCTAGGAAGTTTGCAAAGAACAGAGAGCCAACATCTGAAACGAGTTCTCCATCCATCAATAATAGTTCCAATAACGAAAAAGCGCCGCTTGAGGACGTATTCTCACAATACGTTCCCTATTTTCACATCCCGACTACGGTCGAGGGTCTACGGGACCAGGTTAAGTAGTCACACCACACGCAAATGCGTCTTGCGATTTACAAATGGTTGTTGGCGAGTTATGCTGCTGTGTGCGTCTAATTGTTAGGCTCTCAGCAAGTAGCCAATACAGGAAGGTATCATTAATATATACTTCATTGTAAATAAGAAACTGGCATCTTTCTTCCCTCTCTTTTTTTGTTTGCACAGCACCCTCAGAAACTGCTGCAATAAGCTGCAACACATATTTTTGCAGTAAGTGTTCAATATCACAAGTCCTCATAAAAAACACTTAGCGTAATTCACCCGCATTTTACATGTTTGCGATCAATAAAAAAATTCTTGCATCTACGTTTCATTCACAATGCTTGCCAATTAAGAGACATTTCATTGTGGGAGCCGTTATGCGTTGACGCAACACCTTTATCAATGCAGCAAATTTAAGACCCCCGTGAATTACTGTGAGCGAATTCAAGTTGTTTTTATGGTAGCGTCGGAAACACTAGAGCTGGCATTTCTTGTATTGCTGCTTAACAGGGTGATTTCCACGAGTCTAAGCCTGCGACTCTAGTGACACGAGCACAAAGTGACGTCGTCCTTCAACGAAACGGGCATTTCTGCTGCCCAAAGCGCAGGTGTCGAGTCCGAAGCCGCTGCCGTAAATGGCGCAAGATTGAGAACTTGTCAGCTTGTTGACGCATAATTTTCACGCGTGTACAAAACACATTTCGGCCGCATCGTATCCGTCGTGTCCGGCGAGCGGACATGCGAGGGTGCGCACGTCACGTGGGTGGCCCGCAACGAGCGCCGCGCGGCGGCCCCGCCGGCTCGCTGGGTTCCGGCGTCCGGCGTCCCTCCCGGCGATCGTCGGCGCGGACGCCGCTCGGCCGGTCGGCCGCTCGCTCCCGCCGCGCATGTGGCGTCGTAGCCGACACCGCGTCCGAGGCGCCGACGGGCGACACAGCACTTCTCTGGGGTCCTGCTCTGAGGACGTTCTGAAATCGAAAGACCCGCACAATGTACGTTCGACATTTCGTGACGGACGATAAAATATTTCCACGGAGCATTTACCATTTAAAACGCAGGAAATAGTCATAGAATTCGCAATAAGAGATTCCATTGAGACCGCCTGCTCATCAATTAGTCTTCTAACGGAGCAGAATATTGAACGCTGATTACTTGGTTTAACGTTTTCGACGTGGTACTGCAATCGGGAATATAGGAGAGTGCGCGCTAGTAAAGGTCGCTTTAATTGTTTTTGCGGGCACTAAAACCCTTGTGCCAGCCATAGAAAGGCATACTTAGACTCTGAAGTGCAGCACAAGCTTTAATAACTGACTGACCGTTTATAATAAAGAGAGTGCTAAACAATTTAAGGCACGTTAACATCATTTATCTGGTCGCCAAGTTTAACACGTCGGACCTCCCCATATACGAACCACGACCTACTGTATAGCGGGTGTACTTTTAATACGAGAGCGTTAAGCGCCCCGTGTCCCGCATCGAGCGTCGACCATCCTTTCGCTAAAAAATCATTCCGAATCACTCGTACCCAACCACGCAGGCACTACGTGTAACGCAGAGACGTTACTGAACTAATTGAGTTTCTCAAAGTAAAATACGTAGAAAAGTCGTAAAGAACGACTTGCGCACAGCCTACAGACACGATAGCGTCGGGCTATTATTTATACGAAAAAACATCATTCCGCTACAGCGGGAACTCAAACACAAACCCCTTTTCCAGCGTTTGGACCATTTATACAAATGCGCGCCCGGTTCCTTGCAACACCTCCGCCCATCCGCCGCCCACGGACGGGCCTCGTTCCTAGCAGAAAGCTCGCCTTCGTGCACCGCCACCGTTTCCCGGTAAACGTTACGGCTGCAGCGGCCTGGAAGCGTGAAATTCAGTCGGGGATCTTTGCATGCTGTCGCGTTCCACTCTTAAAGCGAAGCTGAAGCGTCCTCCATTTTTTTTAATGTGCAAAAAATATTTAAGAGTCGCCTGTGGCATATACAACAAATCTACTCATTCAGCTGGATTACTCAAAGAGGCGGATAGTACTTACATAGGAAATCAAAATGCATAGATAAAAATTAGCAAAACTTCATTGATAATTTTTACCCCATTTCATTAACGCGCATATCGCAACACACAAATTGAAGGCAGTTATTTCACGAGGCACTACGACTTGAAATGAATTTCGAAACAAGCACCAATTTTCACCTAATCACTGTCAAACTCGCGGTAAAAAACATTCTTTTTCCACCTGCTTTTCTAACAAAAGGCATCTTTAGGCAATGTGGCTAAAAGATTACCGGAACACATGTATTTGATCGCAATCTTTTGGAACACATATCTCTAAGCTGGTGTCATCCTCAGAATTTGTTCTAAATGTATTTGGCTTTCGAAAATTATCGCTAGGATTCGTAAATTGTAATATGTCATGCGTATCCGTATGCTTCGATAACGCGCGGCTCGCATTTGGTACAGCAGCTGCTATGTAGCTAAGGTATAATGGAACTATTTAAAGCATGGGATCATGTCTTCAGTTTTTAATTTGAAGTCCTCACGTAAAGTAGTCGGAAGTGAAGACTGTACGCTTCAAAGCTGTAGGAATACGTCCCAAATTAGAATACGCTACATCAGTCTGGGACACAAATAACATAAACTTAATTACCGCATTACAATTAATTCAGAATAATGCTGCTCGTTTTATTCTTTCGAATTATAACAGAACTCTCAGTGTAACAGCCATGAAAATTAGCGTTTCTCTTCCATCTTTTGCAGCTCAACGTAAAGTTTCCCGTTTATCATTACTTCCCAAAAGTTTTCACCATACAACACTGCGGGATGCATTCATTCATACTCCACACTACGTATCTCGTCGCATCAATAATTCTTACAAGGTTCACGTCCCTTCTTGCAGCACAAATACATTTTACCAGTCATTCGTACCTCGGACGTCACTAGAGTGGAACCATCTTCCCGCAAACAATGTATCCATCAGCAATAATTTCTTGTTCCGTGGTGTCTTAACCAACATTACTCACTAGCATGCCGTTTAATGTACTTGTATATCTTGTCCTTTTATTGTATTAGCTTTTGTAATTGCTCATTGTATTCCTACTGAATTATTTGTGAAATTGTATTTTTATGTTGTACTTTTTTGTCTTCTAAGATGTACTGTTCGAATTTACCTGTAACCCGCTGCCCTCTGTTAATCCTTCGCAGGCCTTGAGGGTATGATAAATGATATGAAATGAATAGTATGAGATTCCAAACTCGGGTGTCGGGATATTGCAGTAAAGGAGACGAGTAAATAACAAGAAAGTGCGAGATTAAATATCGACAGTAATCGACTTGGTTGCTCAGTGGCTATGATGTTGGGCTGCTGAGCACGAGGTCGCGGGATCGAATCCCGGCCACGGCGGCCGCATTTCGATGGGGGCGAAATGCGAAAACACTCGTGTGCTTAGATTTAGGTGCACGTTAAAGAACCCCAGGTGGTCGAAATTTCCGGAGTCCTCCACTACGGCGTGCCTCATAATCAGAAAGTGGTTTTGGCACGTAAAACCCCAAATAATATTAATATTTATTTCATTGCAATATCAATTAAATGCAAGCTCCGGGCGCATTTCTTCCATCGTCGTCGGCGTCGCCATGATGTTGCGATAAAGACCAAAGGCGATAACATCGTTTTGTCGCTCCGAGCTGTTTGCGCGAGTGAAAGCGTGCCAGGGTCAACCGGCGATGGCGGCTCAATCTCGCGGCGCAAAGGAGGAAAGCGTGGAAAAAATTTGAGAACGCTTAAGCTTCGCCTTCAAGAGTGGGACGCGACAGTGTTCCCGTCCACCCGCCAAGGGGTGTAAGACAATGCGCTACGGCGCAGCGATCACTTACGAGGCGCCCCGCATGGGACTTTGCACCCACCAATCACGCGGTGAGCGTCGAGCAACGCAGCGTTCGGCGCGGCAACGAAACGTGCGCCTGAGCAAGCGGAACGAACGAAATAACTCGGTGTCTCGGAGGGGGAAACGATCTACGCAAGCCAAACGTCATTCTCGGCACGGACAGTCGGGCCGCGACGCGCCTCGGTCCCCGCACAGCACCGACGCCCGCGTGGCGCGCCACCTCTCGGGGCACCGCCGTACATTACGAGGAGGGGGTCTTCTGTGTTTGCCGCAAGATGGCTCTGCGTGTGCGGAAAGCGGAGAAGAAATGTAGCGGAAACGTACTTCGCTACGCGTTTACCTGCGAATTCTGTATTTTATATGCTCATAATTACCGATATACACAGCAGTATAACTTTCTACCGCACGTTTCTAAGGCAACACCGCATTCACTAGAGGCGCTTTTGTCCCACTTTGGAGCATCGGATTCATGCCTGAGTGGTAGCGTCTCCGTCTCACACTCCGGAGACCCTGGTTCGATTCCCACCCTGCCCATCTTGCAAGTTGTTTTTAATTATGAATTCCCTTCCGGGATCTTTCGCTCACGGCCAACGCCGCCGACACTGACTTTTATGCGACAAGAACTACTTAACCCTGCCGCAATAACAGCGCACTGTCCAACGTTAGGCGCAAGGCGTCGGGGCGAGATGGAACGGTGGGAGGGGGCTCGGCGACTGCTGCGTGTGGCACGGCCGCGTGCGATGGAGAATGAGCGCTGATAGCTCCGTCTGCGCCATGTTTTCGCCGCTTAGTTCGCGTTGAAGCGAGAGGCAGCACGAAGGGGAATTCTCTCGTTCTTGCTGCCGCGCCTCGTCCACCAGCGTTCTGGCAACTAGTACAGATGTTAGCAGACGCTAGTTAGCAGATGTTTATACGGCTACTAAAAATACTACACTTCGTATAGCTCTGCTAATTTACTGTCGCTTTCGATGCTTCGCCTTTCGGGCGAAACTGCGGCTTTTTTATTCACAACCGATCTGCGAGATCGTTGGCTGGCACGCTCGCAGTGCAAGCTTTACATCGGTGGCGAGCAAATTCAAAAAATGTGACGGAATTAAAATAAATGTACGAGTCCATCTCGTTAGTCGTACAACAGGCGCGTATAATTTTATGCTGAATTTAGTTACATACTTTATGAGTACCGAATACTACTAGAGCATGTCACCCTTTTTCTATAAACTGCCTCAATCATTTTTCACGAATGCTCATTTAACTGGGGCCAGGCGACTTGTCGGGATGGGCATAAAGCACACAGCAGTCCACCAAGTATTCCAAATTTTGCTCAATCAGCACACTTTTACTACGTTTATTTTTTCGTGCAGATTGTAGGCCCACGCCAACACCACGACTCGTTGAGAACAGAATACAGCAAAAGTGCGCGCACCTCATTAGGGGTAACCATAGAAGCGCTACGGGACTGGCAGCCTCAGAAAGATACGCTATCACAAGTGTGCTGGCGTTCAGTTCGCCGCGCAAATCACAAGTACAGGAGGTCGCCGTACGAACTTCCCCGGACCCACCGTGGTTGCTTAGAGGATTCAGTGTTGCGCTCCTAAGCGCGAGGTCTCGGGATCGCATCACGGCCACGGCGGCCGCATTTCGATGGTGGCGAAATGCAGAGACACCCATCTACATAAATTTAGCTGCGTGTTAAAAAACCCCAGGTGGTGAAAATTAATTCAGAGTCCCCCGATACGGCGTGCCTTATGAACAGATGATGTTTTTGGGACGTAATACCCCATAATTTAATTAATTTCACATATATATAACGAACTTACACAAACGGAGGAATATCATTAAAGCTGTGCTATTGTCCCTTGCGCAAACTCCTGCTCAAGTAATATTAAAAACTAGGACCATAAAAATGCTCTTCCCTTAGATGATTTCTTCGGCGAGCTTGAGCATCTGTATAGTCCCTGGTTTACATCTAATTTCAAATTGTGTGCGTTCCATATATATATATTGTTACGTCCAAGCGCGTCAAAGGGACGCGGGAATCAAGAAGAGAAGGGAAGAGGAGAACGAAGACTGTGCAGCGGCCATTCCTGTTCTTCGTAGCCTGCCGTTCCTGCTCTCGCACGCCTCAATAAACCCCTTTTCCCCGTGCTTGTAACAAATTGGTGGACGGTGCGGGGTACACCTCGTAACCACGGAGCCTACGCTGCTACAACTTCGCCGAAGCCGTCGACTTGCCGGACTTCCGCCACCCTCACCTGCCATGCCTGAATACGCCTGCCAGATTCCCGAAGGATCTGACGCGGCTTCAAGGCCAACACCTGGTGTTCCGTGGCAGTACTACCGGGTGCCACTCACTTTCGGAGGAAAAGCCGGAGAAGATGTCGACGAGTGGCTCACGAACTACCGAAGGGTGAGCCGATCTAACGGTTGGAACTCGACCGCACAATTGTCCAACGTAGTGTTTTCCCTCACCGACACAGCGCTCGTCTGGTACGAGAATCACGAAGACACGCTCACTTCATGGGAGCTTTTCGTCGAGGAGATCAGAGCGTGTTTTGGAGACTCTAGCGCAAAAAAGAAACGCGCTGAACAGACGCTTTCGCAAAGAGCTCAGATTCCCGGCGAGACATGTACGACTTATATTGAAGAAGTGCTGAAACTGTGTAAAATAGTCAACTTTCAAATGTCTGAAGATGACAAAGTTGGACATTTGTTAAAAGGAATAGCCGAAGATGTCTACAATTTTTTGATCGGCAAGGAAAGTTTGGATTCCGTGTTTGATGTCATTCGCCACTGCAGGACCTTTGAGACGCTGAAGATGCGACGGATAATACCGAAGTTTGGTCGCCTGGCTAATGTCACGACGGTGGCAAGTGTAGACCCGAGCTCGTGTGTTGACCTTCCATCCACTATACGGCAGATTGTTCGCGAAGAGTTGCTCCATCAAGAAGAGATGTACCGTTGCACACCCGGCATCACTGGCGCGTACTCACCACACGATATGAGAAACACGGTCGTTTCGACATCATGGCAACCCACGGTTCACTCAGCGTCCATCGAGTATAGGTCTACCCCACAAACGAGAGGGACCATGAGCTATCAAGGTCATGACTACGACCAACGCCCACGCCACACGCACGCCTCCCAGCGGCCGATGCCTAGCCATGATGAATGTCACCCACCTGCTGTCTATGCAGTCGACAGCAGCATGCGCGACTACTTGGAAGAACATCGCAATTTGAGGCATCTGCCGGTGTGTTTCCAATGCGGTGTCGCGGGCCACATAGCGAGGTTTTGCAATCGTCGCCCAACAACGTGGAATGGTCGATCCGGATCTTCAACAAGGCCCACACCTCCTACGAGGACTACTCAACAGCCGTACACCACCTCTTGGTCAGCTGGCGTCCCTCCCGGCAACGATTACTGGCAGAGAAGCTTCCGGAGCCGCTCGCCGGCATCTGACAGGAGTTTGACACCACCGCCAACTTCTCGTGCGCCACGTTTACGTCAATCTCCATCGCCAGTGCGCCGCTCCGCCTCGCCTTCACAACCGGAAAACTAGCTAGCGCGGCCGATGGGGGTGAGGTCGCTCGACACGTGCTATCGACAGAAATGCCCCCTGCAGTTGCTATGATTAAGAACAAAGTGCATGTACTTGTTGATGGTGTTTCTACAATGGCTTTAGTGGATACCGGAGCAACTGTATCCGTAATGAGTCTCGGTTTTAAAGGTCGGTTGGGGCGTAAAGTTGTATTTCGGTGGGACCAGGCTGCAACGTTTTGTGGAGTGAGCGGCGAGTCGTTGCGCCCTGTTTGTGTGTGCACTGCTGACGTATCCTTGGCTGGTGGAGTTTTCGCGACAGAGTTTGTAGTTATTCCCCGATCGACGCACGAAGTGATTTTGGGCATCGACTTTTTGCGACAGTGTGGTGCGACCGTCGATTGTCGCACGGGGGAAGTTTGCGTCGATGGCCATGTTTCGTCCGGTCTCTTAGAGGAGACTTGCAGTCAAGGTGAACTTTGTGTATCTGCAGATACTGTTGTGCCTGCGTCAACCTCTGTGTGCGTGCCGGTTGTGTGTCGCGGTGAAGTTCCAGACAGTTTCGATGCCTCCGTAGAGCCGATGCTTCTAAATTGTATGAAGAAGAACGTTTTTGTCCCTCATTGTGTGGTTTCTATTGGCAACGGGCGTGCTGGCTTGTGGACGGCCAACTGCTCAGCAGAACCTGTCCTGCTTCCAGACGGCTTGAAACTCGCCTACTTTACAGAATACACGTCTTCGTCCGTAGCCGTACTAACAGATACACCGTGTGAACCTGCTGACCTTCGCCACGTTTCAGACAAAAAGCTTCTGTCTATGATAAACAAGTCACTCAGCACAAGGGAGCGCCATACCTTGGTGGACACGCTTTCTAAACATCTGTCAGTGTTTCACTTTGCGCAACCGGACAAAACGTTCTCTATTCCCGAGTCATGAACACGCCATACTATCGATACGGGATCTGCGCGCGCTATCAGGCAAAAGCCCTATTGCGTGTCGCCTAACGAGCGCAAGGTAATCGGGGAACAAGTGAGTTACATGATAAAGAATGGGATAATACAAGAGTCCTCGAGTCTCTGGGCAGCTCCGGTCATACTCGTCAGAAAGAAAGACGGTAACTGGAGATTTTGCGTCGATTATCGAACGCCGTGACTAAGAAGGATGTCTAGCCGCTGCATCGGATTGATGATGCAATGGATTGCCTTTATTCGGCCTCTTATTTTTCTTCAGTGGACCTACGCTCAGAATATTGGCAAATCCCGATACACCCAGTAGACAAGGAGAAACATCCTTCATAACCCCAGATGGATTATTCGAATTCAGTGTGATGCCATTTGGGTTGTGCAACGCTCCAGCAACCATTGAAAGATTCCTGGAGACCATTTTACATGAGTTAAAGTGGAACATCTGTATGTGCTATTTTGATGACGTTCTTATATTCGGGCGCACATTGAATGAGGACAATACACGCCTGGATATTGTCCTCGACTGCATCAAAAACGCTGGCCTTGTTCTGAACCCACGAAATATAACTTTAGTGACCGTCAAACCCTTGTGCTTGGTCATCTTGTTGACAAAGACGGTATCCGCCCTGATCCCCCCAAGAAGGCAGCTGTTGAGGCATTCAGTGCACCGCAGTCAGTGAAGCAACTTCGTAGTTTTCTGGATCTTTTCCCTTACTTTCGCCGATTTATTCCTGGTTTTGCTGACGTCGCTTATCCTCTGACAAATGTGCTACATAAAGACGCCCGGTTTGAGTGGACACCCGAGTGCGATTCTGCATTTCGTCAATTGAAGTTCCTGCTGACCTCCCGACCTATCCTTCGCCACTTCAATCCTACTGCGCCGACAGAAATCCACACAGATGCTAGTGGCGTCGGTCTGGGTGCCGTCTTGGTCCAACGCTATGACGACCGTCAGCACGTGATTGCTTATGCAAGCCGCTCATTAAGCAAACCTGAACGGAAAAACACGGTCACAGAGCAAGAATGCCTCGCTGTAATCTTTGCGGTTCAGCGATTTCGCTCGTACTTGTACGGACGCCCATTCCAAGTCGTCACAGACCACCATTCCCTGTGCTGGCTTGTCAACCTTCGCGACCATTGTGGTCGCCTTGCGCGCTGGGCTTTGAGGTTGCAGGAATATAACTTCACTGTTTCCTACAAGAGTGGCCGAAAACACGCTGACGCAGACTGCCTTTCCCGTATGCCGCTTGCCACGACGGACTGCGACGCAGACGATTTTGATCATCTCGTCGCTTCTGTGACACCCGCTTTTCCAGATATTGATGCGTTCAAAACGGAACAACGGACAGACACTAAATTGGAGCCACTCTTTACTTCTGCCCATTCAAGTGCAACAAGCAGCTACTGTGTACGTGACGGGCTCCTGTACAAAAGGAACTACTCAAGCACGGGTGCACGCTTCCTTCTAGTGGTGCCGGAGCGTCTCCGGCCAGCAATCCTTCAGGCTATGCACGATGACCCTACCTCCGGGCACTTAGGCACTGTGCGCACACTTTATCGCATTCAAGAACGCTTTTACTGGCCCCGGATGCGACATTCGGTTGAGTTTTATGTCGCCAGCTGCATACAGTGCCAACGTCGGAAACGCCCAACCACTGCCCCATCTGGTCTCCTTCAACCTGTGCCGCCTTCCAGCTCACCCTTTCGGCAAGTTGGAATTGATCTGTTAGGCCCTTTTCCAAAGTCATCTAAGGGGAACCGCTGGATAATTGTCTGCGCCGACTATTTCACACGCTATTGCGAGACGGCGGCTATACCATCAGCAACTGCCACCGAAGTGTCGCTTTTCTTACTTCACGCTATTGTTCTACGACATGGACCACCTGGCGTTATCATAAGCGACCGGGGACGTCAATTCACGGCGGATATAGTGGAAGAGCTTGTGCGTTTGTGTAACTCGCACCTCAGGCACTCGACGCCGTATCATCCGCAAACGAATGGCCTCACTGAGCGCACTAATCGAACGATCACAAATATGCTTTCCATGTATGTTGCGTCCGATCACAAGAATTGGGATGAAGTTCTACCGTTTATTACTTACGCATACAACACCGCCAAGCACGAGACAACCGGCTACAGCCCCTTCTTCCTTCTATATGCTCGGCCGCCCCAGTATACGCTGGACACCGTCCTCCCTTTTTACCACCACGACAATCCTACGGTCGCCGATACGCTGTGCCTCGCTGAAGAGGCTCGGAGACTTGCGCGTCTTCGGACTTTGGCATCACAAGAAAACTCCAAAGCCCGCTACGACGCACGACATCGGCCTGTTACATATAACCCTGGTGATCTCGTTTGGCTTTGGACTCCCACAAGGAAGCGCGGTTTGTGTCAAAAGCTGCTGGCAAACTACGATGGACCGTATGTTGTCATCGACAAAGTCAGCGAAGTGAACTATACTCTCGCGCGCCTCACAAACACTGGTAGACGTTCTGCTAGGACACAAGTCGCGCATGTCGCAAGGTTGAAATCATGTACGCCACGACAAGCTAGTTGACTCGCCCAGGGGGCTTTGTCTGCGAGGGGAGGTATGTTACGTCCAAGCGCGTCAAAGGGACGCGGGAATCAAGAAGAGAAGGGAAGAGGAGAACGAAGACTGTGCAGCGGCCATTCCTGTTCTTCGTAGCCTGCCGTTCCTGCTCTCGCACGCCTCAATAAACCCCTTTTCCCCGTGCTTGTAACAATATATATATATATATATATATATATATATATATATATATATATATATATATATATATACAAATGATTGCCCAGATATTCGACTGTAAAGGTTTCCTTCATTTTTCGTTTCATTTTCTGTGAACATTTATTGTACAAAAGTGGACATTTCTGTGTCCGAGTCTTTGTATTAATTCATTGTATTCGGGGACACCAATACCATTCGTTGGATATGATAGCAAGCCACGCTTGCATTAAACGATAAAGTATACTATTTGTAGGTGAGGAAAGTTTCTAGTTGCGTTGAAACTGCGTTCGTGTCTTGAATGTCACCGGAGTTCTGTCCTGGAAACAGAGTTTCAGTGTCACCAGGCCGAGCTTCCACAGCAAATTTTTATTTGCTACCGCATACACAGGCGTTCAAACCAACGCATCTTACTTGATTACGGTGGAGGAGGATCGTCTGAGGATGAAGCTCTCGATCTCAAGTTTGGCGGGGCGCCGCATTCTACAATGCCGCTCCATTCGTGCGCCCATTCTTTCTGTGCACTCGTGCTACCGTGCCGTGACGTCAACGAGACCAATGCGCGCCCCGATACCGATCACCTTTTGTTCGTGATTCGCGAGAACTTCAGTTCCGCCAGCTGTTAAGCCTGCGAAGCGTGGTGCTCGGAAACCTGGGCGACTTGCTTACTCGAACTGCGTGACACATTCAGCGCTTAACACTGCAAGAGGTGGTTCTTATGGAATGTTCGTCCAGATTTTATCGACTACTAAAGAGAAAATACTGCAAATCTCAGCGCACAGCTCTGGGCTGTCCATCGGACCGCGACGCGGCAGAGGGGCATGGCCTCTCAGGCCCGATGTGGGAGCGGCCCGCTGCGCGCTAATGGCGCGCATCGACGGACCTCAAGAAAGTTATTCTTCCGCCCATCCATCCATCCATTGGGTTGCTTCGCACAAGCCCTTATGCACCTTACAAAGCACTACAAAAATTTACGGCTATTTCATTTCTGAACTAAGCTAGGTAACCGAAAAGCGGACGCTGGTGAGCGCTGCACGAAGAATGAAGGAAATCATAACGAAGTGTGCAAGTATCACATGGTTGGCGATAGTCCCCGCCTGCGTGACTGGAAGGGTGGGTGCGTGTTTTGCTTCTTTGGAAGGCAGAGTCAAAGTTTTAACCAACCGGGCACCTCCTTGGTTAGCCTTTCTACCTATCCCACTTCGTTTATTTGTCTCTCTCTCTTTGCCGGGAGAGGGGAGGGGCTCCAATTGGCCGGCGTCGAGGACAGTGAGAGAGGAGGGGTGGGCAGGTGGCACGCTGACAAAAACTTTATGTGGGGGGGGGGGAGGGAAGGGCGTTCCCAATGTCCGCGGCCCCCTCCTGCCGCGGCCTCATGCTTCCTCTAGCTGTGTTGCTTGAACGTTTAGTGTTTAGAGATGGATTCATGGCATGCTGTTGTGAAACATTAAACCAGTCGCTCCGCTGCGGCTTAGAAATCTAAAAGCGAAATTGAGCATGTTAAGTTTCTCTGACTCCCATATACTCAGGACCAGTGGGTAAGGGTGCGTTTAGATGTTTAAAAGCATTCGGAGGCGTTCGTGTCTTCGTGAACGTGAATGAGCTATTCAATGGTCTCTAGACGCGAGCTGCGGCGAGCAAAGCACAACCGAAAGGGTGTTCATGCCTTATATGCTATGTTTTGAATATTACTGAAGCACTTAAAAGGCGGGACTTCTACATTTTCGTCGTTGTTTATTTCGCACGACTCTATGTATCGAAATTAAGCGCTTTGACGCGTTCGTGCGTTTGCGTACATCAGTGCATATTTCAGTTGTTTAAATGAACCAGCTGCAAGAACGGACAGCGTGCGTTGCCTGAAGCCACGCCAATTCAATACACTGACGCTGGCCATTAACCTGTGTGTTGTCATAGGCAAGGCCTGAAGAACCAATCTCAAAAAGACAGCCGAAATTGTTATAGCGTGACGTCCCATATCACTGCGCAGCCAGTGTGCGCATTCCATTTGCACGGATCACATGGTCCATTGTCTATATAAGTGCACTGTGAAATAAACGGTCATCCTTTTTCTTGTTGGAACGCTGCCTGTCCGCTTTATTGCACTGGCGACGAAAATGGTATGTGCCCGCTTCCACCGGGTCAATACGGTAGCACTATCATGAACGATCGGCGGTCGACAACCACGGAAAGGAAAGCGGCGTCAGCCATGGCCCGAAACGGATGAAATCGTCGATACCACAGCGAAAAGTCAACGCAGTCATCGGGAGAGTGAACCGATAAGTGTACAGTCACATCACTGCAAATGGCGCGACTGGGGAAGCTAGACGAGTACGACGAGAATGATCAGAATTTTTTAACCTTATTTAGAACGCTTTGAGTATTTCGTCACAGCAAATTATATCAAAGAGTAAAAGAAGCTGGCCATATTCTTGAGCGTGATAGGACCCCGAACGTACGAGGTGCTCAAAAGTTTGGTAGTACCCGCCGCTCCTGGGGACAAATCCTTTGAAGAGGTGACAGTGCTGTTGAAAAAGCACTATAGTCCAAGCTGTTCGGTCGTCGCCGAACGTTGCAAATTTAACAGGCCAGCACAAGAGGAACAAGAAAGCGTCGAGGACCACATAGTGGCAAAGCATTTAGCAAGGAGGCGTGAGTTCGGTATCTTCCTGCAAGATGCACAGCGAGACAGAATAGTGACAGGCATAAGACGTGAAGAAACTCAACTCCCCTTGTTTGCTGAAGAAAATTTAACCTTTGTTAAGGCATGCAAGATAGCCTTGGACCGGGAGCAGGCTCCGGGACAAACAGCGTTACTGCATGCAGAAGGCAAGGAAGCGGTGCTGCATGCCATGGCGATAAGAGGACAGGGAACTGAAAAGAAATGGAAGCTTCGGAAGTTCAAGGACGTCAAGCGAGTCTGCGAAAGATGCTGCAAGGCGCAAGCTGCTAGTGTTTGCTGGTATAAGAATGTCCAATGTCACAGCTGTTTACAAATTGGCCATTTACAGAGGATGTGTCCCAGTAAGCGCAGAGAACTAACGACTGCGAACGTGGTGGACTACTCTGATATTTACTCTGAATTAGAGGTGTACCATGTTATTAATACAGTTCATTCTGGATACGAAGTTTAAGTAAACGTAGAAGGGAAAGACATCTGCATGCAGATGGATACGGGAGCTGCTGTAACCCTAATTCCTGACAGTGTTAGGCTGAACGCCTTTCTTCATGTCAAGTGCGAGCCGTCGCGAGTAACCCTAAGAACATGCACTGGAGAACCCGTACCAGTGACGTGGCAATGCAACGTTTTCGTTACGACCGGAAATCGTTCTTTGCGACTGCCAGTTATCATTATCAAAGATCACGGCAAACAGCTCCCACTGCTGATGGGGCGAAATTGGCTAGAGAGGCTAAAGCTTGACTGGAAAGGTGTGTTGTTTGTAAATGGAAGCGACGCTAGCAAAGTGGAAGCAGTAAAACAAATGTTCCCAGGGGTGTTTTCTAAGGAACCCGAGGTAGTAAAAAAAACTACGAAGCAAGGATAGTTCTAAATCGGAACTGTACGCCAGTCTTTGGCAAGGCCAGACACGTTCCACATGCGCTACCAGATAACATAGAAAAGGAGCTGCAAAAGCTGCAAAAGAGCAGTTATACGCCGCGTGAATCAAAGCGATTGGGCAACGCCAGTGGTTGTGATTCAGAAAAAAAAGATGGCTCGCTGAGATTGTGCGGATGTTACAAAGTGACAATAATTCAGGTGCTAAAGACCAACCACTACTCATTGCCTCGACCGGAAGGCTTGTACTCTGCCATAACGGGTTGCAAGGTGTTTTGTGTGTGGGATGTTTCAGCCGCGTATCAGCAGATTCCGCTTACTACCGAGTGCCGACCACTGCTAACCATTAACCCTTTCAGACGCCACTGTATCCCGTTGATTGAAAACTTGCTTTCACCACATCTCTTACATCTTCAGAATCGTAGAAAAAGCGTACAGCTGCCGAAAAGATTCAGAATGTTCAATTGTTTAGCGAGTTTTGTCAAGTGTACAATATTTCGACTCCGTGCGAAAACTCGCTACATGAACATCAAATATCAGAACACATACTATTAGTGTTTTGAAAAGCTTGAAACACACTTCTCCAGCCACTTGAAAATTATTCCTGGTGCATGACATTGTGAAAAACAATGAATGAAGTGAACCCGCTACATACAACATACTGACACAGAGTAAAAGCACCCAGCCGTCTACCTTCCCACTCATTTTGCGAAAACATTCCGCATGTTATCCGAAATTGCAGCAGAATTCCAATATTAAGTGGTTCAAGAAGTATGGAACACATTTCAATTACCATTATTTTACACAGTGCTTTTGCGATTGATGCACTCTCCTGTTGTGCACAGTTGTGTAGAGCGTCTCAAAGGGTTTATACGCACATGGGGCTTTTCGAGTTCCAGCGCTTACCGTTTGGTGCAGCCAGCACGCCAGCCATTTTTCAGTCCTTCATGGATGGGGTGCTCAAGGGCATACCGCACGTAGGATGTCACATAGATGACGTCATTGTGTCGGGAGAAAGCTTAACCGACTGTCAAAATACGTTGGAACTAGTCTTGCGGCGGCTTAATGATTACAATGTGACTCTGAAAGAAGAAAAGTGTCGTTTTTTCAGAACATTGTGACTTATCTAGGTCACACTGTGCGCGCTGACGGTATCTATCCCACGGAAGAAAAGGTAAAGGCGGTCACGGAAGCGCCAGAGCGCACTTTCCAAACGGAGCTAAAGGCTTATCTAGGTATGTTAAAATTTTACGCAATGTTTTTAAGCAACATTGCCTGCGTGGCAGAACCATTGTATTGTCTGTTGCGCAAGGGAGAAAAGTGGTTTTGGACACGGGAGTGTAGCGAAGCTTTTGCTGCTACGAAGCAGTTGCTTGTCAAACTATGCTCACTTTTTACGACGTAGCGAAACCAATTGCTCTGCCGTATGATGCTTCATCGTACGGGTTGGGTGCTGTTCTTTTTCATGAGACTGCAGAGGGACAAGAGAGGCCAGTGGCGTTTGCGCCTAGAACACTTAAATCAGCTGAGAACTATGCTCAGGGTGAGCGGGAAGTATTAGCACTGATGTTCGGGTTAGAAAAATGTCACCGCTACTTGTATGGAAGAGAGTTTACTATTCACACAGACCATCCGCCACTGCTCGGAATATTAGGCCAATGCAAACCTGTGCCTACACTTGCTGCAGCTCGAATGCAAAGAGGGGCAATTGCCTTGGCAGCGTGCAGGTATAAACTAAGATATCGGAAAGGAAGAAACGTCGAAGTGGCTGATGCTCTGTCCAGGCTACCACGGCCTATTGTAGCGGCCGATGAGCCTCCCGAGTATTTCTTGCTTTTTGATAGCACGCCCCTAAAATCGGATGACGTGGCTAAAGCTACCAGATCCCCACCTTGTCTCACGTGACGCATTTCATTCTAAATGGCTGGCCTTCGCGGAGCTCCGTAGAGTTGAGACCATTTTATTCACGTCGCGGTGAGCCATCAGTAGAGCAAGAATGCGTAACATGGGGTGAATGGTGATCATACCTGATAAGCTTCGGCTATCGGTCTTGCATCAATCGCGTGAACACCCGGGAGCTAGCCGCATGAAAGCGCTAGCAAGCTTTGTGTAGTGGCCGGGTCTCGAAATTTGGATTCAGAGGTACGTTCGACATAGTCGGGTGTGTCAGGCCGTTCAGAACGAGGCTTCACCGGTTCCCTTGCAGCCATGGAACTATCCCACAAAACCCTGGCACGGCGTACACGTCGACTATGCTGTAAAACGCTGCCAGGCGTTGTTAGTCCTCATCGACGTGTTCTCGAAATGGATCGAGGTCTGACCTGTGTCATACACTACTGCTAACAAAACCATTGAAAAGTTAGGTTGTGTGTTTGCTGCTTACGGTATGCCAGAGGTACTGGTGAATAATAATAGACCACAATTCATTTTTGAAGAACTCTCAACGTTCTTTAGTGTGAATAGTGTAAGGCATGTTAAGACGCCGCCGTACCATGCGGATTCTAACGGAGCGGCCGAGCGTTTTGTGCAGACAACCATACAAGCTCTGTTGAAACAAGTCTTACATGATGAACTTAGCTGCAAGAAGCATTCCTTCCTGGAGTGTTTTGACAGCTATCTTATGAGTTATCGGAATACTCCATACAGTACCTCTGAGAAGACCCCGGCAGAATTGTTTTTGAAAAGACAGCAACGAGTGAAGCTTTCTTTGCTAAAACCAGATTTTACGCGCTCCATGCGGGAGCAGCAACAGTGCATCAAAGAACACAATGATGCGTCAAGTGGGGTTCCTCGATGTTTTGCTGTGGGGGACGCTGTGTGGGTGAAAACTGTGCGAGGTGAAATAGTGTCGTGGGACGATGGAGTCGTCACGCAGGTTGTTAGTCCCGTTACCTATCTGGTGAAAGTATCGCAGGCGGGGCGATTTACGCATGCGGACCACATCAGAGCCCGCTACGCAAGCTCAGATTCCTCAAGCTTCCCGCCAGTACAAACTGCTGCTACAGCCTCGGAAGACGCAGCTCATCCGTCTGTTCTGATGTCTAGTGGGCCAGTCGCCGTGCCACCTCTCTTGGTTCCAGGCGCGACAGAGTCTGCAAATCATCAGCTTCCGGTATCTGAATCGCCCACTCCCGGAACAGCTGTCCCCGGCTCTTCGAACGAGCCTGACCCTGCACCTGCAGCCGAGCTGCAATTTCTTAGTCCTAGTGCACGTGTGCGACATCTCCCGAACAGATACCAATCCAGTGACTTTCGGAAATAATCTAAGGGGGAAGAAGTGTTATAGCGTGACATCGCATATCACTGCGCAGCCAGTGCGCGCATTCCTTTCGCACGGATCACGTGATCCCTTGTCTGTATAAGTGCACTGTGAAATAAACGGTCATCCTTTTGCTTGTTGGAATGCTGCCGGTCCGCTTTATTGCGGATATCATATCCGAACATTGCTGTACAAGTCAGATAAAGCGAAGCTAAAGCCTGCAACACCGTTTACTTCCCGTGAAGGGGGCCAATGGGTTAGAAGCAGCGAACCGCATCGCCTGAAGCGAGCAGGCTGGTTGCCGTCGTGTAGGGTATGATGACTTAGGTTCCGTAGAATGAAAATCTACGGGAGGCCTCGAGAAAAACCACATCTGCGGTATAAGATGCAGCCTGGGTAGAAAAGAAATAAAGCTTGCCATGAACTTTGTCGCATGCAGCATAGGGGAGGCGTGCTCTGTTTCCCTACTCATGCGCCACATGATACATTGACCAATCCAGCCTTTGCATCAACGACCACCTGAGGAACAACCGTGTACAGCTGCAGGCTTTGGATAGATTAGGACATCCAGAAAACGACACACCTTGTTTGCCTAGCGGGTAGTGCATTGCACTGCTGAGCAGGCGGGGGAGCGATCGAATCCCGAGCTCGGCGCCCGCATTTAGATGAGAGCGAAACGCAAAAAAACTCCCGTGTACCGTGCATTGGGGCGCACGCTAAAGAACCAGAGGTTTTCAAAATTAGTCACCGGTTTCCCCACTACGGCGTGCATCATAATCAGATTGTGGTTTGGGCACGTAAAACCACAGGATTTCCTTAAATTCTAACATCCTGAAAATCATTACAGAAGTTGCGAGTGTGCACCAGTTTTTTTTTTACATCCATGTAACTGACAAGTATTTTGCAAAAAAAGCGGAATATTTGCAGCCTTTCCCTTTAAAAACGAGGGTGCGAACTGCTTGAAAAATGCATGCCATTGGGCACGTTCTCTCTCTAACTCAAAATTTTATTACTTCAATTCAAGAAGGCTTGATGCGCATGTACCATTAGTGCGTGTGTCATTTATTGCCTGTTTATCTGAGCGTTGTTTCGCTGTACTGCCCCACTCGGGTGTATTGAAGGAGTCTATGGCTATTGGCTCCCTTGTGTATTTGCTATGCTGCCGCGCATTTAGCACTGTAAGTACGTCCCACAATTCGACCTCACTACAGACACATTCAGCAAAAAAGCCTTTTTTTGCAATGCCTACAGGACGGAAAGCGTTTACTCCTAAGCGTCTGTGCTCCTTTTCTCTTCTTAAACATTGTGCCAAGCGTCAGCCCCCGCTTCCACGTGTAAAGACAGCTTGCGTATAGAAAGCATCGCAGCTAAGCAGTGAGAAGCGACCGCCCTTGGTTGCAGTGAGGATACTTGCTTGAGGATCACTTGAAAATAAATGCAAGAAGCAATGAAAGTGACACAGGTCGCAGGAATATTTTGTCTTAGAAATATTTTGCAATCTAAGAAAAGCCGGATAGCAACAGTTTGCCGCCTTAAACGTGGCATCGACTTCCCCATAGCTCCGATGCGAAATCGATGCTGCTGAGAAGGCACAGATGCAGCACGCCGAGCAAGCGTTATGGCATTAGCGCCATCATCATACCGTCATCATTGATGTTGTCGTTGCACTCAACCCTTTGTCGTCGCCATCGTAGTCATGCTTACATCGTCAGTCATGATCGTACCTTCGTGCTGTAACTATTGTCACGCACGAATTCGTGTCACAAAGGTAATTCTTTAACGTAAACGCTGTGCCTTCTCGCAAACGTTTTCACAACAATAGGTGAGGCTAAATAGCCATCTATCAGCAGAATGCTTAGCATAACACTAAACTTCACACTATCTATCTATCTATCTATCTATCTATCTATCTATCTATCTATCTATCTATCTATCTATCTATCTATCTATCTATCTATCTATCTATCTATCTATCTATCTATCTATCTATCTATCTATCTATCTATCTATCTATCTATCTATCTATCTATCTATCTGTCTGTCTGTCTGTCTGTCTGTCTATCTATCTATCTATCTATCTATCTATCTATCTATCTATCTATCTATCTATCTATCTATCTATCTATCTATCTATCTATCTATCTGTCTGTCTGTCTGTCTGTCTGTCTGTCTGTCTGTCTGTCTGTCTGTCTGTCTATCTGTCTATCTATCTATCTATCTATCTATCTATCTATCTATCTATCTATCTATCTATCTATCTATCTATCTATCTATCTATCTATCTATCTATCTATCTATCTATCTATTGTCACGTACGAGTTTGTGCCGCTGTGGACGAAAGGACGTTGTGAGGTGAAGAGGAGGGTGAAGTGTCTCGACGATCGGTAGATGGCGGTACCCTTACTACTGAGCTACAGCCTCGTAACTGTATATATTGCAAATACATATATTTTATTCTGCCGTAACATTTCGGTTGACGTGCGCGGTACTCTCGCCACAAGCCGGCCCTGGATATTCGCAGGGGGCCTCACATTGGCTCCGCTGTTATGGCTACTAACGCTGCCTCGCCCGCTGACGCTGCCTTCATCGCTCAGACACCAGTGGAAGTAGTGCTAACCCACTACGTCACCCGGGAAACTATCGGCACTGGCAAGGTCGACGTCGTATGAACGCGTCCGTAAGCACAAGTGTGATGCCACACTTTTGCTGGCCAACCTGATCTTTTACTTGGGAGGAACCGCTAAGGTATGGTTCGAGACGCATGAAGCCGACATTAGAAGCTGGGGCTCCTGCAAAGAAAAGCTACGCGATCTTTTCGGAAGACCTGCGAGACGTCAAATGGAGGCCAAACAAGAGCTAGCGTCTCGTGCCCAGACATCAACTGAATCGTACGTCGCGTATATTCAAGACGTTCTGGCTCTCTGCCGCAAAGCGGACGCGGACATGCTGGAGACCGCTAAGGTCGGACACATCTTGAAGGGCATCGCGGACGATGTGTTCCACCTCCTGCTTTGCAGGAACTGCTCAACGATTGAGCTCATCATTATGGAATGTTGGAATTTTGAGCAAGCGAAGAGCAAACACATCGTACCACGCTTCGACCGACTTCCGAATACGGCTGCCACTTCCTCCTGCAACGACCCTCCGGCGTCACATTCGCCTACAGCGCGAAGCTTGACGCACGTCATCGGTCACAAACTTGAGGCTATGGCTCCAAGTTCCCACTGCCCCCATAAGCATGACAACATGACCATCTCGCTAATTCAAGCTGTTGTCCGCCAAGAAATTGCAGACATGGACATCCAGTCCGCCGTACGCCCACGTCCCACCTCTACCGCTCCTGTCATTGCCTCAGCTGTACCTCGACAGTCGTTCCCGGATCGATATCGGAACCCTTCTGAGTGGCGCACACCGGACTACAGGCCAATTTGCTTTGCTTTCTCCAGCGTCGGTCACATGTCCCGCCACTGCCGTAGTAGTCGCTGGTACTCCTCTCCTCGACCATATGTTGATCGCCGCTTCGACCGAGACCCTCGGCCTCTATCGCCCCTCTCTGAACCACTTCATGCCGGCCTTCCACCTCGGGGAAACACCATTAGACGATCGCCCTCACAGAAGTGCCGTCAGTCCCGTTCGCCTACACCTCGTCGTCCCTCCTCCCCGTCATCCGCGGGCCACTTTTCAGGAAACTAAGCAATGCAGCCCCCGCAGGTGCGGCTTCATTGACGACTCGTATTGCAAAACCTCTGCTGACGCCTACTGCTCGACCGAACGTTGCTGAAATTTTTGTTGATGATGCACCCGTTCAAGCCTTCAGCGATACTGGCGCTCAGGTGTCGGTTGTGCGATCAGATCTTCGTAGCCGTCTCCGTAAAGTCCTGACACCTGCCGAGACGCATGCCGTCCGACTAGCTAACGGCAGTACAACAGCCGTGATGGGAATGTGCACCGCCCGTGTTTTAATTGCCGGCCGCCCATTGTTAGTCCTGCTCACCGTACTGGCCGAGTTTCCCCACGAAGTGATTCTCGGAATCGACTTTCTGACTCCCCATTTATCACTTATTGACCGTGCAACCGGCACCCCTCGCCTTGAACTGCCCCATTACTTTGCCGACCCCGACGACCACAAGTCTCGACTGTGTTCTGCTTAACTTCTACTGCAACCTAATGCTGCAACTTACGTCCTCATGTCGCCTTCTCCACCATTTCGAGATGTTCCATACCTGGTGTCCCCACTTTGGGACGTCCTCCTGGCCCGTCAAATAGCGCTACCAAGCTCAATGGTAACTGCCGTTAATAATGAAGCGTGGCTTCCTCTTCTGAACTTTGGTTCGTGTCTGCAAGTGCTTCCTGAAGGTGTATATCTCGCTGTGCTGTCCCCTTTGGAAGACTTTGGAGTAGCTTCTCTAAGGCCGAACCACGATTCGACACTGCGGCAGCTTCTGCCCCTGCTACTTCACGCAACGACAAGCTTACGCCAATGATAGCTACTGATTTATGGCCTGCTTACGCCGACGCCCTTCGCCACATTCTGATATCTTATGAAGACATCTTTGACTTTGGCAATCGCCCGCTAGGTCGAACCCGTGTTGTCACCCATCCAATCCACACTGGTGACGCTCCACCTATACACCGGCGGCCCTACCGTGCGTCTGCGGCTGAACGCCAGGTGATCCAAACGAAGGTGGACAAAATTCTCTCCAAAGGTATTATCGAGCCTTCCTGCAGTCCGTGGGTGTCACCTGTCGTTCTGGTTAAAAAGAAGGACAACACCTGGAGATCTTCTGTCGATTACCGTCACCTTAATAAGATTACCAAAAAAAGGACGTGTATCCGCTTCCGCGTATTGATGACGCGCAGGACTGCTTACACGGTGCCAGTTATTTTTCGTCGATTGATTTGCGCTCTGGCTACAGGCGAGATCGCGAAAAGACCGCCTTCGTCAGCCCAGATGGTCTCTACTAATTTAAAGTGATGCCTTTCCGACTGTGCAAGGCCCCTGCTACCCTCGAGTGCATGACTGATTCTCTTCTGCGCGGATTGGAATGGACCTCATGCCCCTGCTACCTTGATGACGTCATTGTTTTGCACCCGACGTTTGAGAGCCACCTCTAGCGACTATCAGCTATACTTGCTGTTTTTCGACGAGCTGGCCTACAACTCAATTTTGCCAAATGCCATTTCGACCACCGCCAAATACGAGTACTTGGCCACTTGGGTGACGGTGCAGGCATCCAGCCTAATCCAGATAAAGTTCGTGCCCTTGGCGAGTTTCCACTTACACGTTCTTTTACCGATGTCCGAGGTTTTCTAGGGCCGTGTTTCAATTTTCGGCGATTTATCCAGGACTTTGCCGAAATCGGTCGTTCTCTCATAGACCTCCTCAAGAAGGACACCACTTTTCGTTGGGGGCCCGACCAGGCTGCAGCATTTTTAACGCTTTGAGTCGCCTTATCAATCCACCCGTGTTGGGTCATTTTGATCCGCATGCCTATGCAAAAGTTCGCACTGATGCAAGCGGCCATGGCATTGGCGCTGCCTTGTCCCAACGACAGTGGGACACGAATCGCGTGATCGCGTATGCTAGCCGTATTCTTCAAGCACCAGAGCGCAACTACTCCATAACAGAACGTCACTGCTTGGCCCTTGTTTGGACCATTGCCAAGTTCCGCCCTCACTTGTTCGGTTGACAATTGACCGCCGTGACAGACCACCATGCCGTAAGCTGGCTATCCTCACTCCGGGATCCGACAGGCCATCTTGGCCGCTGGGCGTTACGCCTGCAAGTACACTTTTTCCGTATCCTACAAATCCGGGCGCCGACTGCCTCTCCCGGTATCCTGTCGACCCTCCCGATGGCATTGAAACCAATACGGATGCCTGCGTTTTGTGGATCTCCGACTTCTCACGCATCGTCGACGAGCAACGTCGTGACCCATATTCGCGATCCATCATCGAACGCCTTACCTCGGAGCAACAGGACGTTTCCCTGAGCATATTTGTTCTCCAGTACGGAACCTTATACCGACGCAATATGAATCCACGTGGTGCTGAACTGCTTCTGGTCGTTCCTCAGCGCCTGCGCTCGACAATTCTCTCACAGTTGCACGATGTGCCCACCGCTGGTCATTTGGGTGTCTCCCGTATGCACGGCCGTGTGCGCAAGCGATTTTTCTGGCTTGGGCTATATCGCTCTGTTCGAAGTTACGCCGCTGCTTGCGAGCTTTGCCAACGCCACAAGAAGCCTCTATTGTCTCCCGCTGGGCACCTTCAGCCTATAGACATCCCCAGCGAGTCATTTCACCGCGTCGGCCTGGATCTCCTTGGCCCATTTCCAACTTCATCCTCTGGCAATAACTGGGTGGCCGTTGCGAAGGCCTGTACCACGCGTTATACCATAACGTGGGCCCTCCCTACGAGCTGCGCAACTGATGTGACTCCTTCATGCGGTTATCCTACATCATGGTGCCCCACGTCAGCTACTGACTGATAGAGGTCGCTGTTATAAATATTTCTAAGGTTGTCGACGACCTTCTTCGCTCTTGCTCAACGTCCCACAAGTTCACGACGGCTTACCACCTATAAACAAATGGACTCACCGAGCGTCTAAACCGTACACTCACGGACATGCTTTCCCTGTACGTGTCCGATGATCACCAGTATTGGGACTGCAACTTACCCTTCGTGACGTTTGCGTGCAATTCGTCGCGTCACGATATCACTGGTTACTCTCCGTTTTATCTACTATATGGCCGTGACCCACTCGTGCCCCTTGATTGGCTGCTCCCTTCCGATACCACCAATACCACGTTCTATGCTCACGACGCCATTGTTCGCGTGGCCACAGCGCGTCGCATTGCACATGACCGTGTTCTGGCGTCTCAGACTAGCCAGAAGGACCATTACGACAGTCGTCGTCGGGACGTTCATTTCAGCCCTTGGTCGCTTGTCCTGCTTTGGTTACCCTCCCGTCGCGTCGGCCTTTGAGAAGAACTGTTGCCGCAATACGTCGGGCCATACCGAGTTCATCGCCAAGTAACCAGCCTCACATGAGATATCACCTGTAGCTTCGACGTCTTCTACCCCCCCACCCCCCCCCCAAGAACTTATATCGTGCACGTTTCCCGACTAAAGCCCTATAACTCGCCTACTCATTCGACACCCTAGGAAGCATCGAGACGATGCTTCTGCCGACGGGGGTTAATGTCATGTACGAGTTTGTGCCGCTGTGGACGAAACGACGTTGTGAGGTGAAGAGAAGGTTGAGGTGTCTCGACGATCAGTAGATGGTAACTGGTTGATGGCAACCTCGTAACTGTATATATTGTAAGTACATTTATTTTATTCCTCCGTAACAATATATACATATATATCTAGTTGAATACACGAAGGAGCACACTTACGAAAATTGCATCTTTAATGTTTTACCGTTTCGGCCATGGCCTTCGTGAGAATCTGACGAAGGCTGTGCCACGGCCGAGATGTTAAAACACTACAAATACAATATTCCTACGTGTGTTCCTTCGTTTATTCAACTACCTATGCACCGGACCTACAAAACGTTTCCTTGAATTTATATATATATATATATATATATATATATATATATATATATATATATATATATATATATATATATATATATATATATATGCAGGAAACACGACGAAGATTTTGGAATTAAGATGTGTTTACTTAACGTTTTCGGCTGGTTGACGAGCTTTCGTCAGAGTAGAGTACCGCATCAACGATTCATACATAGCTTTCAAAGCACGATATCGAGAGTAGATGGCGTACGATCTGCCCTGACTCGAACTTACACTGCGCATCATAAATTATTGTCAATGACAGGCATACTGGAATACAGAAATGAAATGCAGATCTGTTCACGGTACAATACATGGAAACATGACTCTCAGGTAAGTGGCAGCGGTTTCCATTTTTCTGTTTCCAATGTTCCAATGTTTCCAAAGGTTCTGTTTCCCAATGTGTCAAAATACAAAATATATCGTCGGTGTAGCGTTTAGAGTACATAGGTTTCAGTCGTACGCCTAAAAGATGCGCTTTCGAGCACTCCCATGAAGACGTTGGCATAGTTAGGGTCTACTTTTATTCCTATCCATGTTCCACTAATTTGTACATAATGTGAACTGCTAACTTCGAAGTTGTTAAACTCGGGAACTAACTTCAGCAGAACCTCGGGGGTTGAGCTGTCAATCGGGCTATTACACTGAATGTGTTCACAGGCGTTCAAGATAGGCTGAATGCCATCCCTATGGGGAGTATTCATGTAAAGCGAAGTGACGTCCATCGTCACCACACCTAACCGTTACTTCAGTAACGGTTAGGTCTATTATGTCGGTAAGAAAAGCATTAGTATCTTTAACGAAAGAAGAAAATGTGTCTGGAATAAATTTGATTAAACAGTCCACGTAACGATAGATGTTTTCGGTGATTGTTCTTATGCCGGAAACAATGGGATGGCCTGTATTAGCTGGTTTATATATCTTGGGCAGCAGGTAAAAGCCTCCGGTTAGTGTAATAAGTGGGATCTAGGAGCTTGCTGTGTTATCGTCGATCTTCTGCTGCTTCCCCAATACTTTTATGGTGTCCTTTATGATGGAAAGGAAAGGAAAGGCGGGAGGTTGGTTGGTTGGTTAGTTTGGGTTTAATGGCGCAAAGGCAACTAAGGCCATGCTGCGCCAGACACAAGACAAAATGAAACGCAACGTTAGATCAGAGAAACCTGCATTACATTACAGTTGGCGTAAATAACCATATTTTTCTTCTAAAAAGTCGAACACGCTAGCAAATGGCACTAGGGGGCCACCTACTAGTAATAGAGCAGGGTGTAATGGAGTGTGCAAATTATGCAGGCTGTGTATAAACCTCCGTCTGAGTGTGTCGATGTGTGGACATGTTATTAGGATGTGTATGACTGTAAGAGGTTCATGGCATTTTTCGCAAGTTGGCGGGTTTTCTTTTCGGAGGAGGAAATTGTCCGTCAGATGTGTGTGTCCAATTTGAAGTCGCCACAAGGTCACCTCGTAGTAACATTGCTGGTGACTGCATGATTTCCACTCGCCAATTACAGGTTTAATAAGATGTAGCTTGTTGTTGAAACATTTGTCTCAATCGTATTACCATTTTGATGTCAAGGCCTTCCGAATCGCATCGATACTGTCTTTATATGAAAGTGTTGTATTTCTAATGTTTCTATACGCTGCCATTGATGCGCCTCTACCGCTGCTTCGTTGCCCGGTATACCAACATGGCTTGGTACCCAGCAAAACGTAACTGACATGCCGTATTTGTTTATTGTTATCATGTTTAAGATATCCCCTATCAGGGGTTCACATTCGGATTTCGTGTCAGGAGCCTTCAGCGCGCCTAATGAATCAGTGTATATGATTGTGTTTTCGTGTTTTTCAGCGATGATCTTTTTAACCACAGTCAATATTGCATAGACTTCAGCTGTGTAAACAGAGGCGTGCTGTGGCAAGCGAATACTTCTTTCCCAATGTTCTGTTATGGCCCCCACACCCACATGTTCTTTTGTTTTAGAGCCATCAGTGTAAAATTCCATGTAATTTTGATATTTGTCCTGTAGAAAGCGGACTTCTTGTATAATGTGTTCGTGTGGGGTGTCTTTCTTCTTTAAATGTGTCAATGTCCAATACCATAACTGTGCGAAATCGTGCCACGGGCGAAATGCTGTGGCTTTCTCACAACCTGAAGGACTTCGCTAAGAATTTCGTAATCCCATATATATTCCTCATACCGCAGGAGTAGCGGCCTAATCATGCTTGGTTTGTTTGTATAGTGTGAGCGTGAGTTACACTGTGTGAGAATGTTGAAGCATATGTGTTGTGGTGAGCACTGAATTCTGAGTACGTAAGAAAAAGTAGCTCTCTGCGCTGCTGTAAATGAGGTTCATTACAGTCAACATACAAACTCTGGACAAGCGATGTTCTGTAAGCACCACTTGCCAGTCGTAGTCCTAGGTTATGAACTGGATCAAGTCGTCGGACGTAAGACTGTCTGGCTGAACCGTATATGATGCTACCATAATCTAATATGCTGTGCACCAAAATACGATAGATGCATAGCAGGCATTCACGGTCAGAGCCCCAGCGCTTCCGGGACAGGACTTTGAGCACGTTAAGTGCATTGTTTGCTTTTATTTTAGGGCTCTTTATGTGAGCGAGAAAGTTCAACTTTTTGTCAAACAGAGCACCCAGAAACTTGTCTTCTTCTTTTACTGGTAGCGTGGCTTCTTGTAACTTTGGCCTACAACCAGATCCCACCCTTATTTTTTATGTAAAGACAACACTAATAGTTTTTTTTTTCACTTGAGAAACGAAAACCGTTTTCAGATGGCCACTGCGTTAGTTTATTTAATGTAAAGAACCCCAGGTAGTCAAAATTTTTGGAGTGCTCCAATACGGCGTGCCTCATAATCAGAAAGTGGTTTTGGCCCGTAAAACCCCATGATTTAGTTTATTTATTGTAATTTGAATTTGCCGTTCGCCTAATGTCAGGTTAAATGCACAACACGCAATTTGTAGATCATCCACATATAATGAAAGCCTTACAGAGGATGAAATTACCTTATTGACTGAGTTCATTTTCACCACAAACAATGTTGTGCTTAATACGCATCCTTGTGGCATACCATTTTCCCGAATGATTACACGTGACAGCGCCGTTCCTAAACGCACTTAGAATGTTCGGTACGACATGAAATCGGCTAGTCATATGAGAATTCTCCCTCGGATTCCTAAATCTGCTAAATCCCTTAAAATACCAAACCTTCATGTTGTGTCATACGCCTTTTCTAGATCAAAGAAAACAGTGAGACAATATTGCTTGTGTAGAAAGGCCGCACGTATCTCGCGTTCTGCCGGACTAGGTGGTCCGTTGTCGAGCAACCTTTCTTGTACCCACACTGATGGTTATCTAGCAGGTTCTCCGTTTGAAGGACGTATGTCAATCTTATGTTTTTAATAGCTTCATAAGACTTTGCAAGACAACTTTTAAGTGCTATAGGCCTGTAGCTGGTTGCCATTGTGGGAGGTTTTCCAGCTTTCAAGAAAGGAATAATGATGGCTTTCTTCCACTCTTGCGGCATCTTTTCCATTTCCGCGACTGTATTAAAAACGAAGCAAGGTTTCAAGCGCATTAGGAGATAGATGAGCGAGCATTGCATAATGTACTCAGTCCGAACCAGGTGCTGTTTTGTCAATGGCGAGTACTCTATTGATTTCCGGCAGTGTTAAGGGCAGTGTTAAAATGCTGCCCTAATATATCTGCTTGTCCTACTAAATTTGTTTGTGCGTCTGGTGGTGAAAGTATGGGTATCGAGTAAGTAGCGTAGTCACCTCTAAATTTACGAACCTGATCCCACATTCTTTTGGAAGGTATTGAGCTATTTATTCACGGGACATAATTTTTCCAGGACTTTCGGTTTGTCTGCGTGTGTACCTGGCTTTTGCTTTTGCTTTTTTGAAAGAGAGTAGATTATCTTGTGTTGGGTATCGCCAAAAGATACCTCTGGCTTTGTTTCGTAGTTTTTTGTTTGCGTACATTCCTTCGACCACCAGGGTTTTAGGTTTTTTCTTAGGAACCCAGGCGATTGTGGCATCGTTCCTGCTGCTGCAGCAAGTATACAGGCGGTGATCTTGTCATTCATTTCACCTATGGTTAACTCATCTGATATGTTATCCAGAGAGGCCAGTCTGCTAGATGGAGTTTCCAACGGGGTGTCCTCAGTGGGATGGTAGGAAAAGGAGATGTTCCTTTAATGATAGCAGGCATATGGTCACTACCATAGGGGTTCTCAATAACACTCCGCTGAAAATCGTCAAAAAGAGAAGGAGTGCACAGTGCCAGATTTAGGCAACTCATAGCTGCTGTGCTTGGGCAGCAGTAAGTTGCCGCACCGATGTTTGAAAGGCATATGTCGTTTGTTAGGATAGAATCTTCAAGTTTTTGACACCTTGTGTCAGTTGTTTTACTACCCCACAACGGGCTATGTGCGTTAAATTCACCGCCTATTAAAAATCGTTCAGGTAGCTGGTTTAAAATTAACTCTTAGATCTTTTACGGTAAAATATGAACGCGGCGGAATGTATACTGAACAAGTGGTGATGGTTTTATGAGCTAAAACGGTGACAGCAACAGCTTCTATGTGACTGTTAATAGGAACTTCTCTGGCTGCAATACCGCCCTGCAGAACAATGGCTACACCAGCCATTGTTCAGCTATGCGTACGTTCTCGCCATACAACAGTGAAACCTTTTAAAATATTTTTGGGTTTTTCGCCTAGGTTCATTTCCCGTAAGCATAATGCCACGAGAGAGAAGTTAAATAACAGGTCTTTGATGTCACCTAAGTTATGTAAGAAAACTCTACCATTCCAATGGATAACAAAAGCCATTATGAAATTGAAAGGTAAAACGTGATATTGTCACGTGGAGTGACAATATCAGGAGCAACTCCTCCTGACAGAGTTTTGTTACTCCACCGCAAGGGAGTGCTAGTACTCTTCCGCAGAGTGCTAATACTCTCCCCACAGGGATAATAGTACTCCGCCAGACCGAGTGCTCCCACTCCTCCGAACCGAGTACTACTCCCCTAAGTCGCATGTTTGTACTCCTCCAAACTGAGTACCTCTACTCCTCGAAGCCGAATGTTTCTACTCCCCCAAACATAGTGAACCTAGTCCTTTAGAATAGAGTGCTAGCACTCTTCCCAATAGCGTGAAAGCACGATGTAGATCCAATGTCACGTTTGAAGGGATTCGCAACACTTACATGTGGGGAATATTTTATTCCTTCATAGTTTCTGCACTTATGCTTGGTGAATGGGATGTAATCTGTAGTTGCTGAGTTATTCACATGAAACATTTTGTCTCTTAAAAGGTCAAAATCTTTATTGATCAGTCACAAGACAAACTGAATAATAATTTCAGAAACATACTGACAAACACATAAAATCAGATTACAATGATGCGCATGAAATTTAGAACACATCTTGTGATGAAACAGGTATATTCATTAAAGTGTCATCATATTACAGTGCATAAATATCCTTTAATTTCAATTGGCTCATTCTTTTCAAAAATAAAGTATACAATTGAAAGTTAAACACAGAAAAAACGTACAAACTCACAAAGGATTGACACTTTGAATGAATAGAAATATACGCCACATTACTGGCCAGCAAACGCATTTCTGGCACAGCACGCGTGCACTTACATGCCAGAGGTTATGAGAAGAGCTGCTATGCATGGGGCTGGTAACGTAAACTGTGCAAGAAACTTTTTTGCGCGCCATATTCTAAGACCGCTGCTCATTTGATAACGTCCTGTACAGCATATGGATGTTCCTGACTGAGAGTTCAGTGCATATATAGATATGTTGCATATACTCATGTAAGGCTGCAGATCTAACTCGATTTCCTTATATTTTACACAATGTTATTCATGTATGGGCAGCACCCCATTGTTTCTAAGTGTGTCTTGTCGTGGTTCTGCAGCAATATCCGGCCCGGTCTCAAACCCATACAGAGGCATATTATATTACCTATTCGGTTGGCCTCCTCACGAAAGTAGTTTCCTGGTGCTGTTTGAATTAATCCGTTACACTTTCTTACAAATAAATAAAATTAAACATACAATATTATATAGTGTGTAGCGAATGGGTATAAAACTGCAAGGAGCATTGACATTAAAATCTTGTGCATCAAATTTCTTGCCATATATGGTAGCTTTTCATTCCTATTACGGTAAGAATGCTATACTTCTGAGGAGCAGCAGCTTGCATAACTAAATTATCAATTATTGTGACTTGCTGAATGTGCAATCTAACTGAAGTATAGCACGGCTTCATATGTGATCCAAAAATCAGATGGGATGAATATGATGTATCAAAGGTGACATAGGCATAAGTCAGGCAGGGAAGTGCACAAAAAAGACAAACAAAGAAGCGAAACAAACTGTGAACGGCACCATCCTGTTTCATATATCCCTTCCATGCACGTGGATTTTGCATGCGACAATGCATATGCGCAATGAAGCAACTACCTCAAACCAAAGATTTTTTCCTACTGAAGTGGTTAAGATGTGTTAAAGTAAGAAAAATTATCGCAGTTACAGAATCTTCGTCTCAAAACAAGTACATATGTGTCTAGGAAGATTTATACATCACCTCACTGTGCACTCTATCTTATGTACAGAAAAATTATGTCTACAGAAGCCATGAAACTAAGGAGCTTTTGCTTAACCCTATATGTTCACATCGGCCAGTTGATGAACAAGTGTTCTACTCAGATGCTCTCAGTTCTTTGCATTGAACGCATCTCTACCTCCACTAGCATACTTGCTTGGCAAGTAGATTGGAGAAACCACAATTTTACATTTTTAAAATAATTTTTGATCCCAAGTGACTCTCCGGCTTCTAAGACGTGAGGTGCGCACCAAGATTTACACAGTTAAATGCCTTAATTGCGCCTTGTTTCGCTTCGGTAGGTACGAGCGGTTCTAATGAACCGGTTTCGTTAGAATGCACGTAAACGATAATGACTTCTTAAACATAGGATTATCTTACCCCAATGCTTCCCTTTTCTGGAACCCAAAAGGAAGTGATAATTTTAAAATTAGGCGTAATAATAGATAAAAAGGAAGACATGAAAATCTACCTGCTTCATATCAGCACTAAAAATACAGAATCACACTGGTTTGTATTTGCACCCTTGCATTCATATGTTGCTAAACGTGCGCTAATAAATGTATGTAAGCACCTAACCAATCATGAGCTGTTGCTTTTTATAGTGAACACAGGCACCGTGCTCATGCAAGTGTGTATCATGTCACCAATCAAATATTCAATTTCATTGTACCAGTATTTTTTTATCACATGGGTATATCTGTTTAGAGGCAAGACAAAAAGCAGTCCCTTTTCAAAAGCTAGTAAAGTTTTCTTTAAACACATTCCTAACTTTCCAATTACACTAGCTTGCTCTTATGTGTTTATCTTCAGAGAGCATACTTGATTTTGGCTTTAACATCAGAGATATTGCATAAGTGTACCATGCTAAAATGACTGCCTAGAGCACGTGACAATTTTCATCTTAGTGTGACGTACTGTATTTTAATTTTGTTGACATTTGGTCAAATGGAACACCCAATATACACGCATTCTAGTTTTCTTGGCCAAATTGCATGGCAATGTATTTTGATTCTTTGACGTGCACTCTTCTGAAATACGTCAAGTCGCGCTGGGCTGGCTCTTTCACATCCTTGTGTCCTTGCCGCTGCCTTTTTGCGTTATGTAAAGCGGGTGCCTGAAAAATATCGCGTGCAAAAGTCAACACGAGGACATGGTGTAAAACAACATCAAGGCATTCAAGGTCATGGCACTAAAAGAAAGTCTTAGCTCTTAGTCTTCCTACTGAAATGCATGCGTTAAAAAATGACTGCAACAGTCAACTGCTAAACTGACGTCCATTTTTAGATTTAAACAAAAAATAAATAACGGACAGTTCGTCCTCGTTCGGCACCAATGTTAAAATAAAATACTACTGCTAATCAATAGAATATTGGTCATTGTCAGACGTCATAGGTCTGTCATTAGTCTGATGTGTCGCAAACACCACTTGTGACACATCCTAAGCATGTGCCCAGTGTGCCTCCCGCACCATCTCTGGTTGTGCCACTGATCAAGCCATAATTTGAGGATCATATCTGCAAACATGATGCTCAGTAGGGATGAAAATAAGGTCCTCCAGTTCAATGGATATGACGACGTGCCTATAATAAAGGGCAATAAGGCTTGTTATGGCAAGCTTGCCCACATTTTAATAATAACAAGAAAGTTCACTGCGGCCTGCATCTTAGTTTACCAAAAAGCATGAACTCATTTTCATTTATGAGGTGCGCAATGGTGTTCATTTTGACAGACTCAACTACTGCCGTAGTTCGAAATCTAGCATTTTACATTCTTGAAGGCATGTAAAAGTTGCAGGTAGGCCGCAGTTATTAGTTTATTAGACCAACTCTTTTTTTTTGTTTATGATAGACGACTGGCAACACAGAAGTAAAGCAACGTTTTATTTGGTACTTTATTTCTCTACTAAAGATATTAAAGCGATAAACACATTTTGATCAGCCATGCAGTATCAGATGCACACATTACGCTTGTAATCCCCAGCGGAAGTGTGATTTAGCTGTTCATATGACATAACTCTGAAACGCCAACTCATATTAGCGAATGCGCAGGCATATGTCCCAAACAATCAGCCTACGCAAGGCACCCCTGGAATTGTAATTACATATAGCAGCCGTTATATCCGATGCCGATGCATAACTCGCTGCTTGACAACTCGCCGAGTTCGTAGGCATAAGCACCCTTTCAGATTCGCACCATGCTCGAAAACCGCAACAGGAGACATAAAATCAGACATATAATCACACCATTTCAATACATGAGCAAAAACAGTTCAGTCTTAGGGCTAAACACCGTGAGAGTGATTTAGTGCGCGACGGCGGCGAGCGACAAAACTGGCCATCGCTTGCACAGATCGCTCGGTTCTGGAAATCTAGAAATCGTTGCTCTTCTCCCGGAAGTGCTATGAGTGACCAACCAATAACGCGAAGCCAGAAATGGATGTACAGGCACCGACAAAAGTGGTATACTCAACGCAGCGGCAGCCGGAGCAGCGGATGGATGGATGGATGTTATGAGCGTCCCCTTTGGAACGGGGCGGTGGGTTGCGCCACCAAGCTCTTGCTACTATACTGCCTAATATTCTACCTATGTTAAACAATGAAAAAAGACACAAAGAAACACTATGAACTACCACGCCCAAATTTTCTGATCCCCTATTGCGAACTGTGCTTTTGTACGTCTCCGTCTTTTGTCGTTTCCCTACTTTTCTTCCACCAATCCTCCAGTCGCTTCTTACTAATGTCTATTGCGGACATGTTTGCTTTACCACTGCTCCCTCTGAACCCAAGGGCTTCAAGGAGGCCAGTGGTGCCTAAATCGACCGCTGGGTAGACGTCTTCACATTCTAATAACACATGCTCCGTAGTTTCCCTAGCTTTACCACAGCAAGCACATGCTTCTTCTTCCTTCTTATATCTCGCTTCATAGGTGCGTGTTCTAAGGCATCCTGATCTCGTTTCGAAAAGTAATGAGCTTCTCTTTGAGTTATCATATATGGTTTCTTTCCTGATTTCGTTTTTTCCTCTTAAGTAGTTACTCATGGCAGGTTTCTTTTCCATTGCCACCACCCATGAGATTAATTCAGCTTCTCTGACTTTCCGCTTGACCTTTGTTGTTGTGTTGTCCACCCTACAGGCTGCATACTTGCTGGTAAGCTTCCTAGTTCTTTTCCTCCACTGTGAATCAATGTTTTTCCTGTACAGATACCTCAACACTCTCCCAGCCCATTTACTTTCTTCCATATTCCTCAGCCGTTCTTCATAATCAATTTTACTGCGAGCTTCCCTCACTTCAAAACTTATCAGGCCCATATCACCCTGCACAGCTTCATTTGTAGTCTTCCCGTGAGCGCCCAATGCGAGGCGACACACTGACCTTTGGTTCCCGTCGAGTCCTGATTGTACCCCTGATTTATAGCAAACAACCGCATTTCCAAAAGTAAGTCCTGGAACCATTACACCTTTCCACATACCTCGGAGGACCTCGTACCTATTGTATCCCCATAGCGCTCTGTGCTTTATTATGGCTGCATTTCTCTTCCCCTTTACTGTTATGGTTTTTTCCTGTGTTTCCATATATCCATTGCCTTCGTTTATCCATATACCAAGGTACTTATATTCTGTTACCCGAGGTATTTCTTGGCCCTGTATCTCCACTGTCTGTTCACTGTTTTCATTGAGTACCATAACACCTGATTTTCTATTACTAAACTGCAAACCTAAATCGTTGCCTTCCTGTCCACAGATATTAGCCAGACGTTGCAAATCACTTTGCTTGTTAGCTAGCAACACAATGTCGTCCGCATAAAAATAAACCAGTGAGTTGCTGCTGTATTACTGTACCTGCCTGTTTGTATGAGAGATCAAACCCGATATTACTTCCTTCTAGCGCCCTCTCCATCCTCACCATGTACATCATAAACAACAGCGGGGATAAAGGGCACCCCTGCCTCAGTCCCTTGTTGATATGAACTTTCTCCTCGCTCCTCATCTCTTCCCATTCAACGCAAACGGTATTTTCTAGGTAAATCTCTCTCAAAAGTTGTATACAATCGTTACCTAAGCCTTCCCCTTCCAGGATATCCCACAACATGTTGCGGTCCACGTTGTTGTAGGCTCCTGTAATGTCCAAAAAGGCCACATACAACGATCTGCTTTCGGCTTTTGATATTTCAATACACTGAGTAAGAACGAACAAGTTGTCATCCAAACGCCTACCTATTCTAAAGCCATTCTGAAGCTCTCCCAAAATGCCATTATTCTCTGTCCATTACGGCAAACTGCGTCGCAACGCCATCTAGAGGCAGCATCTGGGATCGAGACAGCCAATGGGTGCCCTTTATTACCTGCAGGCGTGTCGCTTGACTCGTGTCAATGTTTCGTGCTTCAGCTCGCCAAAATGCCGAGCGACGCCGCTGCTTCGGCTCCCGTTGCGTGGAGTATACCACCTTTGTCGGCGCCTGTACATCGCTCAAATACTATCGATTATCACGCGAAACGAGCAAACGACTGAATTTTTACACGTGCAAGGATAAGAACCTACTGCAAGACCTTCGGAAATATTTTATGCTACTTTTTACAGTAAAATAAATCAACTTAAATTACTAAAGCGCGCGTCACGCCAGTTTCGACGCGTGTTTGCAGCCCTCATAGCGGCAACACCGGGAAGCGTCGCTCAAAATCGTCGCTCGGGCGGAGTACGACTTGTAGGCGACGAGATAACGTGACAGCCATCTCCATCGCATCGCTTGTAGCTGTCGCGCCTAAGACCGCTTATATGGGATTTATACGTTATCAGCATAAAACATGGATTCCTCATGCGTTTTCAGTAAGTTCAATATAACGCGGCCAACTAACCTCATGAATGCCTGCGACAATGTTTCTAACTAGCACTGGTGCTGCACGTAACTTCAGTGGCCGCAGATTCCCCATGGGCCAGACACCATGAAGCGCGCGGCTTACTTATAAAGAAAGCATGCCGCCAGCAAAATGACGCCTTTTGTTATGTGACTCCTTATCTCAACAGCATTCTGTACACAGTAGACTTCCAAATTGAATAAATTCAAACACACAAAACGCACGCTAAGCACGCTCCGCATAGGCTCGGAATCATGGGCTGGTGAACAAACCATTTTAAGCGTACTCTCACCTCGCGTCTTATTGAACATACCATGGTTCTGGCAGAGTTTGCGATTTTCAAAGCTCTTGTGATTTTCAAAGCTCTTACGGATAGGGGCAAGTGATAAAATCCCATGAAGTTATCGCGACGACTGGCTTTTTCGATTGACATCGAGAGACACAGCGGGCGATGCCTAGTCCATTGTCAATCGCTTCGGCTAAGCGCCGCGACGACTTCCTGGTGATAGCATGTCATATACGGAGAATGTGCACCTAAGTTAGATTTCACTTACCGTGAAGGATTGGTTGTTATATCCAACGAATGACGAACAACTGTCGTATTTTCGCGGCGACGCGAGATGGCTGACACACGATCACCCCTGGATGGCCTTCGTTGCTGCTCGCTGGACGGATCACCTTTCTCCGGTGCTGTGTTGTTCCGCGACGTTGAGCGCGCGCGCGGTGGAGCAACTTCGAGTGAAAAAGTAGAGCGCTCGCTACGCGTTCCTTTGAACGGTGGCTGCATGTTCTCTAAGAAGCGAAATGGTGTGTTCTTTACTCAGCGTGCGTGACTGATACATCACCATGTTCGGGGCCAGCCTCCTACATTTGAAGCAGAAGATTACGCTACGTTTTGTTCTCTATTGCCGCAAGAGTAGAACGGGCATTTTACTCTCACTCTGAAAGGGACAGTGCAAAGCACATGTCACTCTCTCCTTGGTGACAGGGTGAACAGTGCATTTCACTCCACTCGACATTTTGAGAGAGCAAATCGGCCACTTCCCTCCTGCGATACCCTCTCTAGTTTTTAGAATGTGGGGCTGCCATTGTGCTTGTCTTGGCCACAACCTTCTTGGTCTTCCCAGGTAGAAGTCCGTGCTCCGGGGCAGCTGTTGAAGACAGCGACTTGCTCGATGGTCCAGGACTACGTTCGTGTTCTCTTTGCGGTCCGGGCTTGGATCACGGCTTGTCGGGGGTGACCGAAAAGCACCTCCACCAAATGTCACGTGGAGTGACGTATGAAGAACACAGTAGCAATACTGTGAAAGACGAAACTAACTTTTATTGGGCGAACCTGTTACCACAAAAACAGGCTACACTTCAAGAACGGTGAACATAGTCGGCGATCGTCAAAATCTGATCAGCCGGTCACGCGCGTCGGCTTTTAACAGCAGTCGTTGAATGTTCCAGAGTAACCACTCGGACCCGCGTGCCTTCCACAAAGTTCTACGCCATTCGCGTCACGCATACGTACAATAAGATTACGTAAGTTTCGGCGACAAGACAGCGGATAGAAGCATCGATATTTTAGAAACTTCCGATACATGTAGACGCCTCCTGCGCTGAGCGATAACATTTCTCACTTTAATAGCGCTCACCCGCAAAAGATAAACGAGTTCACGTGTCAATATTAACGAGTGAATAGGAGATAGGAGAGATGTTAGTTGACATGGATCTGAAGAAGGCAGATACAACGGAGCGATAACCCTTCGGGTCATCATCATCAGTCTGGTTACCCCACTGCAGGGCAAAGTCCTCTCCCATACTTCTACAACTACCCCGGTCGTGTACTAATTGTGGCCATGTTGTCCCCACAAACTTCGTAATCTCATCCGCCCACCTAATTTTCTGCCGCCTCCTACTACGTTTCCCTTCCCTTGGAATCCAGTCCGTAACCCTTAATGGCCATCGGTTATCTTCCATCCTCATTACGGTGCGTTGATGACAGAGAGCCTCCTTTGTCGACTAGAGCGGTGACGTTTTGGCCTTTGATAAGAACGTGAAGGTTGGTGGTTCCTGGCCTTGCATTGCAGTCAGGTCGTGGCGCCGGGTCATGGCTGCGTCGTGCTGTCCCGGTGCTGTTATGCCGCGTCCTCGGGATTTCTTGAAGCGGCTTTTTTTTAGCTTCGAATCGTCTGGATGGCGGCGTTTCGTTGCGGTGGCGCCGAGGTGGCTCTTGCAACGTCATCGGTGGTGGTAGATCTTCCGCATTTCGACGAACAGCAACCGCAACACGTTACTGCTGTTGCTCTTCCAGATATGGGCTAAGAAACACTAATCTCTAATAAGTATTCGCACAGCCATTGCAAACTTGCAGGATGACAACGTCAATGTGACGTGATAGGTATGCATAAAACAACTCGGCCAGCCGGGCTGAAGCAATTTATTCTGGTTGATATAATTTTTTAACAACAGCATCCTTTCGCCTATCGGCCTTTATAGTAACCAAGATCCTTGGGTATGTTGGCGGAGCCTCCTAGAATTACCACGAACCTCCGGTGAGACTAGGCTAATGCTAATTTCATCGTTTACGCTAAGCGCCGATTTGTTTTTGTTCGCTGACTAGAAGGCGATACGTACCAGCAGCTGCTGTTGACCCGCAGCTGCGGCGGCGACCACGGGTGCGGCAGCAGCGCCGGCGTCGCCGACATACAGCTGCTGGTTCTCGAGAATCTGAGCCAGGTTGCGCACCCGTTCCTGAAGCCTGAGAACCCGCTCGAGGAGGCGCAACAGCGGCACATTTCCGCCCTGTGCCTCGAGCAGCGACATCAGCAGTCGAGACATGGCGGGGCTGAGCAGGTGACCCGCGCCATCCTCTGGCTGGGCGCTCACCTGTTGGACGATGGGCAGCGTGAGCTTGATCCAGCGCACGAATGTCCTGCGCACGCAGCGCGGTATACGCCGCATTTGCTGTGCTCTGGTTAAGGTGCACCGTCAGAAAAAAAAAACAATATGCATGCATGCACAACAAAGCCATAACCCACTAACTTAATGAGGAGCTGTGGTGGCAGATGTTTTAATAAAGGCTGTGAGGGAGAGAATCTCTAGCAGACCTAAGCAACTAATGATGGCCGGACATCGAGAACAATCGGCTGGAAACGAACAGTGAAATGCACGCAATGCTATCCCAATACAGTATTTAGCTAACGATGAGCCGGTATAATGTAAAACCTGTTTTAATCTGATTTCATTCCAAATCGGCCGTTATAGTACTCAGTGATAAGTCAATATGTTTTCGGCTTTGCGCATATGGGCGTAGCACCCACCCATATGGGCTGGAATGGAAGTATCCTGGTCACTCCCGGAGAGCTACGGACGATTCGATGTGAAAACAGATTGGAACAGTTTTATACGCTATACCTACCCTGGAAAGCGATGTTATGCCGCCACAGCGATGTCATTCAAGTGTGCAATAACATGAACACAGTCAAATTTTCAGAAGCATCTCCTCAAACTGCATCTTTGGACGGAGAAAAGACGTCAAGATGTGTTTTTGTCATAAGTACTCTGAACAAATCACGCTTTAACAGGTAGTAAACTATGCAACTAGGCTTCTATTAGATTTTCACAATCAAGAAGCGACCGAAAGCTATGAAACCTCCTGTGAAGCGCAAGCCTCTTTCTTTCACTTCTATTTTCTCTGCGGCCTTTCATGCAAGCTTATAAGAAAAAAATGTTGCTGTCATATGTTTGACGTTTTGTATACTGCATAACGGCACTCATCTTGCCAAAGGTGCACGTAAAGCTGTTCACACGACGGAATGGATGGCAAATTCAGTCGGCAGACGAGTGTGACGTGGCTGATCTTCTACAAAGCGCGCCGGTAGCAGCTCGTTTCTGTCATAAATGAGCTTGGCGCAAATCAGCGCCACTGAGCCACGCCATGCTCATCTGCCAACCGGGGCGGCACTCCGTCCCGTCGTGCGAATCCCGCTTAAGAGCTGCTTTTCCGACCAGCTGTAGCCCTATAGTTAGAACAGGGCGCACTTCCGGTTCGAACACGGAACAGCGCATCTGTCATTGTGCTCTTCGGGTGCGCTGGTTATATTAAGTGAGAGCAATATATGGTGCAGCATAGCAGTGACAAATGAGAAAATTATCTGATGCATGCAAGCACCGAAAGACCAGTCATATCACGGGATGCGCAAGCTATCAGTTATCTAGGAGCTGTTCATACTACCGGTATTTTTTGCGATTCGTTATGCTATAGGAAAAAAAAGACAATTGTACATCGGTCGGGCTTCGCTTCATGCACACAAACTGACGGCCAGCATATTACCGCAACGTTAAGTGAACAAGGTTCTCTCCTACAGATGACGTACACCCACCAGATCACATAGGTATGGTAGAGTAGCGCCAGGGCCTGAAACGACTGGGCCAGCACGAGCACTGGGCTTTGTGTTGGTGGCGGCCACTGGGTGACGCTCACGAAGAACAGGCACCACTCGAACGCGTGGTACGCCACGTCCATGGCGAACACGTACTTGCGGCCGGGTGCCGCGAAGTGCCGGTGGCTGCGATCCAAGGAGACTCCCCTGCTCACGTGTTGAGCAGAGGACGCGTCTTTGCACCTGCTTACGCACTTGGCAAGCGCCTCCACGAGACTCCTCTCCGAAGCTGTGCACTCGTTGACAAATTGCCTGTCTTCGTTAAGACTTGATGCCTCAACATTACAATGTTGTAGACACCTGATGTCTTTAGGTAGTACTGTTGTACTGATATCGCCATTATGATTGCGTTCGATAGTCGTTTCATTTCTGAGTTTGGCCACAAGAGCCATAATTGCCATCGACAACAGATCGTATACGTCGTGTCAGGAGCCTTCTGCGTCACTAGATCCTTATCCGGGTTCATGAAGAAATATTTTCTGCCGATTGAAAGCGGACAAGCTTTCGGGTAGGTTAAGGCGGACATAGGCCAAACAATTGCAAATTTTAGCCGAAAAAACGCGTTTTCTGATTACAGCGGTTCCAAGTTTCTTTGTTGTCAGAGAATGTTCCAAATAAATTTTTATCCTCGTAGGCGCAGTAGAAATGCACACAATTGCCTTTTTTCACCGGCCGGAGATTGCGCGAACGAGCATGTCCCGATTTCCTGCAGCGTCGCCGCGCTCGCGTATACTCGCCGCGCTTCACTCGCGCGCAGCTGCAGCGTGGCGAGGAGGAACGACGCGCTCTGGCCGATGCTCGCAGTGCTAAGAATCACGCACGATGTCAAAACAAGGCGGCGATGGTACTTTCTTTTTTTCTTGACTGCCACAACTTTATCGCCCCACTTCGACCAGTGCCCATTTCGCGCCGTTTCTATTCGCGCTCATCTCACTCAAACCGAAGCTCCACTTTTTGGAGGCTTTCTGGCTTTCCCATGCTGGTCATGCAATTGCTCCGCAATTTTTTCCAGACAGTGCTTGTCACGGGCACTTGACAGCTCAAAAGTGGCCCGGAAAGAAAGAAAGCTTGATGCTATTGCCATGGAACCAACCGAGCTTAAAGGACCTCTGAACCTGTTCGGACAAATTGTGTAGACGCGTAGGGTACAGCTTAAGTAGAACATTCGCACCACAATTTAAGTGAAGCGTTACGTATTAATAGAGCTACAAGCGATTAGAAGTTACCCTCCTCCCTAGCCATGCTTTTCCTCCTCAACTCTTTCACTGACCGATCACGGCTAAGCTCCGCCTTCACTGGTTCTGCGTCACGATGCGACGTCACATCGTCCATTTCCGATTGTTTTGGAGCCCGCCCCCGCCCGCGTGAGACCTCTCCCCTATAGCCGCTTGGCCGTCGATCCCAAGCGAGAGCTATCGAAGCAGCGTGTGTGGCGAGCATTCTGTCATAGCGCCGAACGTGTCTGGTATTCCGGTAATCACACACTATCTGAATGTTTCGACGGAACGGCGGAGGCATAAACTCAAGCTAATGAAGGAACTTAAGCGTAGACGTACGTGAGCTGCCTGATTGGTCTCCACGGTCCAGTCACCCGTTGGTGCAGAGCTTAACCAGCCAAAGAAAGAGCTAATATTGCTCTAACCAAGTGTAAAACATTTTAAACATTTACAAAAACAACGTGTTAACGATTACACTCCTGCGATAAATTTACTCCAGCAGCAAAGAATACATTTTGTTACAGCTACTGTGTGTGGTCGAGCTATATGCCACCAGGTAACTGCACCATGCAGACCATTCACATTTGCGCTTCTGTTCATCCCCTGAAACGACACGCAAGGGGACACGGCCAGGCGCCGTTCCCTTGCGCTTGCGTTTACCCTAATACCGGACTCGCGAAGCGCTATTGCGTTAGTAATCTTCCGTTGTAGAGTGACGGCCGGCCGCAATTGCACAAATCCTGGCGCCGATCGGATAGCGGCAGTCCGATGCGCTGCAGCCAGTCCACTCGTCTACTGGCTTGCAAAGGGTCACGATGTCACAGCTTGACATAATGCCAGTCGCTACGTTTGCAGTCCACAACGCAACAAAGTCGAATCATAGCGCTCGCGAAAAGACAGACCGACACTGACGGCGAAGCTCTCGTCAAAGACGGAGCACGTTGTAACACAAGCGGACGACACTTGCTTTGTGCTGGAAGTGCTTAAGTGTACTGAAAGATTCTTCTCGTGCATTCTCTTTATGTTACCTTCTTTTTATAAAAAACAAATTAACTAGTATTCCAACTATTACCAACATCAATTGTTTACCATTAAGTTGGAAATATTATCGATCACGCGCCCTGGTCCGCCAATCGGATAGCTCGCCCCACTGACGTCATATGGGTGATTTCGGTCATATGGGTGATTTCGTTCACATGGGTAGGGGCGGCTTAAAATTCCGCCGAGCAGCGTGCTGCGATCGGCAGCGAAGCACATTTTGAAAACCTTGAACATACCATGCAAAACGATGGAGTTAGAAAATGGTTCTTTGCTCATTTCTCTATGGGCTTACGTCAGCGGTACATCTGCGTCATCTAAATAATTACGATCGCGGGTGAAACGTGTGTTGTAAATGTGTGGCTGACCGACCAACCAGCGTAGGCAGTCGGAAGAAGCCAGTCCATGTACTAGTAAGTTCCTGATGAAAAGCAAAACTAAAACACCCTTTCTTGTGTGTACAAGAAGTATGTTTTATAATAATATCTACTATATACGGGGAAGTCATCTGTAAGCTTTATAGAATTTAAAAAGATCACCTATAGCGAATACCACAATTCTTGTCCTTGAGCTTTGTTGTTCGAAGAGGTGGACATTATTAGCACGAGAAATCGAAACACATATTCAACTAATTAATGGGAATTTACTAATGAACTTCTCGCCTAATAGCTTTACGGCACATGTTTTCATTTTCGATTTGTGGATGGTAAGCTTGCACGACGTATCCACTTGAAATGAATTTCCAGGAACACAACAGTTCCGATATATGGTTTCCCAAAGTGTGGGATTAAGTGCATGGTCTTCCGGTTACACTTGTGCTTCAGTGCATGAAAGAGCGTTTTTTTTTTCTATGTAAGTGGAACGACAGTGAAATTTCACGGCGGGTTTGATGGAGCACATCTGAAACTGGTGTCATTCTGGAAATTCATTCCAAATGGATGGGCTTTGCAAGCTCACGGGCTGCAATTCGTAAACTGCCATGTCTCCCATAAAGTACTAATCAAGAAGTTAATTCTTGGGTATTTGATAATTAGTTGAAGACGGGTTTTGATTTCTCAAGGAAGTTGTACCCACCCCCATGAATAATCCAGGTCAAGAACTAGAATTATGTTATCTGCAAAAGACTATCTTTAAGAATTCCGTGAAGGTTAAATATTTTACCCCCGTATGTGGTCACAACAGCGTGAAACGTACAGACAATGACAACAAGACCCGCCGTGGTGGCTTAGCAGCCATGGTGTTGGGCCGCTAAGCACGAGGCCGCGAGTTCGAATCCCGGCTTCGGCGGCCACATTTAGATCGGGGCGAAAACACCCTTGTCCCGTGCATTGGGGCTACACTGGAGATCCCCAGGTGGTGAAAATTAATCGGGAGTCCCCCACTACAGCGTGCCTCAATATCAATTGTTGTTTCGGCACGTACAACCCCAGAATTCAAAGACAACAAGGAAAGCATAGGCGCAGGCTGACCTTCCCAGGGTAAACTCTAGCATGCAAACATAAATACCCAGAAAGGTGGACGCGAAGGCGGCGCCGTGGTAGCTTAATGAGGGTAAGCATCGCACGCTTAGTGCGAAGACGTGGGTTCGTATCCCACGTACGGCGAGCAGTCGCTCGCCCACTCCCCTTTTCATTTATTTATAATCTCTACATTTGAATTAAATAAGCATGTGATTACACGTATGCTTTCCGTGTGGTTGTTGTCTGTTAGCTTTAAATGACTGTGACTTCCGACAGCGGGGCCCTTCTGTTCCCCTCTTCTCGTTCACTGCTTTAAGTACGTCACACGAACAAGGCCGCATAGGCACATTGTGAAAACCGGCTGTTTAGTGTCCCTAGACCAAAAACACCACTCAGTTTCACTGTAAGGATTACTTCCATTTCTTCTTAGTTTCAATACAACACCCTATTGAAGGTTAGCAATACTGATGCAAAATTACGCCGCACTTTTTAACGAAACACGACTTTCAGTGTCCCATGGTAACTACCGCTTGGCAGTAAAGTCAGCTCAGCCCAAATAAGTAGTCTGCAGGCTGGATTGACAGCGAAAAACCAGCTTTCGGTTGCCGACTGACCATGCTGGCCGACCATTCCCTACTCCTTCGCTTCTATGAGGACGGCCTCATCGTGATTGTCGCGTCGACTTGAGGAATTTTTTAATCTAGGCTGAGATGCTGTGAGAGCGCCAAGATACGCCGACCGAAAAGAAGATGTGGATTTCATGTGCTGGTTATGTCTTCTTTTCCTCTGCCGCTGATCCAGTCAGCACTACTCAGATTTTTTGATCATATATTACACAAAAAACAATACTTTTTGCAAAATTACCTCTTCTTTAGTGATGGCTTTCGTAAGAATGCTTCCTCATTTATTTGAAAACAAAAACAGGAAAATTTTTTGTGCACTTCACATTATTTGCCTTCTGCTGTACGCTGGAGCGAAGGAAATGTGAGCGAGAATTCCACGCCCATGCAGCAAGCACAAATCTTATAAGCATTACTAATTGCGCCAATTACGCGGATATACATATCAGGAAGGTCATTACAATAGTCCTCGTTCTAAATTTAACGCTTGGGTGGAACAAAATGCGGTTCCGATGTTCTGTGATCGATGTACATGCAAAAGTGCAAATGACATTTTCGCTCCATTTCTCTATGCCGCTCAAGATAGCATCGGCAGAGTGGAGCAAAGTGCCTTACCGTTCGGCGTGTGTAAGTGTAAGCGGAGACCTCGCAGGAGTAGGACAGCATTTCTTTGCTATTGCAGCTTTGCTTGCCATTAGAATGTAGATACCAGACATGGTGCGCTACGCATTCTGGTGAAAAACGCTTCTTTTCATTCAAGTAGCGCTATTGGTGTATAGTACAAGAAGGCTCCATGCAGAAACAATGCTAGGACTATTTTTCCCCTCCCTGTTCTTTGCACGGAGCTACACAGCACGCTGATGTAAATTACTTTAATCTAAAATATTTCGTTCGAATGGCAAAACATCATCTGTATGGAACTAGAGCAGCCCATCTATCATAGTTATTTTCCCTTTGTCTTGAGGCGTATTGAAAGAGCGCCACCAATCCGTGGGCTCAAGAACCTAGTACCATAAAATTACGACCATTCAGACGGAAGATATGAAATCAAAGCAGGAAATGTAAGGTAGAGACATTGAAAATTGTAATATTAAAAGGTATGAAGGCAGAAGTATCCATTAGAAAGTACAGATGAGATTTTGATATTCTAGTTGAAATAAAGTGAAGGGGGAGTTATTCTTGACCTAAAATACGTAGGAAAGGCATCTAAACGACAATTATGGCACTGTAATGAGTATCAAAGCAAGACAACCATAGTTATATTGCACCGAAAATTTGATGGAGTGATAAACTCGGCTGACACGGGCAAGCCATCCTCCGAAACTGCTCCAAATATGGGGTCAAGAATTATGGTGACGAAACTGTAGAAATCAAGAGCATTTCTCTGCTGCGTGCTATGCACAGACTTTGTCCTGAAAAATAAATGAGCTTACCGGATGTCCCGTCTAGCCCCTAGTTTATGACTACCGAAGGAATGAAAGTAATGTGGGAAACGCTTGACGTCTTTCTCATGCCTAACCCGCGTTTCTTTCTATTTATTGATTAAAGCATAGATCAATGCTAATTCTTTCTTCAGAGAGTTCTGATCGGCACACTCAGAAATGCTCGCGTTCTTTATCACATTGTGAGAAAATTTATCCATAAAAAAAATGTTTAGCGACGCGTTTTCTTTTTCTGCTTGATAACTTTGAAACAGACAGGGAGAAACCTCCACTGCGTTCTTCAACATGGAGTTGACAAATCTGCACTACAGAAGAGCTCTCAGCGACTATGCCGCGCATAGTGAAGGTAAAGGGATGAAGGAAAAGGATGAATACATGCGTAACATAAGGAATATAAGACAGCGGTATTTTACTTGTGCCCCAGAGAGACAATGAGACGTCTTCCTCATAGCCTGACTCCGTCTTGCCTTTCCGAAGACACTTGTCGAAATTTAGGCAACAAAAAAAAGTGCGCTTTCCAACGCTTGCGTCTGGTTCCCTGCGAAACGCCTCTGCTGGGAAGTAAAGTTTTAGAACTTACGTCACTAGGCGAAAGTGGAACTGGAAAAGGAAGAATTTCGCCATTGGTACCCAGCTGGAATGCGGCATCCGGACCGTAAATGTGAGAAACATGAAGAGTGCCTGGATCCCGTGAAACAGCTCGTCGACGTCACGCATCAGGAACGTCATCATGAATACCAGGCCGAAGCTGTCCCTGCGAGAGCATTATTGCAGCAATTGAAGACGCTCACAGCATTTCAAAATAATAGCATTTATTAAAGAGCGTGACAAAAAGAACATTTCTCAGAAATATTGTCATAATATGGTCTGTCGTGAAGCCCAATGGGTTTCTAAACTAATGTGTTATTTTACTTCAATTATCACTGTCATAGTTTTGCAGTTAGTAAATATCATGAATTATCTTGCACTGGATCAACGTTACTACGTATTTTATATACTCATTGATGTGCACTGTAGGTACAAACTTCTAGTAAATACCTAGTTATATACGTAGCACAAATTGGTGGAACGTTATCAAATAACTCGATAAATAAAACTATAGATTATAAAATACTAAAACTATACTAAAAAACAATACTAAAACTTTAGTATTGTGCCAGCCTGGCCGAGTCACTGTATTGCTTGCCTTGCAACATGCTCAGTGTACGAAATAACTTCATGGTGAGAGCTATTTCTTTCACCTTCGCGGAAAGCTGGAACAGCGTGACTGGGACGAGACACAGTAAGTATGTGTCGGTGGTGCGTGAAAAACACACATAAGTGCTTGCTGCCAAGTGTACTTTTTATTCAAAGAGCGCCAACCTTTCGTGGTCTGTAAAGAAGATACAAGACACTACAAGCGGATGTGTGCACTGCGATTAATATATCACGCTCTAACAGACATCTCCCGTCATAATAATGTGGCAACTGTAGGATGCTTGCTTGTTACTTAAAATTAAAATCCGGAGTTTTACGTGCCAGAACCGCGACACTAGTATAAGGTACGCCGCAGTGCGGTTAACATCGGCGACCAGCTGGTGTTTTTTAACGCGCACGTGCGTTGCCATCGAAATGCGTCCGCCGCGACCCTGCTTTGATCCCGCAGCCTCTGGCTTAGCACCGTAACGCGAAAGCCGCTCCGCCACCAGAGAGGGCGCTCACATATTCACCTTCCTGGAATGGGCGTCTCAGTCAGAGGTTACGATCGAGGTTCACTCGCTGTTGGGATAGCTGCAAGTATTACAGCATAAATTTGCTCGGTTTTGAAATTTTGAAACTTCCTTGTCTGTAGAAAGGGGACTCCACGGACGTGCCTTTAGTGCTTCCAAGTACAGAGAAACAGACAAGTTATTTCGCACTACATTTATATTACGCATAAAAAATTATTGCAACGCGCAGAATCAATCACTGCAGTGTATTTGAAATAAGGAAGCGAAGATATTGCAAAGTTAAATATGAGTTTCACTATCAGAACAAGATAGACATCGTTAAAGTTCTGGCGAACTGTGGGCAGCGGCGCCATCTGGCGTCTGCGTCTACGCATTGTTACGATCGGCCTGCAAGGGTACTGCTCTGCAAACCTATCTCAGCCCGCTGCTGTTGTTTCGATGGACCCGCGGGGGTGGCGTGTTTCAGAGAACAGGCGCACCTCCTTCTGAGAACTGGCGACGCCAGGGCAGTTAACAGACCATGCACTTCCTTCGGAAAACTGAAGACTACAGCAAAGTTCAAACATGCACCTCCCTCGTCGAGTCAACGACGCCTGCAAGTCAAGCCACGTTTGGCGGACCGTGTATTGTTATCTGGTTCGCTTTCGACTTCATGGTCTATTTGCAGCAACGAGCTTCTCGGAAAAGAGTGTTTTGCGGTGCGTTTTTGCGGGCCGCGGAATTCTTCACAATGTGCTGACAGTCATCGCGGCTACCGGAGGAGTCCGCTCTGGATTTAAGAGGCACCGCCTGGGGTCAAGCGTGTCAACCTGGCCACGAGGACCCGCTGAACTCGGTGGGTTCTAGGAAACCAAAGTGCGTAAGAGGGTGTGCGAGCTCTCCCCATCAAAGGCAGGGCGACTACGCCTCCAACGACTGTGGACGGTCCGATTGGACGAAGATTCGACAGCAGTTTTCGCTCGCCTAGGATCTAGAGAGGACAGATTGTTTTTAAGCAGCACTGTGCTCGACAAGTGGTACTTGGAGGTTTGTGCTCATGCGCTGTGTGCTGTGCGCTTCCTGGTGTGAGCTTCGTGCTCGTTTTTGCACTCATGCTAGGCTGTTGAAATGTATCTCCTGTTTTAATGTAAATATTGTAAGTAAACCCTGTACTCCTAGTTCTCTATGAGAGCAAGTTACTCCCTACAACCACGTCCCAAGCGTGGGTGAGTTGGACGATGGTATGGGCTAGCTACCACATAGTTCATGCCCAACTACAACCCTTACAACTGGATGCCAGCGATGGGTACCTCCCTTCAACTACGTCTAAACCGTACAACTAGTTGCAAGCGGTGGGATCGCCCTTTGAACCTTACAGCATGCAGACTCGGAGCAACTCTAGTGCTACACTCACTTGACAAACAGTACATTCATGATGAAGCGCAGGTTGTACAGCAGAGAGGAGAGGAGCGTGTTTCTTTCCCTGAGAAGGCGCATGCGATTGCAGGTGACGCCGAGGAACTGGCGCAGGATGAAGAGCGGGTTGCGGGCGTGGAACAGCTGGTCGACCTCGGACATGAGACCGACGCTGTCCATCACCGCCTCCATGTTGCGCTGCGAACGAAACGCCTGATGAGCATGAACACCAGTGGTCGCCACCGGTGTGAGTTTGTCCTTCGAAAACATTTCCTGCCGTACAGCGGTGCCACAGTACCTCCGCACGAGGGTCACACACAAAACGAAAACCTGGATAAGGGTGGTAGAACTAGGACACTCCTCGCTTGGCTTTGTAACGTTGGCTCACTTCATAACGAATACAAATTGTGCTGCCCACAACCTCGAAGATTTGTGCCCGGTGACGCGCTCGCCACCGGAGTGTTCATTCTATAATTGCAACATGTTTTTCGCAAGTCACCTTTTTTACATCAGTCGGATGCCAGTGTCGAAGTACGAGAAACAGTGAGAAGACCTCGCGGCATGCAAATACACAATATGACGGGGAAACTGTTTCCAACATTTCTTCTGTGCCACAGTTTGCGTTGGAGACGAAGATAGCAAATAGACAGCACTTTCTTCCCCCGCTTTCCTTCCAAGTGTTCATCAAATTGTGATGCTCTCAGGATGCGCCTCACTAGGTCGCAATTGTAAACAAGATGAAGAACACGAGTGAGTGCAACAAACGAAACTAGACAACTACAGAAGAAAAACCTATTCGAGAGGCTGCTTCCATATAGCAATGTTGGTCACAACAGAAACAGTGTTCGCGCCTTACTCAGAAAGGCAGGGTGAACCAACCATACAAATGATACATCTCACACCATAGAAAATGAGTTTATTCTGATTGCTCCTACTAGCGATAATCACATAGTAAAGTTGTCAGAAATAAAATTGGCTTATGCCTAACACCAATCCATAGGTGGCCATTATTTTGTGTTGACAAGACTGAACTCTGGCCTAGTTTCCAAGAGGTTAAAAGAAAGCTTGCATCCGCGTGAAGTATACCTTGCGCACTCTTTGTATGCACAGGCAAAAAGTGAATGGGATCGGATTGGCACTGTGCTTTAGCGCCATCGAAGAGTTGGGTTTTTATCTTGTATGACGCCTAATTACCAGTAACGAAGGACAAAGTGGTCGAAAGCCTCTATTCCAGCAAAGTCAAAATCTTGGTGCGCTATAAGAGCTCAGCAGTTTCTGCATCGTCCATTTTTCTTTAAAAGCAAGGCACAAACTCGTCGTAGCCAGGAGAGATCAACTTGTTTCTTCATCGCCTATCAGCCACGTTTCATCGAAGGGTGAAAATCAGGCATGGGGTTTGTTTTTGCTGCTGCACGTGGTATTCCAAGCCACTCAGAAGGTGTACGCGCTATCTTTGGCTGCGTAAGTCATGTTAAATTTGACAAAATATGATGTAAACAATCCTCACCTATTTCGTGAATTTTTGTCTTTCCTGAATTTTGACTTCGCCTTGAATTACGGTGCTTCCTATGTGCCAGCCATGATGAACGTCTTCTTCTTGCCCTCTGAAGGCGTGGGTCATACCCACTATAGGGGATCCGTGAAGACTCAGGTGGATAAAAGCGTATTTATGCTGGAAATTAAAGTTCACTTGCAATTTGGTGGCAACTGATAAACTAAACGTGAGAGCTGCAAGAAAACAAATGAAATAGCCTGAATTGAAATTGTGCTAAAGAATATTGTTACGTAGGAAGACGCAGACGAAAAGCTATGTACAAGTATTTTTACAATAAAATACGCTGCGCTTGACCAAGAGGCAATAGCCCGCGCTAGCTTCTCATCGTCGTCATCGTCTTCGCACTGCTCGCCTTTTCGTGATCGCACATATTGTTCACATTGTTCTGCAGCACTACCCCCGGCTGCAAAAGCGCCGTCGCGGAGCGACTAAAAATCGGACTCGGAGGCAGTGTAGTAGGCCTTGAGCCTACTGACATGCACGACATCACTTGATGCCAGAAGACAGGACGAGGTTGAACCCACAGGAGCAATATCGTAAGTCACAGGCGTCACCTGGCACAACACGCGGTAGGGCCCGGTGTATCGCAAAAGGAGCTTCTCTGAAAGTCCGACGTGACGGGAGGGCGACCACAGGAGCACGAGTGCACCAGGCGAAAACTGTACGCCATGATGGCGGGTGTTCTAATGACAATGCTGAGTGGCTTGTGAGGTCGTCAGTCGAGCACGGGCAACCTGGCGTGCATGGTCGGCGAGGGCGATGGCGTCACGCGCATACTCGCTTGTTGAGATCGAAGCAGGAGGAAGTGCCGTGTCTAGGGGCGAGGTAGGTTCGCGAGCGTACAGTAGATAAAATGGAGAAACTCCGGTGGCGTAGTGCCAGGAAGAATTGTACGCAAATGTTACGTAAGGAAGCGCAATGTACCAGTCGTGGTGGTCTTTGGAAACGTACTTGGACAGCATATCGGTAAGAGTACGGTTTAACTGCTTTGCCAGGCCATTGGTTTGAGGATGGTATGAGGTAGTCAGTTTGTGTTGAATGGAGCAGGAACGCACAATCTCAGCGATAACTTTCGAGAGGAAGTTTCGACCATGATCAGTAAGCAGCTGTCGCGGGGCGCCATTAAGCAACATAATATCACGCAAGAGAAAGTCCGCGATGTCAGTGGCGCAGCTGGTAGGGAGAGCCCGAGTGATAGCGTATCGGGTGGCGTAATCAGTCGCGACGGCTACCCATTTGTTCCCAGAGGATGACATGGGAAAGGGACCGAGCAGGTCTAATCCAACACAAAAGAACGGTTCTACAGGGACGGTGATCGGCTGGAGATGACCGGCAGGTAGCACCTAGGGTGTTTTCCGACGCTGGCAGGGATCACAGGCAGCAACATAGCGTCGAACGGAGTGAGCGAGACCAGGCCAATAGAAGCGGCGGCGGACGCGGTCGTACGTGCGGGTTACCCCAAGATGTCCTGCAGTGGGTGCGTCATGCATCTCAAAGAGCACAGTCTGTCGTAGCTGTTTTGGCACGACAAGAAGAAGATCAGAGCAGTCAGGGAGGAAGTTCCTTCGATACAGAATGCCGCCCTGGAGGACATATCGGCGAACGGATGCGTCGGTAGGTGTTGAGCGCAGACGCTCGATAAGTGCTCGCAGCGATAGGTCTCGGTACTGCTCATCGGCGATGTTAGCGAAGGCAGACACAGAAAAAATGCCGCTGGCGCTACTACTGTCGGCGTCGTCAGGCTCGTCTACCGGGTAGCGAGACAGGCAGTCAGCGTCCTTGTGTAGACGGCCAGATTTATAGGTGACAGTATACGAAAATTCTTGGAGGCGTAAGGCCCAGCGACCAAGTCGTCCTGTAGGATCTTTCAGTGAGCATAACCAGCAAAGCGCGTGATGGTCTGTGACAACGGAAAAGGGTCGGCCATATAAGTATGCGCGGAATTTCACAACTGCCCAAACTAGGGCCAGACACTCACGCTCAGTGATGGAATAGTTGCGCTCCGCGGGTGAGAGGAGCCTGCTGGCGTAAGCGATAACACGGTCATGGCCATGCTGGTGTTGTGCCAGTACTGCGCCAATTCCGTGACCGCTGGCATCAGTACGAACTTCGGTAGGCGCAGAAGGATCGAAATGGGCCAGAACGGGAGGCGTTGTGAGAATGTCGATTCGATGTGAGAATGCTGAGGTCTCGTTATCGCCCCACTGGAAAGGGGCGTCTTTTTTCAAAAGCTCGGTTAGTGGTCGTGCTATGGCGGCGAAATTTCTCACGAAACGGCGGAAGTACGAACAAAGGATGATGAAGCTGCGCGCATCCTTGACACACTTCGGAACAGGGAAGTGCGCAACAGCATGTATCTTGCCTGGGTCCGTTTGGACTCCGTTCGCGTCAACGAGATGTCCAAGGACGGTAATCTGGCGACGGCCGAATTGACACTTCGATGCGTTGAGTTGCAGACCGGCTCGACGAAAAATGTCCAGGACTGCTGAGAGGCGCTCGAGGTGCGTAGTGAACGTTGGGGAGAATATGATAACGTCATCCAAGTCGCACAGGCACGTGGACCATCTGAAACCATGAAGAAGGGAGTTCATCATGCGTTCAAATGTGGCAGGGGCGTTACATAGACCGAACGGCATCACTTTGAATTGATAAAGACCGTCGGGTGTTACAATAGCAGTCTTCTCGCAGTCAAGATCGTCCATGGCAATCTGCCAGTAGGCGGAGCGAAGGTCAATAGAGGAGAAATAGCGAGCACCGTGGAGGCAGTCAAGGGCATCATCAATCCGACGTAGGGGATACACGTCCTTTTTGTTAACACTGTTAAGGTGCCGATAGTCCACGCAAAAGCGCCATGAGCCATCCTTCTTTTTGACCAGTACAACAGGTGACGCCCATGGACTTTATGATGGTTCAATAATGTTCTTGGCAAGCATTTTGCGAACTTCTGCGTGAATAACTTGACGCTCAGCTGGTGACACTCGATACGGGCGGCGATGAATAGGAGGGGCATGAGCGGTATTAATGCGATGTTTGACAGCTGTAGTTTGGGCTAAAGGACGATCGTTAAAGTAAAAAATGTCGTGGTAGGAAAACAGAACGCGGTAGAGTTCACGAGCGTGCTCGGACGGCAAGTCGGGCGCAATCATTTTCTGTAAGTCAGCGATGGTACAATTTGCCGACTGCGATGGTAGAGGAGCATCGGATGAAGTGTCGTCTACTGCATTGGATCCTACGGAGTGATCCGCGAATGAGAAAAGTTGGGCCAGAGACATCCCGTGTGGAAGCACTTGTGTCGTCAAGCCAAAGTTGACTACTGGCAGACAGACGCAATTCGCCGTAATAGATAAAACTGTATGAGGTACTGCGATCCCGTGTGTAAGGAGGACGTCTTGCATAGGAGCCGCGATGTAGTGACCATCGGTGACTGGTGGGGAAGACACTTGGTCAACGTTGGTCAGTGCAGAAGGTGGCAAGAGAACGAAGTCGACGGAAGTGAGGCGACTGGGGTGCGGTTCAGCACGATCCAGAACAGGCAGGTCAAGGCGGAGAGTACTGGCGGAACAATCGATGAGAGCAGAATGTGCGGAGAGGAAGTCTAAGCCGAGGATGGTGTCATGGGGACAGTGGGTGATGACTGTGAATAGCACGATTGTTGAGCGATCGGCGAGGGAGACGCGGGCGGTACGCATACCAATTACGGGGGCTGTTCCACCATCGGCGACACGGACAACAGGCGTCGTGGCGGGCGTGATAATTTTATTGAGCCGGTTACGAAGGTCAGCGCTCATTATGGACAAATGCGCCCCAGTGTCTATGAGTGCAGACACAGAAACACCGTCGACTTGCACGTCAAGAAGGTTCAGTAGAGTGGGCAACGTCAGTAGAGGATTTGGCGGCGTAGGGAGCAATACAGCGTCACCTCGATGCGCTGCATCGTCTAGTTTTCTGGCTGGGAGCGGCATCCGAAGGGAGTCGGCGAATAGGAGCGACGGGGCTGGGGAGAGCGAGATTGTCGTTGTTGGGGCGAAGGCGAACGAGAATAGGAGCGCTTCGGTGCAGGAGAATCAGCAGCGGCGTTATCGGAGCGTGCGGCATAGGGGCGAGAAGGGCCACCTGGGCCGAGAGTAGGCGGTATAAGTAGACCAGGTCGGGGAACTCCAGCGACTGCGACAGTGCCGAGAAATGTGCCCGATTCGGTGGCAATGGAAACAAATGGGCTTGTCGTCAGCAGTGCGCCATTCAGATGGGTTGCGGAAACGTGGTGGGTAAGAAGGTGCGGGACGGGGCGGAATCAAAGAAGCTGGGAGGGTATCAGGACGATGGGCCGACCAGATGGTGTTAAGACCCATGTTTTCGAACTCTTGGCGGACAACTGCCGGCATCAGTGAGACCGTGACTGCAGATGTGTTGGTGGGACTGGGGTCGAAGGTAGCCGGATAGGCGGCCTCGATCTCACGCCGGACGATCCTGGTAACATCGGCAGTGTTGTTGGGACGAGGAGTGTCGGCACAGGAAGATGTCGCTGGGGTGTTGGGCAGACGGGCAAACTGCTGGTCAGTACGTCGGCTTTTAGCGAGTTACAGGCGGCGGCACTCCTTTATACAGCATCCGTCGCCGGGAGCCATGAAGGAAGGCTCGACGTACCGTCCACTGCGAAGCTCCGCAACGAGGTACAGGGAACGTCCACCTCCACCAGATATGTTACGTAGGAAGACGTAGACGAAGAGCTATGCGCAAGTATATTTCCAATAAAATACGCTGCGTTTGGCCAAGATAAAACAGCCCACGCTAGCTTCTCATCGTCGTCGTTGTCTTCGCACTGCTCGCCTTTTCGTGATCGCACACATTGTTCATATTGTTCCGTAGCTATATGATAAAGAAAGGATATTTAACTGGGCAATCGCTTGGAATAATAAATTCCTGTATGGTATTGGAGACATTCGCGTACCTACTTCCGAGAGTAGAAGCTCCAAATGAAAGGATTGTCAGACCCAGGCGTATTTTGTGAATAGTAATTTCAGAGCTTGTTTTCTCAACACACCGAAGCCTCCCCATTACAGAAAATGCAGCAGGGAGACATTCCTCAAACGAAGCTTGTGTAGGCGAAAATTCTGAGAGGGAATCTGACATTGTAGCCATGTGAGGAATACTTTTTTTAAGCCGGCGTGAATCGAATGATCCACAGTGCCAGGGTTATAGGGGGTGTCTATATTCAGACAAAGCAGTTACCATGGAATTAAGAAAAAGTACGTGTGGCAAATCTAACCGACGTGTAATAGACCGACAATGGTGCCACAGAAAGAACAGGGCAGTTAAGTAATGTCTTGGCCAATAAGTACAATTTCAATCAGAAACAAACTACTGTGACCAGGCACCTAAAATAATCTAGCACATTGCAAAGGAGCAGGGACTAGAAAATGAAGTAGTGATAATCGAGAAGTGTTGGTGAATGCGGAAAGGAAGACATATGCAGATGGAGAATTGGTGACAACTGAAGCTTTAGTATAGAATCTTCTCATTTATTCAGGGAGAGAATTGCTGCTATGACCTCTGCTGAAAATTGGTATAAAATCTGGCGGCCAAAATAGAAAGATCAACCAGCTTTCGCGCAATGACTAAGTGCCCTTCCACTCTGTGAAGAGGGATGGCCAGCGAAGCTGTGTATGTGAGCCCCTTAACGGAGAACTGCACCTCCGCCGTGATTCGGCCCGGTATTGCACTATCTTCGGCATTGGCCCACCCATAAAGAGTGCTTGACGCCTGCTTCACCTCCGCCGTGCATCGGTGCAGTATAGCACTATCCTCAAGATAGGCCCACTTATGATAACTTGTTGGTCTACGCGCGGACGCGATCAGCCAGATCCGACCCATAGGCATCTTCGATGTAAAAATGCCAATGCCTTCTTTTTCTTCAGTATGTCATGCGTCAAATGCAATGACAAGGTTTGTCAAACGTTTCTTTAAATAATCTTGAAGTAATACATTTAGAGCGTGGCATGGGATTAGCTTAGCATTGTTGGGGGAAATATTATAGGTATATCAAAGGTTTCCTGTAACCAGAGTAACCATTAGGCGGATATATTCCTAGACTTCTCCTATTACGTCGGCCTAGTAAAGATTGCCAAGTAAAAATTGCCTGGAACATGTGAACTGGAGCCCAATAGGCATGGAAGAAAATGCAAACAGGAGCTCCACTGGGGTTGTCTAAGTATGCGTAAGCATTGTGCCACTTACTCATCTCCGCGCAGCCCGGTGTCACTATCAATATTATCAATTAGGGGCGCTATAACGTAAAACTATTCCAAACTTTTCTGTTCCAATTCTGCTATTAGCCCTCCACGATTGGTGAAAATCTTTTTTCGACCACCCCCACTTCACCTGTCTGTCACGTGACGTCACGAAAACCGCCATAGCTCCCCATCTGATATAATGTGTACGTACTGATTATGCATGATTTTACAGAAAAAAAGAAAAACACTCATTTCTCATTCGACCCCTCTTCACCATTAGCCCTCGGCTATTGGTAAAAAGTTTTCGGGCTGCACCCACTTCACCTGCCTGTCACGCGACGTCACAAAACCGCACAAACTCACCACGTCAAAGTGACGTGTACGCGATAAAGATGCATTAATATGCCGAACAAAACAGAATTTTTTTCGGAATAGCCGCAGGCTGCCCCGTTCCGAAATGAATAAAAGATTGCTGCCGCCGATTGCTGAGACGCTGGCTACTCGCACCTGCCGGAGAGCGTGGGCGTATTTGCGTATAATAAAACTTCTTGCGTGGCCCTGTAACGTTTTCGAGCAGTTTCGGCACGTTTACCACCTCATTCTGCCAACTCTTCTTTGCTGAGGGCAGTTTTTAGCGTCATTCTTAAGCTTCCGTTGCATACCACCGTTATTTTCGACCAGCCACCACAAGCTAAGTAAGGGAAAGCAGACCAATCGCAGACGCCGGCACCACCCAGTTCATCCGGTTATCGATTTTCAGTGCACTGGCTCTGCCCCAGCGGATCCCTCTCCACTTGAGCGTTCTCCTCGCCTCTTGTCAGCCAATTAGATACGACAAGCCGCTCAGTGCAGGCAATGTTATTAGTTTTTCAAGCAAACAAAAGTGACCTCCTATGAACGAGGAGAGTGTTTGATTGGTCTGTACAGGCAACCCTGTGGGTGACCGCCCGGTGCTTGCGTCGGTGGTTACGCAAATTTGACGTCAGGAGATTGGAATAGAAACATATTGGAATAGTTTTAGGTTATAGGGCCCTAGATCTGACTAATATAAAGATTGAACAACCCTGATTTATTTATATATTTCAAAATGGTGCAGGCCAACAGTTATGGCCCATGCAGGAGGGGTTATACAAGGCATGAAGATGCACTGTGACATATAAAAAAGAACGGCAGTTTAAAAGATTGCCGCTAACAAACAAGCAGGAAAATATATATACACATACATATATACATATTTATATGTAAATACACATATCGGCACATATACAGCATTCATTCACTTAAGCAAATGCTCTTCTAGAGCTTTGACAAAATTAGGGGACGGGAAAATGGCCCCCGGGAGACAATTCTAGTCGGAAACGGTCCTTGGGAAAAACTGTGTTTGAAGGTTTCAGTTCTTGCAAAAATTGGTTTCAGTAAATTACTTTCTGTGTGGTGATTGGATCGGCCGTTATCTACTTCACATTATATGCGACCCTTATCAACCCTTATCGGTTGTTATCAATCTTATCGTACTCGATGCGATCCTTATCATAACCTATGGATGTATTTATTTATTTATTTGTGCAAGCTACCCCTAAGGGTCTCAGTACGTGGGGTATTAGATGGCGGGAGGGCACAGGCATTGGTCACAGGTTATACTTATTATCATCATCAGCCTATAATATGGCCACTGCAGGACGAAGGCTAATTGGAGATCTCCCTGAGATCTCCAATTAACCCTGTCCGGCGCCAACCGGTTCTAAATAGTGCCTGCAAATTTCCTCATTTCAACACTTCACCTAGTCTTCTGCCGTCCTCTATTGCACTTCCCTTCTCTAGGCACCCATCCTGTAATCCTAATGATCCACCGTTTATCTGACCTACGCATTACATGCCCTACCCAGCTACAATTTTTGTCCTAATTTCTGTTAGAATATAGGCTATCCCCGTCTGCTCTCTGATCCGCACCGCTCTCTTCCTGTCTCCTAACGTTACGTCTAACATTTTTCGTCACATTGCTCTTTGCGCGGTCTTTAACTTGTTTTCAAGCTTGTTTGTCAGTCTCCATGTTTCTTCCCCATATCTTAGCATCAGGTAGGTTATGTCAGCATTTAATTGAACTCAACAGATCAGATAGAATTCGTGAAACTATGAAAACTCATCAACAAGCCAGAAATACGGGATATTCGAAATTATAACGTGAGAAAGACTCAGGAAGCATCAAAAAGGGACGCACCATGAAATCAGTGAGAAGGAAACTTGGCTTAGGGCAAACCAAGATGTTTGTACTGAAAGATAAGCAGGGTAATCTCATCAGTCTTTCGAAGATATAGTAAAAGCAGCGGAAGTATTCTATACTGGCCTGTATAGTACCGAGAGCAGCCAGGACACCTCCTTTGAAAGTAGTAATTAACAGGTTACAGAGGCTCCTTCTATAACTTGTGATGAAGTTATAAGGGCTTTAGAAGACATGAAACGAGGAAAAGCGGCAGGTGAAGATGGAATAACAATCAATGTAATCAAAGATGCAGGGGACATCATGCTTGAAAAGCTTCCAGCCTTTTATACAAAATATCTCACGACTTCAACGGTCTCAGAGAACTGGATGAATGCCAACATTATTTTAATCCACCAAAAGGCAGACCTTAAAGAATTAAAAAAATTATAGGTTGATTAGCTTACTTACCGTAAATATAAAATATTCACCAAGATAGGCTCCAATAGAATAAGGGCAACATTGGACTTCAGTGAACCAAGGAAAGAGGCTGGTTCCATGAAGAGATACTCTGAAATGGATAATAAGGTAATCGAGAAATTCTTAAAATAACATCAGCCTCTCTATATGACTTTCATAGATTACGAAAAGGCATTTGATTCAGTAGAGATACCAGCAGTCGTGGAGGCATTACGTAATCAAGGGGTACAGGATGCTTACGTAAATACCTTGGAAAATATCTGCAGAGATTCTATAGCTACCGTAATTCTCTACAAGACATGTAGGAAGATACCTATAAAGAAAGGGGTAAGGAAAGGAAACACTCTTTGCAATGCCATTCACTTCATGTTTGATGGAAATATTTAAGCTATTAAACGGGAGCAGGGTTTGGGTTTGGGCTAGTTGGTATGCCATAGCAATCATCACTTACAGCTCGTACATAGACAGGGACCAAAAGAACGACGAAGACAGGTGCTTGTGGTCTTCGTCGTTCTTTTGGTCCCTGTCTATGTACGTGCTGTAAGTGATCTTATTAAACGGGGAAGGCTTAGGAGTGAGGATCAACGGCGAATATCCCAGCAACCTTTGATTTGCACATGACATTGTCCTGTGCAGCAACACTGGGGACGAGTTACAAAAAATGGTTGAGGACCTTAGCAGAGAGTGTGTAAGAGTGGGGTTGAATGTTAAGACAAAGAACTTTATAGACAAGGTCCTGAGAAGCTTTGCCCTAGGGCAGAGCTGCGGGCTGCTCCAACATGGGGACTGGTAGGCCGAGCCTAACCGCGGCATCGTGGGCTCTCTGGACAGCCCAAGTTGGACGTGCATATCCTGAGCTTCGGATGGCGGAGCTCCATTCTTGTTCTGTGATGCGATTGGGTCCCTGTAACGAGGGGCATCGCCAGAGCATGTGTGCGCGAATGCGAACAGCCCCACAGTCGGGGCGAGTAGAGCTGCAAGCCTCTGGTGTGATCGTGTGGAAAGGGGCCAGGTTTGGATAGCACTTCGTCTGAAGCATGCGTAAAGTGGACGCCAGAGGTCTAGCCAGTTTGCTGTGATGGGGACGATAAGTCCTCCTACCTAGGTGATAGTGCGTAGTAATTTCGCTGAAAGTAGCGAGAGTGTCCCGAAACACGATAACCCCGGAGTCTGAGCTCAATCCTGCTCCCGCGCGGTGGGTTAGTGCGCGCGCTTGGGAGTGGGCGATGTCATTGAGATTGGGAAATAAGTCAAGCTGGGGGTCGAGGTGAGCCGGAAGCCACGTGATGGTGTGCGGAGAGATTATCTTGTTCTTGAGCATGTTGTGAGCCTCCTAAGCGATGGATCCTGAAGCGCAAGCCCTGGCCGCCGCTCTCGAATCAGTGAAGATTTGTGATCTGCTGTTGTCTAGGAGTGCTATAGCAACTGCGACCTGCTCCGCTCTGGTTGATGTTGAGCACTTCAGGGAAGCCGCATTCACTATCTGTCAGCTGTGATCAACGAGGGCAATGGCGAAGTTAGACGACTTCGCCATTATCGACGCAGCCCATATTGGGCTGAGTCGACAAAACATGCCGAGTAGGGAGCGTCCTTGGTACGCTTGAGGAGGGCGAGGGCTCTTGCCCTGCGTCTGCCTACATTGTGTTGAGGATGAACATTACGGGGAAACGGTGTAACTCGTATGTTGTTCATTTTATTTTCTGAAATTTCATATTTCCGCTCTTCCATGAGCATAGGGTTGACCCCAAAAACTGCCAGGATCTTCTATGCAGCCGGGGTACAGGATAGACGGGCCAGTTGGGCTGACTCCTGGGCCTCGATTATCTCGTCCAATGTGTTGTGCACTCCTAGTTGCATAAGGAGGTCCGTGCTCGCCCGTGACGGAAAGCCTATATTGTTTAATACTTTTTCTGATGAGCGTGTTTAATCGTTTCTTCTCGGAGTTATACCAGTTGTGCATGGCTGCCACATAAACTATATTACTCATGAGGAAGGCGTGGAACAACCTGAGGAGATTGTCTTCCTTTAAGCCTCCACGCCTATTCGAGACTCTGTTCATGAGTCTCATCATGTGCTCAGTCGTGGCTGTGAGCTTGCTGAGCGTCGTATTGTTACTGCCATTGCATTTGATGGACATGCCAAGGACCCGAATGGTGTCTACTCTGGGGATGGTACAGCCGCTTTAAGTGTGGAGTTTGATGTTTATTTCAGACAACGGTTTCCAGCCTCTAGGCTAGGGACCTCTCTTGACTGGCCTGTAGAGGAGGAACTCAGACTTGCTCGGTGAGCATCTAAGTCCTGTATTTTCCAGGTACATCTCTGTTTCATCTACAGCCTCCTGTAAGCCTAATTCAACAGCTCCTTCACTTTATCCGGTGCACCAGATTGTGATGTCATCAGCGTAGAGCGTATGATTGACCCCTTCTATGTTGGAGAGTCTTTGCGATAATTTCGTCATGGCGATGTTAAAAAGCAGTGGTGAGACTACCGCTCCGTGTGACGTGCCTCTGGGGCCCAAATTGAAATTGTCGGACTTGAGGTCGCCGATTTTGAGCGTGGCCTTGAGATTCCATAGGAACGAGCTTATGTAGCTGTGGAAGCTGCCTCCCTAATTGAGCTCTGAGATGCAGTTCCGAATGTGAGCATGGGATACATTGTCAAAGGCTTTTTCCAGGCCTATGCCTAGGATGCTTCTTATATCTGTTGTGGTGTTGTCAATGATTTGATATTTGATGAGTTTCATCACGTCTTGCGTTGACAGGGCCGGACGAAAGCCGATCATGTTTTATGGAAACAATCCTTGTTTCTCGATGTGCTTAGAAATTTGATTGTGCATGACATGTTCCGCTACTTTCACCACACAGGACGTGAGGGAAAGGGGTCTGAGGTTTGAGAGACTGAGAGACAGAAGACTAAGATAATTCTCAATAGCCGGGCAAGGGAACAAGAGTTCAGGATCACCAGTCAGCCTCATGATTCTGTGAAGGAGTACGTTTACCAAGGTCAATTACTCACAGGGAACCCTGATGAGCAAGAAATTGAATCATAAGAAGAAAAATGGACGATGATGACGTGGCAATGTAATTGGTGGTGACTGAAATAAATTATCATGAAGTGAGTATTGATTATGAAGGTTATGGAAAAGTGATAGGCGGAAAATTTTACGACGAACTGCTAAGTTGTCTAAGTTAGCTGTAATGTTTAATGAGGTGACGCTGATGTAACGTAAATAATGTAAAAAAATCAATCGCACGGCATGGTTATGCAAGACTTCAATGCTTCTGACAATATAAGCTTGTTCGGGATCCGAAATGGCGTACGTCTATTCTAGTCTGGGATGAATTAATGTGGTGTACGCTCGTTCTTTAATATGCATTGCGGCTTCCATTGAGTTATGCTTAAGAAGTACGAGAGTACGGTTAGTAGAGGCAAGGATGAGATTAATATGCTTACATGTATTCCATGATCACTTTGACGAAAGATTGATACCAAGTTCTTCGTTAATTGTTGTGAGTTCTGCAGCGTCATTATCAAGAGAGTAAGTGATTGTAATTCGTGGCCTATTGACGAAAGGCATGAGTTTAGTTTTGGATATATTTATTGGCATTAACCAATTAGAACACCATGCCCATATCGCTTCTAGGCGAGTTTGTAGTAAGTGGCTATCAGTGTTACTTGGTAAACATCGCTAAAGTGCACACTCATCTGCAAATAGTCTTATTTTAAACGTCAAGTAATTGCGTAATTCATTAATATAGATTATAAAGAGTAACGGTACAAGTTCGCTGCGTTGTGGATCTCCAGACGTAACATTTAGGGTTGTTAACTGGTAGAAACTGAATTCTAGATTAGAGATGATCAGTGATCCATACAATTGTATTAGCGCGAATGTTCAATTGTAAAAGTTGAATAATAACGCGATCAAATACCCCAGAAAAATGTAAAGATATTGCGTCAACTTGAAACCCAACGTGTATAAGTGCGTGTATGTCGTTAATAAATCCGGCAAGTTGGGTGTCGCATGAGTAGACCTCGGAAAAACAGTGCTGATGCTTGAAAGGAAAGTTATGGTCTTCAAGGAGGTCGATGCCTTGACTGTATATGATATGTTAGAGTAATTTACAAATAGTACTGGTTAAATATATGGGACCATTATTAAGTGCGGAAGCACGATAACCTCATTTGAAAATGGGCATTATAACTATTCGCCAGTCATTGGGAGTGCAGCCAGATGATAGTTACTGGGAACACAGAGCGGTTAACATGAAATAAATACTACTGAGCGTATTCTTTGAAATGTTAATATTGAAGCCTAGTTGATCGGCACTAGAAGTGGTTTTACGATTAGTTAGTAAGAATGAAACACAAGGCACACTGAGGATCACCTCTTGCATAGCGATTCCCACTAATGCCTTTAATGTAGGTGATGAGTTAATGTTTTCATAAGTGAAAATTGTTACAAACGTATCACTGATAAGTTGAGCGCAATCTGAATCGGGATTGGGAACACCACTAGAATCAGTGAGACTGATGTCAGCGCGAATTCAAGGGTTCACCACAAGCATTAAGCGACGAGAATTTTTTAGCGTCGATAGCAAGTTGTGAGGAAAAAAGTTATGGCGTTTAGATTTTAGCAATACCTTATGTTTTTTCACAAGCTTTGTATTTATAATGTGCACTCGCGCGACCAGTCTGTTCTGCACGCCTGTACGGTCTCTTCTGTTTGTTATTGAGCCGCCGAAGCTCGTTGGTAAACCACGGAGGACTGCTTTTGCAGGTTATGGATAACATAGGAACGCACTTGTCGACGAGGTGACTGAGGGCGGCTTGAATGAGGATCTAGTTTTGGGCCCGTATAACGTAAAACTATTTCTATCTGTTTTAAGTCCAAATGCACCACCACCTCTCGAACTCGTTGGCCCAAATTTTTCAGGCCGCGCCCATTTTGCCTGCCTGTCAAGTGACGTCAGGAATGCTCAAAAGTCGACACGTCAAAGTGACGTTTACGCACTCATTGTGCTTAATTATGCCGAACAAACCCGGTAATATCTTGGAATAGCTGGTGACTGTCCCGTTCCGTTTGGAAAGGAAAATGGCTGGATTTTAGATATAGCGTCGGCGGCGGCGGCTCGTCAGCTCGGGTGCGGGAAGAGGGAGCCCGAGGACGCGTTTGAGGTGCCAGACGACCTGTTTCAGCGGCACTTAAGCCTGAAGAAAGAAACTGTGCGGTAGCTGTGCCACGACATGGCGGAGGAACTCGGAGGCGTGAGTGCCACAGCGCTGTCGGTGGAGTGACAAGTGTTGTGCACGTTGCGGTTCTTCGCCACGGGCAGTTCTCAAGGCTCGCTAAGAAGCGAGGAGAAGATTGACGTGACCCAACCTGTGGTCTGCAAGTTGATGCGGCGTGTGGTGGAGGGGATCGTTCACGCCACGGCCCGCAACAAGTGGGTCCACTTCCCGAGGACGTCGGAGGAAAAGACGGCCGTGAAAGAAGGGTCCCTTTGACACGGCGCCATCGAATGCGTGTACGGCAGCCTTATAACCATCATTGCACCGAAGGGCGAGCAGAAGGCGGTATTCATGTGCCGCAAGGACTACTAAGCCCTCCACATAATGTTCATAAGTATCTTCATTTTTGTCTGATTTGCCCGTCATAGGAACGCGTGGCTTATGCTGTGCGCGCTCTCGTCAAATCTGCGACCACGATGCCTGCGTCTCGAGAAGTAGGTGGTTGCGTCGTCGGTTCCAGCAGGGACACATTACCAAGGCCGGCGAACACCCCTTCGGTGAGCAGCGGGAAAAATTTATGCAGTTGCAGTTCCGGCAGTATGCAGTAAAGTGTGGTCGCGCGGTAAGAGAATGTTGAAGTCCGAACTGCTTATGTTATACTGGCTTGTTAACTACAGGCGAGATAGGCGCGATGTTGAAATTTTGAAGTGGTATCTGGGCGAAACAAATTCACAACACACCTGCGCTGTACTTCAAACTAATTTTAAAATGTATGTACAGTTAGAAATATAGTGCACGTGTGCTGTCACATTCTTTTTTACACTGATATTTATTTATGTATGAGGACCACACAACTCCCACAAAGAGCGGCCTTGCTGAAAATAGGGATGTTGCTATTGTTTTCTGTGATCACAGCTGCGTCAGGTGCTCAGTCTGTACATTCCTTTATTACAGCCTTTCTGTAGTAGGTGTATGTTACATGACCCATGCTTCACTCACTCAAGTTTGTGCAGATTATTTAATACTACTTTTTTATGATCAAGCAGGTGACAGCGGCTACCTCCTGGAACCATGGCTTCTGACTTCGGTCCCAGGCCATCCTTGCACGCGCACTGCAGAATGCTGGTACAACACTGCAAACACTACCATGCGGTCCGCAGTGGAGCGATGCATTGGCCTTCTGAAGCGCCGCTTCCGCTGCCTTCTGCGGTACCGTGCCCTCCACTATGAACCGAACCGTGCTGCCAACATCATTGCAGCATGTGCAGTGTTGCACAACTTGTGCATTAATGAAGGTGACGACGTAACTGGTGATGTCAGTGATGACAAAAGCGACAGCAGCAGTGACGATGAGAATGGTGACGCCTTCCCACAGAGAGTTCCCCGAATAAGGGCCGCGCGTATAATGCACTTGAAAGGCTGTGCTGCCCGGGACAATGTCATTAGATCATTTGGGACGACTCGGCAGCAGCACCAGCACTACCTTCGAAGGGTATGAAGGCGGCTGCGTAGACTGCAGCACCAACACCAGCAATAAACTTGTGCCTGACACTGCAGGCAGATGTTTATTACTGTTGTCTATGCGCCTAATAGAGAGCAGAAACCAATGCGAAGAAGTGGGCGCAATTAGTGGACAGCCTGCTGTATCTTTATCGAATCTGCTCAATCATAACCAGTGTTTTCATGTAAGCTGTGCCAGTGAACTGTTACTGCTGGAGATGATTGCATCATCCACTATAACACTACATGAGAGCCTTTCATTTAGTAGCTGTGGATAAAACACCTTGTGCTCACCAGCAGAATGGCGTAGCCACTTCTTTCGGCAGCTGAAGTTTGCCGATTTACTTGCTGCTGCTGCTGTTGCGTCTGTCATCATGATGCCCGCCCCCCCCCCTTCCCCATTTTACTGCTGGCAGCACCGACAGTCACCGCCATCTGCGCTGTGCGTGGGATGGCAACGGTCTTCGCCTCCTCGCTTCCTATTTGGCCAGCAGCAAAGCTCAAAACTTTTTGCTCCACCACGTGTACCGTTCTCACGCAGCGTCTAGGCCCTGCGCAGTTTCGCCACAGAGCCACCGCACAATTCCTTGTCAAAAGGCCAAGTCATGCTGAAAATGGTCACCTGGCATCTCAAACCCATTATTCTCCCTTGCAAGAGTGTACACTTGTAAATAGATCTAAAGCTGGAGGAACGCGTAATGTAAATATTCATTTCAAGTGCCAGTAGCATTGTTGAAAATTATTTATCTATATCCAAACTGTAAATAAAAGAATGTAATACGTTGTCAATGTCATCTTTCATCAAAATGAATGACAGACAAGTACACAGACCATGATTTCATGGCGACAAAATGGCAGTGTGATATTCCCTACATGGGACCCAATACACTGGCAATGGGCCTCTGGCACATATTAAATTACAGAAATATGACACGAGCCCAATAATGTTTTTTAAGCTCATGCACAGCCATTCATCTTCATCCAGCAACTTCACAGCAAAAACGTTGTCTTGTCTGTTATGCAGTCAGCATGTTTGTTGCACAAAATAGAATTTCTTTTCAATGACTAGTGCCATAATAAGATCACTATATGAAACAGCAGTCACATCTTTTTAAAGAACTACAGAAGTGAGAAAATGGTTGGCACTTCGATGGTCTTTCATATAACAATGGCTGCAAGTGCAGCCGGATAGATAATGTCAAAACCATGGCCACACCGATCACTACGCTAGGCACATCACAAACTCTACTGAACTACAATGGGGACTAGGTTTTATAACTATCATCGGTAAGGACACCTCAAGTATCACAACTATTACAAGTAACAGGCGCTTGGTGCTAAAAAAAATTCTAATATGGCCTTGTGCATTCCGTAGGCACAAAAGATTTGATATTGGAAAAATGACAAACAAAGCATGAAAGTTCAAGCAAATAGTTTCAATACCAGTTATCATAGCAGACTAGTGATATGCAGCTATATGTCTGTGAGACAATGCAGAAGTTGAAAGAAAAGTGATCGCATAGTGGTACACCTTCCTTGAAAAAATAGTACACACTGAACCATCGCAGAAACAGCAAATGTAAGTACGCAACACCAAACGAAAATGTTGAAAATATTCGACACATAATTCATACTGCCTCACTGGGAGATACTCGCACTGCAAGTAAAGCAACACACGAAAAAAATGAACTTGTTTCTCCAGTGTACGCAAAACAGTCATATCATCCTTTAGTGCGGCATAGAAAAAAAAAACATACGCTTCTATGTTTCAAGTGACATCATGGCACTATCAGGTCTCGCTGCCACGGTCACACATGACCTGCCCATCATTTCACAAGGCTGACTACAACTCGTCACAAGAGTGTGTGAGGACGTGTGAGCACCACCACCAAATGCTTCAGCGTCGATTTGAGTGGAACGATAGGCCACACATGTAGCTGGTCACACTAAAGGATGATATGGGAGGGTGAAAGAGAAAAGAGACTGTTCCTCATGGCCGAGGCGGCTCGCGGAGGCCATGCGCAAGGGCAGCCAGGAGCTGACGCAGGGTGGTCGCAGTGATGCCAGTGGCCTCCCGCAAGACCCGAATCTCAGCTGCCAGCTGTTGCTGCACCACGCGGTATGCCCTCAACTCGCCCATCAGCTGCTGGTGATGCTGCGAACAAATTCACTTACTTCAGCCACAGGTTACGCAATATAAATGTTTGTTTCGCAATGTTTGCAATTTACCAAGTCAGCATCACACCTCGCTTGAGCATCGTTATTTTCGTCGGCGGCGAAACACTCCCAGACGTAGAAGGCGTCATCGAGAGCGACCGACGTCTACTGCTCGACCGTGAAGTTTGCGTCGCGAGAGAGATCGCTCAGCCACACGGAGGGAAAGCGAAAGTGATGCTGACAAACTTCAGCCAGGAGTTAAAGCACATCAACAAGGGCATGACGATCGCATACATCGAGGAAATTCTAGACACCAACAATGCGTTTGTCCTATCGGGTTCTGCTTCATCTAGCCCGATGACCGTAGTTCTTGAACTAGACTTTGACACAAATCCAAGTCTCCCCATGATTAAGCCGCAACAGCTCAGAAGTCTGCTTCGACGATACAAAGACTGCTTTTCTTCGTCATCTAGGATTCGACAAACACCAGTCGCAAAGCATCTCATAATAACTGAAGAGTGCGCTCAACCACTCCGCCAGAGCCCTTACCGAGTTTCGACGCGAGAACGTGAAGTTATTAGCGGCGAGAATTAGGAGTCGCGCCCTCTCGCGAGTGACGTCACGGCCAGGACGCCGCTCGCTCCGGCTCGCTCGGCTGCCGCGCGCGCTCGTTCCCTTCGTGTATGCTTGGGGTATGGGTGGCTCGAGCCGTACGTATTGAAGAATACGTCGGCTTCTTTCAGCTGTCATACTTTAACCACAGTTTCTTCTTCAAAAGCGTGTGAGTCGAGAAACTTTGCGGCTTGGATATCGCAAGCTAAGTAGCGTTAAAGGGGTCTACTAGGTTTTGCAATCCATATATCCGCCGTGTCTATCGGTAAATTTTTGACTAAAAAAAGAATATCTGCAAATTCAACGCGCGAAGTTGTGTATGGTGCTTCGCTAAACATTTAACATTCCTTTAATATTTGCACTTCACGTGGCATTGCACTTTACGTGGAAGAAAAATTTGGTAATTGGCGTGAACATATTATCCGATGTTAGAACGACACTTCCCAGCGAAGCTGTCATCATGATTTCTATTACTCTGGTGTGTTGTTCTATTCAAATATGGCCATTCAATAATGCGTAAAAAATAGTTAGGCGTGCATTTCTTATGAAAACGTTTGCTGCTACTTTCATCCCCCTCTGAAACAGACCTCCAAAAAAACGAATTGCTCATGGCTGCTAACACGACGGCGCGTGATGTAGAGTATTTACATAGCTAATTCACAAACACCATAGTAGCAATCACCTGAGAGAAAAGTTTCGTTGTTAAGACCGAGAGCCACTCAATTGAAAGTGAAATGTTTCATAGTGGCCCTCAGTAGCCTTTATCGACAATATGGCACACCCCTTATCACGTAACGGTAGCAATCGACTGTCCGTATGGCGAGGCACGCTATGTTCGCGAAACCCATCAGTTCACTACAACTTTGAAATAAAACCATAAAGCATTTTTTACAGCGCCAACTGGAATGGCTAAAGTATTCTCGAGCTACTACACCACAGCTTAGATTGCCTACAAAAGGAAAATTCAAACACCTTCTGTCTCACGATGTCTCGATCCAGCGTTATTTAATTATACAAACGGATAACTATTCGCTTCGTCGGTACATAAAAGAGAACCTTGCAGGCTAAATTAAGTTTGCTCCAATCCAATCGCAAACATTAATAAAGAAAGCACCTCAAGCCTTGCATATACTTTCACTTGATTTCTGACCCTCCACCGGGGAATTTCGATATCTTCAATATGTCCCATACTACTAGTCATTGACGCTTCGACTTCTTTCTGGCTGCAGCTATGCGGCCAAGCAGGCATACTTCACTAAATAAATTGGGCCGAGCAGCCTGTGTCAGTTCGCCAAACAGATTCGTCATGTATATTCCTCAAGCAACAAGCACCAGTAAATTTCTCAAGTGAGTTTGATTTGATTTATTAATTTTCGTTTACACACACACATGTACATGGGAGTGGCAAATGGAGGTGTATGAGAGAAAAAAGCCGCACAGACGCGGTTTGAGGTAACCTCACCCCCTTAGGTACAATATGGCTGCAAGGGTTAACACATCAAGCGCCATATAAATTACATTTATATAGTGGCCATAAAATATTGCAGTTATACAATATATGAAAGAACAGTGAAATATTTCCACAATAACAATGCAAAACACACTGCGGCATTGAAATAAATAAACGATATACACTTGGTAACATAGACAAAAAAAGAGGAACTTACATTATTAATCATTAACAAACTTGCCCTAAAAAGGTGAGTTGAACAAGTAGCACGGAAAAGGAAATATATATTGGTACATTCCAATTTGTACTCTGTAAATAGCTGTAAGCCATCATTAACTTTACTTCAAATTTCGCCGCTTAACAAAAATAAACACGTGAAGAACCGCCTAATGTTGACAAGCAGTTAAAGAAGCAAGTGAGGCGTGTAGAATCTAAGCTCCAGTATTAGTTAAGTCCCCGTGCTACTGCCGAGCGTTTCTGTGAGGAAATGCAAAAATTCGATATTATACCATGGACTACTCGTCATGAGCAAACCTGTTTTAGCGGAATAAAATCAACGTAACTGCTGTAGAAGTCATATATAGCCAGCTTTGTGACATACTTGTTGCACCACGGCAGGTATGGTATCATAACTGGATTCCTATAGGCTATGCTTTTGCGATTGTCTATCCGCGTATGAGAAACCCGCAATGGGCTGGTCTGCGTCGCTTCGGCTGGTACTGTAGCGTTGCCTTCGATAGCTGCATTGTTGTCTAAGAAATTAGCTCTTTGAATAAATGTTCGCAAAGGAAGACGTCGTAAAAATATATTTGAGACGACCACCATAAGTGTACAAGCAGAGAGAACGAGGGCGAACAAACGAAGACACCGCAGAAAGCGTCCGGACAACGCCCGAACTGTAGCAGACGACAGGCGCGAGTCCATGCCCTGACGTCACGCGAGCGGCGCTCGCAGCGCCGCTCGCGTTCGTTCTCGGGGCTAATACGACAAAAAGTCGTTGAAATGGTGCGCGACAACATCATCTTGCCGCTTAGAAGCCCGTGAGAATCTCCTGTAGTCTTGGTGAAGAAAAAGGACGGAACCCTACGTTTCTGTGTCGATCACGCAGAAGATCATGCAGACGGACGTACACCCCCTGCGATGGATAGACGATGCATTGCATTGGCTCTGCAACGCTAAATACTTTTCGTCGATGGGCCTCAAGTCTGGCTACTCGCAAATAGAAGTGGCCGAAAGTGATTGCGAAAAGACCACCTTATCACGCCAGAGTTCAAGGCTATGCCATCTTCACTGCGTTTGGCGCCTGCAACGTTCCAGCGCGTGATGAACATGGTGTTAGTAGGGTCGAAGTAGCAGACCTGTCTCCTCTGTTTAGATGACGTCGTCGTCTTCGACGGGAATTTCTGCGATGCGGCTTGGGTCAGTACTAGAGGCCATCAAATTACCAGGACTCACTCTGAAGCCGGCAAAGTGCTGCTTCGATTACGATTAACTCCTGTTCTTGGGCCACGTCGTCAGCACATCTGGAGTCAGCCCTGATTCACAGATGACATCTGCCATCGCTAACTTCCAACAACGCACCGACAAGGAAGGATTGCGCAGATTCCTTCACGTTTATGCTTATTACAGGTGCTTCCTTAAGAACTTTTTCCGCATAGCAGAGCCGTTAACCTTTCTCACTAAAACAACTGTCGATTTCAAGTGGCAAGCGCTTGAAATGAAAGCATTCGAAGAGCTTAAACAGCGCCTGCAGTTATCAACATTGCTTGCACACTTCGATGAAGACACCGACACCAAAATCCACAACGACGCAAGTAGCATAGGCTTCAGCACCGTTTGAGTCCAAAGGAAAGACGGAGTTCTAAGATGCATTGCTTGCGCTAGCCGATAGCTGTCGAAAGTTGATGCCAATTATTCCCCGACGGAAAAAGAATGCCTTGTGATCATTCGGACTACCCCGAAGGAAGGAAGGAAGGAAAAAGTGGAGAAGGAAAGGCAGGGAGTTTAACCAGTTTAGCCTAACCGGTTTGCTAACCTACACATGGGAGAGGGATGGGGGCGATTAAAGATGAGCAAGGGGGAGAGAGAGAGAGAGAGCACATAGCACAGCATACACACATCGTCCGTTAGAGTCCATCAATCTGGCATGGTACGTGATATCACTGTCACAGCCGCTTGTACAATCCCGTTTCTTTCAAAAACTGAAGTAGTCCCTTCGTCACCTTTACCTGCGATTTCTTCTGTCGGCGGCATGTGAAAATCATGTCCAAATTCCGAAACCCGAAATTCCGCGCTTGCTTATAGGGCAGACCCGTCAAAGTCGTAAGCAAGCATCATGCCTCCTGTTGGCTGGCAAACCTAAAGGACCTTTCAGGACACCTCGCACAGTGGAGTATGAGACTCGGGAATTTGACATCACCGTCGTCTACAAGTCGGGACAGAAGCACTCTGATACCGACTGCCTATTACGCTCCCCTATTGACCCGTTGCCTCAAGGCGACGAGGATGGCAACGCCTTCTTGTGAATGATAAGTGCGGAATAATGCACTGAACAGCAACGAGCAGAGCCGGAGCTAAAAAAACCCCGACCAAAATTTGAAAGGTAACACTTTCGTTGTCCTACCCGCCGTGGTTGCTCAGTGGCTATGGTGTTAGGCTGCTGAGCACGAGGTCGCGGGATCGAATCCCGGCCACGGCGGCCGCATTTCGATGGGGGCGAAATGCGAAAACACCCGTGTACTTAGATTTAGGTGCACGTTAAAGAACCCCAGGTGGTCGAAATTTCCGGAGTCCCCCACTACGGCGTGCCTCATAATCAGAAAGTGGTTTTGGCACGTAAAACCCCATTATTTAATTTTTTTTCGTTGTCCCTACATCATTTAGGCGAGGATTGTCTTCGCCTTCGCTGCTTAACAACCTACTCGTGAATAACGAGAAGGGCGTTGTCCAAGGGCGCGATTTTTATTAATCTAATCATAAGAATCCAAGGAATAAAGACACCAAGGACAACACACGGGAAATCACTTGTACTTACTGATTGCATTAAAGAAATGAGAAATTAATGGAAATGAAAGCGGATAGAAAAACAACTTGCCGCAGGAGGGGAACGATCCCAAGCTTCGTATCAAGCGTGCGATGCTCTACAAATTGAGCTACCACGGCGCCCTTTTCCCATTCACTTTCCGGTATTCGTGTGTTACTACGGCCACCATGGGAGTGTTAGCGCCATCACTCACAAACTTTGGCAGCGGATGTGGAACATCCTGTCTGCCGCAGGCGTCACGAGAACATGATCTTTTTGGTTGAAGGCAACTGGTCAATAAACCCACACATGCTATTTTAAGGCAACAATGTTGCCAGATTCGAGACCTTCGTTATGTAGTGAACAAGAAGAAAGGGGGTTAACCGAGGGGCAGTTTTATTAATCATATCGTAAGAAGCTGCCAAAGACGCCATGGGCAACACAGGGGAAATTACTTGTACTTACTGATTGAATTAAAGAAATAATAAATGAATGGAAATGAAAGTGGTTGAAGAAATAAGGTCTCACCATTCCCCACCAACTTGTTTCCGCAGCACTGCGTTCTGAGGTAATGCGCTTCGACATGACGATTCGACCACTGCGTACCTCGGATTCTCCCCGACGCTATCGAGGACTAGTAAGATCTTGATGAGGGCTAGTTTGTTCATACTTAGAACTGAGGTGAAACAGCGCGAGAAAGACGACGACACAAGGAAACAAATACCACAGACAAGCGCTGACTGCCAACTGGAAGTTTATTTGAAATTCACCGGACATTTATACCATTTTCAGCATATATATAGGCATGCGCACATCAGTCGTAAAGGCCACGTGCGCTTGTCTTTTCTCTTTGTGTGGTGCCATACCTATACTAGTTGTCACACACTCTGAAAAAGGTTTCCAATAGACATAATATTAATTTTGTTTTCAGTGCCCCGTGTATGCTGTCCTCGATATGTAATCGCATGAAGAAGCGCGAAAGGCACCTGTGCACCACAACTCATAAAACTCATTTCGCTGAGTGCAGGCGCAATGTCATCTATCAAATACCGCTCAGCTGTGGAAAATATTATATAGGTCAAACGGGACAGTGTTTCAATGAAAGAGCTCGTCAGCACAGCACTAACCTAAAGAATGGCTATGGGAGTCATTTAGCTGGACACTGTAACAAGTGTCAATGCACCCCCATATTTTAAAAGACAAAATTCACAGGGAAAGGAAAGGGTAAGGAGGAAAGGGAAATAGTAGAGGCCTTTCGTATAAGAAAGGTAAGAGATAAATGTGTAAGCACTCCCTCTCTTGCCTTGTCGGAAAAAGAAATCATATTTTTGGACGGAAGATTAAAATGTTGTTGATTTGCGGATGTTTTTACGACTGATTGCGCATGCCTATGCTGAAAAAGGTGTAAATTGCCGGTGAATTTCACATAAACTTCCAGTTGGCACTCAGCGCTTGTCTGTGGTATTTGTTTCCTAGTGCCCTCGTCTTTTTCGCGCTGTTTCACCTCAGTTCTATCGAGGACGTTACATAATTGGTCGCGCCTGACCGCCGACGTCGCTCGTTACGTCAAGACATGCTGAGACTGTCAGTGACGCAAGACACCAACGACAAGACCAGTGGGATTACTGCAGGCAATCGGGCCTTCTTACCCACTACGTCAATAGATCTGGATGGAATTGTGGGTCTCCCCGCTCACGAAACGGCGCATGCCATTGCCTGAGTCTCCCCCTGCCGGGCCGTACCCACCTCCGACTCTGCGTCTCACCCAGACACCTCTGCTCTTACGCAGCGTCGCGCAATTCTAGGTCGCACGTCACGCCGCCTTTACCCAGACCTTGCACGGGGCCTCTCTGAAGAGTATGAGCGACTTCAGAGACGCTTGCAGACTACACCTTCTTGTGTCCTGCGGCCGCCCTGCAGCACATCATGCGGGGTATACACGGCTACTGTACGCATTGTGGGGTCCTGGCCTACCACTATCACATGATTGCAGTATCCCCCTCCATACCCGTTCCTTTTTCATCCCCCTAACCACAAGAGAGGCTTCGGAGGAGTTCCTGCTTGGCTGCTCTGCACTGGAAGCTCAACGCTCCTATGTGGTCCGCGCCCGAGCGGTGATCATCTCTAGTGGACTTCCAGAAAAGGGAGACAACCGAAGTGCTCACATTGGCGTAACTCTCTGTACTTTTCTGATGTCTGAAATGTTTCTCCACGCCCCCACACGCACGCGCACGCACGCACTCACATACACGCACGCACACGCACATTTATATACCGGTTGTCTCAGCAAACACCATCATTTTTTTTTATGAATTGCCTGCGGCAGGTAGCACAATTCTAGTCCGTGAGCTGGTATACTCGAAAAGGATGACATTACTTGCACATTAAATTGAAATTCCTAATTGACAAATAAGCAATCCCCAATTAATTACATTATGGCTCATTGCAATTTACAAGTTCCAGCCGGGAAGTACGCAACGCGGATCCACTTGCAACAAATTCTCGGGATGACACCAGTTCTAGGTAATAATTCCCGAACTTTGCGTACAAATGCATTGGCGTTCTAGTTGCTTTTGTGCTTTAATGCGGGAAACGATGTTTTGGTTACAAGGTAAGTGGAACGACCATGCATTTTCGCCGCAAGTTTGATTGCACATATCTCGTAAATGGTGTAATCCATACGATTCTTGTCAAGTAGATATGCCTGGCAGTCTCACCAGATAGAATGTGTAAATTACAATCTGTGACATAAGGTAATTAGTTTAAAAGTTCATTGGTTAATTTTTCTTAATTAGTCGATTAGACATTTCAATTCGTTGTGCAAGTAATGTCCGCCTATTCGAGTAGACCAGCTCAAGGACTAAAATTGTGCTACCTGCCGCAGGCGAGCTTAAATTTTTTTGCAGATGTTCGCCGAAACACCATGTATATGACCACACAGACGCGTATCACTGGAGATACTTCATTATTTTGGTTAAGACAGCTCGCAGAGTTACACTCACAAAGGCACCTCTACGTTTTTATTTTGCATGCACAAAGCCAGTAAGAGGCAACAGGCCATGGGAAGAGCCGACGAGACGGTAAAGTGATAGCGGACGACAGCAATCGTCCTTAAGCTAGACATGCTTGTTTTAATCCCCAGGCTAACAGAAGTCATGGGCGAAAAGACATCACTCAAACTTTTCAATCGCATTGTGCACTCTTCCTTCTATATTTTACTCATCTTACTTAAAGGAACTGACAACCAAGTTTCATGGTACCAATATTTTTAGTGCAATGCAAGGCTTACCGGTCAGAGTGTCTAATCATGAAGTGCTAACGCAGAAAACGCCGTGGAACATATTTATCAGAATTTTTCGTGCTGCACTGAGAATGTTTTTCACTGGAAGCATGCTGAAAACGGTGATAAGTGAGCGCGATAACAAATATACGCTGGCATCAGTGGGAGGCATACGTCAAGTGTGGCCGTAGCTATAACAAAGTATGATTTTTGTTTATGAAGTCGATGTTCCTGCGGTTCATGTTTTCCCAATTTTTAGATAATTTCTGCCATATTAGCTACGTGTTTTCGTGATTTCCTGTCCAACTGCTTTGGTATTTAATAAGTCAAAACTAAAGCAATCGGATCGAAAACTAAACGACACCTTTATACGTCATATGAAGTTCAGCGAGTTACCGTAGCCACGCGTGCGTTTTGGTTTCTGAAACATAGAACCTATCATTTATGCTCGCCCTATACTCCTCATACTATACCGATCCTGGTACATACCTAAGGATAACGAAACGACCATAAGAATTCGCCGTGGTTGGTCAGTGGCTGCGGTGTTGGGATGCTGAGCAGGAGGTCGCGGAATCGAATCCCAGCCACCGCGGCCGCATTTCGATGCAGGTGAAAACACCCGTGTACTTAGATTTAGGTGCACGTTAAAGAACCCCAGGAGGTCGCAATTTCCGAAGTCCTCCCCTACGGCGTGCCTCCTAATCTGAAAGTGGTTTTGGCACGTAAAACCGCATAATTTATTTTTTTAACGACCATGAGAGCACCAAGACTTAGGCGGCCGCTTAATGACCTACATGACACACACATCATGACATTCATGTCATGACCGATCATTTATGTTCGCCATGAACACTTGTCATACTATGCCAATTTTGGTAAATACGAAGTTAACAAACGGACTATGAGAGCACCAAGATGTAGGCGCCGAAATAAATATGTAGATAGATACTGTCAAAGTGGCAAATGTTGGCCAAGAAGTGCTTCGTATTTAAAAACTGGAGCGTCTCCACATTAAGGGTCTCTGAGCTGCGGCTGAGTTATCTGAACAGATTGACGTGGAAGATCTCTACCGATACTTTAAAATCAGCAAACTGCAGCACATCATTCAGGCTAGAGTAGAGAGTTACGCACATCGTTTCTCCGGTGCAGTCTACTCGACGGGCTGAACCTACGGCTGAACCACGACCTGAACGTGGCTTCCATGCCTGGTGGCGATGTTCCCCTTTCTGCCCGGATGCTACCATGGGAAAAGGAGTGGCTGCAATGCCGTGTGATTGTGATTCAACACCGTTTCAATGCTGCAAACAATTCCGCTTGCTCCCCGAAGAGCGAGCGACGAGCCACTCGGGCTGACCGAGACACTGGCGCAGTGTTTACAAACGCGCCCTGGGGCCCCACGTTCCGTACATGACATCGCATTCGTGGCTTCATTTGGCAGCTGCGCGATGCCTGGTCGTCAACCACGGCACACGGCGACAAGATCTTTCGAACTGCAGACGATATACTGGGCCCTTGAAAACACTTCTATCACTTGCTGAGTATCAGCCACAAGATCTACGGCAGAACTGTGCAGTGTACGCGGACCCGACAGAGACCGTTAAACCTGTGAGAACCCCGTTAGTCTAACGGTCGTGCCCGTATCTTATCAAACTACTGTCTAGATCCATGCACCACCGGCACAATATCGAGGTGCGGGTGTACTGCGTGCTGCCCACGATGCAATGAGTTTGCTTCAGAGACTCCGCTTGCTAGACCGCGGTTGTTAACGCACGTCAGCTGCTGGTACGGGAGAGGTTAAATCAAGAGGTTAGGCGACGCGTGTGCTAAGCCATAGCGCCCCACAACCAGCCGTCGATGTTTACCAGGCGAAGCGCAAGTCCTGGTACACCGGGCACCATCTGGTGGCGCTACACTATGGCCGTACTGCCAAAATGAAGATACTTTCGGAGGTGTTCCTGCGGTAGTGTCCCCATCGACGGCAATGTTCGCATCATATGGGTGGTATGCTCTACGGATCGCTGCGCGGATATTGGGCACTTGTTGCGGTATTGTTTAGGCCTCGATAAAACCTGTGATCAATGATAACCCAAGAATGTCCGGGCCTTCAACAACTTGCTATACCCTGTAGGCGAAGCACGCGGCGTGCTAATTGCGCTGTGAAAATTTCTTGTAGAGGCTGGCCCGCGGGATCAATATTAGGATTTAGGTACTCTTCCTTCCCTTCATTCCACTAAGTAATGCGGCACCCTGCGCGATGAAATATGCGCTAATTCATTATTACACCGTCGAGGCCATGGTTTAGGTTAGTTGCTTCCATTCTCGAATACTTTCCAATCGCACCAAGTCTATGTACGTTACGATAATCTGCTGTATACCAGCAACCTGATCAGCCTTGTCCTTGTTCCTGCTGAGCGAGCAGCTCAGCAGGAACAAGGACAAGGCTGATCAGGTTGTCACTTGTCTTGTCACTTGTCACTTGTCTGAGCGGAACGGCCGGTACACGTCCTGCAAAATCAATATAATGCCACTGCAATGCTTTGTTGATGCTCTTGGTAAAACATAACATCTTTTAGTGGGCAGAAGGAGGCTGTTCTCCGTGAGTTTTATCCCGTGTGGACGCCCTCCATCTCCCGAAGAGGCGTCGATGATTACGGGGCTTCAATTCCGTGCACCAGGGAGTTGCGACGCCGATAACAGCGCTACCTGCGTTCTTCATAGGGCAGTAGGAGTTGTCTGGCGTGTTGTGTCATGCCTTCTCATCTCCAGAATTTGTTGCAACAGTGCACGCAACTATGATCCACGCTGAACCTTGCTATGGCTTCCCATGCTTTGCGTTCGGGCAAAATAGCCAGTTATTTTGCTACTTTCTCGAATTTTCCGCCAATGGAAGGCGGGTTATTCTGTTGGGGGGAGGGGGGGGGGAGGTGTTTATGCGTTGCTCGGTTGCTCCGTCAAGTAGCGACGCTATTTCTGGCTCCGAATGCCACTCATGTCCGTGCGCACCGCAGCCTTCCACGGACTCGGTAACCCCTGCAATTTAATCATCCTGAGTTCATCCTGAGCCCTGACTAGAGCGGGGCGATTGAGACAGCCATGCCTTCTACCAAGCTTTAGCCGGCTTTAGAAGTTTGATTACGGGCTTGATTTGATGCCCTGTAGATAATGTTCGATGTGTATACTAAAGGTGGAGAGGCGCGGAGCATTGGGGCAGCGTTAGGCCTGATTCAAACATCCGCCAAGCGCCCCGTCCCGTCACCGTCACGGCACAGGCGTCTGTCAGGAAGCAGTTTCCTAGCCGGTTTCTCAACGATGGCAGTCCGGTCACGTTGACCACGTCAGTGGCGTCCTATCTTGGGGGAGCAACCGGTGAGTGAGGAAACGCTGTCTGACGATGAACGCCGATGTTGAGACGGTGACGCGACGAGGCGTTTGGCGGCTGTTTCAATCAAGCCGGCCGTTGAAGTTGCCGAACAATGCTTCCCGAAAACTGTTGTGCTGTACTGTTTCAACCTATTTCGGGTTTATTGTTTTTCTATCTCAAAGCTGCATACATGGATTTTGGCGATGGTGATTATGGCGATTTGCAAGCTATGCTACTTACCCACTATGGAGGATTGACCAAGAAGCAGGTGCTCTGTATGCCGAATATTGCGGCACAAGAGGACGAAGATGCCTTGCCTCACGAGCTTTCGACGCGCGCACTCGGCGTTCGAGCGATCGTGACCGGCCGACATTGTTGCTCGACCTACCGTAACCTTCGGCCGCCTACGCGCTTCGACTTTCAGGTGAGTGTCGCATTCACCGCAGTCCTTTTCCGTTCGATCTGACTACAGCGAAGGAACAGCTTGTCTGTTCCCCGAATGGGCGGTATCATGGTAGAAAAAAAAAATTGGGCGCGAGGACTAATCTCTCGCATTAGGCCGCGCCTCTGCTTTCTACTAGTACTAGTACTAGCTTAATAGAGATACAATGAGAGAGGAAAGGCAGGGACGTTATTCAGAGGCGAGTTTCCGGATCGCTACCTTGCACTGCGCTGGGGGATATAGGGCTCGCAAAGGGGGAAAATAGAGAGAGAGAGACGAAACAGGGTCACAGAAAAGGTGTTTCATTCACAGGCGTGTACACAGGCTGGTCGATCTCAAAAAGCGCAGTAGCACTTGCATGATTTTCCGATGCGATTTTAAGTCACGTCGATCTGACACTTTTCTTTCTTCTAGCAGAGGCTGGTCACCCAAATGGTTAAGCACGACGGAAAGCCATTTACTCACCATAAAGGCTAACAGTATAGCTGTTACGTTGTATGTCTGCTTTCACGGTAACAAATCACTCACCAAGTTTATAATTTAAGAAAATTTGCGGAATGTTAGCGCCAAAGTGCTGGCAAATTTAAAAGCGTGTGCATTAAATAGGCATTAAATTAAGATTGCTAATTCTTCGTTTTACGCCCACTGAGAGATGCATTATGAAACGATAACAGTCTCCCCGCTTCCCTTGGAACAGCAAAAACGGCACGGCAATGATTTGATAAATAAACGAAATAGGGGAATACTACGAGTGCCATGTACTCAAAGTTTGAAGCTGGTAGAACAATTATGTACTTTCAAAATAATTATGCATACTGGGCAGGGATTGACTTCTGGCTTTGTTGGTGCAACATCTTTAATGTAGTATCTGAGTGCGAATACTTTTTTTCACAGGAACACAGGAAGGGACACACACAAGCGGTTACTTTCAACAGAATGTTGATTGGAAGTCGGATCACTGCGTTATATATGCCACGCACCAACTCATGCATGCACAGAGAAGAATTCAGATACGATAATTCTTTACTTGTTAAAGATAGTGAAGGCGTGCTAACATCCTGGCTTCTCAATAGCTATACTTTCACTTGCGCACAACGAAACATTCTTCGAAGAGAGTCGAGCAAACACGCGTGCTGCTGTTGGCTGCTAACGAGAGATCGCTCCGTTTCTTTACATTGTTGCAGTCCTCTCTGAGCCTACCATTTAGGCACCGCCCTGTTTGCACGACGTAATATCTACCACACGGTAGTGGTACCTGCTATACGACGCCTTCTTTACAAGATACAAAAAGTATTCTGTGGTTCTTGTCACAGGCTACCCTTTTATCAACAATCGGGTTGTTGCTGTTGCCATGTTTGCTCACCTTGTTCGGGGCCATGAAAGCCACGCTAACGTTTGCCCGAGCCTTTCTTTATGTGGCGGGATTTTTTCTGCAAGTATGGCATAGTGGCAAACTTTCTTCAGCCACCGAAGACAGTTGTCTTGTAGTTCTGAAATCTGGAAGGTCGTCCCCTGAGAAGTGCTTCCGTAACCGATACCAGAATGTGGTCGGGATACCCAGATTGCACGAGGTGAGCCTTTTTGGCTATCAAGACTGGTCCCTACTAGATGTCAACAGGATTTTTTGAGAGCGTTATGAAGGCATTGTTTGACGATGCTGCTCTTACCAATTTCGAGTGTGAGGAGCTAAATGGCCACAAGGGTTTCTTTCCCCTAAGTTCATAAAACCAGCAGGTGAGGTTTGCATCAAAATGAAAACGTATATTTCGGAACCTCACAGACCTCATTGTCACTTGGAACTTCATACCTGAGTTCCAAGGGCAGCAAGTATTCTCCAACCAATCTTAGTACGTTAGAGGCTTGAGAATCCAAGAAGTCTTTCTCACACTTAAGTAAAAACAAGTAGTCATCCACGTATATAAAACATTTAAAGACGTTTGTGCCCGTAGGACGCGTCAAGAGGACTTTGTCAAGACTGGATAAACACAATTCGCTGAGCATAGGGGCGATAAAAGATTCAGTTCAATCGCCTTGCTTTTGAAGAAAATGTTTTCCATCGCCTTGGATGTACGTCGAGTAGAGGTGCATGGTTAAAAGTTCTAAGAGATATCTGGACGAAATACCCGATTCACGTTTGCAATTAATCCAACCAAACCATGTTAAGGCATTCTTTATGCGCACAAGCAATGCGTCACGGGGCAAACAGTAGTACAGGTCCTTTATATCTACAAAGAGGCCGCAAAGATCCTGATTAGGCTAGGACGATACGAAGTTCAAAACTTCTTGAGACTTTTCATCAGCGAAGGGTCATCTACCTCCAAGATATTTAGTTTGTCTTGCAAGGACTAGGCAAGGGTATTTTTGCCACTCGTCTGTTTCAAATACTATGACCCGAGGGGTGTTTTCAGCTCATGCGTCTTCGCGCTAAGGAATACTTGAAGGAAATCTTCCTTGCATTTCCCCATATTTTTCCAGCACGTTGTCTACAAGAAGTCTCTCACATGAGCCTCTAGCTGTCTTCTTGGTTTTTGAGAGGCGCACATTGGCTGGACAATCAGGAAAAGTAGAAACCACTTCGTTCACTTTAGACATAAGAGACAATGCGACACTGCAGCGCATCCTCCCTCATCTGTCGGGAGTACACATAACGAATCTTCCTTAAAAAAAGACTCAACACCTTTGATACGAATATTCGAGGATCTTCGCTTATATCGGGTCAGGACATTGACTCCTTCTGAAATGCAACGCGATTCCTATGAATCAACCACACGGCAGGAGACACGACGCACATGGGACAGCAGTTGGGCAGCACATTGTTTGGGCTCTACCGCCAGCTTGGTTTCCCGGGAAAGCACGTTGCGAACGCCACAAGGGATGTTCGAAGGATGCAGCGTGTGGACAGCACTTGTGGGCGTCTTTTGTCTTCGATGAGCCTGCGCTCACAGCCCGGGGGCAACATGGTTCCAAGTATACACTCTTGGTCGGCTAAGCGAAGAAAGTTCCGGAGTTGACGTTTTGCCTCCTCCTCGTCCAAGCTGTCGAAAAGCAGGGACGCCAGCCAATGACGATAAACTCCAGCTCGTCTGTAGCATTCCGACTTCAGAATCTTGCTAGTCCTTTTGCCATGCCCAGTCGAAGGAAGGAAGCCGCAGAAGAGAAATCTGACGTCCTCGAGGAGTAGGCCGTTTCGGCTGCAAAAAGAATAAGTACGGGCCCGGCACGTTGCAGCGGCAATGAGCGTGTTGATGGCATTAGGACCTGGATAGACACATAGAAAGCGGCCATTTGTACTGGAAATAAACTTGACAAAGAGTTACTTTTCGCGCTGTTGGTGCGGCATGTTTGGCGTTTAGTGCGAATATTTTTTCTCGCGGACTAAGGAAGGAGAAAGCACTAGGGGTAAACTTCACTAGAATGTTTATTGGAAGCCGGATCACTAGTTCGTATACGTCATGCATATATGCCCTTATATATGCCTGATACTACGTCGGGCAAAGCGGCTTATGTCAAAATTATAGGCTCAGAGAGCCCTGTAACAATGTAAAGAAAGGTGGGGATGGCTGGTTAGCACCCCACTGCAGCACGTGTGGTTGCTCGTCTCTTTTCTATGAAGGATTCGTTGTGCGCAAGCAAAAAGAAGAAATAACCGAATAAGAATTGAAAGTACAACTTTTGAGAAGCTAGCCGAAGATTGTGTTAGCACACCTTCACTATCTTTAACAAGCAAAGAATTATGGTATCTGAATGCATCTCTGCTTGCGCTTGCCTGAGTCGTTGCATGACATATATAAAATAGTGATCCGGCTTCCTCTAAACATTCTATTAAATGTAAGCGCTTGTTCTCATCCCTTCCTGTGTCCGTGTGAAAGAAACATGTATTCGCGCTAAAATACTATATTGAACGTTAATACTCGTGTTCCCCAATTTCAATGCGTAGTACGAGCAGCGTAGAAGGAACTAGATGAGCAATCACGTTGTTCAAATATTGTTGATGCCGGAAGCATGTCGAAAGTTACGAGCGATAAATTTTTACACTGCGGGGGTTAAGTACACCCTTTGTAGAATATTACTCATTCAAGCGATCCAGTGTGGCCCACTGCCATTGTTCGCATATTTTCCAGGGTCCTAAAAATAATGTACAAGACAGAACACAAATAGAGAAATGTTAAGTGTTAGTTATTACAGCAGTGGCACGTTCCTGGCTTAATTGCAAGCGTTGTAAGTAGTTTCTCATTCCTCAATTTCGTGCGTTATAGGGGGTCCTTGTTTTACCCAACACCCTCGGTAAACTAAGCAAGGCGCCTTGTTTGGCGGAAATAAGGCCAAGATCTAAAGTGTTTGGGTTTATCACAGCACCTGCAATGGAAGTGCTCCCCTACGAGCGGAGCAACATTTAGCAAGCAGCCTCTTCGTAACTACAAATGCCACCAAAATCAAAGCTGATACACAGCTCGCGCAAGGTAGACCCCGCGAGGGTCGAAGTCGCCACACACGCCGCCAGGCACAGCCCTGGAGGCCACGAGTGTCTTTGTTTGGGATCTCGGTGCTAGTATTGCGGACAGAGACTGCGTGTATAATTAAGGAACCGTACCTCTGACAGTGCCCTCTTTCCACTCTTATGATTCACGGCACGGCCATGCGCTCCACCGCAATACTTCCACTATGTTTCACCGCATAACAAACTTACATTGCAATGAAGCTGACTGCAAATAACCAGTTATGCAACGCCGATGAGACCATCACCTTAAATTCAACGTGTAGTCTAGTCGTCTTTATTTGCATAGCCAATGTGCCATCATTTGCAAATTTTTATGAAGATTTACGAGAAAACTGACCCAATTGTTCTTCCAGTAATGTTAGCTCTATAGCTAAGTATCGATGTATGAAACTCGGAGCAATTAGCCGTTTGGTTGTTCAAAACCGACACGCGACGTGTATGCGGCAGGTGGCTGTGGACACGGCGCCACGGTCGCGCCCCTTTTTCCCCTACGAACGCAACCTCGCTGCAGCTTTGTACGCAGAAATAAATATCTGCGCCGTCGCGATGGAGGAATTTCGCATAGTCCAGCTAGACTTTTTCTAACTCTAAGGTGCTCGACTTCAGTGCGTACGATTTAAGTGTTCAAAGACGACAGTTATGTAATATATTCCCGCTGCCCGTATCACTGCTTCCAAAGAGGCAAAAGTGTTTCCGAATTGGTGGTTATTGTTGTTGTTTTGTTTGCGTACAGCTGTAAGCATCAATAAAATTTCATTCCATGTTCCAGTGCACAGCAAGGACTCTGAGGTCATTTTCCAACTGGGTTCATACGCAAAATTTTGCATGGAATCGCGTTTGGTGGAACGCTATTTCTACAATATTTCTGGTAGAGGACGTCAGGTATTGACTCAGTCACTGTGTTCAATCTAACGTTTAAAAACACACCTTCAAGGAAGCCGCGCATTAGGAAGTTTTGATGTAAAGTTAGATAGCAACGTGTTGAAACGTTTGCTGGGCGCTGCCGCATTTCCAAGTTTCTTTTTATTCCGAGTGCTCGTTCCCATTGGATTCTGCGCCTTTTCTACAACCAGGTCGGCCACGCAGTTAGCACGCGTGGCTTTGCACGGCGTCAGCCATGGAGGCTGCGACGAAAACGAGCGTTTCAGGGGAGACGAGCAGCTCGCCTACCAGCGCCGCGGTCGGAGCACCCACCCCGACGTCCGAACAACGCGGCGAACAGGAAGCCTCGCAGGGGGACGAATCAGAGTGAGCCGATACAAATAACAACCACGTTGCGGTATAAAACGTACGTGGTTTAGATCAGCGCTCGCTGTAAAATGCTTAGTATACGGGGTGGCCCGGCTAATTTTGGCAAGAGTTTAAAAATTGGCGCATGCCACGTAGCTGGGCAGAATCAACGTAATGTTCCTTGCCGTTGCTTGAACATACTCAGATTATTTTTTATGCGAAGCATATTACGAGAGCTCAACCCAGCTCCTCAGGCGCGGCAGTGTCGCCTTCAATACCACGTGACACCGTGACGTCACGACTGCTAGACACTCACGAGGTGAGATGCCTCCTGGAGACAGAGCTGCTCGTTGGAATGAGAAGCGAAGGTGGCGGCGTGCTACAGAGACTGTTTCTAGGTGGCTTTGGCTCAACTCTTGCAAGATGGGCTGGGTGGGAATCGAACCAGGGTTTCCGGAGTGTGAGACGGAGACGCTACCACTGAGCCACGAGTACGATGCTTCAAAACGGTACAAAAGCGCCTCTAGTGAATGCGGTGTTGCCTTAGAAACGAGCTGTTTCTCAGGCGTGCGTCTCTTGCTCAGGCGCACATTTCGTTGCCGCGCCGAACGCTGCGTTGCTCGACGCTCACCGCGTCCAATGCGGGGCGCGTAGTCGCTGCGCCGTAGCCCATTGTCTTACACCCCTTGGAGGGTCGACGGGAACGCTGTCGCGTTCCACTCTTGAAGGCGAAGCAGAGTAACGCATGAGTTGTTTCTTCGTCTAGCCGAACCAAATATAGCCAAGCAACAGCAGTTCACCAGGCTAAACAGTGGTTCAACAACTAAAATAAAGGCTAGTATGCTTCGCATCCTGGGCTTAACCTTAGCTAAGCCACAGCCATTTTTTTCATCCCACTTATTGCATAATTACCCCAATTAATTATTCAATTTTTCAAATATGGTAATTACAATAAAGATGTCAATGAGAAAATTGTCCATCTACATAAAAAGTGCCGACACAGCTTTCTGTCGCTCAACACGTGCTACATAAGAATGTTCTTCCGAGCGTGAAAAGGCCGGGCCGCGTATTGGCGGGCTCCTTTCACCCAGCACCTATTGAGCAACAGAAAGCTGTATCGGGAGTTTTTCATGTTGCTGTGTTGTCTAATTTGAATATTTGAAAAGTTGATTTATTAGTGAAAACTAGTTATGTAATTACGTAGAATTAAAAAAAATTATCTAAGTATGCTTAAGCGACGGCAAACAACGTTACCTTAGTTCTGTCCAGCTGCGTGGGATTCCCATATCTTTAAACTCTGGCTAACGTTAGCTGTGGCACCCTTGTAACGCAAGCATATACTTAGAATAATGGCATAAATGTAAAGGAAAGGGTGCAGTGACAATGCAAGACTCGGAAACAACGCCGAGAAGGGGAGCATAGCTGTGGCATTGTTACGTCTACGCTATGAATGGTTTCGTGCATAATTTCCCAACTAAGACATGGAGATAAAACTGTGGCGCTGCAATAGTACCGTACATTTCAGAGTCATGGCTAGTCCACACAGTTTTGCACGCGTTCTTTGAGGAAGCACTCTGATGATGTTATTGTTCTTCTTAATACAGTTGGTGTGTAGCAAGCACAAAACACTTCTTCAGAGTAGACAAATGTTTCATGTTCTAAATTTATTTTATTAGGTTATAAAGCCTGTATAAATCCCGGCACTTTCAGTTATGTATTTCCTTAAATTTGAGATAAATTGTTAAATGTTGTTCGGAAAGTAAGTCACCTTGCTGATAACTTCTATATTCTCGAATTTGCTTTTCATAATGATCAGTAAACCATGCCATGGTAGAAATTGGAGGTTATGGTGCATATGACTACTTTTCTTTTACAACAAATCTGCGGTGAAAAACGAGGTTCAAGACATCTGCTATAAATACAGCAAGATCTGGTTTGCAGCAAAACCCAAACCAACAAGCGGACATTAAGGCCATCGGTGTAATCATACTGGATATGACGCATAAATAGGCACTGTACAGGTGCGCACACTACAGCTCCAGATTTGCCTCCGGTATCCCTATAATCAAGTGCTGCAGTTGCGAGTATACCCACCTGACCAAGACGCAAGGAATAGTCTTTTTGCAGCGACAGCTGTTATTGGCCCACTCCGCTGGTCCTTCTACTGTCCACCGGTGTACGCCGCCGCACGTCGCTATAGATCCGAAATCCTTAGAGAAAAAACAACTAAAACACAAAAAGCATTTGTGCTGCGAGGATTCAAACTTACGACCAACATATCGGCAGTCCGGGATCCTACCTCTCAGCCGCTATACCGATGCTACGCCAGTGGAGAATACTGGTGTCTGCTTTGTTTTTGATAGTCTTATTCTTCTAGCGCTCCGCTTCATCTCAAGTATATTGAATGAGAATGACGTAGTCTTGTTATTTGGCGTATTACTTGTGTAGCCAAAAGGTAAATTTGGGAAGATCCGAATGACTCGAGCACAAAGAGGCTCAAGGGTTGGTTTTGGTAAAGACCATTGTTAATGTCCGGATATGTAGGAGAAGGAAGAAAAGGCGAGTCTTTGATTCACCACTGAGAGGGGCAACTTGCGCATATAGGACTCTTTTTTTTTACGTTACGAAAGGAGGTTACTCAATGTACCTGCGAATGTTCACTGCAACAAGCACCACAGCAAAGTGTTAAAGGCTTAAAACACATTATACTTTGCCAGCTATCACGTCGCTGCTACACGTTACAGGCGATACTGTAGCATTTCTAATACGATTGGCATTCTATGGACAGTTCACATAGTTTGCGGTATTTTTTGTCTCTATCTAAGCATTTTTCCTCCAACTTGAGTAATTGGGTTGTCTATGGTCTGATGCGTATCGGGCAGCTGTGCTGAGGGAACCGCGTTCGAAACGAACCATTAGATCAACTTCGGTCACTGGGTATGCGCAACTCTTGGATGACAAAATAATGTGGCCCAAACATGATAAAGGATGATTACAATGCGTTAGCATTCAATCAACATAGCCATACATTGTATTGTTACCGTCGCAACGACTTGTGTATGAGGTATGTATGGCGTGTGTTGCAGCGGGACTCTTCTGCGCTTCCCTGAAAACACTCGGCGCAATATGGCGCCGCTGCCACGAAGCCTGCGCGTCGCCCCCGAAGTACATGGCACACCCATGGCGTAGCGTGCAAACGCGGAGACCGCGAGCAACAGGCCGCGCCTACCTCGCGCTTCCTTTCTGACAGGCTGCGCCATCTAGTAGCGCTGCCTTGAAGTTCGCGCGTGGCTTCCGAGACGAGGAGCGTGGCGCGCCGGCGCCTGCAGGCGCTGAGAATGATTCCCTCGCTTGTCGCACAGATCGTGGCACATACTTAGTGGCCCAAGATGTAGAGATGTTCATTGAAAAGCGGCACATGGCTGGTGCATTTCAGGAGCACCCTGCTAAAGCATTGGGTTGCTGTCCTTGAAGAACGCTTGTGACCTGGGATCGATTCCAGCCAGTATAGAATAAATTTAGGGATCTTTTTCGTCGTTGTAGAACGGCTCATTCCCAGTGGCACATGCGTAGCCACTCAAGTTGTCGTCAAAAGACGCTCGTTGAATCACGCACCTATTGGCCCGTGACCCGAATTAACATCGAAGAGGTTCATTGAACCGACCGAGTGGCACATACCCAGTGCTCCAAGACGGCGTCAAAAAGTTCCATTGAAGAGCAGTACACACACCGTACCGCGTATACAGGGACTCATGTCAGCGTGATAGAGGCTCGTTGAAGAGCGGGACATACCTACAGAGTGATGCATACTCAGTGACTCAAGCTGGTCCAACGATTGGTTTCCAGCCCTATTCCTTCAGCACAGCTTTTGCCGAAATATTCGACTATGGACCACACTGTGACCCAAGTCGGCGGGAAAACGGTTAGATACAAACATACGAACATAAATATACGTACACAGCTACACTGCCTCCGGAAGTGTGCTAATTGTCCCAACAGTGATGACGCATCAATTTATCCCGTACTGGGCGGAATCAAACCGGTATCAAATGGGCGCAATTAAACACCCAGACTTCACGGCGGCATCGCTAGGTTCCATTGAATCTTTATTCATGCGTTAACTTTTTAGTGTACTTCACGCGCTTCATGGGCTATGTTTGTACCTATGTTTGTTTGTTTGTTTGTTTGTTTGTTTGTTTATAACCATTTTCCCGCCTACCTGAGTGACTGGGTGTTCCGTGGTCGAATACTCGTAGTCAGGCGGCTGTCCTCAGGGACCCACTTCGAAAAGAACCATCCGGTCAACTTGGGCCACTCAGTCTGAGCCAATGCTCACGCACGTGCCGCTCTTTAAATAAGTTCTTTCACGCCGACATGGGTTACGGCAGGTGCGCGATTCGGTAGGTACCGCTGTTCGAAGAAACTCTTTAACGCTGACTTGGAGCACTCGGTACGCACCACGCGATCTGTGTTGGTCTTCAATGAACCAATTTTACGCCTACTTAGGTAACTAGGTATGTACCAGTCGGTATATGTCACTCTACAGTGACGACAAAGGTGCTTTAAATTATTCTGATTTTGAGTGGAATCGAACGCACGTCACATGGGTTCATCGTCGATAGCAACCCAGGGGCCCTATAACATAAAACTATTCCAATGTGTTTTTATTCCAATTTCCTGACGTGAAATTTGCATAACCTCTGACGCAAGCATCGTGCAGTGACCCACAGCGTTGTCTGAACAGACCAATCACACTCCTCGTTCGTAGGCGGTCAGTTTCGTTTGCTTGAAAAACGAGTAACGTTGCCTACACTGAGCGGCTTGTCTTACCTAATTGGCTGCCAAGAGGCGAGGAGCACGATCAAGTGGACAAGGATGCGGTGGCGCCAAGGCACTGCACTGGAAACCGATAACCCACGAAGACGGTGGTGTCAACGTCTGCGATTGGTCCACTTTTCCTTACTTACCTTGCGGTGGCTCGTCGACAATCTCGGCGGCATGCAATGGCAGCTTAGGAATGACGCTAAAATGGATCCTCAGCAAAGAAGAGTTGGTAGAACGAGGTCATAAACGTGCCGAAAGTGCTCGAAAACATCACGCGGCCCCGCAATAAGCTTTATTATACGCTAATAAACCTATGCTTTCCTATAGGTGCGAGTAGCCAGTGCCTGGGCGATTGGCGGCAGCCATCTTTTATTCCATTCGGAACAGGGCAGCCTGCGGCTATTCAGAGAGAAATTCAGTTTTGTTCGGCATAATAATGCTTCTTTAACGCATACACGTCACTTTGACACGGTGAGTTTTTGCGGTTTTGTAAAGTCACGTGAGAGACAGGTGAAGTCGGTGCATCCCGAAGACTTCGCCAATAGCTGAGGGCTAATGGCGAAAGGGCGTTGAATCAGAAATAACTATTTTTCTTTCGTTCGGTCAAATCATGTATAATAGTGTGTACACGTCATATCAGATGAGGAGGGGACTATTGCGGTTTTCGTGACGTCGCGTGACAGACAGGTGAAGTGTGAGGGGGTGGGGGTCCAAAAACACAATCGCTGATGGCTGATTGCAGAATTGGAATAGAGAAGTTCGGAATAGTTTTACGTTATATCGCCCCAGCGCAGGGTGCGCCACAATTGCAAAGGATGTGTGCCACTTTTCAATGAACATCTTTCACGCCAACGCTTTAACGAGCTGCGCCATGAATCCACTGGGTATACGCCACTCTTTAATGAACCTCTCGCCAATTTGGGTCATTGTGTATCTGCTATGAGTGTGCGGCAAACGAGGGAACAATTCTCAGGGTTCGCAGCCAATGGTGCGCTACGCTTCTCGTCTCGGAAGCCACGCGCACACTTATCGGCAGTGCCACTAGACGGCGCAACATGTCCACAAAGACGTCTGAGAGAAGAGCCCCATTGCCGCATGACGCGTGTCTCGGCGCTCGCACGCACCAGCGCGTCGTGCATTTCGGAAGCTACGCGCAGGATTCGCGGCGGTGGTGCTACACTCTGTTTAGGTAGTTCCGTGCAGCACTGTGGAACCTACAGACCGTTTTTTCGTAGGCGCCACCATATTGTGAACGCAGTGGCGCCGCCTATGAGCAGCGCCATACTGGCTTGGGTGAAAGCGGTCTTTTGCATGGCAGGTATACGCTCGGCGGCAGGTTCTGGCGTTTGTTTTCGCGGTCGTGCGGTCTGTTTAGTATGACGTGCGTCTTCTACGCGGTAAACGGTTCTGTGAGACGTGCTGAAGTGGTTTAAGGCGTCATGGCCGGAATTTCTGCTGGCGTTGAGGTGGACGGAGCGTGCAGCGCGATGTGTGCGCGCAGGCATATTCGTGCCTACAATCAGCCTCGGAGATCACTTGTGTGTTTCTGAATGTTCCAATCACTAATGTGACCTTATTGCAGTATTATCCTCTATTTCTGAGCTGCGATTTAGGAGCCATGAAACATACGCGACGATCGTAACAGCGTGAGTGTGGGTACCGTTCTGCTACGATAGGAGCTGTGATGTTATACTTTGACAAGCGTTCAAACTGTTCACTGCAGGTTACATTGCGTGACTACTTGGTTGGATGGATGAGGTTTCTGCCCCAGAATAAAATAGTTTTGGCAAGAGATAGCAGCATACCTTACAGTCTGAATTACGCTTGTCCAGCAAAGGGACTGTTTACGAACTGCGTGGGCGTCCTAAGCAGTGGTAGGTGCTGGATTATATATATCTTTGTTCTATATACACCGCATGGTCCAAGCATACCGCATCAGCGGTTATATATTTATAAACGTTGTGCGGCATGACTATGCGAGGCCCTATTGCGGCGTTAGCCCGTTTTCTCTTGCTTTTTCGAGAAGGAGGATGATGACGCACACACACATATTACGGAAATTTTGTCCTCAAAAATAGGCATCGCATTCCTTTTATGCGATCCCTCATATATTATGGCTGTATGCAGGCAAAAAATGCAATGCCGAAGCGCACAGCTTACATATGTACCATGCTGGTTCACCAACTGCAGTGATCGTTGTGTTGAGCAGCGCCATCGGGCTCATGCAGGAACGCTAGCGTAGACATATGGTAATTTCAAGCCTACTAGACTTGAAATGCGCGAGAACGATGCCGGTGCATCACAAATATTTGATTGCACCTGCCGCTTAGATGTTTCGTGGTATCCTTAGGTTGGCCGTGCACGAGCATGTGCTCTTATGCTTTATGTTTTACACCCTACGCCAAGCGATCAGATATTGAGCAGACTTACCATTTCATGCTGCTAATACAGAGACACCAGTTTTTCTTTGTTGCATTAAAACTGATAAAAGCAAAATAGTTCACAACACATACACACACCGCGACTGATAATGTGCGTACACCGCGGCTGATAAAACGCGTCACATTTTTGCGCCCCCAAAAGATATTTCCGCCTACTGCAGTTACCGATGCACCGAAAGGCTCCCCTGACGACTTTATATGAACGCACATGGCGTAAATTTCCCAAAGTACCATCTAAAACATTTCAAAATCGTTCCGCAGCACGCGACAGCAATACTTTCAAGCAGCGCCGCGCCGGATCGCCCAAGCCAGAGAGGAGGAAAGTCTCTCCGCGCGCCCTATTCTCCTCGCCCTATGAAACGGTCTATAGGATTCATCGACCAGTCAGAGGACTAAAGGCCCGTTTATAGACGACCGCACGCCAAGTTTCATCCTAGACGCCAGCGCTCGTTTCTCCCCTGGCGGAGCGATTTCATCTCCAGCGGGGGTTTCCGTCGCCGCTTCCCTTCACGGTCGCGCCCGCGTTCAGTTCGCGCTGCGCGCGAAACGTCTCTTGTTTGCGACGGCACCTCTTCGGATGACCGGAAATTATTATTGTGTTGTTAACTGTCACGACAGCAATGTAAACATGAAAAGGTTGATGCCACCAGTGAAATTCTGCCGATTCACAAGAAAATGGTACGAAAGAAGCAGACGACAGACATGGATTACTGCGGTGCGCCGAGCGAAGTAAACATCTGGCAAACGAAGCGAGCTCGTTCATTGATCCCTCCTGAGTGTATGACGGTTTCTATATGTAACCCACGTGAAATTAATAATTACTCGGTACATAATCCTTTTATTCATATAAAAACTTTAAGTTAAACGAGCGCTTGTCCTGTCTTCTTTCTCGTGTTTCGTTTGTGTGTGCGCTGTCTAAGAATGGAAACCACGTCTGTTGTATGCGCTAGCAGTGGCCGAAGTTCACGCGTGCCGAGAAATTCAATATGTGCATGATGCATTGAACATGACCGGAGTTCATTCCCGCTTCACCACTGCACCGATCGATCGGGTTACTGGACGATACACACCCGCGTCTTGGTCGCGCCGGCATTGCTGAAGCAGGAATGATTAATAATACTTTCAACTTCCGTCTCTTGAGTACTGTTAAAAAATGACCAAGCTGTCTACATTGCCGCCTCTATTCCACATTGTAGGGGACGTACTAGTTAAAGTTGTGTGCGCATGTCGTGCTTGTGCTATGCAGCGGTATATCTTGTTTATTTCCGCACAGTGTCGATAGAAGTCCGTTGTCGCCATCAGAGACAACACGGATTTGTAGCAAACATAATGTGAGAAACTGCAAAAATGACTTTAGCTCGTTGGTGCTGTATGTATGTGCTGACGATTTTTCCGGCGGTACATACGATGTCGTTTCAAATTACCTGCTCAGCGTCCCTTACATGGTTAAGCAGACGCTGCCCTTTCGCCGCATTGCAGCCATAAAAATAATCGTGAAGCGTACCGATCTTCTTAAAGGCAAATATAGCGTGTGCAGCTTGTTTCACATTAGGGGGAAAACTCGGAACGTATTGCGTCGCGATGCGGCAAGCAATGAGTCGTGCGGCGGCAGCAGCTCGAGCAGGCGCACAGGCCTGAGGGGCAGTGTCGTGATCTGCGTCGTCTGCTACGGCGGCGCGCGCTGGCCGCATTTTCAGGAAGCGTGGTACTGTCAGGGGCAGTGCACCGATTTCATCGGTACTGCAGGAACTGAGCTGATAGTCTTTACTAAACGTTGTGCGTCGCCCCACTCTGATCCTTCATTGGCGATAATGGAGTTCCACAAACTTCTTTTGACAACATGGTTCATTTGTTCTTTCGAAAGTCCGGAGTACTGAGCGTGTGCACGTATATTTCTTCACTGTGTGTGCTACCGTAATGAGCAGCGACAAAACGCACCAAGATGTGCGCGCAACGTGCTCAGTCTTTGTTTGACTCGAAAGGAAAACAAAGCACTCAACAATAGGAGTGGAACACGGTGAAACAAACGGACACGATTAAATGAAGGTTTTAGGTTCAGACAATGAGCTGGAAGTGATTGTTCTCGATAATCATTCGCTACACCAGACAGACCCTGCCCGCCGGTGGGGAATTGGACACGTCACGCTCGGAACTTCAGTTAGTATCTCGTCATGTCCCCAGCGGCAGCGATGACAGCGCTCATCCTGGAAGGCAGTGAAGTGTAGAATGACTTGATCAGGGATGTGTTCATTCGCTGCACGTCTCAGTCACTGACGATGGTGGATCGAAGCCTATCCTCGGGCGACTGATAGAGGGGATGTTGCGCCAGCGATACTTTCAACGAGCCCCAGACATTTTAAATGATGTTGGCGCCCGGGGATTGAGGCGGCCGCTCCAAGAGAGTGACTGCGCGCTCTTCTAGCAGTTCTTGCACAGCACGAGCAGTGTGGATCGGCGTCCTATCGCGTTAGAATATATAGTCGCCTTCCAGAAACGGGCCGTCAAGAATGTATGGAATCAGTACGTCGTCTATGACTGCCATGCAGCGATGAACTTACATTGAGGCGTATTAGTGGGCGTCGCGCAACGCTTAGCAGAGAATACCGGCTCCTTTCACGCAGTAACGATGTGATCAGCGCCCTGCACCTGACAGTAGAACGTTTCTCGACAATGCGGCCAGCGTGCGCCGCCGTATAGCAGACGACGCCGTTCAAGATCCCGCCCCTCGAGCATCTGCGCGAGCTGCTGCGCTTCGAGTTTTCCCCTAAATGTGAGAGAGACTGTACACCGCCCTTCGAAGGAAATGTCCACGAGCACACACCGCGCGCGGCGCGAAACGTGCCCAAACACGCGCAGTGCAGGAGGCAATCAAGGCGGCGCGAACGAGAGATGGGAGAGGGGTACCACCGCTAATAGAGTTTTGCTCCGCATGCGGCGCTCTCAACGCCGGCGCAGCAGCGCCGCTCTCGGTGCCGTTCTTGTCTATAGTCCGACGTTATCGGCGCGCGGGCGAGCGTCGTTCGCGGTCAGTCACGCTACGTCGGTTGCGCTGCGCCAGCCGGGAGGCCATCCCCTCTATACATCAACGCGCGCGCCGTCAGTTGCTATCTTCGGAGCATGCGCAGAACTTTCGCCAAGTCGCGCGCCGTCCGCAAAAGCCGTCTGCGGAGTTGTGTTGGCGCCTTTTTCTTCGCGCGCAATGCTTTGTGGGTCGACGCAGTCGGCGGCGCCGGCGTGCGAATGGAGCAGGAGTCAAATCTGCGCCGGGCCCGTCGGGGCGCGCTGGCAGCCGCCGGTTACGTCGGCGCTGCAGTGCGTCGGACTGTAGAAGGAGTTGTTTTCGCCAACGTAACGTAGCGTGCGCGCGCGTTACGTCGGACTATAAACGGCCCTTAACACATCTTAAAGGTACTGTTCCGTGCCCTGTCGTCGGCTACCGGTGAGCGCTGCAGCGAAGGCGGCGGCAGTACCTACAAAGACTGCAACTGCGCAGCGTGATCAGCTGTTGTGGTAGCAGCAGTAGAAAATTCGTTCTATATTCGCTCTGGCACCAAAAAATCGTGCGCCTTCAAGATATTTCGAGATACAGGGGAGAAGGGTTGCAGAGACTGCAGTGGTGGAGGGTTCAAAGTGAGCACACGGCCAGCGTGTCTGACGGTAGCGGTAGCGCCATCGCTCGACCACTTTTGTAACATCCGCTTGTACACTGTGCGCTCGCTGGCACTCGTGCAAGGGCAGCCGTTTTCTTAATTCGAATTACTGCACGTTTACCGCGCTCCTTCCGTATTGTTGCAAGCGTGTTCAACGGCAACTTATTCGTTCCTTTTGCGTAAAATAGCAGCTTGGAACAATGCTACACAAGGAAGTCTGCGGACTCCATTTTTGCGAAGTACGGAGCACTACAGGAGGTTGTGGCACTACCCTGCATGTTGTGGTTGTGCACTGCCCAGCACTACCCTACGGTGTTGTGGCTGTGCTGACTACACGTGTTAATGTAGCCACTGTCAAGTCAAATAATACTTTGTAATTTTTAAGTGCAAGAACGTCTGTACGGCAATGTTTCATTATTTGTGTGTGTGTGTGTGTGTGTTCTCGGCACGTTTTCACCATAACAAGTGGACAACTTCATTTTCGGTATCATAGAGCCTCAAGAAACGTTTTAACGCGACAGCGTTAAGGAGTACGTGTCCCAGAAAAAGCGGCGTCCTGCCTGCACCGTGCAACCACCTGCACCGAGGCCTTCCATATGATGGAAGAAATTGACTGAACTAATTGAATTTCTCATGCTGAAATACGTAGAAAAATTGTAAACTATGACTTGCGCACCACCTACAGATATGATAGCTCCCGGATTGTAATCTTAATATAGTAGAAAACACAATTCCGTTACGCAAAAACTGAAAAGAAACGCCTTCACACACACAGACCGGCCGCGGCGTTCACAACCCGGTCGCTGCGTCCGCCTGTTCGCGCGCGCTGGCCCGATGGGTGTCGTGGGGGCGCGCCCAGTTCCTTTGAATAAGTCCAGCTGGCGCTCGCCCCCGCCGCATCGCTGCCCACGCAACAAGACTTGAATTCATGCATAGCGTTCGTGGCAAGCGTTTCGAGGTAAAAATTACGGTTACATACTCTCAGCTTCTCACGCTTCTCACGCTTCCCGGCAACTGCCGGGAAGCGTGAGAAGCTGTCAGGGATCTTTGAATGCTGCCGCGTTTCACTCTTAAAGGTGAAGCTTAAGCGCCCTCCAAATTTTCATAAAGCAGCAAAACAGCGCCATAAACTGTGCTGCCATCTGAAGAGAAGCTCCATGGTAAACACTTGCCGGCAAGACCACTTCTCAAGGCCATTTAGTCGTCCACGGGTCCCTCTACGCAAGAATCTGCGCTTGCGCGTCGCATAGCCTTGGCTCTACTGCACGGAACTACTGACACGGGGTACAGATGGCGCCGAGTGTTCTTAGTAAGAGGCGATTAGAAGACTGCTGGAAGATAACTAGGGAAACAACAAACAAACGGAGGTGTAAAAAACAAACGTCGCAATATGTGTGCAGAAAGTTTGGTGATGGGTATTCTTCGTGTTTTTTTTTCCTTTTCTTTTTTCTTAACATAGGTAGAATATTTGACAAGAGTTTGGTGGCGCAACCAACCGCCGCGCTTGAAAGGGGACGCTCATAGCATGCATCGATCCATCGACGCGCGAAAGTGCAATCGCGCTGCAGTACACGCCACATACATCCCTCGTTTCGACGGTGGCAATACGCGGTGACGCTGTATTGATTCAATGCTGAGCGCATTTCTGACAGCAGTAATCCGGAGATGGGTTCCGCTGCATATTTTTCGAACGTTACATATACACGACGTAGAGCACACGGCCAATAAGCCAATATTTGGCTTGACGGGTACTGTGCCCTTTTCCAGTGACACGGTGCAAGCACGTGCACTCCGCAAAATAAATTACGCGTGTATATATATATATATATATATAAAGGCTCAGTGCAAGCACGTGTGTGTTCTATACATATACAGATGAAGCAAACATTCATGTGCATTGAAACAAATTGGTCCTTAAACAACGATATTGAAGCTTCAGAAAGCAACAAGAAATTTCTAAGAATGCCAGGAAAAGTGTGTTGAGTTAATCTATATCTACTTGGGTAATAGTGTAAGTGAGGTAAATTTTGTCGATTTAAAAGGTGCAGAATGCGGAAGCGAGGAATTTGGCACCCATAATTTGTCTGGAGCGTGGTATGAAAGAAAAAGTATACATGCCAGTAGAATAAGACTTAATCGTGATGTGTTTAACTCATCAGAGTATCTAAAAATTAGCTGTGTTTAAGAAACTAGCCAATGTGGAAGCGTATAGTTCTGCGACGAATGTTAGCCTTAATGAGGTGAACAGTGGCCAGGTGTCATCGTGGAATGGTTCCTTTGCTATAATACGCACTACCCTCTTTTGCAGCTTACGTAGCAGAGTTATGTTTGAATACGTCGTGGTAGCCCATGCTAAATGACTATACATCCCATGACAAGGACATAAGGAAATATAAAGTAATACATTGACGTTTGACGGCAGTAAAGAACATCGCCAATTTAATATTCCAACAGTCTTGGAAAGTTTGCCCACAATATGGCTTACGTGTAGGCCCCATGACATTTAATGTTTAAGCATTCTTTGGCGAGCAAAATGTAGTATATCCGTCCCGCGACGCATTATAGCTTAAAATGAATGAATAATCGGTAAAGCTAATTCGTGTAATCGCTATCATAGCGTAACAGTAGATTATTGCTAGCGTTAGAAAAAAAAAGACTGGTTACGTTACCATTGCCGCATCAAGGTCGTCACAAAAAAGGGAAAAAGAAGTTAAGACATGTAGTTGTTGTAGACATGTAGATGTAGAGATGTAGTGTAATAGTTGACGATTGGTAGCGTTAAAAAAAAAGTTCGTGGCGTCACGGTCATCGCGTCAAGGTCGTAACAAAAATGGAAAACAATAATTTAACGACGATTACGATATCCCTAATGTGAAATTTGAGCGCATCTCTATTCGTGTTTTCATTTCACGAGTGAATATGTTATATTATGATTGTATAACTGCAAGGTTTATATTAGCAAGAGAACGCTGTGAGTAGCTTGGCTGACGCGGACAGTCTGTCTGGGGCGGCACATTGCACACGGAGGAATAAGTGGCACGGCAGCCTTGCTAATTGGGAGAGCGCTTGAGGCAACGCATGGGTGACGAGTGGACACGATTCTGCGGCGGCTGCTGCGAATCGCTGAAACAAAGCGCTGCATCCGAAACAAAGCGCTGCATGACATCCGCTCATACAGCGCTTTGTTTCCATATATGGTGTCGGCGGACGTGCTTGCCGCATGCCATAGGTGAACAGACTTCAGCGCACTGCTCTGGCACCATGTCGTACCGGTCTTCTTTGCGGAGCCCATCTTCCTCGACGCTACGCCTTTCTCATCCCGCTTTCGCCATACCCTCCTCCTCCTCTTTCCTCCTCGAGCTCTGTACGCTATCGCCGTTTTTCATCCCCCGCTGCGCTCCACGTTCGCTCTTTCTAGTGTTTCTGTATATGCTCCCGCAGGGATACAGGAACACTAGCTCTTTCATCCTTCGCTGTGCTCGTTCGCTCGGTTACACCGAGGGACAACGCCAACATGAAATGCAGGGACTGGCGCCTAGGAGCTGCGGTCTAAATCAAAGGGAAATAAAGAAAATTCGTGGTGTGGCAACAAAAGCGGTTGTGACGGCGTTTTGCTCAGTTGATAACGAAATATCTGCAACCTAAATGCATTGTCGGTCAAGTTAACACATGTAATCGTTTTAATAGTGTAATAGCGGATTATTGGTAGTGATGGGTAGGCTAGGGTTGGTAATGTGGATGAACGAATAATCCATTGATCGATTAAACGTATCGCGCAAAACGATTAATCGTCATGGATGTCCACGTTTCATTTAATCGACTTAATCGATTAGACACGTTCGATTAACTGTTTTCTAGAGTTACACAGCAGTGGCGCGAAAATTTGGAATGGTACTAGAATAGCGGCGCATGGGCAGTGACTGTGCGGCTGTGGTAGAGCGATTGGCGGCTGTTTTTCCGAGTCCTGAATGACGACGAGCGCTTCCTCTCTCTTCCTCCGCACGCCACCACGTCACCCAAAGTCGGAAGCTCGAAATGTCCTCGTAATTCATGGCATACTACAGAAGCCCAGTCGTGGATAGTCGTTGCACTCCCAGTCCACTAAAAGCGTTGCACAGGATTCGCGCCTGTTTGGAACATGTATTTGAGATCGCGATGGGGTCCGTGTCGATTCCAGCAAATCTATAGCTTCAGAGTGCCTACTGTCGCATGCTGGTTGAGTGGTCATTCAAAGAAGGTATCAGTTTCACCCAAACATCCCAGCCAATTGACATTTATTCGCTCTGCAGGAAAGAGCATGTAGCTTAACATCCTAAACCAGTAGTTTTCTTTTCCCTTGTGCGTATTGCAATTTCTTGCATATTTTAGTAGAAATTCATAATCATAATCATCATCATCATCGTCAGCCTGGTTACGCCCACTGCAAGGCAAAGGCCTCTCCCATACTTCTCCAACGACCCCGCTCATGTGCTAATTGTGGCCATGTTTTCCCTGAAAACTTTTTAATCTCATCCGCCCACGTAACTCTCTGCCGCCCCCTGCTACGCTTCCCTTCCATTTCTTTATTTAACGATACTGTAGGCCTTTGCACAGCCCCAGACAGGAATTGGATTGTAGAGATACATATGGGCAGAGGAAAACAGGAAAAAAAGAACAAGGAAAAATATAGAAAAGAAAACTACCATACAACAGCACAGGCATCCATCACAAGACAGTACCTTTGTTTCTCATGAATCAAGGAATAACAAAAGGTGCTCAAAACAATTCCAATATTAGTCGTATCACATTCTTGTAGTTATCGGAGATCAATAAAGCACCACTATTCAGCACATTGCCATATTTACATTTGAAATCATAAGGCAGTATACATTCACACGTGCACTAGCATCCGTAATTCAACCAACTCATTATCTTTATACTACGCGCTCAAATACTTTCATCAGCAACCAAAATATGGCTCCAGTTTTGCGACAAAGTCATCCACAGAATCTGGTTCTACAATTTCCTTTGGCAACGTGTTCAAGATTTCGATTGCCCATGGATTCTCATGGAATCCAGTCCGTAACCCTTAATGACCATCGGTTATCTTCCCTCCTCATTACATGTCCTGCCCATGCCCATTTCTTTTTCTTGATTTTAACTAAGATGTCATTAACTCGCGTTTGTTCCCTCACCCAATCTGCTCTTTTCTTATCCCTTAACGTTACCCCCATCATTCTTCTTTCCATAGCTCGTTGCGTCATCCTCAATTTAAGTAGAATCCTTTTCGTAAGCCTCTAGGTTTCTGCCCCGTAGGTGAGTACTGGTAAGACACAGCTGTTACGCACTTTTCTTTTGAGCAATAATGGCAACCTGCTGTTCATGATCTCAGAATGCGTGCCAAACACACCCCAGCCCAATCTTATTCTTCTGATTATTTCAGTCTCATGATCCGGATCCGCGGTCACTTCCTGCCTTAAGTAGATGTATTCACTTTCCCCTTCCAGTGCCTCGCTACGTAAACTGCTGTTCTCTTCCGAGACTGTTAAACATTACTTTTCTGCAGATAAATTTTTAGACCCACCCTTCTGCTTTGCCTCTCCAGGTCAGTGAGCATGCATTGCAATCGGTCCCCTGAGTTACTAAGAAAGGTGATATCATCAGCGAATCGCAAGCTACTAAGGTATTCTCCATTAACTCTTATCCCCAATTCTTCTCAATCAAGGTTTCTGAATAGCTCCTGTAAATACACTGTAAATAGCATTGGAGAGATAGTATTTCCCTGCCTGACGCCTTTCTTTATTGAGATTTTGTTGCTTTCTTTATGGAGGACTACTGTGGCTGTGGAGCCTCTGTAGATATCTTTCAGTATTTTTACATAAATCTCGTCTACACCTTGATTCCGTAATGCCTGCATGACTGCTGAGGTTTCCACTGACTCAAACGCTTTCTCGTAATCAATGAAAGCTATATTTAGGGGTTTGTTATATTCCGCACATTTTTCTATCACCTGATTGATAGTGTGAATATGGTCTTTTGTTGAGAAGCCTTTGCGAAATCATGCCTGGGCCTTTGGTTGACAGAAGTCTAAATTATTCCTGATTCTATTTGCGATTACCTTAGTAAATACCTTGTAGGCAACGGACAGTAACCTGATGGGTCTATAATTTTTCAAGTCTTTGGCGTCCCCTTTCTTATGGATTAAGATTATGTTGGCGTTCTTCCAAGATTCCGGTACACTCGAGGTCATGAGGCATTGCGTATACAGGGTGGCCAGTTTTTCTAGAACAATCCGCCCACCATCCTTCAAAAAATCTGCTGTTACCTGATCCTCCCCAGCTGCCTTTCCCCTTTGCATAGCTCCAAAGGCGTTCTTTATTTCTTTCGGCGTTAATTGTGGGATATCCAATTCCTCTAGACTATTCTCTCTTCCATTAGCGTCATGGGTGCCACTGGTGCTGTATAACTCTCTGTAGAACTCCTCAACCACTTGAACAATCTCATCCATATTAGTAATGCTATTGGCGACTTTTTTTTAGAACTTCACCTTTCACTTTTTCCATGTTTCTTATTTGTTCTTTAACTGTACAATACAGGAATTCACCAGTGCCAGGTAACTTGTTTCATCCTGCCCTAATATCAATCTTATAAGTTCTTTTCAAAGGGCACTAGTGCCAACTCTACTTCGTCTTTAAAATATTAAGAATTATCCTATATTAAGCTTTATTAGCCTGTTGCGCGACCGATGGCGGCGGTGCCAACGGTGCTTCGCTGACGTAAGTCGAGGGACCCGCCTCTGCCGTCTGCTACGCTCCGTCCATAGAGCAGCTTCACTTTCTGTGCGTTTTCTTAACGTTCTTAATGCGTTTTGCGTATTACGGCGCTCTCCAATTACTGTCCATATTATTTTAAATGTTAATTCTTTAAGTGACAGCATTAAGAAGAAAATTGGAATCTGTAATACTGGGGTTTTACGTGCCAAAACCACCATTTGATTATGAGGCACGCCGTCGTCAAGCACTATGGATTATGTTTGACCACCAGGGGATGTTTAACCTGCTCCAAATGCACAGGACAGGGGCGCTCTTGCATTTCGCCCCCATCGAAACGTGGCATTAGCAAGACCGCAAACGCTGTATCTTTGTTGTATATGTTATATCGCCGCGCTATGTGGTAGCCCAGTGGCTATGGCGTGGCGCTGCTAAGCTCGAGGTCGCTGATTGGGCCCCGGCTGCGGCTGCCGCATTTCCATGGGGGCGTAATGCGAAAACGCTCGCGTGTGCTTACATTTATGCGCACGTCAAAGAACCACAGGTGGCCTAAATGAATCCGGAGTCCTCCATTACGGTGTGCCTCATTATGGTATGGTGGTTTTGGCACCTAAAATACCAGAATTTCATTTCTTGAATAAAAAAAAATTTCATATAGTAACAACACTCGCGGACAGCGACAAGATCGCGTGGCTCAGTCCCGAGCTAGCAAAAGATGATCTACGCAGTTTTTCAATGGAAACATGATCCCAAGACTCATTCATAAAATTTGCGTCGGCTAGTAGTTGAGTACGGATTTTAAATTTCGCTCACAATTCTATAGTCCCTTGATGTTGTATATATAAAACTTTTTCGGACGAGAAAACTTGTATCTTTTTTTTTTACTGAGAAGCGGTTTATCTGAAAGATTAGTTGCACCATGCTCTATCATGTTTCGCAACCGTCACGCATGCTTTGCAGCATTTTCTTGCAAGTAAATCTCATGACCAGTTTCTAATGCAAAACTATTGTTTGTTTAGGGTAGCATAGAACTATTTCTGTTCAACCCACTTTCGGGCTACCAGGGACTACTCGGAAGACATCACTTCATCAGCATAAAAATAAACATACCGTTATAAAAAAAGGAAAACGCAGGAACGCCTTTGAATATTTTATTCCCCATTTGCACGCCTATCCTCACTTTCCCTGCCATTGCTACTGTACTGCAACGTTATGTATAAACTGTTACGTGAACCTGCAGATTCCTTGAAGAATACATACGTGTGTTTTGACCGTGTTAATTCGCCCTACAAGAACTTCGATTAACAGTAGTTAATCGATGAAAAAACCTACATAGAAAGTGATTATTCGATTACAAGCTAAAATGATGAATGATTAATCGGTAATAGAATAAAACAATTACTCGACCATTCCTAGGGTCGATATGCATAAGCTAGCTAAATAAGTAAGCAAACAAGAAGTGGCAGCCGAGACGAAGAACGCTTACGCATTAGCAGACAGCTCTCAGAATCTATTTTACTTGCAGAATGGCACTCAGACATATTCGACAAAAACATGCTTAATAGAACCGAGTATTAAAGATGGCTTTCTCTCAAGTACTTTGTCTCTTGGCCAGAAGATAAGGGTTTTAGTTGTTGCATGGTTAATTTTTACCGATCACGTTTTACTCCAGGTAAACCGTCTCTCGGATACATTCTTAGCACTTTTTACCTGCGGTTGAATTCTTGGCGTTGATAAAAAATGTGCTACCGTCGTGTGCATACATAACGTATTGAGTGCTGCCATCGATCCGTGGTAAATTATTTTTAGTATAAATTATGTAAATAATGAACAATAAGGGTCCCAATATAGTGCCTCGTGGAACAACTTTATGTTTGGATTTATTAGGCGATGATTTCTTTTATAAGTACCATTTGTTGTCGGTGTTGCAGATAATTTGATACAAGTGACAGAAACGTGCCTTGGAAGTCTTAACGTTCGAATTTTGAGAACAAGTGGTGACTGATACAAAAATAGACAAATATGCGGAGTTTGTCCATGAGCTTTTCGACAGCATCTAAGTATCTTCGTGAGCAAGGAGCGCAATTTCTGTTGACCGTCCTTTCAGAAAATCGACTTGCGAAGCTGGCACAATACTACGTTTGCATGTGACCAGCTGTGCCACAGGGGAGGAGCCAGGGATGAGCTTGGCTCTGTAGACGTCCCAAATGTGACGCGTCTCGGCGGTGGTAATGCGCTGTGTCGCCACACTGCTCCAACGTTAATAGAGAGTTTTAGCCCAGCGGGTTTACGGCCAGCGGAGCGGAGCGGGCGAGTGGAGACGCGACTGCGCATGCGCACCACGCTGAGGCGGCCAGCGGTTTTACGGAGTAGCGTTTACGCCCGCTGGAAAGCACTCCCCAGCGGAGGGTATACGCAGCGCGCGAGCGTGCGTAAGGGCGCGCGGGCGTGAATGGGAAATGCAAGACGGCAGCCGCGAACATGAACGCCGGCAGTTCTGCATCGAAGACGGCGACTGCCGCGCTGACCCGTGCATTAGTACTCAGTACATTATTAACAAATAATGCACTTAGAACATGTAATATATCTTTATTCAACATTTCTTGCATAATAAAAGCAAGCGTAATTCAATTTCATTTCTCAGCAACTCCTATTCGAACCACTAGGTGGTGCAGCAGAGCTCCCCGCTCTTTACCCCGCTCGAGCGGGTGATCCGCTGGGCTAAAATTCTTTTTTCGCGAGCCGCTCCGCTGGCGCAACGGTGGAGACCGCTGCGCTCCGCTGGCCGTAAACCCGCTGGGCTAAAACTCTCTAATAGCAACAATGTCAACATTCATCATGAGATGCGCTCTGCCGTATTTCGTAACGTGAAAAGCGAATGTAGAATTGTACTTTTGCAACAATATTAAAAATGATATTTAAATGAAAATTGCGCGTTTCCAATCCGCATCTACACTTAACGAAAACTGTATGCATGCAATTTCTTGCGCCTTCCAGGGAGAAGAAACCAATCAGCAAATTTGAAGAGGAAGCCGAGCCAGCTCCATTTTTGCAGCTGGTAAGCACGGTTCAAACGTTTCTGGAGCATTAACTGATCCCTTACTCTCGAAGAAAAGCCAGATAACTAGCTCGATACATCTTTTTTTTTTTTTTTTCAGCGACGAGCATTGCAATCCAAGAATACAGCAAAAAATCTAGATTTATATATTTGTTTAAGTCTGACCTTCACATTGGAACCTGCGTCACGAATACCGTGGTCTTCTTGGGCAACCTTGTGATATCGTTACGGATGCAGAAAGGGTTTATTTACAGAGAAAATGGTAGAGAAGACATGGGACGGTCCGAAACAGCCGATCACACCGAATACCTCGCACCGCTTCTTCTTTCTCTTCTACGCTCTTCCGGTGCGGCATTGCATTTTTCTCCGGGGCAGACGAAGCTGACTGAGCGAGCCAGAGTGCGCGCTGATGGTGCGATTTCAATCGCGCGACGTGCACAACTTGTGCTTTGCGTGAACGGCGGTTATCAGCCGTCACTTTAGCGATGACATAGCTCACTTCACTCAAGTACTTGAGAATGAAGAACGGGCCCGAATACTTGAAAAGAAGCTTTTGGCAAAGTCCCCTTTTCCGAACCAGTGTCCACAGCCACACGAAGTCACCGGTGGCGAATCTAACGGGCAGATGTTGTGCGTCGCAGCGAGCCTTAGCATGAACATGCGACGATAGGGTTCTTAGCCGGGCAAGTCGACGTGCTTCTTCGGCACGAGACAATATCTGCGTGACAGAAGCATCGCCTTTAGCTGAAAAAGGAAGTATGATGCCGAGAAAATTTTGAGGATGGCGAGCGTAGAAGAGGAAGAAAGGTGCGTATCCTGTGACTTCATGCTAGGCTGTGTCGAAGGCATACGTGATAAACGGTAATACAGCATCCCAGTTCTTATGATCCGCTGAGACATACATTGAAGGCATGTTGACAAGGGTACAATTGTTGCATTCGGTTAGATTTGCGGATGGTAAGGCCTGGAATGACCATATTGATTTCGACAAAGGCCTAGCAACTCTTATCACTTATCACCACACGAGGAGACCCGTAGTGGAGGATAATCAAATGCAGAAACTACCCCGAAACATCGGATGCTGCAGCTGAGACATGTGGAATTGTTTCAGTACAACCTGTTAAATAATACACGCACGCAATTATCCAGCGGCATCCAGATGAAGACTTGGGGAACGGACCGAGTCAATCTACACCCACTTTCTCAGAAAGTGAAGTCGGCGGTCTAACCGGTTGCAGAGTTACTGCAGGAGCTGTACTCGGTCGTTTGTGGTGTTGGTAAACATCACAGATGGCGACATACTGCTGAGTCCATTGGGGCCACCAGAAACATTGTCGGATGCGGTGGAGCGTTCAATAGAATCCAAGGTAATCGGATGTAAGGTCGTCGTGCATGGCCTGATGTACAGCAAGGCGCAGCCATTTTGAGACGACCAGCAGCAGTGAAGCACCGTTGTTCGAATAATTCTTGTGGTAAAGCAGACGGTCACGAATCGGAAATGGCGTAGCCCATTTAGATCTATGGGTCGCATCAATGACCGGCTTTAGTAAAGGGTCGCGCTGTTGTTCGTTCTTGAAGATGGCCAAGTCAGAAAAGTCCGACGAGATTGTATGAAGTAGTTGTCGAAATCGTCATCATTCGTACCCTCGCTCTGAAAGGGGAGACGAGATAAGCAGTCGGCATCTGTGTGGCAGCGATCGCTCTTATCAGCAACAGAAAAGTCAAATTCTTGAAGACGCAAGGACCACCAAGCCAACCGCCCGGCTGGGTCTTGCAGTCCAACGAGCCAGCAGAGAGAATGATGGTCGGTGACAATCTTGAAATGGTGGCCATACAAATAAGATCTGAACTTGTGGATGGTGAAAACAACAGCAAGACATTCCAGTTCCGTGAATGTATAATTGCGCTCTTTTTTCGTCAGGGCGCGACTTGCGTACGTGATGACGTGTTGGCGTCCGTCATGAAACTGTACGAGCACAGCACCAGTGCCCACACCACTTGCATCAGCATGCAGTTCAGTGTGAACACCTCCGGATCGATATGGCGGAGAAGCCCAGAAGTGAGAAAAAGCTTCAGCTGCTGGAAAGCAGTCTCGCATTGAGCGGACCATATGTAGGGAGTGTCCTTGCGGAGCAGGTCAGTCAGTGGACAAGGAGGCTAGACAAAGTCTTTAATAAGCCTGCGAAAAATAGGAACAAATGCCCTTAAAACTTCTGAGGTCTTCACTGTCTTCGGCTGCTTAAAGTTGTGAACAGCAGAAATCGTCTGGGGATCTGGCCATTGTAAGGATTGAAGTCGGGCATGAATTAGATGGTAGCGGGCCCATGCCGTCATCTAACTTATCCACGCTGAGGACGTTGTTGAAGGGAAGGACTGCTTCTTATCGAGAACGAGGAATATGGGTTTATTTACAGTATCTACATGAGGACGTTGCAGTTCATCAGTCTAGCATGACTGCGAGAGAAAGCACACTGAGCAGCCGCACAACAGGGGTGCGATCGGAGATGGTTGTTCGGCGCGTTCGTTCGGTTACCGGCGCGCGCGATTGGCCTACTCCGCGCCGACGTCGCCAGCCGCGGGGCGCCGCCCCGTTTTTGGTGACGTCAAAATGACGACACGCTCCTGTCAATCATCCGCCCACCGAGCATTTCGTCCGAACGCGACGGGAGTTGAGAAGTTTGGAGCGATCATACGGCTTCGCATGGCGCGTCTGGTGGATTGGATTGGATCCAACAGGCGGCCTTTTCGGCTGCGGAATGGCACGTTTGAATCCAATCCATAGTTTATTTCTAGAAAATGACGCTTCCGTTGGAAACTTAGGTTGTTGCGCTGGCGTTCCTAGAGGAAGGAGGAGAGCGGGTGGCGGTGCGAAACGCGTTTGAAGAAATGGCAGAAAGTGAATTCCGGCGTCGTTTTTGTTTCTAGAAACAAATAATTCGTTGGTTGTAGAGAGAAATCGACAGCATCATCGGTGCCAGCGAGCCACTGGGATGTTGTCGCTGCCTCTTGAAAAGTGCGCCACTCTTCCCGTCGTTTTTTTTTTCTTTTTCCTTCTCGCTGTGCGCGACACCACCTAGGGACGACGCAAAGAACTTAATAGTTATAAATTGCAGTAGTCACACGTACTACTATTTGAAGACGTGTTTGGGCTTGAGAAGAAAAAATACATTTGTTTAGATAAAAATTTCATTCAATTGCAAGACGAGAAACATTTGGCTTTGTAGCATTTAGCTTTGTAGACTTTGTGTTTGCAAGCAGACGACAAACGACGGAGGTAAACTTCCGGGGAGGTGACCGCTTCCTGATTGGCTGCTCTCTCCGCCCCGCTGTCACAAATTTTGCATACTGCAAGTTTGTGACGTTGCAGCAACTGAACAGGACGCGTATCGAACAAAATATCTCCGATCGCGCCCCAGCTGCTTATAAAACCTATGTCCTCCCTAGATCTCTAGGTGAGGGAAAAACGTTCGACCAGTCATCGTAGCCGAGCCGCCTTTCAGCGGGAGGGCTCTCACACACACACACACACACACACACTTCCGCACAGGTTTCACACTCGTCACCTAGGCCGGACGGGCTTCGCAGAACTGAACCTTACGTCTGGAAAGGTGCGTGGGACGGTGCAGCCAAATACGGTCCCTCGGGAACTCCCCCGCTCACGGCAGACCAGGTCGGCGCTGGCGAGTTCAGTAACAAAGTCTGGTTCGTCGACCTCATCTCCGCATTCCCCCGACAGAGAGTCGCTGACGCGGCGTATTGTCCGCCTCACACAGTAGACTTAGTGGCGCCGTTCGTCTATATAATAATGGTGGCTTCCCAGAAAATGTCAACGCCGCCGCCGCAGCTGGCTGGCAAAACTTCGCATGTCGGCACCTCAGCAGGCCGTTCTAACACCGTATACCGTCCTTGTCGAAGAGATATCCCAGCACAAGGGCTTGACGCTCACTGAAGCGACACATCTTAAAGTTTAAAATGAGGCCAGCCGGCCAGATGCAGTCCAAAACAACGCCCAGCCACTGGTTGTGCTCGTGGAAAGTTCCGCCGAAAATAATCACGTCACCTAAATAACACATAAAAACACCCCATTTGAGACCACTGAGGATGGAGTCCATACATCACTAGAAGGTTGCTGCGGCATTACTTAAGCCAAACGGCACGACATTAAACTCAGAGTCCGTCAGGCCTAACAAAAGCGGACTTTTCTCTGTCGGACGAGTGCATCGGTATCTGCCAGTACCCGGACCGGAGGTCAACCGACGAAACGTACAATGCAGAGTGAAAGCAGTCAACAGCATCCTCACCCCGTGGTAACGGATACACGTCTTTCTTTGTGATGGCATTCAGGCGGCAGTAGTAGACACAAAGTCTCCACAAGTTGTCTGCTTTTGACTAGTATAACAGGAGCTGCCCAAGGATTGCAAGACTCCTAAGTAACGCCTTTCTGCAGCATGTAGTCGACCTGCTCGGCGATCACTTTATTTCCGTGGGAGATACGCGATAAGGTTTCTCAGGTATCGAAGTCGCTGGCCCTGTGTTGAAGTGGTGGTGCCTGCAGGATTCCGGAAACAGCCGAGAGCGCTCGCGTTGCTTAAAATCAAATACGGACGTGCAGCAGGCGAGTACTTGTTGGAGTATGTGCTGCTTGGAAGACGACAACAACTTATATATACTACATCGCAAGTGATCCGAATAGTTGGGCAATGGTCGATTGATATCTGAACACGCTGCAACTGTTCGTACATCAATTGTGGCTGGCTCCTCAAAAGTTGCCAATTTAAGTCCGACTGGCAGGGCAAGGAACTCCGTAGAAGTGTTCCCTGTCCACAAGAAGGCGCGCCCGTCGATGGCTTGAACAATAGATCGAGGGACCAACGCATTCTTCTTAAGCGCGTTATGATCTGGCTCGACAAGAGCGCTGCATGATCCTATCCGGGCTCGTGAAGAACCCTTGGGAACAAAATGGCTGTCCGACCAAGCAGTACTACACCTTGAGAGTGCGAAAACACGTCGGCTTGAGCGGTCTGCAAATCACAAAGTATAGGGATTGGCAACGTGCTCCTGAATAAGATCTATCCAGTGCCACAGTCAAGCGTAACGCTTCATTCACGTAGGGAATCTATGCCTAAAATAACATAATGCGTTGCGTGGACCAATACAGTGTACTCGGCTCTAAATCTCTGTCCTCAGATCGCAACCAAAACCGAACCAACACAACAGGGCGCAACGTTTCACCGCCAACTCCACGAAAAGTTTCTTTGCGATCCCACGCCAACTTTCTGTCTTAAGCGATCTCTGAAGCGAAGGCTCATAACAAAAATAGCGGCACCCCTATCGACAAGGGAAGTAGTATTTACACCGTCTGTACAGACACACACCTTGTTCTTCAGCATAGTAACAGACGGAGGAATTGGTGAGCTTGCCCGTCCCGCGACCACACCTCCATCGGCCACACCAGCTAGTTTCCCAGCTGTGGCGAGGAAGGCGACTAACGACGACGCAGGGATGGCGAACGGCATAGTTGGGTCGATGGCGCTGTAACGCTGTGCTCAGAGACAGCAGACTCATCGTGCACTTGGTAGGACAACAGTTGCCACAGAAGATGGACGCCAAATCACACGGGTGCATTTTTGTGCACACGAGTTGTGTACCCCGAAAAATGTGACGCTCGCTGGCGTCACATTTTTGTGACGCTCGCTGGCGTCGGCCATGTTTGTTGGCTCTGGTGGCAGTCAAGCCAGGCGTCTGCTTCTTCGATGATCCTGTAGGACTGGGTTGCCCAGGGTGACCAGCACCCAGCACTTTCACCGCTTGTTACAAACGAGGAATGGGTTTGTTTAGAGTGAAAATGGTAGAGAAGACATGGGGATGGTCCGAAACAGCCGATCACTGCGGAAACCTCGCGCCGCTTCTCCTTTCTTTTCCATGCTCCTCCGGTGCGGTGCGTTCACTAGCTATCCCTAACCAAATATATTTTCTTGCTTCTTCCAAAATTACGTCTCTTCTGAATGACAATTCCGCACACTAATCTGGGGCCGGGCTATTTGAGGACTGCAGAAAACTGTGGCCTGTGCCGTGATCTGTGGTCGAAGACTACCACTACACCAAAGCGAGGCTGACTGGGCACGTAGTATATACACCGATATGGGCTTTGAAAGTGCTCCAAAACCATTTACATCTTCTTTCTGTTTCTTTCATTGCCCCCTGCGCTGTGCATGTGTGTTCTTTAACAGAACGCGAGTTCCTAAGGGTGCCTGGGCACTTAGGCAAATTGTACACACGAGTTGGTTTTTTCAAGTTTCATTTGCGGGTTCCTGTCGTATTTACCTATAGGTTTAACCGACACGACAAGAACACAATTCGCACTAAATGCAGGAAAATATACCTGCCCATTAGATTACCTCCATCAACAATTGTTCGTTTCCATGGTAGAGCATTGCTGCCGGTATCCTTTGAGCTAAACAAATTTGCCCGTAAAATACACTACCTGATAAATGTTTTACTTACACAATTCGCCTGTATACTCGCGCCGGTAATTTTTAAAAATCAATTTCTGTTTTACGCTTCCTTTTCGTAGTGATCTTATTTGGGAGAGCCTTATGCTTTAGAGTGCCTTGTTAAAGTAATACGAACGTCAACCCGTACATCTTTCAATACACACAAATAATATCTGAAGGACTGAATTGAAGGTATCTTTCTCGCTAAATTTCTGTAGTATTTTATTAATGAAACACACACAAAATTTGGTCTTAAATATCTTGTTAATAAGACTGCTACGCATGTTGCAAATAAACAAGGTGTGCCGACCACGAGCGGCGGCCACGGCCGCTGCTCGCACAGTTGCTGCCATGATGCCGAATGAATCCGACGTCAGGGCCTAAACCCCATCGTTGTTTGCTACATTTCATTGTGGCGCCGAAACCCACCCGGTCGTCTCGCCTTCGCGTTCCGGGAATGGAACGACTCCGCACCAAGCGCGGCCCAGGCCATTGCTACGATCGACGCCCTGTTGTCAGATAACCCCACCTCTACGGGGGTGCTGCATCGAGTTCGACCGCGCGATAAAAGATACGCTCGCGGATGAATACGTGGAAGCGGAGCTCACCGCAGCTTTCGAGTACGAAGAAAAGGTCTGTTTTATCAAAACAAGCGTGCGCCTCGTTACCGAGTCGCGTCCACCGGTACTGCCTGTCTCCGTGGACTCCACCGCAAGTCCTACAACGCAACTTGAATCTACACCACATCCAGCTGCTCCTTCCGCATCGCCCTGAGTGTCGCCCGCGGCGTCGTTCTCACGCGTTGCTCTGCCCAAGCTGCAAATCCCGCTCTTTTCTGGTGAACTGGTGCTCCCCGTTCGTTTTTTCCTGCTGCAGCCATGGTCATGTGCTTGTGGCCTACCTCGGCCATGATTTGCTCAAAACTGAGACCAGCATATGTGCTTATATAGTTCGAAGTGTATGAAGTTGATAGCCGTATTGGTGGAAATGCCTGCAAAAATGGCTGCCAAATGTAATGCCCACGAAAGCGACTTGTCCATATTGAGACAATGTGGGACACCAAGTGTGAGTCACACATTAGCGGCCCCTGAAAGAAAAGAGATGTGCAGGCTGGAAAGGAGTCAACGCTAAAATTCCGGGTAGTCCATTTCGCTGTGTAGGCTGCAGCAGCAGATGCCTTCGTCACCGATTGTTTCGCAATGCAAGGTGCTCATCTTTAATGGCGATTGTCGCTGCAAACAAGTTGGAAACACTGTCCAATCTGTTTCTGCTGCTGGTTGTCGCTCGTTACCAGACGACCACATGTGACGAAGGCAAAAAAAAAAAATATGGGGTTTTACGTGCCAAAACCACTTTCTGATTATGAGGCACGCCGTAGTGGAGGACTCCGGAAATGTTGACCACCTGCGGTTCTTTAAAGTGCACCTAAATCTAAGTACACGGGTGTTTTCGCATTTTGTCCCCATCGAAATGCGGCCGCCGTGGCCGGGATTCGATCCCGCGAGTGCGACGAAGGCAAGCATTATGCCTGTAAGTAGGCGGCTGTATGTATCCTAAGAGACCCAAGTATGTGAATGCTCACTGTTGCCAGATGGTTCGTAGCCAATGTATAATGTATTGTCTGAACACTACGTGGTGAATGATTGCCGTTTATTTTTGCTGTTATCTCACTTGGTTACGGTCGCCGTGTTACGCTTAGCGGATGTGGTGGCCTGGTCAGTTGCATTGGAAAGCAGTCTCTCGAAGTAAGCATTTGCTCCTGCAATCTGCACAGCGACATAGACTCCCAATTTACACACCGTTATTCGTGCTCCCCGTTCAGCCTTTCCTGCTGCAGCCATGGGCAAATTGTGCCTGTTGCCTTTCTCGGCCGCGATTAAGCACGAACGGAGACCGGAATACGTGCTTACATGGTCCGACGTGTGTGAAGTTGGGTGCAAAGGCTCGCAAAAGTGGCTGATGAAGGTGATTCCCGCGAAAGCGACTTGTCCATATTGAGACAATGTGGGACACGAAGTGCGACCCACCTATTAGCGGCCCCCGAAAGAAAAGTAATGTGCAGGCTGGAAAGGAGTTAAGGCTAAAATGCCGGGTAGTCCATGTCGCTGTGTTGGCTGCGGCAGCAGATGCCTGGTTCACCCGATTGCTTCTCAATGCATGTTGCTCATCTTTAACGGCGACTGCCGCTGCAAACAGGCGGGACACTGTCCAGTCTGCATGCGCCGCTGGTTGTCGCTAGTTACTAGACCACCATGTGCGACGATGACGGTGAGCCGTTTACGAGCTCGCGTCAAATGTTCCAGTGTATCTCGAGATACAAATTTTATTTCTGCTAATGCACGAGAATGTACATACACTGCTTGTCTTCTGCCAAGAAAGTCGCACGTTCTGTTCACTCACTTGTGGCTTGTTCGTATGGGCGTTAGTAGAGGTTCTTTTTTCTCATGGCAATTAGAACGCACCGACTACGCGGCAGCGGAGGCGAGTATGGCGCGTACGAGCGGATACAAGCGTACACGACCGGCAAAAAGCGGCCATATCGAATAATGTTCTAAAAAAATGAGCATTTCCGCTTCCTGTTTTGGCAGCGTCATCTGGCGTCCACCTAGGTAAGTTCCATGCGCTGCCGCTGCTTATTTTCGAACCACTGCGGAAGGTGCAGTTTCCCTTCTCTAAAGTTGTTCTTTATTCTATCCACTTTTCGGCGGAGTCGAAGCCACCCCCACCTCCTTCCCGCGCTGCCTCCCCGTTTTCTTCACTTGCGCGCAGTCGCTTGAGCCACGATCGTTCCCCTCGCGGCGGGTCGCGAAATGCGCAGTTGGTGCCGGAGTACAACGCCTCCCCTCCCTCCCTCCCTCATCGCCACGGCCTTTCGCGCTAAGGAAGACTGCGCGCTTGCTCTCCGCTTTCCTCCCTCGCGCGCGCCAGATTGAGCCGCCATCGTCGGCTCCCCACGCGTGCTTCCACGCACGCGCACATACAGCATACGGCGACGATGTTATCGCCCTTGGACCTTATGCGGAACCACATGGCGACGGCATAAATGCTCCTGGAATGTCCTCGTAATTGCTGTCGCAGTAAAATTTCGCAGATATATTCATTCGAACCACTAAAGTATTCGTCAAAACAGCGAAGTTGTAACGTGCATGGGCGTAAGGGGTTTCAACCAGGGATTCTAGTTTCTGTTATTCCCCGAAATTCTATATATATATACTATACTGGAAACCATTGCCTCGCAACCTGTCTCCTGATAGATTGTAGGAAATTTAGGGCTCCCTTTCAGAGCTCCGGGACTTTTGTCGAGTGCCGTCTGCAGCTGATTGCTGTGAAAATGGTCACGACTCGAAGGCTTTTCAGGCGTTTCGCTATGTATACTGGCTTAGTCACTCGTTGCTGTCGCTATGCTGGATGCTGTCTCCGCTGTTTTATGCCATTCACTATGTCCGTATTCAAAATTCAGTGCCGAACTCTGTTACACTTGATGTGCTGTAGAACAAGTTCACCCTGTTAAGTACCCATTGTGTCGGTGCAGTTCAAGTACTCTTCGTTCAAGGACCGCGCTTTCACGGCCATTGGTTGCGCTGTCGCCGTGGTGACGGGCTTCGCCATGCCCACTCTGATCGTGCTCATGGGGCATCTTCTGCGCAAGTTCATCGTCTTCCAGTCGGTCGCCGGCGAGCTTTGCGGAAACCAAAGGTTAGCCTTTCTTTCCGGTCCCCGTGTATCCTGTCAACAGCAACGCTCACCTTGTAGGATAAATTCAAGGCGAACAGAAGAAATCGCTGTAAATGGAGCTTGGAGAAATGTTTGTTAGCCGCGAGGGAGGGATAAAATATTAGCCGAGGCGTGTCGGTGTTTACATGCCAGCAAGCATCGGCTATATTACACTCAGCTCTAGACATAACAAATCGTTGCCTGTAGCTGTTTTACACCTGGGAGGCCGGTTTGGACTCCCTGCAGTGATCAGATGTGAGTCGCAACAATTTATTTCATCCCCTAGCAGGTATTGATGCATCTCGACAGATGAAGACATTTTTCACTACTGCCACTTGCCTTGACAACATTGGTTGCGTATGCCATTGTTATTGCCGATAACGTTGTGCTGACGCATACACTCCTTTTTACACACATTCCTAATTGACTGTGGTCACATTTTCTTCGCTTTCAGTTCTGCTGTAATACCATACATTTACGTTGCCCATGCGAATGAAACGTAAGTAAAACAAAAAACTCGCTGCTCTTTGAAAAATGGTAACTTGCATCGGGTGGTGCAGTAAAACCTACTTGGACTTGTATCCTATGAAGCGGCTCAGTGCGAGCACTTATACTTCTTGGCGCTCCAAATCACTTTACACGAAGCGCTCCAGTGCAGCAACATTGACCTTACCAAGTAAGCACAATGTTAACCGAATGAATCGAATGGTTTCAGTGAATAAGTATTGGCGACATCGGATTGCAGGATACATAATTGTTTACCGCAAAATGGTGCGCTTGGGCAATGGCCATGGTTAAATGAAGATTGCATTTTTTATTTGAAGCAGCCTCAATGTGGCGCACAGCATCATGCGGACGGATGTTTCCGAAGCCGAGTTCTCTAGTGTTTCTGCCGTTGAATACACGTGCTTTGGTAGTTGTATGCAATGACTTGTTGAGGTCATAACTGCACAAAAACGATTGTTAATGAGCAGCTTGATAGTAAGCAGTTAACAAAAATTTTTATAATTTTTGTAAATCAGTAATGTAATCAGTCCGCAGTTCGTAGAGCGTACTTTAAAGGAAAATCCTCTGCTCTTTTCCTTTAGCGAAGGTGCCATCCAGTTCTGTGAATTATTAAGCATTGTTCAGATTAAACGATATGCGTCGATAAAGGCAAAGGCTGCCAAAAGTATGAAGAATTTCTCCCTCCCAAACTTTATGTAAATCACAGTCGTGCTCAATGGCACAATGATGCCAGTATCAACGCGACGCAGTAATTTCGCAACGAAAAGTTAGTCCAACTAGGAGCACTAAAGATTTTTATATGCCTGTTTTCGCAGTTCTGTGAAAATAATGTCATTCACAAAGTTTATATTATTAAGAAATGTAGGAATTGTTAATAGTTGCATAAATGCAATTTTTTAAGTGTATGCCAGGGGTTAAATAACGTTGCCAAACCCTCATTTTGGGCTAGTTTAAGGACGTTACGTGAAATGCTTCTAAACCTTACCCGCTTCCATGGAATAGATGGCGGCGATTCTAATTTAGAGGAAATGTGAGCCATGCTATATGTGACATGTACCAGACGACTGAAGTGTGGAAGTTATTTTGGGCTTTCAAGATAATCACTTATTTCTCGTTTTCTCCCAATTTTTAGGCGTTATACAGCACGTGTTGATTGTTTTCGCAATCGTCTCAGGGACCTCTGCGAGTCATGTCGCTTATATTTCGTTGTAGTGGCAGTCAAGTCTTGGCTGACGTGCGATAAGTGCTTCATTATTGAAGGGTAATAGAGCCTTGGTAGAAAATGTCTCATCCAAGCATTATAGAGCCCTGCTGCGATTCTATAGAACTGTTGGAACTCTGTTGAAATCTTCGATTTGGTATTGTGCTCAGGCACAAATCTTCGGATCTCAGAATGTTACCTAAGGCGCTAAATAGAGGGAAAAAAAAACGCAATCTCTTATGCATTTTTTTTTTAGTATGTGGTGGACATAAAAAAAAAAATGCGGATGTCATTGTTAACATGTAATACGAGTGGTCATGTCTTGGTCGGAACACTGATAGTGTCACTCCGGCATGTAACTTGTTAAGGAATCGACCCGCCAAGCCTTGGCCACTTCATTACGTAATCCTTAAAACTCCATTAAGAGCCAATCTTACTTCCATTGGCCAAGTACAATGCCTTAAATGATGTTATTGGCACCCGTATTATGAAATCAAAGTAGCCTTCATTGACGTGTGTTCATTGCGTCTGGCTACAGACGTATTTGGGGGCATTATTTTGACATTCTGAGCTTCCACATCACTCAGTCAGTAAGTCCACAAACTTTATTAAGGTCCTAAGGAACTACTAAGTCGTAGTTGCGGGCCGCTCCCATTTTGGGGCCGGGAGACCATGGTCCTCCGCCAGTTGGCGGGCCCTTTTGACAGCCCTTAGTTGGTCCTGGGGATCGCCGCTTTTAAGGGCCTCTTCCCAGTCCTCTTGTTTATTAAAAGATGCGTTTTGTAACGCAGAGCATTGCCAGAGCATGTGTGCTAACGAGCAATACTCTTCGTTGCACTCGAGGCAGTGTGGGTTGACCTCCGGAGCAAAGCGGCTAAACTTTCCTCTCGAAGGGAAAGATCCCATTTGTAAAAATCTCAACGTGGAAGATTGAGGTCTAGTTAGCTGTGGGTGTGGCAGCGGGAATTGCCTGCCCCCAAGCTGATAGTGCTTAACTATTTCATTAAAAGAGAGTAGAGGATCAGAGTTATGCTCACAATCCCGACTGCTTAGCGTATCAGGACCATTGCGGAATGTTAGACCTCGCGCCTGGTCATGAACTAGCTCATTCGGGTTGGGTTTGCTGGAATGTACATTGGATCCCATGCGCGCCTGGAACCGTGCGATAGTGTGAACAGCATCAGGCGGTCTTTGCTTGATTATAGCCGCCGCTTCATTCGAGATTAGGCCAGATAGAAAGGCTCGTATGGCTGATCTCGAGTCAGTGTAGATGTAAGGCCGCGAGGGGTCATCCATAGCTAGCGCAATGGCAGCCTGTTCAGCTGCCGCTACCGTGGTGTGTCTTACCGAGGCTGCATTAGGAATTTTCTCATGAGGATCAGCTACAACAGCTACAAATGAACCTGTGCGCCCATACTGGGCAGCACCTACATAGGTGGTTAATTGCAGGTTTTTGTGCGTAAAGTGAATGAGAGAGTGGGCTCGTGCCTTGCGTCTAGCTGCATTATATTGGGGGTGTACAATCCGAGGGAAAGGGCTAACTTGAAAGGTTGCTCTAACGGTGTGAGAGGGCATGATGACATTCTCGCCGACTGCGAAGGGGGCTAGACCTGCGGACATTAATATGCTTCTGCCTGCCTTCGAAGACGAGAGGCGAACGGTTTGTGCCGTTCTTTGTGCTTCGATTACCTCCGTCAGGGTATTGTGAACCCATAATTGGAGGAGCTTCCCCGTGCTGGTGTTAGTGGGAATTCCCAGTATGCATTTAATGGTTTTTCTCCTCAGCGCATCAATTTTGGCCTACTCCGAGCGGGACCAGTTAAGCGCCGATGCTACGTAGTTTATGTGACTCGTGAGGAACACATGATACAGCCTAAGGAGATTGCTCTCACTGAAGCCGCCTCTGCGGTTCGAGGCTCTTGTGATTCTTCGGAGCATGTTTTCCATTTTCGCCTTGACGCGGACAACAGTTTGACTGTTGCTTCCCTTCGCATTTAGGATCAGACCTAGAATTCTGACCGATTCGACTCTAGGGATCGTCTGACCAGATTCTGCGTATAGGTTAATAGGAATCGGTTCGAGAGGCGTGGAGTGCCTCTTGCCCCTGCGATCCGGTCTATAACGCAGTAGTTCTGAGTTTGATGATGAGAGACAGTCTCGTCCCTTTTAAGTACTCTTCCGTAATATCCAAGGCCTCCTGAAGGGCACGCTCCACGGCCCCCTCGGACCCCCCACCACTCCAAACGGTGATGTCGTCCGCATAGAGCGCATGATTCGCGCCCTCGACCCTAGCCAGTCTTTCCGAGAGGCCTTTCATCGTTATATTGAAAAGGAGGGGTGATATTACTGCACCCTGCGGAGTGCCCTTAGCCCCTAACTTGAACTCGTTGGATCTTAGTTGACCAATTTTAGTAGTGGCTTTCCGGTCCCTTAAGAAAGAGCTGACGTAAGCGTGAAAGCGTTTCCCCAAGTTTAAGTGCGAGATGGATTCCAGAATGAACCTGTGTGGGATGGTGTCAAAGGCTTTGGCGAGATCTAACGCTAAAAATGCCTCTAATATCCCTGGTGTTCACGTTGATTACCTGCCTTTTGATGAGAAGCATGATGTCTTGCGCGGATAGAGAGGGCCTGAAGCCTACCATATTATACGGAAACAGTTCTCGTTCCTCGATGTATCTCGTTACTCTCTCATGGAATACGTGCTCAGCCACCTTGCCCACACAGGACGTGAGCGAGATTGGTCTAAGGCTCTCTGGTTTCAGTGTTTTACCTGCTTTCGGGATAAGGACAACAGAGGCCGTTTTCGAGTCCTGTGGTATCCTGCTAGTTTCCCACGTGCGGTTGATCTGTTCCGTAAGCTTCTCAATTGATTTCTCATCGAGGTTACGCAGGAGTCTGTTGGAGATGCCATCCGGCCCGGGCGCCGAGCGGCCGTTTAGCTCGTGTAGCACCTTTCTGATTTCCGATTTAGTCACCGGGGCATCAAGCTCCTCTATGGGTTCGCCTGTATACTCTCGGTAATCCTCGTTCCCCGTGGGGCCTACGGGGAGATACCTGTCCTTTAGTCTCTGAAGTATGTCTACATCTGTTAGCCCCTTTCCTTTAACATGAATTATTCTATCAACAGCTAGGGCCTGATTGCTTTTCGATTGGGAGTCAACTAACAGTTGCTTCAGGAGGTTCCATTTGCCTCCCGTACGCATCTGTCCGTCAACTGCCGAGCAAACCTCGTTCCATTGCTGCTTGCTCAACTCTTGGCAATACGCTTCGATTTCACGATTTAATGTCGCTACTTTCTTACGCAGCCTCCGATTGAGCCTCTGCGTTTGCCATCTGGCAAGTAAGGATTTTTTGGCCTCTACCAGGTGGGCCAAGTGCTCATCCATCCTGTTTACTTTTAAATCAGTTTCGACTGTTCTTTTAGTAACAGCCTTGACGTATTCTTTATTCTCCTTAAGGGGCCTTCGAAAGACTCGTACTCCTCCAAGTCCTCTCCCCGGCGTTTACGGAAGGCGTCCCAGTCTACTACGGTGAACGCCCTAAGGGGGGCGGCTGCAACTTCCAGAGAAATCTCCACAATAAAATGGTCACTTCCAAGGTTTTCTTGCTTGTTAAAGTGCCAACTAACAGAGGCGGCATTCTTAACGAAGGCCAGATCCGGCGGGGTGTCCCGTGAGACGGAATTGCCGATGCGCGTGGGAAACTGTGGTTCCGTAACTAGCTCTAATGAGCAGTTTGTAACCGCTTGAAGTAGATTTATTCTTTTAGGGGAGTGTCTCACATAACCCCACGCCTGATGCGCCGCGTCAAAGACTCCAGCTACCACAAGTGGAGCATTCCTTGCTTTCGCCGCCACCTTGGCTATAATGGACAAGAATGCCTGGTGACGGTCTCTCGGGGAACTGTAAATGTTTAAAATGAAAACGCTGTTTTTAAGCCAGCTGCTGGGAATGATTTTGATAAAGATTACCTCCACCCTCGTGTTGCCCAACTGCAATTTGTGCTCTTGAAAGGGGTACTTCTTTGCAACTAGGACAGCCAGGCTGAGTTTGCCCTCTCCGGTTGCCGAGATAGCCCGCTAACCTGTAAATGACGAAATTTCAGTTCTAGTTTCCTGTAGTAAGATAGCATGTGGTTTGTTCGACTGTGTCGCGATAAATTGCTGCAGTGGGGCCTTTCGCCTCTGAAAACTGGCGCAGTTCCACTGCCATATGATAAATTCTTTAGTGTGGCCCGCCATTGTTAAGGCTTGAGAGGTTCTCTAGGACGCTACCTGTAGCTTCTCTAGCTGCCGCTGGAGCGACTTCCATACTCACTGGTTCAGCGCTCTTCGTTTGCACGTTTTCTACAACTTGTACTCGAAAGAGCAGCATTTGATTGCCCTTGATCAATTCATTAACGGATTTTTGCAAACGGCCCAGCGAGCGTTGCATCGCTGCCTCTGTCGTGGCAGTTTCTTCGGCTGCCTCCTGCGAGGACGTGGCCCTACGTTTAGCTGTACGCGCCTGCGCTTCTCCGTTTGCCGAAGAGGACTCTTGCCTTTGTTGTAGGTTTGCTTGCCGAAAGGCCTCGAAATCGGCCTTCATCTCTTGAATTTCTGCCTTGAGGTTAGCGTTTTCTTGCAGTGGGCTGTGTTACTCGGGGGTCTTGCCTATGCTCTGGCAATGTTACCTGCGTTACCTTTTTTGGCGCCTTCTCAGTCTTGGGCTTGACTCGGTCCGCCCATGAGGGTACAGGTCTTTCCTGGATGCGCGCCCGGGATTGGGAACGCTCCTTGGAGCGGGAAGGTCCTCTGGAGTGGGAGCGGTCCCTGAAGCGAGACCGGGGGCGCCCTTTGGAGAGGCTGCGTTGACGATCCGCTGGAGTCAGCGAACGCGCACGTCCAGGCGCGCTTGTCAAACTGGAGTCACGTGAACGAACTTCCTGGCCGCCTGTGACATCTTGGCGCGCCTGCGCCGTCGTCGTCTTTGTCATACTATGTAGGGCAGCTGGAATCGCTGCTTGCACTTGCGGTCCGCAGTGAGGTGAGGACCCCCGCAGATGGAACACTTTAGCGTGCACTGATGATCTTCGGCAGGGGAGGCTACACCGCATCCCCTGCATTTCTTCCTGCTTGGGTTTGGGCACACATCAGCTCGATGTCCCAAATCGCGACAGTTGTAACACACTTCCACTTGTCTTCTGTATAGCGTGCAGGGCAGCATGCCCGCGCCACACATGACGTAGTTCGGCACTCTCATACCTTCGAAGAGCACCACCATCGTCGTAGTAGTCTTGATCCATCTCACCTCGGGCGCTTTCGGGTTCCGATGGTTGACAATCATTGCCCACAGCTGAGCATCGCTGAAGTCGGCGTCGACCCGGCGAACGACTCCCTTGCATGTGTTGTCCGAGGCGGCTAAATAAGCTGCCACGTCGTACTTGCCTTCCCTGAGGTGTATCTGCTGAACGGACGCGTAGGCACACGCGTTCTTCCTCACCGGCGTAGAAACGACCAGAATGTTCTGAGCAGCGTTGGGGCAGATGATGTCTTCACCCACTTCGTCCGGAGCTAAGGCCGCCGCCATGGCCAGCTTGGGCTAATCGAATCGTACTGACTTTATTAACGTCGAGGCCTCCTCTTGGTCTGGCGATGATGCGTGTATGGTCCCAAGGCATTTTTGGGAGTCTTGAGGCGTTCACGATCTGCTTCATCGCGCTCTGTCAGGTGGCCGTGCGGCGGCCACTTTTCCCGCCATTGTGCGTCTCCGTGCTGGCCGTCGACTTCGGCGTCTCCGGTCGAGCCTTCTTGTTTCTGCCCACTGTTGTGGTCCAGCCCGGGCAATTTGCTTCGGCGGGGTAGATCTCGACCCCTTCCACCATTTCGACTTCAGGCATTTCGCCCCACAAGGCCGAGTAGGCCGTGGCTTACAACGGACGCCGCGCCGACGCTGGGCTGCGTCCGGTAGGGTGAGCCGACGAACACCTTGGTCGGTAGTTCAAAGTCTGTCAAATTGTCGAAAAGCTCACGTATCGACAAGAGTCCAGTATGGGCTGGTTCCTTGCTACATACTGCGTCGAATGATGCACAACTTTCCAGGATTTGTCAAAAAATTCACCAAAATCATTTGAAGAAGCAGGTGCCGATGTTTGCGCGTCCGCACTACTCGGCACCCCCTGGCGTTTTTTTTTCCACATCACTGCATGATTTTAACGCGATACCGTTATAGGCCCGCGTCGCAGAAAATGCGGCTCCATAGTCGGCGTCCCGCGCCCCGCGTCGAACGTCGCGTCGGCAAAAGGAATGTCGAACCAAATTCCGAACCCAACCACTGCCCTACCACCAAAGTTGCTCATACCTTGTGTTTCATTCTTTACAAAGTTATTCCTTAGAATTTTGAGAACGGCAGCCCACAAACAAATGTAATGAAAAAGAAAATACGCTGACAGCGCATATCTTCTATGTTAGCTCATCTCAGACTGAAATATTAAAAGTGCGAAATAATACCAGGAGCTCGACCCACGCAAGAGGCCGCGTTTGTACCGAAAAGCTTGTTTTCGTGCATGAAGTTCGCCGCCAGCGTTTCCCTGTAAACGTTACGGTTACATAAGCTGAAGTTGCCGGAAAGCATGAAAAGTAGTCAGGGGTCTTCGATTGATATCTCGTTCAACTGTTAAAGGAGAATTTTAAGCCTCTTTCAAATTTTGTTTTGCACTTTCAATATTTAATAGTCTCAGAAGATTAGGGATAAAAGACATGCGCTGTGAGTGTTATGTTTCATGATAGTTATTTCTGGGCTGGAAATTCTGAAGAACAATTTAGTCAGGAATGTAAGATCGGATGTGAGCCTCTTTCGTGATGTAATAGTATAGCATAGTCCGGCACAGACTCCAGAGGCTGACTGTCGATCATAATTCCAGTTTTTTTTTTTGCAAGGCTATTCAGTATTAGCTTTGTTTTCTGCGTATTACTCATGAACCATACTCTTACACTTTCTCCACAGAGAAAGAAATTCAACAAGAGTGGACATTCCCATAGAGCCCAGCGGACGAATTGACTGCAGCGCACCAAGCGGATGGGATTAACACCTTTTGGTTTTGGGCGGCCGCGTTTTGAACGCCAGCTGGTACACGTCATACCGGCTCCACTGATCGGCGCTGCATTTTTTTTTAACAATGCAACGACTGTTATGTTAACTAGTTATATGCAAGTGCAGGAACAGTGTTGAGGCAGATCTTCGCACTCTTGACGCGAATGAAGAATTAGCTTTGTCATTCGGTAAGATGTGGCGCCACTTGCAGACAATGTGGCGACGTTTGAGATGTGTTACCACTCTTGCAAAGATACCCTATTTTTGCGTTTATGATAGGACGAAGTACTACTGTTCCACTCTCCTTCTTACGTTATTTCGCGCAATGCTTGCTTATTGCAGCACTCATTGTATCTTTTTGCATAGATTAAGGAAAATTCCGCAAAAGAACAGCTTTACGACACAGCACGACTATATTACCTAGTAGAAATGTGTGCGGCGTGCTAGATAGCGTGCTTATTTGCAACAACGCCTAGTGGTAGGTTTACAAGTCACCCTACTGCAGGAACTGCTCTGGACCAATTCAAGAGACATGAGGGTTTTCCTGGGGCTATAGCGATGATACCATGATTTGCGCGCACCGTGTAATCTGTAAAAAGAATGCAGCTAAAATAGAATGCCGTCTGTGTTGTCATCCTGACTGACTTACCCTGCCCAGTACATCTGGAGGAACTGTGAGCTTTATTTCATGCAGTACAGCAATAGCTATTGCTACAACTGCTTTATACCGGAAGTGGGATCATTTATAAACGCTAGAGTTCCGAGAATTTCGCAAGGCCTCCAGGCTGCTCTGAAAGAGCATTGCGCGAAATAATTAAGACAGGCATGCCGTTTTCAGCTGGGACATGCCGTTATGTGATCGAAGCATCGTCATCTTGCGCTGCGCAGGCTGACCATCGGCCGTTTCCAGAGCGAGGCCAAGGAGATCGCTGGTCACATGGCCCTCGTGGGCCTCGCCATGCTTCTCAGCAATGTCGTCATCGTGGGTAGCCTCGGCATGTCGGCCACCAAGCAGTCGTCCCGCATCCGCTATTACTTCATGCGCGCCATCCTCCACCAGGAGGTCGCGTGGTTCGACACCCACACCGCCGGAGACGTCGCAGGGCGGATTACCGCGTGAGTGGCGACTGCGACCAAGACGCTCCTCTCTTTGTGCGAGAGTAGCTGACCGTTCATGCTATCTCGCGTTGTTGTTATAAGTGAACGTCATCAAGCGGTAAATGGTAAGAGTGCAAAGACCCCAGCACGCTGGCGCGACAATTGAAAGGTCCACAGCGCCCCTTTTTGACATCGTCTGTGCGTTCCGTGACACTCGCTCCGAGGTCTCGCTACGTAGTGGCCCACTGAAGATACAGAATGATTCGCACTAGGGTAAAATATCTGAGGTAAGCGTGAGAACGGGGTCCTTCACTGGTCATGAAACATTCGCGTAACGCTACGGGAGAGGCGCCAGCAGTGGGCGCACCTAGGCACTGCCGCAAGGAGAAGCTGGACTGGAGCAGACGCCGAACGGACGCCACAGGGTCGACTGCGTGTACCGCCGTGGGAATGTTGTCGACACAACGTGCAAATCTCCGCCCTTTTTCTCTGCAGTGTTCAGATACTTAAGCGCGAATATCGAAATAACTACAACGCCTTTCACTTCCAGGTTCAACTGCGTTCGCCAGGAGCGGCCAAATTCATAATTAAAGTTGTACACTTGGACTAAACTAACAACGCTAACCAACTGAAGAACTAGCCAAACAAATAGGTAACTACTAAACTAAGGATGAAAGTAATAACTAACTAACCAAACTCATCTAACAACTACGTTAACTAGCTAAACTCAATAAAAACTAACCTAATAAACTACAATAACAGGGCTAACTCAACCAATGAGCTATTTACATAACTAACTAATACACCAACTAAACAAATAAAAGACAAAATAACGAACAAAACTTATTGACTCGTCAATTAGTTTTCTAAATAAATCTAACGAAATGATTAACTAAGTTACAGAACTGAAATAACGATAACGCTCACTAGTTACCAGCCTAACTATAATATCTAAGCAAATATAATTAAATTACTAACTAATCAGCTAATAACTATCACACTGAACTACCTAAGCAAACATAACTTACTTATCCAACTAACTAGCTAGACAAAGGGCAAGTCGATACAGCCGAAAGAAACAGTTTGTGCATGGAAGGCTACTGGGGGAGGGGTGACGTCGATCACAAAACGGTATTATGTATAATTAAAACATAAACGCATCACACATTACATTACATTGCCTCCAAAACTTCCCGTTGCATGTTCACTCTACAAACATGCTCAAAAATATGCCCTTCCACTTTGTGAAGAAGGATGACCAGCGAAGTTGTGTATGAGGGCACCTTAAGAAGAAGCTTTAGCTCGCGTGCTCCTATCAAAATACATGTAAAAGGAGAAATAGTTTTTCTCAGCGACCACTGCACCAAATTTGATGCGATTTGTTGCATTTAAAAGACAACTTTAAGATATAGTGACTGTTGGTTCCTAATTTTCGATTCCGGTCGTCAATTTTTTATTAAACATTGAGAAACATCCAACATTTTCAGAAAACAAAACTATCACGTTTACAACTCTGTAACTCAGCAACAACAGATGCTCTCACAATTCTGTGATTTGCATCTAATAGTACATCTAAAGTGGACACAGTTGATATGTCACACATGAAGATAAAAAAATGCAGTAATATAAAAATACAGCTTTTGCGGTCCTCTTGTACACGTCAGAAATTCCCGTATATAAGATGGCATATCCGATTCGTCCGCTGCAATGATCTAATGGTTGCCATTTACAAAACCACGATATCTGTTTTTTTATGCACAGCAAATAATTTATCAACTTAGTGCTTCTACATTTTGCAAACTTCGGAATTAAAAAAAAAACTTTTTAACCAAATTCAGGCCCTAAATCGAAATTCCGTTTCCAGCAGTCATTAGAATTTAGCTTTCTCTCTCAAATACAGCAAATTTCATTAAAATCGGTCCAGGGGTTATCTCAGAAAAACGTTTTTGCGTTTTACATCTATTTGAATAGGCCGCGTCGGAGTTGGGCCCACGCTAAAGCTTCCTCCTAATGGCGAACTGCACCTCCGTGCGGGTCGGCTCCGCATCGCACTCTCTTCGAGATCGGCCCACGTTTTGTGTCTACACACGGACACTATCCGGGGGAAACTAGCCCTTTACGGCTTCGTTGTAAAATGTGGAAGAGGCGCCTTTTCTTGTGAAAGATTTGTCGGTCGCACCGCCGGGCCCTCTATAGCGCGGCACATTGTACACCTACTCACGCCAGTGCCTCTGGCGCTTTTTCCTGTCCCTATATGCAACTTTCACGGAATTTTCCTCGCCAGATGAAGCGTATGGGAGGATGCCGATAAGAGTAAAGCATGCTGAATCAGATGGTACGTGTTCGTATTGAATATTAAGCGATGGTTACTCAGAAACTCGAAGGCAGGACACGTTGACACGAGCGCAGCCTTATAACAAGTTCCTATGTAAGATGTGCTCATGTCAACATGCCTTTGTCTCCGTACGTGAGCTGCACTGAAATTCCTGTATGATGTGTATTGTGCTACAGCGCATATAAAAATAATCAACGAGCGAATCTTGCATACTGACGCAATGCTCTGGGGCTCCCGCACCGCGGGACGGAGCGCGCAACGGCCGGCGCCATGGAAGACGACGAAGCGCGTACGCTTCACGCTCTTCTTTTTCATTCATTCATTTATTTATCCAAAGTTCTTTTTACAGGGTGAATTTGCTGGTGAATCTAAGCACGCAGTGTTTGTAAAATGACCAGGAAGTTGGTGAAACAACATATTAAATTCATATTACCACAATTAATACATTCCCTCGCATATATACACTGAACACCGTCCAGTGCATGAAAAAAAAAGTAACAACCATTTGGGGTTCCTGTTTTTTCATTACACAATGTTGTCAAGAAAAACATCAAAGCCAAAACAAAGTCAAACCATCAAAGCGATACATAAATACACCAGTCACTTACAGGACTACAACTCAATTCTTCAAACTGCTGAATTCAAAATTATACACAGGTATCGAAGCAAGAACATAAACAAAAGTTGAAAACAAAGCCGGTAAACAATTCCATATGGGTCAACTGGCTTTACCTACTAAGTGTTTATTGAGCTTGCACACCATTTTCTGATCGCTTTATTCATTTTTCGTTTCGTGTTTATTGTACGTAATTCATCACTCAATTGATTAAATACTGCAGGGACATAGTAGTTCCGGGTTCTTTTTCCATAGTGAGTGTAGACACGTGGTTTCACGTACCTCTCAGTTTGTCGCAATGACACGTTCTTTTTACGGCAACCCTGAATTCTTTGCTGAAGTAGTGATTCTTCAAAACTACATAATTAAATAGCTCTTTCACTGGTAGTATACCCAGGGCTTGGTATTTTTCCCTTGTACCTGCGCTATCTAACGCTTTACCGTAGGTTGTGCTCTTGACTATTTTACGAATTACACGATTAATTTCTTGTTTTTTGTTTTCAGAGCAATTGCCGTATAATGTAATGCCATACATAAGTAAAGATTCAGCTAGCGCCTGAAATACAGTAAGCTTTACTTTAAATGGAGCTCTGCCTCGAAGGTGATACATCATGGCAGCAATTGATCTTAGCTTTTTACATATGTGTTCAACGTGACTATTCCAATTAAGACATTGATCGAAATGTACACCTAAATACTTTACAGTTGAATCGAGTGGCAAAGGTAGGCAATAGCATGAATTACAGTCTGATAAATGCAAAACAAAAAAAATCCTCCTAATAATTGTGATAGCTTTGTGGGGATTCTTAAAACAAATTAGCTTTGTTTTTCCTTTATTTATGAAAATATAATTTTCCTGAAACCAATCACATAATTTAACAATATCACTCTGTAGTTGAACCCTGTATCAATGTTGGCAACATCTATAGTAATCGCAGTGTCGTCCGCATACCCGAAAATTTTATCATGTAATGGTAGAAGGTTGAGGTCTGTAACATAAATGTAAAAAAGCAGGGATCCTAACGTACTACCCTGAGGTACTTCATAGTTTAGTGGCTCCAAACTGCTATATGTTCCTCCTAACCTAACACACTCAAATCTGTCAGCAAGATAACTTGAAAAAACTTAATGAAGTGTCCCCGAACACTCAGATATTGCAACTTTTTTATCATAATATTATGGTATATGGTATCGAAAGCTTTTCTTAGATCTAACATTAAAGCCAGGACCACTCAGTTATTTTCTATCGAGCTGTTGATGTAATCGGAAAGCTCATCTAACAAGGAAGTTGTATTTTTATTCTGTGTGAAGCCAAATTTCGCATTATTGTTCAGTGAAAATCGATCACAGAATGACAGCAGCACGGATGCTACATGCTTTTCCATTATGTGGGCAAGCGCTGAAAGGATAGAAGTCGGTCTGTAATTTCCGCAGTCACTCTTTTTTCCGTTCTTGTATATTGGCCTTACAACAATGATTTTCATTCTTTTCGGTACATCTCCAGTTTGAAATATTCCGTTTAGTATTTTTAATATTGCGTCTTTTAGTTCCTTAAAATTACTACGGAGGTCTCGATTACGAATCTTATAAAAACCCGGTGGGTTCCACTCCTTCAAACCCTTGATGATATTCCATAATTAGATTTCAGATATTTCTGGCAGAAAGGCTGTGTTCGCGCATGTGCGTTTAAGCTTGTATTCGGCGTGCCCATCGCGACTTGTTGCTCTTCGTTTTTCCGCCGCATGCAAGAACGTGTCATTGAATTTATCACACATTACTTTCGTGTCTACTCTGGGGAAGTTCTTTTTTATCACGTCTTCAACGCATGCGTGTTTCTATCGGCCGATCAGGTCGTTTACCAATGCCCACGTTTTCTTTACATCGTTTTTATTTAACGAGAATTCTCGTGACAGGTATCTTCGTTTCGCAAGTCGCAATTTTGCTGTTAGCAGATTTCTTAGTGAACAGTATTCTGCTCTTTTCACCCGCCGCGGTTGCTCAGTGGCTATGGTGTTAGGCTGCTGAGCACGAGGTCGCGGGATCGAATCCCGGCCACGGCGGCCGCATTTCGATGGGGGCGAAATGCGAAAACACCCGTGTACTTAGATTTAGGTGCACGTTAAAGAACCCCAGGTGGTCGAAATTTCCGGAGTCCTCCACTACGGCGTGCCTCATAATCAGAAAGTGGTTTTGGCACGTAAAACCCATAATTAAAAAAAATTCTGCTCTTTTCGTAACATCGTGCGGTTCTTTCTTGCTTTTCTGCCATGCTTTGTCCTCAAGGTAGCACAATTGTATGATATCTGGCGTGATCCATTTACTGTCAGGCTTTCTCTTCTTCACCTTTATTATTTTAGTGGAACCTTCGTGAATCCTATTGAATGTTTCAATAAGACTACTGTACATGGTTAAGTGATCAAGCGGTAAGGGTGCACTCGAGTTTGTATTTTAAATTTTTGTGTCAACTTTTGCATTATCGATAATAGTTCTTGTAACCAAAGCCTTTCCTTTCTTTATTGGTTTTTCAGACAAACTTGCTAACACGAAAAAATAATGGTCAGCCAGTTTGTGCTTAACGACTCTGGATGTATACCGCTGGCTTGTTAATCGAAGGATGATGTGGTCAGTGCATGATTTGGAAATTTTTGAGCCCAATTATTCCTCTCTTGTGTACTCATTTATTGCGTTGTATAACCCATGTTCAGCTAGCAAATTAAGGTGATCAGTTACAGTCCTTTGAGACTCTTGGAAGATATCTATATCTATGTCACCTACTAAAATCAGGTGTTTCTCGTTCATATACTTATTTACTAAAAGCTGCAGTTCCTCGATATATTTGTGTGTATTCAAGTTTGACGGCCGATAGATAATACACAGAGTGTACGTAGTGTCTACTTTACTAATCGACAAGTTGAGCAGCTCGGCATTGTCAAATTTTACCTCAATACTGTATGACAACCAGCTATCTTTCACAAACACCAAAACACCTCCACCTTTCCTATTTTCCCGACATACGGCATATTGCGAGTAGCCTCTGAGGCAATACAAACTTAACCTTTCCGCTGTAATGTTAATTTCAGACAGCGCAATGACATCTACATCAGGCATCGTTTGTAAATACGCACACAAGTGATCCCAATTTTTCTGCAGGCTACGAATGTTCACGTGTAGTAATTTTAGCTCGTGTTTCTTCCCTTAATCTTTCAAGGATATGCTTATCCCATTCGCTGAAGGATTCAAATGACCCCATTAGTTTATTTTTACAAGATCAGCCACGCTATTGACACTAATTACATTAGAACCTTCTTCCTTCCTGACCAACACCTTGCCGTTCTTTGTCCAGACAAATGTGTACCCTTTCTCTTTCGTCGGCTGTCGAGTCTGCCAAAATAAGTGTCCTTGGATTTTGGTCAGATTATCATTCAGGAATTTTTCCTCAGCCCTGAGAGTGTTCTTTTTGGATATCCAGAGATCTTTGGTTGCTTGGCCGGTGAATCTGACAATAATTGAAGTGATTTTACCTTGACGTGGTTTCAACCTGTGCGCTGCTTCCAAGGAATGTCGTTCTGGCGCCCGAATGTCAAGTTTATTGCTAAGGTTCACCAAGGCCTGGAATAAATCTTCCTTTGGTGATTCGGGAATGCCATGAATCTCAATATTCTTCCGGCGCGAGTACAGCTCGGCAATTTCAATGCTATCTCTTATGCGAGCAATTTCAGCATCCTTTTCAGCCAGCCGTTTCTCAAGTTCCTGGGTTTTTGCCTTTAGTTTACAGATCTCAGTTTCCTGGGAGCCGATTTTGGCAAAAAGTTCATCATACTTTTTTTGACAGCAGTTCCATGAAGCTCTCTATTGATTTCGTCGTTACGTTTTGCTTGTCAACTTTCTTATCAAAGCTATCTAACTTGCACAAAACTATGGCTAATTTCTGATCCAAGCTTTCAACTTTTTGAGCCACAGCATTTGGCTTCCGAGGCTCCTTGCCGCTTTCGGGGCCCGCCAATAAAGAGAAGCGTATATTTTATAAGACTCGTCTTCAATCTACGGTACATTTTTCTGGTGGAGGTGCGGGGTACATGCTACCACACCCAGATCGAATGCCGTCTACAAGCCCAGTACGAAGTCCGGTCGAGCTGACTCCTGTTCACGTGCGGACAAGCCGTCGACTTCAGGGACTGCCACCTGAGTACGAGCCTCTACCCAATAGAGTCGGAAAGATGAGTACATCAGTTTCGTCTTCTTCCTCAACGGCACCGACCGAGGTCGTCCTTAACCAGCCGCGAATCCCCACATCCTTCCATGGGGACACTTTCGAGGATGTTGAGGGACTGGCTCGATCACTTTGAGCGTGTCGCACAATTCAACTGCTGTACTCCAGAGCACAAGCTACGCAACGCCTACTTTGCTCTCGAGGACTACGCGCGGACATGATTTGAGAACCGTGAGGCGGCCTTACCGACATGGGACGAATTCCGACACCAGCTAATCAGCACATACGCCAGCCTCGATCACAAGGAGCGAGCTGAATCTGCAATTCAGGCGAGAGTACAGCGGCCGAACGAAAGCGTCGCAATCTCTGTCGAAGATATGTGCCGACTTTTCCAACGCGTGGATCCATCCATGGCGGAAGAAAAGGTCAGGAACCTGATGCGTGGTGTCAACCAAGAGTTATTCGGTGGCCTAAGACGCAACCCATCAAAGACCGTCTCTCGCGGAAGCCATATCAATGGAAAAGGCACTGCAGTAACGAACAAGGCAGTACAACCGCGACGTGTCGACCCTATCGCGTGAGCCTCTCGCTATACCCTTGGACAATACCGACGCCTTGCGGGAGCTCATTAGGCTTGTGGTCCGAGAGGAGCTTCAAAAGCTTCAGGTGGCTCCGGTATCGGTACCGCGTCTCGCTCTGGCTGAGGTTGTCCGGGAAGAAATCAGGCAGGCAGTACAAGTCCCGGAGCGAAGTGAGGCACCACAGCACGAGGTACGGCAGCCACGGCCTCGCATGTCGCATGCGGAAGCTGCGCGAAGTTCATTGTCTCCGACTTTTCACGATGCGCGCGATGTCCTGGACTTTCATGGTGTGCGCGCCGTTGAACAAGCAACTGCCGACTTCAGGACTCGCCGCACGCCATTCATGGCTGAAACACGACCACCCCCCAAGAGCGACGTATGGCGCACTGCAGACCGGACACCCTTCTGTTTTCATTGCGGTGAAGCCGATCACCTCTACAGGGCCTGTCCTTACCGCCGAGCTGGGCTCCGTGGATTTTCACTGAATGCGCCTTGCCCACGCAATAGTGAACGCCCACTCGACATTGAAGCCTACCTCGCGGACGCCAGGAGTTCGTTTGGCCCACGATTCCGTGACCCCCTGTCACCGTCACCTGCCCGCTACAGGTCTTCCAGCCCCGTCTTAGGCCGAGCGCAACAAGGCGTCGCTCACCCAGCCCTGTCTCCCGGGAAAACTGAGTCCAGCGATCTGCGGAGGTGAGGTCGCTGACGTTGCGAACGCTAAAGATCCTCCATTACGACGACCGCAAAATGACGTAATTGAGATGCACAGAAAGCAGTGTAGTTTGGTGTCAGTACCTTGCGACGTACCAGTTACCATAGATGACCACGAAGTCACGGCGCTAGTCGACACGGGTGCGGACACGTCTGTTATGAGCCAGAATCTAGCCAGCCAGCACACTGAACAAAGTTTCGACACAATCGACCGGAACTCAAATTCGTACTGCAGGAGGGCACCTCATAACTCCGATAGGCCGGTACACGGCACGAGTCAACATTCAGGGCTTCATGTACATCGGCGACTTCGTCATTCTTCCTGAATGCTCAAAGGACCTTATACTCGGCATGGATTTCCTTCAGGCGAACGGTGCCACCATCGATGTGCAAGAGTCCAGAGTTAGCTTCGCTACTACGCAAGCCATAGTGAACAGTAATGACAACGGCAGTGACATCGCGCTTCGCGTAGCTGACGATCACGTCACGTTGCCACCCAAGAGCAGCGTGCTTACCCTTGCGCGATGCGACATGGAAGACGACGCCGAAGGAATTGCTGACGCCAACATCCCCTCTGCTTCTTGAGCGCTACATTTGCACAGCCAGAGGGCTTCTTCAGGTACGAAAGAAATGTTCAGTCGTTTTGTTAACAAACTTTAGCAACGAGTGCCGGCATGTACCGCGACGAACGACAATAGTAAATTTCTTTGCGAAATCATTGATGTCACTGACATTGCCACATTGGAAGTCGCATCGTCTCAGCAATCTGAGTTACTCAGCCTAAAAGAACTGATTCACGTTAACGCTGCTCTGCCAGACCATCAGAAAGACCGTCTACTGAGTCTCGTGAATGAATTTGCGGACTGTTTTTCAATGTCGTCCAAAGTACGGGGCACGTCCATCACAAAGCACCACATTATTACGGACGAGTCTGCACGTCCTGTTCGTCAGCATCCTTACATAGTGTCTCCAGTGGAAAGGGAAGCGATCAAGCATCAGGTGAAAGAGATGCTCCAAGACGACGTGATCCAGCCGTCCACAAGCCCGTGGGCCTCCCCTGTAGTTTTAGTCAGAAAGAAAGATAACACACTACGGTTCTGTGTAGATTACAGGAAATTGAACAGTGTCACCAAGCGCGATGTTTATCCATTGCCCCGCATCTACGACGCATTAGATCGTCTACAACATGCCAAGTTTTTTTCTTCGTTGGACCTTAAATCAGGGTATTGGCAAATCGAAGTTGATGAACAGGATCGTGAAAAAACAGCGTTTGTGACACCTGATGGGCTTTATGAGTTCAAAGTTCTCCCCTTCGATCTTTGTTCCGCACCTGCCACTTTTCAGCGGATGATGGATACCGTGCTTGCTGAACTCAAATGGCAAACCTGCCTCGTATACCAAGAGCTCAAATTTCTTGGCCATGTCGTTGGTCCTAAAGGCGTCCTTCCAGACCCCGACAAATTAGCTGCCGTCGCCAAGTTTTCGCCACCCACAGACAAGAAGGCTGTCCAACGCTTCCTTGGTTTGTGCGCATATTATAGGCGCTTTGTCGAGGGATTCTCGAGACTTTCTGAGCCTCTGACACGGCTTACACGCGACGATGTGCCTTTCATTTGGGTGGACGAGCAGCAGCAGTCGTTCAATGAATTGCGCCAGCTTTCGCAATCGGCCCCGATACTTGCTCATCTTGACGAAGACACTCACACTGAAATCCATACTGACGCCAGTAATACGGGTCTCGGTGCAGTTCTTATGCAGTGGCTAGTGCGGAACGCCCCATTGCTTATGCAAGCCGCAGTCTCGCCAAGGCTGAGAAGAACTACTCAACCACTCAAAAAGAATGCTTAGCGGTTGTGTGGGCCATTGGTAAATTCCGACCCTACTTGTACGGTAGAACTTTTAAGGCTGTCAGCGGTCACCACGCCCTGTGCTGGCTTGCCAACTTCAAGGATGCTTCAGACAGACTAGCCCGTTGGAGCCTGCGCTTACAAGAATACGACATAACAGTTGCCTACCGATCTGGGAGGAAGCACAGCGACGCTGACTATTTGTCACGGGCACCACTCCCTACGATGTCATCGGAACCTGACCATGACTTGCCATTTGTCGGCGTTATTGACGCTATAAAGATGGTTGAGCACCAGTGCGCTGACCCTGAGCTGCTGCCGTTGATCGAGCACCTTCAAGGAGTTGCAGGTGTTTTACCCCGCTCGCTCGTGCGCGGCTTATCATCGTACCTCTTGCACAACAGCGTCCTTTACAGGAAAAACTGAGGAAGCGGTCCCAATACGTACCTCCTTGTCGTGCTGTCGACACTGCGCCAAGACATTTTGCAAGCCTGCCGTGATGAGCCATGCGCGGGACACCTGGGATTCGCTAAAACATTAGCAAGAAAACGACAGAAGTATTACTGGCCCCGGCTTTATTCTTCTGTGATATGGTACGTGAAGACCTACCGCAATTGTCAGCGCCGCAAGAAACCACCAGTTAAACCGGCTGGCTTTCTCCACCCTGTGGATCCTCCTCAAGCGCCGTTCCGACAAATAGTAATGGATCTGCTTGGGCCATTCGAAGTGATCTCTTCGCACAACAAATGGATAGTCGTCGCTACCGACTACTTAACTCGGTATGCCGAAACCGAAGCTATTCCGCAAGCAAACTCATATGAAATTGCCAAGTTCTTCTTTGTACGCCACATCATCCTACGACATGGTGCACCGACCGTTGCCATCACCAACCGCGGTACAGCATTTACAGCCGAACTTAGGCAGGACGTTCTCCAGCTGACCCATTGCTATTGCGGCAAGAGCACTGCGTATCACCCTCAGACCAATGGATTAACGGAAGGTCTGAACAGAACGCTGGCTGATATGCTCTCCGTTTATATTGACGTAGAGCACAAGACGTGGGACGAGATTTTACCCTATGTGACCTTCTCGTATTACACTGCTGTACAGGAGACTACGCAGTATACGCCGTTCGAGCTTGTATACGGCCGCCACGTCACGTCCACACTTGACGCCATGCTACCTCTGGCTGATAATAGCCCGACCAGCGAACACGTAGAAGAGTTCGTACAAAGAGCTGAAGAAGCCCGCCAGCTTGCTCGGCATCGTATCCGGAGCCAACAGCATGTCGACACCCTTCGATACAACCAGGGTCGACGCGACGTCCATTACAATACCGGCGCCAGCGTGTGGGTCTGGACGCCCGTCCGTCGCCGTGGACTCTCGGAAAAGTTGCTCCGGCGGTATTTTGGTCCCTACAAGGTTACGCACCGCCTCAGTGACGTGACCTACGAAGTCGTCCCCTGCAGTTCTGAGCCCGGTTCGCCCCGTCGTCGTCCTCGCGCTGAAGTTGTTCATGTAGTGCGCATGAAACCCTACTATGCGCGTACGTGAACGCCGAGATGCACCTGCGAAGCTCCCTTCGTTGTCGTCGCTGGAAGAACTTTTTCACGCGACCGAGACGGTCACTTTACGCATGGGGGACAATTGACACAATGATGTGGGGCTCCCGCACCGCGGGACGGCGCGCGCAACGGCCGGCGCCATGGAAGACGACGAAGCGCGTACGCTTCACGCTCTTCTTCTGGCCCGCCATTAAAGAGAAGCGCATATTTTGTAAGACTCGTCTTCAGTCTACGTTACAATATATGAAACATAAGATAGTCTATACACTTTTAGGCTGTGGGAGAGCGCACATAGAGCAGTTTATCCTTAGGAAATGACGACTCTTACATCTGCCACACTGCAACCAACTTCGCAGGTTACTTTGTGCTGTGCCAGTGCATATGTCCCTTTGTTATATAACGTGCTGAGATTCTAAACATTATAAATCGGCGCGACACTGAGATAACGGAATTGCGCAAGCATGTGGGCGTGCTCAAAGCCCATGAAAACGTCGTGCAGTTTTAACGGGTGAAATTTGACGTGCATTGTAAAAAATGAAGTGATTGGTGTAAGAATCTGATTTTACAACGAAGCTATATATGACTAGGTTCTGGGAAAAAGCTGCGTGCCTCTCTCGAACCGTGTAAACCGAGAATTTCTCCCCATACACGGGCCGATTCAGAAGGTAGTGCTATACCAGGCCTACCCGCGGCGGAGGTGAAGCAGGCCTTAAGCACTCCGCCAACTTGCAAAAATAAGTTTAATGTCTTAGGTTGAAATAAAACCCTCATCAGATATTAAGCTTGTATAAGGGCAGAGGCTACACTTTCACTCGCGTCGGCTATGTCTACGTTCACACCGCCCTCTCTTTGTCAGCATTCCAAGTCCTTGCGTATCTCCTTTCCTTTCCTTCCGTTCTGCGACGGTGGTGGTTCCGCAAGCGTGCTGCTCGCCAGGACCGCGAGGCGGAAAGAAATGGTAACCGTCCATATGCCCTCGATCCCACAAACTTCGAATGTTTCACCGCAGCAGCGGCCAGGCTTCAGAGGGAATTTGTGGGGAACCAATTTTGGGTGGCCTGTGTTGTGTGTGACCACTTTGTGGCTTTCGAGTGACCTCACAACCATTACTGCACTGCCATATGTCGACCAATGCACGATCGCCTTGGCTACGGTGAAGTAATGTGTGCATTCGGAGTGCGGTGAGGTGCGTGCTTGTTCTACGTGCCGGGATTCATTAGTAAAAGATGTCGTGTCGTGTTTTGCAACAATAGATGGGCGTGTATAGCCCCCGGTGCTTCATCATCCTCCCAGGCTCAACATCGTGGAGGAGCGACTAGTCATGCCTCGCCGTCCATTTATGTGCATATGGTGCTTTACGCATGGCAATGGATAGTTCGCCATTAAAGTACCTCGTAAACAGCTTCGCTGGTCATGACACCTTCACAAAGCGCAATGCCACCAAATATTTTTGTTTGAATTTCTGTCTTTTAAAGTGACTACATACTTTCAAAGGCGTCGTTCATCAAACTTCGCCTGTTCATCGGCCGAACGCATGACGCGCGGCTCGCTCCCACTGCCGTTCCTTCAAGGCAGACTGCTCTTCAGCAGAACGAACCAAACGCGGCACCTCCACCTGACTGCCAGGCCTGAAATGACGGGAAACGGCGGACGCCCGAAGCGAGCGAACACGCGAACAAACCCTTTCCTTCCTCCGGAGAGATAGAGATTCTTGGTTTGGGATGGAAAAATGGGGTAAAGTGCAGCGCAGTAACTGTCTCTCAGATGAGGACACCTCAACCACACTGCACAAGATGGAGAGGGAATTGAAAGAAGGGTGAAAAAGACGCGGCGGCGGCGGCCAAAACGGCGAGCGCGGGCAAGTTGGTGGCCTTCGTTTATGTGGCGCGGCAATGGCGCCTAGTCGTGATGAAGCAGTGCTTCTTGCGCGGCGAGAGCCGCGTTAGACATTTGACGAACGTTGCCGTCGATGGCTGGGCACTGGACGAGCAGGGCACGGAGTGCAGCAGCGAGAGCGGCTATTAGCGCGTCTCTGCGGTCGAGGGCACGCCTGTGATTGGCTCGCGCCTTGCGCTGCGTCTACTTTCTTCATGCGTGTTAAACCCAACTTTAAAGTGCGCGTATCATGAACGGACAGAGGCTGAACCGGTTTGCGTGGTGGTCTCACAGACCGGAGGTCGGTAGTGTGAATCCGCAGCCTGACGAGCAGTTTTTTGTATTCGCGCGGCTTAAGCTTTTTCGTACGGCAACACCGATGCCGACACGAGGGAGGCAATACAAGCTTCGCTTAAAAGGAATTGTAGTCACAACTTAGAAAATTCGAAGGTTCTCGCACATGTATCCAAACAATGTGCGCACGGCATAGACAGCTCAGTACACTTTTATCACTGCCTGCAATATAACGCACGGTCGAAGCTACGGTGCCAAATTTTTCACCTGGGTCATCGCAAGCACCTCTAGAATAGCAAAGACGGAAAACTTGCTGAAAAGCACCAACTAAGACGTTGTTCGACAATGGATGACCGTACTGCAAATCAAGACCCAAGGGCGAGTTCTGTAGGTGGTTTCTAGGTGCATGTTCAATTTTTCTTCCAAGATAGCATAGAAAAAGAGTAATAAAGAATCGTCGAGAGCTAGTAGTGCCACAGAAAAAGTAGCATTGCGCACTATAGGGCTGTTATATAGGGAAATACATAAGCGGCCGGGCCTCACGCCATGCACTAGCCGACAGAAAAAGCTCGGCAGCATCTTACACTCCTTTAACACGTGAATGCGAAAGCCTGCTGCAACGAGTCATTTAAGGTTTTCGCCTGAAAATGATCGACGGATGGACAGGTTCCTATTTGTTCTCTACTTAACTGCTGCGTAATTTATAATCACTTCTTTATTCTGCCGCCCTGCATGTTTGCGTAGCCTATTGCATGGCGAGCTCTCTTCTTTCAGATTTTCATCTTTTTTCTGTTGTTGACAGCGGTGCTAGTCTTAGGCTCCTCTAGGTAACCTTCTTCATTGCTAGTATCCGTGCCCCCCCCCCCACCCCCACCCCCCCCAAAAAAAGACATGCAACTGCGCGACCAGCCAGTCTCGCGCCGACTATTTGTCCAAGTGTAATTGGAGCGGATCCCGTCTCGTTCAAAACCACCAGACCTTCTCACTTCCCTGTTTACTTCCACAACCTCGAAACCCTTTTCTCGACTCGCTCTCCGTATAGCCTCATTAGCGGCCACAATTTCTCTTTCTACGGTAATGGGGTAACGTAGAGGTACTTCCAGCACCGTGCACACCACAATGTGCATCCGAGGGCATATATCGTGGAAGTCTATACCCTTCGGCAAATGCTGTTCTAGTCTTGGTCCTTTTCTCTACAGCTCGTCATTTAGTCGCCTGCTAATACTACAAGGTTTCGTCCCTGTTCATTATTCGCCCGCTTTCTCTAGTTCACTCTATGACAGAGCCCAATGTGTGCCCCGGAAGCGTCCCTACCGCCACTGTTTCACGATGATGATGATTTATCGGCATCCCCTTTTAAACGGGGCGGGGACAAATCACCTCCTAGCCTGCTTAAGTTACTCAGTTATGCTATCAACGATTTTCCTTCTAGCACTCTTGCATAATCTAATTTCTCTATATATCTTGTACCTCTGCCTATGCCTGTAATGGATCCGGTCGTGCTGAAGTGCAGAAATATGTTTACCTAAAAAGCGTGGGCAGAAAATAGAGAAAGGGGTCCAGGAAGACAACCAGTCCAACTTGCGCCTGCGAATTTCCCTAATTTCATCACCCCACCTAGCTTTCTGTCCTTCTCTTGGCACCACTTCTGTAACTGTAATGGTCCACCATGGCCAATACATGGTCTACTGAGCTCCAATCTTTTCTCTTAATGTCAATTCGATTTAATTATGGGATTTTACGTGCCAAACCCACTTTCTGATTATGAGCCACACCGTAGTGGAGGACTCCGGAAATTTCGACCACCTGGGGATCTTTAGCGTGCTCTTAATTATAGTATATGGGTGTTTTCGCATTTCACCCCCATCGAAATGCGGCCGCCATGGCCGGTATTCGATCCCGCGACCTCGTGCTCAGAAGCCCAACACCATAGCCACTGAGCAACCACAGCGGGTAATGTCAATTAGATTATCGGCTATTCGCGTTTGCTCTGATCCACACCGCTCTCTCCCTGTCTCTTGACCTTACGCCAAGCATTATTCGTTCCATCGCTCCTTGCGTGTTCCTTAACTTTTTCTCGAGCTTCTTTGTCGACCTCGATGTTTATGCCCCATATGTTAGAACGGGTAGAATGCATTGATTGCACACGTTTGTTTTCAATGATGTGGCAAACTTCCAATCATAATCTGGCAATGTCTGCCGTCTGCACAGCAACCCATTTTTATTCTTCTGTAAGTTTCCTTCTCATGGTGAGGGTCCCCGGTGAGTAATTAACCAAAGTAAACGTACTCCTTCACAGACTCTAGAGGCTCGCTGGCGATCCTGAACTCTCGTTCCCTTGCCCGGCTCTTCAGCATTGTCTTTGTCTTCTGGATATTATTCTTCAACCCCACTCTAACGCTTTATCTGTTAAGGTCCTCAATAATTTGTTGCAATTTGTCTTCGGTGTTTCTGAACAGGACATTGTCTGCAAGCCGATTGTTTCTTAGGTATTTGCCGGTGATCTTCACTCCTAAGCGTTGACCGGTTTAATAGCTTGAATACTTCTTCCAAGCATGCAGTGAATAAATAGCCTTGCAGAGATTGTCTCCTTGCCTGAAGCCTTTCTTTTGCGGTGTCTTTGTAGTTTTTTTTTTGTGTGTGTGGGGAATCGAGGTAGCTGTGGAATCAATGTAGATATTTTCTAAGATACTCACGTATGCTTCCTGTACTCCTAGATTCCGTAATGCCTCTATGACTGCTGGTATTTCAACTGAATTACATGTTTCATAATCTATGAAATCCATTTAGAGATCCTGATTGTACTCTGCAGATTTCTCGGTTACCTGATTGATAACACATATGTGATTCAATGTAGAGTATCCTTTCCTGAAGCCTGCCTGTTCTCTTGGTCGACTGAAGTGTTCCTCTTATTCTATTGAAAATTATCTTGGTGAATATTTTATACAATACTAGAAGTAAGCTAATGGGCCTAAAATTTTAATTTGTTAACGTGGATTTGTTTTCGTGGATTAGTATAAGGCTGGCATTCTTCCAGTTCTCTGAAACCCTCGAAGCCGTAAAAGAATGCGTATAGAGGGTCGCAAGTTTTTCAAGCATTATGTATCCACCATCTTTTATTAAATCGACTCTTATTCCACCTTCTCCTGCCTGTTTTTTCCTGTTTGTCTTGCAAGCCGCCTTCCAACTTCATCGCTAGTTATACAAGGAGCCTCTATAACGTGTTCATTACTACTTCGAATGGAGGTAGCGTGGCTACTCTGGGTACTGTAAAGGTCAGTATAGAATTGTTCAGCTGCTTTTACTATATAATCAAAATTAGTGATGATGATACCCGACTTACCTTTTAGTGCATACATCTTGGCTTGTCCTAGGCCAAGATCTCTTCTCACTGTGTTCATACAGTGTCCATTTTTTACTATTTCCTCAGTAATATTAAGTTATAATTTTCAATATCCCTTCCTTTCTGCTTGCTGATCAGTTTTGACACTTCTGCGAGTTCTGTCTGATCTCTTGAGTTGGACACATTCATTCTTTATCGTTTCTTAGGGCTTTCGTTACTTGGGAGAGCTTACCTACTGGTTGTCTTGATGCCTTACGTCGTACTTTAATTGCTGCTTCTGAAGCCAGTATAGTTAGGGTAAATCTGTAAGTTAACACAGAGGAAAGCGCCTTGATATTTGAGGCTAGCGCTGGTTGCCTATGGACAAAAACGTACAGAAGCAAATATTCGCAATTAGATGAGGCATGAGGCATCCAGCGTACACTTAGCGCATCCTAATGGAATGCGAAGGGATTCACCCAGCAAGACCAGTACGTAATATACAGATTCCAGGAGGGCTTGGATTTAGCGTAGACGGAAGTATAAACCGGTCAGAAATTGAGATGTGCAATAGCCGTTTAGAGTAGCGATGAAAAAAAAAAGCAGCAAAGAATTATTAAGAGATGGTTTAGGACAGCTGTACTGGGCATCTTCAAGGTAATAATTCCCGTGTATTAAGTATCCTGAGACAATTTCGATAGTTATTGCCCCAAAAACAAAGTTTATGTGTTACCACTGACTGTTTAAGCCACAAGTAAAGACTGTGCTTTAGTTTGTAGTAATACTACACAGACAGACATCGTAAAGCTTATTGTTCTGCAAGAAAATGTGCTTATAGCAATTGCAAACGCACTTTTCGCAACAGCTTTTCGACTCTTGTTCTGTATTTACAGCATTATGCACTGATCTAACTTCTACTATTACCGCTTTTTGCAACCATAGAAATCATATAATGAACATGCCACATGATTCTTATCCGATATGTCGCACGTTCACACCAACACTCACTCTTACCCATCAATACACCATGAAAACTGGTTGCCACCCTCACGAAATAGTTATGGTTTGCTAACTCTAAAATACACCTTTCGTAAGAAACATGTTTGTATTATCACACCCAGAACCGCGCAATCTCGCACAGTTCGCGTACAAAAGATGTTTCCAGTATTTCCAGATTTGGTTTTGCATTTTGCAGCTACTCTTCATTATTTTGTATCAAAAACATGTGTCACGCGATGTTATTTCATTTTTGCTGTTCAGTTCTAATTCGACTGTGCAGCTTTTTTAAAAATAATTGTGCACGTGTACACATTTGTGCACGATTATTGCGTGCGTACCGCCGCATACTGACGCATACGTTGAAGGCAACGAGCACTGTCAAGCCACTACATAGTGCCATTTCGTCCCTTCTCCTTAGCCATGCATATGCAAATGCATGTCTGGAATAAAGACTGTGTCGACTATAAGAGCAGAGCAAGTTCTGTTGAACTGCGATAGTTTCAGCTTGACACCTCCTGGCACGAACTGCCCAATATTTATTTCGTCAAGGGTTTTCGCGTCCTTTATACATTCCAGATATGCAGCTGAATGTATTGTGCAATTACTCGCGTGGTGTTTTGCAGAGACCTGGAGAAGATCCACGATGGTCTGGGCGAGAAGATTGGCATGTGCCTGTTCTTCTTGTCCACCGCGTCTGCCTCGCTCATCTCGGCCTTGTGGCACGGCTGGCAGCTGACGCTCGTGCTGCTCACGCTCGTCCCTTGCCTCGTGCTCATCACCACCGTCATCGCCAAGGCAAGGGCACTGCAGGAAAACGTTATCTTACACGACCAATTGCACACTCCTGTGACGCCAGAGCTTTGTAGAGCCGTACTACACAACGTCACTGCACGGTTTTTTTAATTAGCTCTGGCTGCGTCCAAGCAGGGACTGAAAGAGCACGGTGTACCACTAGGGCATGCTTATTAAGCCTCTGGCCAAACCGTGAACACAACTGGAGCTGTGGTTTCATCACAGGAAGCTCTAAGCATGCAGGCAAAGAGACACAATTGTTTTAACGTTGTTGAAGCCAGCATGCGCACAGGCCTACGCACGGTTCTTTGATCACAGCAGTAGCTTCGAATACAATGGCATAAAAGCTGGTGAGTTCATTAGACTAAGTAAACTGATCTGCATATCGCGCTTAGGGTCAGGCCTATTGATTGTTTTTGTTAGAGTGTAGTAGAATTGTCTCAGTAGAGACCGCAGCTGCATAGTATTTATCCGTGACGCTACATGGCGTGCGCTACTGAACCCTCTGAACTGCGAGATACATGCCTGCGAGCATGTGTCATAACACAAACCATGGGGACGGCAGCGCTTCTTTCAATTTATTTTATCTCATGGACATTATTCTGAAAACCTGGCAAAAGAAAGCCGCAGGCACCTTTTTTCTTTACTTTTGCCACGATTCTGTCCTCTCGTGCTTAGACCCAAAGCAAGCTGGAGGCCGAGGAATCGGCCGAGTACCGCTACGCTGGATCCGTGGCTTTGGAAGCGATCACGTTCATCAAGACCGTGATCGCCTACGGCGGTCAGCATAAAGAGATGAAGCGGTGAGTGGACTTCAACGCACTTTATCGGCCGTGTTGTGTTTAATGACTGTGTTTCCTAATAACGCTGCTTATTTGCATTCTTTTTGATCACACATTCTTCCGAGTTGCCAATCTTATTGATAAGCGCTGCTTGGTTAAGTGCAACAAATTGATGTAGGCTTAATAGAATCAAGAGACCCCTGGAGCTTTACATTATGGGGCTCAGATATCAAGTCCCAAGTTTTGTGGCTGACAAAACGATCACTTTCTCCTAAGCAGAACATTTTCATCCTGCTTTACATACTGCTAAGCACACATAGTGCGAATAAGATTAGCGGGTGTAGCACGTTATGAGGAGAACAGTGATGGAAATATACTTCGGGTAACAGGTCCTAATCTCTCTTCAAACCCCTGGATCGTGCGGTCTGCTCTCGTCTTCGTCCACAAGCTTTTTGATTTTGGCACTACATGGGTGTGAATCATGACTGCAGAGCGGTTATTGTGGCGAAAAGACTGGAACGCCTCCTCTTCGTGACAGTGGCATTTATTCCACAGGAACGATTTCTTCATGTGCTGTGTTACGACAGGCCAGCTGCCTTCTGGAGAGTAGCCATTCTTCACTAGTCGCTGGTATAATTCAATGACAGACTATGGCACGAACGTCCGGCCCGTGAACCTGTGAGCACAACGTATATGACGAGTTCATCAGAAAGTTATTCATTAGTGAAGGTGTGTTTTTCACATATCAATACATAGAATTAAATGCCTCCCGCACGAGAAGTGATTGAGTAACAAGCCGTTGAACAATGCGACTGCTTGCTAAAGTCAGCCAAAGCTTACTTCCATATTTATTGGCCTGGGTTCCAATTATAACCAGCTTTGGAGACAATCTACGTTGACTGCTAAGAAGACAACATTGATTGCAAGTAATGAAAAGCATCTGGAAGACGTGTTCGTGTCTTGACGCAACCTTGCATGGGCAAAGAATAGCTAAAAGCTGTATATGAACGCTTCGAGAAAAACGGAACGTAGCTCACATTCGGTGCAATAATGAAGATTTGCTCGATTTTCTCGTGAGCAGGGAACCTTCCCATGCAGTTTTCAAAAATTTTGCTCAGTTGCCATCTTGTTTGGATAGCCGAGAAGCCTTCGTCATTTTTAAATTCGATGCTGTCCTCACAAAGCTATCGTTTCTACCTCGGAATTTAAACTGCATCTTAGGATGGCGACTGGGTGCCTAGCTGTTTATGCAGCAGCCTACGCTGACTATTTGAACACGGCCTTAACCGATGACCAGTGCGCCGTCGTGGTGGAAAATTATGATACTGAACAGGGTGACAGTCGGAGAGGTGCGGGCCACAGACCGCAAGTGAAAGGTGCAAAGATGCGACGACGTTGATCAGACATAAGCGGTGAAGCTTCTTCCGCTATACTCGTTACAATTTCGAAGGTATTACTGGATGACCAAAGTCAGCCTAATGAAATTATAGAGCACCGTGTTAAAAAAATGCATTCTGTCAACAGTAACGAGTAGCAAAACATCAAAGAAATCCAAGGACTACGCGTCGTGTGTTTCAACAGACAGCGATGGAGCGACTTAATCGCAGAGTGGACGCGCTCACCGAGAAACCGTTCACACACTGTAACCCGAACCATTAGACACGTGTTAGAGGACGGGGCGTTCGCTTAGATTCATTTTTGATTACCTTTCAGTTCGCTGTCTAGTTGGTGTTTTCCTCTTGAATGTCTTCTATTATAGAGGAAAGTGATGGCGTGGGCCTTGCTGTGGTGCTGCTTTTCTCGTGAGCGTCTAACGATTATCAGTGTCATTACATCGCGAATAATGCGAATTTTGTGATATGGCAAACCATTTAATGCCACAACAGCGGAGTGCGTGCCTAGGACAAAATGAAGGTAAAGTGCGCGCCATCGGCCAGTGGTCCTCAGACAGGCGTGCTGATTCTTGGAAGTACATCATTGGTCTGTTGTTAGCCTACCGCTTCGCTACCACATAGTCATATCTTTCAGTGTGTGAGTGGCAGCAGTGCCAACGGTGGCACAAGGACTTTAGTTCAATAACAGAGCCGTTGGAGACTTTCTGGAAACTTGGGGAAATGCGTAAAATGATCTCCCTGACGAGCCCTAGTTCTTATCATGATAGACATGTATTTTTGTTAACTATTCGTATTCATGTAAAAAAAAAGGGGTACACGTATTCGTACTTCTGCTTTTTCTTTATTTCCTGTGCACCCTCCCGCACCCACGAAAAGCAATCGCGGGTAGAGGTCGAGAAGACTCGATGCACATTTCACTCACCAGCGTTCCGTGGTCACAGCTACTCGGACCGTCTGGATCGTGCCACGCAGACGGGTTACCGCAAGGGCCTGGTTGCCAGCATCGGCGTGTCCGTCATCTGGACCTCCATCTTCGCCAACTACGCGCTGGGCTTTTGGTATGGCATCGATCTTATTGTTGCAGACTTCGAGCTCCCGCCCGGACAAAGAAAGTACGAGGCTAGCGTGCTAATAATTGTGAGTACACTTAGCTGTACCTATACAGGTGCTTGCTTCATCAGCGCAACCACCACCAACGCAAGCGAAAATTGTGGCTGTAAGTCGACTCTCTCCGAACGGTGGCCTGGACATAATGCCGGCGCTGGAGTCTACTGAAGAGCGTTTGTGGTGGTCGTCTTCTCATGTACTTTGTAAGAGACGCCTGTGTGACTAGCTACGAATATTTACTTTCCAAAGGCTATTTGCGCAGTATCACTAATACTACTTTCGCGGAAGCTGTCGCATAAACATACCGGCACTAGGAGCGCCTTGTTTAAAACTGATGGTAGCGCTAAAAAAGGACGGACACACGATGAAAAGACGACACGACGACGAGGAAACGTAGGAGGCCTCTAATCAGTTTATTCGTTCACTGAATGTTTCTTCCCAACAGATCATTCGCTGCCCATGTGAAGCGCAGCCAAAAACCTGAGCCATGGGTAACCTTGACCTTCTATACCATGTTATACAAAACAAATCAGCATGATGTCTCATGTTGATTTTGGCATATATCTCGGACCACTTGTTGCTGAGACAGGTGCACACATTTTACAGCGAAGCTGAATATGGCTAGCCGATTTCTCCGTCCATCCGTCTGTCGGTCGCCTGTAGACTGAAAACTCCTCCTGCGCAGCCTCATGCACAAGTGCCAAAAAAAGAGAGAAAGTGAGGCGCACGATTAGCCAACGCCACCTAGATAGCACGAGGCCTGTTTACTCCGATCAATGCCGTCATGCTACCTGACCCGAAATTTCCATTGACAAGGCTGGCGTAATCAAAGTGGTGACGTCAAAGTCACTGCTGCCTACTCGGGAGCATTCCCATTATATTCTGTGGCAGTCGGAACAGGTAACATGACGTCATTGGAGTGAAAAGGCTTTGCGCTATCTAGGTGGTATTGGATTAGCTGCGCTAGTAGTAACGTCGTTGCTCTCCGTCGCAGCCGAGCGCGCGCGCGCCCAAAAATTTCTCTTCGGCTCCGAAATGGGCAGGTGATGCGTCATACGTCCTCCTTAGGAGCAGGCAGCTTTCGATCAGCAACGCCGCGAGCAAAACCGGGAACGAACTCGTTTACGCCGTGCCGATGCTGCAGCCCGGGTAGAACAGGCTCGTGCAGCCGAGCGCAAGCAGCGACTGCGTACCGAGGATCCAGTAGACTACAGGCCGTCGTTTAATGAATTGTCGGGATCAACCCACTGATAAACACCGGGGCCGCACGTTTCAGCTTCGCTGGTTTGCTTGAGCGGTGATTTCATTATTATTATTATTATTATTATTATTATTATTATTATTATTATTATTATTATTATTATTATTGCTACAGATTACCGGCAGCGCCATATAAGCTTATTGCACGGTAGCGAGAAGGGGTGTAAAGAGTATGAGAATGCACACGAATGCACAGAAAGCAACCAACAAATTCAAGAACAAAAAAGCAGAGTGCCTGCGATAATTATAGATCGAGTAACTGAATTCATAACTAAATACAGCGCTACAGAAAAACAACGAACAAGAACGAAGTGAACACAAAGAACACTGACTTTCAACAGATTTATTTGAAGAAAACAAGAGTCAACAAATCATGTGCATGCATAGATTGCACGCTTAAAAACATGCCTTCCGGGCTCAAACTACACTCGTTGTGCAAATATCCCTGCACTCTCCTCCTTCCGCTGTTTCCACACATGCACACATAACATTAGGAATACATGAAAGTGAGAAAGGAAAAGGGAAGACCAATGTGGGGGCTACTATGCATAAAAATAATAAAATAAATAATGTTGTTATTTCTTGCCGCCTCTTTGGTTCTTGAAAAAAATACAGCTGAGAGTCGGCACCGGTAAGCGGCCTACGTGCTCACCTCGTTTTTGTCAGTTGTCATTGTCTGCGCTTTGGTTAACAATGAAACCACGCCAAATTGCCTACCATCAGCTCTCATGCTCGTAAGCGTAGTCAGTACGCCTGTGCATGCACTAGAAAAGCTACAATGCACACCGAGACATGAAATCTCGAGACTTTTCTGCGATATAGCATTACATAACAGCTCGCGGCAACTCATTCCGCACTGTATGTGGACAACAAGACCAACTTGCGCACACATCAGTGTTAGAAGAGTACTCGCGAACCTTCATTGCATCATCTTGACGAACACATGTCGCGTGCGACGGTGACACGTAAAGGTTCTTAGCTATTCCCGTTTTACCAGTGTTAATCTCAAAGAAAAGTTCAAGTCTCATCTGTAGGCGACGTTTCTACAATGTTTCCACGCCTGAGTTTTATTTTGGAGGCGCTGATGCGACAGTCTTCGCTCACGAAACGAGTGGCGGGATCCTGAACACGTTGCATGGCGAGTGACAGCCCAGACGACCACGCAACCCATGCTGCGCCGATGTATGTTACTAAACTATAACTGCGCGGCAGAGCCTACCGAAAGTTGCGTATAATAAAATTAAGCACACGGTATGCTCTATTAGTTATGTAGCATGTATGCTTATACGAGGCTACGTTATCGGGAAAGTAATCGCTCAAGTATCTATAGTGGTACATTTTTTGTGCGTGTGGAACACTGCTCGAAAGGCATATTAGCCCAGTTGATAACATTGTAGTAACGCGTCATTTAGGCTTAAGGGTGAAATTGTGCTTACTCTCCTAACTTCATATTCATGCGCTTGAGGCGGTACAGTATGTCTTCCATGCTGGTTTGTTTCGCTTCTTTCTACAGGTGTTTTTCAGCGTTCTCATGTTCTCCATGAGTCTGGGGCAGGCGACGCCGTACTTTCATGCATTCGCCAATGCGAAGAGGGCCGCCGGTAAAGTCTATCAGATCATCGACAGGGTGAGTATTGGCGTTCGGCAACCGTAGCGCAAGCCGTAATGGAGTGACACAACTGGACTTCAGGAGTGTGCACTTTAATGTTATCTCACGTAGACACTTGTTCGCCTATAGTAACTAAAGCATAAATATAATTTTTCCAGACATGAATTTTGTCCGCATCTATCGAACTATCAACTGACCTTTTAATTTGCTTAGAGAATATATGTATATATGTATGTATGTATGTATAGACAATGTGGCATAAGTGCCATTTTGTCGTTTCTGCAGGCTTAACGAAATGAGAGTAAGTGCCGTTGTTGCTGGAATTGATTGGAATTTGCCACAATGCTGCTGGAATGTAATGATAATAAGCGAGTACCTGGTCAAAATAGTGCGAAGCATCCGGTTGCGCTTGCTTTTATAGCTTTGTAGTTCAAAAAGTGCTACACTGAACTTGAATGTTACTGGCTCTTAGATGTCATCTGCGGGGCACAAAGCGACCCCGCATTTGTTCAATAGTCAGAATAAGTGGATTTGAAAATCGCAAATAAGAGGAACTACTGCTGCGGATAAGACCTTCACTTTCCTAACTGTTCTATTACATATTCATAACCGTCAATAGCTGAAGAACAAGGGAGCCTTCATGTTGAAGTTCTCACTGCCAGTCATTAAATAATTATTTCTGAATATTTGCCGTATCTGCGTGGCGTGCCCTTTCTGTTCCTTACTCCGCAAAAGGCAGGCTGCTTCCTTTCTCTCACCACATAATTGAAATTTTGGAGCATTGACGAAGCAGTCACTCACAAGTTATTATCTTAGCTGCGAGGCACTGCACCCGCTTGCCAGCGACGATACTGTTGCTGGAACAGCTAGCGTAACGCGGCCCCCTTCAACGCGCTGTTTTCGTCCACACGACCAGAAACCCGCCATCGACAGCAGATCGACCTCAGGGCTCAAACCCATGGAATTCGAAGGTGCCATCCAGTTCAACGAGGTCACATTCTGCTACCCATCGGTCACCGCCAGCCCACCGGTGAGTCGTCCATCTAAGCGTGCACTGGCGTAATGAGACAGTGCGGCTCGAAGCTGGGCTGCGATGATCACAACGAAACTATTCTTTCAGTATAAGTCATAAGCGCCCATAAGAGGATTCTCACTTATCAACACTTATCAACACTTATCAACATTCTCACTATATCCGGAAGCTCTGGATTTTGTTTTGTTGTGGTTAATTTACTGGTCTTCTCCTCCGAGTCTGATCTGTCAGGTACTGAGTACGTTTACATTTGCGACACAGCACAAACAAAGCAATCTCAGAAGAGTCCGTGGCAATTAAAATCAAAATAAGCTTTTTGGCGGTCATCTGACCTGCTCGTTTCACGTTGGAGCCGCTGAAGATGGCTGCTGCTGTAACAAATAACTGTCTATGTCGCCTCTGCACCAAGGGGCTTCGTCTGCAACAAATGACCGTGGTCATGTCGAAATCATTACAGCAGCGTCGACGCGTTCTTCCAAAAGCGCGTGTGGCCGTGTCCCGTGCGTAACGGCAGGTGATCATCATGATGTCACCGTAGCGACGAGACGATGGAATGATAAAGCGCGAATAAAGGTGCGCCGCAAGCGGTCACGAAGCAGCGGATTTTCCCTACGAAAAATTTGCGCTACAAAAAACGTCTTCATCGCAGCAGCGTCACAGTGTTGAAAAGTACTGTATGCGTTGCAGAGTGCATTACACCGTTTTAAGCTGCGAACAAAGTCAAAAAAGGCAAGGGATGGATGAAATCGTAGCCGTGGTTCGTGAGCCCCTGGACTTTTGCTAAAGGTGAAGGGGTGTCCCAAGGTTATACCAGCGCGAACTAAAACATATACACAAAGAGAGACGCGGGGACAAGCGCAAGATGAAGAAGTGCAGTACACGCTTTTCCCATCGTTACGCCACGCCACGGTGAACTACTTGCAAAACGATCAATGAGGCTGTGTGTCGATGACTGCGTGGCTGCTCAAAGTTGCGCTGAAAATTTTTTTTTTCGGTGTCATGAGCGAATGCATCACGCCGCGTCGAATATTCGAACAGGTGCCTAACAATCACATGAAATTGAGTCCGAAGGAATGTGTAACGTACCGCGATGTATATCGTATGTCACAAGATGTTATATCGAGAAGAAAGAGGGGGATAGTCGAGGGGACAGATTTTTATTATTCGTGTCATCAGAAGCCAACAAACAAGGTAACCAAGAGCAACAAAGGGGAAATTACTTGTGCTTACTAATTGAATTAAAGAAATAATAAATTAATGGCAATGAAAGTGGATGAAAAAACAACTTGCCGCAGGTGGGGAACGATCCCACGTCTTCGCATTAAGCATGCTATGCTCTAAGCACTTGAGCTATCGCGGTGCCATTTCCCCATCCACTTTCTTGGGTATTTATGTGTTACTACTAGAACTAACCTTGGCAGTGTTAACCAGCGCCATCACTCACAAACCCTGGCGGTGGATGTGGAACATCCTTTCTGCCGCAGATGTCACGAGTATGTAATCTTTCCGGGTGAAGGCAACTGGTCAATAAACCTGTACATGCTACCTGAAGGCATCAATCTTGCCGTATTCGAGACCCTCTTCGAGGGGCTCTATTTTTATTAATCGTATCACGAGAAGTCAGCAAACAATGACACCAAGGACGACATAGGGGAAATTACTTGTACTTATTGACGGAACTGACGGAATGAAAGAAATGATAAATTAATGGCAATGAAAGTGGAAGATATGTCATACGTAACATATGCCATGATACTGCTACGGAATAGTGTTACCAATGACGAAGAGGCGAGCAGTAAGAAGACGACGACGACGATTAGAGGCTAGCGCGGGCTGTTGCCTCTTGGCCAAGTGCGGCGTATTACGTTGTAAATGTACTTGTATATAGCTTTTCAGCTGCGTCTTCTTACGTAACATATCTGGTGGAGGTGGACGCTCCCTGTACCTCGTCACGGAGCTTCGCAGTGGACGGTGCGTCGAGCCTAGCTTCATGGCTCCCGGCGATGACAACTCGACTCAGCCGCCCCCGACACCTGCTGCCACTTCGACGACCTACATCACTCTCCCTGCTCCTCGTGATCCTGGCGTATTCTCGGGCAAAGATGGGGAAGATGTCGACGACTGGATCAGCCTGTACGAACACGTCAGCCGCAATACCCGTGGTACCCTACTATCCTGCTCGCCAACGTAGTATTTTACCTCGGTGGCACACGTCGAGTTTGGTTTCGGACGCACAAAGATGAGCTCACCAGTTGGGATTCGCTCAAACAAAAGCTCCGAGACTTGTTCGGCAACCCCTACGGTCACAAACTTGCCGAGCAGAAGGCGCTTTCCGGCCGTGTGCAGACGTCAACAGAGCCCTATGTCACGTACATTCAGGACGTCTTGGCTCTGTGCCGCAAAGTTGATGCACACATGACTGAGTCAGACAAGGTATCCCACATCCTCAAAGGTATTGCCGATGACGCCTTCAACTTGTTCGTATTCAACAACGTCGCCACGGTGGATGCTGTTATCAAAGAGTGCCGCCGCCTGGAACTCGCTAAAAGCCGACGTATCGACCAGCAGTTAGCCCGTTTGCCCAACACCCCAGCGACATCTTCCTGTGCAGACGCTCCTCGTCCCAACAACACTGGCGATATTACCAAGATCGTCCGGCGTGAGATTGAGGCCGCCTATCCGGCTGCCTTCGAATCCAGCCCCACCAACGCACCTGCAGTCACAATTTCCCTGATCCAAGCAGTTGTCCACCAGGAGTTCGAAAGCATGGGCCTTCACACCATCTGCTCGGCCCATCGCCCTGATACCCATCCCGCTTCTTCGATTCCGCCCCGTCCCGCATCTTCTTACCCACCACGTTTCTGCAACCAATCTGAATGGCGCACTGCTGACGACAAGCCCATTTGTTTTCACTGCCGTCGCATCGGGCACATTTCCTGGTACTGTCGAAGTCGCTGGACTTCCCCGACCCGGTCTGCTTAAACTGCGTACTCTCGCCCCTCAGGTGGCCCTTCTCGTCCCTATGCAGCACGCTCCGATAATGCCGCCTCTGACTCTCCTGCTCCGAACCGCCCCTATTCTCGTTCACCTTCGCCCCAACGACGACAACCTCGCTCTCCCCAGCCCCGTCGCTCCTTTTCGCCTACTCCCTTCGGACGCCGCTCTCAGCCGGAAAACTAGATGATGCAGTGCCTCGAGGTGACGCTGCATTGCTCCCCACGCCGCCAAATCCTCCACTGACGTTGCCCACTCATCTGAACCTTCTTGACGTGCAAGTCGACGGTGTTCCTGTATCTGCTCTTATAGACACTGGGGCGCATTTGTCGGTAATGAGCGCGGATCTTCGTACCCGCCTGAAAAAAAAAATAATCACGCCCGCCACGACCACGTTGTCAGTGTCGCCGATGGCGCAACAGCCCCCGTAATTGGTATGTGTGCCGCCCGTGTCTCCTTCGCCGATCGCTCTACTACCGTGCTATCCACAGTCATCGCCCACTCTCCCTGCGACATCATCCTCGGCTTAGATTTCCTCTCCGCACATTCCGTTCTCGTCGATTGTTCCACCAGTACTCTCCGCCTTGACCTGCCTGTTCTGGATCCCGCTGAACCACGCCCCAGTCGCCTCAATTCCGTCGACTTCGTTCGCTTGCCATCTTCGGCACTGACTTACGTTGACCTAGTGTCATCCCCACCAGTGCCCGACGGTCACTATATCGCGGTTCCTATGCAAGACGTCCTCCTTACACACGAGATCACGGTACCTCATACCGTTTTATCTATTACAGCGGATTGCGTCTGCCTGCCAGTGGTCAATTTTGGCTTGACGACACGAGTGCTGCCACGCGGGATGTCTCTAGCCCAGCTTTGCTCATTCGAGGATCACTCAATAGCCTCTATTGAGGTAGACGACAATTCAGCAGATCCTCCTCTGCCATCGCAGTCGACAAAATGTACCATCGCCGACTTACAGAAAATGATTGCGCCCGACATGCCGTCCGAGCACGCTCGTGCGCTCTACCGCGTTCTGTTTTCCTACAACGATATTTTTGACTTTAACGATCGTCCTTTGGCCCAAACTACAGCTGTTAAACATCGCATTAATACCGGCGATGCCCCTCCTATTCATTGCCGCCCGTATCGAGTGTCACCGGCTGAGCGTCAAGTTATTCACGCAGAAGTTCGCAAAATGCTTGCCAAGAACATCATAGAACCGTCTTGTAGTCCATGGGCATCACCTGTTGTACTGGTAAAAAAGGAGGATGGCTCATGGCGCTTTTGCGTGGATTATCGGCACCTTAACAGGGTTACCAAAAAGGACGTGTATCCCCTACCTCGGATCGATGACGCCCTTGACTGCCTCCATGGTGCTCGCTACTTCTCCTCTATTGACCTCCGCTCCGGCTACTGGCAGATTGCCGTGGACGATCTCGACCGCGAGAAGACTGCTTTTGTAACTCCGGACGGTCTCTATCAATTCAAAGTGATGCCGTTCGGTCTATGTAACGCTCCTGCCACTTTTGAACGCACGATGGAGTCCCTTCTTCACGGTTTCAAACGGTCCACATGCCTGTGCTACTTGAACGACGTCATAGTATTTTCGCCGACGTTCGTTACGCACCTCGAGCGCCTCTCGGCAGTCCTGGACGTTTTTCTTCACGCCGGTCTGCAACTGAACGCATCGATGTGCCAATTCGGCCGTCGCCAGATTACCGTCCTTGGGCATCTCGTTGACGCGAACGGAGTGCAACCGGACCCAGGCAAGATCCATGCTGTTACGCACTTCCCTGTTCCGAAGTGTGTCAAGGATGTGCGCAGCTTCAAAGGCCTTTGTTCCTACTTCCGCCGTTTCGTGAAAAATTTCGCGGCCATAGCACGACCACTAACCGAGCTTTTGAAAAAAGACGCCCCTTTGCAGTGGGGCGATAACGAGGCCTCTGCATTCTCGCATCTAATCGACGTTCTCACAACGCCTCCCGTTCTGGCCCATTTCGATCCTTCTGCGCCCACCGAAGTCCGTACTGATGCCAGCGGTCACGGAATGGGCGCAGTACTGGCGCAACGCCAGCGCGGCAACGACCGTGTTATTGCTTACGGCAGCAGGCTCCTCTCACCCTCCGAGTGCAACTATTCCATCAATGAGCGTGAGTGTCTGGCCCAACCGAAGTTCCGCCCATACTTATATGGCCGACCCTTTTCCGTTACCACAGACCATCACGCGCTTTGCTGGTAATGCTCACTGAAAGATCCTACGGGAAGACTTGGTCGCTGGGCCTTACGCCTCCAAGAATATTCATATACTGTCACCTACAAATCTGACCGACTACACAAGGACGCTGACTGCCTGTCTCGTTACCCGGTAGACGAGCCTGACGACGCCGACAGTAGTACCGCCAACGGCATTTCCTCTGTGTCTGCCTTCGCTAACATCGCCGATGAGCAGTACCGAGACCTACCGCTGCGAGCACTCATCGAGCGTCTGCGCTCTACACCTACCGACGCGTCCGTTCGCCGATATGTCCTTCAGGGCGGCATTCTGTACCGATGGAACTTCCTCCCTGACGGATCTGATCTTCTTCTTGTCGTGCCAGAACATCTACGACAGACTGTGCACGTTGAGATGCATGACACACCTACTGCAGGACATCTTGGCGTAATTCACACGTACGACCGCGTCCGCCGCCGCTTCTATTGGCCTGGTCTCGCTCGCTCCGTCCGACGCTATGTTGCTGCCTGTGATACCTGCCAGCGTCGGAAAACACCTCAGGTGCTACCTGCCGGTCATCTCCAGCCGATCACTGTCCCTGTGGGACCGTTCTTTCGTGTTCGATTAGACCTCCTCGGGCCCTTTCCCACGTCATCCTCTGGAAACAAATGGGTAGCCGTCGCAACTGATTACGCCACCCGATAAGCTGTCACGCGGGCTCTCCCTACCAGTTGCGCCAATGACGTCGCGGACTTTCTCTTGCGTGACATTATCTTACTTCATGGGCCCCGCGACAGCTGCTCACTGACCATGGCCGTAACTTCCTCTCGAAAGTTGTCGCCGACATTGTACGTTCCTGCTCCACTCAACACAAGCTGACTACCTCATACCATCCTCAAACCAATGGCCTGACAGAGCGTTTAAACCGTTCTCTTACCGATATGCTGTCCAAGTACTTTTCCAAGGACCACCACGACTGGGACCATGCCCTTCCTTACGTCACATTTGCTTATAATTCTTCCCGGCACGACACCGCTGGATTTTCTCCCTTTTATCTACTCTACGGTCGCGAACTAACCATGCCTCTTGACACGGCACTTCCTCCTGCTTCTATCTCAACAAGCGAGTATGCGCGCCGCCATCGCCCTCACCGACCATGCACGCCAGCTTGCCCGTGCTCGACTGACGGACTCGCAAACCACTCAGCAGCGTCACTACAACGCGCGCCACCGTGACGTACAGTTTTCGCCTGGTGCGCTCGTGCTCTTGTTGTTACCCTCTCGTCACGTCGGACTTTCAGAAAAGCTCCTTTCGCGATACACAGGGCCCTACCGCGTGCTGCGCCAGGTGACGCCTGTGATGTACGAAATTGCTCCGGTGAGCTCAACCTCGTCATCTACTCTGTCATCTAGTGATGTCGTGCACGTCAGTAGGCTCAAGGCCTACTATACTGCTTCCGAGTCCGGCCCTTAGTCACTCCGGGACAGCGCTTTTGCCGCCGGGGGTAGTGCTACGGAATAGTCTTCTTACGTAACAATATACTGCAAGTTACGCATTTTACTACGTCCAGTGACACGTGTACTTCCACTATTTGCTTCGAAACTCTGGCTGCCGGGGCAAGGCAAACAGTTCAGGGTAAAGGCACCGTCTTCCAATGTGATTATGAATTTAGGGCTTAAGCATGGAACAGGAAAAATTCCGGCAACATCCATCTCGCGATGACTGTCGATGGTAATGCGTTGGCATTGAATGAATATAGCTACACAACCATATTGCCAACGTCGAAACGAATTATGTATCAGGTGTGTACTGCAGCGGGACTCCTCTTTCGCGCTTCCTTAAGAACACTAGGGGCCATCTAGCGCCGCCGCCGCGAATCCTGCGCATACCGTTGGAAAGGCTTGGCGTGCCTGTGCGTGTGTGCGCTGAGAAACGCGTCATGCGACAACCAAGGCCCCTTCTTCGCGTTTCTTTCTGGACACGCTGCGCCATCTAGTGGCACTGCCGAGAAGTCCGCGAGTGGCTTCCGAGACGGCAAGCGTGGAGCGCCGGTGCCTTCGAACGCTGAGAAATTGTTTCCTCGCTTGCTAAGCATTCAGTGGCACATACCGAGTGGCTTGAGTAATTGACTGTTGCAGTTGCCAGACAGTCCACGGCACGGCCTCTGCGACTTGCATGCTCGAAGAGGTTACTCATTCTTTTTGCAGAATCGAGGCTGGCACTTGACAAACATTTCATGCCGACACGCGTGGACAGGGTTAAATTAAGGTTTACCACTCGCATCGCCTTGAAAGTGAAATGTTTTAAAGTAAAGAAAGCTTGTTACTCGGCTAGTTGGTACATAATGCTAATGAAGGAATCAATGCGCAAGACGGACTAGCAGGAACGGACAGACACACAGATTGACCCTAACTTTCAACGAATTTTATTTCTTCAGACTCTTCAATTCAGCACGTTATGGTACCTGACAAATACGGTGGTACACATTCAATTAAGAAAAACATGAAATGGGTAAGAATAAAATTATGGCACTGCGAAAGTCCACACAATAACCGCGTTTGAATACCAAACAATATGACGTATAATCGCGCATGCTTTACTTGTAGAGGCAATATAAAACGAATGCATCAGCTATCTGGCAATAGAATCTTTGACTTTGCATGGAATCATATACTGCCGGAGATTCAGAGATCACATGCAGACTCTACAATGCTGCAGTACCGTTGTTTGGTATTGAAAGCGCATATACCGTCGCGCAATCATTCCGCAGCATCCAGTGCGCCCGATGTACTTCTTCTAACAATGCGGAATTTTATAAACGACATCCGTTGCGCCTTTTACAAACGCCTGAGCATGCTTGTGACACCCACCACCAGTCTCTTTCCCTTTGACGGGCGATTCAGCGGCGTAGGCCAGCAAGATCGCGAGGGGCAGAAAAAGCCACGGACGCAGTATACCTACTCGCTATCTCTTAAATTTGTAGGAATATTCAATTCATCTTCCATTGAAATTTGACGATTGAATCCTTAAATTAGGTTCAATTTTTTAAAACGTTTGGTTGTATTAAAGTATGACTGCCTCGAAATATGGAAATAAACTGCTCTCAAGGTTAAAAAAACGTAACAACTGTGTCTTCAAGTACGCAGTAGCCTACTTGCCAGAAAACATGTTTATTTACACTTGCAATACAACGGAAAAGAACGACGAGGCACTTACGTGGCCGTCTTATAGAGCTCTACAGAGCTACTCATCAGTGACATCACACACACAGGCACGTGTGTTTTCTCTCAGATCAGGCACTTACGCAGGATTTTTTTTCGGGGGGGGGGGGGGCAACCCAAGGTAACCTTTCTATGCAAATGAGGTGGAGGGTACTTTTACTAGTGCAAATGCGAATAATGCCCATCATTTGCCATAAATAGCGTAAAGCCGCGAAAGGGAATTCAAATACCGTGTATCTCACAGGTACGCCTGTGAGATACACTTCTTTATTTGACAAACAAAGAACCACATCAAATGGACTCGCGAATGAAAGGCGCGCGGGAAGAACCTTGCCAAGAACAAGTTAACAAGCGAGAGGGCAAAATAAAGATTTCTAGCAACGCTTTTTGAATTAGCCCTGGAAGAACTTCAGATAAACGTATATTTGCACAACAGTCACAGTTCTTTTGCATCCCTCGTTTACTGCTCTACCAAGTAGCAAAACCGACTCGTGTCGTTATTTGGGAAGTTGTGTAACGATGCGTGGTCACCAGTTCCGTACAACCGCGTAGAGCGCAGGACGCTGCGGTTCTAGACGTACTGCGCCCACCGCGGAAGTGGCTACGAATTATACGGAATTATTTCGAATGATTCTCCAGTTCCGGTGGCGTTTTCTCTACTTCCTTTTTAAATAAGAAGAGGTTGATCCATAAATATTTTCACAAACAATTTTCGCTTTTCCTTTGACTTGTTTGACTGTTGCCTTGGTTGTCTCGCTTAGTAGATCGCTTAATTTCACATCTCCTTGCGACTCTTGTTTCCAGTTGCCAATTTTGCCCGAAACGTGCTCTACAAAAAGGGAAAAACCACACGGGGTGGCGGGCGACAGTCACATCGCTTATGGGCTCAAGGGTTATTGCAGGTCTGATAATGAACGCTTTTTCTCAATATCTTATTTTCCATCTTACCTAACCTATATCGTGGATATATGGTTCCGAGGATCTGCCAGCGTCGCGGCGAGGTGTCACTCGTGGAAATAATGAAGCAAAAGGAAACGTTAAACGCAACTGGTGTTTTCTCCGGCCACAACTCCTTCCACGAGCTTACAGACCAGCCGACTCTGAACCGAATCCCTTTCCTGGCCCCTGGATTAGTATAAACAAAGAACATTGAACTAACGAAGCAACAGGGATGTGCGTGATCGTTGAATCGATGGTGGCATAAAAATTCTGTTGGGCATTATAAATAAATAAAAATATTATAATTAATACCATAAATAGATGGTGCAATAGATGGTGACAATTGAATTCATCTTGAGTTCATCGTGCAGGCAACGAATCGATGACAAAGCTGGCCTCCACACCCCAGGAGATGCCGATAACTACCGCCCTCCAAAAGGAGTGAAAAAATTGACAACTATACCACTCCGTGAAGATGGAATGGCAGCGAAAGCTGACGACAGTCAAAGCTCTGAAACGAAAAGCAAAGTGTATCACATCCGCTGCCGGTCGGCCTGAATATAGTGTAATATCGGGCCGACCCGCGGCGGAGCGAAGCAGGCGTTAAGCACCCCGCATACGTGGGTCCATCCCGAAGATAGTACAATGCCGGGCCGACCCACGGTGGAGGTGAATCAGGCATTAAGAACTCCCCATACGTAGGCCGATCCCGATGATGTTGCAATACCGGGCCTACCCGCGGCGGGGGCGAAGCAGGCGTTAAGCGCTCCCTACACATGTGTTCATCCCCAAGGTAGTGCAATGCCGGGCCGACCCGCGGTGGAGGTGAATAAGAACTCCCCATACGTAGGCCGATCCCGAAGATATTGCAATACCGGGCCCACCCGCGGCAGGGGTAAAGCAGGCGTTAAGCGCCCCCCACACGTGGGTCCATTCCGAAGTGCGATGCCTGGCCGACCCGCGGTGAAGGTGAAGCAGGCATTAAGAACTTCCCATATGTGGGCCCATCCCGAAGATTCCGAAGGGCGTGTTATAGGTTCCCGAGTCCACAGGGGTATGTGCCATTGATCTTGGACCATTTTTGCACTATCACCAGGATCGGCCCACATCATGATTTTTTTCTGTTAACGGACGCCGAAAAAACTACGGGACTTAGCCATACACTGCTTTCGCTGTAAAAGGCAGCAAAGTGTTGACCGCCGGCCGAGTAGATTGATTTGTCAAACCTTTAGGAATGTGTGTGAGGAGTGGTGCCTTGGCCGGATGGGGGGGGGGGCGGGTATGCCGCTTAATTTCGAGGGGGGGGGCCGGGCCCCCCCCCCCGGGCCCCCCTTGGGTACGTGCCTGTCTCAGATACAACACTTCAAGACCTCAGTGACGTCAGAGTGCCGCTACACGTTCTATTTAAGGGGTGATGACACAACACTCCCCTGTAGACCTTGTACAAGGACGCCTTCCCCTTCCTCGAAGCTCCTCCACGCACCTCGTCGCTGATTTACCGACTGCGTTGTTCGCTTAAGCTTTTCTTTCATCCTTTGCTCGATATCCGGATGGAGAAGGCTCAACCTTGTCCTAGGTTTCCACGATAAGAATAGCTGGACCGGTGCATCTTCAGTAAACCCCGTTGGCGTGTTCCTATAATTGAATAGGATCTGGTCGATCCGGTGCTGGAGAGACTGTATCTGCCCATTTATGTGTTCGTCCATGACCTTCTTAAAAAGATTTAAGTCTGTACGCAACGCTCCACGCTGCCATTCGATGCCAGGTTATATGGAGGCAATTTAATGTGCCGAATGCCATTCCGTCTCATGAATGTCTTGAAAAGTGCTGATGTAAACAGCGGGCCATTGTCTGTTACCACTTCATCCCGTAGCGCGTGCGCGACAAATACCGTGCGCAGTTTCTCTTGTCTTTTCGCTGCTAGTTCACTTCAGGACAAACGCTTCCACCCACTTTGACTAAGAGTCAACTAGCACTAGAAACCAATGCTAGTCACGATGAGCAAAATATAAGTGCACACGCCCCCACTGGCGCCTATACACTCTCCGTGACATTAGAGCAACTTTGGGCGCCGCATTTTGGGTCACCTGGCATGTGACACATTGCTTCACTGTTTGTTCAACGCCTTGCGTAAGGCGGGGCAACCACAGGTGGCCTCTAGACAGCATTTTCATGCGTGCCATTCCGCGAACAGACGTTGGCACTATCACTAGATTTTCCCACGTCACGCATTCTCTGTCACTAGAAAGCTCACTTTGTCGGGCGATATATGGTGCCAAAGCATCATCAGACACTTTTGAAGGCCAGCCGACCTGCGTGTAAAACAACACCTTTGATAACAGCTTGTGTTCACTTGTTTCCCCTCTAATGACTTCTGCCTAGAGTGGGAGCTCGTCCAGCATAGAAAAACCTATGTACACGTCACACACGTCATCTGTGTACACGTCACCTGTGTTCTGAAGCGGCCGGCGTGAAAGTGCGACAGCGTTGCCGATATTCAATGATTTGCGATAAACCCATTTGTAGTGATAAGCAGCAATTTGTAAGGCCCAACGCTGCACGCGTGCCGCCGACATAGCAGGAATTGGCTTACCGTGTCCTAATAGCCCCACTAAGGGTTGATGGTCGGAGTATATCCCAAATTTCCGCCCGAAAAGGTACTTGTGAAATTTCTTTAGCCCGTACACAACAGCCAGGGCTTCTTTTTCGATATGGGCGTGCGCCTGCTCCGTTTTAGTCAGAGTCTTAGACGCAAAAGCGATTGGTCTTTCTTCAGACCCTGCCTTGTGAGAAAGTAGTGTGCCTAAGCCATACAAAGACGCGTCGCAAGCCAGTCCTAGCTCCTTTGAAGAGTTATAGTAGGTGAGTGCGGACGCACTCAGCAGCCAGCCCTTGAATAGTTTGAAGGTTTTTTTTCGGCGGAAGCCGTCCATTTCCACTTAACATTTTCAGCTAGCAAGTCATGTAATGGTTTAAGCTGTGCTGACAAGTTCGGCACGAATTTGCCATGGAAATTTCACAAGCCTAAGTAGGCGCGTATCTCTTTCTTGTTTTTTGGCGTTGGTGCTTCTTTGATAGCGCGCACTTTGTCTTCTGAAGGACGGATTCCTCTGTCATCAATCACGTGACTCAAATAGGTCACATCCTTATAAAAAAAAAACTTGCATTTCTCCTTCCGCAATTCCACACCCCGTTCCTTGAACCATCTCAGCACAGCTTCGACCTTATTATAGCATTGTTCCGTTGTTTCTCCTGCTATTAACACATCATCAAGATAACATGGCACTATGTCTAAACCTTTTAACATGTCATCCATCACGGCTTCGAAAATAGAAGGAGCATTTGTTATTCCGTACGGCATACGAGCGTATCGAAAAAGGCCTGGGTGGGTGTTCACAGTTACCAAAGGTTGCGAATCAGGGTGCAGCTGGAACTGTTGGTGCGCTGTAGAAAGGTCAAGGACAGTAAAACATTTGCATCCATGCAGTGCGACAAAAATATCTTCCAACGTTGGAAAAGGGTAATAATCGTTTCTCAGAAAAGGGTTTACAGTCACTTTGTAGTCTCCGCATATGCGAACTTTGTGGTTATTTTTGGGTACGACAACTAGGGGCGTAGCCCTATCACTTTGCTGTACAGACACCAGTACTCCCGATTCCACTAGTGAATGTAATTCCTGTGCTACGGCGTCCTTGACTGCAAATGGCACAGGTCGATGCTTACAGAAGACAGGTGTACGGCTGTCTTTTAGCACTAGGTTCACCGATGTGTCAGCTATCAATCCTAGTGCCCACTCAAACACTTTCGAAAATTTTTCGATGACTGCGGCTGATTTATCAAGACAGATATTACACACGCTCGTCCAATCCAGCTTCAAAGCCTCTAGCCAATTACGGCCCAACAACAAAGTGTCACACATTGGTGGTGTTTGGACTACAATTAAAGCCAATTAAGGCCGCGGTTTGGCCATTGTGCTCTACGCGCACCGTCAACTTGCTTGTAATTGCCAGCGGGACACCTCCGTACGTTTTTAGCCATAAACTATAACTTTCTAGAGGTAAGTCAGACGAATATTGCCGCTACATCTTTTCTGGTACGATAGACACAGATGCTCCTGTGTCAACTTGCATTTTGACACTCCTACCTGCCACCCTAACTTTCACAATGTTGCCAACGTCATTACTCTTACATGAAATCATATGGCTAAGCAAATTATCGTCCTAACCACTTATACCGTCCGAGTCACCGGAGCCTTCTAAACCAGTGCTCTCTTCAAGGGCGTGCACCGAACGTGACGTCGTTCTGCAGACCCTTGCCAGGTGCCCCACCTTTTTGCAGGCCCGGCATCGATATTGGCGAAAGGGGCAGGCTGCGGCGGTATGCGTTGATCCGCAACGGAAACAGTCCGTCGATTCGGCTTGCCGCTCCGTGTTCTTGCTCGCTGCCCGTCTTGTCCATGCCGTGGCCTCGGGTTTTCTTTGTCGAGGTGGCTGGACCAGGTTCACCTCGCTGGGGTCCTTAGCGGGAATCTTTCTTGTTTCGGTGCGAGCGAGCTCCCCGCTTTTGGCAAGGTCATAAGCAGCTTGGAACGTCAGGGTACTCTTCTTGAGGAGCTCGGCTTGTGTTGTTTCGTTTCTCAGTCCGGCCACGAACCGATCCCGCAAAGCATCCACCAGGAATTGCCCGAACTCACAGGATTCAGCCAACCTTTTCAGTTCTAATGCAAACGTAGCAACTGGTTCGTTTTCTTGCTGCGACCGACGGTTGAACTAGAATATTTCCGCTGTCACCAAGGGTTTCTGTGAATAGTGCCCTTTAAAAGCCCTGAGTTCGTCGTATGTTTTGGATTTGGGCTTCATTGAGGCCAACAAATTCTGCAACGCGCGGTAAGCCTGTTTCCAATGGAGGTCACATAAGCGGATACCTTACAGTCTTCATCGACCTGGATGGCACGGATGTAGTGTTCAAAGCATTCCACATAAGATCCGAAGTCTTCGTCTCCCCCTTCCGTGAACGAATCGAAGTGACCGAAGAAAGCCATGCTGTGGTAGTCCGCCTGCTGTGGCAGTCCGCCTGCTGTTCCCAAATCATATTGACCGCAAAAAAGACGGGGACATAGGAAGAAAACACATAAACAGCACAGGCGGTAACTTTCAACTGTTTTATTCATAGCAGCCAGTGGGCATATATAGGCAAAAGGAACATGCGCAGATCGCGGCAAACAAGAATGCACATCAGCTTAGCGTGGCAACCAATTATCAAAAAAATCTATTTCCGCTTGAAACAACCTAATGGAGGTATCGCTAACACAATCTTCGCCTTTCTTATTTATGTGGTAAGCCTCCATCAGTTCACGTGCAGTCTGGTCGTGGCTTCTGCCCAGAATCTTTATCTCCTCAAAAAGAGGTGCACAGCGACAGGCATTGCAGTGCGCAGGTAAGTGCGCCAACTCATCTTTCTTTAACTTTTGCTCATGCTCCCTGGCTCGATCATTTAGCCACCGTCCAGTCTGCCCTATGTAGGACTTGCCACAGGCCAGGGGGATTTCACACACAACTCCTACATTGCATTTGGCATACGGCTTGGTGTGGTTCTTACCACAACCTAGCCTTCCTTTAGGATCACGGGAGGTGCGGGGGCAGAGCCGCGCCAGCTTAAAAGGGGCTGAAAAGACAAGGGGGACTCCAAACCTGCCTGCCACCTTCCTTAGGTTGTGAGCGACCCTGTGGATATACGGTACTACTTCAGGTATTATGGCCATAGAAGTCGTCCTCACCCTTGCTTTGCCCCTAGATCATTTTACCTTCTGCAGGAGGGTTTCCACCACTGGCGTTACCATCGAGTCAGGGAACCCTGCCGTCTTAAGACGGGAAATCTGATTTTCAAAGGCAAGCTGCATCTTGTGCACAAACGATTTGCGGAGAGCCGATTCTAAGCAGAGCATCGCTACTCCTCGCTTAACAATCTTTGACTGGGAGGAATCGTATGGCACCAAGCCCTTTTGTGCCCGAGGGAAGTACTGCCAGCACGCGTGACCTTTAGCAAAGGAAATGCGTAGGTCTAAAAAGCGCAGGGAATTGTCGAGTGGAAGTTCGTGAGTAAAAGAAAGCCCTTTGCCAAGTTGTTTAAAAACGGCTAAAATGCTGTCACAAGAAGTTAAACTTCCTTGTCTATGGCCATAAGACCTGAAGTAGTACCGTATATCCACAGGGTCGCTCACAACCCAAGGAAGGTGGCAGGCAGGTTTGGAGTCCCCCTTGTCTTTTCAGCCCCTTTTAAGCTGGCGCGGCTCTGCCCCCGCACCTCCCGTGATCCTAAAGGAAGGCTAGGTTGTGGTAAGAACCACACCAAGCCGTATGCCAAATGCAATGTAGGAGTTGTGTGTGAAATCCCCCTGGCCTGTGGCAAGTCCTACATAGGGCAGACTGGACGGTGCCTAAATGATCGAGCCAGGGAGCATGAGCAAAAGTTAAAGAAAGATGAGTTGGCGCACTTACCTGCGCACTGCAATGCCTGTCGCTGTGCACCTCTTTTTGAGGAGATAAAGATTCTGGGCAAAAGCCATGACCAGACTGCACGTGAACTGATGGAGGCTTACCATATAAATAAGAAAGGCGAGGATTGTGTTAGCGATACCTCCATTAGGTTGTTTCAAGCGGAAATAGATTTTTTTGATAATTGGTTGCCACGCTAAGCTGATGTGCATTCTTGTTTGCCGCGATCTGCGCATGTTCCTTTTGCCTATATATGCCCACTGGCTGCTATGAATAAAACAGTTGAAAGTTACCGCCTGTGCTGTTTATGTGTTTTCTTCCTATGTCCCCGTCTTTTTTGCGGTCAATATGATTTGCAGTAAATACCAACTAGGCCAAACTGAAGTTCTTCTGCTGTTCCCAACTTGCTGGAGCCGCAACCAGCGCTTCAGCCGTGGCCCGGCTATCGTACGCTATGACAATTCCATCCTCGTCGCCAATGTTGTCTTCAAGTACGCAGTAGCCTACTTGCCAGAACACTTTATTGCCACTTCCAATACAATGGAAAAGAACCACAAGGCACCTACGTGGCTGTCTTTTATAGCTATACAGAGCTACTAATTAATAACATCACAGACAGGCATACAGGCACGTGTGTTCTATCTCAGATACAATAATTCAAGGCCTCAGTGACGTCAGAGGGCCACTACACGTTCTATCTAAGGGTTGATGACACAACAGTAATTATCTATTTTTGATACGTATTCAATTTATAGACACGTTAGTGCCGACAAAGTATGTTTGCCTCACCGAAGAACTTACCTTAAATGTTGTGCACGCCTGTAAACCTATTACAAGAATCTGTATGGTCTAAATAAAAACAAGCAATTGTGTTGACAATGTATGTCTCATCGACTCATCCCTTATTGTATGTATATTTAGTGGTTGAATGGCTGTTTTTTCATATGTAATTCTTCTCAATGTTCCGGTAGATGAAATTTTCCCTTCAGGGAAACTATTGCACCATACTCACACCCGCCGCGCGGTGTTATGGCGACTATACAGCACTTTGTCGCAGAGCATCAGACGGTAGTTGCGGCTGCCGGCCGCAGGGGCTAAGCTTCGGCAGAGGCGAAATGCAAGAACTCTAGACTGCCGAGCACTACTTCCACGTAAAAAGAAAGCCGCAGTTTCACCCGAAAGGCGAAGCATCGATTGTGATAGGAAATTATTGGGCAGTCATACGAAGTAAGGATAGTAGTTAGCTTTATCGGCCATGTAAACTTGTAAACACAGGCATACTAACTAAATTAACAAGTGTGGTGTAAGGCGCGCACAAGCCAACATAAACACATCTCACTCGATGACCGCGGAAACTCGGTGTCCTCATACTACAGCGTGGAAACGCAGAAGCAGCAGCGAACTGGTTGACCTTCGTGTAGCCGCTCGCATCAACGCGAAGTACGCCACGAAAAGACAGCGCACACTCTGCACGCGCGGCGGATAGCTTGCGACACACAGTGGCCCGGCCAGGCACGCGCAGGCCCCCGATCCGTCCTGGGGTGTTCATATAATTATAAATTATATGTTTATATATAATATATAAATGCGCCTGGGATGTTCGTGTAATTGCTTTCGCAATAAAACTTTTTCGAGCCCTGCACATGTCTCTCTCATAGCCAAACAGTTGCTTTTAAGCGGTAAGCCCCATTTTCGAGTCCATCCTGCCATCCGCTTATATTGATTGCCCTTCTGCTTCAAGTAGTCTTGTTTCGGATACTCAGCTTGACGTCTTGAAATAAAATATTTAATGGGGGTTTCAAAGTCACCGTTGATGTTGTAACGGGACTCCGGTGTCTTGAATGGGTGCCAAGCGGTACACAACACATCCAAATCCCAGCCGTTCCAAAAAACAAATCATGCCCTTGACCCACTGCATACTCTTCTCTTCCTCTTCTTTCGCTTCAATCTTTCATCGTTACCGTTACACTCGCCGCTCCCTCTCCCCTCGAGTTCCCGCAGGAGAAAGACAGCAGTTCAGTACAGGATTCACGAGGGGCGTAAAGCTTCATCTGAGTGGCAAGAGTAGGAAAAGTGTGCTTTCGATGGTTGTCATCAAGTTCGTGTATTGAGGCTAAACGAAACGTCACAGGACCCCGAGCTTCCACAGCATGGAAATGACCAGAAAACCGCGGTAAGTGTTTTTCGCAGTGCCGAGGAAAACGCAGTGCCCGTAAAACCATCACTAAATCGCCCGGTTGGAAAGAGCAAGCAGAACTTTGCTCAGAAGAGGTATTCAACTGGGCTTGGTGGTGCAGTATTGCTAGCCAAGCTCGGAGGCGAGCCTGGCACAGGGTTTTGCTGGAGTCCAATTTAGCGGGGCATTTACGCAGAAACGTGTCCAAACCAAAAATGTGTTCTTGCAGTAAGCTTGGCGCCCTCCCGTGGATCAGCTGAAATGGCATGGCGCGAGTAACTTCCTGTTGGGACCTGTTTTGAGCGAAAACCGCAGCCGCGACGTAGTCATCCCAGTCATCGTGTGTGGGACAGACGCCGGAAGAAATGGTCTTTGCGGTGCAGTTGGTGCGCTCGACCTGTTCATTTGTTTATGGATGTTGAGGGGACACTGTAGCGTGTCGTATTCCAAGTTTAGACAAACTTTTGAAGGCCCGCGACATAAATGCCATGCCACAGTCAGAAATCAGTAACTTCGGCGTGCCATGTCGGAATATCACGCACTCGTTAGTAAAGGTCATGACATAAGCGGCTGCACAATCAGGGACGGCTCGAACTTCTACCCACTTAGTCAGGTAGTCCGCGGCCACAATGAGAAATTTGTTGCCATACTTGCTGCGAGGAAACGGGAACAGGAGAGGCAAGGGCACAAGTTGTCGGTGTGTGACGACTTTACGAGCTTGACGAATTGCGCAGCGCGATACGTACAAGTAGACATCGGCGCGCATGCCAGACTACCAAAACCTTTCCTTAATGCTAGCCAGAGTTTTCTGCTGACCCAGATGGCCAGCAGAGAGGGTGTCGTGACACATGAAAAGCATGAATGGTCGCATAGCCACAGGCACCACAGATAGGTACGATTCACTTCTTGTACGTTGATAATAAAAGATGTCACCTCGAACTGTATAAGCTGATGAAAGCCTCTCGAGGCAGTGTTTAGATGTAATGGTATCAGAGAGGCACCGGCCGATGCCGCAGATTTCGGTATCTTTTGGTTGTGCAGCTCAAAGATCGAGTAGTGCAAATGTCGGCGCAGAGTAGTTATATCGACTGGGTTACATGAAAGGTAGTCGGCATCTTGGTGACAGGAACCACTACAAAGAACAACCGTGAAGCTGTAGTCTTGAAGTTTGAGTGCCCACGGGGCAAGTTTGTCATTTAGGTCTTTTTTTTTTGTTTGGAGCCAGCGCAGTGCAACGTTGTCAGTAACAAGAATAAAATGCATGCCATAGACATAAGGCAGAACTTGTCAGTGGCACAGACTACCGCGAGGCACTCCAGTTCTGAAGCGTGGCACCGACTTTTTTGTTCACTGAGGCAGTGACTGGCATAGTTCGTGACAGGAACCCTTCGGAGTCGGATTGTAGAATAACCACCCCAAAGCCAAGACCACTGGCGTCAGTGTGGATGATGCTTTCGACGTCTCTTGATAGTGTGCGAGTGTTGTTGGAGCTGTCAGGACCGCGGTAATGCCCTGGAATGTTTATTCCGGGTAGGGGCCCCAATGCCACCCCTGAGTTTTCTTCCAAAGTTCATTGAAGGATGCAGCGCGTGCGGCGAAGCCAGGAATGAAATGGTGGGAGTAGGAGCGAAGCCCAAAAAGTCTTTACTTGTTTGTTCGTTGTAGGAGGTGGAATGCTTGCTAAAATATTGTAGCTTTGAAGGGTCAGAGCTTATGTCAAGGGCACTGACAACATGACACAAGAAGGTAACTTCTGAATAGCCGAAGAAACACTTTGAAAGCATTATGTGGAGCCCACCATCATCTACAGCCCGTAAGACGAGCTGCAAACGCCGGTGGTGTTAGGAAAACGTGGAAGCGTAAACGATGATGTCATTCAAATACACCAACACCATCGACCACTTAGATTGTCCAAGGACCCGGTCCATCATACGTTGGAATGTTTTAGGTGCGTGAGAGAGCCCAAAAAGAAGGCCGTTAAAGTGGTACAGGCCGTCCGGTGTGCTAAAAGCAGTCTTCGCTCGCCGTTCTCGTCGAGCCCGACCTCCTAGCAGCGGCAGAGGAGGTCGAGTGTAGTGAGAAATCTGCCCCGTGAAGCCGATCTTGGGCGTAATCGGAAATGCTGTTTAGGTGGCGATAGTCTACGCAAAATCGCGTAATGCCGTCTTTATTTCTCACGAGAAGAACTGGGGACGACCAAGGACATACCGAGCGAGGTATGATGCCAAGCTCTAACACATCTTCCACTTGTAATTTCAGCACGTTCAGGAGCAGCAACACGACGAGGGTTGTGTCGAACCGGTGCATGAGAGCCGCTGTTGATTTTTTGACGAACAAGAGTAGTACAGCCAAGCTCGGTGGTAACGCCAAACACCTTCGAAATTTCACCAGCAATGCTTGGATATCAGGCTTCATAGATGATGTTAGGTTTGGGCCAAAATGGAATACATTCCAGTCAATGGAGTCATCGCCACTCTCTGGGAAAGCACAGCGTTGCACTGTTGTGAGGATGGAGCAGGGCTGAAGGGCGGTCGCGGACGCTAACACAGTTCCAGAGTAGGTGCAACTGGCTGTCTGATAGGTTGAACACCAGGACAGCAAACGTAGAAGAAGAGGAACACACTAAGGTGCGTGGAACGGCCAATTCATTGCCCGGTCGCGAGCACATAGTGCAGTCAACAAAGACGTCCACATCTAAGCGTGCGTCCATGCAACGAACGGGTACCCTCGCAGCAGAAAACAAGGGTATAGTTACCGTAGAGGTTGCCAGGCACAGGAAGAGAAAGTGGTGGTGGTAGGTGAACATGTTCATTTTGGGAGACCTTCGGTAGAAGCACGGTCGCTAGCGCACATACTCATGCATCGAGGGCGCGTACAGTATATGCTGTGCGATAAATGATTGCGCAACGACGAAGTGTCATTGCTCAGAAAGGAGCGAGCTCCTGCGGCGACGCGGCTGTCGAACGTAAACGCAGAGCGCTCACACGAGGACAACACTGATGTGCGACTGTGTTGGCTGCCAGGTCAAGTGCCGGATCGTGAGGGAGCAATCCCATTATGCACACGGCGTGATTAAAATCCATGCGTACAACCAGTGTTGAACACCAATTGCAGCCCAAAATTAAGGGTGCGCATAGATTTTGCACCAAAACGAATGGGGCACTGAGACTTTTTCCGAAAACAGTCACAGTTATCAAGCTTTTGCCCAGGGTTGGTAGACGAGTTCCGTCAGCTAGCCGAAGGCCGGCTGGAACGACCGATGCTGTCTCAGGTGGCAGTGAATAGGGAGCAAATTTGGTGTCGTGAAATGAAAAGATGCACGGGTGTCCACTAGGGCTTCAGCGTTTTCCGGAGCCTTACCTAGCTGGACTTGCAATGTTGGCATACCTCTAAACGGGCCCACTGAGAAAGAGACGGATTGGACGACTTACGCGGTGAAGATATCCGACGAAGGGGTACAACGCACAGGCTCGACTGTAATGGCCGATCTCGTTGCACTGATAGCAGCGCATAGTTGGAGACCGTGGACAGTATGCGTCGGAGTGACTGGCTTGGCCTGCTGACGCTAGTTGACTTGGAAAAGGGCGGGGCACTCCAATGGAGCGTCCCACTATGTGAGCTTCCGAGGCAAGAGCTAAGGCAGCGCGACCTGCAGACGGGCGGGCGAAGTGGACGAAACATTGAACGTTGAGGGCACTGATGACGTCTATCCTTCTGCTTGCCCTTCTCTTTCTCTTCTTTCACTTGCGGCGTTCTTCGTTACCCTTACAATATAGTTATAATTTCTACAATCCAGGTCCCTTCTGTAAGAAACGTACACCATGTTCTCATGTAAGCTGCAGCAGTGGCGTACTGGCTGTGTAATCATATTCATGAACCATCCAGCTAAAATGCGCACTCTTCTGCTTACTCGCTGTTATGTTCTACTTCTGTGCACAAGGTCATGGGTTCGATACAAGCCAGCAGTGGCCATATTTCGAGGGAGGTGAAGTGTAGAATTGATCCTGTGCTTTAATTGAGGCGTACACTAAAAACACCAAGTAATCAAATATATTATCGAGCCCGTGACTACGGCGTCTAGTATACAGGGTGTTCCACGTAAATTGAGCCTAACATTAAAATTTGCCGATGCCACTTAGCTGGAACGAAGCATGGTAATGTTGTTTGCCATCGCTTGGAGACAGATTATTTTTGTCATTCCTCCTAGCTATATACTTACTCTCAGCAACTAATCAACCTTTCAAATACTTTCAAATATTAGGATTAGATGAAAAGTGCAAATGAGAAAATTCTAGAGCAACATGAAAAACTCCCGATACAGCGTTCTGTTGCTCAATACGTGCAATGCATAAGTGTCTTTCGAGCTCAAAAAAGCCCGCAAATTCACGCAAATTGCCGCCCGACTTGCCGCTCGGGGCACATTGCGCGTATTCGTAGGCTTCTGAGCATCTCCACGTGACGGAAAACAACATTACTTTGGTTCTGTCCAGCTACGTGACATTAGCATATTTTTTATGTTTGGCTGAAGTTACGTGGGATACCCTGTGAAGTCGCAACGTTGCTTTGTGGCGTTGAATCCAATGAATCAACGTTCTATTCTAAAAACGTTCTCTTCTCGGTTGCAGGACGCAACATCGAGAAAACAACCAACTGCTTCGTTGGTTCTATAGGTCGATTCGAACACACAGCGAACAGTTCACGTGCTCTGGTCATCGAGTATAAAAATAATGTCTTTTTTTTTATACTAAAGCCACAGTAACCTGACAGCAATGAAGCGGTTCATACAAACGTCTATACGTGACGTTTCGTATCGGAGTGGGTGTGCTGTTTTTATTCTTGGCAGCGGAAAAGTGAAAGCCATTAAAATAATTATTTAGCTTAATTACAACCGCAACACTGCCTTAGCAGAAAAATGTAGTTTTTTCTGCAACCTTGGCCCTATTTCGGCAAAACCTTATATGTGATTTTGACGTCCCTGGGTTACAACCCACAAGCTCCCAGCCGGCAACCATGCGAGATCACAGATGAGGCGCGGGCCACATTTACGTGGACCCCATCGCGAAGAACCTGCACCCAGAGTACAACCAAGAACGGCGGCAGGCGCAGGCCAAGGCCTTCACCGAATAACACGCCCAAGACCCGCACGCCCGGTACGTGGACGCCGCAGAATACAAGCGGGAAGGTTTCACGGCAATGGTCGTTGCGGCGGCTACCGGTACCAAGACAACGGCAGCGAGCGTGCGGTGCACGAACGCCACAGACGCTGAAGAGGTTGCCATCGCTCTGGCGATCACCGAGGCCGAGTGTCGCAACGTGCTCAGCGACTCGAGGAATGCCGTGCGCAACTTTGCCAAGGAGCGAATATGCGCGCCGGCGGCCGCCATCATCGGCAAGCTCCAACTTCAAGACCGCGGCAGCACCGTCCGTATCAAGTGGTTCCCGGCGCACGCCGGCGAGTGTGCATCCTCACCGAACCACAACGAGATGGCCCATTCGGCGGCGCGAGCGCTTAGCTTCCGCGCCCCCGAGAGTGACCGTTCCGTGTGGTGGTTCGAACCCAAGGACAGATTGACTAGTTATGCCGAAGTAACCAAGTGTTGCCGCTTAGCTCGACGGACAATGCCGCCTCCCCATCCGGCACTCAGTCGGGAGGAGGCCGTAATCCTAAGGCAAATACAGACCGCGTCACTCCTCGCCCCCGCAATGCTGCACGTGCTTCACCCAGAGCTCTATCCGAGTGGGCTGTGTGGTGTTTGTGCAGCGGGTCCGGCGGACCAATGGCACATCATGTGGGACTGGGCCAGATTCCCGAAGGCAGCTACCTCCAGGACTTACCCGCCCGAACTTCAAGGTGCACTGCAGTCTCCAGACAAGGAGTCACAACTATGGGCCATCCAGCAGGTCCGGGGTGCGCTCGAAAAGCACAAGCCTCATGACACACTACAAACTGGCCCAACTGGGCTAGTGCAGAGTAGGGTATAACCCCGGGTCGGACGCTTGGCCAGCGTCACGACGCGTTAAACCGTCGTTTGCCGGCACTTTACTAAAGTTATCCCTATCCTGTCTTTAGCCTGTAATGAAAGCTACTCTGAGTTTTATCACTCACCAGTACGTCCGGCCACGGAGCAATGATTGCACGTTGGTATTTTCTCCTGCAGCACGGTCATAAATGACACGTCTTCACAATGAGAAGAAAGGGGGTTAACCGAGGGGCCCGATATTTATTAATCATATCATGAGAAGCCAAGAAAAAAAGACATTAGTAGGATCTTGATAAGGGCTAGTTGGTTCATATTCAAAACTGAGGTTAAACATTTGTTTCCTCATGTCCTCGTTTTATTCGCGCTGTTTACCCTCAGTTCTAAAGAAAGACACCAAAGACAACTTAGGGAGAATTACTTGTGCTTACTAATCGAATTAAAGAAATGATAAATTAATAGCAACGAAAGTGAATGAAAAAAACTTACCGCAAATGGGAAACAATCCCACGTCTTCGCATTACGCGTGCGATGCTCCTTAATTTGTGATTTTAATCAATTTATCATTTCTTTAAATCAATTTGATAAGTACAAGTAATTTCCCTTATGTTGTCCTTGGCGCCTTTGTTTCTTGGCTTCTCATGATGCGTCTTCACAATGTCACACGCAACAGCGGTTTACCTATGTGGCAGATTATTATGCACGCGTTTGGGAATCACGTTTTACACATGTGTGCAAGAACGAAATAATTATATTTAGTACCCTTTTACACACGGTGTTAAACACTCACCTAAGGGACCGTGTGTTATTGGTTACATGTGACGTACTTAAGTACTGCAAAAACAAAGGCTCTTCGCACAAGACTGCGCTTATAAGGCTTAACACAGCAGGTTAAACAGCATAATCACTCTGCTGCAGGAGAAACTGATGCGTAGATTGTGTTCAGGCTTCTCTTAGACACTCGTGTCTGAATAATAGTTTGCCATAAAAAAGAAACACCTCAAACATACGGTTCATCATGTTAATCGAAATTTCAATCTGCAGTAATTTTCGCGACCTTACACAGTGATCCGTTAAATCCAGAGCATCATACTTTTGCAGAGTGATAAATTGTTCTGTGATAAATGATATGATAATAAATGATAAATGATGATAAATTGTCTGTACCCGTGAAACTCGTGCCTACGAAATTCGTAGCAAACTGTACGTGCGATTATTTATGAATCATCGCTTCAAATTAATGCACGTTGTCCAACTTGCACTAGCAATGCGCAGATACCGGTGAAACATCTCTGTCGTTTTCAGCGCTGTATTCAAGCTCGTAGTGGATGATTAACGGCGGTTAACCTTGTAATAATTGAAAATAAGTTACGGTTGAGTCAAAATCTTGAATCCTTAACTTTCCCTCCTTTCTTTTGTGCTTAGTAAGGCGTACGACCCACATTAGCGAGCTTTAGAAATAGAGATGAAACAGTGCAAACACCGAACATGACTTGGCCATGAAGGCAAAATTTTGCAGAGTTAGACATACGACACATAGCTGCAGACAAAAGGCTTCATAAATTAATGCAAGTAATGCATATCACTTTTTATAACAAATAAAGAGCGCTCATGTTTGATAGTTTTAGCACGCACAAACCATCAGTTTTGCAATTGCAGAGCTATGCATTAAGCAGGGATCCTATTTTGTCGTTCGATTGGACTCGTGCCAGCGCCGTTAAAATAGTGCTGTGGACAAGGCTTTCTAACGGATGTTCCAACATCAACGTGTTTTGATTCCTCACAAAACGTCACGTCCCACTTGGAAATTCTGTTCTTCAAGCACATCTTTTCCTTAAGCTTTCCTTTATAGCACAATGCGTTACTCCTTATGTAAAACACCTTAATTTTGGTCTTTGCTGCATCGAAAAAGTATTCAATAAATATTCTGCTTATATCATCGCAGGCGCTCCAGAACTTCTCGATGTCCATTGATCCCGGAGAGACGGTCGCTGTCATTGGCAGAAAGAGGTGTGGCAAAAGTACCATTGTCAACCTTCTGCAGAGGTTCTACGATGTCACTGAGGGACAGGTGATGGAAGCTACATGTTACCCAGCTAATGTACCCGCATGTACGATCAAAAAGATTGCAGTAGACCGGTCAATGAAAAAAAAAAATAAATGACATAGGGATGTCTAATATCATGCTACGAACTAGCTCACGTTTGTGCTTTTCTAAATTCATCAAAGAGAAAGCGCTTACCAGTATTAAAATGTCGAATGTATCATATCTGCTACGCTGAGTATGATAGTTAAACATTTAAGCACAGGATACTTAACGTCTCATAGGTTATGAAAGGAGAAGAGCGCGTTGTGTTACTTCTGAAGTATTTTTTGTCAAAACATTGTCTAAATGCTACGATTAGGAATAGATCTATTCAGTTTCATGGGGCAACGGCATCCATCTCTTACTGGACCAGTTCGTGGATGAAACGCCTTGTGTGAGCGTTTGAAATAAGCCTCACATGCTATCCTGAAAGCCAACTGATCAATGAAAGCCATCATGGTGCGGATCTTCATAAGCCAGGCTCACCGGGTGCTGCTTCTGGTGAAGCCTCTCATGCCGAAGTCACAAGTCTGACAAGCCTATGAGTTTAGCAGCGCCAGCGTGCACACACAGGACGTGACCGCCTTGCATCACTCACATCGCGCACTGGTCAGCTGTGAGAGATTTTATGGGAAATCGATTTCCATAATTGATCTCATTACATTTTATTTGGCAACTTTTTTGGGAAAAGACTGCTAATCATCCATGGGCAAAAATTACGACAAAGTTTCGTGCGCGATTTTGTAATTATGATAGCGCTAAGGTATCTGCTAAGGCGCATGGGTGCAGTCGCCTCTTTCCAAAGATCACCACGAGTCTGTGTTCAGTTCATTGAACGTTCGTCTGCATAATTATTATGAATCTGGGGAGCCGGTACGAGGAAAATGAGCTGTGGCTGTGTAAGATCAAAAGTCATTGAATGAGAAACAAATTGTTACAGATTGAAGCTAATATCTGATCAGAATTTGTGTATGGCGTTGTGCTCTGGCTTTGTAAAAAGTGTTAAAAAAGTTCGTTACTGCGACAGGAAACTTACCCATCTTCGGAAGTTACACTGCCTGTTATAAAGAAATAGCAAAGCAGATTTTCTTGTTGACGGGTTTTATTCGAATAGCAACTACGTGGACCCTCCAGGCGAATTTCTGCCATCGCCGTCATGTTCCGCATAAATTCCAAGCGCAACATCATCACCGCGTGCCATATGCTGTATGTCGAGTGAAAGCTTGCGAGCGTCAGTTGACGATCGCGGCTCAAATCTCCCGCGCACACGGGGGGAACGCGGGGAAGAAACGCGCCTAAAACCCCTTAAACTTCGTAAAGTAGTACCACGCTTTTAAGAATGCCGCCCCCTCCTCGCGTGCCCTGGCCGAGGCCGACGCCTCGTCGCTGTTGGCCTAATAACATCACGTGGGCCATCCCGCCGTCAATCAGCGCCATTTCTACTCGAGAAGCGTCTACGGAGTGGCGAGGAGCGAATGTTGGCGCCGTTCACGGAAGAAGGAAACTCAGGAGAGGCCCTGACGTCACTCTTTGTGAAGCTAAAGTGAAACCGGAAGTTGGAGTTGCTCATGGCGCTGCTCCGCCTATCTGGCCAGCTCTCCTCTCTTGTTTACATTTCACGCGAAACACGCCACGCTGCGCGCAACCGGGCTGCTCGGATGCGCGCGCTCCGAAGCAATACTAAACAATCGTGAGCACGTTAGCATGATTCCGCCGAAGAGGGCAAAATTTCCCGCGGATATTCCTTCGTCCATTGCCATTGCCGTGGCGCGGTACATTGCGTACAGCGTTGGATGCGCGTTCATTTAATTCCTTCTGTCCCACCTGGCCACAGCAACATCCGGTAGAGCACGGTCCAGATAGCGCAGCGCAACAAAAAACGGAGACCAACGCGAACCTGCCCGCACGGCGCCTTTGCCACGGTATGAAACCTACGGAGCAACCCGTGTGAGCCCACAGAACAATAACAAAGCCGCCATTGTGACCCGAAAGGCGTGGCGACAGCAGCAAAGAAATCAAAAAACAGCAAAAAAAGGAGAACCTACTACGTCATTTCCTCTACACTTTTCTCCTAGCGCGCGGAGGGGGTAGGGCCTCTCCTCAGTTTCCTTGCTCCATGGCGTCGTTGCTACGCTCGAGCAGTGTAGGCGGCGCCACGGTCGAGGAGGGAGCGTGAAAGAGAGGAGAAACGAAGAGGAGTGAAGGCGGAGGAGGAGAGTGTCACTACTTTACGAAGTTTAAGGGGTTTTAAGCGCGCCGTCTTCCGTCGCGCGCGAGGCACCAGAGGGAAGGGAGAGACGGGCGGAGGGATTCTACTGCATCGGTTGCTACGTACGGCGCGGCGCGCTACCTTAAAGGCGACTGCGACGTGGACAAAGTGCGCGGTCGCGCGGGCCTCATCTTCAAAGCGATCTGCTATGTGGACAAAGTGCGCCGAGTGCTGGTAACTTCGTATGCGCTGTGCTTTCGACTCTTAATTCGCGCTGAAGCGAGACGCAGCACGAAGGTTGATTCGCTCACTGCTGCTGCCGCGCTTTCTCACTGCAGCGTTTTGACAGCGAGTTTCCGCGATCATCGAGTGAGATGTGTTTGCTTGCCTGTGCGCGTGTGACGCTGTGCTTGTAATTTAGTTAGTAAACGAATGTTTACAAGTTTTTAAAGTTTATAAACTACTATCGTTCGTATAACTGTCTATTAATTTCCTACAACAATCGATGCTTGCCTTTCAACCGAAACTGCGACCTTTCTTGAAATTAAGACTACCATTTCCAGCGCAGCAAATGGCCTCTATTGTCACTTTTTTCTCCCAAAACAACACCCTGGCAACAAGCACGAGCAACTGATTTACACTCGTGATCTAAAGTTTTGTTGCCAGGATGACGAGAAAAACGTTTTTCTAACCAGTCAGAACAGTTATCCATTACACCTTAATGACTAAATGACTGGTATTGCGTATGGACTCCCCTACGTGCCACCTTGTGAAAAAATGAAGTCATAGCGTGAAGTTCCGAATGCTTCATCCTGCAATAACGGTTGCGTATGGACTCCCCTACGTGCCACCTTGTGAAAAAATGAAGTCATAGCGTGAAGTTCCGAATGCTTCATCCTGCAATAACGGTGTTCAAACAATGTCCAAATGCCGTGTCACTTTTTGACTTACATGAATGACTTGACTGAGTGGAGAGCAGAATACCTGCTGTCACGGCTAATTTTGCGCACTGAGTAAGCAAGTGGCATGCTCAAGTTAGTGTAAATAATAATAGTTTCTGTAAATGGCTTGTAGCTATCTTAGTTCAGCACAATGCGCTGGCGGGCTAGTTGGTGCGAATTCATGAATACGTTGTTTAGCGCAAAACAACAGAACTTCTGAACGAACTTCTGAAGCGCCTTGTCCTGTCGTCTTTCTTGTGTTTGTTGTTTTGCGCTAAACAAAGTATTCGTGTCTCTAACTTAGCTTTGCGCTTGGTAAATGTACCACATCGCCTTTCGCCTACGTTTTATTTCATGAACAATGGAGAACTTAGCTGAGTAAAAATTTTTCGCCAGGATAGCTTATGGAAACTTTTCGGTGCTATAATACGAACTATATTTATTTGCATTGCCACACGAAATACCAAGATCATTTACGACATTTCTGTGTGGTATAATGGTACTTATAAGCGCCAATCAGAATTGAAGCTGGGTTTGTTAGGTGAATTAAATGCTTGTTTCACTGTTAGCGCTAACGCAAAATTGTCTATAGGAGCTTACATACCTATGGGAACCAATTGCACATACATGGGAAGAACTACTTGACCATAATGGAAATATTATTAAAAACTTCCGAAAGCTTTCATAGCTTAGCGTCAAGCTCGCTCTCATTGCAAATTCTGGTGTCACATTCAAAACAAATGCTTCAAATCTGGAATCAACCTGGATGCAAACAGAGCCTAGGCGGAACCCTTGTGCGAAGAACTTGCTTACTTCACATGAAAAATGAACCCGCCACAAGGTAGTATTCACGCTCGTAATAATTTGAAACAAACCAAACGTAGCTGAATTCGGTTTCCTCCTTATTTCCCGGTAATCGCCTAGCAGACCTGGCAAAGATGATCGCTGTAAATGCTGCTAGAGCCAAAGGTGTCTGAGCCTTATTACGAAGAAAAATTATCCTCTCACTGTTTTCCACCAAAACTGCGAGGGTGGGCGCTTTTATTAAAAAGGCTGATTTCCGTTTCGGGTCTCGCCGAACGTGCCTACAATTGCGCACGCGTGTACACAGATCCTGGTGGACCAGAAGGATCTGCGCGCGTACAACATCGGCTGGCTGCGCGGCCAGATGGGCGTTGTGGGCGAACGGCCCGTGCTGTTCGACGCCACGGTGTCGGAGAACATCCGACTCGGCCTGGGCACGGCCTCGCAGCACGACATCGAACAAGCGGCCATCGCCGCCAACGCGCACCACTTCGTGCTCAAGCTGCCCAAGGTGAACGGCTCGCCTGCGCCTCGAGAAGCGCCCAGTGCCATGTGTCCTTCTGAGATTGCGGCTGGCGAAGTATTGCAAAGCCTTAGACAGACGTAAAGCATCCAGGCGTGGTGTATTTGGCCGATCATTCTTGTGCATATCATTACCTACGCGAGATTTCGCAAATACTGGACGCGTTTATGCATAGGGCGTGCGTGAGCGGTGCCGAGTCACACTAAATCTCGCGAAAATGCCGGTATTCAAAAAATCTTTGAGAATACTCCCCCCGCTGACTTGTATAAAGCCCAACAGAGGCTTGTGGAATCGTGTATTTACGAGTCTAGTGAAAATCGCCGTGTCTAGCCAAGTCTGAACAATCGGCTGCTTTACCATCGTGAGTCGCGATTTTCTGTGTCGAGACAAGAAAGCAGCTACAGTGATCACTTCCCCCAATGCAATGATAATCACCATCATCAGCTTGGCTACGCCGACTGGAGGGCAAAGGCCTCTCACATACTTCTCCAACTACCCCGGCCATGTGCTAATTGTGGTCATGTTGTCGCTGCAAACTTCTTCATCTCATCCGCCCACCTAACTTTCTGCCGTCCCCTGCAACGCTTCCCTTTTATTGGAATCCCTTCCGTAATACTTAATGGCCATCGCTTATCTTCCCTCCTCAATACATGTCCTGCCCATGCCCGTTTCTTTTTTCTTGATTCCAACTCAGATGTCATTAACTCGTGTTTGTTCCCTCACCCAGCTCCCTTCCTTCCCCCCCCCCTTAACATTGCACCCATCATTCTTCTTTCCATAGCTCGTTGCGTCGTCCTCAGTTTAAGTAGAACCCTTTTCGTAAGCATTCAGGTTTCTGCCCCGTGGGTGAGTACTCGTAAGACGCAGCTGTTATACACTTTTCTTTTGAGGGATAATGGCAACCTGCTGTTCATGATCTGAGAATGCCTGTCAAACGCACCCCAGCCTATTCTTCTTGTTTTGAATATTTCAGTCTCTAGATCCGGATCCGTGAGCGCTATCTGCACCAAGTAGATCTATTCCCTTACCACTTCCAGTGGCCCGCTACCTATCGTGAATTGCTGGGGTGGTATTCTATAAGAGTCCACCTAATGAGCAGCCCATTAGGTGGACTCTTACAGAATACCCCCCCCCCCCCGCTGTTCTCTTCCGAGACTGTTAAACATTACTTTAGTTTTCTGCAGATTAATTTTTAGACCCACCCTTCTGCTTTGCATGTCCAGGTCAGTGAGCATGCATTGCAATTGGTCCCCTGAGTTGCTAAGCAAGGCAATATCATCAGCGAATCGCAAGTTACTAATGTATTCTCCATTAACTCTTATCCCCAATTCTTCCTAATCCAGGTCCCGATTCAATAAGGAGTACTATGTGCTTATTTATCAATGTGACCATAATTAACACTCGACGCGCGTTTTCACCGTCGTTGGTGGCCCCCCCGTCATGCCGTTACGGCATCAAGCGCACGCGCAACTCGCGCGTTCGAGGTTTGGCGTTCAGAGACGCACGTTGGCGTTTGGCTGCAAAAGCGGCGTAGCCAAGTGGGCGCGCTGTCACGCTTCGCACAATCGGCCCTGCCGAAGCCAGAGAATGGCTATCACTCCAGGCACGCTCGTTGTGCCTACAGATATCGGTGTTCACGCTGTGAAGCTTTGTGCGTACCACACCGTGGTATGGTCAGAGTGATCAGTGCGCGATCAGCCTAATCTTTTCAGTGGGCGCCGGCAGACGCTCACGGTGTTTGTCGTTGGTTTTAAAGGGACACTAAAGTGAAACAATAAATCAGTTTAGACTAATAAAGTATTTGAGAACCTTGCAGGCAATAATTTCAAAATAATAGTTTGATTATTAGATGAAAAAATGAAGGTGGAAGTATCAGTATTTGAATTTGGCGCCGGAACCTCGACGCCGGTACGTCAGTGTGACGTCAGGGATTTCAAAGTATGTTTTTGCATTTGGGCCGCGTTGGCTCAGTAAAGCTTCCCGAAACTTCCCATGTTTATTATTTAGTTCTTTTAGAGCACAATGTAGTCAATATGTACCGCTATATGATTAAGTGGGCCCTAGAAGATGCCATCAAAATCCATGACGTCACAGCCACCAGGTACGGGAACTTCAAGGAGGCGTCGCCACCCGTCGTTCGTTCTTGCGCTTTTTCTGGCTTACCAAGAGTCTTATCATAGTAAGAGTGGTGTTTTTGGCGTCGTAGGAAAGTAATTTACTGATGCAGAAGAAATCATTTTTCTCTTTAGTGTTCCTCTAACAACCGAGTAGCGACGCCGGTAACGCCACTGCCGGTGCTGCTCGTAACGCCGGCGTTGCGACAAGCTCGGTATCTGCCAGGGCGCTGCGTCGGCTGCCACGTAGCAGTCAACGTTCTTAGACATACTTCAGTTTCGCAGCTCCGCTCGGGAGATGGCCGAAGTGGTGGTCACGCGAACTAGCGGCGCTGCGATCGCGTCTTTCGTCACTTTTTGTTTCGTTTCTGATAGAAGTTGCGTCATTTCTGGTAGTTTCTGTTTTATATTTTGAGAAGTAGTTATTTCACAGTTCTTAATTTTGAACCTCTTTGTGAAATATTGTGATCTGAGCTATGTATTGTAAGTGCGTTTCTGGTAAGGAACTTGAAACTTGACTTCTGCTTTCACTTCTGGTTTCATATTTGTTGCGCTGCACCGTCAGTCGCTATCCTTCTCCGTTTTGTAGGTGTTGTGTGATGTGTCGCGATTTGCTCTCTTGAAAAGCTTCTTGAAGAAGCGTTTCCGCATTTCATGACAGCAAGAAGTTCCCTATGCCGTGCTGTTTTGCCCCCGGCTGCACGAGCGGCCTTAGACACGATGCCGCTGGTCACCATTTTTTCGCACCGCCGCAAGACGCTGGAGAGTTTAAAAGTTGGGAGCGCATGCTACACCGAAAAGACAAACACCTCACAAACAAATCAAAAGTGTGTGAACGCCACTTTGAGGACGACGACATTTTGAAATACTACAAGCATGTTGTGGGTAACAAAGAAATAATGATTCCTCGCGGGAAATGGATGCTTGCTCCCGGCGCACTTCCTCGGCTCTTTCCTGGGCTGCCTGAGCACATCTCAAAGCCAAAAAATGTGAAGCGAAAGCGACGTCCACCAAAAGAACGAGCGCAAGTGCCGGCAACTACATCGGGCGAAGCTTGTAGTGACAGCGCTTCAACTTCAAACCTGCTATTGGGCTTGGAAGAAGGAACTTCAGAAATATGCGCTACACACTTTGCGCTCAACGATCTCACGTACGTGACACTGCCTTCTGCGCTCTGGAAGTTCGAAATTGTTGAGGACGACGCAACACAGAAGCGATGTGGAGTATTTTATATGAGGCAACTGGTAGCCGGGCATGTGCGAGTAATGAAAACTGTTAATTGTGCTTGAAGAGGATGGTACTTAAACGGCTACAGCAAAATTCACAAGAGGCTATTTCGAGCTGCGACTAGCATTGCAAGTGTGGAAAGAATCCTGAGAGAAGCAGAGAGCTTGAACATGTGTGCGGGCGTGAAAGCAGCCCAGCGTGACACGGCGACATCAGATAATATGCATCACAAGCAGTGCAATGTACTTACAAAGCAACTAGTCTGCGCGCGTTGTCTTCGTCTACAGAGGAAACTTCGACTGAGCATTAAGGCTCCGAGCGCAACGCTCAAGCGATATCAGAAACTACGCAATGTGAAGAAGAGGCTGCTTAGGGCGGCTGCTGCGCATCAAAAGCAAAAGAAGGAAATTTTGGCTCTGAAGAAAAGGCTTTCTGAAATGCCCGATAACAGAATCGAGGAAGCGTTGGCCGAACTTCCGCCTTTGCAGCGACTTGCATTTATGACATCGTTTAAAAAGTTAACAGTTGAAAGCAAAGTCTCCGTGTGGCGCGCGGTACAATGCGGACTGGCTTCTGAATTGTTTAATGCTGAGGATAGCGAGCCCTCGAGCATATAAGCTTCTGTCTGACATGAAGATGCTGCCCTTGCCCTCCCTGAGCCGTCTCACACAAATACTGAAAGGAATACCATGCTTCAATCCTCTCTGTATAGAAGCTATTGGAAAACAGCTGGGCAACAGAGCAGATGGGAAGAAATTCGGCACACTGATTTTGGATGAAATTAAGTTACGCCAGGAGTACGATTTCAACAAGTCAACCTTCAAACTTGATGGTTTTGTGGACTACGGCGGTATTTCAAATGAAGGAACTGACCAACTTGCAGATCATGCGCTCGTACGTGCTGATGTTCGTACCACTTCTGGAGAGCTGGGTGCAACCGATTGCCACCTTTGCCACGAAAGGTGCTGCGCCTGGCAAGATTTTAGCAGAGCTGGTGTTGCAAGCAGTAATGCAATTGCATAAACATGGTGCTATGGTGAACGCCGTAGTCAGTGACGGGGCTGGGAACAATCGCTCGATGTGGCAGCAGATGGGAATCAGCGGCAGCGTAACCTCACCTTCTCACAAGATTCCACATCCATGCCTGCCTGAGAGCGCGTACCTTTATTTCCTGTGTGATGTGCGACATGCACTGAAGTGTGTACGCAACCATTTGCTCAAGCACAAATATGGACAGGTGAGCTAGCGTAGTTTATTTCATATATAACCTGTGCTGATTGGCGTCGATAACTCGCTGACAGAGCAGGTGCAAGCAGCCAGAAAGAGGGCAAAATTGCTTTGAGCAAAAGTAGCTCAAAATTACTTTTTTGTGCACAAAGTAAATAAAAAGTGTCACTGTGGAAAATGAATTAAGCTTTGACATAAATATGTTCATAGTATTTAACTTCATCCTTGTCACTGCTCACAGATCACTTCCAACTCATTTGCACGTCCCATAATATCCGCGGACAACTATAAAAAATACATGTGTCAATTAAATTTATTAGGCGAAGCGTTGACGGGGGTGGATCAATTCACCACAGCGTTGTCTCAACTGCTGGGCGTGATGCGTTAATGTCCCTACGTCTCCACAGGCGCTCGCCGTCTTCAATGAATACACATCTTAAGAATAAGCAGCAAAAAACAAAGCCCCCGCTGAAGGGAGCACCGTGGCGCTTTTATAGGGAAAAAGTTGGTTGAAAAGCGGAATCGCAGTGCACGACCTCTCATTTGCGGTGTAGTTGCAGCTTCTAAAGACTAGCTAAACATGTCATTCAAAGGTCCTTGGCATAAAATATTGTTAGGGCAGCCAAAACACAGTCGTCAAAGAGTAAACGGCACAGGCCAGTTGGGGTAAACGACCCACCGCAGAGATGACATCGCAGGAGTAGACGATGCGCGCTGCGTGAGAGATGTGTCACTGCAGCGCCGATAGTGCACAGACACCGTGAAGTCCCCGTTACTTACGCGCGGCAGGTTTGTCACAAAACTGAGACTTCGTATCTAAACTACATTTACCGACGGATAAGCGTTTACAGGCCTGTTGGTGCAAACGACGCGTCGCAGCAGGAGCAGACGACGCGCGGCGCATGACGAAAGACGCGACTGCAGCGCCGGTAGTTTCAGTGACACCCGTTTTGGCCACGTCGGCCAATGGGCTCGCATAGGGAGCTGCGAAACTGAAGTATGTCTAAGAACGTTGGTAGCAGTGGTGTGGTTAGAAAATAATGACAGGAAGGAATGTGCTTCGTGGTACCTATAAAGAAGAACATACTAGGACATTTAAAGATTATTGTACGGATAATGACCGCATGTTCATTATTTGATTCTATAGTTCTACGTTCCAGGGAGAAAAGCATTAATTAAAACAGTCAGTCCGAGAATGAAAATATATATTTAGTTCGGGAATAGGTCTGGCGGAAGTAAATTTAACACGTGTTATGTATTCTTCACCAAGGCGTATCGGGATGAGACGAAAAGAGTACAGTAGCTTCAGGCACTCAAAGTTGCATCTTTAGAAAGAGGCTTGTGAGACCAAGGGGGTCTACATGAGGAGGTGGTGAAAAGCCCTTCTCGTAGCTAGGGTACATGTGAAGTAAATGCCCTTTTCCTGGGTCGATTATATTATGTTTGTCGAAAATGTCATAGGAATACCTAACTGTGGCGCCATATCCTAGAATTGGTCTTACAAGAATTTTGTAGGTTGAGTAATTTCGAAGCTACTCGCGTGGGCGACATTGATGCCCGATGTTTTTAATGCGATTTCCCTTCTCAGTGTACAGTGCCGATCACACTTGTCTAGAGTGGCCCGAAGGCTGCTCCGCGCTGCGCCTGCGACGCCTAGCGACAAGCACCGGGTTCGAGATGTGTTGGCCGATAGCGCCACGCGCGTGGACGCTGCGGCATTCGCGGGCAGCCAAGATACAGGCCGCAGCATTCTAGCCGTGTCACGCTCGCAGCTCAGCTGGCAGTGCTCGTCCAGTGATAAAAAGCCGGTGCTCGCGACCCGCAAATCACGCAGGCCTGTATCTTGGCTGCCCGCGAATGCCGCAGCGTCCACGCGCGTGGCGCTATCGGCCAACACATCTCGAACCCGGTGCTTGTCGCTAGGCGTCGCAGGCGCAGTGCGGCGCAGCCTTCGGGCCACTCTAGACAAGTGTGATCGACACTGTACTGAACACATTTTACGGAGGTTCGCGCTCGATCTCTCTATGTCTGCAACCGTTTTCCCGCCTACTAGGCTCCCTGGTTAGTCTATGGACGAATGGGCAGCGTGTCGGGCTTCGGCGCTCGAAACCGGAACAGGCTCGAAACTATAGGAACAGGTTCGAAACCAGAAGCTGGACCAACTCGGGTCACATGGTATGTAGCGCTTCGTGCCAATGTGCTGCTCTTCAACGAACCTCTTTGAAACAGTATAGAGGCAGGCGGGGACATCGCAAAAGCCACAAACGTGATAGCGCACGCACTCCACCCGCACAACCGGGGCACAGCCTCGGAACTATACGAGGCTGCACACACTGCGGGCACGGGAAGACTGAATACTAATGCATATAGACTTCGATCAGCCTTCAAAGACATCATGCACCGTAGCAAAGCAGCAAATGAAAGCATTGCACGAAAGCAATCGTGTGATTGCATGGTGTTTCGCCAAGCTAATGGTTTGGCAAGCTTTCTTATCACTTTTTTCAACAGCGTAGCTGTTCAAAGTCGAGCCTTCGCCGTCCGTTGTCACGCGTTGAGGCAGAGCGCGCGTCAGGGGAGCAGAGGGGTATAGGTGCAGGCGCCCTTTGGCCCCATGGATTCAGCTCGGCGCGAACTCGCACGAAAGCGGCAGCACCGACGTCGCGCAAATCGCGAGAGGCGCGTGCAAAGCGGGGGGAGGCCGCTACGGCCGAGGATCAAGAACGGGAAGCGCAAGCCAACCCCCATTTTTAAGAGAAGGTAAGCCAAGCCAAGTGTCAGCAGAGGCAAGCTAACCCCCAAATTCGAGAGTAGGAGGCCTAGGAAAGATGTCGACGCAGAGATTCCTTCCACGGAGGCTGCCGAGGGACGATTCAAGGGAGAATTCTTTGACCGTGAGTGAGTGGGGCCACACCTGCAGGTTGTGTGATTAACTATGGTTTGGTAACAATCTCACACAACTTACGAGTGTGCGCAATCCGAAACCAAAGTTCGAATCTAGCACAATGATGACAACGAAAAAAATAACTCATCAAAATCGCGCTAAGCAGCAGTTGAAACTTCACCATGAGCTTCGTTGTTTTCACTCTGCGTGGAACAGGCTTTACCTTTTTCTCTTCGCGAAGCACCAGCTCCAAGAATCGAAATCTTTCACATGGACCGCATTTTAACTTTGCTATCGTTGGGAAATAAACCGAACGCGCAGGCCACCGGAATTTTTCTCTGTGTGAGTGAGCTAAATATGCAGCCGGCAAAAGCGGATTCACAGGACTGACGACGACTGTGGGTCGCTGAAACGACGTCGCGCTCCGTCCGTCACCCAACATTTTCGCGATGATCTTATGTAGGAATGATATTTTAGGCCGGGCACGCACTTGATGCAAGTGATGCGCAATGGGCGACATTTCAGCGCCCGTTTTGTAACAGTACCGGTCTCGTAGCAACGAAGAGAGCAGCGTTTTAATGCGAAGCATTTTAAGCCTGCTTTCCCTGGTTTCACGTGGCGGCCTGGCTGCTACCTCGGCGGATATATATATATATATATATATATATATATGTATATATATATATATACTCGGAACTATGCGAGGCTGCAAACACTGTGGGCACGGGAAGACTGAATACTAATGCAGATAGACTTCGATCAGCCTTCACAGACATCATGCACCGTAGCAAAGCAGCAAATGAATAATAATATATGGGGTTTTACCTGCCAAAACCACTTTCTGATTATGAGGCACGCCGTAGTGGGGGACTCCGGAAATTTTGACCACCTGGGGTTCTTTAACGTGCACCTAAATCTAAGTACACGGGTGTTTTCGCATTTCGCCCCCATCGAAATGCGGCCGCCGTGGCCGGGATTCGATCCCGCGACCTCGTGCTCAGCAGAAAGCAGCAAATGAAAGCTGTGCGAATATACTAAATACCCGTGAACTGGCTTTTATACCTGTTGCATGATATTCGCACCTCTGATTTGTGTTGGTCATTCCACGCCAACTGTCCCAACCGTGGCACTCGGGGAAAAACCATTTGTCTGAAAAAATTACGAAACGATTGCACGTATATTAGCATTATTTGCACAGCATTTTCCCAAGTTATTTTGAACGGAAAAAAATTTGGTCATGTAAGCGCCATTTGAATTTCGCAAAATGATGGAAAACCAGGGTAGAAAAACAAATTCGCCAAAAATCCACCATTCCGCGCATTATTTCAAAATTTGAGGTTTTGCATTGCCTGAGCATTGTTCTTTCATTATAAAACAGTTTCACAAAATAACTTCATATTTTTACTCCTTACCACCAAGGCGAAAATACGCAAATTGTATCATCTTTGCGAAATTATTAACAAAAGGCGGTCAGGGGAGAAAACGTGGAATTATTTTTATATGACTTTGCCTAAAACCTTCTATCTTGTAAAATTTTATTTTCTCCTATGTACTGCTCACAGGCTCCCAAATAAAAGCCTAAATTTGGCAAAAACATTATTTTGGCTTATGTTTGGACGTTATTAACGCGCTAAGATGTTTCTTGAAAAAATAAGCAGAACAGCGGATATCAATGAAAATAACAGCTTTCGCCACGAAAATTTTCATCAAAGGACTTTCCATTTTCATTGAGGGAAAAGAAATGGCTGTGGCTTAGCTAAGGTTAAGCCCAGGATGCGAAGCATACTAGCCTTTATTTAAGTTCTTGAACCACTGTTTAGCCTGGTGAACTGCTGTTGCTTGGCTATATTTTGTTCGGCTAGACGAAGAAACGACTCATGCAGGCGAGCGCACGAGCTGAGACCCGGCTATGTAGCTACGCGGCCGCAAGCGAGCGCACGAGTTGAGCCTCCGCTTTTGCAGCTGTTATGACGTCATATGGTAGCTACGCGGCCGCGCGCGGCGCAGCAAGGAAGAGCGTTGTTGTGCGGCTAGTATGCTTCGCATAATAGAAGCAACTTAATAACAAACATAGCAAAATTAAAAGAGAATAGACCCGCATATGAGACGCGCAGCAATGAACAATGGCTCATACCCTCTATGGTAGCTACGCGGCCGTGCGCGGCGCAGCAAGGAAGAGCGTGGTTGTGCGGCTAGTATGCTTCGCATAAAAAAATTGAATTTCAGTGCCACCGTTGCATTACTTTGGTTCGTGCTTCCACTTCACCTGATAGCATGTTGGGGGGGAATACAAACAAGGGTGGTGCCCATGGTTAAAACCCAAGTTGACCAAGATTTCGTAAGAATTTGAATCTGGAAGGTATGCTCACTTAAGTCGGGTCGACATTGCGCATCTTCCATAAATATGCACACGCGGCCGCCTACGTGTAAAGTAGTAGAGCGGGTCATAAACCACTTTCATGAGGTGAACCGAAAGCGCCACTCGAGCGACACACGTTCAGTCACCTTCAAACCAGTAGAAACAGACCGATTATTTGGTGAATATTTTCGATAGGGAGCTTTATTGAGCACATTTCACTAGTTCTGTGATATCTAGCCACAATATTCCTCCTGCTACTTCGGGCCAGATAGACAGTAGTTGGCAAAGCTATTATGGGGACATGAACCACCGGACCTTTGTGACGCCACGCCTCAGGAGACCGTTTTCGCGGACTACCTTAATAAAAGTAGTCTGAGAAAATGAAAGTGATTTGTGGCCCGCTCTACCAGTTAACGCGTACGTAGCCGCTTAAGTTTACTCACATGCATATGGAAGTACGCAATGTCGATGTACCTTAAGTAAGCATACTTTCCAGATTCAAATTCTTTCTAAATACTTTTTATATCGGCTTTTATTCCTCACCACACAAACCACCATGCGCAATACCCTGGTTTGTACTTGCCGCCAATATGCTATCGCTTGAAGTCGAAGCACCAACCAAAATAATGCAATGGTGGTACTCAAATTCAAAACATTTTTCTCGAAGAAAACGCAAATTGCTTTCATTAAAGTTTTCGTGGCGAAAGCTGCTATTCTTGTCAATGGTATCCGCTCTTCTGCTTATTTTTTCATCAATGTTCCATAAAATGATGAAAGACGTTGGTGTGTTACCAACGTCTAAACATTAACGAAAATAGTGTTTTTGCGAAATTCAAGCTTTTATTTTAGAGCCTTTTAGCAGCACATAGGCGAAAATAACATTTTAGAAGGTAGAACCTTCTAGGGGCAATTATATAAAAATAATTGCAGGTTTTCTTCCCTGACCGTTCTTTGTGAAAAATTTGACAAAAGCGCTACAATTTCTGCATTTTCACCTTTTTGCAAAGGAGTAGAAAATATGAAATTATGTTATGAAACTGTTTTATTATGATAGAACAATATTCAGGCAATGCAAATTTTGAGATAATGCGCAAATTGTCGAGTTTTGACGAATTTGTTTTTTGCACCTGGTTTTTCATCATTTCCTGAAATTCAAATGGCGCTCACGTGGCGAAAAATTTTTTCTCGTTCAGGATATTCTGAGGAAATACTGTTCAACTAATGCTTATATGCCTGTAAGTGTTTTCGTAATTTTCGAGAGAAATTATTTTTCTCGAGCGCCACGGCTGTGACAGTTGGCGTAAAATGACCAACGTTACAAATAACGTTTCACATAAAACCTGCACATATAACCTTGGCTCACAGGGCCTCTCTGGAGTACACTGATCTGTTAATGAAGTGGGGGAATTATATTTAACAGATTCCTTTTTTTCTTTAAATCAGCCACGCAGTATGTGCCATTGGGTGCCTACCCGTTCGAAGTAAATCCTCCACAATGGATACGTCCCACTGAGACAAAAGATGTATGCAATCCCTCAATGTTGCTTAACACATGTCGTACTTTTCTGTGCATACACCTGTTAACACCACTCAACAAGCACATGACATAGTCTTTGTCCGTGTGACATCTCTGCGCATACGACTCGTACTGTGCATCCACCTTATTTGGCGTTTGTGTTTCAGCACAGCTTGCAAACGATGCAGTGCATAAACATGAAAAATTCATTGCGATAAAGTTGTGACCTTTGTGGTCGATAAACTTTCCATGAGATCGTATTTTGAATACGATGAAGGTAAACAAAGTTGTACGCGTCGCCATCGGTTCTAAACCAGTTAGTCTCACGCTTCACTAAAACTTCACTTCACATGTTTCTAACATGTGTGTCGGATCTGCGTATTTTTTTATTCTACCGTCAACCTTGAAAGGTTTATGACGATGTTTTTCTTTCTCTTCTGACATACTTTCTCTTGCTCAAAAGACGCGAAATAGAGGAACATTTATTTCCTTTGCCCAATGGGGTGATTAGAATTTTCCGGTCGCTTCACGGCAGAGCAAATTCACTCTGTTTGATGATCGTAGGGTTGAGATGCGCGGACCGTGAGGTCATTGCAGCAAATGCCCTGCTATCCCTTCGTCAAAAAAGGAGTGAGCGTTTGCTATGGTTTAGGCGCTGCACTTGACTCGTTAATTTTTTTTTTTAATTTACAGTGGTGAAATATGCAGTGCAATGAGTATCAAGAGAAGTTAGACGAGGACGGCGGAGCATTTATGTGTTGTGAAGATCAGGAAACTTGCAGAACCGACACAGCTGACGCATGATCGCTCGGAGTGGCCATCGTTCCGGAGTGCACATAAATGTAGGAAGACGCAAAAGGAAAGAGAGAGATAATTTAATTGAAAGAAGGCAGAGAGGTCGGCCTGAGCTAAGGTGCTCTGCCTGCTAGTCGCAAAAGAACTTTTCTTGCCGCTATTAGCGCCGAACGTGAAAACCTTTAAGAAGACAAGACTCTACGTACACTGTAACCAAGAACGGTAGTTTCTTTTTCCTTTCGGCCTATGGCGAACAGCTTCATTGCTTCCTATTTTATTTTATTTTTTTCTGAGCAGAGTCACCAAACCTGCATTATAACTGTGTTGTAGAGACAAATCTACCATTCAATATTCTATGTAAATAGGTGATTGCCTGTTCGGCATTCGAGCAAATTGCTTGAGAGAGTATCATGAACATATATGACGCGTGTATTCGGAACATGACTTCTTCTTCGCTCCGCTTCTTCTTGTTCCGGCTCATGATTGCCCAGCCCCACAGATGTCCACACTGGGCACTTTGTCCGTACGCCTTAATTTTTGAGTCCGTTGAGTGCGCACGTGCCCTTTGCTAACGTAGAAATTTTGCTGTTTTTCTGCATATGAAGCATGCTGGACTGCATGAGTTTACGACTTACGCTTACTTTATTATTCCCACGCATCTTTGTGTGTGCACGAGTGCGCGTTTGTTGCCGTATATCTTAAACAAATGCCCGGAGAAAGCATGTAGCGCATTTAAAGGGAAGATCCAGGCAAACGAAATTCAAAGTTGGCTGGGAAGATTTATACAACGATCCGGAAAGCATAAATACTCAGGGCGGAACGATTGCACATATGGAACTTTACTTAAGAAACTCAAATGAAGTATACTTTGAGAGTTACATAGCACGAATGAGAAGCAAGGGGGTTAAACGAGAGGCCCGATTTTTACTAATCATATCATGAGAAGCCAACAAACAAAGACACCAAGGAGAACATAGGTGAAATTACATGAACTTACTAATCGAATTAAAGAAGTTATAAAATAATGCAATGAAAGTGGATGAAAAGACAACTTGCCACAGATCGGGAACGATCCCACGTATTCGCATTAAGAGCATCGCACGCGTAATGCGTAGACGTGGGATCGTTCTCCACCTGCGGCAAGTTGTTTTTTCATTCACTTTCATTGCCATTAATTTATCATTTCTTTAATTCAATTAGTAAGTGCATGTAATTTCCCCGGTGTTTCCCTTGGTGTCTTTGTTTGTTGGCTTCTCATGACATGATATTGCTAATAAGCCTTTGGAAAGTCCTGAGTCCACATTATAACTGCTGTTGCATCCATCATTCTAAAAGCATGTCCGCAACATTCCTCCAACACAACAAAACATGGTCAAGAAGCCGAAAGCAAACAATGAAAGCGACTTTGTTAATTGAAGAAAACAAAAACAGATATAAAAGCAGAATAAACAAGCCATAACATTCCGGCAGACAATGCGAGGAATTTTGTTACTATAATTACCGATATCAGTAAATGTATTGCTTTATAATTGGTTATTTTCCTCAATTTTAAAATAGGTAGGTGTAGTATGGGGAACAACTCACGCTAACATTTCAAAACTGTTTACATGTACTGCGAAAGTGTGTAATTATCTTATTTTTTTAAAGAACCAGGTTCAACTAGTACCACAAAATTGTTAAGAAAATCGCGTATGTATTTACCATTGAGTCCTCGTGCAATTTCCGACTTTGTCGTTACTATAAGCTCAGTATATGTAACAAGGAAACTTTATTGACAAAACTTGCTGCACAATAAAGCAAAGGAATAAAATATAATACCCGCAAACCCGAAAACTGGCATGGTAATCGGTGTAGGACAAACTATGGAAAACGAAACGCTCCGTTTTATGCTAGCTATAGTATTGAAATAACTGTTATTACCCCCCACCCCCCCCCATGAGCGTCTTAATTTACTCGCAGTTTTGTATTGTGAACTGCAGGATGTTTTCCTGGAAGATCTTATTTCGCTAGCCATTGCTCTGCTCTATTCACCTTATTTCTGGTAATGTTACTTATTGGCAACTAAATATCAAAACTAATGACGCAAATGATTGTTTTTCCACTCCTCATGTACAACTGTTGCCTCCGTCATATTTGATGAATTTGTTATAATTAGATGCCCTGAGTTTCGCGGTGTAAATGCCATTTTTTTTCTTTCTTTTGCAATCTGATAAGCAGCTGCTATGCTAATACAGGGAGCGCATATTCACGTTTATCCGCACATCGTGCGGCTTTTTGTCTGCGCTGCCGTCATGTAGCACGATGGTGAATAAACAAAATTGAAGAAGTTAAAGAACAAAACAGGTAGGCTCGATGAGGTACACAGCCACGATGAGGTGCATGAAAGGCGTGCAGCAGACGGCGTATGCTCTCTATAGGGTACAGAAATGACGCAACCAAATGCTCAAGTTACATTTCTTCACGCATTAGGAAGCTTACATGCCTGACTTATCTTACAGCAAGTGGGCGTCTCAGTGTATAACTCCACAATCGGGCCTCCCCCTTTCGACGTGGCCCCGTTTGTTTTGAAGAAAGGGTCCGGGCACTGTGGTAGAGATACGAACCCCCTACTGACGACGGCCGAGGTTGCCCTGCACCGCTCGAACCTGGCGCGCTCGCAGTTGGTCGAGGCGCCGGCCTCAAGCCGCTTGGAATCGCTACGGAGGCAGACACGTTCCGCCGTGGGTTGGGGATGTCCTGATGCCCGAGTCTATTCACGCCGTCTATGGACTGTATGTGTCAAATTCCGGGGACTCATTGCCGAACAAACATTACATTGTTCCAATAAATTGGGCACTTGTGGGCCTCCTAACTCCTGATGAGCACGAGTATGAGCTTGATGAAATATGCCTACTACAGCATACCGTGTTCTCTTAAACGCAACCATGCGAGCTAGGATGGACAAAGGTGCTCCCTATCTACGCCTCTCTGACGTCACGCGCAAGGCTAAATTTATTCCCGATTACGTCATGTCTCTCGCGATAATGGAGTCCTCAATGGCGTTCACGCGACACATGCATGATTAAATAACGGCTTGTTTTCTCAACAAGGCGGTAGCAAATAGGTGCACTCGGTAGTGCAGTTGCAAAGATATAAACGTTAATGCTATCACACGTTTTCATTACATGAGCAAGCAACTTCCTGTGACCAAACAGAAAGAAAGGACACCGTGAACGCTCACTTCTATTGCGACTGATTGCATTCCTACGTGTCAGTCCAATTTGTCTTTTTGCAGTTAACCGGTCTTCTATTTCCAATTCAACTCTGTCTGGCGGTTCTGACGAAAGTTGGGCATGCAACCAGAGGGCATGGTGTAATGGGCGAACTGTCCTCAGCATGGCTCGCGTGGTTTGCAGTGGCGCAGTAAACAACCCTGCAACTACACGTATTTAAAAGCCACAGTTACGCAGTGACAGCGAACAGTGTCCTGTCGAGGCGATCTGTCAGAACGGGAAGAAACGCGCGCGCGCGCAGAAGTACGACACGATGGTCGGCCCACACGGCCACCCCCTGAACGTGAGCCAGACGCAACGGTTGGGCATCGCGCGCGCCCTGGTGCGCAACCCACGCATCTTCCTGCTCGACGACCAGCCGGCCACGCTGGATGCCGAGATGGACATGGCGCTGCAGGTGGCCCTCGACAAAGTGAGCAACCGCGACACCGTTTGAGCGATGAACCTGTCTTATTTGTGTGTCTTTCCACCATCGTGTGACAACGCGCTGACTTGAGAATGACTTTCAGTGCTGTATCGTGTGAAGCTACACTTCTCTACGACTGGTATTAGCCGCGGCTTCTCATCTCGACCAGGCTCGCGAAGGCCGCACGGCGCTGATCATGGCGCAGCGCTTGTCCACGATCCGCTGTGCCGACCGCGTGGTCGTGCTCCGAGCCGGCCGCGTGGTGGACATGGGCAGTCACGCCGAGCTCATTAAGAAGGGTTCGGCACCATACATCGACCTCATCACCACGCAGGTACCGCATTGCTTCGCTCTGTAGCGGGTGTACAGCAAGCAGTACGGGGCTGTATTTGCCAAATGGGGGCTATAGGGGAATGAAGTTAAAGTACTTCGATTCACCTCTGCGGTTTTACTTGCGAAAACTACGATCTCATAAGGAGGCACGCCGTAGTGGGGCGCACCGAATTAATTTTGACCACCTGAGGTTTTTAACGCTCACCCAGTGCACGGTACGCGGTCGTTTGTGCATTTCGGTCCCATCGAAATACAGCCGCCGTGGTCGCGATTTGATCCCGCGAGCTCGTGGTTAGCAGCGAGACACCATAGCCGCTAAGTCACCACAGCGGCTACGTTAAGGTGCCTGAAACCATTAATGTTTTCGAGTGGATGGCTACCACCTAGACGTTGTGTATCTCTCGCGGATTGCTTTCTCATAAAAATGTTATATGAGCGCGATACTTTGAGAGCTACGAGAGGTTAGACTACCCTCCTCTCAAACTGCGACGTTCCTCCTCGGCATTTATTCTACGTGGCTATGTTCCGCCTTCTTGAACATAACCTCCTGAGTTTACGCGAGTACTTAGGGCACATTTTGCTTGAATGCATTCCCGCATTTCTTTTGACGTGGTATTTTTTTTCGTTACTTTAGTCATAGTGGCCTCAAAAAAAATCCACGTCGAACGCTCGCACCTTCTACAGGGTGAAAGTGCTGCAGTTTATTCCCTGTTTACATCTGCAGTGCGAAGATTGAAAATCACTTATTCACTGGCAGTGAATCACTGACAAAGCAACAAGCTAAAATAACATATACGCGCCTTTTGGTTTAGGGCTCTCGACCTGAAGGTAAATAATTGTCTGGTGTTCATTTACCCAAGCGCCGTTACAATATTTAGCAGTGATGTCAACTATCACACCACTGAATTTTTGTATACCTTCATAAATGCTGGCGACCTTTTCGGCACATCACATTTTTCCTCTATTTCATGTGAAACTAAGAAGCGCGCGGATAAAACGTGTTGAAATTCAAGTGTACTTATCTTAGTTTGATTGTTGCCTTTAATTGTTTAGCTAAGCACGGCACACGGTGCGCACAATCTTTCTGCATTCTTCTGCGACGACGCGGTGGCGGCGTGTCTCCTTTACGTGAGGCAACAAGGCTGCCATTTTGAAAGGCTTGGAGATTTCATTTGCGTATGCGACGATTTCGAGAGCCTTGCTGTTTTGTGTGGAAACTTGCTCATTGTCACGCTTTATCGTCCGCGTCGAGGTGTGCTCAGTAACTTTCTAAACTTTGTCGATGATCTATTATTTCTCGCGGGTAGCAAGAAACGCATAATGTACTCGCATGTAATTCTAACGTTGATTTAATCTGCAGTGCCCAAGCAAAATTGCGATTCTCTAAAGTTGCGCTTAGTGCCATAGCGAGAATGTAATAAATGAGGGCCCTAGGATAAATGTGTCTACAATGATTTACGCTTCACTAACTTGCCAACGTCCACCAACTTTCCGGGTATACTGTGCTCAGACATTCGTCATCGTCTGTCATTATTCGCAGTATGTTTTATGAGGATCCTTGCCCTGGTACAAAGTACAGTAGGAGGCCTATTAACCACAGAACCACGATGTCCATTTCAGTCCTTCATATACAGCTGAAACTGGGCAGACGTCTATGGGGAACGCGGTCCTCCGTCGTCTTTTATCTGTGCAGTGTGCACTGCACTGTGGTTATAGCGCTGCATCTCCCACCGGTAACTAAGCGCAGAAAAGTCAGAAAAGCATGGATCCTTACAGCCGTGTAAAGCACAAAGGAAAAATCGGGAAAAAGAAAGCTTTCAGTCGATTTCTAAAGGCACGTGACACCAAAGCTTTACAAGCACTCAAACATTTCAAAACCTGTTAAATCCTAATCTAAAGAAGGCGAAATTCGGATTTCTTTAGCGCAGATTTGAAAAGTGCATAGAAAACGAAAAAAAAAGCGAAGTATTTCGTGAGTAGACACCTCTAGCTCATGTGCAGTCTGAATCAGAAATTTAATGAACAAAATATTTGAATTTATCCTGAGCCACCTTTATTTATTAATAACTTTAAATACATTGTTTCGACTCAATCCCCATGTTCCACCGAAGCACAACAGTTTGGTGGATGTCAGGCTGTTGCATCTGTAATTGCATTATTTCACAACATATCTTTAATATGTTGATACAAGTATGTGGAATTTTTTCCCGAATCAATTAAAAGTTGTTCACGTCAGTTTAGTTCATAGGGGTGGCTTACAGATTGCCTAAGCCATTACATGCCCATATCTGTCTTATATTAATCTTCAACGCTTGGAGAACTTTTACATACACGCTTATTTTAAATTTTATTATAAATGAATATAACTGCGCAGCCTTCTTTCTTTTATTAGTGAAATCCACTTCAACAAACTTTGAAACAACGTACTAATTTGTTATCTCGCCGACATGCAACGCTATCCAATCAATAATATTATTACGATATCATCGAGCGATGCTCAAGGGACGAGCCACCGCGAGAACGACGACAAAGTGTGTCGGTGGCCTTGGCGCGAGTGAATGTCGGCCTGGAGCTCTGGCTCGAGTGCAGTGTAAGTAGCCTGTAAATAGCCTCTTTCGTCTGTGTCTTTCTACACGTAACAATATCTTTTACATGTCAGCTAAGGCAATATTGAAGCAACGAGTAATAAAAAAATACGCAGAAAATTTGACCAATATTAGGATCTAAAGTTGGCATTTCAGTTTACGATTTGAAACAGTCGACTTGACGCGGTTTTGGCCCCATGACTGATGAAAATGACGTTGAAAAACGGTACGATGGGATTTCAGTAGAAACACCATTAGAACATATAAAATTATGGGCACTGCTATGCTTCATGAACACTTGAAATAATATTTGCAGAGAGCGAAATCGTCTGCTTGAAAGCTTATCTGGAACCTGCTTTGTGATGACTCACGTGATCTTTTTCTTGATCGGCATTGAAGGCTGTAACTGCATAAGGAACCATATTTGCAACGAGACTGCCATATTGCATCAATAACATCGTGTGGAAAGCAATCTCCTATTGGGCGAGTGGGTTTGGCTCATTTTGATCCACACACCAGCAGGATCTAGCTCATTTTTGACCCAAGTACGATATTTGTACATTTTTCGCTTCCTTTATTTGACCCATTTTGCTGTGATACTTCTTGAGCCTAGTTTTTCGTGCCAATACAGCTCTATCCCTCATAGTTTCGGTTTGTAGATCTGGCTCATTTCGAAAAAAAAGGCGCCTCAGTGGTAAATCAGTAATATGAATTTCAGAAAGGAAAAGTCGATGGAGGTTATATTATTGGAAGGTATATTTGGAAGTGAAATATTGGAAGTTATATTATTGACAAGATAATCAACAATTCGAAAACAAATGTTGACCTATTCGAATTTCTGGGTACTTTCAAAAGGCATTTGGCAGCTTCAAGCACATTGTGTTGTTCAGTACACTTGAAGTATATGGTATTATAGATGTAGCGCATTGTCTTGTACATAGGTAACTTCACTGTAGATCTCAGTTCCGTTACCTACAAGGTACTCAACCTGATATTTGCATTAATAAATATGGCGTCCCACAAGCTTCAGAGTTGGGCCATCTGTTTATACTGCGCAAAAAAGAGAGCTGAACATACTTTTTTATTGGGCTTGCACTGAATTATTAGTTTTGCACCCCCTGAATACGAAAATCGTACTATAATAGGCCGCAAGTCGCCGCAAGACGCTTTAATTTAGTGAAAAAGAGCAGCACTGGCTGCGGCACATGCCGCTCGTCGGTAAATGGGCTCTGATGGGGAAGGCAATCGTGACGACATCCCAAATATCGACGAATAGCGAGATTCGAATGCAGTGCTCTGTGACCCCTGTATTGACCTATTTCCTCGCTCCCGGTTTTTCGGCTCTACGCTCGACGTGCGAGTGGGATGGAGCTTCAACGAGAATTTAAATGTGGACTGCAGCATCTGCTGCGCACAGAATCGAGAAAATAACTTCGGGGGTTCAATTATGCTATGGCAGATTTCCAAGCCACCGTGAATCTTCCAAGTTCAGCTTCCCTTTAACGACATCGCCGATATTGCGATGCCTGTTCACGTACTTTACATGCAAGTGACACGAGTGATTTCTTTTACGAAGAGAAGTACAGGAACTCTAAACCACGCAAATGGCCATGTCAAACGCATAGTTGCACCAACTTAGAATAGGGTTGTCAAGCAAAAAACTAATTATAAATGAAGAGACGATGATTTGTTGTGTTTTTTCCCGATGAATGAAGGAATAGACAATGATGCGAAACTAAAATACAGTGAAAATCTCATTGAACTTGTAGACTGCCATTCATTCTTAGGCGTTACTTCTTAATCGAATTTAATGGGGTCTCATCGTGTTAATACCGTTCGAGTGAACAGAGATCTATCGGCTTGTTGAATCGCCCTCGGAGCTTTGGGCTGTATAGATTTAAGAAACATTTTCAACCATGATTCTTAAGCTACTGTGCTACTTTGCAGAACATGAAATCAAAGTGATAACAATAAATTACCTTTTTTACAATGAGGAGCAATCAGGTTCATACGTGCCTCGGTGGAACACGGACATATAGCGAAACAATCACGGTGTAAGAAGAACAGGCGCTCAGACGCCGTGGGGGCCGCTGGTGCGAAACGTGTCTCACGGCGTTGCACGTTTGCACCGCTGCACGGCAGCACATGCTAGGAGGCTGAGAGAGCGGGAAACTTCAATATGTAAGCAATTGTGTAAGCGTCAATTCTAGGAATGCTAGCGGAGAGATGCTGGTAGAATGCCCAGAAAGGAATAAACTTTGAATAATGGACACCTTTTTCAGGAAGCGTAGCAACAGAAAGTGGACCTGGAAAAGGCCTAATGGTGATACAAGAAATTAAATTGACTTTATACTTTCTGCTGACCCCAGCATAGTGCAGGATGTAGAAGTGGTAGGCTAAAGTGCAGTGATCATAGGTTAGTAAGGGATAGGGATTCACCTCAATTTGAAGAGAGAAACAGCAAAATTGGTCAAGAAAAAGCAGATCAACCTAGAGGCAATAAGGGTAAAAGCAGACAACAAATTCAGCCTGGTACTTGCGAACAAATATACAGCCTTTGAACAGAGAGATGATGATGATGATGATGATGATGATGATATAGGGTAATTAATGAAACCGTAACGAGGCTGTCTTCAGAGGCAGCAATCGAAGTGGGACGCAAAGCTCCAAGGCAAGCAGTAGGCAAGTTCTCCCAAGTAACAAAGGAACTAATAAATAAACGACAACGAATGAAAGTGTCCAACTCAAGAGATATGATAGAATTCGCGAACTTTCAAAACTGGTCAACAGGGCGAAAATGAGTGATATTTGAAACTATAACTTGAGAAAGAGTGAAGAAGCCTTAAAAAATGGACGCAGCCTCAAATGAGTGAGAAAGAAACTTGGCATAGGACAAACCAAGATGTATGCACTGAAAGATAAGCAGAGTAATATTATCAGCAATATTCAAGATATAGTAAAAGCAGCGGAAGAATTCTGTACTGACCTGTAGAGTACCCAGAGGAGTCGGGATACCTCAATTAGAAACAGCAATGAACAGGATACAGAAGCTCCTACTATAACTAGCGATGACGTCAGAAGGGCTTCGCAAGACATGAAACGAGGACGAGTGGCAGGAGAAGATGGAATAACACTCGATTTAATCAACGATGGAGAAGACAAAATGCTTGGAAAACTGGCGGCTCTTTGTACGAAATGTCTATCGACGACTGCAAGGGTCCCAGAAAACTGGAAGAATGCAGAGATTATACTAATCCACGAAATGGGAGATGTTAAAGAATTGAAACATTATCAGCCCATTAGCTTACTCCCAGTATTATATAAAATTTTTACCAAGAAAATCTCCAACAGAATAACGGCAACAGTGGACTTTAGTAAACGAAGGGAACAAGCTGGCTTCAGGAAGGGATACTCAACCATGGATCACCTCCATGTCATTAATCAGGTTATCGAGAAATCCCCAGAGTATAATAAACCTCTCTATATGGCTTTCGCAGACGTAGGCGTCAGTCAGGGAGATACGATCTCTCCAATGCTATTCACAGCGAGTCTACAGGAGGTATTCAGAGACCTTGATTGGGAAGAATTGGTGATAAGATTTAATGGAGAATACCTTAGTAACTTACGATTCTTTAAAACTGATGGTAGCGCTAAAAAGGAACGGACACACGAAGAAAAGACGACACGACGACGAGGAAACGCTACTGGTTGTGAAGAAGGCATTCAAGGAGTTACCTCTGCAATTGGAGATATCATTGCCTAATTTTGTCAGATTCAACTCTTTGCAGAAGTTCGTGAACCTGGTTTTTACACGCACATCGCTTTTCTTTACTCGCACAAAGTTCTTCTCTACTGCTTGCAAGGCTTTTTCCTTGTACATGCCCGCGTGCATGACGACGAAGCCTCCGTCTTTGTCCGCTTCTAAAAGAGAGAGCTTGTGTTTCTTGAAATGTGTAACAATCCCGTCTAACGCGCGTCTCGAGGTACGACTGGCCGTGTTGGGAACAGCCTTTGCGATGCTGTCCACTCCCTCAAGAAGGCACCTCTCATGGTCTTCTCCTTTAACCTTCTGGGCGATGTTTCTATTAGTGGCGAGCAGGTCGTGCACTGGCACAAAAGCATCAACAGCGTATTTTGGCCCTTTTTGCAAAACTTGCTGAACCTTCTCGGGAATCGTGACATCCCCTACAACCACAACTGCCTTCTTGGGTGCACGCTCATTTGTTGTAACATTACTGAGAAGGTGCTCAAGTAAGAATGACCAATTTACCTCTGTGATTTGAGCAGCCTGAGACTTGAAGTTTGAAGTTTTAAAGAATGCATCACCAACTAGCCCAGCACCAAGTTTTATTGAACTTGCGATTCGCTGATGATATTGCCTTGCTTAGTAACTCAGGGGACCAACTGCAATCCATTCTCACTGACCTGCAGAGGCAAAGCACAAGTGTGGGTCCAAAAATTAATCTGCAGAGAACTAAAGTAATGTTTAACAGACTCGGAAGAGAACAGGTGTTTACGATAGGTAGCGAGGCACTGGAAGTGGTAAGGGAATACATCTACTTAGGATAGGTAGTGACCGCGGATCCGGATAATGAGAGTGAAATAATCAGAAGAATAAGAATGGGGTGGGGTGCGTTTGGCAGGCATTCTTAGACCATGAACAGCAGGTTGCCATTATCCCTCAAGAGAAAAGTGTATAACAGCTGTGTCGTACCAGTACTCACGTACGGGGCAGAAATCTGGAGGCTTACGAAAAGCGTTCTACTTAAGTTGAGGACGACACAACGAGCTATGGAAAGAAGAATGATGGGTGTAACGTTAAGGGATAAGAAAAGAGCAGATTTGGTGAGGGAACAAACGCGAGTTTATGACATCTTAGTTGAAATTTTAAAAAAAGAAATGGGCATGGGCAGGACATGTAATGAGGAGGGAAGATAACCGACGGTTATTAAGGGTTACGGACTGGATTCCAGGGGAAGGGAAGTGTAGCAGGGGGCGGCAGAAAGTTAGGTAGGCGGATGAGATTAAGAAGTTTACAGGGACAACATTGCCAGAATTAGTACATGACCGGGGTGGTTGGAGAAGTATAGAAGCCTTTGCCTTGCAGTGGGCGTAACCAGGATGATGGTGATGATGGCTTTCGTAGATTACGAAAAGGCATTTGATTCAGTAGAGATACCAACAGTCATAGCGGCATTGCGTAATCAAGGAGTACAGATTGCTTACGTAAATCTTGAAAAATATCTACAGATGTTCTACAGCTCCCTTAATTCCACACAAGAAAAGCAGGAAGATACCTATAAAGAAAGGGGTCAGACAGGGAGACACAATCTCTCCAATGCTATTCACTGCATGCTTGGAAGAAGTATTCAAGCTATTGAACTGGGAAGGTTTAGGAGTAAACATCGACGGCGAATATCTAAGCAACCTTCGGTTCGTCGAGGACATTGTTCTATTCAGCAACAATGCAGACGAGTTACAACAAATGACTGAGGACCTTCGCAGAGAGAGTGTAAGAGTGGGGTTGAAGATTAATACGCAGAAAATAAAGAAAATAATAAATAGCGGGGCAAACGAACAAGAGCTCAGGATCGCCAGTCGGCCTCTAGACTGTGTGAAGAACTACGTTTAGCTAGCTCAAATAATCACAGGGAACCCTGACCATGAGAAGGAAAAAAATGGGTTGGATCGCATACGGCAAACATGGCCAGCTCCTGAGTGGAAGCTTACCATTATCATTAAAAAGGAAGGTGTACAATCAGTGCATTTTACCAGTGCTGACATATGGGGCAGAGACTTGGAGTCTCACAAAGAAGCTTGAGAACAACATTAAGGACCGCGCAAAGAGCGATGGAACGAAGATTGCTTAGGCAGAACGTTAAGAGAAAGAAAGAGAGCGGTTTGGATCAGAGAGCAACCGGCCATAGACGATTTTCTAATTGACATCATGAGAAAAAAATCGAGCTGGGCAGGTCATGTAATGCACCGGTAGATAACCGTTGTACCATTAGGGTTACAGAATGGGTACTAAGAGAAGGGAAACGCAATCGAGGACGACAGGAGACTAGGTGGAGCGATCAAGTTAGGGAATTCGCGGGTGCTAGTTGGAATCGGTTGGCGCAGGACAGATGTAATTGGAGATCGCACGGAGAGGCCTTCGAGTGGACATAAAACAGGATGATGATGATGACGTCGGCGCGACGATGATGATGATGATGAAGCAATTGTAACTGTGGCAAAAGTGCAAAACAATATTTATCGGTGTTCCTGCCCTTCACTATAATTATTAAAATCCCTCAGGCGCCGTAAAAGACGATGATGACTCCGACAGTGCAGTCGCGCCACGTGCTCTAGCCGACGGCGTTTTGCGAGCAGTTTAAAATTCAGACGAACAGCCTGAATCGCAAGAGAGGGAAGGGGGTCTGCATCTCGAGCTGGCGACGTTGCCTGGTATGGGTGGATTGTAGGCGATAAGTGATTCGCACCAAACTGCAACAGCTGGTCTTGCGTGTGCAAAGACAGAGTTTCCATGTTCAGTGAAAAGAGTCGATTGCATGGTTCGTACGATGCTCTCGAACATGGACACCAAGTCCTGCGACCAGGAGTGTACAGATGTGAGAAGCACTTCGACCCGGCGTACGTCACAAGTTCATGGAGATCGGTACACAAGAAAATTTAAAAGGGTCAGAACGGTCTGAACTTGAGGTTGTTGGTAACGCTTCAATACGCTGAAACAGCTCGAAAGAAATGAGACAAGAAAAAGGGCAGGACAGGCACTTTCCTGTTTGTCTCTTCTCGATATTTTTGTGCTGTTTATCCCGTAATGAAGTAGTGCACAATAAATTTGTAATTATCAGCACGTCCAGATGAGCGAACTTGAGAAATATGGCTCAGCTAAGATGCACGTCAAAGAAGCCCAGGCGAGCATAAAGTCACCCGCTATGCTGTACATCTTCATCAGAGTGCTTTGTTGGCAACCAAGAACCCTCAAGGTATTTTTTTAGCGTTTATAATAATTCTTTGAAGAGTACACACGTTGATTCCAAGGATACCACGGCAGCATGGTTTTTAAGGAATTAGTTGTCTCACAATTCGTGGCTTCTAGAATTTGGACCTTCTGCATAGAACATGTATGCGAAACGAGCTATGCATCATGTTTCTTTGAGTATAAACAGGGAAATATATGAATGTTTACTTACTTTATTAGGTGAAGGCGCTTCTATTTCCTCAGAGACTAATCCTATGGCGCACTCCTCAGAACCCTGCTTTGTGTGAAATAAGAGTGGGAACGCTGCGTATTGTTAAAGTAGTAGCACCGGTTTGTTGAAGCAGAAGTGGCGAAAGTAATTTAGTTTACTAGTAGATTCAGCAAAAGAGGAATGGTGACTGCCGCATTGGTAGAAAATACTATACGAGTTTGTTTAGAAAAGGTAAAACCTAAGCAATTATAAATCACATTTTACGATTTATTAAAATAAAGACAGTGGATTAAGGGTTGTCGCTCTAAAAAACAGGCTGCAAAGAGCGCTCCCAGCGCGGTGGCCAGGGAATATTGGGGCACTGGCGGGCCAGCCCCCTGCAGGCCCCTACGGATGGATGTTATGAGCGTCCCCGTTGGAACGGGGCAGTGGGTTGCGCCATCAAACTCTTGCTATTGTACTGCCTATGTCCTACCTAAGTTAAAAAAAATAGAAAAAAGAAGGAAAAACACGAACTCCCACAACCGAATTTCCTGACCCCCTATTGTGAACTTTGCTTTTGTACGTCTCCGTTTTTTGTCGTTTCCCTACCTTAATTTCTTCCACCAATCTTCCGATCGCCTCTTACTAACCTCTATTGCGGACATGTTTACTTTGCCCCTGCTCTCGCTGAAGCCAAGGGCTTCAAGGAGGCCAGTGAGGCATAAATCGACCGCTGGGCAGATGTCTTCACATACCAATAAAACATGCTCCATCCTTTCCCTAGCTTTGCCGCAGCAAGCACGGATGGATGGATGGAATATATTATGAGCGTACGGAGACGTACACGGACCCCTAGTAGCGCGCGCCACCTAGCGGCCGCCCAACATCAGTGAGAGGCGCCGCGCGCTTCCGTCGGAGCACCTGTTCTTACACCGTGGAAGCCACATTCCATTTTTGTGTGTCTGGAAACTCACTCACTCTCTCTCTCTGTGTGTAGACGTTTGCCGGGGTAAAGAGATACCACAATGCCTTTATCGATCATTACCTGAACAGAAACGTTTCCAATTGTTACGCGGATGTTGCGAGTATATAAAAGACTATATTTACAACATACATACATACATACATACATACATACATACATACATACATACATACATACATACATACATACATGCATGCATGCGCACATACATACATACATACATACATACATACATACATACATACATACATACATACATACATACATACATACATACATACATACATACATACATACATACATACATACATACATACATACATACATACATACATACATACATACATATAGGATGATTCAGAACAGCTAGGATTGCTGACCACCAACATCACGCAGCAGCCTGCGTCTCCGATCTTCTTCCTCTCTCTTCTCTCACCTTTCCGTAACAGGACCCCCGTGTATCGAAGCGCCATCTCGGCGCATGGCAGGCGAAGAATTGCGAGCGAAGTATGGCTTCAGCCGAGAAACATGCACGACGTCGACAGGCGTCTGACTTGAGGATGCACCAAATTAGTAGCGGCGAAAGCCCGTAATTGACGTCACCAATTTGGCGTAGGACATCATAAGGCCCTGTGTAGTGAGAGAGAAGTTTCTGGGGGAGGCCAGCCCGACGATATGGTGACCAGAGGAGCACCTAAGCACCTGGTGCGAAGTGAACATCGCGATGGCAGCGGTCGTAACGTTTTTTTTTGTATATTCTGTTAGGCTAATAAACGACATTGGGCGACTTGACGTGCTATGCGAGCACGATCGATAACTTCACGAGAGTACTCAGTTGCAACACGTGGCACAGAAGGGAGCATGGTGTATCGCGACCATACAAGAGATAAAAGGGTCAATATCCTGCAGTGTCCTGTCGGGACGAGGTATAAGCTAACGTCACGTAAGCCAGCGTGGCGTCCCAGTCGCGGAGATCGTTGGAGAGGTACATCCACAGCATCTCTGTGATTGTTCGGTTGAGACGTTCCGTAAGACCATTCGTTTAAGGGTGGTTGGCGGTGGACAGCTTGTGCTCAGTGGCACAAGAGCGGAGGAGGTCGTCCACAACTCGAGAAGAGAACGAGCGGCCACGCTGGAAAATGACGTCGTGAAAGAGAAAATCGGCAACGTCAGTTGCGCAACTATTCGGCAACGCCTTTGTTATAACGTAGCGTGTCGCCTAATCAGTAGCGACGGCGATCCACTTGTTCGCTCTAGTCGTTGTCGGAAAAGGGCCACGCAGGTCAAGGCGTACGCGAAAGAACGGTTTATAGGGAACTTCAATGGTGCCAGGGGTGGCTTCTTCCGGCGCTGACACATTTCCCAAGTTGCGACAAAACGACGCACAGAGCAGTAGAGACCCGGCCAGAAGAACCGGCGTCGCACGCGGTCGTATGTACGCTAAAGTCCAAGGTGTCCCGCCGTCGGTGCATCGTGACGTTGTTCGAGAATGACGGGTCGCAGATGACGGGGAACGACAAGCAGCAACTGAGGGCCGTCAGGGCGGATATTGTGGCGGTAGAGGGTGCCGTCCTGCAGCACAAACATGCGGCACGTGCCGTCGGTGCTGCCAAATTGCACTCCGGCGATGACTGACTGTAAGGATTCTTCGCGTTGTTGTTTAGCGCGCATGTCAGGTCATGTCAGTCAAAGCCATCATGCTGGTCACCGGATCATGCGAAACAGGATCGGGGGGATCCACGAGGTTACGCTAGAGGCAGTCAGCGTCCTTGTGGAGGCGTCCAGTCTTGTAATGGACAATAAATGGAAATTCGTGGAGCAGCAAAGCGCAGCGACCAAGCCGTCCACTCGGGTGCCGGACCGAAGACAGCCAGCAGCGTGCTTGGTGGTCTGTGACGACCGAAAACATTCGGCCGTACAAATATAGCCAGAAATTGGCGACAGCCCAACTACAGCCAAGCACTCCCGCTCGGTGAAGTAATTTCTCTCGGCAAGTGAACGCAGGCGGCTGCCGTAAACTATCACGCACTCGCTACTATTCTGGTGTTGGGTGAGAACAGCGCTGATGCCATAGCCGCTTGCGTCAGTGTGGACTTCGGTCGGTGCACACGGATCAAAGTGGGCAAGTATGGGAGGGGTGGTCGGACACCCGATAAGAGCGTCGAACGCGTGAGCCTGCTCCGGGCCCCATGAGAATGACGTGTTCTTCTTTAGAAGATCTGTCAAAGGGCCAGCAACGTTGGCGAAGTTTTTGATGAAACGGCGAAAGTAAGAATACAGGCCGACGAAGCAGCGCACGTCAGAGGCAGAACGTGGCACAGGGAAATTGGGTACGGCGCCAACTTTTTGGGGATCTGGTCGGACACCGCATGCGTCAACGGGGTGTCCCAACACCGTGATCTGACGGCGCCCGAATTGACACTTCGTGGAGTTTAGTTGAAGGCCGGCTTTTCTGTAGACTGTAACAATTGCAGCGAGTCGGGTAAGGTGGCTGCCGAACATGGAAGAAAAAACAATAACGTCGTCAATGTAACAAAGACAGGTGGTCCAAATGTAGCCCCGCAGAAGAGAGTCCATCATACGTTCAAATGTCGCAGGAGCATTGCATAGGCAAAATGGCATGACTTTGAACTGATATAAGCCATCCGGCGTGATGAAGCTCCTCTTCTCGCGGTCCATTTCATCAACTGAAATCCGCCAGTAGCCGGATGCCAGTAGATCGATGGACGAGAAGTATTTAGCTCCATGCAAGGAGTCCAAGGCGTCATCGATGCGGGGTAATGGGTAGACGTGTTTTCGCGTGATCTTGTTTAAGTGGCGATAATCGACGCAAGAACGCCAGGTACCATCTTTCTTTTTCACAAGGACGACAGCTGAAGCCCAAGGGCTGGCTCATGGCTCGATGACCCCTTTGCGGAGCATTTTGTCCACTTCAGATTGGATGACTTGACGTTGAACATGTTGTACACGATAGGGACGCCGACGAATAGGATTCGTACGTCCAGTCTTTATACGGTGGTGAACAACAGATGTTTGGCCTAATGGCCTGTCGCCCAAATCAAAGTTGTCACTGTACGATTAAAGCAGGAATCGTATGTCCGTGGCCTGTCCAGAGGTGAAGTCAGGTGCAATCATTTTCGCGAAGTCATCCGTTGAGGAACCAGAGCTGTCAGCTGCAATTGGCACTAGTAAGCCACTCTCGGCATTCAGATTCTCAATGTCAAATTAGCAACCACTAGAAACGCTGGCCAAGAACATGCCGGCCGGAAGCACTTCAGGGCACAGGCTGGCGTTATTAGTAACCCTGACCAACGTATGCGGAACAGCAACGTTCCCGTTCCAAAGCACGTCGATGATAGGGTGAAGCACATATTCACCGTCAGGCAACCACCTCGGTGGTCCGAATAAATGTTTTTTCTCTCTCTCTCTTCACCGTCAGGAACCTGCGGCTGGGCGGTCAAAGTGACGTAAGTGCCTCGAGTGACAGACTCACATCCTGAAGCGAGCACAAGCGCGGTGGGGCGGTACTCGGAGCATCGGAGAGTTGAGCCAATTCTAACTGAAGAACGCTGGTCGCGCAGTCGATGAGAGCAGAATTAGTGGATAAAAAGTCCAATCCAAGGATAACGCCGTGAGGGCAGTTGTCTATCACAGCAAAGAGAACAGAAGTAGGGCGGCCGGCTATAATTAAACGAGCAGTACACATTCCAAGAACAACCAGCATGCCGCCGTCGGCCACAGGAAGCACTCGGGCAGCTACTGGGGTGAGGACCTTCGTTAAACGTCTACGTAAGCTAGCACTCGTCAAAGAAACGTGGGCTCCAGTGTCGACGAGTGCTTTGACAGGTACGCCGTCTATTTTAACGTCAATTACGCTTCTCCTTGTGGGCACCGACAGAGGATTTGCTGCAGGAGTAGGCAATGCAGCACCACCTCCAATGGCTGCATTTCTTAGTTTTCCAAAAAGTTGCGGCCAAAAGCCACAGGAGACGAAAGGCGACGTGGCTGCGGCCAACGGGAAGATGGGCAACGTGTTTGCGGTGAGCGCAGCTGGTATCGGCGCGGCGATGGTGACCGACTGTACCACGTGTTCCTAGCAGAGTTGTCGGCACTGTTAGATTCGTTGGTGGGCCAAACATTGCCTTTATTTCCACTGAAACGGCTCAGGTTGTGCGGCGTGCGAGGTGTTTAGGGCCACGAGTTGCGACAGTATCGGGCGACATGAGCAACGCGGCGACAGGTGAAACATATCGACTGGTCGTCCGCAGTTCTCCACTCAGTCGGGTTGCGATAACGTGGAGAGAAGCGTCGGCCTGGAGCGAAAATAGTAGAAGGGCGTTCGTTAGCTCTGGGATTGGCGACAGCACACACAGACTGTAAACCAATGTTTTCAAGTTCCTGGCGAACGATGGCTTGTACAAGGGGAACTGAAAATGTGCGGGCATCACGGCTAAGCGAACAGAGAATTGGGGGCGCCATCGCATCCAGTTCACGTCTAATGATTCGCACCATGTCCGCTGATGGCTACGCATGCTGCTATGCGGGTTGAACTTCACACGTTGACGTTGCGGCAGTATTGGGAAATCTGGGGAATGGTTGCAAGGCGCGTCGGCTTTTGGCCTGCTCGAATTGTCCGCACCCTTTAATCATTGCGTCAGCTGTAGAGCAGCTCTTGCACATGAGCAAATTAAACGCGTCGTCAGTAATGTCCTTAAGCACGTGCCCGGCCTTCTCAGCTTCTGTTATGTTGTGATCGGCCGTACGACAAAACCCCGCAGGGGCGTCTGCGTCAGCAGGCGTTTGGTGTGCTGCGACACCACATACCCGAGTACACGAGGGTTGGGCCCTCCCCCGTGTAGCCGTGCGCGGCTTAGCCGTGTCCGGTGAAAGGGGGATCTTGGGGATTGAGCCGATGTCGGGTGTTCGGACATTTAAGGCCCGCCGGCGGAGGCAACACACCTCTTTGGCCTCTGCTTCACGCAGACGGCACCCCCAGACTGACCCACCCGGGGGAAATCGGCAGTCGCCTCTTCCTGTCTCTCTCTCCTTAAGTCTTCGTCTTTATCTCTCACTTTTTGATCTTTCCTGTCTTCTTTTCTATTCCATTTACTTCCTTCCTCCACGGCGGCAAGGGTTAACCTTGTGTGGCTATCCTACCTTGGGTACACCATATTTGGTTATAGTGATGGCGTACGGCTGGCATCGTGCAGGCTTGGACACAAGCTCTGCTGCGTCCCCTCGTTGGGCTCCGTGGTGGGCAGTCGGCGCTGTTGCCGAACACAAACACTTTCCTATGGCAGCTCAAATCTCTGTTGTCTATGATCGGCATCTGAAAAGATGCCGCACCGAAGTACCATTTCAATTCTCCTTTCGAAGCAACGCTCCACCTTACCCCAAATACTATGTAGTACACAGTGAAAGCAACACGCCTGTTACAAAGCTCTCTCCTTTCCTGGTAGCCAAATGCCTGAATAATAAAATCGGACAGACATGCAAAGCCTCCAGAATGTCTAGCGGGGACCTGGACCTAGAACTAGAACCTAATAATAAAGATCAAGCAGATACGCTGTCTGAACTTACCAGTATTGGCGAGGCGACAGTGACTGTTTCAGCCCACGGAACACTTAATACAAGCAGGGGAGTAATATCTGAAGAAGACTTTATTGGTTTAAGCGACGAAGAACTGCTCGAAGGTTTCCAGGAACAAAGTATCACCAAACTACAAAGAATAGTAATCCGCAGAAACGATCAAGAAATCCCCACCAAACATGTTATACTCACCTTCGGAACAAGCCTAATGCCTACCTCTCTCGATGGCGGTTATGTCAAAGTCAATGTGAGACCATATATTCCAAACCCCATACGATGTTTCAAATGCCAAAGATTCGGAGATGCTTCACATGCGTGCCGAGGACAAACAACGTGCGCTAAATGCAGCTCCAACGATTACCAATCTGAGCATTGCACCTCTTCACCATTTTGTGTTAACCTCAAAGAAGACCATCCCGCCTACTCGCGGTCGTGCCCATGCTGGAAAAGGGAAAAGGAGATCATTGCACTAACTGTAAAAGAAAAAAATTTCGTTCTTTGAAGCAAGAAAGCGGCTATCGTAGCTTCCGCGAAGAAGTTATGCCGATGTGACGCAGGTGGGGGCAGCGTCACAGAGGTCTCCGGAGTCCTCTGAGCCCACGCGCAGTGGTGCCGCAGTGACTCCTCCTGCCCCCGTGGTGGAAGCAGTCAGTACTGCTCCGCCCTCTTCAACGGCCCTGCAGGCACCAGTCCCGCAGGGCCCTAAGATCAAGCGAACTCCAAGGCCGGAGACAGGTGTCTCGACGCCTAAGTCTCGGTCCTCCAGCGCCTCAGAGAGAGCAATGGAGGTCGAAACAAAAACCCCGGTGTCCTCGACACCGAAGGACCTGTTTATAACCTTCTCTCCTGTGGCCCTGTGATTGCAGGAAACCAACCTAGGCGAAAAACACAAAAATATTTTAAAAGGTTTCACTATTGTATGGCGCGACCGTACACAGGCGAACCGGCTGTCAGGTGGTGTAGCCATTGTTCTTCCAGGTGGTATAGCAGCCAGAGAAGTTCCCATTAACACTCACATAGAAGCCGTTGCTGTCACCGTTTTAGCTCACAAAACCATCACCATTTGTTCAGTATACATTCCGCCGCATTCACATTTTACCATAAGAGACCTAGAGTTAATTTTAAACCAGCTACCTGAACCATTTTTAATAGGCGGTGATTTTAATTCACATAACACGTTATGGGGTAGTAAAACTGCAGACAACAGGGGTCAAACGCTTGATGATTTTATCCTAACAAATGACATAGGCCTTTTAAACACCGGTGCGGCAACTTACTACTCCCCAAGCACAGGAGCTATGAGTTGCTCAGATCTAACACTGTGCTCTCCATCTCTTTTTAGCGATTTTCAGTGGAATGTTATTGAGAACCCCTATGGTAGTGACCATATGCCTGCTATCATTAAAAGATTATCTCCTTTTCTTACCATCCCACTGAGGCCAACCCGTTGGAAACTCCATCTAGCAGACTGGTCTCTCTTTACTGAAAAGGCCACTCTGGCTAACATATCAGATGAGCTAACCATAGATGAAATGAATGATAAGATCACCATCTGTATACTTGCTGGAGCAGCAGAAACAATCCCACAATCGTCTGGCTTCCTAAGAAAAAACCTAAAACCCTGGTGGACGAAAGAATGTATGCAAACAAAAAAACTACAAAACAAAGCGGGGGTATCTATCGGCGATACCCCCAACACAAGGTAATCTACTCTCTTTCAAAAAAGCAAAAGCGAAAGCCAGGTATACACGCAGACAAGCCGAAAGACAGTCATGGAAAAGTTATGTCTCGTCTATAAATAGCTCAATAACATCCAAATGAATGTGGGATCAGCTTCGCAAGTTTATAGGCGATTACGCTTCTTACACTATCCCCATACTCTCACCTCCAGGCACACAAACAAATACAGAAGAACAAGCAGACATATTAGGGCAACATTTCTATGATATATCAAGCTCGAAAAACTACTCTGCTGCATTTCTGAAACATAAGCAATTAGCAGAAAAACGAAGGCTTCCGACCGCAGGAAGTTCAGAAAGACTGTATAATGGCTCTTTAACACTTCCAGAAATCAACAGCGTACTTACTAGTAGCAAAAAAACAGCACCCGGTCCGGACAGGGTACACCATTCAATGCTAGCTCACCAGTCCCCTAAAGCAGTTGAGACCTTGCTTCATTTCTTCAACATAATCTGGGAAACGGGAAAAATTCCCAAAGAGGGGAAGAAAGCTGTGATAATCCCGTTCTTGAAAGCTGGAAAACCTCCCACACAGCAACCAGTTACAGATCCATAGCACTCACAAGTTGTCTTGCAAAGTCTTATGAAGGCATTATCAACATAAGATTGACATACATTCTTGCACCAGAGAACATGCTAGATAACCATCAGTGTGGATACAAGAAAGGTTGCTCCATAATAGACCACCTAGTCCGGCTAGAGGACGAGATACGTGCGGCCTTTCTACACAAGCAATATTGTCTCACAGTTTTCTTTGATCTTGAAAAGGCGTACGACACAACATGGAGGTTTGGTATCTTAAGGGATGTTAGGCCGCTCATCTCTCGAACACGCAGAATGGACGGCGGAGGGCTGCATGATTGTTTTGTATATACTTTTGAAGTGCCGCGAGTTGCCGGTGCGTTTTGTGAATAGGGAAGCGTCTAACCCCCCAGCGCCTCAGGCGGCAATCGTTTCTGTGGTTGAGGGGTCGGACGGCCCGCGTGGTGTTGGGTGACGAGCCGAGGCGCGCGCCGCCGCGGGGGGCGCGGTGCAGAGGAAAACGGACTCGGAGAAAATGCTTTTACGCGGGCTTTGTTGACATTCCGCCGATGGTCATAATAGGGCCACGCGGACAAAGCTCGAGCGGACAAAGGTTGTATACGCGACGTTGTGGCGCCGGCTCTTGAGTCCCCTGCTAATTAGAGACGCAGCTGCCAGCAAGGTTGACCACGTCTGGCGCGTACGGAGCGGGGCGTTCACCCCCCTACGCATTCGGACGGCAGCCACGTGCATCTTGTTTTGAGCGCTGGGGAGAGCCCGCTTTGTGTCGTGTTACAGCATGCAATGCGCGCCGTAGAGAGGGGCGCGGCGTCGTTTGAAGAGCACCCGAGTCCGGATGCCGCCAGCGGTAATTAGTTTCCTACCAGGAAAAACCTTGAGGGGGGACTACGGTACGCGGTGTTGGGACACCAGCGCCCGAGCCACCCTTGCTGGCTGGAAACGCCGCTGAGGTGCGAGATGGCCTCAATAAATCATGCAGGCCTGGCGTGTTTGACGAGGCCGTCACTGACCACGTGGAAATAGGAGGGGGAGAAGAAGATGTGGGAAGAGGGAAAACAGGGTGGTTTTCCAATAGATTCGCTTATGAGGGTAAGCCCATCCCTTTGGGTTGTGGCTTAAGAAACTGTCAACTCTCATTGGCAATTGCTTCCGTGGGATGGGCTAACGACCCTACCGCCCTTTTTCTTTGTCTCTTTCCCCTATAACAACCGAGACGAGGTGCTTGTTCCTCAGTCTAGGCTGTAATCACTAAACCTGATAGAACAGTAAGACTCCGTACGATGCAATGCTAGTCTGGGCCGTAACCACTTAGTGGTAGAACAGTGAGACTCGGTTGATCGTATGTAGTGACAGTTGTCCTAGGCTCTAACTTAAGAGAAAGTAGAAGAGTAAGGCGCTGTTTACTTGTGTGTTTTGCATCAGTGTTCTTTTGCTCACTTTGTATTTGACTGTGTAAATATTTCCGTTACAATATATCTTCAAGTTTTGTTACCTCCAACCTGCCTCCTGCTTCATCAACGCCGATAAACACCTTGAAGAGACTTTGGTCGACTTCAAGGAGAAAAGAACAATCATTCAAAAACTTAACTGGCGCAGCCGACAGGATCGGCGAGCTCTACAACATCGAATCCTGGACCAGTGGTGAAGGGATCAAGTCATCCAACGAGCACCCCCTGCACCTTTGAGAAGATCCCACAGCAGCCAAGCCCGGCACCGTGGAGGAGATCCGAAAACGACAGTGCATTCAGCAAAGGGTGAGCAGGATTTCTTGCGTCTTTCTCAAGTTGGCATGGCAGTTGATGTGTGGAGCAAATGGTGAGGACACGCGGGGGCGCAGAGACAATGGAGTCTAATGGAGTTGAGGGTGCGACGGTGGCGGAAATGGATCGGAATCGGGAGTTGTCAAATGACGATAGGCTAAATTCCGATAAGTCAAATGAAATGAGAGAACCCAGTCAGAGCCAGGAATTTTCGCAGCAGGCATCTCAGCCTTTGCAAATTCCAAATGATACAAGAACGCTTGAACTTGAAATTCAAAGGCTCAATGCTCAGACTACCTGTATACAACTTCAGATTGAGTACGAAAGGCTGTTGCAGGCAAGGACGAATGCTGAACGTCTCAATGGCACGTCGTCCAGCGCTGAGTCGGAGCGGGGCGATCGGAGGCGAATGGGCTTCGACTCCGTCGGGCAATGCGCAAAAGTGCTGAAAGGGTTCCGCCTGCCGTGTGACGCGGATGTACCCTTATGGTTTGAGGAGGTAGAAAGACTTTTTGCTACTTACGGGGTACCGTATGAGAGTCGCGTGCATTTAGTCATGCCAGCTCTAACGGAGCGCGTTCGCTACCTACTGCGTAACCTCAACCAGGAAGAGAGTACAGATTACGAGTCAGTTAAACAGGCAGTGTTGATGGAACTGAAGCTTTCTCCGGCAGAGTATCTGCAAAGGTTTGAGAGAGCAGTGAAGCGGAAGGAGGAAACGTGGTCACAGTTCGCGTCGCGAGTGAAAACGTATTTCTCCTACTACCTTCAAGTAAGAGGAGCCGACACTGTAGAAGTGATGGCAGAACTCATGGTTGCGGATCGTATAAAAGCGGGCCTTAGTATAGAGGGTCTTGAATGCGTGATGCTACGAGAAGGCGAGGGATGGCTTAAGCCACCTGAGATTGCCAAAGTACTACAAACTTTGGAACAAGCCAAAGGCAAAGGATACGCCTCAAAGTCATCAGTGGCAGAGATGGGGCAAAAGCAGACGCGCGTAGCGAAAAGCGCCCTCAGGTGCCACGTATGTCACAGCTCAGGCCATTTCGCTAAGGATTGCCCGATGTCTAGTGACAAGGAAAATCAGCCAAAGAAGGCTATCGAGCCAAGGCAGAGGGCACAAAGGGTGTCGATAGCCCACGAGACGGGAAGTGAGATACCGAATGGAGTCCTCACTGCAAAGGTAGAGGCCTTGAAACACAAAGGCGAAGGCATGACTAACCTGCAGTTGATCCCTATCTCATGCGGAAACGTATCCACAGATGCGATTCTAGATACGGGAAGTGAAATAACTGTCATACGCGAGAGTCTCCTTCCGAAAAGTATCGTGGAGCCATCAGGCACAATAAGATTGGTGTCTGCATTTGGTAAAACTATCGAGGCAAAGCTAGCAACGTTGCCGGTAAAGTTAAATAGCCCGCAAATGGCGGCGGAGCCCCAGAACATTGACCTACTCTGCGCGTTGACTAATGAGCTCGTCGAGGGCACAGATTGTTTGTTGACCAAGGAAGATTGGGAACATTTATTCAAGGCCAGCAGCTCTCTGGAATCCATTGTAGCACCGGCCGAGCCTGCTCAGAGGATAGAGCGATCAAATGAGAAGGCCGAGGCAGTAGCCTGCAATGTTACTTTGGAGGAGGAAGGTGTTTCTGGAGAAGTTGAGCTAATTGAGGAAGAGAGGGATGCGTCAATAAGCCAGAGAGAAGAGTTCCGCAGATTGCAGCTAGCTGACGCTACCTTAAAGAAGGGGTGGGAAGATGCTCGGAGTGGGAAATCCGGCATGTTCGTCTCTGATGGACTCTTACACCACTGGGACTCAATCGTAGGCACCCGAGTGAGACAACTAGTTGTTCCCAAAGACAAGCGCAGTGAGGTGATGCGTTAGCTCATGAGTCACTATGCGGAGGGCACCTAGGGCCAAGGAAAACTAAAGTGCGTATTAGGTGTAATTTTTTTTGGCCTGGCATGGAGAAGGAGGTATTAGAGCATTGTAGTTCATGCCATGATTGCCAAATTCGCTCTGACAGGCGTCGCACGGACAGAGTACCTATAACTCCTCCCACTAGGCCAAATCACCCTTTTCAAATTGTCAATGCAGACATCATTGGACCCTTAGACAGACCGTCAGCGAAAGGTCATAGGTACGCGCTATGCTTGGTGAACATTTGCACAGGGTGGCCAGAGATTGTCCCAGTGCGCTCTTTGACAGCTAAGGCGACTTGCGACGCGTTGATTGAAATTTTCAGTCGCACTGGCGTTCCGGAAATGATCTGTTCCGACCAGGGCACTAATTTCAAATCACAGCTCACACAGTCGATGCTCAAGAAATTAGGTTGCGCACCAAGATTCTCAACCCCAGAACACGAAGAGAAAATAGCTGCAATTAAGAATGTGGCGACACCACGCACTAAAAAGGAGCTACGCATCCTGCTAGGACTGTGCGGCTACTATCGCGAGTGCGTCCGAGAATGTGCAGAGGTGGCGAGCCCACTCATGCGGTTAACAAAGAAAGGGGTACCCAATAGCATACCCTGGTCAGAGGAAGCTCAGACGGCGTTTAAGACGCTGAAACAGTCCCTGTGCGAGGCCGTGGCGCTCAGCACTCCGGACCCATCTGAGTCCTACTGGCTTTTCGCAGACGCGTCAGCTACGGCGGCGGGCGCTTGTTTGGCGCAAATGACAGCCGAGGGAAAGGAGAGGCCTAATGCCTTTGCCAGCCACCGCTTCACGCCGACTCAGACGCGATGGTCGACAATTGAGAGGGAAGCGTTTGCTATTATATGGGCCTTAAAGAAGTTTGACTACTGGCTTTTTGGTGCCGAGATAAACGTTGTTTCCGACCACAATCCATTGTCGTACCTTACAACTTCGACTCCACACGGGGCAAAATTGACAAGATGGGCGCTGGCTTTACAGCGATATCACGTGTCAGTGCGACATCGGAAGGGTGTCAGTAATGGTAACGCGGATGCTTTGTCCAGGCTTCACAACAGCTCATGGAAGCCAGCGTAATACTATACTGCCATGCCAACTGGATGGGCGTGAATGTTCCTGCTCACTTGGCGCTGTATATTGCGGACTTTGTGAGTGCCGATTCAAGACCCAGAGACACTAGAGCGCTCTTACAGTTTGGAACTGCAATCGTGTGCTTGATAGTTTGATGACATGTATTGTGTATTTCTTTTTACTCTCTTCTTGCTTTGTTATATGAAAGTGTTTGTTGTTGGGATGTAATTAGGCTAGGGTGTGGTTAGAATGTTCATTACGTAATCGCGGCAGTGATTTATCGTATCACTGAGCGAAAATCAGCCCAGTATACTCTTTAGGGGGAACGTGTTAGGCCGCTCATCTCTCGAACACGCAGAATGGACGGCGGAGGGCTGCATGATTGTTTTGTATATACTTTTGAAGTGCCGCGAGTTGCCGGTGCGTTTTGTGAATAGGGAAGCGTCTAACCCCCCAGCGCCTCAGGTGGCAATCGTTTCTGTGGTTGAGGGGTCGGACGGCCCGCGTGGTGTTGGGTGACGAGCCGAGGCGCGCGCCGCCGCGGGGGGCGCGGTGCAGAGGAAAACGGACTCGGAGAAAATGCTTTTACGCGGGCTTTGTTGACATTCCGCCGATGGTCATAATAGGGCCACGCGGACAAAGCTCGAGCGGACAAAGGTTGTATACGCGACGTTGTGGCGCCGGCTCTTGAGTCCCCTGCTAATTAGAGACGCAGCTGCCAGCAAGGTTGACCACGTCTGGCGCGTACGGAGCGGGGCGTTCACCCCCCTACGCATTCGGACGGCAGCCACGTGCATCTTGTTTTGAGCGCTGGGGAGAGCCCGCTTTGTGTCGTGTTACAGCATGCAATGCGCGCCGTAGAGAGGGGCGCGGCGTCGTTTGAAGAGCACCCGAGTCCGGATGCCGCCAGCGGTAATTAGTTTCCTACCAGGAAAAACCTTGAGGGGGGACTACGGTACGCGGTGTTGGGACACCAGCGCCCGAGCCACCCTTGCTGGCTGGAAACGCCGCTGAGGTGCGAGATGGCCTCAATAAATCATGCAGGCCTGGCGTGTTTGACGAGGCCGTCACTGACCACGTGGAAATAGGAGGGGGAGAAGAAGATGTGGGAAGAGGGAAAACAGGGTGGTTTTCCAATAGATTCGCTTATGAGGGTAAGCCCATCCCTTTGGGTTGTGGCTTAAGAAACTGTCAACTCTCATTGGCAATTGCTTCCGTGGGATGGGCTAACGACCCTACCGCCCTTTTTCTTTGTCTCTTTCCCCTATAACAACCGAGACGAGGTGCTTGTTCCTCAGTCTAGGCTGTAATCACTAAACCTGATAGAACAGTAAGACTCCGTACGATGCAATGCTAGTCTGGGCCGTAACCACTTAGTGGTAGAACAGTGAGACTCGGTTGATCGTATGTAGTGACAGTTGTCCTAGGCTCTAACTTAAGAGAAAGTAGAAGAGTAAGGCGCTGTTTACTTGTGTGTTTTGCATCAGTGTTCTTTTGCTCACTTTGTATTTGACTGTGTAAATATTTCCGTTACAATATATCTTCAAGTTTTGTTACCTCCAACCTGCCTCCTGCTTCATCAACGCCGATAAACACCTTGAAGAGACTTTGGTCGACTTCAAGGAGAAAAGAACAATCATTCAAAAACTTAACTAGGGATTTAGCAGATTTAGGAATCCGAGGTGGAATGCTGAAATGTGTAGCCGATTTCATGTCGGACCGAACATTCCAGGTGCGTTTAGAAACGGCGCTGTCACGTGCATTCATTCAGAAAAATGGTGTGCCACAAGGATGCGTACTAAGCACAGCACTCTTTATAGTAAAAATGAACTCTGTTAACAAAGTCATTCCCGCCTCTGTTATGCACTCCACATGCGTCGATGATCGGCAAATAGCCTGCCGGGCCTCAAACTTACAAACATGTGAAAGGCAGCTCCAGATAACAATTAATAAACTAACCGAGTGGGCTGAGGAAAATGGCTTCTGTTCCTCTACTCAAAAAACCGTTACAGTGCTATTCTCGCAAAAATGAGGATTGTACTTAGACCCGGTTCTAAAATTGAATGATGTCGCGCTGCCGGTAAAACAAGTATATAAATTCTTGGCAGTAATCTTTGACAAAAAACTAAACTTCCTAGCCCACATTAAAACACTGAAGATTAAGGCAAATAAAGCATAGAATATCCTGAAAGTTTTATCTCATAAGCACTGGGGTTCCGACCGAACGTGTCTTTTACGTATTTACCGGTCTCTTGTGCGTAGCCTTTTAGACTACGGCTCCATGGTTTACGACTCAGCCAGGCAGTCCTACATCCAACTACTTGATCCAGTACATAACCTTGGATTGCGGCTGGCAAGTGGTGCCTACAGAACGTCACCCATTCAAAGTTTATGTTGAGTGTAATGAACCCTCCTTACAGTAGCGCAGAGCATTACTCACTTTTTCTTAAGTACTCAGAATTCAGTCATCACCGCAACACATGTGCTACAACACCCTCACACAGTGCAACTCACGCTTACACTACACAAATAAACCGAACATGACTAGGCCGCTTGTCCTGCGGTACGAGCAATACTGTCGGGATTATGACATCCCCCACAAAGTCCTCCAAGTTGCCAAGAAACCACAACGGTTGGCCCCATGGTAGAATTTCAAACAGTTGTGCGACTGGACATTAACACATTTAAAGAAAAGACTCGCTCCACACGAACACATCATACAAGAATTCCGTGCCCTTTAAGACAAGTATCAAATTCACATGGTATTCTACACGGATGGCTCCAAAACAAAAGAACACGTTGGTGTAGGGGCCGTAACAGAAAATTGGGAAACAAGTATCCGTCTACCAATACATGCTTTTGTTTTCACTGCTGAAGTTTATGCTGTGTGGGTTGTAGTTAAAGATATTATCACTGGCAAGCACAAAAACACAGTCATATACACTGATTCCTTAAGTACACTGAAAGCTATAAATCTGAAATCTGAGTATGAACCCCTGTTAGGGGACATGCTAAACATGGTCGCGCTTAACAAATATGGGGATCAATCCGCTTCTACTGGGTACCAAGTCATGTTCGGATACCGGGTAACGAAGCAGCCGATAGATGTGCATCGATGGCAGCATTCAAAGGCATAATAAACACAACACTTCCATATAAAGATAGTATCCGTGACATTAGGAAGGCCTTAACGTCAAAGTGGCAGCACGAATGGGACCATTGTAGAGAAAACAAGCTACGCATATCTCACTAAACCCGTACTTGGTGAGTGGAAGTCGTGCAACCATCAGGAGCGCTTCTTTGAAGTAGTTCTATGCCGACTACGCATTGGGCACACACAGCTCACACACAATTATCTACTTACAAAAGAAGACGTGCCAACATTTGAAAAATGCCAAGAACTAACAGTCATGCATATACTACTCACATGCACACACATTGAAGTACAAAGACGAAACTTTTTGCACAATCTATATCAAATGCACATACCTTTACATCCTACTTTCATTTTAGGATGATTCGACAATCCCATTACCTGACCTGCGTAAATTCCTAGACGACACTGGCTTTTTAAACAAAATATAGATTAACACGGCCTTTCTCCTCTTAAATAGTATTATAATACACCTCGTGTTTGGCGCAACATACCCTTAGCCGCTTTTGCGCCGCTAAACCACATTTAACCAACCAACCTTACGACAATGTGGCAGCACGTCCTGGATGTACGAGACATATGACTCCGTGGGGGATTAAGCATGGGAGGCCAGTTCCTGCTTTGCGGCAATTTAACGGCCGGTTGGTCTGCGAAACAACTCGGTCAATTTCTCTTTGCATTGATCCCAGCTGGTTAGCTTCTCTTCGTGGTTTTAGTACCACACCTTTACCGTGCCTCTTAGGTGGAACAACAGGTTAGCTAGCATAAGCGTTGGGGTCCCATCTGATGATTCTACTCACGCGTTCGTACATGGCTACCCACTCTTCAACGTCGGCGCCATAGGTCCCGCAGAAAGTTCCAGGATCCTTGGGTTGCACAACCACAACCGAAAGCGAGAGTGACGTAGGTGGCGACGGTGACGTTGGAGCCGCCTACGGTGTTGATCGCGCGTGCTCACCGTCATTCATTGCGCGGACGGTGATGCGACGTCCACTGCGGAGCTCCGTTTCCAGCCCTGGTACCCAGCACCTCTCACCAATATGTTACGGCGATGTTGCGAGTATATAAAAAACTATGTTTAGAATATATTAACAGGATGAGTCCGAACAGCTAAGATTGCTGACCACCAACAACAGGCAGTAGCTAGCGTCTCCGATTTCTTTCTTCCTCTCTTTTCTCTCATCCTTCCGTAACACAATCTACGCATAACTCACACGTTGTAGAAAGATTGCGTACAAATTGTGGAAGAAAAAGACTTTACTATCAAATCACGAATTTGTGACGAGTATCGTAATATGTTAGAACTAGCGAAACCGCGTCACACAGTTAAAATATCTAAATCTAAAATGTTATTGCTCTTCCGTTGTAGCACTGCTGTAAATTAAACGTTTTGGCTGCTGGTTGACTGCCACACAGTTCTGTGGCTTGGTTTGAGTGTTATCGGGTGGAATTTTTAGGTGTTAGATGTTCATTATGTTTTACGTTTCGTCTTTATTACACTATTTGCTATAAACTGTAAACACATTAGTTGTAGCTAAAAATGACAGCACCAGTAATAATCTTTTTTTTGAAAGTTTGAAAGTTCATTTAACATAATGAACGTATACAATTGCAAAGTGCACACTTTTGGGACCCAACAAATTTGTTAAAGGGTCCCTACCGATTGTTATCAGGGAAAAAACACTTCTATGGCAGCTGTATTTTTTTATACTGCAAAATCACACGAAACCTAAATCGCTGAATAAATAAAACAATAAAATACAGTAGTAGGGAACATTTCACAAATGAGATACATTTTTCTAACAATTTTCTTTGTTACGTCATCGAAAACATCGGCACAGGAAAAGGAAAAAAAAAGTGAGGGCATGTGCAAGCATGCGCAGTGTTACGCATTGTTAATGAGTGAGAGTTTTAATCGTTTAAGAAATGTATTTAATGTTCTTAGAGTGGCTAGGTCACTATCAAGCTTATTCCAAACTGAGGTACCTGTAAACTGTAGTGTAGAGCGACCGTAATTAGTATTTACCTTAGGCAATAAAAACGACAGTGAGATGTGTTTCGAACATTGCGAAGTGAGGGATGGAGCGAGACTGTTGTCAAGGCCAGTTTTTCATGAACTATTTGATGCATGACGGAGGCGATGTTGTATGTTGTCAAATCGTAAATGTTGAGAATGTTAAGGGTTTTAAACAAATCTTCACTCTTAATATGCATACTGTTGGGTGCTATAATGCGAAGAGCTCTTTTTTGAAGTGTAAACACTGGTGACAGATGAGTTTTGTATGTGCAACCCCAGCTCGCTAAGCAGTAATTAATGTGAGAGTGAACGAAGATTGACGAGTATGTGGGGGGAGGGAAATAGTTTCGACATTTCGACAGCACATGCAAGCCTTTTCAACTACGGAACGCACATGAAGGCGGAATTGTAAATGGTTATCGATAATAACACCAAGAAATTATTTTATAGGATGGTTATTGTAAACGACATCTGAATGAATAGCCGTTTTCCTTTTTTCAGAGTGAAATAAGATAAAACCTGTTTTAGTTGGGTTAAGGTGAAGGGCATTCATTGTACACCAACGGTGCAAAATTTGTAATTCAGAGTTAATTTTATTAATTAGGTTGCATTCTTCATAATCTGCTATAGTAAGGTTAGTATCGTCTGCATAGAGTACAGGGGTAGCACACACAAGCTGCGAAGGCAGGTCATTTATATAGAGTAAAAAAAAATAAAGGTCCAAGTATGGATCCCTGGGGAACGCCAAGGTTAATAACGGTGCTGTTGGACTGAAAATCACCTAGTTGAACAATTTGTTCTGAATTATGTGTATCTTATACCCATAATTCTTGTTTGCTTATGCAGAGGTATTTTGCTGCGTCTGGTATTTTGTCCACTGAATATGTCATATAAGGTTTTGTGCTATTCTATGTTTTGTCTCACCTTGCAAGACAGGCCTGACGCAATCGACATTATGTATGCGTCATGAGAGACAGCTAAATTCTCTTATGTTATGTAGACTGTCTTGGATGATGTTGCCTATAAACAGAGTGTTTACACGCATGTTCCTTCTGGCGGCGCTTTCATATACCAACACAGTGCATAGTGACCGCTCAAATCAGATATCTGCTTCGAAGTGCTGCTCTCTCGGGGTACGCATTACAGAGCTGGAACTTGTGGCGCGACGTGGCCCAGCAAGTAGGGGCCGCGTCGCGGGGAAGTCGCTCTAGAACTTGGCGAGCGCGGGCCACCCGCCTCTCTCTTTCATCCGAGGGCGCCGTAAAACCCTCTCCGCCCCCAAAAGGGCCAAGGGTTCACCCGATTGGGCCGGGAGATGGGCGGCAAAACGGTGAGCACTGATTCTCCTGGTCACGCCTTTCTTGCCGGCCGGCCTTGTCCAAGGTGCTCGACTAGAGGCGGGTGCACTCTCATTCGGGGCTCTCGTTCCGGAGATTACGGCAAGAAAAGACGCGGCTCGGCCTAAGTGCGTGTTCGTACTGCGCCGGGTCGCCCTCGGAGGCTGCATCGAGCTGCAGGAACATTTCCCTGTAACAGGGTCGTCGGGAGTCATCCTCCCGCATAGCGGCATGTTACCGCGTCCCATGTTACTGTTCTGTCACCCACGAACGGAGGGATTTAGTCCACGCCAAGGTAGCTCTCTAATAAACGCCTTCCTTGTACTCTGGGCCTTGTCCTTGCGGCGCTGTGTTGCTCTCGGTGAAGACCGAACGAGCATCCGCTTTGAGCACACGAAACACACGCGGCTGAGCTGACCGTTCCCCTTAGGCTCGGATCCTCGAACCAGCGTGGTGGTCTAGGTGACTCCATGTGGCGGACCACGTGATAGGCCGCAAACTGCAAATAATAGTGCCAGCAGCAGCATTAGTAGTAGTAGTAGTACTAGCAGTGGTAGTAGTAGTATAGTAGCAGTTGTACAATAGGCAACCTATGCCCTAAATTTATCCGCCAAAGCGTTGTTCGCTGTCCCACGCACACAACACAGCCGCTGACAGTGTGTGCCGAAGCCCGCGATTTTTGCGCTGCAACACGTCGCTCAAAACCGAGTGCGTGGTTGCGGCAGGCGTACGCCGACGCTTCTCAACGACCTGGTCCCGCACCGCGACGGTCGCCAACGCCGGCAGTCGGCGCCGTCTTCGAATAGTGCCCGCCGCGGGCCGGGAACTTCGCGCACAGGTCAGCGCCTCTGTCGGGTTAAGTGCTCTTCTATTTATTGCACAAGTGATCAAATTGCAGCAGGCTGCCTAAACTCAAATATGCACACAAACTGCAGCACTGGGCAGTTCCCCGACCAAGTGTCAGTCGATGCACATGTGGCCTCGTTGAGGTATCTCGTAGGGTCTACTGAACCTTTATTTCGCAATCGATTCTCGCATTCAGTGCCCGTAGAGGTCACAATAATGTTCTGATAATTTTGATAGGCGCTGTAGGCTGCTGCGGTGTGACGAGGACCTCCGACTCCGTTCTCTGACGCAGATAAACGCGCAGAAGGACGACGGCGCCATGACTCCGCCCCGGAATCGGCTGATGGTTCGCCGGGCACGTGCTCTGCCGCTTCCGCAGCTTCGTCCGCAGCCCATCCTGCGCAGGAACTTGCAACAGGGCGACGTACGTGCTTACGATGACCACGTTGCTCGGTTCCATTGCGGTGCTACGCCGCGCGAAGCTCGAGTGGGGCCAACGAGAACGCTCTATCGTCGGTTTCACCGCCTGCACTTAGCCAGCAGACGGAAATTGTAAACTATCTTTACTAATTAAGAGAAAATGCTCACACCACGAAAACGTATAATGTAGTCAAATAAACAAATTGTGTAGAACCTACGACATGTGTGTTCTGTGGGTATCTATGCTAACGTCATGCATTCAACCGCACATCGCATAAAATTTTGCGTCTTCACAATGTGCATATTTCACTCGTGTATTGCCCTTCCGGTTGCTGCTCTCGACGTTTGTTTAGTAGAAGCTTGACGACGTTTTCTACGCGATATAAATTGTTCCGGGCTCGCTCAAAGGTCATCCGACGCAGACTGATGCATACTTTCTCAGCGCCCACTTTTATGCACAAGTGTAACGTGCACTTCACCAACGTCACCTGAAGAACGCCTAACCCCACGAAGAGTCCGAAGCACGATGCATCACCGCATAGAGAACGTTGATGCACTCGCGCTCACCGCGGAGCTTGCTGCGTACGGGATGGAGGGGGAAACCCTTGGCGTCGCTTTCACTCGCCTTTGCTCCTCGGCGTGGAGCGCGCGGCTGCTTGGACGATGGAACAAAACGCAGCTGAGTCATAAATTTGCGCTTTAACCGAATACACGCGCAGCTTGCGGGATCCGTTTAGCGCGATCTCTATGCAGTACGCAATGCAGTGAAGAGTGTGGGCGGATATGCAACTTGCCAATCACATCCAAGTAATGTCCCGCTCGTGCTGTTCACGTGTGTCGTCCCCAGAAATTATCGGTGGTGAGTCTCGAAGCAATCGCCACTTGTGGCACTATCCGTGCATTCTTCTCGAGATAGGCGCGTGCTGACGAGACTAGGTGCATATGACCTAGCAGCTGTCGAAAAGAAAGGATTTGTCAGCAAAAATGCGGCACAGTGCAATAGAAAGACGGGTTTTTTCCGGGAAAACAGGCGGTCGATGATTTGAAAAAAAAAGAAAAAAAAAAAGAACAAGTGGGCGCAAGTCAGTGCGTCGACGCGGCGCTCGACACGTTCACGCACGTTCCTCCAACGTAGTGGCGTGCCGCACACCGACAGAGTTGCACGTGGTACATGCGGGAGGCATGGCTGCGCTCGGCTGCTGATGACGCGTGTGTTCGTTTGCATACAAGTCGCCCTCGTCTAAAATCGCTAGTCGACCGCCCAATCGCGACGGGATGGTTCACTAACACGCACGATTTGCTAAGAGTTTAGTATACTGCAGTGTCTACTCTCTGATTGATTGAATAAAAATTTTCTCCATCTGCGATGCATTCGTGGTATCACGACAAGGGGTCCGGCTCCATATTTTTTTTTTTTTGCGGAAAGTCTGACTGGCACGTGAGAAATGGAGATAGAAACATATCGTTCGTATTGAAAATGCGATCTGATGTTGATATGCCAAGTACACAACGCACCGCCCGCGATTTCGTTGCATTGTCACTGTCCAATTTGCCAGAGTGCTTTAACTGACCTGTGTGCCGGCGAAGAAGTGTGCTGATCAAAAAAGCAGACATATTTCTCACGCTACTGTGTGCACTCCTCTCTCATTCTGGCATTTGTTGTGTGTCCACGTGTTGTCCCTTAAGTTCCCGCACTTGACACGCACACAGATTATTTTGTACGCGCCTGCGTGTTAGCGCGAGTGCCGGCATGCGACGTGGGGCGCATTCGCGAGATTACATTCTGAGAGGCGCCCTCTGTGGTCACATAGCAGTCGCGCCCTGCGAGTCCCGATCGCCTGGCGGAAGCTGTCGCGGCGAGTGACGCTCAGAAGGCCGCGGCATCCGGTGGGCAAGCTGCTCCGGCCCAATCAGCCGAGCTGGGCAAGAAGTGCGAGTCGCTGACCGCCAAGCTGACCGAACTGACCAGACCCGAACGCAAGTACATGGCCGCCGGATGCGTATGCTCACTCTTCATGGGTCTGTGCATACCCGCGTACGCCATCTTCCTCGGAGACATGTTCCAGGTATGTGTCTGTACACTGCCTCCTTTACTAGATACCTACCTCAGGAGCGAAAAACAAGCTGCCAAACACACTGCCGTTCCTCCTCTCCAGTGGCGTTGGTCGCGAGCGCCAAAAATGGCTGGCGGAACCACTGTGCACTAACTCGCGTGGCTTCAGAAATTTTCATCACGCGTGCACGCCAATCTCGAAGGCCATTAACCTCAATCATAGCTCAGCTTACGTTTGCAGGCATTGCAGGCGACCGCTGTTCTGTAGCCTCAACGCGAGCCTTCCAAAGCACACCCAAAGGATTGTGCCGACCGTGGTTTCACCGCGGTACCGACTGCGTAAACACTATGCGATGGGTCACGAACCGTCAGCAACGCCCGTTGCCTGTGATGATAGTAGAGAGTTCTAGTTTAGCGGACGCAAGCTGCTTGCGTACGCAAGGACTAGGGGGGTCGGTAGTGCGCATGCGCAGTGATAGGCGTAGGTGTGCGCGCATGCGCAGTATCGTGGCCCGTAGTTCTTGCGTACGCAAGCAGATTGCGTCGCCTGATCTAAAACACTCTGGATGGCTGTTATGAGCGTCCCCTTTGGAAAGGGGCGGCGGGTTGCGCCACCAAGCTCTTGATACTCTACTGCCGAATGTCCTGCCTAGCATAAACAAGAAAAAAAACTATGAACACCCACAACGAAATTTTCTGAGTCCCTATTGCGAACTTTGCTTTTCTACGTCTTTTGTGGTTTCCCTACTTTCCTTCCAACAATATTCCTATCACCTCTTACTAATCTCTATTTCGGACATGTTTACTTTTCCACTGCTCCCGCTGAACCCAAGGGCTTCAAGGAGGCCAGTGGTGCCTAAATCGACCACTCGGTAGACGTCTTCACATTCTAATCAAACATGCTCCGTCGTTTCCCTAGCTTTACCACAGCAAGCATATGCTTCTTCTTCCTTCTTATATCTCGCTTTATAGGTGCGTGTTCTAAGGCATCCCCATCTCGCTTCGAAATGTAATGAGCTTCCCTTTGCATTATCATTAATTGTTTCTTTCCTGATTTCGCTTTTTCCTCTTAAGTAATTACTCATCGCACGTTTCTTTTCCATTGCCGCCACTCATGAGAACATTTTAGCCTATATGACTTTCCGCTTGACGCTCCTTGTTTGCTGTGTTGCCAACCCTACAGGCCACATACTTCCTGGTAAGCTTCGATCCTACTTCTTTTCCTCCACTGTGAATCAATGTTTCTTTTTTTTCCTGTACAGATACCTCATCTCCCAGCCCATTAACTTTCTTCTATATTCCTCAGTCGTTCTTCATACTCAATTTTACTGCGAACTTCTCTCACTTCAAAACTAGTCCAGCCCATATCACCCTGCGCAGCTTCATTTGCAGTCTTCCCGTGAGCGCCGAATACGAGGCGACCCACTGACCTTTGGTTCCAATCGAATCCTGATTGTACCCATGATTTAAAGCAAACAACCACATTTCCAAAAATAAGTCCTGGAACCATTACACCTTTCCACATACCCCGGGGCACCTCGTACCTATTGTATCCCCATAGTGCTCTGTGCTTCATTATGGCTGTATTTGTCTTCCCCTTCACTGTTATTGTTTTTTCCTGTGTTTCCATCTATCTATTGCCTTTGTTTATCCATATACCAAGGTATTTATGTTCTTTTACCCGAGGTATTTCCTGGCCCTGTATTGCCACTGTATGTTCGCGGTTTTCATTGAATACCGTAACAGCTGATTTTCTAACACTGTATTTCAAACCTAAATTGTTGCCTTCCTGTCCACAGATATTAGCCAGACGTTGCAAATCCCCTTGCTTGTTAGCTATCAACACAATGTCGTCCGCAAAAAATAAACCTGGAAGCTGCTGCTCTACTACTGTACCCGCCTGTTTGTATGAGAGATTAAACCCAACGTTACTTCCTGCTAGCGTCCTCTCTTTCCTCGCCATGTACATCATAAATAGCAGTGGGGATAAAGGGCACCCCTGCCTCAGTCCATTGTTGATATCAACTTTCTCTTCGCTCCTCATCCCTTGCCATTCAACGCAAATGGTATTTTCTAGGTAAATCTATCTCAAAAGCTGTACATAATCGTCGCTTAAGTTCAGTTCACTTTTAATTCCTTAAAGACCCCTTTGCTAGGGGTATTACATAAGGGGCGGGTACAGTTGATGATGCAACATAAACACAGGTATACATGACAGTTGTACAAGAAAGCTACATTTTCGCAAGTGCATCAAAACAGAAAGAATAACGCCTAAAAACGCAGGTTATTTTTCAGCCAACAAAGACACATTTTGAAAAAGAACGATGTCGGGCAAGTGATTTCAGCGACGTGCTGGGGGAGGGCGTTCCAGTTTGCTGCTGCGCGGGAAAAAAAGGACGAGGAAAAAGTAGTTGTATGGGAGCGTTTCCGTAACATTTGTAATGGGTGCCCAGTTCGTAGCGATATGCCTGCGGTTGGTGTGGTATATCGCTCGGGAATTAGGGAACTGTAAAAGAACTTATGAAAGAGGCAAAGACTGGCTGTAGCGCGGTGACGTGCAAGGGGCTGTAGATCATATTTTCCTCTTAAGGATGATACGCTTATGTCATATGAGCAGGATGAATGGATGTACCTGATGACGTGGTTTTGAAAGGACTCGAGCACGTTAACAAGATAGACTTGATATGGATTCCAGATGGGTGATGCGTATTCAACTTTTTGTCTGATAAGGCATTTGAAAGCTAGGAGTTTTACGTTCTGCAAGGCCTCACGCAAGTGTCGTCTCATGAAGCCAAAAGTTCTGTTACCTGATGAAAGTATCTTGGAAATATGCGTACCCCAATTGAGATCACGAGAAAGTGTGACGCGCATATACTTAAATGATTCTACTGATTCTATGAGTAGGTTTGCTATTGTATAAGAGGACAGGAGAGGGTTACGGCGGCGGGTAAATATATATGCTTACATTTGTTAGGATTAAGAGCCATCAGCCAATGTTCACTCCAAGACTGCACGATGTCAACACTTTGTTGTAAGGTGTTTTCGTCAGTAGCATTAGAAACTGGATGGTAAATCACGCAGCTATCGGCGAAAATTTGTATCTTGCAAGATACGTGTTGGGGTAAATCATTATTGTAAATTAAAGAGAGAAGAGGACCGAGAACTGACCCTGAGGGACACCAGAAGTTACCGGGAGAAGGGTGGATTATTTGTCATTTACAGAGACGAATCGGTAGCGATCAGTAAGGAATGCTTCGAGCCATTTGAGTACGTCACTGTGTAAGTTCAAAGAAGAAAGCTTTTGTACTAAGTGGCGGTGAGAAAATTTCTCAAAGGGCTTTTCATAGCCCAGAAAAATAGCGTCACTTCGTTGGTTAGAGTCAAGGTTTACATGCATGGTCGTGCAGAAACAAAGCTAGTTGCGTTTCGCTGGAGAAACCCTTACAGAACCCATGCTGTGCCGAATGAAAAAAATTGATTCGCGTCCAAATCATTCATGATCAGGGAGTACATGACGTGTTCCATGAATTTGCACGGAAATCTAATTAGACAGATGGGTCGATAATTTAGCGGTGTGTTCTTGTTACCAGACTTGTAGATGAAAACGACCTTATCCACCTTCCAGTCGTGAGGCATCGAACCTGTAGAAAGCGATTGCGAGAATATGACACGAAAATGATGAAGGAATATGTTTTGTATTTTTGAGCAGTTTAGTGTTTATGCCATCTATACCTGCTGAGGGTGAAGGTTTAAGGTGTCCAATTATGCGCAACACACCATCAGGATAAAACACCACGCTCGGCATGCTAGAAGCTATGTTGCAGGGGACATTAGACAATGGAACGTTATTATCATTAGAAAATACTGACGAAAATGCGTCGTTAAATATGAGTGCGCGCTCACTTTCAGCCATGATTCCTCCCATATCATTAATAATAGTTATAGTGCGTGTGTTGCCTGGGTCGATAACTTTCCAAAATGTCTTGGGGTTGTCTGTTAACTTTTTAGGTAAGTCATGATTGAAAAAGGATCATTTGGCATTGCGGACAGCACGTAAGTACTTTCTCTCAGCGGCATAACATTTACCCCATGAAGTTGGTCTTTGTCTCTGCTTGGCACTACGAAAAAGCCTCTTTTTTCTTATTTTCCAACCTCTTTAAATTGTTATTGAACCACGGGTTCCGATGATACTCACGCAATGTTAGTTTCAGAATATACTTGTTTGCTAGTTCATTCGTTTGATTTCTTAAAAGTTCCCAGTTATCTTGAACAGATCGTTCATTGAATGAGGTTTCAAAGACTGGAAAAAAAATGCACGATTCTTCATTTATAGCTTCGAAGTTTGCTTTTTTATATAGGTTGATAGTTTTGCTGGAAAGAACACGCGGTGCTGGGGCAAAGTCAAATGTGGCATGAGCTGCACAGTGGTCACCGTTAGGACGAAGGTAGGCAACCGATTATGACGTCTCTGGATGGTCAGTAAGTATAAAGTCTAAAATTTTTGCGCAGTCGCGCGTTACGCATGTCGGCTCTGAAATATGCTGCGACAAGTTGAAATTCAAACAGATGTCGACGAAGTCCTTCGCCTTTGTGTTGTTTATTGCGGAATTCAGGTTATTCCAATCAATAATCGGGAAGTTGAAGTCACCGAACAGAAGCATATGAGCGTTAGGATGGCTTGCTGTAATCTGGCATAAAGTGCCATTAAGTTCTGGTGAGAATTTTGCATTACTGGTAGGTGGCCTGTAGCACGCGCCTAGAAGGACTTATCGAGAGGAAGAGCGAGTAAGAAGCCATAGTATTTCTAAGTTTGAAGAAATAATCATTGGTGTACAGGATAATCCACGACTGCAAGCAATAAGAACGCCACCCCTGCGTGCCCCTTGACGGTCACAGCGATAAAGATCCAAATTTGGCAAGCCTTGGACTACTTCGTCGTTCCTAATTTCACTTGTCAGCCATGTTTCCGTTAGAACTAGTAAGTTGCTGTTAGATGACGTCACGACATTTGATACTGCTTCACGCTTGGGAATGAAACTGCAGGCATTAGTGTAAACAACAGATAAGGAAATGTTCTTCTTAGGGGCGGAAGGGCGGTTATTAACTGCACGTATTTTGTGCAATGATTGCTACTGAATATGTTTCACTGATTTCCTCAGATCACCGTATTCATAGCGCTGGTAACCGATAACGCGTGTTTTGAAACACATATGGAAAAAGGCATAGATTGACTTTTAGCGTAGGCGATAAGATGTTTGCGGACGTTGCGAACTGCGGGTGAAAAACCTTCGCTCACGCTATAATTTGTGCCTTTCAGTTATACAGGCCGTTAGACAGGACTGATTCTTTGGTTTTATATGACGCGAATTTGATAATGATGGGACGGTGCCGGTTAAGTGAATAGTGACCAAGGCGATGAGCACGTTCGATATCTTTAGACTCAAGGTTTGCCTTGATGATATCCGCCGTTTCATCAATGATCAGCTTTTCTGAGTGTGCGATAGTCTCTTTTGGCTTAGTATCTGGGAGGCCATAGAAAATTAGATTATTCCTTCGGGACCGGTTGTCTGCATCGTCTAGGCGATTTTCGAGGCCCGATACCAGGCTGGCAGTTTGAGCCACGGCAAATGTGACAGCTTCTAATTGATATTGAATTGGTATCATGGCCTGGTAATGATGTTCCAGTTCAGTCATTCGTTTGTCTTTAGAATCTCATCAGTTTTTAAAATCTGACTTTTTAAGCTTTGGAACTTCACTGATTAGTGTATTCTGACTGGCAGAAATCTTTTGCAATTCTTGCAACACATCGTTCGTGTCGGGTCCCGGGTTAGTTTCAATGGGGCCAGAGAGCATTAGTAAACGGCAAATCCCTTAAGCCTTCCCCTTCCCGAATATCCCACAAAATGTTGCGGCCTACGTTGTAATAGGCTCCTCTATTGTCTAAAAAGGCCACATATAACGGTCTGCTTTCTACTCGTAAGATTTCAATACACTGAGTAAGAAGAAATAAGTTATCAACCAAACGCCTACCTATTCTGAAGCCATACTGAAGTTCTCCCAAAATGCCAGTCTTCTCTGCCCATGCTTGCAGCTTTCATTTGATTGCCTGCATTGCTAGCCTGTATATTACGGATGTAATCGTCAACGGTCGATATGACTGAACTATATATTTCTCCTCCTTACCTTTATAAACTCATTTGACTTCACCCACTGTCTAGCATTCGTCTATTTTTCAGATGTTTCCACTGTTTTCACCAGAGCTTCCTTACTTTTTGGTCCTAGTTCATTAATCAGCCTAACGGGAACCTCGTCTGGTCCTGTGGCTGTGCGCTTAGGAATTTTCTCTTCGGCGGTTTTCTTCCAGTTCAACCTTGTCAGCAGCAGCTCCTTTTCCACCTGGTTCCCTGTCATGCTCTTTTCTTCTTCAAATACAAACTCGTCATTGCCTCGGAAAGATTCGGCTGTTATTTTTCGGATGTAATTTATTGCCCCTTCCCCTTTTAGTGTGTTTCCATTTTCGTCTAGGATATGTTGTATTGTTGCCGACTTCCTGCCGAATAATTTTATGTGGTTCCAAAATATTCTAGGTGTGGCCTTCTTTTTCTCACGTATTTCTGACAACCAACGTTTACTTTCACCTTTTATCTGTGATTTCACCAGGATTTGAACCATAGACTTTTTCTCCCGGTATATTTCCCATTTACTGGCTACTTTACCCTGCGGCAACTGCGCCTTCTTTGCCTGCCTGTGCTCTCGGTATGGGTCCTATCGTTCAGTGATCGCTTCTCGTATCTCCCTGTTCCACCAGCTTTTCGTTTTTTTTTTCCTTTCCAAGGAACATGTTGCTTCTCTTTCCTTATTTCGGTCTTACACTTAGACTCTCACTGTATTCCCACTCTTGACCATTTGCCAAGTTCTTCCTCAACTGTAGTGACTATATTTGTTATTTGTCCAGCGTTCAAATTTGGAGTGGCGATTTTGCACTCCTTGCTCTCTTACCCAACTACATATCACATTTTCAAAATGATGCGTTTATGTCACTCCCTATGCTGCTATAACCTTCCTCATCAATGACCATTTCTCTCAACTTATCATGAATTCCATCAGTTATCAGACTGTTATTACATATTGCCAGCTTCCCACTTCCCACGTGATCTGCCCTTCACACTTAGGCCATGCATTCACGATAACTAGGTTATGTTGCCCACAAAGGTCTTCCCGTTGTTTTCGGTATAGCGATATAAATCCTGTATGTGGGCGTTCATGTCTCCTAATAAGATAATTTCAGCATCATTCCCGAAACCCTTAGCGTTCATGCATTCCACTAAGTCTTTATTCTTCTCTATGGAATTATTTCCGGTACACAAATACGTAACGCCCAGCCAAGTTTTTCCCCACTCATTGTACCTGATAACCAAAGCTGCTCTTGACATTTCTAATTTACTATTTTCCATTTGGCTACCTGATGGATGAGCATTCCGACTCCCCCTCCCTTTCTTTCCGACTTGGTTCTGTTGCACCCTTCCCAAACATAATTCTCAATCACTGAAGCAAGGTTTGAGTACGGGCTATTTGGTATTCCATGGTATCAGTCGTCGCTTCATCATCAGCCGCCAGTGATGGTCAATCACTCGCAGCTCTTCCGAGTCTCTAAGGTGCGTTTCTGTAACCGCATACTGCTCCCTATTAGTTCTCTATTTAACTGCTCCTCAATCTCTGACCATTTTTCCTTTCTTCTGCCACCCTGCATGTTTATGTAGCCTATTGCATGGCGAGCTCTCCTTGATGCTTTCCTCCTTTTTTCTGTTATTGACGGCGATGCTATTCTGAGGTTCTCATGGGGACCTTCTTCATTACTCCCTACTCTGGCCTCCTGAGCGCCCGTGGGCACTCTACAAAGCATCAGCGCGACCAGCAAGTCGCCAGCCCACTTCTCATGCGCGCTGCAATAGAAGTGGATTCCGTCTCGTTCAAAACCACCGCACCTTCGCCCTTTCCTGTTTCCTTCGACAACCTCGAGACCTTTCTCTCGGCTCATTTTTTTTTAATATCACCTGATTAGCAGCCACTACGGCTCTTTGTACGTGACTGTCACGTACAGGCACCTCCAGCACAATGCACACCACGATCTGCAGCTGAGGCAACAGCTCGCACAAGTCGCCCACTCCCTTCGCCAAGCGCTGGGCTAGTCCTGTCCCTTCCCTGTTGAGGACGTCATTTAGCCCACTTGTTACTATGACAACGTTGCGCACGTGGACATTTTCCGCCAGCTTTGTTTTTGCTCGCCCCATGACAGAACCTAGCGTCCGCCCCAGGAATGTCACTACCGCCACTCTTTTATTGCCTTTCACCCTCTCCACATTTGCTTCTGAGCACCTAGCCAGGTTTGAATCGGCAGCGATAAACACCATTTCACTCTCACCTACATCTCCCTACTTCGCTTTGCAATGATCCCTGCGCTCTTGCTTTTTGTGTGTGGCGGCCTCAAGGTAGGCGCCCCACTTTCCAGCTAACCCCTCACCACGTTGCACGCATTCCACGTACTTTGCTGGCACTCCCTGTCCTATCACCTCGGGAGACTGCGTTCCATTCTCACAACCATTCTCTGATGTCGGTCGGGAGCGCCACTTCGTCACGCTTGTTCACAACTGAGGGCAGCTCCGTTGCGCTGTGAGCGCGAGTCATTCAGCATGCATCTAGTAAAGGAGGCAATGGCGTGTAGTATGCTACAACAATCGATTACGCAGGCGCGACAGTTGTTAACCATTGGGCCATTTTACATGGGAGGGCTACACGTGAAGCTGTAGCAGTGTATGCGTGAAAAAATAACACAGGGCAATGGTAATATGTGCACATCTACTTATCTGTAGATTAGAAAAAAGCAACGCTATGCAAGCCAAAACAACGGTCCTTGGGCGCGTCTGGTCTCCTTTTGTCCCTCAGCACCTTCATTGCTTAGGGCCTGTGAAACGAGCGAGAAACGTTGTGGCCGCGCTTGTTGGTATACTGGAGCTGTCGCCAACCACGTGGTAACCACATGCACTATTTGTGATTATTTTCATTCATCTGCAACACTCTCCAGCCCCAGCTAGTGTGGTCACACTATTTGTTTCAGGTATCAAACAGATTTTTTTTCGTAGTGGTGCAACAAGACGAAGTCAATCAAAAAGCCAGGGAAAGCATAGGCAAAATTAACTGTTGAAATCGCATTTAGAATAAGATTGAATAGTAGAATTGAAACGCAGAAATTCAGATGTAGCTCAGATGCGGGAATCGTAAAGATAACGAAATGAAACGTGTATGAAATGGAAACTTGCCGCAGGTGGGAGCCGAACCCATACGTTAGCCGCCGTGGGGGCTCTGATTTCTTTATAAGCCCAAGTGTCGGGCGTTCGGTTGCCAGCCGCATTTATGATGAATGGTCGAAGATGCACCTCAGAGAATCCTACGTGGCCAAAATTAACCCGAAGCCCCCATCAGAGTATGCCTCGTAATCGGGTCGTAGTTGAGCATGTAAGACGTCAGACTTTAACATTAACTTTATGCAACGCATATCTCCAACGCGTTACGCGTGTCGTGCTCTACCAGCTCAGTTGCGGTGACGGCTCATCTGGCTAGACCGCCTCTTTAGGCATATGAGGGCGTCTCGTAGTAGGTGAACTGAAGAACAGTTCAATAAACCCTCGCGTGCCACCTCGCAGCGTCAATGCTGCCAGCGTCGAGGCCCTGGCTACACAGAAGGCATATACAAAAAAAGGGAACAAGTAGTTACTCCCTACTTCCGGTGAAATAACTGCGAGTAAGTCTTGAAGGAGGACGCGCTTCGTACGTTCGGCTCAATAGTTGTCGCGCTAATGACCACCGCGGCAGTCTAAAAGCGCTTTTTGATCGTTGGTGCCGGGTCAAAAAAAAAAGATGTCGAATGCGTTGCTGCGGGAAGAGAAGAAAGCCGATTAACCGAGGGGCCCGTTTTTACTGCGGTAAAGCGTCATGAGAACGCGATCTTTTTGGGTGAAGGCAACCAGTCAATAAACCCACACATGCTACCTGAAGACATGAATGTTGCCGGATTCGAGACCCTCGTTATGTAATAAACGAGAGGAAAGGAGGCTAACCGAGGGGCCCGCTTTTATTATCATAAGAAGCCATCAAACACAGACAGCGTCAGTGTTTGTTGGCTTCTTATGATATGACTAATAAAATCGGACCCCTCGGTTAACTCCCTTTCTTCTAGTTTATTACATAACGAGGGTCTCAAATCCGGCAACATTGATGCCTTCAGGTAGCATGTGTGGGTTTATTGACAGATTGCCTTCACCCAAAAAGATCGCGTTCTCGTGATGCCTGCGGCAGAAAGGATTTTCCACGTCTGCCGTCAAGGTCTGTGAGTGGTGGCGCTGGCTAACACTCCCAGGGTTATACTAGGAAACATAAATACCGAAGAAAGTGGACGGGGATACGGCGCCACGGTAGCTCAATTGGTAGAGCATCGCACGCGAAATGCGAGGGTTGTGGTATCGTTCCCCACCTGCGGCAAATTACTTTTTCATCCACTTTAATTTGGATTAATTTATCGTTTCTTTATTTAATTTATTGCGGATAATTAACTCCCCCTGTGTTGTCCTTATTGTCGGTGTTTGTTGTCTTCTTCCGATATTACTGTGGGAAGGAGGCAGGTACCAGCGTGGTCTTCCCATTACAGTCCATCTGAGAAAAGCCATTGATGAATGTTCTGTCTTCTTGCTGCTTCTTTTTTGCCGCGCGCAATTCGTCGTGTCGTGCAAGTTGCACTACCTACGTGTTCTAGACTTCAAAAATGGAACGGCTCCTACACACGGCCGCCATCTGAAAGGACAAGGCGCACTCGCGGTGGTCTATAGGTTCACGATGCTTGTTTTCGTTGGGTCAGCACAATGCGAGCAGCCTCTACGTCGCAGGGCTTGAGCGCTGGCAGCCCGGAGTCGATCAAGTCCATCGCCTTGTTCTACTGCTTCCTCTTCCTCCTCGTCGGTGTCGTCACTGGAGTCTTGGCCTTCGTCCAGGTGAGGCTCTCTTGTGACTTACGCCCGGAAGTGCGCAATGCGCTCGCTTGACGCTAAGTTGAGGCCATCTATGCATTGGGAGGCAACGCACACAGGACTATGTAAGTAAAGTACCATATCATGAGAACAGCTGCTTAATGGAATGATTCCTCATGCGAGCAGAGTACAATATTTATTATTAATGCATCTTGTGTCCAGAAAGGTTTTCCTCTGTGCTTCAAAAATCGCAGACCACACCGGGCAGTGGGGGCTAGTGAGATTAGCGTGGCTTTGACTTCTAAATATTGGTGTCGCTAATGCGCACACTTGTATGTAATTCATATTAAATAATGAAAGTCAGGCGGAAAGAATTTCCAGTCGCAGCTGGATTATTAAACCGGATATTTTACCTAGTTATAACATACATTCCTCCAGCTGGGATTGGAAGCCTTGATTCATCAAGAAAACAAAATCTCCATCTGGAAGATATTGTTGCAGGTCATTCCCGCATACTGAAGAACGTGCTCGGTAGGATGACAAAGACGATGGTCGAAAAAGCACGTTCGTGGTTGTTATTCTGCCACCTTGGCTGTGGCTGGTCTGCGTGCGTATTTTGTAAATATAATTTTGCCTACTCTGTACCTTCGTCGCATTTTTAGAGGTGTGGGGTAAGAACTCGTTAAGACGGAGCTCCACAGCGGCTGTCGCTTAGATTTTTTTCACAATGGCCGAAAAGGTGGCCACTTCCTCAGCGGTGGCAACGTCAACAGTTGTCCTTGCGCATCAAAAAGATCCAACCACGTTTTGCGGAACCTCTGATGTCGATATTGAAGCCTGATTGGCCATCTAAAATTGTGTAAGTAAAAACAGTCGATGTGACGATACGGTCATGCTCTAGACCAGAATTCTTCCAGCCAAATGGTACCCGATTACCCACAAATGGTACAAATGGTACCACAAATGGTACCCCACAAACGGTGTGACAAATGCCGCAAACGTCTTAGTCTCTTCTTTCAGTGGCACTTGCCAGTACCCCTTGCATAAGTCCATACGTGAAAACCATTCGCATTATCCAGTCTCGTCAGTGATATATGTAACCTATATTAAGACATCGGGTACGGAAAAAGGTGGTCTGCTTGTTTATCATTCGGCAATCACTGCACATTCGGAACAACCCGTCTTCCTTCGGTACAATGGTAATAGGGGAAGCAAAACAGGATATCGATGGCCTAATGATCCCTGCTTCTAACATGGCTTGAAGTTATAGCCATACTTTTTTTTTGCGTGGCTCAGGCTACACGGCTTTTTTTCTGACGACTGTGCAGTCGCCCAACAACAACGGCATCACGGTTGTGGCTTCGCGATATGGCCCAATGCAGATTAGCTCGGGGAAAATCAGCATCACGTCTTCCTCGCATGATGGCTTTCGTTCGTCGGGTCTCTCCATCAAACATATCTTGCTCAGTTTGGTCAATGGTCACCTCGTCATTTCATAGTACGTCGATCTTCATGTTCTTTATATCAGGTCGCGATAAAAGAAAGGCGAAGTTTACCGCTGACACGACAAGCGCTTCCACCTGGAACTTCTGACCTTCAAACTCAAGCGCTGCTGTTGTCCATTTCTGGTAATCCCGAGATGAACTATCGTAGCTACACATACGAATAGGCTTTCCGGATATGATGCTGGTTGACTCCACTATGGTTTAATTAATTAGGCTCAGGGAAACATCAGTGTCAATCAATGCTGACATGTTTCGGTTGTTTACAAGCATCGGCACTGTCAGGACGACTGATTTAACAAGGAACGCCGTTTGTTCAGCATGTTGGTGAGGTTCTGTGGTGCCTGGACTTTTGGAGGTATGGCTGATTATGAAGTATCGAGCCTCTGCTGGATTTGTCGCTGGGTCTAGAGTTGTCACTCTTGTCTCTTTTGATGAAACATTACAATCTGTCGTCATAGCGTACGCCAGTGATTGAAGCAGTTGGTCCATTGTGCTGGGCCACTTGTATAGAATTTGTTTCTGGCACTATCTTGTCATGCCGTGGATAATGAGGGCGATAACTGATGATTCTGGAAGTTTCGGCTCGGCTCTACAAATTAAATGCCAATTATTCAATACATATTCTCTGATGTTTATTGTTTTCTGTCAGTAGAATATGGCGTTAATCCAAAGTTCCGCAGCACTCTATTTGAATGCTCGAGAGAAAGTCTCCTTCCACTCATTCTATGATTCATTCAACTGTGAACGTAACCGAAGATCGCACCATTTCCGTGCGTTTCTACACAGAAATGCCCGCGTGTTCTGTATGCGACCCTCGTCAGTCAACCATTGGTTCCTGGAGCAATCATACTCATAAAAATGAAGCCAGGTACGTACACCGGACGAATTTCCATAAAATATATAGGGTTTTGAGAAAGGCTGTTCTCTCTTGCTTCCAGATTTTGACAGCGTAACAAGATCTACCAACTGCTCCTGCTGCTTCATCTGGCATTTGTGAAGGTCAAGCAGTGCGTTCAGAACAGTTATATCACTGTCTGGTGGCGTTACAGCTGACTGAGCTTCATGGGTTAAGATCGGTCCTTTAAAACAAGTCTGAGACTCGTCTTGCGTATTGAGGACAGGAATTGTACCTTTAGTGAAGGAGTCGTCAGCCGTAAACCTAGAGGCACTTGGAATGCTCCATAGAACATCAAGCGTGGTGACATCCTCCAGTGGCCTGCCATGTTGGTCGTCACTTGCTTTGTAGCCTTCAATGGCAGTTCGTCCCTCCTTGAACGCGACGTTCATCTCCTTCGCCACAGGTCCCTGTTTTCGACTGCGCAATTGCAAAAGTTCTCTAGGGTACTGCAGGTAAAACCCATTTTTGCTACATTACTCCAGCTAACCTCGTCGTCTTCTTCTCTCTCTCATTACCCTGCTGGCGATATGGACCACCACATTTTGCTTACAAGGAACAGCGAAGGTCCGGTCCGAGAACCATGAAGCTGAAATAGGAAATTGGGATTCTTACAATAAAAAATCTGTGATCTTATTGCAAAAGCCATTGGTGGTACGGCTATGGCAAAGAAGGCGCTGACATCGCGTGCCCAAACATCTATGGAGTCCTACCTTCTTAGATACAAGACACGGTGACCGTTTGTGGCAAAACGGAAGACGGCATCATGGAGTCAGAAAAAGTGGGGCATGTTTTAAAAGGGATAGCAGATTATGCATTCAGTCTCCTCATCTGCAAGGACTGCATCATGGCAGATTGCATCACATGGAAGCGCAAGCATTTTGAGGTAGCCAAAACCCGACGCATCTCTCATTAGTTCGTACAACTGCCCAACACGACAACAACATCGTCGTGGAAAGAGGTGCCTGCACCAAGGTGCCGCTAACCGCGGAGCACGTGACAAAAATTATCCGGCGCAAAATTGAGGCTACGTTTCCTGCTTCCTCGTGCTCCGGCGCCTTTGAGTCTACGTCCTCAATGATACCATTCGTCCAAGCCGTTGTTCGTCAGGAGCTGTCTAATGGTGGCCAGGACTCTGTACAGTCGCTTCCTCACGCCCGACTGACCGTTTCCAAGTTTCCCTATGATTAAGGACGGAGGCAGCCGCTACGTCGTCGCAATCCAGCCGAATGGAGGACTGCCGATGTCCGGCCTATTTGCTGTAGCTGCCATTGTATAGGTCGCGTCGGCCGCAATTTCAACAGCCGTTGGTCCTTGTTTCCTCATGCACCCTATAGCCATAACCGTTGCCCTGAGAGCAAACCTGATCGTTTCGAAACTCACCTCGCAAAATTGCGTGCCACCAGTAATGACGTTCCCGCCATGTTATACCGACGCTCACCATCTCTGCGTGGACACCACTCCTCCTGTTCGCCTCTCCCTCATAGGGCTGTCATCTCATTCATCCCAATTCCGCCACCCGACATCGCCGATTGGACGTCTGCCTCCGGAAAGCTAGACGATGCAGCACCCGGAAGTGACGTTGCTTTGATGAGCTGCCTGCGAAGTCATCTGACAACACTGCCGACAAGGCATAACCTAATAGACGTTAAAGTAGACGGTGTAATGGTCAACTCATATTCGGCATGGACTTCGTAACATCCCCTTCCGCCCTGTTTCATAGAAGAAGTGGTGTGCTCCGGTTCTACCTGGCCCTTCACTCTTCGCCCACACACCCGCCACGTCAACCACGTTTGCGCTCATGTCGATCGCATTCCACTGCCACCTCAAGCCGTTATGTACGTGAACTTGGCGCCCCTGCCTTCCATTTCCGATGGCGATTACTTGCCGACTCCAATATCCGATGCTCTATTGACCCGAAATATTGCCGCTCCCTACACTTTCATTACATATTTCAGGGTGAGCATTGCAACAGTAGTATTGGACAAGGAGGAGGCCGCAGGATGCAAAAGCGATTGACGCGAGTTTAGGAACGCTAGTCGTGTTTGCGACGTTCTCCAACAAAAATGACGCTTTTACTTTTGCTCCAAGACCGAAACTGGACGCGCATACAGTGCTGGCAGCGGTTGCCACGTTATTCTCGACAACGAGTTCCTGACATGAGGCTTCCAATATTTCATCGCGCGTTCTTACTGCATGAGGTTGTAGGTCTCTGAGAAACTATATTCGGAAGTTGAAATCACGAGAGGCACGCTCAAGCGATCAACATGGCGTAACGTCGTACGGAACCCAAACGAGGCGAGAAGCATTACGTTGGCAGTTCTATTCGTGCTTTTCGGCCACCCAGCTTATGTATCAGTGCAAGAAAAAGTGAACTTCTTTTGTCGGCCGGTATTTTAATAGCAGATGCCGTCTTCAAGATCCGGCTAATTGCGTTTGCTTCTTGTGGCGTCTACCACCAATGTTGTCATTGCAACGTTGGCGTTAACACCAGTAATCAATAAGTTATTTAACCAATCTAATGGACTGTTACCATTTCGGCCATTTAGCGTCGGTGGTACTAAAAGAACGAATAGTAAAGAAAGCTTCTTCGCATCACCTAAAGTCCACTTTAAACAAGTCTGTTTCAACTAAATAGTTCGCCCGGTGTGTATGTATATACTTACATGTGAGAAAAGGGGGGGGGGGTGAAAAGGCTTGATGCTTGCCCCTACTTGACAACTAGTTGGTACGCCACTGCAGACCGCGGCACAACATGAGGGAGAGCTCATTATGAATAATCCATGAGGCAGCAGTGTGCATCGTGCTCGCATAACCCACTTCTCAGATAAGGGCATCACATAGCTTAAAGTGCCTGTCGTATTCTTTCTGCCTTACGCAGACGTTCACCTTCTCTGTAGTGGGCGAAAACCTAACCCGGAGGCTTCGCAGCATGACGTTCTCGGCCATGATGAAACAGGTGAGAGAAAACACTAGCCTCCTCGAAGTACTCCTGTTTATCTCGCGTTGCACATTACAAAGACCCCTGGTGTGAAACCCCATTCTATGGAGTCTCTGAGCTGTGGGGCCTCTATGAGGCGTTTGAGCCTTCCGTGGATGCTCATCACATGTTCACTCTTTGCACAAGTTGGTTGAGCAACGAAACGGCAACCCGATTCCTTGTGAGAGGTTTGTTTCGCCCTTCGCTAAATCTATGTTCAATTTCTTTTTCTAAAGCGGCCTTGATCGCCACACACCAATCATTGATTACTTCAAATTACTGATTATTAGTGAAGTTAACATACATCAGGAATATTGCTAAGGACCACTAATTTGCTTTTGCTGCCTTTGTTCTACTTAGTAGACAACTCTATAAAGTAGCAATATTCGTCGGTACTGTAAATTATTTGGTTACTGATCATCAACTTACAAGACATAACACGATCCAGTCGCGAAACGTTCGCCAATTTGTCTGCCGCAAATCCGATTGCTGATACTTCCTGTAAACTTATTTTCCCCACGTTCCCTGAAGTGGTATCGAGGATCCGTAATTTAATTTTGCTATCTGTACCGTGCTCAGTTACGTGAGCGAAACAAATACGGATCTTTAAACGCACTCACAGGACTTGGCATGGTACGAAGAGCTGGAGAACACACCCGATGCTCTCCTCGGTTCCTTGTCCACGGACACGGCCCGCGTTCACGGAGTAAGTACTGTTCCCGCGTAGGATAGGAATGCAATTACTCATTTCGTAACCACTGACGGTCAATAATAATAATTATAATTATAATGAAGATGATGATGATGATACCGACTGCGATAGCAAATTAGTAGATAGCTGTACAATGTAAGGATAGTAGATTTATCGGCCGTATAAACTTGTAAACATTCACTTACTAAATTAACAATGATACAATGTGCAAGCGTGACTCAACGAGGACGTAGAAAGAAACAGACACGCGGAGACAACGCTGCCTTTGTGCGTCTGCTTCTTTCTATGTCCTTGTTCAGTCGCGCTTACATGTTCTACCATGGATTCAAACAAACTTGCCCGTCGTCGTGGTTTAACTAAATGAGCCAGCGCGGTGTCACGCGTGCACAGGTAAAACATGAACACACATCGCTCGATGACAGCGGAAACTGTCTGTGAAAATGCTGGAGTTGGGAATCGTGGCAGCAGCTGCGAGCGAATTCACCCCCGTGCATATCGCGCTTCAACGCGTTCGAAACGTCGAAAGCACAGTGCATACGATGCTACCTGCACCTCGCGCACTCTGCAAACATCGTAGATCACTTTGAAGAAGAGCCCCACGCGGGCGGGCGCCTTAGCCACGCCGCAGACTGCTTTCAAGACACGCAAGCGCCGGCAACGCGTCCCTACGGCGTCTGCCAAAGGCGTCTACTACGGCGTCCGCGATTCGCGCGGCCAACGCCGTAGTAGACGCCATAGTTGTGCCCACTCTGTATGGTACGGCGGTCGAGGAGGGCATCGAGGCACCGTAGCAGCCGCTGGAGAAAAACGTCCATCCTCCGCCTCACCCCGCTGCATCGCCGCCTCACCCAAAGCCACCTATAGTCGGATACAACTTTAGAAAAAAAGGGGCGTTTTTTCTTCCGAAGCTGGTGCACACAAGCATCCACCAATGGGCGCGCACTCTGGACCGACGTCATGCGCCGGACGGCCGGTGACTTCGCCGCTTCGGTCATCTGGGCGGAGCCTCCCCTTTTTTCTAAAGTTGTATCCGACTATAGGTGGCTTTGGCTCACCCCGCTGCATCGCGCACCACAGGAGAGGGCACGCATCTGGGCCGCGTTCCTCGCTCGCGCACGCGAGATTGAACCGCGTTCGCCGGCCTAGCCTCACACACTTTCACTCAAGCAAAACCTCGCGGCGATGGCGACGCCGACGGCAGAAATACGCCTGGAGTGTCCATATAGATGCTATCGCAATAATAATAATAATAATAATAATAATAATAATAATAATAATAAAATTGTGTATTGCCACAAAATATACAAAACAACACAAGCAGGCCGGTCTACGCCTCAGTTGGCTTGTAGGACCGTGCCAATGAATGTGATGGACAAAGCAAAAAAATATACATAAATTGATGAGAAATGAAGAAACAAATATGTTGTAACGAAGTAGAGTAGCCTGCCTGCGCCACAGCACCATCGCTACCGGCCTGAGCTCGTGGTTGCTGTCTTTCGCCGAACGCTTGTGACGGCTACCCGTTCCCGCCCGTTGCTAATAAATCTCTTAGCAAGTGGTGGACGTGCTGGGTTTCGACCACCCTGGAACTTCGGAGTCGCACTCTACCCCCCATCATGCCCGACGACGCACGCATTCCTCCAGCTCCTCCAGTGGCGCTGGCCACCTTGGTTTGTGCCGGTGCCTTGCGTCAGCGAGATCCCTCTATCTTCTCCGGCACAGATGACAAAGACGTTGAAGATTGGATCTCGTCTTATGAGTGAGTGAGTGCCCATAACCAGTCGGACGACGTTACCAAGTTAAGAAACCTCGCATTCTATCTTACGCACGTTGCAAAACTATGGTTTCTAAACCATGAAGCCGACCTCACTTCGTGGTTGGTCTTCAAGATCAACTTTGCCCAAGTTTTCGGTCGGCCTGCAGTAGGAAAGCTTCGTGCAGCACAACATTTGCGCACACGATCCCAAGAGGCGGAGAAAACTTCACGAGCTACATTGAGGACATTGTCGACCTTTGCAAACGGGTGAATGCGTCGATGTCAGAGGAGGAGAAGATCAAACATATAATGAAGGGTATTCAGGACGACGCATTTCAAATGTTATTATCGAAGAGTCCTCACACTGTCGCTGAAGTGATCGAATTGTGCCAGAGTTACGACGAGTTGCGCAGGCACCGGCTTCAAACCCGACGTCCCACCCCACCCGCCGACTCTCTATCAAGCCTTGGAGTCGACGACAAGCATGCTGCTCTTTTCGCAAACATTCAGGAATTCGTTCGCGGAGAGGTCGCCCGCCCGCTATGTTTGATATCTTCTGTCCAGGAACCACCACGTGCTTTGCATCCTACGATCCGCGACTTCATTCAAAAACAAGTATCTCAAGCCATTCCTCCAGCCGTTGAGCAGACACCAGTCACGGCTCCTCTCACTTACGCTGAAGCAGTTTCCCGATCTCGCCACAAACGCCCCTGCCACCCTTTATGCATCGACCACCGACATTTTTGCCGCCATCTATGCCGCTTCACGACCGACAGCATTTTCCGAATCCTCAACCGCGACTCGGACCTTACCTCCACCACTCACGCACCTTCGATGTCCTCCCAATATGTTTTGCTTGCGGTGGTGCTGCTCACGTGGCGCGCCATTGTCGTCGGGGCATGCTTCCTCTTCAGAACATCCGGCGAGCGCCACCTTTCCCCGCTCTGTTTTCCTCGTCGCCTTCCAGCCTTCCTACCTCTTCCTTTTCCCCTGACCGCACAACCGCCTCTACTCGTCGCTCACCATTTCCCCGTCGTCGCTCGCTTTCTCCGATGCGGCACCGTCCCGTGTCCACCGAGCAGGAAAACTGATGGCCGCAGTTCCCGAGGCACGAACTGCGTCCACGTCACAATGCCCAAGTCCTCGTCCCTCTCCAGCCAACGTAATTGAAGTCTCTGTCGAAGGAATCGCCGTCCTGGCACTTGTAGACACAGGAGCCACCGTATCCGCAATTTCCGCCGAACTCTGCCGCACACTACGAAAGGTTTTGACGCCTCTCTCCCTTTGGCGACTTCTCCCTTCGAACCGCGAACGCTCAAAATATAACGCCTCTCCCAGCCTGTACTGCTCGCGTCTTCATTCAAGGTCTAATGTATACCGTCGAATTCGTCGTGCTGCCTTCGTGTTCCCATGACATTAGGCTGGGACACCCTTGCAAATAATAATGCCATTACTGACCGCTGTGACGCCGAACTCGAACTTTCTGCACTTCCGGACTTTGAGACTGTCGAAAACCGCCCTTCTAGTGCTAAACTGTTTGTGTCTGAAGACAATGCCGTCCCTTCACGCTCTTCCCTTCTTGTGCCTGTGTCGTGCGCCGCCATTTCTGATGGCACTGTTCTCTTTACGCCCTCTGAGTTGTTCACCGCAGATGTTCTCCGCTGTCCTTTGCTCTCCTTACTCTTCGCAGTGGCGTAACGAAAATGGTCGTCGACAATGCCATGGCCTGCCCTTGACCTTTATTTCATGGTGAATGGCTAGGCCTCTTTCAACTGGTCGACACCTTTTGCATCTTTGACGCTCCTGCCGTTTCTACTTCTGTGGGCCTTGGCGCACTTACTTGTGACTCTGCGGTTGATCAGTCACTCCTCGACGCCTTCCACAGCTCCATCGACGATGGCACGTCATCTTCAGAACGAAGCCAGCTTATTCCTCTCCTGCAGAGGTTCAGCGCTTCTTTCGATAGCCATGCTTCCGGTTTGGGCCGCACATCAACCGTTTTTCACCAGATAGATGCCGGCAGTCATGCACCTTTACGGCTGCGCCCTTACCGAGTATCCGCCTCTGAGCGCCGTGTCATTGACCACTAGGTTGCTGACATGCTCAAGCGTGGCGCTGTGCAGCCTTCCAACAGTCCCTGGGCATCACCGGTCATCCTCGTTAAGAAAAAGGATGGCTCTATTCCATTCTGCGTCGACTACCGACGTCTGAACAAGATAACGCGCAAGGACGTTTACCCGTTACCGCGCATCGACGACGCCCTCGACTGTTTGCAAGGAGCTGAGTTCTTTTCTTCACTGGATTTGCGTTCCGGATACTGGCAAGTCCCCTTGGCACCATCTGATCGACCTAAAACAGCATTTGTAACACCTGACGGATTGTACGAATTCATCGTAATGCCTTTCAGCCTGTGTAACGCTCCAGCCACTTTTGAGATAATGATGGATAATATTTTACGCGGCCTCAAATGGAACACATGTTTATGCTACCTGGATGACGTAGTTGTCTTTTCCGCTGATTTCCGAACCCATCTCAGCCGTCTCGATCAAGTTCTGAAATGCCTTACTGACGCGGCACTTCAACTTAACTTAAAGAAATGTCGTTTCGGCGCCCGAAAGCTCACTATTCTTGGCCATGTTGTATCGCGAGACGGCGTCCTTCCGGATCTAGCCAAGCTCCGCGCTGTCACCGACTTTCCGCAGCCAAAGAAGTTCAAGGAGCTTCAAAGTTTCCTTTGTTTATGCTCATACTTCCGACGTTTAATTCGAAATTTCGCTTCCATAAGTGCACCCCTGACAGCCCTTCTAAGTGGCGACAAAGAACTTTCCGCTTGGTCGCCCGCCTGTGATGACGCCTTCACGAAATTACGCCGCCTGCTAACCTCGCCACCTATCCTCCACCACATCGATCGTACAGCGCCCACAGAGGTCCACAGCGATGCCAGCGGCGTCGGACTTGGCGCCGTACTCGCGCAACGAAAAGCGGGGTTTTATGAATATGTCGTTGCCTACGCGAGCCGAACTCTGACAAAGGCCGAGGCTAATTACTCTGTTACAGAGAAAGAGTGTTTAGCCATTATTTGGGCCGTTGGAAAATTCCGTCCTTATTTATATGGTCACCCTTTCGATGTCGTCACTGACCATCACGCCCTTTGTTGGCTGTCTACCCTTAAGGACCCATCTGGCCGACTTGCTCGCTGGGCCCTTAAGCTACAGGAGTACGACATCCGCGTTCTCTACCGTTCTGGCCGCAAACACATGGACGCTGACGCCCTTTTTCGCTCACCGGTCTCCGCTGACTGCGCTTGCCTATCTGCCCTTGAGCCCACACTTACATCTCATGCACTGCGCAACATGCCGTCAGAGCAGCGCAAGGATCCCTGGATCAGTGCTCACATCAGCATCCTTTCTGATTCATCCACCTCTTCACCATCTCGCGCTCTTCGCCGCCAGGCTACCCACTTCTGCATTCGCGACGGCCTTCTTTATCATCGTAATTACCTCTCTGACGGTCGCAAGTGGCTTCTCGTGATACCCCGCCATCTCCGTGACCTTATCTGCAACGCTTTCCACGCAGACCCTCAGTGCGCACATGCCGGCCTCTTCCAGGCGTATGCTCGACTACGCGTCCGATTTTATTGGCGCGGCATGTATAACCACGTCAGAGAGTTCATTCGCTCCTGTGCTTAGTGCTAACGCCGAAAATTACCTCCCGGACACGTCTACCCGTCACAACCCCTTCCCTGCCCTTGTCGGCCCTTTGATCGTGTTGGTATAGACATATACGGACCGCTACCCTCCACTCCAGCAGGCAACCGCTGGATTATTGTTGCAGTGGAACACTTGACCCGCTATGCTGAAACAGCTGCTCTGCCGACTGCCACCGCCCGCGACGTTGCATCGTTTCTGTTACGACATTTCGTTCTTCGCCATGGTGCCCCTCGTGAACTTCTGAGCGATGGAGGCCGCGCCTTTCTTTCCGATGCTTTGAAGGCACTACTCGACGAATGCCGAATCGTTCACTGCACCAGTACAGCGTACCATCCACAAACTAACGGCATGACCGAGCGCTTCAACCGTACTATTGGCGATATGCTCTCCATGTACGTCGCCTCTGATCATTCAAACTGAGACTAAGTTCTCCCTTTCGTGAGGTATGCGTACAATACTGCGGCCAAAGCAACTACTGGTTTTCCCCTTACTTTCTCCTATACGGACGAGAACCTTCTACTACTCTCGATACCATTCTTTCATATACACCTGACGCGTCCGAAAGTACTCCGCTATCTGAAGCTGCTCGTCATGCCGAGGAATGCCGCCAGCTTGCCCACTCTTTTTCCACCGAGGACCAGTGGCAGCAGCAATCCCGTCAACCTGGCGGCGGTTCTGCACCAACTTTTTTGCCTGGCTCTCTCGTATGGCTTCGGGTACCCGCTACTACACCCGACCTCTCCTCAAAACTTGTCGCAAAGTACCTAGGACCCTACCACGTTCTCGAGCAAACGTCCTCTGTCAATTACATCGTAGAGCCCCTCACGCCATCGACGGACCTACGCCATCGCGGCCGCGAACTTGTACACGTCTTTCGCATTAAGCCGTACTACGAATCTTCGCCTTAAGCCGTCGGGATGGCGCCTTTTTCTGCGGACGGCGATTGTAGCGACGAAGAGTAGCCTGCCTGCGCCACAGCACCATCGCTACCGGCATGAGCTCGTGGTTGCTGTCTTTCGCCGAACGCTTGGGACGGCTACCCGTTCGCGCCCGTTGCTAATAAATCTCTTAGGAATATATAAATAAAAAAAAATCAAACGAAAGGCAAAAAATGAAAAAGAACAAGACAACATATGGTTATCTACATATAACAAAAGTCTAAGAGCTAAATATTCCGATGCAAAGAAATGTACAAAAGGTTAATTTTACTGTAGCTGCTTTAACCCATTAAAAACCAGCGTGACGATATGGTTACGTTAGTCTGCACAGTGGAGTTCAATTAATTAAGATTAACGAAATGGCACCAAAATCGCCTTTGACGTGCCGTTTGAGAGATTAGAGTTCCCTTTATGGATACCACGCGGCATAAGCTGTCAGTCGTTTTGTGGGAGCCCCTCGCAAAAGCGGGAATAAGTGTTGCTCTGTGAGCAGCGTTGCCTAGCATTGCTCCAAGGGTAAGTTTTTTTTTTTTCACTACTTGTTTAAGCAATAATCAGATATCCTTACCTCCGTATTGCTCTTTCAATATGTGACCTTCGATGAGCATTTGTGAAAGATTAATGTTTGATTTATCCTTGAACGAACGTGTTGTCTTGCGCGTTGCCATATGGTCACGCTGGGCCTTGAGGCTACCTAACTTTTTTATTTTACTGAACTGCATTCTCATCTCTTGCACGTCTGCTCCCGTGTTCTCGCAGTGGTTATTCCTTATTTTATTGCCTGAATAGGCTGATGTTAGAAGAAATAGCGAAGATAGACGTAGAGGAAGATGACGACCTGTCAGTGATTTATATCGAGCCGCCAGAGGCTAGCACATATTCAGAAGAAGACGCGGCCGATGAAGACTCAGGTGGGCTCATTGACAATCTAAGCAGGTGGCAGCTATGAGCCGGCGCTGAAACGCGGAAAGCCTATCCGCTTCGGGTATAAAGTATGGTGCCTAAATGCCAAGAACAGATACCTTGTGAACTTCAAAGTGTATCGAGGTAAGCAGGGGATCCCGGAACAACTGAAAAATATGAAAAGTACTTCGGAAAAGCAGCGGTGCCACTTCTTCAAATGGTGGAAGAACTCGCAGCAGAGACGCACGACCTTCCTTTCTTTTTCCATTTTGATCATTTATTCACGAGCATGCAGCTACTCAGGCATGTCAACGCACAGGGCTACGAATGCATGGGCAGAGTGAAGCAGAACCGTGTTCCCAAAGAGTGCCCTATTGCTTGACCAAAATTTGTCAAGCGCCAGCCTCGCGGGCACGAAGATACCATGCTGAGCGACAGTGGGATAATTCCTGTCCGCTGGATGGACACTTCTGTAGTAACGATCGTAAGCACCATTCACGGCGTAGAGCCAATGTCATCTGCAGATAGGTACTCTTGTGTTGAGAAGAAGCGAATCAAGGTGGCCCGCGCAAACAATGTTGCTCAGTACAAGTTTTATGGGAGGTACGGACCAGATGGATGCTAATGTAGGCGCCCACAGGACTGTAATCCGTAGCAAAAAGTGGTGGTGGCCGATTTTCACTTGACTTTGTGATGTATCTATCAGCAACGCTTGGGCGCTAATTCGTAGCACAGGGTTCAACGTCACGCAGGTGGAATTGCGCACGCAAATTGCACAAAGCTACCTGATACGATGGGACAATAAGCATAGAGGACCTGGTCAACGCAGAATCCCAAAGACTGGTGATGTCCTGAATGGTACACGGTATGACCAAGTGGCCAAATTGCTGCACCAATACCTAGTGGCAAGAGGTGGAGGTGTGTCTGAGATAATTGCAACAGCGCGGTGCACTTACAATGCACAAAGTATGACGTCGGCATGTGCATTCCATGATTTAAACCATATCACAATAAATAAGTGCTTGACTACTCGCTATGTAAGTTTTTTGGGTGTTTCATGGGTTGAAATAAATGTTTTTTAACTTCGCATATTTTGCTGTAGCGCAAGGGCCCAGTGTGACCATATGGTCACGGGCTATATTTCGAAAATAAATTAGGCAAGAGTAATAAATGCTTGCATGTGAATTATTAGTACAAAGGTAAGCTAATATATTAGATTTATTCCAAGACAGCAAGAAAAAAAAGAAACCGGTCCCTAATGGGTTAAGAAGTGTTTGAGCGTGCTTTTTGGTGTCGCGTTAAAAATTTCTTCTGGTAGGTTGTTAAATATATCCGGCACATAAGCACAGCGTCTGGCCGCGCCATACCTTGTGGCTGAACGAGGAACTACATAACGGACATGTTTTCTAAGCTCTCTTGCGGCGGCACGTTCTTGTTTGAAAGCGGAATTCCAGAAATGTTTAACAACTCTTTGTATAAGTAATGAATGGAAGTTTGGTAGACCAAGTTCACGGAAGATATTTTCAGATTTTACTATTGGGGAATTGTACGCAACATTTTTAAGAATGTTTTTTTTATGATCCGGTCAGCCCTGCATCTCCAATGATCCGAACAAAAGCCAAAGACTGTAATGTCGTACCTCAAGACACTGTAACCTAGTGCCTGAGCTATATTATTTTTTACTGACAAGGGTGCAATACTTTTGATATCAAATAACAGCCACGCTACAGACCTCAGTTTAGAACAAATAAGTGATAAGTGATGTTGCCACGATAAATTACTATCGAAATAGATTCCGAGATATTTCACACCATCCACGTATGGAATAGGCGCACATTTACGATGAACACAGTCTGACTCATGCATGTAGAGAGGCATGTTAATAACGGTAGTCTTAAGTGGGGAGCGAAAACAAACAAGTTTTGTTTTTTGGGCATTTACAACAATTCCATTATTAGAGAACCAAAGCATTGCCTTGTACACGTCATTTTGCAACATTTCAGTGGACGTTTTATAAGAAAGGTGTGTCGCTAATAATACAGTGTCGTCAGCATACTGGAATGCTGAACATTTCGAAATTGCCAAAGGGAAGTTGGTAACAAGGATATTAAACAACAATAGCGACAAAATGGACCCCTGAGGAACTCCAGTTTTTACCGACAGCTTAGGACTAAATACGCCCTTATCATCGCTAGAGACCACCTGAAATCTGTTGCTCAAGTAATTTTCGGGAACTTTGTAAAAAGGCCCACGAAATCCCCAAAAATGCAGTTTACTTAACAAGATTTGATGATTCAGGGTTTCCAACGCTTTCGCTACATCTAAAAATAGCGCACATGTGAAAAGATTCTGATCAAATACCGAGAACAGTTCATCTGAAAATTCCGCAAGCAGTGCCACAGTACCACGCCCTGAAATAAAGCCAAACTGTCGATTGGTCAGGGTATAAAATTTGTTAAGAAAAGAAAACATAGTGTGGAAAAGAAATGTTTCTAAGGCCTGAGCAATAACCGGCAATATAGAAATTGGCCGATAGTTTTCAACACAATCTTTCTTCCCTGACTTGTGTAGTGGTACAACTGCAGTTTTTATGCATTCTGGAATTTCGTCGCCTTCCAAAAAAACCATTCAGGATATGCAGGATAATGTCTGACAGCGCACTGAAATTCCTTCTGATGGTGTCTAAAGAAATTTCATCATATCCAGTGGGCTTGTTAGGATGGAAATTGAAAATTATTTCTTCCAGATCACCCTTCAAAATTCTCGGAAGAAAAGCCGATGCAGATACAGAATGCCCTAATGGCGTAGTGCTTGTATATGGTGAGAAGGTCCTTTGGAACGCTTTAACAAAGTGCCTGTTGAAAGCATCAGCCACTTCTGTGGGAGGTTATTGAATAATAATAATAATAATAATAATAATAATAATAATAATAATAATAATAATAATAATAATGATGATGATGATGATGATGATGATGATGATGATGATGATGATGATGATGATGATGATTCGGCAGAGACACTTAAGACTGCTTGCGTGTGTGAATGCGAAAGCATTATAGCCGCTTTGGGGAAATGTCCTATTATGTCCGTTCTTTGCCCGCGCAAGCTCTGGCCTGCATTTTAACTCCACCTCGGTAAGGCCAAACGAAAACGCGCCATGCGTCTCAACGCGCTCGCTTGCCAGCGAGGAGTTCCTAACTCGAAAGACCACCCAGCGCCATTCAATGCGACATGAATGCTTTTTTTTATTATTTTATACGCTCATTTTATACACTCACCACGTGGCGCCACCTCCTACCGATTGCCTACGCTGTGACGTGCCCAACGACGCACGCGCTAGTCGACCGGGGAGAAGGGGAATGGTGTGTTCTGTAAATGTCCACCTAGTCGAAATGTCGTGGGTTGCTGATGTGTTGATTGGCTAAGGGTCTCGTTCTGACGCATACCCCAGCCCCGCCAATCGGAACTTCAGCAGCAGATGAAATGACTATTTCTACTAGGTGGACACTCGCAGAATTCCCCTGGCCCCAGAACCACGGAGCTGTCGTGGCGTCGGGGAAGCATCCCGCAACCCGGAGTCCCGAGTTCGATTCTCGCCCAGAGTGAAATTTACCTACTATTCTTTTTCAAAGGCATTAATTTATTTTGTTCGCAGGAACTTCCCTGAGAAATTTGACGTCAATTCGAGTATTTCTTATGTGGCGTTAACCTTTCCGTCAGCCATTATCAGTACCATCATTCGGTCACGCCGCCGACTACCGCGCTGGATTTTCGCGTAATAAGGCATGCAGTGCAACGTAAGACATGTGGTTAGGCTAGTCAGTCCATAGATTCAGCAAAATTTTAAACTGCGTGAGGAATGCAGGAGGTGAACAGAAATATAGATGCACACACTACAATTTCTGTGCGCGTCTATGTTTCTGTTCACGTCCTGTCTTCCTTGCACAATTAAACATTTTGCTCAACATATTTTAAAATACTTTATTTACGTTCAGGAAGAATGTGACCAAGCTTACAGGGCCGCTGGAAGCATGAATACCGAAACCGGGCTGGGTTGCGTGCCCAACGTGGGACCAATAATTTATTTATTTGTTTCAAATGCTTTCAACGCCAGATGGTGTTACACTATATATGCAATTGGTTCAAGAAAAATCACTCTGAACAGCAGATTTGAATTTGCCAGTCTGGAATTTGCCAGAGCCTGCTTCACCTCTGCCGCGGGTCGGGTCGTCATGGCACTATCTTCGGTATCGGCCCACGTTTGGGGAGGGCTTAACGCCTGCTTCACCTTCGCCACGGGTCGGCCCGGCATTGCACTATCTTCGGGATCGGCCCACGTTAGGGGAGCGCTTAGCGGCTGCTTCACTTTCACCGCGGGTCTGCCCGGCATTCCTATCTTCGGGATCGGCCCACGTATGGCGAGGGCTTGACGCCTGCTTCACCTTCGCCACGGGTCGGCCCGGCATTGCACTATCTTCGGGATCGGCCCACGTTAGGGGAGCGCTTAGCGGCTGCTTCACTTTCACCGCGGGTCTGCCCGGCATTCCTATCTTCGGTATCGGCCCACGTTTGGGGAGGGCTTAACGCCTGCTTCACCTTCGCCACGGGTCGGCCCGGCATTTCACTATCTTCGGGATCGGCCCACGTTAGGGGAGCGCTTAGCGGCTGCTTCACTTTCACCGCGGGTCTGCCCGGCATTCCTATCTTCGGGATCGGCCCACGTATGGCGAGGGCTTGACGCCTGCTTCACCTTCGCCACGGGTCGGCCCGGCATTGCACTATCTTCGGGATCGGCCCACGTTAGGGGAGCGCTTAGCGGCTGCTTCACTTTCACCGCGGGTCTGCCCGGCATTCCTATCTTCGGGATCGGCCCACGTATGGCGAGGGCTTGACGCCTGCTTCACCTTCGCCGCTGGTTAGCCCGGCATTGCACTATCTTCGGGATCGGCCCACGTTAGGGGAGCGCTTAGCGGCTGCTTCACTTTCACCGCGGGTCTGCCCGGCATTCATATCTTCGGGATCGGCCCACGTATGGCGAGGGCTTGACGCCTGCTTCACCTTCGCCGCGGGTCGGCCCGGCATTGCACTATCTTCGGGATCGGCCCACGTTAGGGGAGCGCTTAGCGGCTGCTTCACTTTCACCGCGGGTCTGCCCGGCATTCCTATCTTCGGGATCGGCCCACGTATGGCGAGGGCTTGACGCCTGCTTCACCTTCGCCGCGGGTCGGCCCGGCATTGCACTATCTCCGGGATCGGCCCACGTATGGTAAGTTTTTTTGTTGTTGCTTACAACGAAACGCAAATGTCCTTGGAAGATAGAGGTACAAAGCTTCGCTGTAAGAATTCGCCGAGGATTAGTCTTCTTGGTAATGCGAACTTTCAGCGCAGCCGCTGCCTTATTTGAACAACAAGCAACCGCATACAGAACAAGCAGTGCCGAACGGAAGCAGTTTTGCATTTCAGATTTGTCAGCACACGCCGCGATCCGCCATTATCGAGCCGGCGTTCTAACGACGCGCCATCTTCTAGAGATGGCGCGTCGCCACCACCACTGAGAAGGGGGGAGGTTAGCAATTATTATTTAATGTTTCTTCTGAGGTGGGATGAGGAAACGGGTGGAGATTAGGGGTACTGAGTAGAGGTCACACACTCATTCACTCACAGACAGGCGTCAATGTGGCCGCACAAAGTTGGGGTGGGAAATAGAAATAAGGGGATGAAACACCATTGCTGTCTTTTGAGTCACCGCAACGGCACTGCGCCAAATAAGGGGACGTATAGAGCAAGAGTTTAGTCAAGAGGACAGCCAGGCGCAAGCACTGCCAGAGGCGACACTGAGGAACGCGCGTCGCAAACGTGACGTGACGTGACGCGACGCGTGACAGCCACGTGACGCGGAAGAGCGGAGAGCCGTGGATCACGCGCGAGGCGGCAATTCGCGTGCGCTGCCGGCATCGCGACAGTGCCGCGACAGCGGGAGAAGGGGAGGGAGGAGAGTCACCGCAAGGGCGCTGCGAGGAGCAAGGGGGCGAGAGGACAGGCGAGGGCACGTGATCCGGCTTTGGAGGACAAGGGAGCAAGACTCGCGCCAAGAGCGAGAGATAGAGCGCGTGCGGCTAGAGCGGCGCGTGACCTTTGGTACAGTGAGCCAGACGGCGAGGCTCAACGCCGATGCAAAACGCAGGAACGTGCGCCTAATAGCTGCGCTCTAAAAAGCTTTGGAATTGGTGGAAAAAACATAAAGGCGACACGAGCGCAAGGTGCGCTCTTTCTTGTCGGTTTATCAACCAGCGCAAGCAGCCCTCCTTTAGAAAACGGTAGCCACGAAGAACAGCGACTCTCCGTTCGGATGAAAGCATCGGCCAAGGGCTCAAAGTGATTTGTGCAGTAGTTCAAGCACGGCGCACCCACTAGGGTCTGGTAGTCAGGAGCATGGAGTCGGCATAGGAGTTGGACTGCGGCAGCCTCACCTCTAGATGCAAGATTCTGCCAGGACGCTAATAGCCAACAGGGCTTGTCTCCAACAAAGGCACTGGTTTTCGCTGTACTGCGACTGCAGAAAATGTGGGCGGGTTCGATGCTGTCCGTCGGTAAGGCCAGCTTGTGGAGGGTCGCGTATTGCATATCGGGGAAAATTGTTTGATCCCACAACCTAGCACGATACAGAATGCTAAATGCCGGATGAACGGTGCCTATTACGATTTCCTTAGACATAAAGAAAACCAGTTTTACCTGGTTATCAGTCCTGGCGGCTAGTTAATTAGCGAGATCGATAGAGAGCAGCGGATACCTCCGAATGTACCACGGCAGAAGTTTCGAATAGTTAGTATTATTTGCGATAGAATCGCAAAACGACCTTTACCTCATTAACAACTGGTGTAAAAAATGGCTTATGTCGCTGAATACAGAAAAATGCAAAATAATCTCCTTCACACGCAAGTAAAACATTTCCAACCACTACTACACAATTAACAATTACCAACTGTCGCAGGCATTATCTTATAAGTACCTTGGTATTCATTTCACACCCAACCTCTCCTGGTCTCACCATATTACCACCATAAGCGCAAAAGCTTCAAAATCTTTAGGATATTTACGTCGAAATTTACATAACTGTCCCACTCACGTTCGTCATCAAGCTTATCAGACCTTCGTTCGCCCACAGCTTGAATACGCCGCATCTATCTGGTCCCCCTACCAAAATTATTTAATTAACATGCTTGAAGCAGTTCGAAAGAGGGCTGCCCGTTTCATTTCACGCAATTATGACAACCATAAAAGCATAACGCAAATTAAGCTCAATATTTCACTTGAACCCCTTAGTGCTCGTCGCGACATTGCCCTTTTATGCCTTTTTCACAAATACGCATGCAGCAACAGACCATTCCCATTTCACCTTGATGCTCCTTCCATCACATCACGTCGGTTGCATAATCACTTAAGTTTCACGCGATTATATGGGTCAACTCACACCTTCAACGCATCTGCTCTTCCACGCGCCAAACGTTTGTGGAATGATCTTCCAGACAACATTGCATCCGAACCAGACCACGATAATTTCCGTCAACTCCTGCACTCTTTCTTTTCGCAATAAAAACTTGCCACTGGTATTTCCAGTTTTATTTTACTTCTGGTGCCATGTTCTGTATACTACCCATGTATTTATTTATTTGTTATTTTGACAGCTTTAAGACCAAAGACATCCGTCATTTTTTTGTACCACTGCACGTGTTTTTTTTTTCTTCAGTATCCCACTTTGTGCCCGACTGCATTCCTTATATTGATAAATGTTTTTACTGTGCACGCCATTAGTTTCTGAGTTTTTATCATGCCCTACCATTGTGCGTATTTTAAACCATGCCAACTGTTCATGCGCCTAGATTCCGCATATTTGTCAGTCTATCTTTGGTTGTAGTTTCTTTTCTTGTTACTGTTGTCATTGTAATCGGTATACTTTATAGTACTGGTATCTAGTTTTTCCATATGTATAATGCCAGCCAATATTTTTTTTTCTCTCTTCGTGTTATCCTTTTTCCTGCCCAACCTTGCACTTGCCACCATACCACATTATCATCGATTCCTCTCCTTTATGTTAAACTGCAAATTTGAGCCGTACGTTGTACACCGACAAGTTACTTTGTACTTTCTTTATTACCCCCCTTACTCAATGCCCTGTAAAGGGGCCTGTAAGGTATGTTCAATAAATAAATAAATAGTGACTGCGAAACTAGCATAAAATTAAATTTCAATTCAAATTATTTCTGCACTTGATACATCAGAAATGCAAGTAAATGGGACAAAACGCTTTGTGAATTGACAAGCTTGATGGTATGCCTATACCCTTGGAGACCGTCAGTGGCAGCGCCAGAGTGGTTGTTATCAATCATATCATATCATAAAAACTTCGATTCTAGTGAGAATGCAAAAACCACGGATTACGGAATGCAAAAAAAATGTAAACAGGTGAAGTACATATATATAGTCAAGTACAAAACAAAAAAAGAAATAAAGATATACCACATTTAACAAATTCAGAACAAATCAGCAGGGGTACATGATTATGTATTAACAAAACTACTAAAAACTGCTTAGAAAGTAAAATTTAAGATCACTGTGCCTCATATCAAGGACATTTATATTGCAAGAAACTAATTCATTCAAAAGTCTGCCTAATTGATATTCTGTGCTGTTAGAGCCATGATTTGCCCTACAGAAAGGTTGTAGCCAGGTTGTCCTGCTCTGGAAACTGTACGCTTCTTCTGGTGCGCTCCTTAGGTGGCATACTCATTTTGTAACGGAGCAATAATCAGTACTTATAGAACTGCTCAAAACGTAAGATGCTGTACCTAATGAACAGTTATGTGACGGTGAATCCCAAGAAACATTTGCAATTGGACAGACAGCTTTCTTCTGTGATCTATGAATGTTATCTGCATTTATGTGTGATGTCGTACCCCGTACCAACGAGCAGTAATTTACTTGGGCGGAAAAAAGTTAGTTGTACTCTAGGAGCTTCAGTCTCTCAGCTAATAGATACCGGAAGTTGCACAGCATCCTAACAATTTTAGCCAGATTACGACGAATACTATTATCAGAGAATTCCAGAGTAAGTGTTCGTTGAATATTATGCCAAGGTCTTTAGTTTCTGACACTAAACAAATTTTATTAGAACCAATTTTAAGATTAAAATTAAAGTGTATATGTTTTTCGTATGATGCAAACAAAATTGCTTTTGTCTTTGTAGTATTGATTTGCGGTATGTTTGCTATACTCAAGTTATTTAAATTATCGAGAAGAATGTTTGCATTAAGGGAAAGGTTATCAAGCCTATCGGAATGTAAAATATACTAGTGTCGTCTACATCGATTCTGAGTGAAAAGTGTTCCGATATCTTTACAATATCATTGATATAAAGAATAAATAATAAGAGTCCTAACACGCTGCCCTGAGGAACACCTCCTTTCGCAGTTTCTGTCGATGAGAATTCTTCGTTTATTGCCACAGTTTGCTTTCTAGTCGCTAGGTATGACATCATAAAATTTAAGGCCAAACCACGAAATCCGCAACGCTCCAATTTTGTTTATAATGCAGGTGATTTAATGAATCGAAAGCTTTTGAAAAGTCAAGAAAAATGCCTATAATGATTCGTTTGCCTTCAAAAGCCCTAATAATTCCTTTTTGCTTTAGTAGTGCTAATTCTCTGGACAGTCCCTTCCTGAAACCATAATGAGAAGGTGATATTCAGAAATGTTTCTCACAAATAGAATTCATGCACGCAAAAATTTTCTCAAACCCTTTCGAAAATACGGGTAGCACTAAAATTGGTCGGTAATTGTATAGGTCGTTTTTATGCCCAGATTTAAAAACAACTACTACTTTGGCGTGCTTCATATTATACGGAAATGTTCCTGAGACCAATGACACGTTAAACATATTTGTAAAAACGGATATAATGCTTTCTAGGTCGTACTCAAAGCCCGTCAATATCTCTCGCTTTACTAGTAATCAGCGCTATGAACGCCGAACGAACCTCATAATCACTTCTTGAATTCAAGAGTGCACTGTCTATATTTGATGCTGATGAGTATGATAGAGACAAGTTGTTATATGTGCTTGTGACGAGACTGACAAAATGCGAGTTAAAGGCGCCTGCTAATTGTTTGCCTTTTATAACTGTGTCACCCTGTGAAACTTTGAGACATGTCTGGCACGACTTTTTTCGGTTTAAGACTATATGTAACTACGCCATAGTTTGTCTGCATCTGAGACGTTGATACCAGAAAATATATTATTGAAATACACGCGCTTCGCCTTGCGGATGAAGCCTGTGACAGTGTTTCTTAACTTTTAAATGCAGTGAGGTCCTCTTGTTTTCTCGTTTGTGCAAATTTTGCATACATGTGCGTTTTCTTACGAATCATCTTAACAGACTCCTACATAATCCATAGCTTGCGTGCCTTTCTTGAATTCCTGACTTTCTTAAGTTTAAAGCATTCTTCATAAACATTAGTAAACATGGACGTCAATGTATCATAAGCATCGTTTGCAAGATTGCAGTCGAACACCGGCTTCCAATCAATCAAAGAACGTTTTTCCTTAAACCTTATAAGTGTACTTTTGTTTGTATTCTACCAGATAGGCTTCAGAAGTGTAAGCATGTTTTCCTAATCAGGAACATTGCCAAAACATAAATATTTGGAGATGGTCACTGAACGACGTACCGATAACACCACTTTCAACACTACGGATGACTGTTATAAACATGTCAATTAAGCTCTCAGATTGTGCCGTTATGTGTGTCGGCTCTACAGTTACATTAAAAATATTATTCTATTTGAGCAATAAAGAAGGTTCACTTGCTGGCCATCTTGAAGTAGCATATTTACGTTGAGGTCTCCCCCCAAAACAAGCTTAAGTTGGTTGTCATTGGCACAGCCAGTTAGTTTTTCTAGAAACAAATAGAATATGTCTAAGTTACCATTATGCGCGCGATACATAACAGTTAGCAAACAATTTCTGCTGCGCACCGTTAAAACTTCGCATTCCACATTTGATGTGCTAAATTTTGCAAACATGTTTGCGAGAAGACTTTTTTCTGTAAGTAGCAGCAAGTCTATTCAGGAAAAAAAAACTCTAATAACCTGGAGAGCAGAGCACATCGTACTCGGGTATGTACCAGGTTTCGGTAAGCTAGATTACTTCAAATGTACATGTAAAAGCTGAGAGGAGTTCTGTTATATAGTCATGCTTATTTCTGGTGGATTGTGCGTTGCAGTGAAAGAAACTTATGTATCCGCTGACCTCTGGGTAGGCGACATCCTTCTGTCTGATCATAGCATGATTAAAGATAACATGATATATATCATTATCTGAAAGTGTACAAGAGCCCGATGATAGTGCATCAAATTACACGCGAACTGTAAGCAAACAGCAGGTGGTATATGACAACTGTGAAATAGGAGTGCTGTAATGCATGAAAAAAAATGCAGTACATTCTTTTCACCGATTAAAAAAAAGTAAGGGTAGCATAAATATATCTCCCTGGTGACATCCGTGGCTTTCTCTCACATGTTCGTGAGAGAAAATCAGAAGAATAATACAGCTCCGGAAAAATGGCAGTATAATATCAATTATCAGATAGTAACAAGACCCTGGGAAATGACATGAACAACTGGTGGCTTTACTATATTGAATTGAATTGAAATGAAAAAAATTGAATTTTCTGTAATATACAATTTGCAGCGGTCATTGTGGCACATGAAAACAATAAAAAACAGAATCTTACGCCAAAGATACAATTCGAGTAATGTCATTGGTGCTATTGATTCTAATAACCGAAGCGTGTTCATTCTGACGCGCAAAAATTTTCGCACTTCATACCTATACATATTTTAACTTTGCCTCACGCTTTCGAACATTTGCACGCCCCAGGAGACCTTTCAGCTCTGGGCGCAGGTGTTCGTTTACTAACACAGACACCTGTGTGTCAAGGCCAACGTCCGAGCAGTTAAGCTTGTGACCGCGTGCCTTTTCAACGAAACTGTCGCGCAGTTTTCTGCCGGCAAACTGTACCACTATATTTTTGTTTTCTGGAATATTAGCCATCGGCACTCGGTGAGTAACCTCTGTATCGGTTGGCCCTACTGTTTGGTTATTTTTTCCGCGATTTGCGTGACTACAGCAGTAAGGTTCTACTGAGGTTTCTCTATAACACCTTTAATTTCTACGTTCCTGTTACCTGTGTGATCTGAACGATCCCGTCTGCTCGGGCCTGTTGCGAGAGCTCATCGCATTTCGCTTGCAGTTGAACGAAGACCTGAGCTCTTTGTTCGTGCCTTTGATTCCATCATATTCATTGCTCAAGAAATTAAGACTACTTTTAATTTCTCTCATTTCCTTGCGCGGTTCTCTATCGAAGCTCTTGAAATCCTTGAGCTCAGCTCCAATTTCCTTCTTCATTTCCTCTAATTGAGCCATTATTTCCTTAGACAGAACCATGGAACAATGGAATCCCAGTCATGAAAAGCAATGTGGCAACAGAAGCTGCAGCAGAAGTGCTCAAACAAAAATACACAAATCAAGAAAGGTGCACACACTTGCGTATAAGATGCACGCGGTTAACCGAAGTGGCTTTTCGCTGCCGCTGAGGCTAAATGATCGCCGACTGTTGTGCACGTCGTCTTTATAGCGTTGCTACATCCAGCGGTCCAATGGCAGTCAGTGGTCCTGCAGTCAGTGGTCCTGCAACGCGACCTTCCGATACTTTGACGACGCTTCGCGGCATGCCGTATGTGACAGAGGCGATACCTTGCTTGTGTCCAAGTTTCCAGCTTCGTAGTCATAAAATCATATAAATATTCAGAAATGCGAATTATACAGTGGCCTCTAGCATTCCTGACACTTTGCGAATTGCAGATCTTCCAATCTTCCACCCAATCTTCTGGTGAGAAGCCCCACTAGAAGATTGGGTCGTTCGAATTTAATGAAAACACAGAAATTAACAAAAACACATGTATCAAGTTGGTTTAGTAACCCTTTATGTTATAGGTTGCTTACAACTAAAGCTAAACGTCAACGTTACCGCGCTAAGAGCGTAGAGCTAGCATCGACTGCGCAGTGGACTCTTCACACGGAAAACATACAGGTAATCACAGCCTCATGGACTTAGAAGGAAACTCCAAAGCTTATGGTGGTGCTTCGCTATCTGACGGAACGGCGAAGTACCAAGGTCAGATATAACAGGCAAATTAGTACAAACAATGGCAACTTCTAAGCTAGATCAAACCAGTAAATTCTGAGCTAATTGAAAATAATTCCTGACACTCCTTTAAAAACAAGCATGCACTTTTTACTTTCTGCCCAGGGCACGTGCAGCAAGCTGACGTCGATGTGCCAGGCGTCCTCTGCTCTCATCGCGTGCCTCGTGATGTCTTTCTACTGGGACTGGCATCTCGGTTTCATCGTGCTTGCTTTCGTGCCCCTGGTGCTGCTTTCCACGTACCTGGAGAGCCGCATGCTGCGAGGGAAGCTCATCTCCTCCAAGCAGGCACTCGAATACTCCACCAAGGTATGAAGATAGCGCAATAGTAACTAATCGCTGTCTCTTCGAAACCACCAACTGCAGAGGCAAGCGGGACTTCCCTGCGTTAATGCATAGATTATCCGTTTTCCTAATGCATTGCTATAACCTAATGGACAGAAGGGTGCAGAGATGGCGTAGAGGTAGAGAATCCACCTCGCGTGCAAGAGAACCGTAGTTCAAATCCCGGTGCTGCGCAATTTTCCACCGGATTAAAAAAAATCCGCTTGTTGATATTGATAAAATTGCATAAACAGGCCTGGAGTGCGGCCTGAGCCTGGTGACCAGAACCAGTAACGCACTACCTCACCAGAGCAGGATTGGCCACCCTGGTGCAGTGCTTGACCACAACCTCCTATATTATTACAACAATGGAACCCCTGCCCTCAGTCCCCAGCAGCTGCAAAGCAACTAACCATGATGGTGGTGAGACCTGTGACGCAGCATAGGGTGCTAAGAATCTCTGGATCTGGACAGGCCGCTATTGTAATCTGAACCTGGCAACATTTAACGTTAGAACGTTATGTAGTGAGGCGAGTCTAGCAGTTCTATTGCAAGAATTAGCGGGCAGTAAATAGGATATAATAGGGCTCAGTGAGGTTAGGAGGGCGATAAAAGCATATACAGTGCTAAATTGCGGGCACGTTTCGTGCTACCGGGGCTTAGCGGACAGACGAAAACTAGGAGTCGGATTCCTGAATAACAAGGATATAGCTGGTAACATACCGGAATTCTATTGCATTAACGAGTGGGTGGCAGGTTTTGTTGTAAAACTTCATAAAAGGTACATATTGAAGGCCATACAGGTCTACACGCCTACATCCGGTCATGATGACAAGCAAGTCGAAAGCTTCTATGAAGACGTGGAATCAGCGACGGGTAAAGTCGAAAGAAAATACACTATACTGATGGGCGAATTCAATGCCAGGGTAGGCAAGAAGCAGGCTGGAGACAAGTCAGTGGGGGAATATAGCATAGGTTATACAAATAGCAGGGGAGAGTTATTAGTAGAGTTTCCAGAACGGAATAATTTGTGGACTAATACCTTCTTCCACAAGCGGGATAACCGAAAGTGGATGTGAAGGAGCCCGAATGGCGAGAGTAGAAATGAAATAGACCTCATACTCTACGCTAACTCTGGAATCATACAAGATGTGGACGTGCTCGGCAAGGTGCGCTGCAGTGATCATAGGATGGTGAGATCTCAAATCAGGCTAGACTTTAGGTGGGAACGGAAGAAACTGGTACATAAGAAGCCGATCAATGAGTGAATGGTAATAGGGAAAAGAGAGGAATGCCGGATCAAGCTACAGAACAGGAATTCGGCTTTAGCTCAGGAAGAGGGCCTTAGTGCTGAAGCAATGAATGACAATCTTATGGGCATCATTAGGGAGTGTGCAATAGAAGTCGGTGGTAACTTCGTTGGACAGGATGCCAGTAAGCTATCCCAGGAGACGAAAGATCTTTTCAAGAAACGCAGAACTTTCCAAGTAAATCAAAAAGCGTAAGACAGTTGACATAAGGAACCCGCCGTGGTTGCTCAGTGGCTATGGTGTTAGGATGCTGAGCACGAGATCGCGGTATCGAATCCCGGCCACGGCGGCCGCATTTCGATGGGGGCGAAATGCGAAAACACCAGTGTACTTAGATTTAGGTGCACGTTAAAGAACCCCAGGTGGTCGAAATTTCCGGAGTCCTCCACTACGGCGTGCCTTATATTCAGAAAGTGGTGTTGGCACGTAAAACCCAGTACTTTTTTTTTCACATAAGGAAGTATAATATGGGTAGAATTGAACATGCTCTCAGGAAGGGCGGAAGCCTAAAAGAAGTGAAGAAGAAACTAGGAATAGGATCAGATGTATGCGCTAAGAGACAAAGCCGGCAATATCATTACCAATATGGATGAGATAGTTGAAGGCGCTGAAGAGTTCTGTAGAGATTTATACCGTACCAGTGGCACCCACCACGATCATTTAAGAGCGAATAGTCTAGAGGAATTTCAAATCCCACAAGTAACGCCGCAAGAAGTAAAGAAAGCCATGGGAGCTTTGCAAAGGGAGAAGGCAGCTGGGGAGGATCAGGTAACAGCAGATTTGTTGTAGGATGGTGGCCAGATTGTTCTAAAACAATTGAAGGACGCTTAAGCTTCGCCTTGAAGAGTGGAACGCGACAGCGTTCCCGTCGACCCGCCAAGGGGTGTAAGACAATGGGCTACGGCGCAGCGATCACTTACGAGGCGCCCCGCATCGGACGCGGTGAGCGTCGAGCAACAGAGCGTTCGGCGCGGCAACGAAACGTACGCCTGAGCAAGCGGAACGAACCAAAGAACTCGGTGTCTCGGAGCCCCGGGGAAACGATGCACGCCAGCCAAACGTCGTGATCGGCACGGGCAGAGAGATAGACAGATAGTGATTTAAAGAATGGAAGGACGCTTGATTCTGCAACCCATGTGGGAGCAAGGAGGAACGTCGTCAAGGGAGAAAGAGTCCGGACGCGACGCGCCTCGCACCTGTCCCCGCACAACCCCAATGTGCGCGTGGCGCGCCACCTGTCGGGGCAGCGCCGTACATTGAGAGGAGGGGGTCTTCTGTGTTTGCCGCAAGATGGCTCTTCGTGTGCGGAAAGCGCTGAAGAAATGTAGTGGAAACGCACTTCGCTACTCGTGTAACTGCAACTTCTGTAAGTTACATGTTCATACTTACCGATATACACCACAGTATAAATTTCTACGGCTCGTTTCTAAGGCAACACCGCATTCACTAGAGGTGCTTTTGCACCGCTTTGAAGCATCAAACTCGTGGCTGAGGGGCAGAGTCTCCGTCTCACACTCCGGGCACCCTGGTTCGATTCCCACCCAGCCCATCTTGCAAGTTGTTTTTTATTCATGAAGTGCCTGCCAGGATTTATCGCTCACGGCCAACGTCGTGGAAGCCGACGACGACACCGGCTTTTCTGCGACACGAGCTCCTTAACGCTGTCGCGTTAAAAAGTGGCCACCCTGTATACACAATGCCTCATGACCTCAAGCGTACCAGACTCTTGGAAGAAAACCAACATAGCCTTAATCCATAAAAAGGGGATGCCAAGGACTTGAAAAATTATAGACCGATCAGCTTACTGTCCGTTGCCTGCAAAGTATTTACTAAGGTAATCGCAAATAGAATCAGGAACACCTTAGACTTCTGTCAACTAAAGGACCATGCAGGATTTCGTAAAGGCTACTCAACAATAGACCATATTCATACTATCAATCAGTTGATAGAGAAATGTGCGGAATATAACCAACCCTTATATATAGCTTTCATTGATTACGAGAGACCGTTTGATTCAGTCGAAGCCTCAGCAGTCATGGAGGCATTACGGAATCAGGGTGTACGCGAGCCGTATTTAAATATACTAAAATATATCTATAGCGGCTCCACAGCGACCGTAGTCCTCCACAATGAAAGCAACAAAATGCCAATAAACAAGGCCGTCAGGCAGGGCGATAGGATCTCTCCAATGCTATTCACAGCGTGTTTACAGGAGGTATTCAGAAACCTGTATTGGGAAGAATTGGGAATAAGAGTTGATGCAGAAGACCTTAGTAACTTGCGATTCGATGAGGATATTGCCTTGCTTAGTAACTCAGGGGACTAATTGCAATGCATGGGGTTGAGGATTGGGCGAGTGGGAATTGCATGCTATATCTGGTACAGCGCAACATTCAAAGGAAGAAACAAGCCGAGCCGGCTAGATAAAAGAACAGAGCGCTGTATTCCTTTATCTAGCCGGCTTGGCTTCTTTCTTCCTTTGTATGTTTCACTGTACCAGTTCTAGAATGCAATGCATGCTCACTGACCAGGACAGGCAACGTAGAAGGGTGGGTCTAAAAGTTGATCTGCAGAAAACTAAAGTAATGTTTAACAGTCTCGGAAGAGAACAGCAGTTTACGATAAGTAGCGAGGCACTGGAAGTGGTAAGGGAATACATCTACTTAGGGCAGTAGTGACCGCGGATCTGGATCATGAGACTGAAATAATCAGAAGAATAAAAATGTTGAGGTGCGGTTGGCAGGCATTCTCAGATTATGAACAGCAGGTTGTCAGTATTCCTCAAGAAAAAAGTGTATAACAGCTGTGTCTTACCAGTGCTCACCTAGGGGCAAAAACCTGGAGGCTTAGGAAAAAGGTTCTACTTAAATTGAGGACGGCGCAACCAGCTATGGAAAGAAGAATGATGGAGGTAGTGTTAAGGGGGGATAAGAAGAGAGCAGATTGGGTGGGAGAACAAACGCGAGGCAATGACAACTTCGTTAAATTAAGAAAAATAAATGGGCATGGGCAGGGCATGTAATCAGGGGGGGGGAGATAATCGGTGGTCGTTAAGGGTTACGGACTGGATTCCAAGAGACGGGAAGCGTAGCAGGGGGAGGTAAAAAGTTAGGTGGGCGGATGAGATTAGGAAGTTTGCAGTGACAACATGGCCGCAATTAACACATGAGCGGGGTAGTCGGAGAAGTATGGAAGAGGCCTTTGCTATGCAGTGGGTGTAGCCAGGACGATGATGATGTTGTTGTTGATGATGATGATGATGATGAAAGGACAAAAGACGATATCAGGAGGGAGAGCGGCGAGGTCATGTTCCTGAACACGACATAGAATTCATACCTGCAATTTGAATTTGAAGTCTTCGAAGTATATTGAGATTTGACTACAAAGCATTATTATGATGCGATTACAGCAGCCTATTGGGCTTTCGCCATGTCTTGGTGCCCTTTATTAGCTCATGCCGGTAAAGAATATCAAGTTTGATGAAGGTGAAAAGGCCCATTAGTATTCTTAAGATCTTCTGGGTGGTGGAAAATAACGCACAAAGGTGAAATCAGTGAACAGAGAAATAAAAGGTAATTCTTGATATTCATGAACTTATTAAAAGCATGAAATTGAAGCAAATGAAGACAGCAAGTAACTGAGTAGAGCACGTTGTGGGGATAGTTGGTTCATAGCTTTCAAAAGATGAAGCGCCAAAAGGGACAGCACACTAAGAAAGGGCAATCACAAGACAAGGCACCTTGTCCTGTCGTTGTTCTTTCTTAGTGTGCTGTCTCTGCTGTCTCTGTTCGCTTTCTGCGAATGAAATGCGCTCATCGCCCTACTTGTGTTATCAACGCTCGAGCCCCTGCAGATGATCAAGGCACTTTTGTCGTCTTTCTACTACCATTGTCATTGGCAGGACTTTTCTGCAGTCATCCAAAACTTGAAGCTCTGAGTAGCTGTTGGGTCCTGAAGCTTGCGTGTACATGTCGTATGTAACCTGAACTTCATATTTACCTTCTAAACCTTTAAGCACGGAAGACGAGATGAGCTCCGCAAGGGCAAACTTGCAAAGAAGAACGATGAGACATGCTCCTCCAGCACTTTTTTTTGTGCAGGCGCGAAAATCATTCGAGCTCCTGTGCTGTGCCGCACTTATTTCAAATGGCCCGATTTATAGCGTGGTTGTTGTAAATAATATCAGCTGGCGCGAGCAACTATTGTAAAATGAAGTTGGGAGCATTGACTCACCTGTGTGCAGTGAAGCCCGCATTTGTTACAGTGGATTCCTTTTTTCTTTGCAGACTGCACTTTTACGACAAGTCTTTTGCATGGTCTTGCCTTCCATAGTTCTCGGGCTCGCTCACATGTGATGTTGGGAGCATACACTAACTTGTGTGCAGTGAAGACCCTATTTGCTACAGTGTAAAACAGTTTTTTTTTCTTGGTAAAAATCACCTTTTGGACAGTTTTTCTTTTTTTTGCAAGGACTCGCTTTATTTGATCATTAGAATTATTCTCACGCTAAATTCTGTCTTTCATGCGTTAATTTTTTTTCAATTTTTTCCCGTCCGAAAAGGGTTTATATTGCATTACGACAAATAAGCAATTCAAAAGGCACTGAAACATTAGTCAACCTTGAGTCTACATGGACAAATTGTAACTCCTCTTCTACATGGAACTATACTTCTGGCTCTTGCTCGCAACATGCAGTCTTATATGCAGCTGCTAGTTAGTTCAAAATGCACCTATACATTTCATACCATGCTTCGCCGTCTTGCGCATGGACCCACCGACCAACCTACTGTACATTAACATAGCCTTAGCAACAGCAGACAGGCAGAAGGCCCACGTACAGATTCTGCAACAGTCATTGAAGCGCTGTAGAAGTTTCTGACTTTTCTTTTTCATGTGCTTGTTTATTTCTGCATGCCTCTTTTAGTTGTAAGATATTGATATGGTATTTGTCCATCAGCAAATCTTGAAATTAAAGTCGCAAAGTAGCATGCCCACCAGTAACTCATGCATAGGCGGTCAGTTATGATTCTTTCAAGGGGGGGGGGGGGGCAACTATCTTTACGAACGCCATATATGTAGAAAGTCGCCACCTCTGCATAAAGTGGCGATGTTGCCATCCCTAACAACATTTATTATGGATGGAAACATCACCACTTCATGCAGAGGCATATATATATATATATATATATATATATATATATATATATATATATATATATATATATATTGTCACGTGGTAGTGACGGTGAAGAAAGAAGCAATAACACAGTAGCAATACTGTGAACGAGAAAACTACCTTTTATTGGGCGAACCTGTGCCCACAAAAACTGGCTACACTTATAGCACAACGATAGCGGCGAACACGGTCGGCGATCGTCGGAAAAACTGATCAGCGGGTCAAGCGCGTCGGCTTTTATAGATCAGTCGTCGAATGTTCCAGATTACCTGATGGGACCCGCGTGTCTTCCACAAAGTTCTACACCATTCATGTCACGCGATGAAATCTGATAACACAAGGTTCGGCGACAACAGACACGCGGATAGAAGCATCGATAACTTTCCAAAAACTTCGGATACATGCAAGCGCGTCCCGCGCTGCGCGATAAGATTTGTTAGGCGGTGAAACCTGGTCGCCCGATAAATATAAATACACGTGTCAATACCCCCCTCTTAAAAAGCATCGTCCCGATGCTACAAAGAGAGCGAAACACAAAGGGACACTTATTAAACATAAGTAACAAAACAACGAAAAGAAATAAAGTCCAAAGGTCAGTTACGCGAAGTCCCAAAGTTCGTCAACGCTGGTGGTACGGCTTGAGCCGCACAACGTGGACAATTTCAGGTCGTGAGCGGCGCCGCTGTGACAGCGAAATGCCGTCTGGCACGACCTCGTAGTCCAGTGCACCAATACGTCGGATGATCTTGTACGGTCCAAAATAGCGACGCAAAAGCTTCTCGCTCAGTCCTCGTCGGCGTATAGGGGTCCATACCCAAACACGGTCGCCGGGCTGGTACTCGACGAAGCGTCGTCGGAGATTGTAGTGTCGGCTGTCGGTCCTCTGCTGGTTCTTGATTCGCAGGCGGGCGAGCTGTCGGGCTTCTTCGGCGCGCTGGAGATAGGTAGCGACGTCAAGATTCTCTTCGTCCGTTACGTGCGGCAGCATGGCGTCGAGCGTCGTCGTCGGGTTCGTGCCGTAAACCAACTTGAACGGCGTGATCTGTGTTGTTTCTTGCACCGCCGTGTTATAAGCGAATGTTACGTACGGCAGGACGGCATCCCAGGTCTTGTGTTCGACGTCGACGTACATCGCTAGCATGTCGGCGAGGGTCTTATTCAGCCGCTCCGTAAGACCATTCGTCTGCGGGTGGTAAGCCGTTGTCCTCCTGTGCCTTGTCTGACTGTATTTCAGAATGGCTTGGGTGAGCTCCGCTGTAAAGGCCGTTCCTCGGTCGGTGATGAGGACTTCTGGGGCGCCATGTCGCAGCAGGATGTTTTCGATAAAGAATTTCGCCACTTCGGCTGCGCTACCTTTCGGCAGTGCTTTTGTTTCAGCGAAGCGGGTGAGGTAGTCCGTCGCCACGACGATCCACTTATTTCCGGTTATTGACGTCGGAAAGGGTCCCAGCAAGTCCATCCCGATCTGCTGGAATGGTCGGCAAGGAGGCTCGATTGGCTGTAGTAATCCGGCTGGCCTTGTCGGCGGTGTCTTGCGTCGCTGACAGTCTCGGCATGTTCTGACATAACGGGCGACGTCGGCGGTCAGGCGCGGCCAATAATACTTTTCTTGTATCCTTGATAGTGTCCGGTAAAATCCGAGGTGTCCAGCGGTCGGATCGTCATGTAGGGCATGCAATACTTCTGGACGAAGTCCTGACGGGACAACAAGAAGGTAATTGGCGCGGACTGGCGAGAAGTTCTTCTTCACGAGTAGACTGTCTTGAAGCGTGAAGGAAGATAATCCGCGCTTAAATGCCCTGGGGACAACGTCGGTGTGCCCTTCCAAATAATCGACGAGGCCTTTAAGTTCCGGGTCCGCTCGTTGTTCGGCGAAGTCTTCCGCGCTTATTATTCCAAGGAAGGCGTCGTCATCCTCGTCATCTTGCGGCGGCGGGTCAATGGGGGCGCGGGATAGGCAATCGGCGTCTGAGTGTTTTCGTCCGGACTTGTATGTTACGGTGATGTCGTATTCTTGTAGTCTGAGGCTCCACCGTGCCAGCCGTCCTGAGGGATCCTTTAAATTCGCTAGCCAACACAAGGCGTGATGGTCGCTGACGACTTTGAATGGCCTGCCATATAGGTAAGGGCGAAATTTCGCTGTAGCCCAAACGATGGCGAGGCATTCCTTTTCGGTTGTAGAATAATTGCCTTCCGCTTTTGACAACGACCGGCTAGCGTAAGCTATCACGTGTTCATGTCCATCTTTTCTCTGGACCAGGACGGCGCCGAGGCCTAGGCTACTGGCGTCAGTGTGGATTTCGGTATCGGCGTGTTCGTTGAAGTGCGCAAGTACGGGCGGCGACTGCATGCGTCGTTTGAGTTCTTGAAATGCCTCGGCCTGCGGCGTTTTCCACTTGAACTCGACGTCGCATTTAGTTAGCTGCGTCAGCGGCTCAGCGATGCGTGAAAAGTCCTTGACAAAGCGCCTATAGTAGGTACACATGCCAAGGAATCTGCGCACTGCCTTCTTGTCGATTGGCTGCGGGAACTTTGCGATGGCAGCTGTCTTCTGCGGGTCGGGGCGTACTCCAGATTTGCTGATGACATGGCCTAGGAATAGAAGCTCATCGTAAGCGAAGTGACACTTTTCCGGCTTCAGGGTGAGCCCTGATGACTTGATGGCCTCTAATACTGTCGCAAGCCGCTTAAGGTGATCGTCGAAATTTCCGGCGAAGACGACGACGTCATCCAAGTAAACAAGACAGGTCTGCCACTTCAATCCTGCTAAAACCGTGTCCATCACGCGCTGGAACGTTGCAGGCGCCGAGCACAGTCCAAACGGCATAACCTTGAATTCATAGAGGCCGTCTGGCGTGATGAAGGCGGTCTTTTCGCGATCCCTTTCGTCGACTTCTATTTGCCAGTAGCCAGACTTGAGGTCCATCGATGAGAAGTATTTAGCATTGCAGAGCCGATCTAATGCGTCGTCTATCCGTGGGAGGGGGCATACGTCTTTCTTCGTGATTTTGTTCAGTCGACGATAATCGACGCAGAAACGTAGGGTTCCGTCCTTTTTCTTCACTAAAACAACTGGAGACGCCCACAGGCTTTTCGACGGCTGGATGATGTCGTCGCGCAGCATTTCGTCGACTTGTTGTCTTATAGCTTCGCGTTCTCGCGTCGAAACTCGGTAAGGGCTCTGGCGTAGTGGTCGAGCGCTCTCTTCGGTGATTATGCGATGCTTTGCGACTGGTGTTTGTCGAATCCTTGATGACGTCGAAAAGCAGTCTTTGTATCGTCGAAGCAGATTTCTGAGCTGTTGCTGCTTAATCACGGGGAGACTTGGATTTATGTTGAAGTCTGGCTCGGGAACTACGGTCGTCGGGGTAGATGCAACAGAATCCGAGAGGACGAAGGCATCGCTGGTTTCCTGTATTTCCTCGATGAATGCGATCGTCGTGCCCTTGTTGATGTGCTTGAACTCCTGGCTGAAGTTTGTCAGCAACACTCTCGTGTTTCCTCCGTGCAGTCGAGCGATCCCTCTTGCGACGCAAATTTCACGGTCGAGTAGTAGACGTTGGTCGCCTTCGATGACGCCTTCTACGTCAGCGGGTGTTTCGGTGCCGACCGAAATAACGATGCTGGAGCGAGACGGGATGCTCACTTGATCTTCGAGCACACTCAAGGCGTGGTGGCTACAAGGGCGCTCCGATGGTATCGCTTGATCTTCCGACAGCGTTATTGACTGCGACTTCAGGTCGATGATGGCGCCGTGTTGGTTCAGGAAGTCCATGCCGAGAATGACGTCTCGTGAACACTGTTGCAGGATAACGAAGGTGGCAGGGTAAGTCCGGTCATGAATGGTAATTCTTGCCGTGCAGATTCCAGTCGGCGTAATGAGGTGCCCTCCAGCGGTCCGAATTTGGGGGCCCTCCCATGCAGTCTTAACCTTCTTCAACTGGGCGGCGATGCGTCCACTCATTACGGAGTAATCGGCCCCTGTGTCGACTAAGGCAGTGACTGCGTGGCCGTCGAGAAGTACGTCAAGGTCGGTGGTTCTTTGTCTGGCGTTGCAGTTAGGTCGTGGCGTCGGATCACGGCTGCGTCGTGTTGAACTGAAGCTGGAACGTCGCTTCGTCAAGTCGTCTTTCGTCGGTGTAGTCTTGGCTTCCTGACTTCGTCGGGACGGCGGCGTGTCGTCATTAGGTCGTCGAGACGGTTTCTTCGTCGTCTTCGTCGGCGGCGGAGGATCTTCGTCAATTCGACGAACAGCAACCGCACCTCCATCGGTTGCTGCTTTTAGTTTTCCGGATATGGGCTCGCAGAGCGGCCCCGGGCTGGGCCGGTGTATGGTCGGTGCTGCGGCGACAGGTAGCGGCCTGGTGACGGCGAACGGGACGGTCGTCGAGGGCTCCACTGAGTAGCGGCGAGGTAATCGGCGATGTCACGAGGGCGTTCACCTTCCCTCGGGCGCTGTGCGTTCACGGCGAAGCCTCGCAATCCCAGGTCGCGGTATGGGCATCGGCGGTACACGTGCCCGGCTTCGCCGCAGTGGTAGCAGAGCGGGCGGTGGTCGGGGGCGCGCCAAATGTCCGTCTTCCTCGCGTAGGTGCGCTGGGCGACGGGTGGGCGTGCTGGCGGCGGCGGCGGTGGACGACGGAATTGCGGCGTTACAGGGACCTGGCGTTGTCGCGGAGGGGGAGCTTGACGGCGTGCGATGGCGGCGTAAGTCATCGCTTCTGGCTGGGGCTGCGGTAATTGTGGTTGCACCTCAGGAACTCCTAGCGATCGGTGCACCTCTTCTTTCACGACGTCGGCGATCGAGGCCACTTGAGGCTGCGATGATGGCAAGGCCTTGCGCAGTTCTTCGCGCACGATGGCCCTGATGGTCTCGCATAAATCGTCCGTGGCCAGTGATTGAATTCCGGAGTAGCTTGTTGGCTTGGTGCGTCGGTGCTCGGTGCTTCTCGATGCTCGTCGCCTCACGAAGAAACTCGTCGACGGTCTTCGGTGGACTTCTTACCATACCGGCGAAAAGTTCCTCCTTTACGCCACGCATCAGTAGACGTACTTTCTTCTCCTCGGACATTTCTGGGTCGGCGTGGCGGAACAGACGGCTCATTTCCTCAGTGAAAATCGCGATCGTCTCATTCGGCAGCTGCGCTCTTGTCTCCAGTAGAGCTTGGGCTCGTTCTTTTCGCACGACGCTTTGAAATGTTTTCAGGAAGCCGCTTCGGAAGAGGTCCCACGTCGTCAAGGTGGCTCCTCGATTCTCGAACCACGTCTTGGCGGCGTCCTCCAATGCGAAATAGACATGTCGTAGCTTGTCGTCGCTTGCCCAGTTGTTAAACGTAGCGACCCTCTCATACGTTTCCAGCCAGGTTTCCGGGTCCTCAAATGTGGAACCGCGGAACGTCGGTGGTTCCCTGGGCTGCTGCAGGACGATGGGGGACGCTGGGGCTGCCATTGCGGTTGCCTTGGCCACAATCTTCTTGGTCTTCTCAGGTAGAAGTCCGTGCTCCGGGGGCAGCTGTTGAAGACGGCGGCTTGCTCGGTGGTCCGGGATTACGTTGGTGTTCTGTTCGCGGTCTGGGCTGGGATCACGGCTTGTCGGGGGCGTCCTGTACATGGACGAAAAGCACCTCCACCAGATGTCACGTGGTAGTGACGGTGAAGAAAGAAGCAATAACACAGTAGCAATACTGTGAACGAGAAAACTAACTTTTATTGGGCGAACCTGTGCCCACAAAAACTGGCTACACTTATAGCACAACGATAGCGGCGAACACGGTCGGCGATCGTCGGAAAAACTGATCAGCGGGTCAAGCGCGTCGGCTTTATAGTTCAGTCGTCGAATGTTCCAGATTACCTGATGGGACCCGCGTGTCTTCCACAAAGTTCTACACCATTCATGTCACGCGATGAAATCTGATAACACAAGGTTCGGCGACAACAGACACGCGGATAGAAGCATCGATAACTTTCCAAAAACTTCGGATACATGCAAGCGCGTCCCGCGCTGCGCGATAAGATTTGTTAGGCGGTGAAACCTGGTCGCCCGATAAATATAAATACACGTGTCAATATATATATATATATATATATATATATATATATATATATATATATATATATATATATATATATATATATATATAAGTTCCCTCACTAATCGAAATGAGACCAGCCCGATTCACTCACTCGAAATCAGATTAGAAGAGTTAGGAGAATTATATTAGACGAGAAATATCAGAAGAATGTTTTTTTTCATGATTCGTTAGCATTGCCTACTGGAAAGAGAAGCAATACATATAAACATAAATAACAGTTGCAGTTGAAGAAACTTTGTGTCCTCGAAGAATTGTTCAGTGAAGTGGCGGCCTTATATGAGCACTTACATAACGTCATAGTAGCAGTCAGTTTAATTTCACAGCCTGAGTCCCCTCACACCACCAAGAGACTGGCGGCTCTGGTATGAGCCATACCACAAGCATATTCAGTTAAACACGTTAAAAAGGTATGTGTTTTGTGCGTGTTAGGTCGGTACAAATGAACATTGGTAAAGGCCATGTAACGCTTTCTGAAATATTTAATACACATAGATACCTATAATATTTTCCTGACGAAAGGTCCATTGAGAAGATAGGACATAACACATATTAAAATTACACAATATATAACAATTTCCGAAAACGACTTACGACTAGAATTATTAGCATGAAGCAATGTCACTGCATAACGCAAAAGTTTAATTACTTGTCAAAACGTGCCTTATCCCATTGGTTTAACCTATTTCTCGGAGATAGAATAAGGATTACCGAGTAATAAATTAGGCGCACAAATAAACAACGATATTAAGAAATAAATCAATAAATAATAAGACACCGCCATATCTCAAAAGCTCGAGAGGACACGAGAGAAAGTACAAACAGCGTGTATTACGTTATTCGGCATCTGATAAAGCATATGACGAAATAAAATTGATGCGTGCACAACATCGACTACCTAGTTTACAATTAGTGCAGCCAAGCGTCCTTTAGCATAGCTGCCAGTTGAGCATGTTGGTGAAGATTCATGGTTGTGATACGATGCGCGCGACGTCGTGCTTGTGTTGAGACGTCCTCGATGACTGCAACAAGCAACAGGAACAGCAACATCCCGGAAAAGGAAAGTAGCAGAGAGGCGACGCAAAGCTGAAGAGGGAGAAGGAAAGGAAAGCGAGAGAGCGGGCGCTTCCGGGGCTCGGAAGACTGGTGACGAGGAGGCGGTGTGGGTCGTGGAGCGGAAAAAGAGTGCCTAGGCAGAGCCTGGAGGCATCCCTGCTATTCCAAGGGACCGGACCGGGGACACCCACGGAAGATGGTCGAACTGAGCCTGGGGGATGGCGCCGACTGAGCGCTCAGGTGAGAGGACCTGGGCCTGCCCCACAACCTGGGCTTACCATTGCTGAGCACGGCACGACCGACGCGTCCCGCAGAGCGCAGCTACGACCCGTTCGCCAACCGTTCCTAAGCGCCGATCCAGCATGTATCCTGGAGAACGCAGCTGGGACCCGTTCATCGATCTTGCTGGTCGCGACTGCAAAGCGTCCTTGAGGCCAGCGTCAACAAGGGACCCTTAGATTTAGCCACTGCCGCGTACACGGCAACTGCCCCGCCGTCTGGGGCGACGTAAATTTTCCCGGTGAAGCCGTGTTTATACAATCACTGTGACTATATTACTTACCGCGTCATAAATGGACGGAGTAGTGAAACGTTTAGAGCAACTCTATAGCTTTGATCGCGCCCTGCTTATTTGTTCCTGCCAGCTGTAACGATGAGTGCTCCTGCATGCGCTGTAAATATAGCTTATTCGATCTTATGAGAGTGCAATGTGAAAAGATCACATTTCATGTGCAAGCGACTTTGTCTATTATTCGCACCAAGGTTTTTGCATGCACGATATTCTCCCAAACACGTTAAAATACAATGACAGAAAAGTGCTGCTGGAACGGAGAGTTAGGACGCACACAGGAAAAAATGCGCCACTAGCAACTGAAATTTTATTGGGGAAAGCTGTTCTTATATTGAGAATGACCTACATCAAAGTGGTGACGTACAGTCATTCTGTATATAAGAACACCGTTCCTAAACAAAGTTTTCAGTTTCTAGTAGCGCCTTTGTCCTGCGTTCTTCACAAGTCTCCGTTTTAGCAGCGCTTTTCCATCATGAAGTGGCTTTGATTACCCGAAAAGTCTCACCTTTTTGGGTTGTTTTCTAAGCCAGGTGGTTTGTATGAAGCTTGTCGCACCTCCCTGAAGCTTCCCTCACTGCTTCCTGGCCTCGTATTGGCGCCTGATAACTTTTTCCCATTGAATACCTCATGTATGTTTTACTGTAGGAGGAGCACTCCGTAAAACTCGCACCCTAGTACAGAACGAGTCAGAGTTGTGCGATAGCTCCCCACTTCTTTCTTTTATGAACACTTATCGCCACGCAACGTTCATGAAGGCGCACCCCTCCATTAACACGAGAGCAAACAGTTTTCCGAATCAGTCAGTTACGCCGAATCAGGTTCAGCCAGTCACGCCGAATCACTCCGTTAAGTTTGCGTTTTCTCCTACTTTGTAGTGACTGTGCTTCGCTCTGTCCGTACGCCTGAGAAGTACTACATATATGGGTTGCGCAGTTTATTTTGGAGGTAATCTGTGCCAGGTTCCCGTTTGGTGTAATCCGAGATGGCTGGTCCCTTCGCGTGCGCTGTCTTCCCGCGCGCCTAGCGTTAAGTTTCCGCTGGTGCATATACGGTGCAAAATACGCGTCCTTCTCGGCGTCGGACAGGTTCTGGTGAAGTATTGATAACCGACGTGTTGGCTTTGTCACTGGGGCTCATGCTGTGTTTGTAGCCAGTGCACATTGCGACGTCCGCAGCCTCACTAGAAGCGAGCTCGCCGCATGTTCTTTTTTTATTGGTCATTTTATTTGAAGTCGTCGCCGTGATGTTCGGTGTAAACTTCAAAGGCCATGCGAATGATACATCGTGGATGCGAGAAAAAGCACGTAACAGTGAGCCGAAAACGATGGCGGCTTGATGGGTACTATCTCCCCACGCACTCAATGTTCGGGTTACTTGCAGGTTGCGTGACCAAAGGCGCACCTGGCGAGGAGAGCGCGCGTCGTCTCTAGCCCTGCCGTAGCGGCGATTTACTGAGCGCGGCTGACGTTTACGCGGCCCGTGGGCCATGTCTAATTATCTGCAATCATAGGTGGGTGCAATGATCCAGGGCGAGCTGGGATTGCTGCAAACTTCGTGCGCACTGTCTGCCTTTCCGGACTGTCTTTCCGCGCCCCTAGTGTAGCAGATCGCATAGTTAGATCTGAGAGGGTGGCAGTTGGAAATATTGCTGACGGAGACCATCTTGTTTGGTCTTAAATATAGGCAGATGATACTAATGAATCTAACTTGCGGAGTCGCGGTGAATCACGCGGCTGTACGCAATGTTCGCCCACACTATCGGCCTTATTCACAACGCCAGCGTTTTGACAGCGAGTGCTCGTAGTCGTCCAGTGAGACATTTGCCGGTTTACATGGTGCGAGAATTACACTATGCTTGCTACTTGTACGGCCTATGTAACAAACATAGAAACTCGTGTAATGGCCGCATTTTTTGTCGCGATTTTAACGAGCCTTACATATGGGACCGGGCCATTTGAGCTAGTTTTTCCAACTACGTGTAAGAATCGGCCTTAAACCACCGTGATCGCCTCCTCTATCCATCTAGTGGTTACCCACTAAAGTATGCTGCGCACGAAAATTCACTGTTGAGCGCAATCGGAATCAGTGCGCCGAACGCGATTGCTTCTCGGTTGGAATTCTTTTAAATCTTTGCTGCGAAGTTGGGGGTTCGGCCCTTACGTGGGTGCGATATTTACACGGATTTATACTTTAAGAATTTCCCTTCGTGCGTTTCATTTATACTTGCTATCACTAATACTGCTTCGCCTGTCCGGTGAAACAGCTGCCTCTTCTTTTTTTTCTGTGAGCCCGACTATAATCGCTGCTGCGCATGACTGCTATTTAATCTGATTTCAAGTGAACCCGACTTGCCTCATGTCGGTTAGTGAAGGATATATATATATATATATATATATATATATATATATATATATATATATATATATATATATATATATATATATATATATATATATATATATATATATATATATATATATTGACACGTGTACTTGTCTTTATCGGGCGACAAGTTTTGTCGCCTAACAAATGTTATCGCACAGCGCGGGACGCGCCTGCATGTATCCGAAGTTTCTGGAAAGTTATCGATGCTTCTATCCGCTGTCTGTTGTCGCCCAACGTTGTGTTATCTGATTTCATCGCTTGACACGAATGGTGTAGAACATTTTAGAAGGCATGCGGGTCCCAACGTTTAATCTGGAACATTCGATGATGGCTGTATAAAAGCCGACGCGCTTGACCCGGAAATTCGCCGGAAATTTCGACGTTCACCTTAGGCGGCTGGCAACAGTACTAGAGGCCATCAGGTCATCAGGACTTACTCTGAAGCCGGAAAAGTGCCGCTTCGCTTACGAGGAGCTTCTATTTTTAGGCCACGTCATCAGCAAATCTGGAGTCCGCCCCGACCCGCAGAAGACAGCTGCCATAGCAAAGTTCCCACAGCCCATCGACAAGAAGGCAGTGCGTAGATTTCTTGGCATGTGTGCCTACTACAGGCGATTTGTCAAGAACTTTTCACGCATCGCTGAGCCGCTGACGCAGCTAACTAAATGCGACGTCGAGTTCAGGTGGGAAACGCCGCAGGCCGAGGCATTTCAAGAACTCAAACGACGCATGCAGTCGCCGCCCGTACTTGCGCACTTCGACGATCACGCCGATACCGAAATCCACACTGACGCCAGTAGCCTAGGCCTCGGCGCCGTCCTGGTCCAGAGAAAAGATGGACATGAACACGTGATAGCTTACGCTAGCCGGTCGTTGTCAAAAGCGGAAGGCAATTATTCTACAACCGAAAAGGAATGCCTCGCCATCGTTTGGGCTACAGCGAAATTTCGCCCTTACTTATATGGCAGGCCATTCAAAGTCGTCAGCGACCATCACGCCTTGTGTTGGCTAGCGAATTTAAAGGATCCCTCAGGACGGCTGGCACGGTGGAGCCTCAGACTACAAGAATACGACATCACCGTAACATACAAGTCCGGACGAAAACACTCAGACGCCGATTGCCTATCCCGCGCCCCCATTGACCCGCCGCCGCAAGATGACGAGGATGACGACGCCTTCCTTGGAATAATAAGCGCGGAAGACTTCGCCGAACAACAACGAGCGGACCCGGAACTTAAAGGCCTCGTCGATAATTTGGAAGGGCACACCGACGTTGTCCCCAGGGCATTTAAGCGCGGATTATCTTCCTTCACGCTTCAAGACAGTCTACTCGTGAAGAAGAACTTCTCGCCAGTCCGCGCCAATTACCTTCTTGTTGTCCCGTCAGGACTTCGTCCAGAAGTATTGCATGCCCTACATGACGATCCGACCGCTGGACACCTCGGATTTTCCCGGACACTATCAAGGATACAAGAAAAGTATTATTGGCCGCGCCTGACCGCCGACGTCGCCCGTTATGTCAGAACATGCCGAGACTGTCAGCGACGCAAGACACCGCCGACAAGGCCAGCCGGATTACTACAGCCAATCGAGCCTCCTTGCCGACCATTCCAGCAGATCGGGATGGACTTGCTGGGACCCTTTCCGACGTCAATAACCGGAAATAAGTGGATCGTCGTGGTGACGGACTACCTCACCTGCTTCGCTGAAACAAAAGCACTGCCGAAAGGTAGCGCAGCAGAAGTGGCGAAATTCTTTGTCGAAAACATCCTACTGCGACATGGCGCCCCAGAAGTCCTCATCACCGACCGAGGAACGGCCTTTACAGCGGAGCTCACCCAAGCCATTCTGAAATACAGTCAGACAAGGCACAGGAGGACAACGGCTTACCACCCGCAGACGAATGGTCTCACGGAGCGGCTGAATAAGACCCTCGCCGACATGCTAGCGATGTACGTCGACGTCGAACACAAGACCTGGGATGCCGTCCTGCCATACGTAACATTCGCTTATAACACGGCGGTGCAAGAAACAACATAGATCACGCCGTTTAAGCTGGTTTACGGCAGGAACCCGACGACGACGCTCGACGCCATGCTGACCCACGTCACTGACGAAGAGAATGTTGACGTCGCTAGCTATCTCCAGCGCGCCGAAGAAGCCCGACAGCTCGCCCGCCTACGGATCAAGAACCAACAAAGGACCGACAGCCGACGCTACAACCTCCGACGACGCTTTGTTGAGTACCAGCCCGGCGACCGTGTTTGGGTTTGGACACCGATACGCCGACGGGGACTCAGTGAGAAACTACTCCGACGCTATTTCGGACCCTACAAGGTCATCCGACGTATTGGCGCTCTGGACTATGAGGTCGTGCCAGACGGCATTTCGCATTCACAGCGGCGCCGCGCACGATCTGAAGTGGTCCACGTGGTGCGCCTTAAACCGTTTTACGGACGCTGACGAAATTCCTTATTTTCTTTTGTTGTTGTTTTCTTTGCTACGGGTGTTTTTATTTCGCTTGTATGTAGCATCGGGTCGATGCTTTTTAAGAGGGGGGTATTGACACGTGTACTTGTCTTTGTCGGGCGACAAGTTTTGTCGCCTAACAAATGTTATCGCACAGCGCGGGACGCGCCTGCATGTATCCGAAGTTTCTGGAAAGTTATCGATGCTTCTATCCGCTGTCTGTTGTCGCCCAACGTTGTGTTATCTGATTTCATCGCTTGACACGAATGGTGTAGAACATTTTAGGAGGCATGCGGGTCCCAACGTTTAATCTGGAACATTCGATGATTGCTGTATAAAAGCCGACGCGCTTGACCCGCTGATCAGATTTTCGACGATCGCCGACTGTGTTCGCCGCTTTCGTTGTGCTATAAGTGTAGCCTGTTTTGTGGGCACAGGTTCGCCCAATAAAAGCTAGTTTTGTATTCCACTGTACTGCTTCTTTCTTCGCCGTCACTACCACGTGACAATATATATATATATATATATATATATATATATATATATTCTCACTCGAAATCAGATTAGAACAGTTAGAAGAATTAGATTAGAAGAGAAATATTAGAAGAGTTTTTTTTTCATGAGTCTTTAGCATTGCCTACTGGAAAGAGAAGCAATACTGAGACATAGCATTCACGTCCATTTCACATGCTGTTAATGAAATATTCTGCCGAAATGTTCACTGAAGTCTGCAGGTTTATTTCAGAATAAAAAAATCGCGCAATGCAATTCGAAGCGAGGTGAACGTACAACATATTTATTCTCTAGGCATAGGCTATCCATGCCATTAGAATTAATTGTTAGTTGGCTACCTCTTTGCGGTACTTTGCTCTGTGTATGTATTTAAATATATTGTATTTGTGCATGCTGTTCAGAGTGGAAATTTACAGTAAATGTACAAGTAAAAAAATACGCATGAGGTACCCGCCGCTGTTGCTTCAGATGCGCTTGTCCTCTTATTATAAAGATTTGCAGAAATAAAGTGACAGTATGAATTAAAATCCGTGCACGTCCACATCGACAATGATGCAGTAAACTTGTTGCCACAATAAAACTCGAAGTGAAAAGGTAGAGGCAACTCAAAAGAAACCTAAAATGATGTGCGTAACAGAACTCTCATATTAACGCTGGGGGGGGGGGGGGGGTTGGCTTCGGCATCGCCAAGAGGGGCTCCACCTCCTCCCCCCCCCCAGAACACTTCGGAGAGGGTTCGAGCCCCGGATCCCCCCGTAGTCTGCGCATATGTGAGGAACATTCAACACGCCCGCTATGATTTAACCTCGGGCGCAAAATGCTTGTAAGGAATGTGCCGGACAGAAATAGAATCATTGAAACAAAGGGTTGTACACTGAGTTGACGGAGGGCGGGGCCATTTTTCTGACGCAGGTTGCCGCCGAAGCTATCCAGAACATCCGTACGGTGGCGTCACTGCACCAGGAGGAAGTCTTCTGCGCTAACTACATGCTTTCACTTTTAGAGGCGCAGAGGTATGCGAGCCGCATTCTTTTAAACCGTGCTCTTATTAAGTGCGGTTACAGAAAAATCAGGAAAATGCTTTTGGCTTTTATTAGATATTTCTGTGGATTACTCGATCCGCGTAGCTCTTCGGGGAAACATGTGTTGAGATCAAGGTATTCGGATATTTTAATGAGATATTTGTGTCAGGGCTCACTGACGAAAGTTGCTTGTCAAAATTATACCGGAATGACCTACTACAGCATGCCTCATAATGAAATCGTAGTGCTGGCACGTGAAAGCCCGAAATTCAATTCCTTTATCTTTTTTTTTTCTTTCTGAATGGAATAGAATGGAATGGAAAAACTTTATTGCTCTATATCTTAGAGAGATTGGCGGTGGGCCGGTGTCTTCATGTCTTGAGTCCTGGCCGCTTCAAAAGGTCGGCGCCCCTATTCCAGGGCACCGCTGAGTCTTGCCGCCTCGCAGGCGCGCTGCACAATTGCCCGTTGGGCTGCGAGCTCGCTGCTGGTGAGCAGACCCTCCCATTGTTCCGCACTTGGGTTATTTACTTTATGGAATGCGAAATTACGCTTGCATTCCCACGTGATGTGGCATAACGTGGGGGTTACCCCGCACCACGGACATGTATACCTGCATTGGGTAGGGAACATATTGTGTAGTGTGCGCAGGTTGAAGAACGTACCGGCTTGCAGTCTTTGCCAGCTGACTGCCTCGTGTTGTGTGAGCGATGTGTGGGGTGGGGGGTATGTAAGTCTCCTTCCTCTGTAGAGGTAAAGTATTTATGCATACGTCGGCTCCACCGTTAAGGGGACCTCTAGGGTTTCCGACTGCCCTGCTCGGTGCTGATTTCGCGAAATAGGCTGTCCACCCTTGAGTTGCCCTCTATAACGGTGTGTGCCGGTATCCAGAAGATCCTATGTTTTATGTTTTTGTTAGGATGCTCTGTTTCGAGGAGGATTCTCAGTGCTTCCTCACTAACTCTGTCTTGTATGTAGTTCCTACATGTTGCTTTGGAGTCTGTTAGAATTATCAGAGATTTGTTCCTGCGGAAACCTTCAGCCGCCGCTACAGCTACGGCGACTTCTTTCCCCTCTATTACCGTGCAGTTTCTCAGGGTCGCGCAGGTAATTGGTTCTCCCGAGTGGTCTACCACTGCTGCCGCGACTCTAAACATTCTAGCGTTGCGGTCCCATGGGCATACGCCCGCGTCTGTGTATACTGTGTTTTCTAGTGTGGCTAGGTTTCGTTGCAATAGTCTGATCGTGCTTGCCTTCTGGCAGCGTGGAGATTCGGGTCCATGTTTCTCCGTAGTGGGCTAATCTCCAGTGTCTGGCGAACGCTGTCTGGGATGCTAGCTGCCCGATCCTCTAGTCCGTCTGTATTATGCCATATTCTTTTTAGGAGCTTGCGGCCGGTGGCAGTCTGCTGGAGCCTGGCGATCTGTGCATTGAGCTGCGCTTCCGCGAGTTCTTCGGTGTTGCTTAGGCCTATCTGTAACAGTTTATCGTTGGGCGTGTTTCTTGGCAGATGTAGCACCGTCTTATACGCTTTCCTTAGTAGTGTTTGGTCATGTTGTGGTACGGGAGCGAGTACGTGACTCTGCTGACCAACGGGCTTCTGACCGGCTTGATTGCGTCTCCTTCTCTCATTCTGCTTCTACTTTGAGATACCCTCGTTATCACTCGGCTTACTTGTTCTGTCGGTTTTTTGAGTAAGCTGATTGTGTGGCTGCATTTCTTGCTTCCTTGAATGCACATGCCTAGGATGCGCATCATGCTCCTTTCAGGTATTATGTCTTGTCCCTCTAGTTTTACTATTAGTTCTTCCTTGGTGGGGTTTCTTCCCATTCTCAGGATTTCTGATTTTTCGGTGGAGCACGCCAGGCCCCTTTCTCTGAAATATTCTTCCATGCACTTGACTGCTTCCTGCAGTTTTTCTTACTTCTGTCCTATGGAGCCTCGATTGACCCAGACCGTGATGTCGTCAACATATATTGCGTGCTGGATGCCATCAATCTTGCTGAGTCTTCGAGCCAGTCCGATCATTGCGATGTTGAAGAGTATTAATGTGATCACGGAGCCCTGCGGCGTGCCTTTGTGTGGAGTGGTAAAGACGTCGCTTCGCAGATCCCCTAATCGCACCATTTCCGTGCGTTTGGTCATAAAGGCCCTCACGTAGTCGTGGATTCTCTTCCCGCAGTTGGCGTTGTTCAGTCCTTCCATGGCGGCTTCGTGGCTAACCTTGTCGAAGGCCCCTTTGATATCTAGGGCCATGATAATGTTTTGTCTTGCTCTGGGTGACGTGTTTATGATTTCTTCTTTTATCTGTAGCAGGACGTCCTGTGTTGACAGGTTCGCCCGGAAGCCAAACATGCTGTGCGGGTATAGCTCCTTGTCCTCCAGGTGGTGTTGGATTCTTCTGGTGACTATCCTTTCGTAGAGTTTGCCGAGGCACGAGGTTAGAGATATGGCCTCAGGTTTTCATTCTGTAGTTTTTTGCCGTGTTCAGGTATCATCACCCCGACAGCGTGCTTACATTTCTTCGGTATCGTGCCCACTGCGCAAAGTGTGTTGCGGTATGCTGTGAGCTGATCTATTGCCTCGTCGCTGAGGTTCCGTATTAGGGAGTTTCTGATTTTGTTGGCGCCCGCGGCTGTGTTATTGGTTGTCGCTCTAATTGCGGCGTAAACTTCTTCTCTTGCAATCGGTCTGTCCATGTCGGGGTTCTCTGTCCCCAGGTACTTCCCGTCGTAGCCTTTGGGATCGTCTTTGGCGTAGCATTTTACACGCACTGCCTCCAGTAGTTCCTCGTCGGAGCCTTCGTGCTGGTGGACCAGTTTCTGGATTCTGGTTTCTGTATAGCATGGCTAAGTAACTCAGGCTAGGTGACCAGCCAGTTTCACATAGGTTCCAGTAAATCATCATCATGTGGCACAAGGTAGACATAGAAGTTTTCTCTTCCTGAAAACGTCTGTCTACCTTGTGCCTCATGATGATGATTTACTGGCACCTATGTGAAACTGGCTGGTCACCTAGTCTGTTTAAGTTACTCAGCCATGCTATACATGTTTTTTCAACCTAGCATTTTTGTACAGATCTCTTTATTCTTTTTTCTCTTCATCAATACTTCTTTATCTACTTTGTACAGCTACCTATGCCTTTAATGGATGCACTCGTATCAATCCTTTCCCTGCGTTTTTCCACCAATATTCTAAACGTCTCATGCTTATATCATCGCAGGGACGTCCGCATAAGCAGGCGTTTGGTGTGTACTACGTACCCGAGCACATGAGGTTTGGACCCTCCCGCGTGCAGCTATGCGTGACTTTGCAGTGCCCATGGAAAGGGGGATTATGGGGGTTGAGCGGATGCCGGGTGTTGGCACTTTTCAGATTACCCGGGGGAGGCAACACACCTCTTTGGCCTCTTCTTCACATAGACGGCGTCTCCAGACTGACCCGGCTGGAGGAATTGGGCACTCGCCTTTCCCTGTCCTCCTCTTCAAACTTCGGCTTCCTCTCTCTTTTTCAACCTTTCTTGTCTTCAGTGCTCCTCACTTCCAAATTTCCAGGCGCCAAAGCTTAACCTTGTGTGTAGTAACCACACTTGGTCAGACATATTGGTTTATGGCATAATTCTAGAACTGGAGTACACAGAACATAGTCCTGTCGCGTCCCCTTGTTGGGCTCCGTAATGGGTGGCTCGCCCCTCTGCTGAATACCCTGAATACCGGCATACATACAACACGGCAGAGCAATTTCCTCTAATTCCCGATAATGGTCAGAAAAGAGAGTTAACCGATGACGCTTTCCAGTTCTTTGGCAAAGAAAACAAAGCTTTCCCAGATTTCATGGGGTCCACAGTGACAAGACAGAAAAAACTGCGAGAATGATTTCCCCTTTTTTCGTAGTAATATTATTCAGCAGATTTTAGGGCCAGGGTTCAAAGCCACGATTATGGCCAGTGGCGACCTTCTGCTAGAACTATGCAACAAGAAAGGGTACGAAAAATTTTCCTATCTAGTGTTGCTTGGGGAGGTCCCGGTGACCGTAACCAAACACTGCACAATGATCACTGTTCAAGGGGCCATTTCAGAAGAGCTTCTGAAATGGCATAAGGAAGAGCTTTTAGAAAGATAGCAAGACGAGAACGTGATTAACGTCCACCGAATAAAGTTGAAGAGAGAAAACAAGGAAATCGCAACCAAACATGTCATAGAAACACTCGAATTCAGCCGTCTGCCCGAGACCATTCAGGCAGGATACGTTAAGATTCGCATGAGGCCATACATCCCGAACCCTCGAAGCTGCTTCATATGTCAAAGATATGGCCATGGCTCACAAATCTGCCTAGTCCATCAAACCTGTGCCAGGTATAGTGACCATGATCACCCCTCAGACAAATGCGAAGGCAAACTACATTGCGCGAACTGCGACGGTGACCGCGCAGCTTCCTCGCGTTCTTGTCTCACATGGAAAAGAGAAAAATATAACTGTGAAAGTAAAAAACATCTCCATCAAGGAAGCGCGAAACCACATCCTATCTTCCCATACAGCAGGGTATGCTACTGTGGCTCGTAAGCGGGCCACGCCGCAGCAAACTCCGGCTTCAGCGCGGCTCACAAAGAGTAAGACCGTGGTTGGGCCACCAGCCGCTTCGACGAGTGCGGCCACCGCTGCTCCGCTATATCAAAGAATGGCCCGTCAACCTTTGGGTTTGTGGCCGCAGGGGTCTCGTCTTTCGAGGCGAGGCCTTCAAGGCGAACGGACCGCTTGCAAGAGCTGATGTCCAGCGCCCCGCAAGAGGCGATGTACGTGACTCCTAGTAAAACGGGAACACCAGTGCCTAAGGAGCGTCGACAATCGCTCGACTGCTCCAAAAAAGAGAAACTTCGCAACACAGGGCCCGAAAAGGGCTGTGTAAGTTTAGTTAGCTTTCATATTTTAGACACAAAGCACAAACCTCTTCTGCAACATGGACACACAAATATTTCAGCGCAATGCTTGGGCTACATAACCTGTTAAAGAACTTCTTCATAACTGAAGTCCAAAAGTGCTGTGTGTTCAGGAAACACACTTAGAATCCACGCTTTCATATTTTAGACACACAGCACAAACCTCTTCTGCAACATGGACACACAAATATTTCAGTGCAATGTTTGGGCTACATAACCTGTTAAAGAACTTCTTCATAACTGAAGTCCAAAAGTGCTGTGTGTTCAGGAAACACACTTAGAATCCACGCAAACAAACTTTCTTAGGCAATATGCCATTTTTCGGAAAGGCCACGATGATGCTCTTGAGTCATCTGGCGTTGTGGCTATAATGGTAAATAAAGGTGTTGCCTGCCAGCAATTACAACTCCCAACGTTCCTTGAAGCAGTTACCGTCTGAGGAGTGCTGTTCAATAAGCTAGTCACAATCACTTCCATCTGCATTCCTCCCAGCTACCAACTACACACAATAGAACATAAATCTTATTGATGAATTTCCGGAACCCTATATACTCCTACGCCTATATGCGCATAGCACCCTGTGGAGACTCACGTTGTGATGCAAGGGGTCTCCTAATAGATAATTTCCTTTTTTCTGAAGGTACATGTCCCCTTAATAAGAAAGATCCAACCTTCTATAACGCTGCACATGAAACATTCTCGTCGACAGACATAAGTATACCATCAGGTACACTCATGCCGTACGTCCAGTGGAACGTCATGAAGAACACTACGGAAGTTATCACTTTCCTGTGGTTTTAAAGCTAATAAAAGCAGATGAATGCTATCCGCAAGTTTCTCGATGGGAAGTCAATTGAGGAGACTGGATGTGCTTTAACGAACTTACACATTTGACCTGGGATAATGATCGTGCTCTGACTGTTGATGATGCAGTGCCTTACAAAGTGTAGCTCTGTTTATAATTGATGCCACATCAAAAGGGATTCCTCAAACTAGAGGTTCGGCTAAACGACGCATTCCTTGGTGGAATTCGGAATGTTATGAAGAACTAAGAAGGCAGAACAAGGCGTGGTGTCTCCTACATGACTCTCCTACGGCAGAGAACCTCATAAACTTCAAACACATCAAATCACAAGGCCGGCGAACATGGCGGATTGCTAAAAGGGAGGGCTGGCAGAAGTACATCTCGAGATATAATTCATATACACAAGAAAGAAACGTCTGGAATAGTTTAACGAAATCCATTGCTCAGCCTGAAGGACCAGGTCAGTGCACTTGGAGATGAATTCGGTCGTTTTTCTAGTTCAGAACGTTACTCCGAAGCTTTCATGAAAAACAAGAATATGGCAGAAAATAAAGCGTCGAATCAAAAGTGCAGTGGAAGTGAGCAATACAACCGTCTTTTTGTTATAGCCGAGCTCAGGGCGGCTTTGAATACTTGTGAGAACTCTGCTCCGGGAACTGACCGGATTATGTACGTAATGATCAAGCACCTTCACTCTGATACACAAATGGTTTGGTTCTCCCTTTTGAACACTATCTGGGCAACAGGATACTTTCCGTTAGCATGGAAACAGGATATCCTAGTCCCAATCTTGATTCATCTTCTGTGGCAAGTTGCCGGCCTATAGCGCTAACTAGCAATGTCTGCAATTTATACGAAAAAAAACGATTATTCGCTAGCTGTTGCACTTTCTCGAATCCAGCAATGTGCTCGGCCCTTATCAATGTGGATTTACAGAAGGTCGATTCGCCACTGACAACCTCGTGCGAGTTGAGGCATACATAAATGAAGCTTTTGTTCACGAAGAGTTCTTCCTGTCGGCGCTCCTTGATATTGAAAACGCCTACGATCACTTGGTTTTAAAGAATTTTTGCGAGATCTTTCTGAAATGGGTATTCTTGGCAACATGTATACCGTAATAGAAAGCTAATTCTCGAACCACATGTTCCGTGTTAGAGTCGGCAGCGTTCTGTCCGAGCCTTTCATCCAGGAGACCGTAGCCCCACAGGGTGTAGCGCTTAGTTGTATCCTTTTTATTATAAAAATAAATTCGTTACGTACATGTATTCCGCGAGGTATGTTCTACTCCACTTGTGCTGATGACGTGCAGATGGGATTTAAATTATGTAACCACGCAATCTGTGAACGACAGGTTCAACTTGGTTTGAAGAAAGGGTCCAAATGGGCACAGTAGTAGTAGTAAAGGACTTTATTGGGGTCCTGAGGGGCTAAGCGGGGGCCTGCAGGTCCTTACCCAGCCGTTGGCTAGTCCCATGTCGGAACAGAGAGGCCATGCCTCTCCGCTCGTTCACGGGCCCTCTGGACAGCCAGGAGCTGGACGACTTGTTTCGGGTCAGTGATGGCCTTCGTCCAGTCTTCTTCTTTGTTAAAATCCTGTAACATGGGGCACTGCCAAAGCATATGATTTAATGAGCTAAATTCAATGTCACAATCTGGGCAGGGCGGGTCAATGTCCGGGTGGAGCATGTTCAGAAAGCCCCTAAAGGGGTAGGACCCCGTCTGGAGCACGCGGAGCGTGCTAGCTTGTGGCCTGTTGAGCTTATGATGGGGGAGAGGAAAAATCTGCCTATTCCCTCTATAATGAGAGGTGATTTCATGAAAAGTAACTAGTGGATCACTGTGGACGAGCTCAGGAAAATAGATTTAAGCTTGTGGCGACGGGCGACCACGTACACCGGTAAAGTCTCGCGCTCTCGCAGGAGAGGAAGAACCGACCACGGCCGCTCAATGGAACGCACTTGACCAAGTGCGTTTCCATTGAGCGGCCGTGAACCCACACTCGATCTCTTAGCGTTGCATTCTTTTTAATAATGTCCTTCGGAACGCTAGCCCGTGCCGCAGCGTGCCAGCCGCTCGTGCCTCGTGTAGACGCGAGCGTCTACGTCATCCCTCGTTCGACGCCGATGCTGCTGCCGCTACAGAGGGCTCCCCCCCTAGAGAGGAGAAGAGTTCGACGAACGATGGAAAGTCTACGTGACGAGGAGTGTCTTGGCGTTAGTCTTGGGTGTCACGTGCACTGGCGGCGGCGAAGGATGCAGCAGGGTCGCGTCGCAGACTGGTGGAGCTGATGGCGCGGGTGCTTCGATGTAGGCGGGTTTGAGACGTTCCAGGGCAATTGTGTCTGATCGGCCGTTGACATTGACAACAAACGTCGTCGGACGACGCTCTAGCACACAATATGGCCCGGAGTAGTGTGGTTGCAAAGGCTTCCGCACGGCACAGTTACGCACGAAAACGCGGGTAGCAGAGCTGAGTGCGGGAGAAACGCACGAGGACCTTGCTTCTTGTGAACGTGTAGGCACGGGGCGCATCTGGCTGAAGAAAGCTTGCAGTTCGGCATCGTAGTCGGCAGGTGATGGCATAGGCGTTTGGGGGGTGGCGACAAAGAACTCGCACGGAAGGCGTAGGTGAGTGCCGTAATCTAGCTCAGCACAGGAGCAACCTAGGTCGCTCTTGAGTGCGGCTCTGATGCCAAGTAAGACGAGGGGCAAATGCAGGACCCACTTCTCCGGTGATTCATGTGCCATAAGGGAGGCCTTCAGATGCCGGTGAAAACGTTCAACGAGTCCATTGGACTGCGGGTGGTAAGCAGTTGTGCGAAAACGTGTCGTTCCGAGCAGTTTGAATAGCTCGTTGAAGAGTGCTGAGTCAAACTGCCGACCGCTATCTGTGATTATTGTGGATGGGGAGCCGAACCTTGCGATCCACGTAGACACGAAAGCTGCTGCAACAGTGGGCGCTGAGATGTCATATATAGGTGTAGCTTCTGGCCACCGTGTATACCGGTCGATGCATGTCAGTATGTAGCAGTAGCCTTCGAAGGCGGGAGAGGGCCGATGAGGTCCAGGTGTACGGTGTCAAAACGAGCATCCGGTGGAAGAAAAGACTTGGCAGGCGCAAGGGGGTGACGCTGGATCTTCGAACGTTGACACGACAAACAGCAGCGAACCCAATCGCGAACTTGCTCGTTTAGCCGAGCCCAAACGAAACGACTGGAAAGGAGCTTCTGTGTCGCGCGTATGTCAGGGTGCGACAAGTTGTGCACGGTTTCGAATAGACGCCTGTGAAGGGATGCCGGAATGTATGGTCTGGGTGTGTCGTTAGAAGTGTCGCAGACGATGGACGTACCATCTGGGGTCACAACGACGTCTTCCAATTTCAGGGACGATGACGAATTCCAGAGTGTACGAAGTTCAGTGTCGTCACGCTGTTGACTGGCGAGTAAGTCGGCCTCGATGATGAAAGGTTCCGATGTCAACGTGGAAACGACATTGACACGACTGAGTACGTCGGCTGGAACGTTGTCGGAGCCCTTGATGTGGCGGAACGTTGTTGTAAACTCGGAGATGTAGGAAAGGTGTCGAATCTTGCGGGGCGAGTAACAGGACGCCGAACGATTCGTTGCGTGCACAAGGGGCTAGTGGTGCGTCAAGACAGTGAATACACGGCCTTCTAGGAAATGGCGAAAATGCTTGATTGCCAAGTAAACAGCGAGTAATTCACAGCCGAACACGCTGTAGCGGGACTGCGCAGGCTTCCGTTTCTTGGAAAAAAAAAGCGAGTGGATGCCACGCATTGTCGATGAATTGCTGCAGAACGGCACCAACGGCGGTGTTTGAAGCGTCGGTCATGATGGCAGTGGCTGCGTCTGGCTTTGGGTGTCTAAGCAGCGTGGCGTCTGCGAGGGAAGACTTGACTCTTGTGAAAGCGTCGGTGGCCTCTTCAGTCCACTGAAGCACTAGGTTGCGTTTGTTTACCAGGAGAGCGTCTAGCGGAGCCATAAGTCGTGCGCACTCGGGAATGAACCGGCGGTAGAAATTGACAAATCCGAGAAATTGGCGAAGCTTGGTGAGTGTGGTCGGTCGGGAAAGGTTTTCTATGACGCGAATCTTGGACGGCAGAGGTCGAATGCCGTTAGCGTCGACGATATGACCGAGGAACTCGAGTTCGGTTTGACCGAATTCATTCTTGGCGGCGTTGTTGACAATTGCTGTACTGGCAAGGCGTGAAAACAACAACCGCAAGTGGCCAAGATATCCTTCTGTCGAAGAGCTTGCGACGAGAAGGTCATCAATGTATGCAAACACGAAATGCCAACCTCGGGTGACGGAATCGATGAAACGCTGAAAGGATTGGCCCTCGTTCCGTAAACCGAAAGGCATGCGGAGAAATTTGAAAAGACCGAAGGGTGTGGTGATGGCGGTCTTGGGAATGTCTTCTTCAGCGACCGGTAGTTGATGGTAGGCGCGAACGAGATCGATCTTAGAAAAGAGCGTCGCACCGTGCAGCGCTACCGTGAAGTCCTGAATGTCCGGTAGAGGGTAGCGATCAGGAACTGTGACGTTTTTAACGCGATAGCGTTAAGGAGCTCGTGTCGCAGAAAAGCCGGTGTCGTCGGTGTCGGCGTCGGCGGCGTTGACCGTGAGCGATAAATCACGGCAGGCGCTTCATAAATAAAAAGCAACTTCCAAGATTGGCCTGGTGGGAATCGAACCCGGGTCTCCGGAGTGTGAGACGGAGACGCTACCACTCAGCCACGAGTTCGATGCTTCCAAGCGGTGCAAACGCGCCTCTAGTGAATGCGGTGTTGCCTTCGAAACGAGCCGTGGAAAGTTATACTGCGGTGTATATCGGTAATTATGAACATGTAACGTACAGAAGTCACAATTACACGAGTTGCGAAGTGCGTTTCCGCTGAATTTCTTCTGCGCTTTCCGCACACGCAGAGCCATCTTGCGGCAAACACAGAAGACCCCCTCCTCTCAATGTACGGCGCTGCCCCGACAGGAGGCGCGCCGCGCGCGCATTGGGACCGCTGCCAGGCGCGTCGCGGGACTCCCTCTCCCCTGACGACGCTTCGCCGTGCTTCCGGTTTAGATTACTATCTATCTCTCTGCGCGTGCCGATCACGACGTTTGGCTGGCGTAGGCCGTTTCCCCTCCGAGACACCGAGTTCTTTGGTTCGTTTCTTTCGCTCAGGCGCACGTTTCGTTGCCGCGGCGAACGCTCCGTTGCTCGACGCTCACCGCGTGATAGGTGGGCGCTAAGTCCGATGCGGGGCGCATCGTAAGTGATCGCTGTGCCATAGCGCACTGTCTTATACCCCTTGGCGGGTCGACGGGAACGCTGTCGCGTCCCACTCTTGAAGGCGAAGCTTAAGTGTCCTCCAATTTTTTAGTGCCCGGTAATCACCGCATGGGCGCCAGTCTCCCGTCTTCTTAGGCACCATGTGAAGTGGTGATGCCCAGTTACTGGAGGAAGGGCGGATGATGCCAAGTTGCAGCATGTGTTCGAACTCCGCGTGAGCGATCTTGAGTTTCTCCGGGGACAAACGCCGGGGTCGGAAATAGACCGGTGGGCCGGAGGTGACAATGTGATGGCACACGTCATGTTGCACCGGTTGCGTCCAGTTCGGCAGGCGCGTCAAATTGGGAAATTCGCGTAGGAGCGCGGCGAAAGGTTCGTCCAACATGGCAGAAATAGGCGCTATGGGCGATGTGCCTGATGATGGGACGCCGGGAACGGATAGCTGGGTTACGGAGTCGATGAGACGGCGTCGTTTGATGTCCGCAAGGAGTCTGTAGTTATGCAAGAAATCTGCTCCAATGACTGCATGACGGACGTTTGCACCCAGGAAAATCCAGCGGAACGCTCGTCGAAGGCCAAGGTTTAGCATGACGGAGCGTGACGAGAAAACTGGAATCCTGGTGCCGTTTACGGCTTGCGAAAACGAGACAGGTGTCGCTTTTCGGTTGGAGTGTTGGGCGGGGAGAATGCTGACGTCAGCACCTGTGTCGACTAAGAATCGTTGTCCCGTAACTCTGTCCGTCACGTAGAAAAGGCGACTTGTGTGCTGGGCCGGGCCACTCGTCGCCGCTAGAGGTCGGCCGGCCTGTTTCCCTGCCAAGCGCAGGGACGCCGACAGTGACGAGCGTCGTTTCCAAAACGGCGGTGGTTGTAGCAAACGCCAGGCGCTGTAGTTGAGGTTTCATTTTGGGTGCCCGTGCGTCTTGATCTGCTGGAACTACGGCTGCGTGGGCGACGAGGCGCGCGGCGATGTTCCGCTCCACAGATGAAGCATTCCAGGCGCTCACACAAGAAGTCGAGCGGAGATTGCACTGCGGAAGAGCAGGGAAGAGTTTGAAGAGCGGTTGTATTGTCACCCGGAGACGGTGACGTGCTACGATGGTTGGGGTGGCTACTTCCATGACTTTGTCGGCCAAAGCGGCAAGTCCGGTAAGGTCCATGGTAGAGGCTGTCGCCAAGACCATCTGCACGTTAGCCGGGAGTCGTTGCACAAACAATTCGCACAACAGCGTGTCGTCGATGGGTCTCGCGTTGTTTCCGAGCAGCTGGCTCATTCGGCGAAGAAGTTGATTAGGGCGTCGGTCGCCGAGTTCTTCAGCGGACAGAAGCTGCTCGATGCGAGAACGCTGTGAAGCTGCTGTGCGCTGTAGCAGTGCTGCCTTGAGATCGTCATAGGTGCCGGCAGACAATGGGGAGTTCAACAAATCTGCTACCTCGTCAATGGCGGCGGGCGAGACCGCTGCGACGGCGTAATGGAACTTCGAGGCTTCAGAGCGGATACCAGCGACTTGAAATTGCGCTTCGGCCTGAAAAACCACGCCGAAGGATGCTGGTCCCAGTACTGTGGGAGGCGGACAGCGATGGCGGAACAGGAGGGCTCACCGCCTCGGAAGGGTTCTGGCCTTGAGCTCTCGTAGCGTTGGTCTGGTCCATGGTCGTCTCTACCACAGGAGCGTATGGCAGTATCACGTCCGGAGTCACCATACTGTGGCGACGAGCGACCACGTAGACCGGTAAAGTCTCGGGCTCTCGCAGGAGAGGAAGAACCGACACTCGATCTCTTAGCGTAGCATTCTTTTTAATAATGTCCTTCGGAACGCTAGGCCGTGCCGGAGCGTGCCAGCCGCTCGTGCCTCGTGTAGACGCGAGCGTCTACGTCATCCCTCGTGCGACGCCGATGCTGCTGCCGCTACAAGCTAAATCCCCTGAAAAGCAACTGCGTCCTGTTCTCGAGAAAGATCGCCCTGGTCTCAGACCCCCATATTGAGTTGCATGACCAAGATTTACCTGTAAACAGAGAGGACACATTTTTAGGCATTATTTTAAATACGAAATTAATCTTTATTCCACATATGGAGAGGTATTCTGAAACGATCCACTTCAGCGATAGAATCGCCGCCAGGCGCTACTATGGGATGATGTAGTGCTCATCCTGCCATCCAGCTCATATGGTTTTGCTAAAACAGCCAATCACCGCGCACCGATGGCAAAGGCGACAGTATCGCCGAAAGTGTATGTTTTCAAAATACGGCCCTTGAAGTACCTTAAAATAAATGCCTTGAAACCATGGACATTCTACATAGTCTGTCACACACACACAGCGTGGGCCATTGACAAGTGCATCATAAGCCTTTACAAAAACCTCAAACGAACACGCTTAGATTACGGGGCTATAGTGCATCAATCGGCTTCTAGCGATTTCAAGATGCTGCACCCTTTCCATCTCCCAGGTATCCGCCTGGCGACTGGTGCCTTCAGGGCAAGTGCTGTAGAGGGAGAGTCTCTGCATTGAAGGTGACCAGTGATCGTCAATTTTCAGAGGGCATATTTCAGTTTTATATTCTTCCTGAAAGTTAACGCAAACCACGAACATTCCTCTTACGTAACCGTAAATGACTTGAGGTCTGCAACACTGTTTAATAATCGACCTGTAGCTGGAAAACCATTCTTTTTTCACGTAAGAAAACTCAGCGAGGAAATGGGTACTTCACACCAGTAACATCGCCTAATGGCCCAAGCAACGCTTTTAGCGCTGTGGCAGTGGCAATTCAGAGAAGGCGATGCATCGTTTGTAGACGCGACAAAACACGCTCCCGAGGTACATATTACAATGCATTTCCTGAAAATCCAGTCCAAGTACTTGCGCACGGATTTTTACACTGACGCTTTTAAGTCACCATGCCGGGGTATCCTATGCATCTGTCGGTCCATCTTTCGCGGAATCCGATATACTGCAGTGAGAAACAAGTATTTTTACGGCAGAGGCCTATGCACTGCTCTAAAAAATATAAGCATATAAGAAAATGGAAACTCTAAAAACAATTATATATAGCGAGTCCCTAAGCGTAGTAAAAGCATTGAAGTCACGCTGTAAACACAGAAGTACCATATTTATTGAGCTCTATTTTGTTCTGTGTAGAGCTCATATGTCTAACCACCATGTCATTATATGCGGGGTGCCTCGCCATAGAAGCATCGACGGTAACGTGCTGGCAGACCAAATGCCCGCGTCAATTACATCTCACGCAATTAACGCCACCGCTGCTGTCCCAGCCGCAAGTCTGGCGCCAGTCTTGCGAAAGAAACTGCGAAGCGATTGACAATGCTTGTAGTACTCTGAAACTATTAATAACCGTCATTGGATTAAGCTACAGTTAGGTTCCTGGCCTTCCGCTACGAAAACACGACGAACTGATGTCTTATTCTACCGTATCATATTAGGACACACATATGGCGCCAGCAGTTTTTTTGCCGACTCGAAATGAGCCACCAACTTGCGGTAGACAAGGTGAGAGGCTGACCGTCCTCCACGGCCTCTTAGAGAGTCGAAAAGTAGAAGCTGAGAGATGCACTTTTCTGTAGCATACAGCCAGCACACCCCTCCTCATCCTGGAGTGTTTCTTGGTCCAGAACTGTTTTTGCTGCGATATCCGCTGCAGCCGTCGGCGTCGTCATGTTCTCTATACAATCTATGGGTAGTAGCACCGACACCACGTGTAGTATGCTGTCTGTGCGAGTGAAAGCACGCGACCGAAGCCGACGATCACGGATAAATATGGCGCGTGCGAAGGAAGAAAGCTGGGAGAAAACGCGCCGTCTTCTGTCGCGAGTGAGGTCGGGGGGGGATGTATTGGGTGGGGCGGCACTGTGCTCCGGCAGCAACTACGCATTTTGGGACCCGGCACAAAGGGAACTGACAATTGCGGCTTGATCTTGTGCGCCATATATGGAGGAAAGCGGGGAGGCAGCGCGGTAAGGAGTGGTGGTGGTTTCGACTCCGCCAACAAGCGCGTACTTAGCACGGTCGCGCGCTGTCGCACGCGCCCTACCTTGAAAGGGATCTGCAGACGGCTCATACCGTGACCGCGCTCATCGAATGTAATATGTTCATGATTGCTTGTGCGCTAGGACACCATGCTTGTTAATTCAGTTAGTAAGCGAATGTTTCCAAATTTATATAGCCAATAAAACTACTATTGCCACTTCGTATAGCTGACTGCTAATTTGCTACCTCCATCGACGTTTCGTCTTTTGAGCGAAATTGGGACTTTTCTCTCACGAAAGCAGTCTTAGGTTTCTTGAACGATGTTGTATTACAGTTTATTTGGCCCGTACACTTGTAGCACATCCTCTTTTCAGAAGATGCAGCTCTGATAGTAACTTTCTAGAGCATGCCTCCAAGCCTTTGCGTTTAAAGGGCTCTGTTAAGCGCGTAGGGCTTCTTGCAAACGTTTTCCTGGGACGCGTTTCAGCATAACATCATTATTTCACGATCTATCTTTTGTGTCCATAAGACACCTCATTAGTCATTGCCGTAATTTTATTAGAGCAAAAGCTCTACTGCGTAATGTCTCGCAAGGTTATTCATCTGTCGCAATGACCTTGAGCCGCCGGAGCGCAAGTGTGGCAGGTGTGACGTCACGCCATGTGATCCGCTGCGTAGAGCTGTCGCAGCTGCACTCGCTGGGAGCCTCGCCACTACGGTGCCACGTGAATAAGCCAGGATTAAAGGGTTAAATATTGTCCGACGTAGCATGAGCGCGCACACGCGTTACGTCATGTTTGCGAGAACAACAGCGTTTACAGTTCGACCTATGGTTCGAGGCAGTGGCGCAGCCAACGTAACCAGACGCGGCCAATGCGCTCCGACATGTCCGGCGTCGAGCTACACTCGCCGAAGAGCCGATAACGTCGCACCATAAACGCTCCTTTAACGGCTGCTCCACCGGCGCTTGTACGCTCAGTCTCGCCATGGATGGCGCGCCGGCTGGGCCGTATGTGCGTGTGCTTCAGCGGAAGGGACAGGCTGAATCTAATCATCCAGTAGACATAGCTAGACGGCAGGCTGCGAAATCTCAAGCAAGGGTAAAATTGTCTGCTGAAACGCCGCAGCACACGAAGGCCAGATTAGCTTGTTATAGAGAAGCTTACCAAGCGCGGAAGCGTGCCAAGATCGGAGCTACTGCAACAGCCACCGTGCTTCAGCGACACGATCATCAACAAGGAGACGAAGCCGCGGATACAAGGAACATCACCCACAGCGAACGTTTGACGAACCACACCCTTCGGCTGGCGGCAAGCTCGACTGCTATGTCCAGGTTTAACTGCGACTTCATGGACAACCCGTTCGGCAGCGTGTGTTAAGTGTGTGAAAGACTGGCCTAACTGAAATGAAACATTGTGTGCATAGTCTGCACAACCAAGCCAAACATACCTTTCGCTCGTGATAACTAGGCTTGCGATAGTTAAACCTCAACCAATTTTTACATATAGGTTTTACACACTTTACAGCGACCGTTTTTAGACCCCTTTTGTTGGGACCCAGGGTACAGTGTTCCACTGTGGTCAATCGCTTGTTGCGACTCTGCATCCTAGCGGCCATTACGGTTCCGTGGCTGCCGGGTGACGGGCGATGAAGTGCCGGGTGACGGGCGATCGAGAGGTCCGGGGCGACGGTAAAAAATCAAAAAAGGTGTATTTGCTTATTTTCATGCTGAGAGTTTACATGTACTAGCACTAGTTTGAGCACTAGTACGAGCATGAGTAGGAACATACGTACTAGACGGAGCGCCCGTACGGCTAGGAGCACTAGTACGAGTCGGAACACACTCCCACAACACTCAAAATCAACTTTTTCTGCACTTCTATTTCCCTTTCTCACGTAGGGGAAATTAACTGATCTTCTTCTCGGCCAACCACAATCGTTGAACAGGTCGCAAAACCGCGCCCATGACGATGCATCGTCCCACCGGGCTCCACGTCCGTTGTTGCACGTTCACCCCCGCATACAAGGCAGCGGCGTGGCAATCTAGGAACTTGATGTCGAAGTCGTTTCCACAGAAACCCTCGATGGTTGATTTTTTTGGTTCAAATTGACCCCTTTGATTAATTATTGGGTCGTTTGTGACGGTCCGCTTCTCAAGGTCAGGCTCCTGCAGAGTGGTATTCACAGTATGGTTGTTGCTTCCTCAAAAGACGGTGGCTGTGTCGCCTCTGGTGAGCTCTGTGGTTTTCGTGTCATCGTCTGTGCCGGATCTAGTCTCGTCCAGGCAGGCGCTCTTTCCGCCCGTAAACTTTGATTATGCTGATTTAGTAGCCAGCTCCCTGGTACAGAGAAAACGATGATACAGCGTGAAGGGCCTTTCGTAGCTTCACGCTTCCCGGTCGAGCATTATTCTTCGAGAAGGAATGCCGGGTAAACGATTCTAAACGTCAGTTGTAACACTTCCCAGCCACTTCACATCTACCTCTCCGAATTATACGGTCCACTGCAAACTCACCAAGACTGGCCTGGCGCTCTTTGGCCATACTTGGCTCCTACGCCAATAGTAAGAACACAGCATTCATTCATAAAGGGAATTTCAGACGTCCACGCGCTCGTAGCAAATGCCACAAAGGAAACCCATACGGGTTCCTCGGAAGAAAAGCCTTGCGGTTGAAGAAAAATTCGTCCTGGTGCGGGACTCGAACCCGGGACCACCACTTTTCCTTGTCAGCCGCTCTACCATCTGAGCTAACCAGGCATCTAGCAGAAGGAAGGGCGAAGTCAAATTTGTCAACAACTCGAAGCAATGGAAACAGTTTGGCGTAATAGTTCTGCGGAAACTCGCAAAGTGGAAGGAAGTAATTAATAAAGGAAAATTCAGACGAGCGGGTAGATGTCGAAATTTCCCTTAATTACGTCCCTCCACGTTGCGGTTTTCCCCAGTAGTATTACGTCAACTCATTCATTCATTCATTCTCTTATCTCGACTACTGACCGGTCGATAATTCCGTCCACTTTAAATCCAAGAACTTCTAGGAGGTGTGCTTTACCTACAGGTCTCACTGGGTGAATGCCTTCGCATTTCATTTGCATGAACTGAGGAGTCTCCCGATTTTTGCTGAAGCGTACACACGCCTCATCTAGTACGGGTATTTACTCCGGTATGTATTTCTTCTTAGGCAGCCAGGTCGAGTGTCAACCTTCGTCCAATGGGAGATTCATCACCTTTGAGGGGGAGGGTTCACACACTCACTTCCGCCTTTTGGTTTCACTGAACACACCGAGGTGAGAGGGTTCCCATAGACAGGGGTCTTGACCCGAGCAGGCGCCTCTTGATCCCAGAGCTGACCCCGCAGTCAGTAGCCGCCGCGTCTGTCCATTGACTGTAACGACCTCTGGGGCCCGTGGGAAAGCACCAAAAAACATTATCTTCCAGGAGTTCCCCACTCCAAGCAAACCGTGAAGACGACAGCGAATCGACTAACAATACTCGGTCCGCCGAACGTGGCTAGACATGCCGGCGCCGTTGAGCTGTTTGGGCGGCGCATTGTTGTCTTTACAAAGCGAGTCGTCGCAGCGGGCCGGGAAAATTTTGCATGTCGGTACCCCATTCATGCCGATCGTAACAACGCGGGCACCGGCGATTATGCTGCAACTTTCGAAGAGTCATGTACAAAAGCCGACGCGCCTGAACCACTGATTAGATTTCGACGATTGCCGATTGCGCTCGCCGCTGTCATTCTGCTTGGAGTGCTATTTACTCTTGTGGGCACAGGCTCATCCGATAGAAAGTTAGTTTCGTGATTCACAGTTTTGCTACTGTGTTCTTCACCGCGACGTGACATCTGGTGAAGGTGCTTTTGCGTTCATGTACTGAACGCCTCTATCAAATCCACTCCTCGAACACAACGCCAGCGTTGCTTCAGGTAACTGAACAAGCCACAAGCTACAAATCCTGCCCCTGAGCACGGACTTTTACCTGAGACGACCAGGAAGACCGTGACCAAGTCATGCATACCACCATCGCTGGCTGAGCATCGCCTGCAGCCATCCTACTGCAACAACCCAGAGAACCACCTATTTTCAACAGAACTTCATCCCACAACACAGAAACTTCGCACTAGACCTAACCTAACCTAACTCACCCGTAGATGTTATTTTGCATTTAAGAAAATTTATGGAGTCGAACATGCATCAAGGCAATAACATTATTCCTTTAGGTGATTTTAACTTGGCCGGCATTGATTGGCCGACATTTTCACCGGGACAGACTGAGGTTTCAAGTTGTGACCAGCTTTTGGAGCTAGCTTTCTGTTTAGGCCTAACCCAGGTAGTGACAGATTATACAAGAATCTGTGCGACTAAGTCATCAATACTTGATTTAATTTTTCTGTCAAATTCTTTAATACCCTATCTAGAAATATGTAAAACGGAGGATGGTCTTTCGGACCATAAATTGGTGCAAGTATTTCTAAACTTAGGACCTGTACCATACCCATGTGCTCTTCATAAAACATTTTTGAAGTTTCCCTCTGCCAATGATGTTGGTGTGTTAGACTTTTTAGAGCGTTCTTTCGACCATTTTGTTCATCTCTTTGAGTCAAATACTAGTACAGATAATTTATGGGACTACTACTTTGCAACGGTCATGGATTGTATTAAAAACTACATACCAAAGTGCTATAAAAGAATTAAAAGGAAAAATCCTTGGATTACAAGGGAAGTTATACATCTAAAGAGAAAATTAAGGCGAAAACGTGGGGACTGTTCGAGGAATCCAACCCCCGATAAGAAAATCTCAATCCAACACATGAGCCATGACCTGAAATGCCTTATAAAACAATCTTAAGACAAGTTCTATAATGTGACACTTACGAAGTTCCTTAAAGAGGCGCCGCAGAAGTTCTGGCGGTACGTCAACCCATCCACAAAACCGTTATCCTCAGAATCCTGCAGTACTGCTGCAATGCAGGCTGATAATTTTAATGCTTACTTTGCATCCGTTTTTACTAAAGATAATGGTCATACACCTCATATAGCCTACGCAGCTGCTAGACCACCCATTGCAGACATTGAAATCAATGAACAAGGCGTTTTAAATCTTCTCCTGAATATTGATGTTAAGAAGAGCCCTCGTGCTGACGGCATTCCAAATGAATTTTTACGTAGATATGCAGAATGGAACTCTAAATACCTAACTAAAATTTTTCAGTCCTCTGTTGATAGTGGTTGCTTCCCGGTAGCATGGAAACGCGCAAAAATCATACCTATACACAAAAGTGGCAGTACAGCGGACGTGGCAAATTACAGACCAATTTCTATTACAAGCACGTGTTCTAAGCTCCTTGAGCACATTGTTAATAAACAATTAGTTTCTTACTTGGACAAATACAACTTGTTTTTTCCTGGACAGCACGGTTTCCGAAAACGGCTCTCAACAACCACCCAAGTCATTGAAATTGTACATGACCTCTCTGAAACGTTAAACTCCCGTGGTCAAACAGACATAATCTTCCTCGACTTTGCGAAAGCATTCGACAAAGTGTCCCATCCGAAGTTAATCATAAAAATTGATTCTGTATTTCAGAGCCCCGCAATCACTCAGTGGTTTTCATCTTACCTTTCTTCTAGAGAACAATACGTTGAATTCGGGGGGTGCACATCACGCCCTTCCCGTGTTGTATCCGGAGTTCCGCAAGGAAGTGTCCTAGGTCCTCTTTTATTTCTGATCTTTATAAATGACTTGCCCAGTAATATTAGTGTCCCTGTCAGACTGTTTGCTGATGATTGTGTGATGTATAATAAAATTCGGGATAGTAATGATCAGGCCAATATACAGTCTAGTCTGCAAATAATTAAAAAATGGTGTGACGACTGGCAGATGGAACTAAACGCAGCTAAGTCTGTTGTTATGTCCATAACGAGAAAGAAAAAAATTTTGCATTACCCTTATAATATAAATAGTATAACTATTAGCAGAGTCGGCAAACATAAGTATCTAGGAGTAACGTTCACTTCTGACCTCAGATGGAATCAACACATTGATGCTGTATGTGGTAAGGCCAGCAAAGCGCTCTGGAGCCTAAGACGGAATATAAGTGCGTCGACACCTGAGGTCAAAATTTTAGCCTATAAATCCTTAATACGTCCTATCTTGGAGTATGCTAAAGCTGTATGGGATCCCTACACTAAATCCAACCAACAAAAGATTGACAGAATCCAGAGGTTAGCATCAAGGTTCATATTTAACAAGTATCGCTACTGCCAATCCCCCACTGAACTTTGTAAGCTTGCCGACTTACCTCCGCTAGACTTATGTACCAAGTATGAGCGACTGAAACTAATTTACCTTATCATTAATGGTCACTTGCTTGTCGACAAACACAACGTCTTAAAATCTCGACAAATGAAACATCCAGACATCGTCATAGCCAGTACATCACACCCCCTCAGGTCAGAAATGACTGTTTTAAGTACAGCTTTGTCCCGAGAGGAATTACGGAATGGAATGCGCTCCCCGACTCTGTCATGTCGGCCTCATGCGTTGAGGAGTTTTTGCAATGTGTACACGTTATTCTTTTTGCCGCTAACTAATATGTATATCATAACTTTGTCAAAGGTGTATCTGTTCATTTTGCTTCTTATTTTGGGGGGGAAGTTTGTAAGGTGCATAAAATCCAAACCGATTCGCGTCCCTGCTGAAATGTCTGCTGCTGTTCATTTACTTGCTTTTGTTGTCATACTGTATCCTTGTATGTGTTTGTATTTTCCACTCCTGTAACGGCCCTTCATGGGCTGACAGTATTATTAAATAAATAAATAATAGACATTCGAAGGGATTTCAAGTTTCGACTGTAACTCTGAAGACAAGCTGTGCCATGAGTACTTCTTGGAGGACGCTATGGCGACATGGTTCGAGAACCCAGAGTCAACCATAACATCATGAAACCTGTTTCGCAGCACCTTTCTTCAAACATTTACGAGCGTCGTACGGAAAGGGATAAAGTCCTTCCAGAACATGGAACGCAGCTACCTCAACACAAAGTTGCCACCTTCCCTGAAGAGGTGACCCGCCTGTTTCCTCATGCTGACACTGGCATGGCAGAAGAAAAGTTCGTTTCCTGATGAGGGCTGTGAAACAAAACCAGCTCACCGGACTAATTCCCAGTCCAACAAAGAACGACGCGGAATTTTCATCGGAAGCCACAACCATCGAGAATACACTAGAAATGCGCACCAGACAATATTGTTACGGAAGGATGAACGAAGAGAGGAAGAAGATCGCGAGACGCTCGCTGCTGCGGTTTGTTGGTGGTCAGCCATTCTAACTACTCGGGCTCATTTTGTATGTATATACAATCTTCTACACTGCCAACATCCCCGTAACATATTGGTGAGAGGTGCGGGGTACCACGGTTGGAAACGGAGCTCCGCAGTGGACGTCGCATCATCGTCCGCACCATGAATGACGGTATGCACTCGGTATCAACGTCGCTGCCGCCTCCTACGTCACCGTCGCATGCAACTTCGCTGTCACCTTCGGTTGTCGTTGTGCAATCCAAGCATCCTGGAACTTTCTGCGGGACCGATGCTACCGACGTTGAAGAGTGGGTGGCGATGTACAAACGCGTGAGTGGAATCAACAGATGGGACCCTACGCTTATACTAGCTAACCTGTTGTTCTACCTAATAGGCACGGCAAAGGTGTGGTACGAAAACGACGAAGAGGAGCTAACCAGCTGGGACCAATGCAAAGAGAAATTGACAGAGTTGTTTGGCAAACCAGTCGGCCTTAAGATTGTCGCAAAGCAGGAACTGGCCTCCCGTGCCCAATCCTCCACTGAGTCCTATGTCTCGTACATTCAGGACGTGCTGGCACTTTGTCGTACGGCCGATCACGACGTGACAGAAGCTGAGAAGGTCGGGCATGTGCTTAAGGGCATTGCTGACGACGCGTTTAATCTGCTTATGTGCAAAAGCTGCTCTACAGTGTATGTCATCAGTAAAGAGTGCCGACAATTCGAGCAGGCCAAAAGCTGACGCGTCTTGCGACCATTTGTCAGAATTCCCAGTACTGCCGCAACGTCGACGTGTGAAGATCAACCCGCACAGCAGCATGTGTCGCCATCAGAGGACGTTGTGCGAATCCTTAGACGTGAACTGGATGTTATGGCATGGGCACCATTCTGTTCGCGTTACCCTGATGCTACCACATTTTCAGTTCCTCTCGTGCAAGCCATCGTTCGCCAGGAACTTGAAAACATTGGTTTACAGTCTGTGTGTGCTCTCGCCCATCACAGAGCTAACAAAAGCCCATCCACTATTTTCACTCCACCCCGACGCTTCTCTCCGCGTTATCGCAACCCGGCCGAGTGGAGAATTGCGGACGACCAGCCGATATGTTATCACCTGTCACCGCATTGGTCATGTCGCCTGATACTGTCGAAATTCGTGGCCCGCAACACCTCACACTCCGACCAACCTGAGTCGTTTTGGTGAAAATGCCCGCAATGTTTCGCCCACCGCCGAGTCTAACAGCGCCGCCAACTGTGCTCCGAACACGTGGTACAGTCACTCACCATCGCCGCGCGGACACCAGTCTCGTTCACCGCAAACACGTCGCCCATCTTCCCGTTCGGCGCAGCCACGTCGCCTTTCGTCCCTTGTGGCTTTTGGCCGTACTCTTCCGGAAAACTAAGAAATGCAGCCCGCGGTGGTGGTAACAAATCCTCTGTCACAGCAACAAATCCTCTGTCTGTGCCCACAAGGAGAAGAATAATAGACGTTAAAATAGACGGCGTACCTGTCCAAGCACTCGTCGACCCTGATACGTATCACCATATCATATCATATTGTTACGGGAAGGAAGATGCGTTCGTCTATTTACAGGTAGCGTTTAATGGCTGAGCCAACAAGCGTAGAGCATCGACACTGCTAAACACTTCTTCGTCGTCTCCAAGATCACCATCAGCGTCGTCTTCTTTCCACATTACCGACTGTGACATCACCCCCGTCGGAAGAAGCACCTGATTGGTGCGGCTCATCGGTCGGAGAAAGGTAAGGTTTGAGACGGCTGACGTGGATGATGTCAGAGAGGGGTGAAGGCACCGTGGCATTCAGCGGAGACACTTCATATGTGACAGGGGTCACCTGGCGAAGGATGCGGTAAGGGCCATAATATCGCGAGAGGAATTTCTCTGAAAGACCAGCATGCCGAGCTGGATACCATACTAGCACAAGAGCACCTGGTAGTTCACGTCGTGATGGCGCTGGTCGTAACGGCACTTCTGGCGTGTCTGCGAAGCAGAAAGACGAATGCGGGCAATCTGGCGTGCTTAGGTCGCTGTGGCTATTACATCCCGAGTGTACTCTGTCGGCGAGTCGACCGTGGCCGAGAGGAGTGTCTCGAAAGGCAAAGTCGGCTCACGGCTGAAGAGGAGATAGAAGGGTGAATAGCCAGCTGTGTCGTGGCGCGAGGAATTGTAGGCGAACGTGACAAATGGTAGAGCAATGTCCCAGTCGCTATGATCGGAGGAAACATACATTGCGAGCATGTCCGTTAATGTGCGGTTCAGGCGTTCGGTAAGATCGTTAGTTTGAGCATGGTAAGCGGTAGTAAGTTTATGTTTAGTAGCACATGATCGAAGTAGGTCGTCTATGACTTTGGCAAGAAAGTATCTGCCACGATCGGTGAGAAGTTGACGAGGTGCACCGTGGTGCAAGATAACGTCGTCAAGCAAGAAATCAACGACGTCTGTAGGGTAGCTGGTCGGTAGGGCTCTAGTAATGGCATAGCGAGTTGTATAGTCCGTAGCGACGGCAATCCACCTATTTCCGTCCTTGGATATAGGGAATGGTCCGAGGAGATCAAGGCCAATGCGAAAAAAAGGTCGGCCGGTATATCCAACGGCTGCAGCAGTCCGGCAGGAGGCACATCTGGCCTTTTTCGGCGTTGACACGACTCACACGCGGCAACATAGCGCCGGACGGAGCGGTTGAGACGCGGCCAGAAAAACCGTCGCCGAATTCGGTCATAGGTCCGCGTGACGCCAAGGTGTCCAGAGGTGGAAACGTCGTGTAGTTGCTGCAGTACAATCTTTTGCAGATGAGACGGAATGACGGTTAGGAGCTCGGGCCCGTCGGGGTGCATGTTGCGGCGATACAGGATGCCATTTTGTAGTACGAACATGTGAAGGGATGGGTCAGACGGAGCAGAGAGCAGGCGTTCGATAATGGGGCGTAACGACTCGTCGCGTCGTTCTTCAGCGCCAATGTCTTGCAAGGCTGAGAGCGAAAGAACGCAGATCGGTGCGACATCCACTAAACCATCCGGTACATCGACGGGATGACGAGACAGGCAGTCGGCGTCCTGATGTAGACGACCCTACTTGTAGACCACAGTGTACGTGTACTCTTGCAGCCGTAGGGCCCAGCGACCGAGGCGGCCGGTGGGATCCTTGAGGGAGGAAAGCCAACAAAAGGGCATGGTGGTCGGTTGTATCTGTAAATGGTCGTCCATATGTATAGGGTTGGAACTTGCCCACCGCCCAAATGAGGGCGAGGCCCTCGCGCTCAGTAATCGAATAATTGCGCTCGGCGGGAGACGGGAGGCGACTGGCGTAGGCGATAACGCGGTCGTGTCCACATTGGCGTTGAGCTAAAACTGCGCCGATTCCGTAGCCACTGGGGTCAGAGCGGATTTCTGTCGGAGCGGAGGGGTCAAAATGGGCGAGAACAGGAGGTGTGGTAAGCAGCGTGATGAGCTGCGAGAAAGCAGACGCTTGTTCAGAGCCCCAATAGAAAGGAACGTCTTTCTTCAGGAGGTCAGTCAGGGGACGGGCAACATGGGCGAAATTTTCCACAAACCTGCGGAAGTAAGAGCAAAGGCCCATAAAGCTACGAACATCTTTGGCACAAATTGGTACAGGGAAATGCTGCACAGCATGAACTTTAGCGGGGTCGGGGCGAATGCCTGACGAATCGACAAGGTGTCCGAGCATAGTTATTTGGCGGTGACCGAAGTGGCACTTGGACGAGTTGAGCTGTAAGCCAGCAGTGCGAAAAACAGAAAGAACAGATGAAAGTCTTTCAAGATGAGTCGGAAAAGTTGGAGAATACGATGACGTCATCCAAGTAGCACAAACAGATGGACCATTTCAAACCACGCAAGAGCATGTCCATCATCCGTTCAAAGGTCGCCGGGGCATTGCACAAGCCAAATGGCATTACTCGGAACTGATATAGGCCGTCTGGTGTGACGAATGCGGTCTTTTCACGGTCCATTTCATCCACGGCAATTTGCCAATATCCAGAGCGAAGGTCAATAGATGAAAAATAAGTGGCACCGTGGAGACAATCCAGAGCATCGTCAATGCGGGGAAGTGGATATACATCTTTCTTGGTGATCGTGGTTAGATGACGATAGTCAACGCAGAATCGCCAGCTGTTATCCTTCTTTTTGACGAGAACAACAGGGGACGCCCACGGACTGGAAGAGTGTTCAATAATCCCTTTGGCAAGCATCTTGTGAACCACGCTCTGGATAACTTGTCGTTCAGAGGGCAACACCCGGTATGGGCGTCCGCGAACAGGTGCTGCATCGCCGGTATTTATCCGATGCGTCACGACCGTAGTTTGACGCAAAGGGCGATCGTTCAGATCGAAAATGTCGGAGTAGGACTCGAGGAGGCCACGGAGCTGTGCGGCTTGTTTGGTGGAGAAGTCCGGTGCAATCATCTTTGTAAAGTCCTCGGTCGGGGCTGATGCAGAAGGCGCAGAATGAGCAGTGGTCAAAGAAGGCGCAACAGATAGAGCAGAAATGTGGCACTCGTGCGTTGGTGACAACGTGGCAAGAGACATGCCTCGAGGAACTACTTGCGGGCACTGTCCGAAATTTAGGATCGGAAGACATGTCTGATTGTCCGCAACAGAAACGATGGTGTGTGGGAAGGAGACATTGTAAGAAAGCAGGACTGACGTCGCGGGAGTAAGGACATAGTCTCCATCAGGTACAGGTGGGCTGGCTAAAACAGGGATGAAGGTTGCTGCAAGAGATCGCAGGCGTATAAAATCCGCGGAACAAAGCTGAGCTGGAGCTCGAGCAGGAAGGTCAATGGGAACAGGTAGGGGTAAGTCAAGTTGTACAACACCGGCGGAAGAGTCAATCAGAGCAGAATGGGCGGACAAAAAGTCGAGTCCGAGGATCACATTGTGAGGGCAACGTTCAAGCACACTAAACAAAACGGACGTGTGGCGACCGGCGACACTGACAGGAGCAGCACACATTCCAAGCACAGCCGGAGTTCCACCATCGGCGACCTGGAGCAGTCGAATCGGAGCAGGAGTAAGTACCTTTTTCAAGCGCGTTCGAAGCTCCGCACTCATGATGGAAATTTGGGCTGCAGTGTCGATGAGTGCTGTAACGGGCAAACCATCCACGTCCACGTCCAGAAGGTTCCGATTAATAGGCAGGGTCAGCAGAGGAATTTCAGGCCGGTGTTCTAGAGCAGCGTCACTTCCAGGAGCTGCCCCAGTTAGTTTCCCGTCGGAGAGCGGCGACGGTAAGCTGGGGATGGAGAGCGACGCAGCTGGGGCGAACGGGAGCGGCGACTATGTGGTGATGGCGATCGGCTGGTCGCGGTGGCTCGAGCGTTGTCAAGTGCCTCTTCAACCTCGGTGGGGAGGGATGGCGGGCGAGGATTCAGTGGGGGGCGGCGGCAGGCGGGAAAGCTTGGTCGAGAGTGGGCTGGCCAGGAACTTCGACAGTGGTGAGAGATGTGGCCCACACGTCCACAGTAAAAGCAGATGGGTCTATCGTCATGGGTGCGCCATTCGGCCGGGTTTCGATAGCTCGGATATGGACCGTATTGGCTCCGGTGAACAGGGGCAGTGGCAGCAGACGAAGCAAAGTCAGGACGGCTGGCGGAGGAGATGGATGGAAGACCTACATTGGCAAGTTCTTGGCGAATGACCGACTGAATGAGTGACACAAGCGGCCGGGAATCGTCAAAGCACTGCGTCACAGGCGTGGCAGGAGACGCTGCTTCGATTTCTCGCCGAACGATACGGACGACGTTCTCGGAGGAGGTGGGCTCACGAGGTGGACTAATGTCTTCGCACGTCGATGAAGCTGCGGTATTAGTTAGACGCGTAAACTGTTGAACTATGCGGCGACTCTTCGCGTCTTCAAAGCGGCGACATTCGTTAATGATCTCATTGACCGTGGTGATGTTCTTATAAACAAGCAGGTTAAACGCGTCGTCCGCGATGCCCTTTAAGACGTGGCTGACCTTGTCTGCCTCTGCCATATTGTTATCTACTTTGCGGCAAAGAGCGAGGACGTCCTGGATATTGGCGGCGAGGAGTTACGGAGTCGCCATCTATCGGAAGCGCCTCGCTGGCGTAGTATGAGGGATCACGTGGCGCGCTCCTCATAGGTTTTGCTGTCAGGGCTCACTGAAAACACCACGCGCGAGCTCTCCCGGACATTTCTGTAAGTACTTTCGAAACGAGTGAAGTTTCTTACTGTCTAAATAATAATCTTGGGCAAACTGAAAGCACACAATCGTTTACAGACGCTATCTCTTTACCGAATACGTACAGTGAACGCCACTGCGCGTGGTCGCCGCGATGGAGTCTTCAGAACCGGCTTCTTGCGTGAAAGGTAGGTAAACGCTGAGAGCAAACTATGTGAAATATGTTCTTATTGTGTTTGTATAACTAAATGGAGTGTAATAGAACGAAGCCTCAATGCAGCGATCGCGCAGATTCGCAGCGACCGACTGCGCGTCTGCATGCTTTTCCGCGCACTGTTTCGCTTTCTCCGCGCGCGCGTTTTCACACCGTGCCATGAGCTTTAGGCCGCAGAATATGAGCATTTGACAGTATACAAGCAACCATTGTTGCGTGGGCGCTATCAGAGCTGTTCAAAAATAATTTCATTGTAGAGACTTCGACGCCTATATACGGGGACGGTGATGTGACGTCGCGACGACTCAATCTTTTTTTCTTATAAATTCTTTGACCTTTCAATGCTATTTCTCGAGTTGCGTCGCACTGCATGTTTATCGGTGCTCTCAGCGTGAAATTTCCCTCTGCTCCTTTTTTTGTAATCCAGTGCATTAATACATAACAGAAACATGACCATGCATATGCCATGCTTTTTTTAAATGTGCTTCTTACCACTGCCTTTCCACTCTACTGAACTTGCCAGTATCTGTAGCATCGACAAGTTCATAGACCAAACCGTCATGACATTAGCCGGACAGCAGACTCGGGCGAGCGTCTCAGTGCGCGTTTTCAGAACATCGCAGACCGGGCGCCGTAGCAGAAATCTTCCTCGCGTCTGTGCTTGCTGCGTACCCGAGTTGTAGCCGATGACTGTTTGCCGGTTTTATGTTTCGCGAGCCAAGCTTCACGCAGTTTCTTGACCTGCGGCTACGTGTGAATAAGGCTGACACCGGCCTCCGTTACGTGCGTCCGGCCCTGCGGCACCGAGCAGTAGCCTACCATGTTGCGCGCCTTCAAAGGCAGCCACTACCTATTGTAGTGCTTTCAAGCGTTGTAAAGGAGACACTCGAAGCGGGAAAATTTCGCCACTAAATGAGGACCGCAGCGTACGAGGGAATTTAAACTCGTTTTCAGGTCGCTTCGGCGCGCCCGAAGCAGCCGGCGCAGCCGCTATGTCCACGTGATCCCTCCTAGCACGTCACGCCGACGGTAGCGCCAGCTTTTCCAGTGGTGGAGCTCGAGGCCAATACGCCACGTAAGATTCAGTGCCAGTCCCAAGGTCCTTCCTTGCAGCACGTTGGTGGCCGACGGGTTCGCCGAACAAATCTCTAAGCTTCTGTTTACACTGGTCCCAACTCGTAATCTCTTCTTCATGTGTTTAGAACCAGACCCGTGCTGTTTTCTTGAGGTAGAATATTACATTAGCCAGCATAAGCGTGTTATCCCACCTGTTGTGTGCGCTGACCCGTTCATAATTCTGTAACGAGTCATCGACGTCAACGTTGTCAATCCCGGAAAACATGCCAGGGTCGCGAGGCTGGGCCAGGATGACCGTCGGTGGCGACGACGGGGCCGCGGTTGAACTGTCTCCTTCGGAAGACATGGCGGCCAGGTTACGTCCGCTGCGGAGCTCCGTCTTGCTCGATTACCCCGCACCTCCACCAATGATGTTACGGGAAGGAAGAAGCGTTCGTCTATTTGCAGGTAGCGTTTAATGGCTGAGCCAACAAGCGTAGAGCATCGATACTGCTAAACACTTCTTCGTCGTCTCCAAGACCACCATCAGCGTCGTCTTCTTTCCACATTACCGAGTGTGACAATATCATCACAGATACGTATCTGTGATGAGTGCTAGCCTACTTTGACGTTTAAAAAAGGCCATCACCCCAGTAGCTGCCTGAGTGCTTCGTGTGGCCGACGGCGGCGTGCTGGCTGTTCTTGGAATGTGTACTGCGCGCTTAATTATAGCCGGCCGCCCTACTTCTGTTCTCTTTGCTGTGGTCGACAACCGCCCTCACGACGTTGTCCTTGGATTGGACTTTTTATCGACTCATTCTGCTCTCATAGACTACGTGACCGGCGTTCTTCAGTTGCAACTGCCCCAACTCGCCGATGATCCGAGCACCGCCCCACCGCACTTGTGCTCGCTTCACGATGTGCGTTTGCCACCCGAGGGAGTTAGGTCACTTTGACCGCCCAGCCACAGGTTCCTGACGGTGAATATGTGCTTCGCCCCATCGTCGACGTGCTTTTGAACCGCAACGTTGCTGTTCCGCATATGTTGGTCATGGTTACTAACAACGACGTCGTTCTACCGCTTCTGAATTTCAGCCTGTGCCCTTAAGCGAATCAGGCCAGCATGTTCTTGGCCAGCGTTTCTAGTGGTTCTGAATTTGACATTGAGAGTCTGAATGCCGAGAGTGACATATTAACGCCAATTGCAGCTCACAGCTCAATAGATGGCTTCGCGAAAATGATTGGGCCTGAGCTCACCTCTGCACAGGCCACGGACATACGTCACCTGCTTGAATCGTACAGTGACATCTTTGATTTTGGCGACAGGCCTTTAGGCCTAACATATGTCGTTCACCGCCGTATAAACACTGGAGACACGAATCCTATTCGTCGGCGTCCCTATTGGGTATCATAAGCTGAACATCGAGTCATCTAATCAGAAGTGGACAAAATGCTTCGCAAAGGGGTCATCGAGCCATCAGCCAGCCATTGGGCTTCGCCTGTCTTCCTTGTGAAAAAGAAAGATGGTACCTGTCGTTCTTGCGTCGATTATCGCCACTTAACCAAGATCTCACGAAACGACGTCTACCCAATACCACGCATCGATGACGCCTTGGAGTGCTTGCACGGAGCTAAATGCTTCTCGTCCATCGATCTTCGATCCGGCTACTGGCAGATTTCAGTTGATGAAATGGACCGCGAGAAGACAGCCATCATCACGCCGGATGGCTTATTTTAGTTCAAACTCATGCCATTTGGCCTATGCAGTGATCCTGCGACATCTGAACCTATGATGGACTCTCTTCTGCGAGGCTACAAATGAACCACCTGTCTTTGTTAGCGTGACAACGTTATTGCTTTTTCTCCCACGTTTGGCAGCCACCTTACCCGACTCGCTGCAATTCTTGCGGTATTCCGAAAAGCCGGCCTTCAACTGATCTCCACGAAGTGTCAATTTGGGCGCCGTCGGATTACTGTGCTGCGGCACCTCGTTGAAGCATCCGGTGTCCAACCAGATCCGGAAAAAGTTCGCACCGTACGCAGTTCCCCTGTGCCACTTTCTGCGTCTGACATGCGCTGCTTCGTCGGCCTGTGTCCTTACTTTTATCGCTTCGTCAAAAACATCACCGACGTTGCTCGGCCTTTGACAGATCTTCTAAAGAAGAACACGCAATTCTAATGGGGCCCGCAGCAGGCTCACGCGTTCGCCGATCTCATCGGGGTTCTGACCACCTCTCCCATACTAGCCCACTTTGATCCGTGTGCACCGACCGAAGTCTACACTGACGCAAGCGGCTATGGCATCTGCGCTGTTCTCGCCTAGCATTAGAATGGTACCGAGTGCGTGATAGCTTACGCCAGCCGCCTGCTGCCACCTGCCGAGGGACATTACTCCATCACCGAGCGGGAGTGCTTGGCTTTTGTTCGGGCTGTCGCCAAGTACCGGTTATATTTGTACGGCCACACGTTTTTGGTCGTTACAGACCACCACGCCTTCTGCTGGCTGTCTTCGCTCCGGCACCCCACAGGACTTCTTGGTCGCTGGGTTTTGCGGCTCCAGGAATTTTCATTTGTTGTCAATTATAAGTCTGGACGTCTGCACAAGGTCGCTGACTGCCTTTCGCGTCACCCTGTGGATCCCCCTGGTGCTGTTGCGCATGATCTGGTGACCTGCGTGATGGCTTGGACTGACATGACGAACATGCGCGCTGAACAACAACGTGATGCATCCTTACAGTCCATCATCGCCGGAGTGCAATGTGGCAGCACCGACGGCACGTGCCGCATGTTCGGGCTGCATGACGGCATCCTCTACCGCCGCAATATCATCCCTGACGGCCACGAGTTGCTCCTTGTCCTTCCCCGTCAACTGCGATCCCCCGTTCTCGAACAACGTCACGATGCACCGACGGCGGGACACCTTGGAGTTTTACGTACGTGCAACCGCGTACGACGCCCGTACTTCTGGCCGGGCCTCTACCGCTATGTGCGTCATTATGTAGCAAGTTGCGAAATGTGTCAGCGCCCAAATAAACCTCCCCGGCCGCCTGTCGGCCGACTCCATTTAATTGAAGTTCCCTCTGAATCATACTTTCGCGTAGGCTTTGACCTGCTTGGCCCTTTTCCGATGACGACTAAAGGGTATAAGTGGATCACCGTCGCTACTGATTACGCGACACGCTACGCGATAAAAAAGGCGTTACCGACTTATTGCGCAACAGACGTCGCCGATTTTCTCCTTCATGACGTCATTCTCCAGTACTTACAGACCACGGCCGCTCATTCTTCTCTCGAGTTGCGGACGACCTCCTCCGCTCTTGTGCCACTGAGAACAAGCTGTCCACCACCTACCACCCATAAACGAACGGTCTTACAGAACGTTTCAATCGAACACTAACAGAGATGCTGTCGATCTACGTTTCCAACGATCACCGCGACTGGGACGCCACGCTGGCCTACATGATATTCGCGAATAACTTGTCCCGGCATGACACCGCAGGATATTCACCTTTTTATCTTTTCCATGGTCGCGACCCCACATTTCCCGTTGAGACCAACCTACCTTCTGTGCCCCGCGTTTTTACTGAGTACGCTCGCGAGGTCATCGATCGCGCTCACATAGCGCGTCAAGTCACCCGATCTCGCTTATTAGCGTCGCAGCATCTGCAAAAAGAGCGTTACGAATAGTGCCGTCGCGATGGTCTGTTCGCCCCAGGTGCTTGGGTGCTGCTTTGGTTACCATATCGTCGGGTCCGCCTCTCCCAGAAGCTTCTCTCTCGCTACAAAGGGCCTTATGAAGTCCTACGGAAAGTTAACGACGTCAATTACGAGATCGCGCCGTTACAGTTTGATCCATCTTGAAGTCCACCGCTTTTTGACGTCGTCCACGTTTCGCGGCTGAAGCCATACTTCGATCGCAGTTCTTCGCCCACCAAGCGCCGATACGGCGCTTTACCACCCGGGGGTCCTGTTACGGAAGAATGAACGAGGAGAGGAAGAAGATCGCGAGACGCTGGCTGCCGCGGTTTGTCTGTGGTCAGCTATTTTAACTACTCGGGCTCATTTTGTATATATATTGTTAATACAATCTTCTACACTCCCAAAATCCCCCTAACAATACGATCGCAAAATGTCTACGCCGAAGTACGAGGTCCAAGCACTTGGCACCCACGATTGGCGCGAAACCATCCGAGCAAGTGTGCGCGAGCAGCTACCGTGAGCTACAGAGGATGTTCCTAAGGTCGCAGCCTCAGGTAGCATCAGTCGCTGATTTCGTGCGAGAAATCCAGCAGCCATTGGGAGTTCGCAAAGTGCAGCGGGAATCCCCACAGCCCCTGCATGAAGCGATGGCCTACGCCACCTTTGCTCGCCGTCAGGGTTCGCCTCTACGCCCACCTTCTCATGCTGCAATTTTATCGCCAGCCTCTGCCTCCTCCAGCCCGCCCGCCTGTGAGCCCGCGCAACGCCCCGAGGTAGACGGACACATGGCGCGCCCTGGACCACCGCCCGCTCTGTTGCCACTGCGGATAAGCTGGCTACGTGTACCGCCGGTGATTATACAAGTTGGGATACGAAGATTCGCCGTCAATGTGCCGCATCCACAGCTAGGCGAACGACCACGAGACATCGCCCACTACCTCGCCGCCACTCAGTGGGAGGTCTAGACGACCTTCCCGTTCGTCGTCGCCAAGGCGTTACCTCTCGCCGCTGCGCCGACCCTATACGGGCCCTAGTAGTAGCCGTTCTATTAGCTCATATCCGGATAAGTAAAAGCAACAACCGATGGAGGTACGATTGTTGTTCGCCGAAATTCTGAAGATCATCCGCCGTCGATGACGACACCGCAAGAAACATACCGCCGACGTAGGGACGACACACCGCCACCTAAACGAATCCTCAAAGACAAGCAAACGCTGTGGAATGAAGACTACACGACACCAGATGTCATCATTGGAATAACGGAGCGCATCGATTACCCGATGCCGGGTCCTAGCTGCGACGCAAGGCAAAAACCACCGACGTCGATGTGCTTCTGGACGGCCATGAAGACACCGCTCTTGTAGACATAGGAGCGGACTCCTCCATCATCAGCGGATTATTCACAGCCAAGTTGAAGGAAGCCAAGACTGCATGGTACGGCCCTCATATTCGGACAGCTCGAGGACACTTGACAGCGCTGACTGGATCAACATGGCAATAATTGTAGTTCATGACCGGACCAAGCTGCAGCGTTAGTTGTCCTCCAAAAGTATTTTCGAGACGTTACTCCCGGCATAGGCGTCCTAAAGCAACATGGCGCAATCATTGACCTGAAGTCTAAGTCGATAACGCTATCCGGAAACCATGTGATATCACCGGAGAGCTGTCTGAGTCACCATGCCTTCAGTGTTCCTGAAGATCAAGTCATCACCCCACCTCGCTCCAGTATCATCATATCCTTCGGTATCAAAACACCGGATGACGTAGGCTGACGAGGTATGACGTAGGGATCGAGGGTGACCAACTTCTACTAATCGACCATGAAAGTTATCTCACAAGATGGACCGCTCGACTGCACGTAGGAAAAGCGAAAATGATGTTGACAAACTTCACCCTGCAGTTCAAGCAAATCAACAAGGGCAGACGATCGCATCCATCGAGGAAATTGTGAAAAACAGCAATGCGTTTATTCTCTCGGATTCTGCGTCGTCTACTTGACGGCCATAGTTCCCAAAGCAGACTTCGACATCAATCCGAGTTCCCCCATGAGTAAGCAACAGCAACTCAGATGTCTTCTACGGCAATACAAAGACGTATTTTTGATGTCATCGAAGATTAGACAAACACCAGTTGGTAAGCATCGCATAATAAACGAAGAATGCGCCTGACTCCTCTGTCAGAGCCTCAACCGAGTTTCGGCGGGAAACGAGAAGCCATAAAGCCACAAGTCGATGAAATGCTACGCGACCAAATCATCCAGCCTTCGAAGAGCGCGTGGGCGCCTCCTGTGGTATTGGTGAAGACAAAGTACGGAACCTTACGTTTCTGCGTTGATTCCAACTAACGCCCGCAAATTTCCTAATTTCGTCGACCCACCTAGCTTTCTGCCATCCTCTAGTGCGCTTCCCTTCTCTTGGTATCCATTCACTCAGCCTAATGGTCCAACGGTTATCTAGCCTGCGCATTAAATAACCTGCTCCGCGCCATTTTTTCTCTTAATGTCTGTTAGAATATCGTCTATACCGGTTTGCTCTCTGATGCAAACCACTCTTTTTCTGTCTCTTAACGTTATGCCTAGCAATCTTCGTTCCATCGCTCTTTGCGAGGTCCTTAACTTGTTCTCAAGCTTGTTTGTCAGTCTTCAAGTTTCTGCTCCATATGTAAGCGTGGTAAAATGCACTGATTGTACACCATCCTTTTCAATTATAATGGCAAGCTTCTAGTCGGGAGCTGGCAACGTCTGTCATATGCGATCCAACCGATTTTTATTCTTCTTTGAATTTCCTTCTCATAATCAGGTTTCCCTGTGATTATTTGACCTAAATAAACGTACTCCTTCACAGACTCTAGAGGCCGACTGGCGATCCTGAACTCCTGTTCCTCTGCCCGGCTATTTATCGTTATCTTTGTATACTCTATATTAATCATCAACCCCGCTCTTGTACTCTCTCTGTTTAGGTGCTCAATCATTTGTTGTAACTCGTCCGCAGTGTTGCTGAATAGAACAATATCATCGGCAAACCGAAGGTTGCCTAGATATTCGCGTCGATCTTTACTCTTAAGCCTTCCCAGTTTAGTAGCTTGAATACTGCTTCTAGGCACGCAGTGAATAGCATTGGGGAGATTGTGTCCCCCTGTCTGACCCCTTTCTTTATAGGTATCTTCCTGCTTTTATCGTGTAGAATTAAGGTAGCTGTCTCATCGGAGAATGCTGATCCGGTCCCAAATGTTTTTGCTTTAAAGTCTATACTCCACTTACATTCCCTCAGATCACTCAGTAGCCCTTGCCGGCAGTGATGAAGGCATTCGTAATCTTCCGGAGTGAGTAAAAGTCACTCACAGCCCAGCAGCAATAACCAGTGGACTACCGGACTAGGCGGCCCACCCACGAGTTCTACAAATATTCTGCAAATAAAGATGTTTTCAGTCAATCAATCAATGCCCTGCTGCTAGTTAGCTGATCAGTTACTGCACAGAGCATTGGCACACGCTTAGTAGCGCTCCCCGACGAGCACGGAAGACCGAGAGGCACATACATTAGCACTGCGGTGACACTCTGTCCAAAAGCACTAGCTTTATTCTGCCGCTGCTGTTACCCAAAATATCAGCCGATACCTCATTCGCTCGTACCACCGTAATATCTGCACCTCAATCAATGCGCGCGACGCAGAGTTTATCTCCCACTAAAATTTCGGTTCTCGGGTCGCCCGTCAGTGCGTTGTTCCCAAAGGCCGTGTGTCGCGGTGGTGTGGCAGGGCTCTCAACTGACCTTTCAATCTGGGGAGCTACACGCGAAACTTCTGCTTTCTTGGCAGTAGTGTCATGTGAAGAGTCACTATCTCTTTTAAAATGACCCCGTTGTCCACATCCAAAAGACACCACAGAATAAGGGCTGAAGCTCGACCCAGCGGTTTGTTTAGCTTGCAGCCTATAATTATGATTTCCCGATGCAGTACCGCGGTAACTGCCTTGCCTGGTAATGTCAAGGCTTTCTTCGAAATTAGCGGCTAACTCTGCTATGTCTCTAGCTTTCAACCAACCTTTAGTTCCTGCTGGGTGACCAGTGAGCGGAGATCATTTGGCATTAACTGCTTCAGCCTATCAGCTATCAGCAATGCCTGCAGACTCTAAAATGACAGCACCTCTCTAGTTCTGAGGTAGTACGTGAACATTGTCTCCAGACGTGCCGCAGCTTGGCTCCAAGACTCGTCTACTTCCCTATTGATTTCGAGAAACACTCAGCGGTACTCACTTGGAGTCATCCGCAGTTCCTTAAAAACTCTTAGATTTTAGGTCTGAGTAACGCATTACACCAGCCTCCGATTGATTGGCAACGAATATTCGCATCTTGTCATTTAGGAATGGTAATATAATCGTGCCCTGTATTTCATAAGGTACACTCGATGCCGCAAAAAGAGCGTCCACGTTCTTGAACCACGCGGGAATTATTGACTCATTAGTGGGCGTGGGGGCAAGGACTGCTTTAAACTTTTTCGCGCATCATGCCGTTCTGATGTGCTGATTTCGGTTCTCCGGTTCCTCTGACGAGGCACGCGACGACCTCATCTTCTCCAGCTCTTTCTTGAGCTTTAAAGCCTCTACCTCAAGCATCGATTCGCGGGTGCGATCCCATTCGATCACACTGTCACCTTCCATCGCGTTTCTATCTGAATCCGCCATCTCCCAGAGTGTGCCTGAACGCAAATGCATTCACTGAAAGGGACCTCGAGAGAACACAAGATGAGCCTCACCTTGATGTGATGCGTCGCCCGGTGCTGCTATCAGCTGCGTCAGTCTTGTCTCTGAGGCTCGTCGTGACGGAGTCCTTCGGTGCTCCAAATGCTCCACCGGACCACCCCTGGCCTTGCCTCGCTGAGTCGCGTCGATGTTCCTTGCTGCCTTGCTCCTAATGCAGAACACCATAGCACCTCCTTTGTCTCTCAACGAAGTCCTTCGCTTCTGCCCTCGTTCCTTGACGCACAGCAGCTCTCGTACCACTCAGCTCCTGTCTCGCAAATGTTGTCTGGCAGGCTGGTACGGGATGTCAGTACTGCTTCTCGCAACGTACCAACAGGTCCAAATGCAGCGAGCGTCCAGTCAGCTTCACCGGACTTAAGCACCTTCCTCGCTGCTGGCTGTCCGATCCTAGGGTAGACTGCGCCAGTTAATTTCCTTTCCCTTTATCCTCTGCTAGCTTCCATACTAGTTAAGGAGGGAAGGTGCTTAAGGTCCGAAATTTGCGACCCTCGATGATTCGAGTGCACGGTGGCAGCGCGAAGGAAGAGCCGTTGTCCGGTAAAGAGACTCTTCATTCAAACGCCGAGGCATCGTCCGAGTCCAAGCCCGAGACTCCGCTCTCTCCACACAACCAAAACACGAATTTTTAAGCCCTCAGTTGCACAAAGGAGTCGCAAACCAGCCAATCACAAATGCGAGCTCACATCATTGCAACCAATAGCACAACGACCTTCGTGCCGCAAACGACATTGGTGGAAACAGTGGCACACGTTTCAACACGCCAGGGAGTAGGATTGCTCAGAGACAGTCATCTCCCTCTCCCCTACGTTAGGCTGCGAGTACCGGCCCTTGATGTCCTCCCCTTTTCTCCTGCAAGCGGCCGCCACGCAAGCTGCCCCCCCCCCTCCCCCCAAGAATGTTCCATAAAACCGCAGCTTATTGAAAGCATGTTTGCCGGAGAGTGGGCTGCCCTGCCATTACTGAGAAAACTCTGTCGCCCGTGCAGCTGTGGGCCGGTTCACTTGAAATCCAAACACCATAATTGGGACCCGATGGCGATCGCACATAAAAGCATCCATCGTTCGTAGCGGGCTAAGCATTCAGTGAAAGTGACCTCGAGAGAACACAAGATGAGCACGCGGATGCCAAACACTGGCACTCAAACTGGCTGGGCAGTGTCGCGTCGCCCAGTTTCCATGACCGAGACGGTCGACGGGACATGTGGGAAGCGCATGGGTATTAGCGGTGGCGGTGACCTCAAGCACCCCCTACCTTTTATCTTCATGCCCGTCTCTCCGAACGCTCCCCTTCAGCTTAGACCGTCTACCCTTTTGTTCCGAGCAAGGGTGCAGATCTTGTGCCTCTTGTACTGCGCAGCCACTAATCCGATCTCTTTCCACGAGTGAATGTTTCCCGCGTCCCCTCTTCGCGGAACCCAGCTGCGTCCTTCGTTTCTTGTTATTGGCCGATACAGCCGCGTGTGAACTCGTCCTGCGTTTTTCTGTAGTCGCCTAAAGTGGGCCACACAACGACAGCAAGGCCAAATCCCTAACATCAAACCGACTCGGGGTAAATGCAAAAACACCCGTGTTCTTAGATTTAGATGCGCGTTAAAAAACAACACGGTATCAAAGTTAATCGAGAGTGCGCCACTACGGCGTGCCTGATAATTCGATTGTGTTTGGCACATACAAGCCCATAACTCTGCCAACACTTCTGCCCCGATGTGATGTGGCACATGAGGCAATGACAAGGCTCAGCCTTCTCATAGGCTCTAAACAACGGCGCACAGCAACGCCTCCAGGGAACACGTCTCCCTGTATGTTCTGTGTATTACGCAGACAAACAGCAGCGGTAAACTCTAGGTAACATTTGCTATCAACTCGCTGCTCTCGTTCTAGACCAAACGCCAAAGAAATGAGACATTCGCAGTAACCATCACCCCTAAATATTGTTGATCAAAGTAAACAGCAAAAGGAGCATCGCGCACATCGATTCGCGCAGTGCGTGGGGTCTGCATAATTTTCTATACGGTGAAGCTGCATGCTTAAGGATAGCGCTTATTAACGAAATGGTTACTTTCGAAGTGTGAAAAAGCGGCTGTCGTGCCCACGGTAAATTTGATTTAAACGGATTCAGTCAAATTGCCGTTGCGTGATTGCCAAATTCCGCGGAAATGTCGTCAAAATGGGCTCCAATTGATAGTGAATTCAAGAAGTTGACCAAAGGCAAGAATGCAGATGCTTGCAGACGGCCTTTGTAAAATAAAATTACTGGCCATGCTGCTAAAAAGCAGCATGGCCAGGGGACCGTGATGTGGTTGCTATGGTTGCAACGTCTATCAAAAGTCCCCCAAAATATTGTTACGTAGGAAGACGCAGACAAAAAGCTATATACAAGTACATTTACAAGAAAATATGCTGCACTTGGCCAAGAGGCAACAGCCCGCGCTAGCCTTTAATCGTCGTCGTCGTTTTAACACTGCTCGCCTCTTCGTGATCGCAAATACTGTTCCGTAGCACTACCCCGGGCGGCAAAAGCGCCGTCCCGGAGCGACTAAAGGCCGGACTCGGAGGCAGTGTAGTATGCCTTGAGCCTCCTGACGTGCACGACATCACTAGATGCCAGATGAGAGGACGAGTTTGAACCCACAGGAGCAATTTCGTACGCCACAGGAGTCACCTGGCACAGCACGCGATAGGGTCCTGTGTATCGCGAAGGGAGCTTCTCTGAAAGTCCGACGTGACGAGAGGGCCACCAGAGGAGCACGAGCGCACCAGGCGACAACTGTACGTCACGATGGCGGGCGTTGTACAGACGCTGCTGACTGGTTTTCGAGGCCGCCAGTTGAGCACGGGCAAGCTGGCGTGCATGGTCGGCGAGGGCGATGGCGTCGCGCGCATGCTCGCTTGTTCAGATCGCAGCAGCAGGAAATGCGGTGTCTAGGGGCAAGGTAGGTTCGCGACCATACAGTAGACAAAATGAAGAAAATCCGGCGGTGTCGTGCTGGGAAGAATTGTACGCAAATGTGACGTAAGGAAGGGCAATGTCCCAGTCATGGTGGTCCATGGAAACGCACTTGGTCAGCATATCGGTAAGAGTACTGTTTAACCACTCTGTCAGGCCATTGGTTTGAGGATGGTATGAGGTAGTCAGCTTGTATTGAAGGAGCAGGAACGCACAATGTCGGCGATAACTTTCGAGAGGAAGTTTCGACCATGGTCAGTAAGCAGCTGTCGCGGGGCGCCATGAAGCGAGATAATGTCACGCAAGAGAAAGTCCGCGACGTCAGTGGCGCAACTGGTAGGGAGACCCCGCGTGATAGCGTATCGGGTGGCGTAATCAGTTGCCACGGCTACCCATTCGTTCCCAGAGGATGAGGTGGGAAAGGAACCGAGGAGGTCTAATCCAACACGAAAGAACGGTTCCGCAGGGACGGTGATCGGCTGCAGATGACCGGCAGATAGCACCTGAGGTGTTTTCCGACGCTGGTAGGGATCACAGGCAGCAACATAGCGTCGGACGGAGCAAGCGAGACAGGGCTAATAGAAGCGGTGGCGGACGCGGTGGGTGTCCTATCGGGTCTCCGATGACCTACAGTGGGTGCGTCACACATCTCAAAGAGCACAGTCTGTCGTAGAAGTTTTGGCACGACAAGAAGAAAAGAGCTGTCAGGGAGGAAGTTCCTTCGATACAGAATGCCGCCCTGGAGGACATATCGGCAAATGGATGCGTCGGTAGGTGTAGACCGCAGACGCTCGATGAGTGCTCGTAGCGATAGTTCTCAGTACTGCTCATCGGCGACGTTAGCGAAGGCATACCGACAAAAAATTCCGTTGGCGGTACTACTGTTGGCATCGGCAGGCTCGTCGACCGGGTAGCGAGGCAGGCAGTCAGCGTCCTTGTATAGTCGGCCAGATTTGTAGATTACAGAATACGAATATTCCTGGAGGCGTAAGGCCCAGCGACCAAGTCTTCCTACAGGATCTTTCAGTGAGCGTAACCAGCAAAGCGCGTGATGGTCTGTGACAACGGAAAATGGTCGGCCATATAGGTATGGGCGGAATTTCGCAACCGCCCAAACTAGGGCCAGACACTCACGCTCAGTGATGGAATAGTTTCGCTCCGCGGGTGAGCGGAGCCTGCTGGCGTAAGCGATAACACGGTCTTGGCCGCACTGGCATTGTGCCAGTACTGCGCCAATTCCGTGACCGCTGGCATCAGTATGGACTTCGGTAGGGGCAAAAGGATCGAAATGAGCCAGAACGGGAGGCGTTGTGAAAAGGTCGATTAGATGCCAGAATGCAGAGGCCTTGGTATCGCTCCACTAGAAAGGGGCGTCTTTTTTCAAAAGCTCCGTTAGTGGTCGTGCTATTGCAGCGAAATTTTTCACGAAACGGCGGAAGTACGAACAAAGGCCGATGAAGCTGCACACATCCTCGACACACTTCGGAACAGGGAAGTGCGTAACAGCATGGCTCTTGCCTGGGTCCGGTTGCACTCCGTTCGCGTCAATGAGATGTCCAAGGACGGTAATCTCACGACGGCCGAATTGGCACTTCGATGCGGTGGGTTGCAGACCGGCTCGACGAAAAACGTCCAGGACTGCTGAGAGGCGCTCGAGGTGCGTAGCGAACGTTGGGGAGAATACTATAACGTATTCCAAGTAGCACAGGCAAGTGGACCATTTGAAACCGTAAAGAAGGGAGTTCATCATGCGTTAAAAAGTGGCAGGGGCGTTACATAGACCGAACGGCATCACTTCGAATTGATAAATACCGTCGGGTGTTACAAAAGCAGTCTTCTCGCGGTCGAGATTGTCCACGGCAATCTGCCAGTAGCCGGAGCGAATGTGAATAGAGGAGAAATAGCGAGCACCGTGGAGGCAGTCAAGGGCGTCATCAATCCGAGGTAGGGGATACACGTCCTTTTTGGTAACCCTGTTAAGGTGCCGATAATCCACGCAAAAGTGCCATGAGCCATCTTTCTTTTTGACCGGTACAACAGGTGACGCCCATGGACTACATGACGGTTGAATGATGTTCTTGGCAAGCATTATGCGAACTTCATCGTGAGTAACTTGACGCTCAGCCGGTGACACTCGATACGGGCGGCGATGAATAGGAGGGGCATCGCCAGTACTAATGCGATGTTTAACAGCTGTAGTTTGAGCCAAAGGACGATCGGTAAAGTGAAAAATATTGTGGTAAGAAAACAGAACGCGGTAGAGCTCACGAGCGTGCTCGCACGGCACGTCTGGCGCAATCATTTTCTGCAAGTCGGTGATGGCACAAGTTGCCGACTGCGATGGTAGAGGAGGATCGGCTGAATTGTCGTCTACCTCAATAGATGCTATTGAGTGATCCTCGAATGAGCAAAGCTGGGCCAGAGACATCCCGCGAGGCAGCACTTGTGTCGTCAAGCCAAAATTGACCACTGGCAGGCAGACGCAACTCGCCGTAATAGATAAAACTGTATGAGGTACTGTGATCTCGTGTGTAAGGAGGACGTCTTGCATAGAAGCCGTGATGTAGTGACCATCGGGGACTGGTGGGGATGACACTAAGTCAACGTAAATCAGTGCCGAAGGTGGCAAGCGAACGAACTCGACGGAAGTGAGGCGACTGGGGTGTGGCTCAGCGGGATCCAGAACAGGCAGGTCAAGGCGGAGAGCATTGGCGGAACAATCCATGGGAGCAGAATGTGCGGAGAGGAAGTCTAAGCCGAGGATGATGTCGTGGGGACAGTGGGTGATGACTGTGAATAGCACGATAGTGGAGCGATCGGCGAAAGAGAGGCGAGCGGCACACATATCAATTACGGGAGCTGTTCCGCCATCGGTGACACGGACAACAGTCGTCGCGGCGGGCGTGATTATTTCTTCAGCCGCTTACGAAGGTCAGCGCTCATTAGCGACAAATGCGCCCCAATGTGTATAAGAGCAGACACAGAAACACCGTCGACTTGCGCGTCAAGAAGGTTCAGATGAGTGGGCAACGTCAGTAGAGGATTTGGCGGCGTAGGGTCAGTGCAGCGTCACCTCGAGGCGCTGCATCGTCTACTTTTCCGGCTGGGAGCGGCGTCCGAAGGGAGTCGGCGAATAGGAGCGACGGGGCTGGGGAGAGCGAGGTTGTCGTTGGGGCGAAGGCGAACGGGAATAGGGGCGGTTCGGTGCAGGAGAATCAGTGGCGGCATTATCGGAGCGTGCGGCATAGGGACGAGAAGAGCCACCTGGGGGCGAGAGTAGGCAGTTTACGTAGGCCGAGTCGGGGAACTCCAGTGACTGCGACCGTGCCAAGAAATGTGCCCAATTCAATGGCAGTGAAAACAAATCGGCTTATCGTCAACAGTGCGCCATTCAGATGGGTTGCGGAAACGTGGTGGGTAAGAAGATGCGGGACGGGGCGGAATCAAAGAAGCCGGGCGGGTATCATGGCGGTGGGCCAAGCAGATGGCGTGAAGACCCATGTTTTCAAACTCCGGGAGCACAACTGCCTGGATCAAGGAAACCGTGGCTGCAGGTGCGTTGGTGAGGCTGGAGTCGAAGGCAGCCGGATAGGTGGCCTCGATCTCACGCCGGACGATCCTGGTAACATCGCCAGTGTTGTTGGGACGAGGAGCATCGGCACAGGAAGATGTCGCTGGGGTGTTGGGCAGACGGGCAAACTGCTGGTCAATACGTCGGCTTTTAGCGAGTTCCAGGCGGCGGCACTCTTTTATAACTGCATCCACCATCGCCACGTTGTTGAGAACGAGCAAGTTGAAGGCGTTATCGGCGATGCCTTTGAGGATGTGGGAAACCTTGTCTGCCTCAGTCATGTGTGCGTCAACTTTTTGGCACAGAGCCAAGATGTCCTGAATGTGCGTGACATAGGGCTCTGTTGACGTCTGCACACGGCCTGAAAGCGCCTCCTGCCCGGCAAGTTGGCGACCGTAGGGATTGCCGAACAAGTCTCGAAGCTTTTGCTTAAGTGAATTCCAACTGGTGAGCTTCTCTTCGTGCGTCCGAAACCAAACTCGAGGTGTGCCACCGAGGTAAAAGACTACGTTGGCGAGCATCATAGTAGGGTCCCACCGGTTATTGCGGCTGACCTGTTCGTACAGGCTCATCCAGTCATCGACGTCTTCCCCATTTCTGCCCAAGAATGCGCCAGGATGACGGGGAGTGGGGAGAGTGACTTAGGCCGTCGAAGTGGCAGCGGGTGTCGGAGCCGGTGGAGTCGAGTTGCCGTCGTCGGGAGCCATGAAGGAAGCCTCGACGTACCATCCACTGCGAAGCTCCATGATGAGGTACGAGGAACGTCCACCTCCACCAGATATGTTACATAAGAAGACGCAGACGAAAACCTATGTATAAGTACATTTACAAGAAAATACGCCGCACTTGGCCAAGAGGCAACAGCCCGCGCTAGCCTCTAATTGTCGTCGTCGTTTTCACACTGCTCGCCTCTTTGGGATCGCAAATATTGTTCCGTAGCAATATGAACAGAGGCCGACAATAATGCGGGCATCTTGGGAAAGGTGAAACCGATGGAAATCTCAGGACAGCACTATACCTAATATAAAGGTCATTAAAGATAAAAGATATCATAACACAGGTTGGCAAGGTGGCCAAATTTTGAGACAAATGAATTGGCTGTCGAAAGAGTTCAGCTGAAACCCGATGACACGAAATAAGGCAAGAATGTCGGCAAGTTTTGAAGAAAGGTCCAGTAGGTCCTATGGCCAACGCCAAGTCCTGGCAACTATCGGGTGACTACACTTATAAGAGAGGTGCTTCATCCTTAGTCTTACAGGGGGAGTTCTTACAGGGTGAGGCGCGGGTCTGAAATTTCTGACGCGGACTCCTGCACATTAATTACAATGCACTCTACGGTGTAATTCTTCGAAGGCTGATGCCAAGTTTCACGCAATGAGGATGCGAACAAATTGTTTCATGTGCCGACGTTCACCTTCGTACTGCCAACATTCCTTAATGATGTCCTTGACAGTCGCACAACTCTTAAATGCAAGTTAGTGGGAGGAGTGTTGCGCGATGCCTTTGAGTACGTGAGCAGCCTTTTTGGCGTTCAATACCTGCTAGCCTGCATTGCGGCTATAATATAAAGGCAGAACGGCAACATGGTAGACAGTATGGACAACAGACAAATCTGCATGTGTTACTGCACATAATCTTAAATAGTGCTCAACTTTCACGCACGTGAATAGCCGTGACAGGGCAATTCGTTGACAACTAAATGCAAGTACTGCATATGTCATGCCCAACGGTGTACCTGGCCTGGTGACCAGTAAACGTGACGTGATATTGTGAGCAGCTTCGGCCATGGCATGCTAATGGACGACGACAGAGAAACAGTTTGCACTACTATAGTTTCATTTTGCCCCAAGGTGCAAAACCAACTTGTTCATGCGTGCACCTTAATACCTAAGCACATCTTTTCTCGATTTACAGCTCCTGTGGTAGCCCATCAGTGCGGAAAGCGAAATTGCCAGGGAAATAATAGAGAGTACACTAACGAAACCGACTTGCGAAAATCAAAGCCATCTACGACGGCGTCTCGTAGACGCTGCTAGACGTTGAGAAAGCTTTTGCTCGTGCTTCCTATCTACATACATGGAAATAGATACATGGAAATCGAGAAATCGTTTTTGTCGCCAACCACAACACCAAAGTTCATGAGGTTTGTGCATATAAAAGAAATATTTTAAATATAGTTATTGTTGGTTACGAATTTTTGATTTAGGTCGTACATTTTTTGTAAAAAATTGGCAAAATATCTATTTTTAGAAAACGAAACTATCTGCAACTCTGCAATCAAGAAGGATATCACATTTCGTCAATTCCACCTAAAGGTTCATTTAAAGTAGACGAAATTGATATAATATAGATTACCATCAAAAATGACTAATTTGTGAGTAGAAAATTTGCGAAATCCTTGTAAACAATGTAACAAATGGAAGTAAGATATAAATCGACACATCAAGTTTGCCCGCTTTGATTGCTCTCATGGATGCAGTTTACAGAACTGCGATATTAATTCTAAATGCAGAGCTGCGAATTTGTAAGCTTCGTGCTTGTATGTTTGTCAAGCTTACCAATTTTTGAAAATTTCTTTAATGACATCAAGTATTAATCCGAAATTTCACTCCAAACATTCACTATAACTTAACATCGTCGTTCAAATGCAACAAATTTCATTAAAATCGGCCCAAGGGTTATCTTAGGAGAGCTTTTCTGCGTTTTACATGTATTTGAATAGGCGACATAGGAGTCCTGAACTGCCGCGAAGTGCTTCGGACGATTATCGCAGCCCGTTCACTCTGCAGCATTACAAAAAGGAAAGAAACAGCAAGAAAAAACCGTGGCTGCCTGTCTGGAAGTTTCTGAAAAGCCTGGAATCAATCACCACTGGGTTTGCCTCGTCGCGACTAAATGTTCTTAGGATGACAACCCAGCCAACGAGCGACCACTCTATAAAGAACACTGACAACGATGGCAGGACAAACTTTGGGGTGTACTTCAGTGCGCAGGGATAGCTTTTATTTCTTATTTTTGTTTCGCTGACGTCATCAGTACGTCACCGCGGGAAATTTCAAAGCTTAAGGTGAATACGCCATGTGGCGGTACTCCCACGAACTTTCTTTCTTTCTTTCTTTCTTTCTTTCTTTCTTTCTTTCTTTCTTTCTTTCTTTCTTTCTTTCTTTCTTTCTTTCTTTATTTGTTTCCATTGCTAAAATACAATGACGAGGACTAAGATAAAAGCTGCAATGAGGCAGCTTGAGGTGCCCTTAGCCCCCGTGTTACATGGTGGCAGTGAGTAGCGCAATCAACCGTACGCAAAGAACATTACATATAAATAATACTTACAATCATCAATCAAGAGACTTTTCTATGACGGAACAAACAAACAAGGAACAAAGAAATGGGATAAGGACAAATAAAAGCAATGCAGATAGTAGGCACCACCACATTACATACACTTGGCAATACATAAATAAAAGTTAAAATCGCGTACACTTGACGATGCATAATTAAAGGTGAAAAGAATCGATGGTCGATTATTATTGGAATTATTAAGTGAAAGAAAAGGACGAGCAATAATTATGTCACTACAAACATTAACAAGACACACATATGAATATAGGTGAGAAAGGAACTACGCTTGATTCATTATTTAGGAGAAGCTTGAAAACTAGCTTGAAACTAAACCATGATGTCCAGAAAAGTTCGATACGAGTGCAGGGTTACATTGGCCGCGCCTCTTTTGAAGTCACAGAAGCGAAGAGAAAAAATTAGTTTTGAAGAAAGACTCATGAACGTGGATCAAAATAAATCGGTAGCTAAAGTGAACAAGTATCTGCACCTAAAAAACGTGGGCACATAATGAAGAAAGAGGTCGAGAAAGTTGGCTACCAAGTGCAGGGTGATTCAAAGTGTGAATAGACATCCAGGAGTCATTGAAAGTATAGTGAGAGAAATATAGAAAGTGAATTGGGTGCAAAGGAGCATGAACATTTACAAGAACGTGAAGAAAAAATATACGACAGAAATCCGTACAATAACACAAACGGCAGTGCCTTGCCATTGGAGGCTCGAGCTGGTTGTCTAAAGGCAACAATAAACCGGAGCAAATACTCGCAACAAGATGAGGCATGTGTATGCTGCAGCAAAAATCCGGAGACCACTTAGCATATTCTAAATGAATGCGAAGGGATTCACCCAATTAGACCCGTAGGTAACGTACACCTTCCAGAAGCGCTTGGATATAAAGTGGACGGAAGCATCAACTGGTCAGCAGTCGAGGTAAGAAAGATACGTTTAGAGTATTGGTGGGAAAAAGCAGAGAAATAATTGATGCGACCGGATCTCTCACATGCATAGGTAGCGGTACAGGGTAGACAGAAAAGTTTTGAGCGAAAGCAAAAAAAAAGTCGCCATTTTGCCAGAAAGGTGGAGCATCGATTACGATAGCAAATAAGTGGGCAGCTATACGGAGGCTATTAGTTTTATCGGCCGTTTAATGTTGTAAGCTAAATTAACACGTACGCATGTTATCACGCGCGCGCAAGCAATAATTAGTACATCTCACTTGATTACCGCGCAAATTCGCTGTCAAAGCGCTAGGGTGAGTAAGCGCGGCAGCAGCAGCGAGCGAATTCACCTTCGTGCTACGCCTCGCGTCAACGCGAACTAACCCGCGAAAGCACAGTGCGCGGCGAACCCTGCCCCCGTCGCAGATGGGTTTCAAGATACAGCAGCACAGGCGGGCGGGCGCAGGCGCCCTGGCCGCCCAGAGAAGAACTCGCCGCACTCCCTACCCTTCAACCGGAGCGTTGCGCGCGGCGGAAGAGTGCGTTCTTCCTCGCGCGTTCTTCCTCGCCGCTTTCCCCGCTTGCGTGCGCGAGATTGAGCCGCGATCGCCAGCTCACCCTCGCACGCTTTCACTGGCACATACAGCCTACGGCGCGCGGCAACGATTTTAGAACGCTTGAACTTTATACGGAACATCACGGCGATGGCAGAAATGTGCCTGGAGTGTCCAAATTGCTGTGCAATAAAAAGTATGAAAGAAGTTGATACGACCGGATCTATTACGAACACAAGTAGCGGTGCAAGGCAGATAGAGAAGTGTTGAGCAAGAAAAAGGATTACGGTGATACATACAAAAAAGTGCTAGAGCTAGTAAAAAGCATGCACAGAATATCGTATGTACAGCCTCAAGCAAGCTAGGATGACTATTTGTCCCCAGCCCATTTCGAAAGGTAAGCCATTAAATCATCATCATCATCACGTGAGCGCGAGAGAGGAGTCCGGTTGCCGCACACGCATTTCTCGGCGTGCGGCGCATCATGCATTTCGCAGGCCACACGCGCAGGTTTGGCGGTGGCGGCGCTAGATGATGCCGTGTTCTTAGGGAAGGGCGGTGGCGAATTGGTTTTTGCGTCTTGAAAACTCCGTCGTGGCCACACTGTGGAGCGGTGTGGAAAGAGGCACATATTTGTGACCTTAAGCTGAAGGCAATCACCAGAAGCCACCTACGGCCTTCGGGAGTGTAATAGCGCAGGTGGAGCAGCTGGTCACGAATGGCGAAATGACCTGTTTGGGGTCGGAGGGTTCGCGATACAGGGATGGTCAATGATCCAGATAGTTAGTCGAAAAAAAGAGGCGATCCATGGGTCACGACGCTGTGCGGTGGCAAAGGAGTCCATGTCAAGAGATGACGCAGAGTGTGTGGAAGTTGTTCCGCAGGCCGAGTCCGGAGGCAAAGTGAACGAGACAGGGCGTCTGCGTCTGAGTGTGTGCGTCCGCTGCGGTATACGACGCGAATATCGCACTCCTGGATGCGTAGTGCCCAACGGGCTAGGCGGCCAGTAGGATCATTCAAGTTGGCGACCCAACAAAGCGCGTGGTGATCAGTGACCAAGTCGAATGGGCGCCCGTATTGGTATGGTCGGAACTTGCCAAGTGCATATACTAAAGCCAAGCACTCTTTTTCGGTCACGCTGTTATGGCCTCCGGCTTCGTCATCGTGTGACTCGGACTCGCACAGGCAACTACGTATTCGGAGTAGCCGGACTTTCGTTGGACGAGGATGGCGGCGAGACCAACCCCGCTGGCGTTTGTATGTACCTCAGTTGTAGCTGATAGGTCGAGATGACGAAGAACAGGTGGAGAGGTGAGAAGACGACGCAGCGTTGCAAACGCGGAGTCATATGCAGTGAACCAGGAGGAGAGCTCGGCGTCACCGCATAGAAGCTGAGTCAATGACGCCATGATGGACGCAAAATTTCGAACAAAGCGCCAGAAATATGAGCATAGGCCTACAAAGCTTCGAACTTCTTTGATGGTCTTAGGCTTCGGAAATTTAGCGACTGCTCGAAGTTTTTCAAAATCGGGTAGAACGCCTTGTTTCGACGCAACGTGGTATAAGATGGTGAGTTCCCGCGCCGCGAAGCGGCACTTTTTGATGTTGCTTTGGAGGCCAGTGTTCGTTAGACAGGTCAAAACATGTCTGAGGCAGGTGAGTTGGAAAATCAGGCGAGAAAACCACGACATCGTCGAGGCGGGGCGTGTTGTCCATGAGTGGTTGAAACGTAGCAGGAGCGTTACAAAGCCCGAAAGGCATCACGCTAAATTGATGTAAGCCGTCAGGCGTAATGAATCCGACTTTATGGCAATCGACTGCATCCACCTGGACCTGCCACTACCCTCAACGCAAGTCGAAGAACGAGAATAATTCTGCACCCTGAAGACTGTCGAGGGCGTCGTCGATGTGCGCCAATGGATAGACGTCTTCGCGCGTTACCTTATTTAACCGGCGGTAGTCGACGCAAAAACAAATAGACCCATCCTTCTTACGAAAGAGAACGACAGATGCCCAGGGGCTGTGCGAAGGTTGAATTACGTCATGGCGCAGCATATCTTCGACTTGGGCAGTAATGAGACAACGCTCTTCGGCAGAGCCACGGTATGGTAGTTGACGTAACGGCTGATGCGAACCGGTATCAATGTAGTGTTGCACGTCCGACGTGTGGACCAGTTGAGGTTGTGAAACATCGAGTGAACTTCTGAAGTGGTGCAGGAGATCAAGAAGGTCGGTGTGTTCGGCAGGTGTGAAGGTATCGGCGATGGCACTCAAGAACGTATCCCTGGACGTCTCCTCAAGCGCCGAAATGGCAGATGGTTGGCCGGAGTCCACATCAAAAGAGTCTCCGGGGACGTCAACCAAAGACAAAGAGTAGAGGTGTTCCACGAAGCCAAGGCATTCGCCAATAAATAATAATAATAATTATGGGGTTTTACGTGCCAAAACCACCGTCTGATTATGAGGCACGCCGTAGTGGAGGACTCCGGAAATTTCGACCACCTGGGGTTCTTTAACGTGCACCTAAATCTAAGTACACGGGTGTTTTCGCATTTCGCCCCCATCGAAATGCGGCCGCCGTGGCCGGGATTCGATCCCGCGACCTCGTGCAGGCATTCGCCAGCGAGCAAAGTCATGGGCGCACAGAGGGTATTGTAGAAGTATACATTGCTGCAGCTGCCTGTGATGTCAAGCGTTGCGAAGGGTAGTGGTAGAGCTTTACAGCTCATGACGCGTCGGACGGCGTGAAGAGGGCCGTTGCATGAGTGATGACATTGCAGGATACAGGTACAAGTGCGAAGGAGCCAGGCGGAATATTTGTGTCCTCGGGCACGGAAGGTTGAGAAGGGCGATCGCGATCTTCGTGCAATGGTGCATAACCCAGGAGACTGCACAGGAGATTGCGTAATCGACTGCACAGGTGTGCAGTCGATTACGGCTTTATGACGGGACAAGAAGTCCCATCCGAGGATGACGTCATGCGAGCAGGTGGGAAGAACAATAAATACACTCGACGACGTAAACAATGCCGTGAATAAGCACACGTACAGTACAGGCTGAGTGCGGAGTGACGTGCTGCGCGTTTGCCGTATGAAGCGACAGTCCAGAAAGCGGCGTGGTCACCTTGCGCAGTGAGTGGTACAGTTTGGCGGCTATCTGAGAAACGGCTGCGTCGGTATCCACAAGAGCGAATGCAGGGACACCTACAGAAATTCCGACCACGTTAGCTGGACAGGAGCAAGGACTTACAGTTCGAACGGGGCGCAGTTCTTGCCTCTTGAAGTGGGACGTTCAGTTTTCCTGGTCGGATGATGCGGTTCGCCGACGCATTGGGGAGAGCGAGCGTCAGCGAGGGGATGGCGAATTAGCTAAAGTGCTGGCTGCCGTACTGGAAAGGCCGAGAGGCGTCGCCGAATGCTTGAGGACAACGGCGGAAATATTGGGCAACGTGTCCGGGAGTGCAGCAAGAATAACAGATAGGACGATTGTCAGGCGTCCTCCAAGGATTAAACTCACGGTGCGGTCCAAGATGCAGCATGGGCTTCCGGTGGCACTGGTGGGACTGGGTCCCAACCAGTGCCACACGAGAAAGACGCCGGCGGAGGCCTGCGTACTGCCTGCGCGTACGTAAGAGGCACGGCCACAGGTAGGACTGGCAGCGGATAGGTGAGAGGCGTGGTGGCAGGCTCCACTGCCAGAGCAGGGCTGAGAGTCGCAGATGCAGGTGGCTAATGGTGTGCAGAAGGGGCAACTGGAGCGACTTCTTCGGAAATGAGGGTGTGGAGCATGTTTGGAAGACGGGAGGTCAAATGTGGCAGCCAGAGGTGGCAGCCGTACACCCACATTTATTCACGGTGAAAAGAAGTCGCGTGTGATTCCGAGTACTTTCGAGTACGCATAACGTACATCTCACAAGTAACTCAGGAAAAAATAAAGAAAGCCTTGGGAGCTATGCAAAGGGGGAAAGTAGCTGGGGAGAAGGCGATAGGAAGATTAGAAGAAAAGTAGGGAAACGACAAAAAAATGGAGACGTACAATAGCAGGATCAGGTTACAGCAGATTTGTTGAAGAATGGAGGGCAGATTGTTCTAGAAAAACTGGCCACCCTGTATACGCAATGTCTCACGACCTCAAGCGTACCGGAATCTTAGAAGAAGGCCAAAATAATCTTAATCCATAAGAAAGGGGACACCAGACTTGAAAAATTGTACACCGATCAGCTTACTCTCTGTTGCCTACAAAGTATTTACAATGGTAATCGCAAATGGAATCAGGAACACCTTAGACTTCTGTCGACCAATTGACCAGGCAGGATTTCGTAAAGGCTACTCCACAACAGAACATATTCACACTATCAATCAGGTGATACAGAAATGTACGATATATAACCCACCCTTATATATAGAATTCGTTGATTACGACAAAGCGTTTGATTTATTCGAAACCTTAGCAGTCATTCAGGCATTACGGAATTAGGGTGTAGACGAGCCGTAAGCAAAAATACTGAAAGATATCTGTAGCAGCTCCACAACCACCATAGTCCTCCATAAAGAAAGCAACAGGCAGGGAGATATGATCTCGTTAATTCTATTCACAGCATGTTTACAGGAGGTATTCATGAATACCTCATGAGAATCGGGGATAAGAGTTAATGGAGAATACCTTAGTAACTTGCGATTCACTGATGATATTGCCTTGCTTAGTAACTCAGGGGAACGATTGCAATGCTTGCTCACCGACCTGGACAGGCAATGTAGAAGGGTGGGTCTCAAAATTATTCTGCAGAAAACTAAAGTAATATTTAACAGTCTCGGAAGAAAAGAGAAGCTTACGATAGGTAGCGAGGCACTGGAAGTAGTAAGGGAATACATCTACTTAGGGCAGGTAGTGACCGCGGATCCGGATCATGAGACTGAAATAATCAGAAGAATAAAAATGGGCTGGGGTGTGTTTCGCAGGCATTCTCAGATCATGAACAGCAGGTTGCCATTATTCCTCAAGAGAAAGTGTATAACAGCTGTGTGTTGCCAGTACTCACATATGGGGCAGAAACCTGGAGGCTTACGAAAAGGGTTCTGCTGAAATTGAGGACGACGCAACGGGCTATGGAAAGAAGGATGATGGGTGTAGCGTTGAGGGGGGATAAGAAGAGAGCAGATTGGGTGAGAGAACAAACGCGAGTGAATGACATCTTCGTTGAAATCCAGAAAGAGAAATGGGCATGGGCAGGGCATGTAATGAGAGGGGAGATAACCGATGGTCATTAAGGGTTACGCACTGGATTCCAAGAGAAGGGAAATGTAGCCGGAGGCGGCAGTAAGTTAGGTGGCCGGATGAGATTAAGAAGTTTTCAGGGACAACATGGCCACAATTAGCACATGACCGGAGTAGTTGGAGAAGTATGGGAGCGGCCTTTGCCCTGCAGTGGACGTAGCCAGGCTGATGATGGTGATGATGGTGATGATGATGATGACGCATAACGTTTAAAGTTATTCATCGCATGGTCTTTGTAGTTTTTATCCTATAATCGTGAAAATGATGCGAATTCACGTTTTGTGTAGTGTCAAATTGACTTGGTACAAACTAAAGCTGCGGTGATTTATGCCACTAATTGAAGAACCGCCGGCGGCAGTGTTTTACCTGTTGAATAGAATATCATACAAACTTAATATACGGCCAGGTTTGGCACTATTTACACTTCAGTTTTCCGCGCAATTCGCCACCTATGTTTCTCCAGCAATGTGTAAATTTATGCAGCGTATTTGGCAAAGAACCACGGGTACTTCCCTATTTTGAAGCACAGGAAGGGCCAGTACTGCAAATTGTGAGCCTTACTTGTCTCTGTAGAGGACGCATGAAGCCGGTACGGTTACAGTGTTCCTCATAAGTGCTAGGTATAGGTCGTAGTTAAAGGAGCTGAAAACTGGCCAGAATGTGCTGTGAGACGTTGATGGAAAGGAAAGGACGCTGTTCGCAGTTTACGAAGGAATTATAATATTAAATTGGCAAAGAAAGTCTCAAAACCAGTAAATGGCAAGACCTGGCGGTGAAGTCTTGGTACTTCGGATGGATTCTATGAGATTACTGCACGTAAGTCGACCGTTATTACGTACAGCATAATTATTGCTTAAAATTGAGGTTGGTATGTTATTAGACACTCGCGCATTATTCTATGCTTTGCAAATCAAAGCGTAATGGCAACTTTCTGAACTCCGCACCATGTGTAACGGTGCTGTTTTGTTTTCGGTCATATTGGTTTCGTTTGGCTGGTTAAATACCAAAACAGTATCTACGAAAACACGTCGATACTATCGCATAAATAATTTAACAATTCGGAAAACATGAATCACAGGAACATCAACTTGATAAACAAAGTAATACGTTAATAAAGAGAGATGAACCCCATCATAGCAATTGTTACAAATGGAACCTAACGGGTTCCTCGGAAGGAAGCCTCGCAATTGAAGTTCTTTTTGTCTTCTTGAACTGCAAAGCTTTTCTTCCAAGGAAACCCAACGGGTTTCTTTTGTAGCAATCGCTATGATGGGGCGGATGCCTCATTTTCCCTTTAATAATTACTTCTCTCCACCTTGCGAGTTTCTGCAGAACTATTACGTCAAAATCATACTTTGTTACAGCTACGACCACACTTGTCTTCCTCCCACTGATGCGGTGCATATTCGAGATCGCGCTCACTTGTCACCGTTTTTAGCACGCTTCCCGTGAACGACTACATCCTCACTGCAAGCCGGAAATTCTGAAAAAAGTTTCCATGCCGTTTTCCGTGTTAGCAGTGCTTGATTAGGCATTCTAGCTTCCCATTGCACTAAAAAATGGGTACCATGAAAATTGGTTTTCACTCCCTTTAACAGCGCTTCCTCATTGATAAATGGGACTAATCTACAAACAGGGCTTGCGGCTAACGTGGCCTGGTGCGACAAATCGTATTTTTATTCCTGGCAACATTGAACAGGCGTTACAACTATTTCAGTGGTTGAAGTCACTAGTAAGTAAAAAAATTGCTGTACCTAAAGGTACTACCTAACTGTGGCCCTGGTAGTCTAACTTCTGTAAAAATTCACTGGTAATGCGCCACTCGCGAAGGCATTGGTTAAGACTAGTTGGTCTTTCATGCTGGGAACCTCAATAGAGCTAAAAAGATGGGGACAGCGGCAGGTGTTTCTATGTCTGTCCCTATTTTTCTTAAAGCTATTCAGTTATCCTGCTACTCGATCACTCTAGAGAGAAGCCACTCTACGTAAGGAAGGAAAAAGAACTCATCAACCTCACGAAAGAATGTGCCTTAGCTTTGTTCGTTTAATGTAGCACATTTCCACCAGCGCATTATCTCGGCCAACCGTACGAGTGTCGCTGAAAAGCCCAGGAGGCCCAACTCGGTTTTGCCAGCGTATCGATAATCCGCTCCCTGTCATGATGAACCGAAGCATGCTGTTCCGGTGGCGCAGGATCATGAAGCGCAAGGCGATCGTGCGCGGGTTCACGTTCGGCGTGGCGCAGTGCATCCCGTCCATGGCGTACGCGACGTCGCTGCTTTATGGTAGCCTCCTCGTTGGACAATGCGACCTCCAATTCGGGAGCCTCCTCAAGTAAGCCTTCGCTTTGTATCGCGTACGTCTGGGACCGCGATAGAAGCTGCGCGCAGAGGGTGTTTGAAACCGTGGAGTATAACATTCACAATTCCTATTTTAAAAAAAAAGAAAAAGGAGCCATGGAAGGTTCAGGCCTTAGAAATCCTTGGTGGACACAAAGATCAAATTGAAGCGTTGATTCTTCATTCTCTTTAGCATAGTTGTCATTATGTCAAACGAGCTTTTTGAGTCGTGGGTAGCGCTCCGCATTATTATCCACTATCTCGTGCTGCTCGTGAACTAAGAAACACGTTTTGATTGCCTTGCATGAACGTCAGTAGTCGCCACCTGAGGATTTCCACTCACTACTGGAAGCCACAAAGTATGTCTTGACTACAGACGTTCTTACCGAAAAGCGCGATCCTTCCAGTCACCGTTCCCAAAAGACCACTTAAAAGATAACTTCGATTTGTTGTTGTTGGGTCCAACAGCGATGCCGACTGAGACGTCTCTGCTAATGCTCCGTTAAGCAAAAGTAGAGAAAAAAAATTCTCAATGAAGAGAAAACGCGCGAGTTTACGTTAGCAAATGTGCACATGCTTCTCTCTCGCTGCTCATAATTTTTAGGCCTGATGACGTGTGTTCTTAACGATCTCGCTTCTACCACGTTCAAACATTCCATCGTACTGGCATCTTTGGTAGCGTGGTTCCTCAGCACAATATAATGAATAATGCGGTAAAGACGTGCGTTTACGTTCACTCGAAGCTAAAACTCCTGTTTCACCGTCGAAGCTCGAACTCTGTTTTCCCAGTCGACCTGCATCACAGAAAATGTCCCACACCGAAAGCAGGAACGAAATGGCGTAGTCTTGCGGGAAGGATGTGGTCCATTGTTTTACACTGGAACATATCCATGGTTTGTTGCTTGAATTTCAAAAGCAGACATGAATGGACAAGCAAGAGCACTTAAGGGCACCGTGCAAACAAATCAAGGATAGCAAGTCGAAGGGAAGAATAAGAGACCTCGACAACGATGTTAAGTTACAGGGATTCTTCAACGTAAAAATAACAGCGTCATTAAGACGCAGGAAAACCATTTGACGATGGTGGAAGACAACGAAAATATGAAAGGAATACAGAGAACATCTGTTTAAGAAATGAAATGGAGGAAGAGTTTTCAGTATATATCGTATATGGTCTACAACAAATAGCATTAGAGGACGAAGATAGATGAGTTTTACAGCAACTACCTGTAGGGAACGCAAATGGTCCAGACAAAGTCCCCATTAAAATTGTCTGGAAGACTGGACCAGAATGAACTAATTGAATCACTAAATTAGTTCCACAAATTTGTACGGCAGCATAATGAGAGCAGACATCTATTTTTATTGCGCTTTTTAAAAATGAGATGCAAGTTAATATCCAAACTATATAATCGCATACGTCACAAGCGGGGGTCACGACGCGTCGATAGGGAGCCCGGCGGGATGCGTGACACACGAATACGCGCCGCGTGGCAAATGCGGGGTCACGACCGCCGCGACCCCCGGGGGTCAGCGGTGAAGCCTATTCGCCATCATGCCACAACCGGCGTGCGCGAAAGACGGCAACAGTCACGATCTTTCAGAAGCGCTGCAGTCGCCGTCCTGCAGGGCCGAGGGTGCATACAGTACGTACACACACGCCGCGCAGCGGTGGCGGTGCAGCGGTGGCGTAGAGGTAGAACACCCGACTCGCGTGCAAGAGGTCCGTGGTTCGAATCCCGGTGCCGGCAATTTTCCAACGGATTAAAAAAAAATCCGTGTGTTGATAACATTGCACAAACAGGCCTGGAGTGTGGCCTGATCCCTGTGACCAGAACCGGTAACGCTCTCCCTCACCAGAGCAGGATTGGCCACCCTGGTGCAGTACTTTGCCACAACCTCCTATAAGAACACAACAATCAAACCCCGGCACTCAGTCTCCAGCAGCTGCGCAGCAACTGACCACGGCGACGGTCAGACCTGCGACGCAGCAGAGGGTGCCGAGAATCACTGGCTCTGGGCAGGCCGCCATTGGAATTTGAACCTGGCAACGTTTAATGCTAGAACGTCATCTAGTGAGGCGACTCTAGCAGTGCAATTGGAGAAATTAGAGGGCAGTAAATGGGATATAATAGGGCTCAGTGAAGTTAGGAGGCCAAAAGAAGCAAATACATTGCTAAAAAGCGGGCACGTCCTTTGCTACCGGGAAACTAGAAGGAAACTAGAACTAGAAGGGAAACTAGAAGAATTCCGGATCAAGCTACAGAACAGGTATTCGGCTTTAACTCAGGAAGAGGACCTTAGTGTTGAAGCAATGAACGACAATCTTGTGGGCATCATTAAGGAGTGTACAACGGAAGTCGGTGGTAACTCCGTTAGGCAGGATACCAGTAAACTATCGCAGGAGACGAAAGATCTGATCAAGAAACGCCAATGTATGAAAGCCTCTAACCCTACAGCTAGAATAGAACTGGCAGAACTTCGAAGTTAATCAACAAGCGTAAGACAGCTGACATAAGGAAGTATAATATGGATAGAATTGAACATGCTCTCAGGAACTGAGGAAGCCTAAAAACAGTGAAGAAGAAACTAGGAATTGGCAAAAATCAGATCTATGCGTTAAGAGACAAAGCCGGCAATATCATTACTAATATGGATGAGATAGTTCAAGTGGCTGAGGAGTTCTGTAGAGATTTATACAGTACCAGTGGCACCCACGACGATAATGGAAGAGAAAATAGTCTAGAGGAATTCCAAATCCCAAAGGTAACGCAGGAAGAAGTAAAGAAAGCCTTGGGAGATATGCAATGGGGGAAGGCAGCTGAGGAGGATCAGGTAACAGCAGATTTGTTGAAGGATGGTGGGCAGATTGTTCTAGAGAAACTGGCCACCCTGTATACACAATGCCTCATGACCTCGAGCGTACCGGAATCTTGGATGAACGCTAACATAATCCTAATTCATAAGAAAGGGGACGCCAAAGACTAGAAAAATTAGACTGATCAGCTTACTGTCCGTTGCCTACAAACTATTTAGTAAGGTAATCGCAAATAGAATCAGGAACACATTAGACTTTTGTCAAGCAAAGGACCAGGCAGGATTCCGTAAAGGCTACTCAACAATAGATCATATTCAAACTATCAATCAGGTGATAGAGAAATGTGCGGAATATAGCCAACCCTTATATATAGCTTTCATTGATTACGAGAAAGCGTTTGATTCTGTCGAAACCTCAGCAGTCATGGAGGTATTACGGAATCAGGGTGTAGACGAGCCGTATGTAAAAATACTGAAAGAGATCTATAGCGGCTCCACAGCCACCGTAGTCCTCCATAAAGAAAGCAACAAAATCCCAATAAAGAAAGGCGTCAGGCAGGGAGATACGATCTCTCCAGTGCTATTCACAGCGTGTTTACAGGAGGTATTCAGAGACCTAGATTGGTAAGAATTGGGGGTAAAAGTTAGTGGAGAATACCTTAGTAACTTGCGATTCGCTGGTGATATTGCCTTGCTTAGTAACTCAGGGGACCCATTGCAATGAATGCTCCCTGACCTGGAGAGGCAAAGCAGAAGAGTGGGTCTAAAAATCAATCTGCAGAAAACTAAAGTAATGTTTAACACTCTCGGAAGAGAACAGCAATTTACAATAGGCAGTGAGGTACTGGAAGTCGTAAGGGAATACACCTACTTAGGGCAAGTAGTGACGGCAGATCCGGATCATGAGAAGGAAATAATCGGAAGAATAAGAATGGGCTGGGGAGCATTTGGCAGGCATTCTCAGATCATGAACAGCAGGTTGCCATTATCCCTCAAGAGAAAAACACATAATGGCTGTGTCTTACCAGTACTCACCTACGAGGCAGAAACCTGGAGGCTTACGAAAAGGGTTCTACTCAAATTGAGGACGACGCAACGAGCTATGGAAAGAAGAATGATAGGTGTAACGTTAAGGGATAAGAAAAGAGCCGATTGGGTGCGGGAACAAACGCGAGTTAATGACATCTTAGTTGAAATCAAGAAAAAGAAATGGGCATGGGCAGGACATGTAATGAGGAGGGCGGATAACCGATGGTCATTAAGGGTTACGGACTGGATGATGATGATGATGATGATGATGATGATGATGATGATGATGATAATCGCTGCCCTAATATCTCACCTAAGTAAACTGCTCCCCGAAATAATGCGGAAAATTTAGATCCATACATGGAAAGAGATGGCGGTAGAGCAAGCAGGGTTAAGAAAAGGGCGCGGTACCAGGGGCCACACCGCCATCATGAAAGGAATGACGGAAAGCTGTAAAGAATGCCCAAGAACATTTGTATTTTTGTTTCATCAACTGTAAGAAAGCCCTTGACTCAGATTATCACTACAAGCTCTGGAATATGGGAACTCTGAGGAAAACGAGAACTCCGAACACCTCCAAAATTCTACTAAAAAACCTTTACAAAGGACAAAGAAAGCTTCTTAAGACGAATGGTAATAGCACATACATGTTCAAGGTCCAAAATATGGCCAAGTAAGCTTGCATTGTCGCTCTGCATTTATTTATTTATACACAGATTATCTAGTCAGAAACTGCGAGTTGAAAGTGTCAATAAGAGTGAAAACTGCAGGAATATAGGTAGGCAATCGCTCTATATTGAGTTACCCATCGCGATCAGGAAAACACTTCTATCGCAGACAAATCAAAGAAGTTTTTCGGCATGTAACATTTACGGAATGAGCTGCAATAACTTCCCGAAGCTCCCTGCCGACTGTACCTACTGAGTTGCTCCTTTCTGCTATCAAAGCGACCGCATCGTGCACGTTACTATTATTCGAAACACGCATAGTAGTATGGGCTCTGTACTACAGAGAAAAAAAGAAAAAAACCATTGTCGTGCGAAAGGATAAGAAAATATGATGAGACAGTTTAGAGTATAACGCACATCATAAGAAAAATCACGTAGCGACAACAGTAGCAAAGTTCACAATACATATCTTCATCATGTAAGAAAGGGTCGCAGTTCACACCCATCTATTTCCTCTACATTCGCACTTACATTAGTTTCGCGGGTTTTCGTTTGTACTCAAGAAGATGACGAGCGCTCATTCTCAAATGATGAAAACAAGTATTGCAAGTTCGGCGGCAAATGGGACGTCAATAGGTTTCCCGCGCGAAGCAGAAGCTTACGAAGCAGACGCTGTAGACGCGAAGCAGACGCTGTAGCTTAAAGGAGGCGTCGTATAAGCGCTTTCCAACCATAGAGCTAGGCCGCTTCCAAGGTCGCATATTTTACGCGCGGCTCAGCGCTATTGCTTGGCGGCCCGTCTCACCACTGCAAATTGGTCTTTGAGCGAAAGTCTAAGTCAATGCACCCTCCTCACATCCTACGTCTCAGCCTTGCGCGGCATATCAGTACCAGGTCAGTCTCGTTCGGAAAGACTTCTCCGATGCATTGGACAGGCAGTCGAGACCGTGAGTTGTTTGGTGTGCCGCCTTGAACACGCTACCAGTAAATTCCCGTTAAGCGCTGAAAGTTTATTTCTTCTCATCTTTTTTTTTCAGACTACATTTAAATATTGTTCAATTTCGCCGAAAATGTATCATATATCTAGCCGCGTTCATGGCCGCATGTGTACGGGTGACTCCGAAACCACGATGATGGAAACTTTGAGCAATACGACGCCGCGTCACCTGCGCACGTGCGACTCCGAAACTACGCCAGTGGCCCTCGGTACCCAGCAGCTGCGGAGCACCTGACCAAGGCGGCGTTCAGACCTGTAATGCAGCAGAGGGTGCTAAGAATCTCTGGATCCGGACAGGCCGCCAATGAAAACTGACCTTTGCAACGTTTAACACCCGAACCCTCTCGAGTGAGGCTATAGCTTAGCAGGACTCCTTGAGAAATTATCAGACATTGTTTGGGATATCATCGGCCTTAGAAAGATTGGAAGAACTGGTGAGGCTTATACATTGCTGAATAACGGACGTTATGTGTTCTGCTATAGAGGTCTCCTAGATAAGAAGCAATAGGAGGTAGGATTCCTAATCCAAAAGGCATAACGGGCAACACTGACGAATTCTACAGCTTAATGAAGAGGGTAGCTGTAGTCGTAATCAAACATAATAAGAGGTTTAGATTAAAGGTAGTACAAGCCTACGCTCCAACATACAGTCACGATGATGAGGTAGTAGAGCAACTTTAGGAAGATGTTGAATTAGTGATGAGAAAAGTGCAAACTCAATATACTGTAGTAATGGGCGACTTCATTGAAAAAGTGGGGGAAAAGCAGGCTGGTGAACAAGCAATTGGCAACTACAGCGTCGATTCTAGGAACGCTAGAGGAGAGAAGCTAGTAGAATTCGCAGAAAGGAATAAGCTTCGAATAATTAACACCTTTTACAGGAAGCGTGGCAACAGAAAGCGGACCTGGAAAAGCCCTAATGGAGAAACAAGGAATGAAGTTGACTTCATACTTTCTGCTGATCCCAGCATTCTGCAGGATGTAGAAGTGATAAGTAGGGTAAAGCGCAGTGATCGTAGTTTAGTGAGGGCTAGGATTCACTCAATTTGAAGAGAAAAAGAGCTAAATTGGTCAACGAGAAACATGTTAACCTAGAGGCAGTAAGGGTAACAGACAAATTCAGGCTGGTACTTGCAAACAAATATGCTGCCTTAGAACAGAGAGATGGTGATGACAGAGCTAATGAATGAAACCGTAACTAAACTGGCTTCAGAGGCAGCAATTGAAGTGGGAGGCAAGGCACCACGGCAACCAGTAAGCAAGCTCTCCCAAGTAAGAATGGACCTAATAAAGAAACGACAAAAAAATTAAAGTGTCCAACTCAAGAGAGAGGAAACAATTCGCGGAACTGTCAAAACTGATCAACTAGGCGAAAATAAGGGATATTTGAAACTATAACGTGAGAAAGGCTGAAGAAGAGAGAGAGAGAAAGGCAAAGGAAAGACAGGGAGGTTAACCAGAGATTATCGCCGGTTGGCTACACTGTACTGGGGGAGGGGCAAGGAGATGCAATATGTGAGAAAGAAGGAAGGATGGAAAACAGGAAAAAACCTAAGCACACACACGCACCTACACACGAACTATTTCTGTGGGCACTGTCACGCAGCCCGCAAAGGCATTCCTAGTCTTACGCAGTGTTACCATACAGTCCTACGTCACACAGTGTACAGTCACAATTTGTCAGAAAGTCCCGTGTCTTTCAAGTATCGCAGCAGCGCCTTCACAACCATTATTTTAACAGAGCGACCTTCGTCCCCATGGTTCAACAGCACACTAAAACGACTAAACAATAAAAAGAAACGATTGTTTCGTAAAGCCAAGCGTTCCAATACCGCTCCGGCCTGGGAAAAATATTACGTCACTGAAAAGGAGTTTGATTCCTTGGTCGCAACAGCTAAACGAACCTTCTACTCAACTACACTCCCTAACATGCTGCAAAAGAATCCCAAACAATTCTGGAAATACATTAACCCAAATAACCGTAAACCATTACTATTATATGATAACGATAATAACCATGTTTCAGACCATAAAGTATCTGAAGTACTAAACTCTGTCTTCTCTTCCGTGTTCACTTCTGAACCTAACACTGACCTCCCAGACTGTCCTTACCTCAACAACCCACCATGCCTGACATAACAATCGAAGCACATGGTGTCACCAAGCTAATTGAATCCCTCAAATTAACATCCTCAGCCGGCATCGACGGCATCAATTCCAAAATGCTTAAGAACACCGCGCACATCTCTAGTGTATTTTTGTATCATATCTTTCAGCAATCATTATCATCTGGAGTGGTGCCGCAAGACTGAAAAATAGGTAAGATAATTCCAGTACCAAAGAAAGGATCATCGTCATCGTGCCACAATTACCGTCCAATTTCCCTCATCAGTGTTTGTTCTAAACTAATGGAGCAATAATTTATTCTCATATTGTAAACTTCCTAAAATCCGCTAATTTCTTTAATCCTAATCAACACGGTTTTCAGAAAGGCATTTCCTGCGAGACTCAACTATCCCTATTCGTTAATGACATCAGCTCTTGACAAGGCTTTCGACAAGGTTCCTCATGAACGGCTCTTTCTAAAACTATCATGTCTTAATCTTAATCCTCGTGTTCTCCAATGGATACGCAACTTTCTCACTCACCGTCAACAGTTCATTTACGCTAACCAATGCTCTTCTACCTTATCACCCGTTATCTCTGGTGGCCACTACTCTTCTTAATATACATTAACGACTTACCGATAGGTTGTTCTTCCAAAATTCTTTTATTTGCTGATGATTGTGTCATATATCGTCCTATTACTAACGACGCTGATTCTCGCGCTCTCCAGTCCGACCTTAACGTCATTGAAACTTGGTGTAATAATTGGCTAATGTCCCTCAACGTCAAAAAAACGTCACTACTTACTTCCCATCGTCGTCAATCATTTATTTCAGCTAATTACATTATCGCCGGTTCGGAAATATGTGCTGTGACTTCATATAAATACCTAGGCGTTAACTTGTCCAATAACCTCAGTTAGTCCTCGCACATTTGCAAGATTAGCAATGATGCCAATCGTGTACTAGGCTACCTGCCCCGTAATCTACGTCTTGTTCCGCACTCTATAGCTATAGTATCCATCTATAGCTATAGTCGGCGGATCCTGTTGAGAATCTGCTGAGTGCGGCTACTGATGCGAACGGTCGTACGACGGATGGCACGCAAAATGCCACCATGTGTATCGCGTTAAGCCCCGACGGCGGGTAGTTGCACCTCAAGTGGCGCCATCTCTCGAGGCGACGCCAAACCCGCGCCGCAGAACTCGCGGACCGCTGGCGTTCAGCGCTCTGCGCCAGAAGATGACCAGGAAGTGTATAGGTCCCTGTATCTGCCTTTGGAACGTCGCACTTGGAAATGACAAAACTTCAGGGCACTAGAAATTACAGCTTGAGTAATATTGTGAACAAGCATTAGGAACAACTCGGAAGCAATACTTTTGTAACTTATCTAGGCAGTAACTAGCGTATGTAATGTGGTCCTGTAAGAAGACTTGGGGGCCGGAGACAGAATGTTTAGCTTTAGTTGGTTGCCCGGATGGTCTAGTTTTGTTCCCGCAACTTGCCCGAATGTTCTCGCTGATCAAATCGGAGATGCTCAACTTAAGATTTCGATCATGGACATAGACAAGAAATTAACTTCTCTCCTTCCTTTGAATGAAAAGGTAGAGGGAATAGATAGGGCAATTCAGTTGCTGTCGGATCACTTTGATAAAATTCAGGAACGCTTGAGCGGGCAAGACAGGGAAATAAAGATTATAAAATGCAAGATCGACAAACTCGAGAAGGAGGATACAGCTAAGGGTCTCGCCCAGCTTCAGATTGATTTTGATGACCTCGAGTTGCGCAGCCGACGTCTGATTGTTGTAGTACATGGAATTCCTGAGACTACAGGCGAAAATCTTCTAAATAAGGTAAATGATCTTGCGAAAACCTTGAATTTAATGGAACTTGCTCCGGCTGATATTTCCGCTATTCACAGGATGACATCAAGGCCAGGCAGAGAGCGTGGAGTGATCCTTCGCTTTGTCCACCAGGACCTTCTAGATACGTAGCTTGAAAAAAGAAAATCCTTCAGGCAGAAACAAGATCATGTTTACATAACTGAGAATGTGACCAAGTGTTCCCGGGCTCTTACTAGCAGGGAAAACCTGGGCTAGGAGAGTTGGCTATGGCTTTGCATGGCATTCAAATGGGAAGGTCTTGGTGCGTAGAAAGAGTGGAGAACGTGCGCAGGTCATCAGGTGTGAGGACGTCTTGTCAGCGCTGAGCAATTGATGTTTGTTTTTGAACTGTTCCTTAGTTGCTTCTTTTACTGCTCTTTAAAATGGATGACCTCGGATATATCGCCCTTCGTGAGTTGGTGAAGCGGCTTGAAAGTGTACAAAGAGGATTTCTTCGATGCTTCCATTTAAGTGTACAATCAAATGGAAACAAAGTAAATGAACTCGAGTGTGTGTTTAACCAAATGAAAGGTTTTGATGTACATAGTTATGCTAACAGAAACCTGGCAGTCGGATATTTCAGAAGAATTTGAAGTGCCTAATATGAAAACGTTCTCTGTTTTGAGGCAAAGTCATCGAGGGGGTGGTGTCACTATGTTACTTGATAATTCTTTACCAGCCGTATTGCTCGAAAATATTACTTTAGTTACTGCTCATTACGAGACGTTGTGTGTTCACTTTCGAGATGTCATATTTGCTCTATGTTACTGGGCACCTGATGATAGCCTGTCTGATTGTTTGCTTTTTTAGATGTTTTCTTAGCATTTGTAAATCAATGCCAATACACCGTTATATTGGGTGGTGATTTCAATATTGACATAGGGCATGGCGGCACGAACAAGTCTGACTTTGAAACTACTATTGCATGCAACGGTTGCGAACACATTATAAATAGACCCACTAGAATTACTCTGTCTTCGGAGACCACCATAGACTTATTTATCACAAACTGTGATCTGTCGTGCGTTACCTGTGCTGTCCTTACGTATCCTATTAGTGATCACATGGCGATATGTTGTTCTGCAAAAACAGGTGCACCTACGTTAATTCAGAGTGACATTCCTTATAGTTATCAGCATGTCTCGCCAGCTGCTTTAGATGCCTTCCGTTCATAGATTGGCACTTTGCATTGGGACAAAGCTTTTAACTCAAATGATGCGAATGCAGCCTACGTCGCTTTTTTAGAATCTTTTATTTGTATATACAAAAACACTTCCCTTATAAACAACGGAATAAACGTAAAGATTGTCGTAAACCTTGGATGACGCGCGAACTCCTACGTAATATTGACAAAAAAGGCAGATTCTTTCGGAAATTCACGCATACGCACGACGAGGTGAACCTAATTACTTTCAAGCAGTTCCGAAATGCCTTAAGTAAAGAAATGAAGAAACCAAAGGAGCTGCATCACATACAAGCATTTACTTTGTGCTCAAAACGAGCAGATATTTTATAGAGTAAGAATAAACTCTTTGATGGGCCGAAATCCGAGAACAGAACAAATTAAGGAGGTTCTCCATGATGGAAACTTGGTCAGTGGAGAGGATATGGCCAATGTTCTTAATGATTACTTCGTTTACAGAGACTTCACCGAGAGATCACCCGCTGCTTGCCGAACTCTGGGTTCAGAAACTACAAACACGTTTTTCTTAGCAGCTACTATAGAACCAGAAGTCCGCACAGTATTCCTCGGCTTAAGAAACAGTCGCAGCTGCGACGCAGATGGCATGCAAATAAAACCAGTGAAATATGTTATTGATCAGATTAGTCCAGCACTAACACACATATTTAATCTCTGTATTTCGACAGGGGTTTTTCCTTCGAAAATGCAAACTTCACGCGTAATAGCTCTCTACAAAAAGGGGAACAAGCATAACGTTGCCAATTATCGACCGATATCTATTCTCCCCGTACTTTCTAAAGGTTTAGAAAAAGTTATTTTTACTCGCCTATCCTGTTTTTCCTCCAAATATGTCCTGAGAAAATCACAATATGGCTTCCAAAAACATAAATCTATAGAACTCGCCCTACTGGATCAAAAAGAATACATCCTACAACAGTTTGAACAAAAAATAAAGTAGTCGGAGTTTTTGTGGATTTCACACAAGCATTTGACTACATTCACCACGGCATTTTATTTGAAAAAGTAAACCATTATGGCATTCGTGGGCTCCCACTCGCGTTACTTAAAAGCTATCTTGCGCATAGATGTCAATTTGTTTCTATAAATGATTTCGTATCAGATAAGAAGATAATTTCAGGTGTACCACAGGGGAGCATTCTTGCTCCTTGATTGTTCACTTTATATTGTCACCCAGCTACGGCAACTAAAACAGTTTAGCACCGACAGATTGGGAAAAAACGTCAGCCTTTTGCGATGGCTGGTCCTCGGAGAGCCCGCGCGCAACTACGAACTTAGTCGTTCTCGCCTTAAGGGTCCCGTGTCAACACGTGCAAACTTATTCCGCGTCATTGCTCCCCTCTCAAAAGCGACCGGCCCGGTCGCTTCAAGGGCAGCGGGCGCGCACTATGGGCAAGAATGCCAACATGAAAAGACAAAAGAAAACATACAGGAATGTACACAATGCTAAAGCGGTTTGTGAGGGTTGCTTAGCCCTGGCGTGCGTAGTACGGATTCATCCGTACTACGTGGACGACTTCAGCACGGAGACGGCGTCGGTTCGCACCAGGATCAGAGCTTGGAGGCACCACCTCGTAGTTCACGTCACTGAGGCGGCGTACAACTTCGTAGGGGCCGAAGTAGCGGCGCAACAATTTCTCTGAGAGCCCACGGTGTCGCATAGGTGTCCACACCCACACGCCGTCGCCTGGTAAGTACTGGACATTCCGTCGGGTCTGGTTGTAACGGTAGGCGTCGGTATTCTGCTGGGTGCGGATGCGATTCCGAGCAAGCTGGCGAGCTTCCTCGGCTTTCTCAACGAAATCTTCAGTGGTGTCGTTCCTTGTAGTTCGGTGGTCTACCGGGAGCATGACGTCTAAAGGGGTGGTAACGCGACGTCCGTAAACAAGCTCGAATGGTGTAAACTCGGTGGTCTCCTGCACAGCGGTATTGTAAGCAAACGTGACGTATGGCAAAATTTCATCCCATGTTTTGTGTTCCACATCAATGTACATGGAGAGCATGCCGGCTAATGTTCTGTTTAGGCGCTCTGTTAAGCCGTTAGTTTGGGGATGATAGGCTGTGGTTTTTCGGTGGTCGGTGTGCGTCAGGGTGACGACTTGTTGCAATAACTCCGCTGTAAACGCTGCACCGCGGTCAGTAGTGAGTACAGTGGGTGCACCGTGGCTAAGCACGATGTTGTGGACGAAGAAGCTGGCGACTTCAGCAGCAGTTCCCCGCGGCACAGCTTTCGTCTCCGCATAGCGAGTTAAATAGTAAGTTGCCACGATTATCCACTTATTTTGCAAGGATGAGGTGGGGAACGGCCCAAGAAGGTCCATTCCAACTTGCTGGAACGGCGCCGGAGGGGGATCCAAAGGCTGAAGGAGGCCGGCAGGCTTGACGGGTGGAACTTTACGCCTCTGACAGTCACGACACGTTCGCACATAGCACTGAACCGACGAAAATAGGTGCGGCCAATAGTATTTTTGCCGTATGCGCACTAATGTCCTCGCGAAGCCTAAGTGACCGGCACAGGGATCGTCGTGACACGCCTGTAAAACTTCATCGCGCAGTGCCGTCGAAACGACAAGAAGGAACGTATCCTGGCTGTTCTCGAAATTTTTCTTGTACAGGACATTGTTTCGCAGGCAGTACGACGTCAATCCTCGTGAAAGTGGGCGTGGGACAACAACGTCAGCTCCCTCGAGATATCGGATGACTGGAAGCAGCTCAGAGTCGGCACGTTGATAGTCAGCCATGCGCACCACGTCGACGACACCAAGAAACGGCAAATCTAGCTCCAAGTCGGAGGATGTCAAGGAAATAGGAGCACGTGCAAGCAGTCAGCGTCGCTATACTTATGGCCGGATCTGTAGACAACAATTATGTCGTATTCCTGGAGGCGGAGGCTCCAACGAGCGAGGTGATCTGACTGGTCTCGTAGATTGGCAAGCCAGCAGAGCGAGTGGTGATCACTGACCACTCGAAATGGCCGGCCGTATAAGTAGGGTCGGAACTTGCTGATGGCCCACACGACTGCTAAGCATTCTTTTTCGGTCGTTGAATAATTAGCTTCAGCTTTTGTCAGACTACGACTCGCGTACGCAATTACACGTTCTGCGCCATCTTTCCATTGAACCAGAATGGCCCCGAGTACTACGTTACTGGCGTCGGTGTGTATTTCAGTTGCCGCGGTGTCATCAAAATGCGCCAGCACTGGAGCGGATTGAAGGCGTTTACGCATTTCGGTGAAGGCCTGCTCTTGTTCTTCCGTCCACGCAAAGGGCACATCTTGTCGCGTCAGTCTCGTGAGCGGTTCAGCAATCCTTGAGAAGCCTTCAACGAAACGACGGTAGTAAGCGCAGAGGCCCAGGAACCGCTGAACAGCCTGTTTGTCTTTAGGACGAGGAAACTCGGCGACGGCGGCGAGTTTTTCTGGGTCTGGTCGTACTCCTTGGGAGCTGACCACGTGGCCTAGAAACTTGAGTTCCTGGAAGCCAAAGTAACATTTTTCAGGCTTGATGGTGAGGTTGGCCTTGCGTATTGCGGTAAGAATACTTCGTAGCCGGGCGAGATGTTCATCGAACGCGCTGGAAAACACAACACACAACGCGCTGGAAAACACACACGTCTAGGTACACTAGACACGTCTGCCACTTTAGTCCAACGAGTACAGTGTCCATCATTCGTTGGAACGTAGCAGGAGCGGAACAGAGACCGAAAGGCAGCACTTTAAATTCGTGCAGCCCATCGGGAGTCACGAAGGCGGTTTTTTCACGGTCACGCTCGTCCACTTCGATTTGCAAGTAGCCTGACTTTAGGTCTAACAAAGTAAAGAACTGAGCATGACGCAGACGGTCCAAAGCGTCATCGATCCGTGGCAGGGGATAAACGTCGCGTTTGGTGACTCGGTTAAGCCGTCTGTAGTCCACGCAGAAGTGGAGTGTGTTGTCTTTCTTTTTTACTAGTACGACAGCCGATGCCCACGGACTTGTTGACGGCTGGATGACGTCATCATTTAGCATTTCTTGAACTTGACGCTTAATCGCCTCCCGCTCCATAGGTGACACGCGATACGGATGCTGACGAACAGGCCGCGCCGACTTCTCTGTAACGATCCGGTGTTGCGTAACGGAAGTGCGCTGGACTTTGGATTCCGTCGAGAAACAGCCGGAGAATTCTGTCAGTAGGCCCAGCAGCTGATCCTTCTGTACATCTGCTAAGTCAGCATTAATGTGGACTCGGGTATTCAGACTGGCGTGAGTTGTTGCATCCGGTGAAGTCACTTGTAACGTGCCGATGTCGGAGAAGTCAGCAATGTCGTTCAGGAATGCCGCAGCTGCACCTTGAGGGACGTGCTGATACTCATGGCTGAAGTTTGTCAACAAAACTTGCGAGCACTTATGCTGTATTTGAACAAGGCCCCGGGCGATGCAGATGTGTCTTTTGAGCAGCAGCGGGATATTTGCCTCGGCAATACCCTCATAGCCGTCGAATGCGTCGCAAGTGACGAGGGTCACTACGCTGCTCCGTGGCGGCACCGTGAGGTTCTCGTCAACAATCCTCAAGGCGTTGACATACGTGTCGTCAGTGCTGCTCCCTGCTAAGGCCTGCGCCGTCGAAAACGTTACCCGCGACTTTTGTAAGTTAATCACAGCTCCATTAGCCTGCAGAAAGTCCATTCCCAGAATTAGGTCCCTCGAACAGCTTGGGAGGGTAACGAAATCTCCGAGGTACGTAAACCCACGAATGCTCACGCGCGCTGTGCATCTTCCTACCGGGGTTATCAGGTGGCCTCCTGCAGTGCGAATCTGCGACCCAGTCCACTTGGTAGAAACTTTCTTCAGCTTGCAGGCAAGGTCCATGCTCATAACTGAGGTGTCTGCTCCAGTGTCGATTAACGCCGTTATTTCTTCGTCGTCTATGGTGACGGGAATGTTCGACGCTACTACCTCTCGTAAGGTGTTTGACTCCGTCTGTACGTCTGCGTCATTCTGTTTTCGTCGTTGCTGTCGTAGTGGAGGATCTTGCGTACGGTCGTCGTCAGTGGCCTCACCTCCGTAGGTCGCTGAACTCAGTTTTCCCGACCCGCCGAGCTAGGCGAGCGGCGCCTCAGAGCACCGCGAGTAAAGGCTTGGCTTGGTGATGGTGACCTGTAACGAGCAGGAGACGACGAACGGGGCTCCTGCCATCGCTGATCAGCATTGCGACGATTCGCGACAAAACTCTCTATTTCCGGCGGCTGCTCACCAGGTCGCGGACGAAGCGCACTCGGCGAGAATCCACAGAGCCCCACATGACGATAAGGACACATTCTGTAGATGTGTGCGGCTTCGCCACAATTAAAACAAAGGGGCTTGTAGTCTGTGGTACGCCAGACGTCGCTCTTCCGAGTCCTTGCTTCGGCGATGTGCGGTGGGCTGCGAGGCGGCCTGAAGCTTACGTCCATTTGTTGAGTGGGGTGTACCATGCTGCACGCACTTGAGGGCGACGGACGGCGTACTGCTTCAGCGTAACTCATTTCGGCGTGCGGTCCCTGCTGTGGTGCCTCGTACTGTCCAGGAATATGGACGGCCTGTCGTACTTCGGCGCGCACCATTTCCGCAATGGAAAGTTGTCCCACAGGGGCAGTGGTCGTCTGCATCTTCTGCAGTTCCTCCTTGACGACAGCCCTGATGAGTTCTCGCAGAGCGCCAACGTCGTTACCGAGGGTAACGGCAGAGAGCTCCCTTGAAATCATGGCGTCGCGGTTGTTTTGCGTGGCCCGCTGTTGAAGGGCCTTTTCCATGGTAGTGGCTTCGTCATGGAACTCTGCAAGTGTCGCCGGCGGATTTCGAATGAGGCCAGCAAAGATTTCCTCTTTGACGCCGCGCATGAGATGGCGCACCTTCTTTGTTTCAGTCATCAAAGGGTCCGCACGTCTGAAAAGCCGATTCATGTCTTCTACGTACGCCGTCACTCGCTCATTCGGGCCTTGAATTCTTGCCTCCAACGCTAACTCCGCCCTCTCCTTCCTGTCCGCCCTGGCGAAGGCATTGAGGAACTGCCTACGAAATTCTTCCCATGACGTCAGTGTCGCCTCGTGGTTCTCAAACCATGTTTTCGCGGAATCCTCAAGAGCGAAGTACACGTAACGTAGCTTACGCTCGTGGTTCCAGTCGTTGAGGTTGGCAACCCGGTCAAAATGGTCAAGCCAGTCATCGGCGTCCTCTGAAGCACTTCCGTGGAACAGATTCGGCGTCCGAATGTGATGGACGACAACGTGCGATGCTGCAGGAGTGGCAGGAGGTGGTTGGGTCGTCATTCTAGTTCGTTCGGGTAGCAGACCGTGCTGTGGCTGGAGTCCCTGGAGGCGTCGGCTGGCACGTACGTGCACAGGGGTAAGCTCGGTTGAACTACTCGCCGGGCTTAGGTCTGGGGTATGCTCCGGAGATCTTAACATCGACTGTACCCCGCACGTCCACCAGAAGTGTCGCCCAGCTATGGCAACTAAAACAGTTTAGCACCGACAGATTGGGAAAAAACGTCTGCCTTATAGCGATAGCTGGTCCTGGGAGAGCCCGCGCGCAACCACGAACTTCGTCGTTCTCGCCTTAAGGGCCCCGTGTCAACACGTGCAAACTTATTTCGCGTCAATATGTTAATGACATAGTCCATATCTCCCCAGAAGTTAAGTTTATTATCTATGCATATAACACGAGTATATTTGTCACCTCAGCATGTGATCACATTCTTTCTAGTAAAGCTAATGACGTCTTACAGAAGTTAGACAACTGGACAAATAACAATAAGGTAAAAATAAATGCAACTAAAACAAAAGCCGTAGTTTTTCATTCGAAAAGTCAACAATTAACTTTCCAGAATAACCTTGTATTTAGAGGCTCAGATATAGAAATAGTGAAGTCAGTGAAAGTACTTGGGGTACATTTCTCCAGTTCTTTGCAATGGGATGACCATGTCAATAATATTCAAATAAAACTAAGTCGGATAACTGGAATATTAAGCCGTATCCGGTACCTTATCCCAAACTCAGTGAGGTTATTGATATACAAATCGCTGTTTAGTTCTTATCTTACCTACTGCTATTTGATTTGCTACAGAAACAAACCTAACGAAATTACTGACAATACAGAAGAAAATACTGAGGCTGATAGACAACGCTATAGTGTAGCACCTAGCGACCTACTATTTAAAAAATATAGGTTAATAAAAGTGAATGACCTATATCAATACAGACTACTAAGAGAGTACTGTCTTAGCTGCAAACGCTCAAACTTTTTGTTCATGGAGATGGCGAATCTTTGCTTAAAGGAAAAGGGCTACCAAACAAGAAATACAGAAATGTGAAATGTTCCTTACTTTCGTACTAATTATGGCTTTCAGATGCTTCGATGTACTCTTCCTCGAATTCTAAATAATTACGCTAGCAAAGGTATAGATGTGTCTTATTCAAGTGTCGCAGAATTAGTGGATCTTTTTGTTGTATAATCTATGTAGCAATTTATTTAGGTGCAGAAGCTTGCAGCCGTTTTCTTCTTTGTATATAAGCTATGTATAAAATATGTTTTCAGTTTTCCTTTATGTCTTGATCTTCAACTAAAACAATGTGTCACTTTAAAAAAGAAAAGAAAAAGTGCTGTGATATTGTGACATCCCTCAGCTGCTGCCATTGCTCACAAAGGGGGTGGAGGATCCCTCAAGCCGTGATTTGAACGGCTTTTCCCTCCGCCTCCTGTTACACTGTTCTGTGACGAAGCAAACAAATAACTAAATAAATAAATCAGTGCCTGGATAATGGCTCTGGCTTTTGGCTCAAGGTCACTTGGAGGTCGCGGACAACGGAAGCTAAAAGCATTTCATGCTTAAAGAGACTACGGAGATTTACAAGAATGAGAAAAAAGAAATTTGAGGCGGAAATCTGTACGACAGCACCAAGGGAAGTACCTTGCTATTAAGGGCTAGCGCTGGTTGCCTAAGTACAAAATTATACCGAAGCAAATATTCGCATCTACATGAAGCAAGTGTGTGCCGCAACGAAAATCCGGAATGCACTCAGCACATCCTAATTTAATGCGAAGGGATTCACACAGTGAGACCCGTGGGTAACGTACACCTTCCAGAAGCGCTTGTATTTGAGGTGGACGGAAGCATCAAACGATCAGCAGTCGAGATAAACATGAGGAGTTTGGAGCATTGGTGGGGGAAAAAATGAGAGAAGGGATTGATACGACCGGATCCGTTGCAGGCATAGTTAGGGCTACAAGGCAGATATAGAAGTTTTGAAGAAGAAAAAAAAAGGTTAAAGAGATGTATACGAAAATGCTAGAATGAAAGGATGTATAGCATACCTGTGTGACTCTAGCAGGCTAGGTGACTATATTCGACCGCCACGCTTCAAAGGGGATGCCAGTAAATCATCAACAGTTGTCTGGCTTGCTGTGTCAAGCCATGCTGCCTCCGCGTTGTGTTATAAAAAAACGTGCAATAAGCTCGAGCGCTGCAGTTACCCTTGCTGTCCTTCTCAATGCTTCGCTCTCGGGCAAAACTGCGATTTCTTTTTACTCTATAGCACACGTATGCAAACGTGATCACTTTTACAATCAACTGTCTTGTAAATTACACTATGTTAGGCGTCGGTCGGGAACTGCAGCGCATTACCCAAAATAATTACTACAGGTTACTCGGGCACTGTGTTCGTTCAACAACTATGGCGATGATGAGGGTTAGTACGTGGATTTATCCAGCATTCGTGCCTGTGGCTTCAAACGTTTCTGTCACCTTATTTATTATGTTCTATTTTTTTCTACATGTCTAAGCACCTATAGTTTTCCATACACAGCAAGACCTTCTGTCATGTTACCGTGATACTCGCAGTTATCATTGCGCCATGCGTAATCACTACGAATTAATCAATTTATGACACATTGTGTTGTTGAATAGGATCATAGCGCACTCTCTCAAAGCCGATTGAAAACAGAAAGACCATGTTCAGGCAAATCCACGTATTATACCTATCATTCATTCCTATGCTCGCGTCATCCTATGCTGGCATCAGCCAGCATGCTTACAGCTTCTGCGGATACTATGCCCCCAGAGTTCTCTCCAGTAATAGTTCCGGGAAATTCTGGAAACGTGCATAATTTGATGCCCTTGTTTTTTTTTTTTACAACTGAGGCCAGCATGCACCTTGTTCGGGTTCTTTTATAAGTCATTTGCGCACTTGATTTCAAATATCAGTCACATATGGACAAGAAGGATGAACTGCAAGTGTCAATCACGCGCTGCCAATTTAATGAAATTAAATTCTAATCGCCATTGATGTGTTTATCTCGACGACTAAAGTAACCATTGGACGGATAGTCTGCTTTCTGATTTTTTCTATCAACCGCGTGCTTACATGGTTAAAATAAATATTGTTCCAAGGCTCAACGCAACGTCGAAGGAGAGTACAATCTTGGGGCTGAAGAAGACGACGATGTCAGGGACTTGTCGGCTCTGTCATTGTCTTTTTTATTTATTTATTTATTTATTTATTTATTTATTTATTTATTTATTTATTTATTTATTTATTTATTTGTACCTCAAAGGCCCCATTGAAGGGGTATTACACGAGGGGGGGGGGGGAATTTCAGCAGTACATTGCCTCTATGGACGATCTGATTGGCGATGGTGTTTGGCAGGTCATTCCAGTCTCTTGCTGTATGGACGAAAAATCACGACAGATGCGTAGCAGTGCGGGCACGGGGAGGGTAGACGGCCTTCCAGTGGTTTGCGCGATTGGAAATGTGATGCGCGGGGCTGATGATGGAGTTCAGAGATGGATGATAAAAGAATTTATGAAACAGACACAGTCTGGAAATTTTTCGGTGGCTCGCTAAAGTTGTGAGATGTGCAGTACCATTTAGTTCAGTTACACTTACATGATAGGAATGAGCTGAGTAAATGAAATGAGCTCAGCGATTTTGTACAGATTCGAGAGTAGTGGAAAGGTTATTTTAATGATGGTCCCAGATCTCGCATACATATTCTAATTTGGCACGGATAAGTGTTAAGTAAGCAAGGGATTTCACTGATGGGGGTGTTAGTCGCAGGATTCGTGGAAAGTAACCAAGGACGCGATTTACCACGTTAGTCCCCAGTGATATACGAAAAGACCAGTTTAGATCAGGTGTAAAATGGATGCCTAAATACTTGTAAGTAGATACTGAAACGATTTCTGCATTCCCGATTAGATATCTTGAAGATGGTTGTGAGTGACATCGGTGGAATGATAGCAGAGATTATTTTTTTTTCACGTTTAAGGACATTAGCCATGAATTACACCAGGTTAGTACGTTCTGAATGTCAGACTGAAGAAACAAATGTCATCGGTGTTAGTAATAGGCCGGTAGATGACGCAATCATCAGCAAATATGCGAATGTTAGAACATATGTTAACAGGCAAATCATTAATATATATATAAAAAAGAAGGGGGCCCAAGACGGTGCCCTCAAGTACCCCAGATATAACAGAGGAATAAGAAGATGAACATTTATTAGCAAAGACAAACTGTTGCCGATTAGTGAGAAAGCTCCATATCCAATTAAAAACATGTTCGTTAAGATTGAGACGAGAAAGTTTTATTAATAGTCGTTTATGAGGAACTTTGTCAAAAGCTTTCTCAAAATCGAGGAAGAGGGCGTAAACAGGAATGTTAAGGTCAATGCTAGAGCTAAGGTCGTTAATAAAGAGGGCTAACTGTGTTTCGTAAGATAAACCTTTTGAAAAGCCATGCTTGTTAGGGTGGAAGAAGTTGACGGACACTAGAAATTTTATGATTTGAGAGAAAAATATATGTTCCATTACTTTAGAAGTGACACACGTGATAGATATTGGTCTATAATTATGGCAAGAAGATGAAGGCCCTTTTTGGGGAACTGGGATGACCTTGCCTATTTTCCAGTCATGGGGTATAACGGCTGATGAAAGGGATTGCAGAAAGACATGAGGCAATATGGTGCTAGTTGCATGTTTCATATTTTTTAACACTTTAGTATTAATTCTGTGAACACCACCTGAGGCGGTTAATTTCAAAGAGTCGATTATTTTGACAATACCATCAGGTTCGAAGCTGAAGTCCGGCATAGGTGGAAAGTTAAAGGAAGGGAAATCGGGTAATTTGTTATGTGGTTCATGAGTGAAAACTGAGCTGAATAATAAATTCAAAACTTCCGCAACGTCATGACCTTCAATTAGATTATTATCATCGTCACACAGTGTTATATTTGTGATGAGGTTAGGATTGATAAACTTCCAGAATTGACGTGGGTTCGTATGAATCATGTCGGGTAGAGTAGAAGAAAAAAAATGAGTCTTTAGTTTTGTATACTTGTAGGTTATAGGACCTTTCTGCTTCGTAATACTTTTGTCATGTGGTAGGGCTATAGTTTTTTTTTTTGGCTGCTCAGAAAAGTCTTTCCTTTTTGTTATTCATGCGTTTTAGCACGGAATTGAGCCAAGGTGATTCATGGCGCTCAGTTATGGTGATGGTAGGTATAAATTTTTCAATTAGAGTGTGCATTTTGTTTTTGAACAGTAACCAATTAGTTTCAGGAGCGCAATCATGAAACTCTGTTAGAAACCAGGTTCGGAACGCATCAAGTTCACTGTTGATGCTTTCATAGTCTTCTTGTATAGTCTCCTTGTATGTATAACCTGCAAATAGAATACCCTCTTTTCTTACTCCTTGTGTCACAATAACTAGCAAAATTGTTATTACTATTTCTATAACGATATTTTTCGTGCAACGGCTGTGATCAGCATTCCAAAATGAGTGTACCTGACCGTGTACTTGACACCTAATGCTGACACTGGCCCACACACGCAGTCGGTGTGCAAGTCCAGCAGAGCTGGCGATCGTTACATGTCGCGTCTCGTGGCGTGCGCGGCTCCCCTCTCACTGTCTACGCGCGGTCCAACTTTGCTGGACGTGGCCGTTCTCATGGCCGCGTCCGCTCTCCTCCGGCAGGGTGGTGGAAGGCGTGATTCTGGGCACGGCCATCGTGGGCCAGGCAGTGGCCTACTCGCCCGACTATCACAAGGCCAAGCTCGCCGCGCAGAAGTTATTCCGGCTCATCGATCGCGTGCCCACCCTTGACTTCTCGGACAGGAGCGGCATCACCATGGTCAGTGTGCGCACTAAGCCATCTGCTCGCTGTAGCGACATTTGGAATATCTCGAGCGCCGACTGAGCTGTGCTCGTGAAGTGATTTCAACACAAGCTCTTATTCTGTCCACCGACTATGGCAGGGTTGCACATGAAGGCCGCTTCCGAGAATCGTGGGAATGTTTTTTTTTTTTTTCAAAACTACAACGCACGCATAGAACCCTTGGCAGTGCTGTGATAGATGTTTCTTTAGCAACGTTTGGCAACGATGCGCAAGCTGTCGATTCATAAGGTAAGCACGAACCCGCCCTGCTTGCTTAGTGGCTATGGTGTCGGGCTGCTAAGCACGAGGTCGAGGGATCGAATCCGGGCCACGGCAGCCGCATTTTGATGGGGGCGAAATGCGAGAACAACCATGTACTTAGATCTAGGTGCACGTTAAAGAAACCCAAGTTGTCCAAATTATTCCAGAGTCCCCCACTATGGCGTGCCTCATAATCAGATCGTGGCTTTGGCAAGTAAAACCCCATTATTTTCTTATCTTTTTATTTTAATCGATTCGCAAGACATTTTGCCTATGAGAAGCAGCTACGCTGTCGTGTCATTCACGTATATTTGCATGGCGCATGTTCTGCGCTTCGTGCCTAGACAAAAAGTGCCTACGATATCATGAAGGAGGAAGAACTCGAAAGACGGATATAACTTGGAGGGAGTACTTGCTCAGCCCTCTCCGTACTTCAGTGACCTGCAAACCGCAAACTGCAAACGGAGAGCGCTTGCAACTCTGTTCCCTGTCGCAGCTCACTTCGCATGACTAGTGGGCATACATACTTGGCAGCTAAAAAAGGCACATCTGCGAGGTTCCAATGTGCTGATCCTTTTCTGCGCACTCCTTGTTCAGCGCGCAGTTAGGAGGTATTTGTTATTGTCGCAGCTGAGGATCGCGTCAAAGTACTCGCGTGTTCGAATTTCGCAACAGTCTTGCGGTCGCAGAGATTTCGGCGGCGCACTTACGGCTGACGGAGCAAAACAAATGAGAAACTGCAGTAACCAATCAAAATAATTATCACTGTATCTTACTTACTCACGGCTAGGATTAGCACGCCACTACAGTTTCTATGGGAGTGCGGGGCTATCCCGCCTATGTAAAATAAGGTACTTAGTGTCCTAATAAGACACCAAATTAAGGTTAGAGCGTTAGGAGTAGTGTCGTTTTCCTCGGCATACTTATTTTGTGTCGTCACTTTGCGACTGATTAACCGGAGAATGTGTTGACCACTACACATGTAAGTGTGACTAACAACGTTTTTTATTTGCTCTTCTGAGCCCAAGTCCTCACTTGTGATGGAGCATACAGCGTTCTCCTCAATTGACGTCATGTGGGGCCGTATAACGTGAAACTATTCCAATCTGCTGACGTCAAATTTGCGTAACCGCCGACGCAAGCTTCGGGCAGTCACCCGCACGGTTGTCTGAACAAAGCAATTAAATTCTCCCCTCGTTCATAGGAGCTCACTTTTGTTTGCTTGAAAAACGAATAACATTGCCTGCACTGAGTGGCTTGTCTTATCTAATTGGCTCATAAGACGCGAGGAGCATGCTTAAGTGGAGAGGGATTCGATGGGGCCGAGCCACTGCACTAAATATCGATAACCGGATGAACAGAATGGTGCCGGCGTCTGCGATTGGTTCACTTTCTCTTACTTAGCTTGCAGTGGCTCACCGACAATCGCAGCGGCATGCAACGGAAGCTTAATGGGAAGTTGAAACACTTTTCGAAAAAAATGAGTTCCCTGCGGCATCCTACAGTTCTGAGTCCACTGAACACGAATATCTCGTTTAAAAAGAGCCGAAACAAACGCAAGCGGCTGTCTTTTTCATGAAAACGCGCACCAGCGCCTCAGAGCATCGCGCGAACGCCGCTGTTGCCCGTGATTGGTCGGGACCGCTTTGACGTCATTCACGGGGATCGCCGGTCGGCGCCGCCGTTTCAGAGCGTAGCACGTTGTTCTGTTCTGGCTTCACAGCTGAGCTGTAAGCATTATGGAATGATCTCGCTGTCTCGGAGAGCTTGTATTTTCGCCGTACATGTTCGAACCGACAGCCGATACAGAAAACGATGGCAGCAACGGGGGCAACGACGATGTTGAGTGTGCCAACAGCGAGAGCGATGTGTCCACCTTCTCGCGCGTTGGAAATCTTAGCTGGTACATACGTCTTTTCATGTAGCTGCATGTTCCAATGACGGGAGAAAAAATGCGCTAAAGTGGCACTGGGAACTTGCTTCTGGAAGAATGCCGAATCCCTAACATATCATCATCAGCAGCAGCAGCAGCCTAGTTACGCCCACTGCAGGGCAAAGGCCTCTCCCATACTTCTCCAACTACCCCGGTCATGTACTAATTGTGGCCATGTTGTCCCTGCAAACGTCTTAATGTCATCCGCCCACCTAACTTTCTGCGGCCCCCTGCTACGCTTCCCTTCCCTTGGAATCCAGTCCGTAACCCTTAGTTACCATCGGTTATCTTCCCTCCTCATTACATGTCCGGCCCATGCCCATTTCTTTTTCTTGATTTCAACTAAAATGTCGTTTACCCGCGTTTGTTGCCTCACCCAATCTGCTCTTTTCTTGTCCCTTAACGTTACACCCATCATTCTTCTTTCCATAGCTCGTTGCGTCGTCCTCAATTTCAGCAGAACCCTTTTCGTAAGCCTCCAGGTTTCTGCCCCATATGTGAGTACTGGTAACACACAGCTGTTATACACTTTCCTTTTGAGGGATAGTGGCAACCTGTTGTTCATGATTTGAGAATGCCTGCCAAACGCGCCCCAGCCCATTCTTATTCTTCTGGTTATTTCAGTCTCATGATCCGGATCCGTGGTCACTACCTGCCCTAAGTAGATGTATTCCCTTACCACTTCCAGTGCTTCGCTACCTATCGTAAACTGCTGTTCTCTTCCGAGACTGTTAAACAATACTTTAGTTTTCTGCAGATTAATTTTCAGACCCACCCTTCTGCTTTGCCTCTCCAGGTCAGTGAGCATGCATTGCAATTGGTCTCCTGAGTTACTAAGCAAGGCAATATCATCAACGAATCGCAAGTTGCTAAGGTATTCTCCATAAACTTTTATCCCCAATTCTTCCCACTCCAGGCCTCTGAATACCTCCTGTAGACATGCTGTGAATAGCATTGGAGAGATCGTATCTCCCTGTCTGACGCCTTTCTTTATAGGGATTTTGTTGCTTTCTTTGTGGAGGACTACGGTGGCTGTGGAGCCGCTATAGATATCTTCCAGTATTTTTATATATGGTTCATCTACACCCTGATTCCGTAATGCCTCCATGACTGCTGAGGTTTCGACTGAATCAAACGCTTTCTCGTAATCAATGAAAGCTATATATAAGGGTTGGTTATATTCTGCACATTTCTCTATCACTTGATTGATAGTGTGAATATGGTCTATTGTTGAGTAGCCTTTACGGAATTCTGCCTGGTCCTTTGGTTGACAGAAGTCTAAGGTGTTCCTGATTCTATTTGCGATTACCTTAGTAAATACTTTGTAGGCAACGGACAGTAAGCTGATCGGTCTATAATTTTTCAAGTCTTTGGCGTCCCCTTTCTTATGGATTAGAATTATGTTAGCGTTCTTCCAAGATTCCGGTACGCTCGAGCTTATGAGGCATTGCGTATACAGGGTGGCCAGTTTCTCTAGAACAATCTGACCACCATCCTTCAACAAATCTGCTGCTATCTGATCCTCCCCAGCTGCCTTCCCCCTTTGCATAGCTCCTGAGGCTTTCTTTACTTCTTCTGGCGTTACCTGTGGGATTTCGAATTCCTCTAGGCTATTTTCTCTTCCACTATCGTCGTGGGTGCCACTGGTACTGTATAAATCTCTATAGAACTCCTCAGCCACTTGAACTATCTGATCCATATTAGTAACGATAATGCCGGCTTTGTCTCTTAACGCACACATCTGATTCTTGCCTATTCCTAGTTTCTTCTTCACTGTTTTTAGGCTTCCTCCGTTCCTGAGAGCCTGTTCAATTCTATCCATATTATAGTTCCTGATGTCCGCTGTCCTACGCTTGTTGATTAACTTGGAAAGTTCTGCCAGTTCTATTCTAGCTGTAGGGTTAGAGGCTTTCATACATTGGCGTTTCTTGATCAGATCTTTCGTCTCCTGCGATAGCCTACTGGTTTCCTGTCTAACGGCGTTACCACCGACTTCTATTGCGCACTCCTTAATGATGCCCATGAGATTGTCGTTCATTGCTTCAACACTAAGGTCCTCTTCCTGAGTTAAAGCCGAATACCTGTTCTGTAGCTTGATCCGGAATTCTTCTAGTTTCCCTCTTACCGCTAACTCATTGATTGGCTCCTTGTGTACCAGTTTCTTCCGTTCCCTCCTCAAGTCTAGGCTAATTCGAGTTCTTACCATCCTATGGTCACTGCAGCGTACCTTGCCGAGCACGTCTACATCTTGTATGATGCCAGGGTTCGCGCAGAGTATAAAGTCGATTTCATTTCTAGTCTCACCATTCGGGCTCCTCCACGTCCACTTTCGACTAACCCGCTTGCGGAAAAAGGTATTCATTATCCGCATATCATTCTGTTCTGCAAACTCTACTAATAATTCTCCTCTGCTATTCCTAGAGCCTATGCCATATTCCCCCACTGACTTGTCTCCAGCCTGCTTCTTGCCTACCCTGGCATTGAAGTCGCCCATCAGTATAGTGTATTTTGTTTCGACTTTACTCATCGCCGATTCCGCGTCTTCATAAAACCTTTCGACTTCCTGGTCATCATCACTGCATGTAGGGGTATAGACTTGTACCACCTTCAATTTGTACCTCTTATTATGTTTCACAACAAGACCTGCCACCCTCTCGTTAATGCTATAGAATTCCTGCACGTTACCAGCTATTTCCTTACTAATAAGGAATCCGACTCCTAGTTCTCGTCTCTCCGCTAAGCCCCGGTAACACAGTACATGCCCGCTTTTTAGCACTGTATATGCTTCTTTTGTCCTCCTAACCTCACTGAGCCCTATTATATCCCATTTACTACCCTCTAATTCCTCCAATAACACTGCTAGATTCGCCTCACTAGATAGCGTTCTAACGGTAAACGTTGCCCGGTTCACATTACAATGGCGGCCTGTCCGGAGCCAGGTATTCTTAGCACCTTCTGCAGCGTCACAGATCTGACCGCCGCCGTGGTCAGTTGCTTCGCGGCTGCTGGGGACTGAGGGCCGGGGTTTGATTGTTGTATTCATATTGGAGGTTGTGGCCAAGTACTGCACCAGGGTGGCCAATCCTGCTCTGGTGAGAGAGTGCGTTGCCGGTTCTGGTCACCGGGATGAGGCCGCACTCCAGGCCGCACTCCTAACATCTCATTAGATTGTAAACACGGGTGCAATTCCGCGATGTTATGCACCTTGCCGCAGCTTGTCCAAAGTTCCGTGGTTTTTTGCGTGTTGATACACGATCGCGAACATAAGTGTCGCGTTTGGCTACTTCAAACTCTTCAACATTATCTGCCTGTGTCACACTGGCTGCTTCAAACTCTTCGATTGGTGATGGTAGCGGAACAGGTTCATCAGGGGCTCGCGGTTCTCAAGGTGGTCTGCTAGAATCTGAAAGAGCGCAAGGCATGGATGTCATGAATTTCAGCATATCGTACATATCGGCAAACATGACAACAGTTGTATTACTTACAGTAATTGAAATACTTTTTCAGTAATTTATGTGATGGATTAATTGTCGAGTGATTTAGTCATGTGAATTATTTGGTGTCTGTAATTTCATGGCTAAAGTAATGTATTAATTGACGTAGTAGTTCTGCGGAAACCCGCAAGGTGGAGAGAAGTAATGAATAAAGGGAAAATCAGACATCCACCCTTTCGTAGCAATTGCTACAAAGGAAACCCATACGGGTTCCTCGAAAGAACAGCCTCATAGTTGAGGCAAAATCTGTCCCGGACCAGGACGAATTTTTCCTCAACTATGAGGCTTTTCTTTTGAGGAACCCGTATGGGTTTCCTTTGTAGAAATTGCTACGAATGGGTGGATGTCTGATTTTGCCTTTGCTCATAATTTATTAGTTGCGTTAAATATGCACCAGTAAGCTGTGTACGGTGCCATAACGTTGGTAGTGTCGTGAGGTGGTCGTGGAGGCACATGGGGGGTGGGGGAGGGCATGAAATGTTGAGAAAACCATTTCTGCCCCTTATATTGACAATACAAAGAAAAAATTTCAGAACCGTAAATTAATAGGTCTGTTCTTCTCAACCCCAGCAATTCATGGAAATTGAAAACCGTTTCAGCTTCCCTTTAAGAATGACGCTAAAGCTGATCCTCAGCATAGAAGAGTTGGCAGAACGAGGTCGTAAACGTGCCGAAAGTTCTCGAAAACTTTACACGGCCACACAAAAAGTTTAATTACATGCAAATAAACCCATGCTCTCCGGCATGGGCAAGTACCCAGTGTCGGAACGATCGGCGGCATCCATCTTTTGTCACTTTCGGAATGGGGCAGCCGGCGGCTATATTCAGAATTCAGTTTTGTTCGGCATATTAATGCATCTTTAACGCGTACGCGTCACTTTGAAGCGGTAAGTTTTTGTGGTTTATTGACGTCGCGTGAGAGGCAGGTGAAGTGGGTGCAGCCCGAAAACTTTTGACCAAAGGCGTCGAATCAGAAATAACTTTTTGTTTTGTTCGGTCAAATTATGCATAATCAGTGTGTACACGTCATATCAGAAGGGGAGCTACGCGGTTTTTGTGACGTCGCGTGACAGACAGGTGAAGTGCGGTTGGTCCAAAAAGTTTTTGACCAATCGCGGTGGGCTGATTGCAGAAGTGGAATACAAAAGTTTGGAATAGTTTTACGTTATAACGCCCCGTGAGGGTAGCGGTACAGTGAGGTTTGGAGGTTTATTCGCGCGTCTAAATTATAAAAAAAATTGTTCTAGCTAAAGTGAACTGTACATACGAAAAATTAGAGGTTCTAAGTTGCAGTCACTTGAAAAAGACCTAAGTCGTTTTCTCTTGCGTTAAGCCACACGGTCGATGGTTCAGTTATACACCGTCCGTGGCGGAAACATGTGACCGGGGGCGGAACGCTCGCCTCCCACGCGCTAAGGGACCTAAAGTGGCCAAAGTTGTTCCCAGGCTCTCCATACTGGCCCGCTCTTTTAATGCTAGTTTTACTTTAGAACTTCAAGATCCACGAAGTGATAACTCGCATACAAGCGTGCTGTAGACAGGGCATATTGCTTCGAGGACGAGCCCCGTTCCAGCAGGCGTGACTGGTTCTCGCAGGACACGGTGCGCGGCTTCCTGACGTTGAACGAGGTGAGCTTCTCGTACGCGGGCGAGCAAGATGTCAAGGTGCTGGACCGCGTCACCTTCTCGGTGGAGCCCGGCCAACGGGTCGCCATCGTCGGCACCGCGGGCTCGGGAAAAACCACGGCCATCTACCTCGTCGAGCGCTTCTACGACATCGTCGACGGCGAGATCGTGAGAGCCGCGAGTGTCGCTTACAAAATCGCGCCGAGATTTCTTTTTTTTTTTTCGCTCGAGACGTTTCTAGCAACACCCGCCGCTTGGCCGATATGGTGTTGCGCTGTTAAGCACGACGTCGCGAAATCGAATCCCGGCTGCGGCGGCCGCATTTCGATGGCGGCGAAATGCGAAAGAGCACGTTCAAGATCCGCCGGTGGTCGAAATTAATCCAGTGTCCCGCGCTACGGCGAGCCTCATAATCAAATCGAGGTTCTGGCACGTGAAACCCCCAGCATTCAATTCAGATTTCTAGCAAGGGCCAGGGGACACGCAATAAAATTGTGTAACAGCCATTACCGTATTATTTACGGGAAGGCGGTTAAGCCAAATTTTACGGCATGAAAATTCTGGTCGTTTTATTTTATTTTACTGATTATTTATTTGGCGTTTTCTTACCCCTGTCGGCCCTGAATTGACCATAAACGTAAGACCTCTTTTGTTAATGTGGGAGAGAGCTTCTTTTCATGCGTCAATTTAAAATGCGCAAGAAAGATATATTTGTCGCTCAAATCTATTTTTTGTGTGTCCTGTTCAAGAACGTTATATTAAACTTCTGGAGTGACAGTCCCAGCCGCTGCCTCCGAGAACGAGTGAAGCCAGCGGCGTACACTTTTCTCGTATAGAGGCAGGAGAACGCGGCTCCAGCACAGGCGGCCGCGGTGAAACATCACAAAGGGACCCCTTTAGAAAGTATATCGGACCGCACTTGCCTGTCGCTGCTGTCAATAAAGAAATATTCCTGCGTCGATTTATTGCCACAGGCCTTGATGAATGCTGTCGGTTGGACGCTTCGCCAATAGCACTTGCTCACTTGGTTAACTCACAAATGGTCTCTCCATACAAACTAAGTTTGTGTGGTGTGTGTGCGTAAAGAACATTCCTGTTTACCCACTAATTGACGTGAAAGGTACGACATATTCGCTGCTGTGCGAAGTCGCGTGTTGCATCACCACGAAATCAGAGTAAGGCTCTGCAGTGTTCGATTGTGTCACGCGCATTTCTGAAGTGATGTTATTGATGTTTGTCCAGTAACCTTGGGGCATCTTATGGACCATGACGCCGTTCTCGCCAACAGGGATAAATACATCAATCAGCACTCGCTCTTTCACTTTATTTTGCGGCTCCAGTTCGAAGTAACGATGAATAAAACGCTGCGGGCATTTGTTTTTTGCGTTATCTGTAATTTCTGTTAGTATCGTAATTTTTTTATTTGAAGATTTCTTTTTTTTTTCTGAGAGAACGAAAGTCCCCCTCGCGTTATATTCGTGATCGCGTTATTTACGTGCAGATACGGTAATTACTCTCTATTTTAGTACACAACATTACCAAGCTGGTTTACGCAAGGCGCCGCAGGCTATGTGTTTAGCATCCTGAACAACTTGAGAGGGTTTGCCAAATTGATGTCAAGAATTGATCGCATTCATCCATCCCGTCTAGAACTTACGGTAAGAGATACAACTGAAAAATCGGTCAGAAATGCTACAAAGCCGTAAGAACATCTGAAAAGATTTCTAATTGACACCCGAACGTTTATAATGCATAATGGTTCATTATAAAGATGCGTTAGTAACTCAGGCTGTACATTCATTAAATTTTACACATTGCAATCTTGAAAGCAGTGATCAGGCTTTTCCTTCGCAATTCGCTCATTTAGCATTCTCACTGATGTGTACCCAAAGCCTTAGGTAGCACTCCGCAATATTCTTGTAAAACGGCTCATGCTCTTGTGTTGAACTCAAGCCCCAGTTTTACAACAGACTTTCTCGCTGAGCTAGTGGTGTAAATAACTGAACAGGAAACCTACGAAAGATAAATACGCGTACGCAAAAGAAGGGGTCAAAACAGGCACTGAGCATCTTCACTTGTAAGTCCGGCACTCGTACCGTCCACATGTTCTCCTGCGTACGCGTTTGTCTCGCTGATTTCCCCTATCAAAACACAGTCGCTGTGCGGAACGTGCATGGTACGGGCCAAACAGACTCTGTCATCGTACAAGCACATTGCGCACGTACTCGATTCCAACCCGAGACCGCTGGAAGCCACTGGCGAAATCCCATCATCTCGTTCTAAGATGCAACCTGTACATGCGCTACATAAAAACCGCATGCAGTGCTGACGAGTATTTATAAGGCGTAAACGAATAATAATTAAAGGAAAAATCAGACATCCACCCGCTACAATTGCTACAAAGAAAGGAAACCCATACGGGCTCCTCGAAAGAAAAAGCTCGCCGTTGCAGAACTTTATTAATTACTTCTCTCCATGCTTCCGCAAAGCTATTACGTCAAACTCTTGCCTTTGCTTCAAGTTGTTGACAAATTCGACTTCGCCCTGCCATCTGCTAGCCGCCTGGTTATCTCAGACGGTATAATATTAAAATTCAAACATCGCTAGACGACGGGACCAGAAAGAGGAGGAGACAAACACCTCCTCCTCTTTCTCCTCTCCTCGTCTTTCTGGTCCTGTCGTCTAGCGCTGTTTGAATTTTATTGTTACCATGGAACACCAACTCGCCCAATCCGCTGCCCTTCTCAGACGGTAGAGCGGCTGCCCCGGAAAGGCTGTAGTCCCGGGTTCGAGTCCCGGACCAGGACGAATTTTTCTTCAATTGTGACGCTTTTCTTTCGAGAAACCCGTATGGGTTTCCTTTGTAGTAAATTGCTACGAATGGATGGATGTCTGATTTTCCCTTTATTAATTACGTCTATCCACTTTACGAGTTTCCGCAGAGCTATTACTTCAAATGAGCATTTGACATTCGCATATCTTCCGAGCACCTTCCCAACCCTTGCCGGTTGAAGCAAACGTACGCATGCCGTACGACAGTCCTGAGCAGACGACGGAAAGCTTATGTTACAAGTGAAACGTCGCATCCGGCATCACCTTCACGCGACTGGTGCAGGTATGACGTACTGAGGTACCTGTTGCACTGCCCTTGGAAAGATTCTCAAAATCAGTTAAGCAGTGTTGCAACAGCGCACAACCAATAAACACTACGAGCATACTGTGTGATCCGCAATGGCCGCTACGGCGGTTCGGCCTTGTTGCCTCTAGCAAGTTCGCGGCGATAGGCTTCACTTTTGAAGAGCAACATCCACTTAGGAAGCTAAAGTATAGAGCCTCCTTGCTCCTGTTTCTGCCAAGTAAATGGGCAACCGCCTAGTCGAGTTGCAGTTTCGCAGCTTTTTATGCTTTTCGTATCATTCTTCTTTTTCGTGCAAAGGAAATGCTTTACTAAACTTGAAATTAAAGTCGAAGCTTAATGTTATCTGTACTTCCGGAAGTGGTTTGTATTGTCTTCTTGCATCACCTCAAAGAGAAAAGTTTTGACTTCTCCATCTTTTATATCATTTAGTGCGTCAGCCCCAAGGTCAACAGACACGCGTTTATCTTCTCCTAAGGGACTTACTGTTCAATGCACGAAACGTCGCCTTCGACCACAGCATTATTGCTTGATGTATAAACATGCACAGAAATCATAGCTCTTATTCTGAGTGGGGCACAAAAATATCACCCAAACTGTTCAGCAGGAGTGTTGTACGGTGTACTTCTGGTAAGTACCTTCGGATCTGAACTGAACATCGTTTCGATGCTTGCTAGTTGTGGCGTGCAAAGTGACGTCTCTCTTTAATGAAGCAATGAAGCATTGACCCGACGTCGACTACAGTGCAACCGAAGTGGGAGGGACGGAGCAAACTTTGCTTTGAGGAACTACTGTCGCATTAAAATGCAGTGCTTACTTTACCGCCTAAATATTTCAGAAGTAACATAAATGTATCTGGCTCATAGAAAGAGTGACCCATGAGCCAGTAATACTTAAGACACATGAAATACAATTTCAGTCCAAAAGCCATCAAAATATAGCCATACCTGAAACAGATGACTTCTGGGAGTATAGTGCCACCTTGCTCGAGCAATGACCCCGAGTTCACCGTTTTCATCATGGTGTGTTGCCTGGGAATCAATGCAATGCTTCTGCATGGCAGCAAATTCTTCTATCTGGTAGGAACAGTTTAATTGCAAGAACTCCTTTATCTTCATGTGAGTCCCGACCTTCAGCTGCCCCTGAAATATATGCACCACGCAGATAAAACTGCAGTGAAGCCTAGCTATAGCGGGAGGTTCATATAAAAATAACAGGAAGAATCGAAACTAGACTAATCGTTCATCCACGTACTAACCACTCGAGTGGTTCAACAACGGAGGTCCTCCACTAGACTGAATTGATGTCTCAGCTTGATCAAGAATGTGGTGTGCTTTGGCAATGAAGGCAAGCAGAATCTCAGGTGGCTGTTTCTTAGCCTGCTGCCTCTTCTAAATGTTTGATTTCCCTTGTGCGAATAAATGACTGCGGTGTTTTCCTTCTCTAGGCATGCCCGTACGTGCAGACCGTCTTAGTTCTCCTGGTACTGGCATGGAAAGCAGTTTGTTTTACCTCGCTTCAATGAGTATAGGCCAGCATTCACAAGGCATCGCAATCTGGTTGTTACCGTGTTCACTTGGTCTGACGGCTCAGCTCACTCAAATCAAAATGAGTCCGACGAACCGGCGATCGTTCGAAGCACGCGATATGCCTGCGGAATGAGGTGGCGTCTATCGCTAAAGAGCAGAGACATGTGTGAAGTTTTCATTGCCAGTTGCATTTCAATGAAGTGAATCAATGAAGCATAGCGAGTGTAAAAGGCGGCTGTCGTTTTTCTTTCGAACGCTATGTTATATTCCACTTCACTGTAGAGTATGGAATAGCTCTTGTCTGTGTCGCCGCTGTGAACATTAGTTCGAAACATTTTACGGGAACCAAATTTATATATGTGACAATTTGCCTGTGACACCTGAGATGACAGAAGAGTGGAGAACGCAGCAATTACCCTCACTACGAAGCAGTCGATGTCTCTGATAATGATGTGAGCATTCTCACAGATGTGCAGGGCTTCAGGTAATTCACTTGGAAGGGCGTAAAACACTTACCCCGATTCTTGATATGACAAACAACGAATCTCACGTGCACGTCTTGCAGTTTGCCTATAAATGAACTGAACAATTCCCTAAATAAGGTAGTGCGGTGGTGCGCATACTGGCAAATGGTGATAAATTCCGACGAAATTGTCTGCTTGTCGGTCACAAACAAAAAATCCAGTCTGCAATTACCGTACGGTTTCAACGGCACTGTTCTGCAAAGCGTCACCGAGTACAAATACTGAAGCGTAATCATCTCATCCGACCTCAGCTGGAATGTGCACATACAGTACGTAGCTAAAAAAGCCCTGAACAAACTTTTCTACCTCAAACGCACCTTATCGCATTCCACCAGCCAGACAAAGCAGCTTGCTTACGCCAGCCTTATCAGACCGGCACTCGAATATGCCAACATAGTATGGTTTCCACATTCCCAAAACCACATTCATACGCTGGGACGCATACAAAGCTTCCCGATTTATCTATAATCGTTTTAAACGCACAGATTCACCAACCAAACTTCTTTCTCGTGCAGGCCTCGCGACCCTCGAAATTCGAGCTAAGGTTCAACGTTTAAAGTTCCTATACTTAGTATTACACAGTGCGCTGAAGTTGGATCCCGCCGCCTTTGTAAAAAATACAAACACACCAGACCGACTCGGCATAAGCACGCTTTCACGCCAGAAGAATTTATTTGTAACAACAACATTTTTTTCTTTTCATTCTTTCCGTGAGCTGTGCGAGAGTGGAACTGCTTAAACCCTGCTATTACTGCCCAGCCCACATTAGAAACATTTACAAATCATTTAGAAGAAACAGTCGCGATCACAACTTGCTTTTTTTTTCAAGCGCAACTGTGTGAAGGTCAATGAGTTACTCAATGAATTTAAGTGTCCATGTTTTTTTATGCTAACTCCTTGTTTGTTCAGTGTTATTTTGCTCATATTGTACTTTTTTCATGACCATGTGCCCACTCCTGTAATAATCCCCATCGGGATTGACAGTATTGGGAAATAAATAAATATAAAATTTAAAAAAAGTAAATGTTATCATTATCAACAGCAGCCTATTTTTATGTCCACTGCTGGACGAAGGCCTCTCCCACCGATCTCCAATTACCCCTGTCTTGCGCTAGCTGATCCCAACCTGCACCTGCAAATTTCGTGATTTCATCGCCCCATCTAATATTCTATCGTCCTCGACTACGCTTACCTTCCCTTAACTGGCACCCATTCTGTAACTCCAATGGCCCACCGGTTATCTAGCCTACGTACGCATTACATGACCTACACAGCAACGTTTTTTTCTCTTACTGCCAACTAGAATATCGGCTATCCCTGTTTGCTCTTTGATCCACACCGCTCTCTACCTATCTCTTGACGTTACGCCTAACTATTTTCGTTTCATCGCTCTTTGCGTGGTGCTTAACTTGTTCTCGAGCATATTTGTTTACCTTGTAGTCACTGCCCCATATGTCAGCGCCGGTAGAATGCAATGATAGTACGCTTTTATTTTCAACGACATTGGTAGCCTCCCAGTGAGGATTTGGCAAAGCCTACAGCATGCACTGCAACCCATTTTTACTCGTCCGTAAATTTCCTTGTCATGGTCAGAATCGTCTGTGATTAATCGACCTAGATAAAGGTCATCATCATCATCATGAGATAAACGTACTCAGGTGCAGACTCTAGCGGCTCGCTGGTGATCATGAATTCTTGTTTTCTTTCCAGGGTATTGAACGTTACCTTTGCCATCTGCATATTAATCTTCAACCCCTCTCATGTACATCTTCGGTTAAGGTTATTAATTTTTGTTGCATTTCATCTCCAGTGTTGCTGAACAGGACAATATCATCTGCAAACCAAAAGTTGCTGAGATATTCGCCGTCGATCCTCATTCCTAAGCCTTCCCAGTCTAATAGCTTGAATGCTTCATCTAATCATGCAGTGAGTAGCATTGGAGAGATCGTGTCTCTTTGCCTGGCCACTTTCTTGATAGGTAATTCTATGCTTTTCTTGCGGAAAACCAAATTAGCTGTGGAATCTTTGTAGATTTTTCCCGAGATATTCACGCTCGCATCCTGTACTCATTGGTTGCGCAATACCTTCGTGACTGCTGGTACTTCTACTGAATCAAATTTACTTTCATAATCTATAAAAAACCATCTAGAGAGGTTTATTATATGCCGCAGATTTCTCAATTATCTGATAGATGGCATGGATATGATTCATTGTAAAATATCACTTCCTGAAGCCAAACTGTTCTCTTAGTCGACTGAAAGTGTTGCCCTGATTCTGTAGGAAATTATATTGGTGAAAATGTTATTAAATACTGAAAACACGGTAATCGGCCTATAATTCTTTCATTCGTTAACGTCTCCCTTCTCATGGATTAGTATAGTTTTGTCATTTTTCTAGCTCTCTGGTGGACTTGAAGTCGTGAGGCATTAAGTATAAAGGGCCGCAAGCTTTTCAATCATAATAGTCCCTCCATCTTTGATTAAATTGACTGTTATTCCATCTTCTCCTGTCGCATTTGGTGGTGGTGGGAACGCGGCAGCGGCGCAGGGCACAGCGCGCTTGCGGTTGTCAGTCGCCTGTAATGGCTGGTTCCAAAAACACTGCTGTCGTATTGTCATCTATAAATGCTGGTAAATCTACCTTGCGTAGGCACCGACCATGGGGAGGGCTGGATGGCTCGCTGTAGGGCCCTGTAGGGCTCGCTGTAGGTTCGCTGGAGGGCCCTCGGAGATTAGCGATGGGGCCATGGGGCATCATTTCTTCTTATGTACGGTGTTGGACAAATCGACTGAAGGACCAGAACTACAGTTGCCTAAAAGCTGAAAGAACAACAGTCTTAAACTTCCACAGCTACATAGATTTGTCTCGCACCAATAAAGGAAAAAGATGACAACACCAAGAGTTTTAGATCCAGTTCACCATCAGGGATTCTGACTGGCAACGGCAGCTCTCCGAACTTCTACTGTTCCAAGGGTGCGATTTAGTAGGAATTCTATTCCTTTTTCCATGCCTTTTGCCGCCATCACTGCGCAGTCATTGGTCGAAAATGACCGGGCCGCGCCCATTTTGTCTGTCAATCACGCGACGTCAGGAACCCGCAAAAACTGTGATCGTCATCGTGACGTTGACGCACTCATTATGCGGAGCAAAAGGCATAGATTTTTGGCACGGCCAGAGGCAGGGTCGTTTCCGAAGGCATAAAAAAATGGCCGCCCCTCTGATAGCTATGGCCGGGGCTCTTTGCCGTCGCCGACGTGAACACGGAGAGCCAGATGACGCGTTTGACATGCCGGATGACCATTTTCGACGGCGTTTTCGCCTCTCGAAGGGAACGGTGCGGTTGTTGTGCGAGGAACTGGCGGGGGAACTAGAAGCTGAGCGAGCGACGGGACTGTCGGTGGAGCGGAAAGTGTTGTGTGCGCTGCGCTTCTTTGCCACTGGGAGCTTCCAAGCGTCCGTTGGGAGCGAGGAGACGATCCGTGTGTCGCAGTCGACGGTGAGCGAGTGCGTACTACGTGTGGCAGAGGCTGTCGTGAACGCAGGGGCCCGCCACAAGTGGGTCCGTTTTCCAAAGACAGCCGAGGAAAAGGCAGCCATGAAGAAGGGTTTCCTTCGGCGCAGCGTTATCCCCGCCGTCATCGGATGCGTAGACGGCAGCCTCATAGCCATTATCGCACCCAAGGGTGAGCGCAAGGCTGTGTTCATGTGCCGCAAGGAATACTACGCCCTCAACTGCATGTTCGTAAGTAAAACTCATGTTTTCTGCGATCCTTTTTGAAAGTTACGTTGCTCTTGCCAACGGGCACTTTCTCTGGTTTACGTTTTACCTCAGATCTGCGACGCGGACATGAAAATCTTGGCCTTGGACCCTATGCGACCGGGGTCGGACCACGACGCTTTCATCTGGCGGACGACATGGTTGCGCCGGCGGTTCCAAGCGGGGCGCATCGTGAATGCCGGTGAATACCTCCTCGGTGAGAAAAAAAAACATTTTTTTTTTTGGCGCAGTCACGCTTCAGCAGCGCAGAACGCCGGGTCCGCCCCAACCCAAACTTTTACCCAAACCACAAGAACATGAGTATTTCTGGAGTAAAAAAAGAAAATTAAGACATTGACTGCCACCATTGGCAATGTTCGAAGTCTTAAGCTACAAGCACATTATGTGTCTGCGAGGAGCTGACGAAGGCAACACGTATTAGTGCTTTCTGCACCGTGACTGCCAGAAGCAGAAGAAATGAACACACATTACTGCTACTACTGTCATTGATAGCACCAACAAGTGTTGATTTCTTGTTTGTGACAGGTACCGAGTAGTGCACTTGTAAATTGGTTAAGAGTTTGTGTCGGGTATGGACATGCTCAACTCATGCTTTGACTAGGGACTTGCAACCCTGAAGTCTACCTTTGTTGAATGATGCTGTAGCTTTCCTCAGTTGACAACTTGCCTCTCGTCAGCGGAGTACTCAATGTACTATTTCCATCTTTGTGCAGGTGACAGTGGCTACCCCTTGGAGCCGTGGCTCCTGACCCCAGTTCCTGGCCATCCTCCAGTGCACACAGCCGAGGGGCAGTACAACACAGCACATGCCGCCATGCGTTCCGTAGTGGAGAGGTGCATTGGGCTCTTAAAGAGCCGTTTCCGCTGTCTTCAGCGATATCGCACCCTCCTCTACGAGCCGCAACGTGCAGCCAACATTGTCGCGGCATGTGCTGTGTTGCACAACCTTCGCCTTTCTGAAGGCGACGAATCAGGCAATGACAGCGATGACGACAGTAGCAGCGGCAGTAGTAGTAGTGAGCTTGACAATAACGGCGACCGCATGCCACACAGTCTGCCCCGTAACACGGGCTCTAGAATGCACTACTTGAGAGGGCGGGCTGTTCGCGACAATGTCATTGGCATGTTTGGCACAACCCGTGCGCAGCACATGCGTTATTTGAGGAGCGTGCGGCGGCAGCTGCGACGTCAACAGCAGCGTCAGCATCGCTAGGTGCATGCACACAGTTTTAAGTAATTGCATTGTGCATTTCATGCTGTGAAATTGCAGATACATTTCCCGTGCTAAGTTGTAGTTGATGTCTGCGTAATGCAAAGCATTCATGATTTGTTGAGAAATGTAAAAGTTGTTAAAAAATGAAATTATGGGGTTTCACGTGCCAAAACCACTTTCTGATTATGAGGCACGCCGTAGTGGAGGGCTCCGGAAATTTCGACCACCTGGGGTTCTTTGACGTGCACCTAAATCTAAGTACACGGGTGTTTTCGCATTTCGCCCCCATCGAAATGCGGCCGCCGTGGCCGGGATTCGATCCCTCGTGCTCAGCAGCCTAACACCATAGCAACTGAGCAACCACGGTGGGTACATAAAAGTTGTGTAGTTAAGGGTTATGTAAAGCCTGCATTTATACTAAGTAAAACAGTATCGTTAGTGGTGACATAAGAGATTGAAAGCAAGCTAAAAATAAGTGCATAATCAAAGTGTCTGCCACAATTTGCTTGTTGCTGCTGTCGTCATCTAGATGCATGTAGCCTGATTCTTACTCGTATCCCCTTACGCATTGATGGACATAAGCGCCTGTCTCCTCACTTTCTACTAGCACAGAGAAGCTCACAGAAGCCAAGATGTGCAGTGCACGTCACACTTTCCACTCCATGGAACGTGCTGTTGCACGCGCAGCTTCTAGGTCCTCCACCATTTTGTCTCGCAACAACGGCAGAGTTCCTTTCGAGTAACGAAAATGCCGTCCAACTGGTAATCCGACATGTCAAACGCTGTGGCTCCCGCGAAGTGTGTGCACGCACGAGCAGTTGATAGATTTCGGCAAAGTGACCTCACTTGTATATAGCAGAACTCAGCAATGTTAAACAGTAATATTTGTACAGTGCAAGCTAGCACTAGAAATGCGGTTGCGATGTGTAAATAAAAGCGCTTGAGGAAAACTGCACCTTTCTGTATTCACAGTTGAGGAAAAGAACTAGGAAGCTTACCAGCAAGTATGCGGCCTGTGGGGTGGGCAACACAGCAACAAAGAAGGTCAAGCGGAAAGTCAGAGAGGCTGAATTAATCTCATGGGTGGCGGCAATGGAAAAGAAACCTGCCATGAGTAACTACTTAAGAGGAAAAAACGAAATCAGGAAAGAAACCATTTATGATAACTCAAAAGGAAGCTCATTACTTTTCGAAGCGAGATCGGGATGCCTTAGAACACGCACCTATAAAGCGAGATATCAGAAGGAAGAAGAAGCATGTGCTTGCTGCGGTAAAGTTAAGGAAACGACGGAGCATATTTTATTAGAATGTGAAAACGTCTACCCAGCGGTCGATTTAGGCACCACTGGCCTCCTTGAAGCCCTTGGGTTCAGCGGGAGCAGTGGTAAAGCAAACAGGTCCGCAATAGACATTAGTAAGAGGAGATTGGAGGATTGGTGGAAAAAAAGTAGGGAAACGACAAAAGACGGAAACGTACCAAAACACAGTTCGCAATAGGGGATCAGAAAAATTGGACGTGGTAGTTCATAGTGTTTTTTTTTCTTTTTTTTTTCATTGGTTAACCTAGGTAGGATATTAGGCAGCATAGTAGCAAGAGCTTGGCGGCGCAACCCACCACACCCCGTTCCAAAGGGGACGCTCATAACATCCATCCATCCATCCAGCAGTCTACAAAATGGCGTCTTCCATGCCGCACGTAAGCTCCGCTGAGCAGGTATGTTTATTTTTTAAATAACTAATAGAATCTTTTCGACAGGTAGTTGATATTGCTTAGGTTTAAAAAAAAGACGTTTCTGGTTTGTTTCGTATGCAACGTTTTGATTTTCAAGCATTAGAACGAGTGAAAAATTTTCTTTATATGCCACGTTGCACATGTGCAACAGCGGGCAGTAGTGTCCCACTGAACCCCTGTCGCATATGTGCAATAGACTCCATTCTCCTTATTAGCACGTGATGGTGTAATACTATTACACTAAGGACAAACTCTGTGCTTTTCGAGTGTACTAAAATTGTTTTTAATTTATTTTAATGGAATCTGCAGGATGAAATTTCGTCTTTTTTGTTCTATGGATTGCAGAGAATACGACGAAAGCATTTCCTGGGAAATGACAACTTGCTTCGCCACATTGATTGCAACCAGAGTGACATATCCGATGAGAGCAGTGATGAAGAAGCAGGAGCGGCAACTGTTGACCGAAGCACTGATGAAGAAAGTAGTTATACGGAGTCCGAGGATGAGGTCATGCCCTCCACAACAGGGTTGAAAGCGACATACGCAAAGAAGCGTTATACGTTGAAAAAAACATCGTTTCAGACGCCAGGAAGTTCTTTCCAAAATGACTTTCCTTTGCCTCCCTCCGAGCCTCTCACAGCAAAGCAGCTTTTTGACTTGTTCGTGTCAAGAACGATGCTGACGCGTGTCGGGGAAGAAACGAACAAATACTACTTGCAAAAAAATGGAGCGGCTCTGGGCATGACGCTTGAAGAACTCACTTCTGTCCTTGGAATGTTTTTCCGTATGGGCCTCGTGGATATGCACAATGTACGTGCATACTGGGAACAAAGAAGCAGGTATGAGCATGTTGCACAAGTTATGTCGCGGAACCGCTTCGAGAAGATAACAAGTCATTTGAACTTTGTCGACAATGATGCTGCGACAGAAAAGACAATGCAAGACAAATGCTGGAAAGTGCGCCCCTGGCTTTCAGAACTGCGCGAAAACATGCTGAAAATTCCACAGGAAACAAAGTCTTGTATTGATGAGATTTTGATCCCTTTCCGCGGAAGGTCGCCTATACGGCAGTACCTGCCAAACAAACCAAAATGCAAGTGGGGTCTGAAGCTTTAGGCCCGGGCAGGAGAGTCGGGGCTCTGCTATGACTTCGATGTGTACCCAGCATTTAGCAAGAGTTTCTATGGTGAACAAGGTGGATATGAGCTCGGTCTTGGTGCAGGAGTTGTCGTCTAGCTGTGTTCAAGTCTCCCTGACCGCGAAAACAACCTCATTATTGGTGATAACTTTTTTTCATGTCCTCATTTGGTGAGTGAGCTAACACGCAGAAAAATCTCTTACATTGGCACTGTGCGAGAGAACAGACTGCAATCATGCAAGCTGATGAATGAGAAAGAAATGAAAAAGAAAGGTCGTGGCACATTGGACTTCTGCGTTGCGTCGTGTGGTGAGCAAAACATGGTTGCCGTGAAGTGGTTTGACAACAGGCCAGTGACACTCATTTCCAATTGTGTTGGTGTTGAAGAAATAACAACCGTAAAAATATGGGACAAAACTCAGAAGACACACATTCTAGTTGAGTGCCCTGCTATTGTGCCAATGTACAACATGTCAATGGGTGGTGTTGACCTCCTAGACAAGATTTGCTACAGTTATCGCTTTCCAATGCGGGCAAAGCGATGGTGCATGTACATATTCTGGCACACCGTCAATGTGGCCGCAGTCAATGCATGGTTTCTGCATAAACGTCATGCACAACAGCAAGGCACTAGTACAATGCCTTTGCGTAGTTTTCTCTCTTAGCTTGCGACGACATTGGTACTTTTCAGAAAGCGTGCACCTGGACGACCATCTCAGCAAAATCTCCCGCTCGTCAAGAAGGTCCTCAGTGCAGTACCACGAGATACCCGAAAGGACGGAACACAGCATTGGCCACTTTGGAACGAGCGCAGAACCAGGTGCAAGGCATGCAAAGGAGGCTATACCTTTATTTCTTGCTGCAAGTGCCAGGTGTACCTGTGCCTAAATGAAGACCGTAATTGTTTTATCCACTTCCACCAGGCTTAGAATGCCTACAGGCAACCCAGCTTGGACCATTGTTTTGTTCTTGCAATAAAAAAAAACCTTGTAACCTCAGCTAAAGTTTATCTCTCCTTGTACATTGCGTTCCATTACTGCCCAGTGTTGCATATGTGCAACAAGCTGTAAGTTCTAATAAAAGCTGTTCATAACTATTTTTATTGCGTCTGTGCCTTTATTTTCGTTTTAAATGCAAGCATACAGCTTGTCTTCCTGTTTTCTTTGCGTTTTCTGGGACTGGGAATTAATGGGTTTTAAAGGGTGACTTCAGCAATTATTTATTTGCAAGCTAGCAATATTTGCTCTTCATATCATTATTACATCAGCAAATTTTAAGATAAGTTACAAATTCCTTGCCTATGCTACCTTTGCATCCTTTAATTATGTGGGGCCTGTGAGGGGGGAGGGGCTTGGCTGCCACCATGCCCCAGTGCAGCCAGCAGCAGCTGAAGCAGGCGCTCGTTCATCTCGTGCGACCGACGCGCCACTTCGAGGCGCTGCCGCTTCACTTCGAGGTGCTGCGACTGCACTTCCCGCATTCCCGCCACCTCCTCCCCGAGGTGCCGCTGGCTCTCCATGTGGGCCTCGTGGTGCTGCCGCAGGCTCTGCATGTGGGCCTCGTGGTGCTGTTAGCAAAGATGTGTAATTAGTTTAATTACAGAAGCTCAGTAACAAGGCCTTCGTGTGTTGCATTCATCCGCATTTGCAGGCTATTGTCTTGTCATTGTATATTCAAACACTGGAAATATCTTTCTGCCCCATCAAACTTGTGCCGTCGCATTCCATTAAGATCTGTTACATTGCTATACCTGCTTCCTTGAACTCAACGCCACTTTTTTTCTTTTTGCCACATGATTGCGTAGATATTTACACATGTCATATCACGCGAATGTGTACAAGATATCACCACAGGACTACACGTATACGTTATGCTTGTTCACTGATTAATATAATTTTAGAGAGGTCATATGCTCATCAATTTCATACGCAGAAAAATATACATCTGTGGCCTTACACATACCTGCCGGTTTTGCTCCAGCAGTTGTTGGCGGAAGCGGGTGTCCTCTTCAACTCCGGCTTCCTCCAACTGGCTCTGTTGAACGTATGCGGCAGTAGCCGTCATCAGAGCACCATCGAGTTCCTGCTGCCTGGGCTGCCTACGGGGTGCCCGTGGCTCTCGGGGGGTAGGCTGCGGCACCTGCGGGGTAGGCTGCGGCACCTGCGGGGTTGGCTGAGGCACCTGGGTGGTAGGCCGCGGCACCTGGGTGGTAGGCCGCAGCACCTGGGGTGTAGCCGGTGGCTCTTCATGCAAGGCAAAAGCAAAGACTGCTCATTCACTGTTATCCGACCTACACAAATTGATTGTCCTAACCAGTCACTTTGAAATGTCATTATAGCTGCCTAGCTACAATAATGATACACAAAACAGCTAGTTAGAGCAAAAGGTGCCACAGAATGTTGCTGGTAGCAGTAACCCATAAGAAGCACAAGGAATCTCTATTACAACATCATGTCATTTGTAGTCTTGCATTTCTCCTCCATGAATAAAAGCTGGATGTTGGACACAAAGGTAATAACAGCACAGTGACGTACTTTACTTCACAGCAAGATGATACAGCAACTGCAAACAACAATGCTACTACAAAAGCTAGGTCACTGCCTTATGTGTAAGGCCACTTGTCCCAGCAACAGCTGCAGGGCCCGACACCACGAAAGCAGTTGTCGCTGGTGGATGTCTGCGGGAACCGCTGGGCCTGCAGCTTCCTCTGAACTTGCGTCGTCCTGCAATCAGAGTAGTGTTCAGACATTGCGAGCAGTGTGTGCAATGCGCATCATGTACACAAGTTGCTGCTCAGAGTACATAAGCTATATTGTCACTTGCACAAAAAAGGGCTTAAAAATTTTGCATTATTGTGTTACAATGTAATGCTGAAAATTTGTGAGGTCACAGCAGGTCACACAAACAACACTTCTTTAAATCCAATGTACGCACCTCCCTATCGGGGAAGTACTCAGGGGGGTAAACAAGGACCCCTCCTGTCCTCATAAGGACGTCGAGGACGCGGCCGTCCACGCCACCCACTTTGCCACCTCCAGTAGCCCTGCAAACACGGCAACAACGACAACGTGAAACGACGTTACTGTCAGCATCATTAGAAGCTCACCTCTTCTCGCTCGCGGCCCTGGCCGCTTCTATTTCGCTTTATGGGCCATCTTGGCCCAATGGTTGCGCCAACGGCTCGTGGCCTTTACGGCTGGCCCCTGTGCGTTAAGCACCGCCGCCACCTCCTCCCACAGTTCATTTCTTCGAGCAGCAGCCATGCGTGGCGAGAACTCTGTAGAAGCTCTCGCCAGGTATGGGTGCTGCTCGATGAACTGCGCGAGAATAGCCGCCTGCTCTTTCGACACCCGCGGCCCTTTTGCGGCCATTTTCTCTTTGTCAACTTGGGAATTTCAGCCGGCCCGCAGCACAGTAAGAAATTTAGAGGCAAACATTCTAAGCTAAACGCCTGCATAAAGTGCTCACTACGAGTTATTTCTGCCTTTTTATACCACTAATGTAAAAAAAGGTGAAGTCACTACTCACATTTAATGTTGTAGCAGCTTCTTTCTCGGAGCGTATCAGTGCAGGAAAAATTACCGATGCAGCGATAACTTTGACGAAGCTACCGTTATGTCATGGCGGTGCCCTATGGAAAATGTCTTGACAGTTCTCGATCCACTATGCTGCAAAGTTTGACCTCGGCGGCTACGGCTAATTCTTCTTGGTCCATCCTAAAGAAGAAATTATCACACGTCAGACATGCAGCGAAAACCGCACGACAATGCAAGCACTACACGAGCAATAGTTACTCGCCTCAATCCTGATCCGACGGGGGCGGGGCCGCAATTACGGACACGCAAGGGGCTGTCTGCTGTTCAGACGGACACGCTAGGGTAGTTCTGAACTTAGTGTCACACATTACTTCCCCCCTCTTCTTTGGCTTCTGGATTGGATTGGCGCGGCTCGCTACGTGCTTGCGCGCGCTTTTCCGAGCGCAGATTGGTGTGCGCCTGGTTTCTGCACTAGGCTGTTATGCGATCGCTTTTTCGAGCGCAGATTGATGTGAGCCTGGTTTCTGCACTAGGCTTTTGCACGATCGCCTGCTTTTTGCACTGGGCTTTCGAAAGGCGAAGTGAGCGTCGCTTACTGCGGAAGTGCTGCACCGCGGGCGTACTGTGTATGGAAGCGCGCAGCAATGCCGGGAAACATTCATACAAAAGCAAAGGGTCAGAAAAGTGCGCATTATTTTCCATTACTTTGTCACACTGGGTAGCGCCGTGCGATCGCTTCTAATAAACGCAGAAACGAGTCCTTGCAGCGCATGTGCCCATTAATCGATGCCCACCATAGCCATACTGTTACGTAGGAAGACGCAGACGAAAAGCTATGTACAAATATATTTACAAGGAAAATACGCTGCGCTTGGCCAAGAGGCGACAGCCCGCGCAAGCTTCTAACCGTCGTCGTCGTCTTCACACTGCTGGCCTTTCGAGATCGCACATATTGTGCCGTAGCACTACCCCCGGCTGCAAAAGCGCCGTCCCGGAGCGACTAAAGATCGGACTCGGAAGCAGTGTAGTAGGCCTTGAGCCTACTGACGTGTACGACATCACTAGATGCCACAGGAGAGGACGATGTTGAGCCCACAGGAGCAATTTCGTAAGTCACAGGCGTCACCTGGCGCAGCACGCGGTAGGGCCCTGTGTATCGCGAAATAAGCTTCTCTGAAAGTCCGACGTGACGAGAGGGCGACCACAGGAGCACGAGCGCACCAGGTGAAAACTGTACGTCACGATGGCAGGCGTTGTAGTGACACTGCTGAGTGGTCTGTGAGGCCGTAAGTCGAGCACGGGCAAGCTGGCGTGCATGGTCGGCGAGGGCGATGGCGTCGCGCGCATACTCGCTTGTTGAGACCGCAGCAGGAGGAAGTGCCGTGTCTAGGGGCAAGGTAGGTTCGCGACCGTACAGTAGATAAAAGGGAGAAAATCCGGCGGTGTCGTGCCGGGAAGAATTGTACGCAAATGTTACGTAAGGAAGGGCAATGTCCCAGTCGTGGTGGTCCTTGGAAACGTACTTGGCCAGCATATCGGTAAGAGTACGGTTTAACCGCTCTGTCAGGCCATTGGTTTGAGGATGGTATGAAGTGGTCAGTTTGTGTTGAATGGAACAGGAACGCACAATGTCAGCGATAACTTTCGAGAGGAAGTTTCGACCACGGTCAGTAAGCAGCTGGCGCGGGGCGCCATGAAGCAAGATAATGTCACGCAAGAGAAAGTCCGCGACGTCAGTGGCGCAGCTGGTAGGGAGAGCCCGAGTAATAGCGTATCGGGTGGCGTAATCAGTCGCGACGGCTACCCATTTGTTCCCAGAGGATGACGTGGGAAAGGGACCGAGCAGGTCTAATCCAACACGAAAGAACGGTTCCACAGGGACGGTGATCGGCTGGAGATGACCGGCAGGTAGCACCTGAGGTGTCTTCCGACTCTGGCAGGGATCACAGGCAGCAACATAGCGCCGAACGGAGCGAGCGAGACCAGGCCAATAGAAGCGGCGGCGGACGCGGTCGTACGTGCGGGTTACCCCAAGATGTCCTGCGGTGGGTGCGTCATGCATCTCAAAGAGCACAGTCTGTCGTAGATGTTGTGGCACGACAAGAAGAAGATCAGGGCCATCAGGGACGAAGCTCCTTCGGTACAGAATGCCGCCCTGGAGGACATATTGGCGAACGGATGCGTCGGTAGGTGTAGAGCGCAGACGCTCGATGAGTACTCGCAGCGATAGGTCTCGGTACTGCTCATCGGCGATGTTAGCGAAGGCAGACACAGAGAAAATGCCGTCGGCGGTACTACTGTCGGCTTGGTCAGGCTCGTCTACCGGGTAGCGAGACAGGCAGTCAGCGTCCTTGTGTAGTCGGCCAGATTTGTAGGTGACAGAGAACGAATATTCTTGGAGGCGTAGGGCCCAGCGACCAAGTCTGCCTGAAGGGTCTTTCAATGAGCATAACCAACAAAGCGCGTGATGGTCTGTGACAACGGAAAAGGATCGGCCATATAAGTATGGGCGGAATTTCGCAACCGCCCAAACTAGGGCCAGACACTCACGCTCAGTGATGGAATAGTTGCGCTCCGCGGGTGAGAGGAGCCTGCTGGCGTAAGCGATAACACGGTCGTGGCCACGCTGGCGTTGTGCCAGTACTGCTCCAATTCCGTGACCGCTGGCATCAGTACGGACCTCGGTAGGCGCAGAAGGATCGAAATGGGCCAGAACGGGAGGCGTTGTGAGAATGTCGATTAGATGAGAGAATGCAGAGGCCTCGTTATCGCCCCACTGGAAAGGAGCGTCTTTTTTCAAAAGGTCGGTTAGTGGTCGTGCTATGGCGGCGAAATTCCTCACGAAACGGCGGAAGTACGAACAAAGGCCGATGAAGCTGCGCACATCCTTGACACACTTCGGAACAGGGAAGTGCGCAACAGCATGGATCTTGCCTGGGTCCGGTTGCACTCCGTTCGCGTCAACGAGATGTCCAAGGACGGTAATCTGGCGACGGCCGAATTGGCACTTCGATGCGTTGAGTTGCAGACCGGCTCGCCGAAAAACGTCCAGGACTGCTGAGAGGCGCTCGAGGTGCGTAGCGAACGTTGGGGAGAATACGATAACGTCGTCCAAGTAGCACAAGCACGTGGACCATTTGAAACCGTGAAGAAGGGAGTCCATCATGCGTTCAAAAGTGGCAGGAGCGTTACATAGGCCGAACGGCATCACCTTGAATTGATAAAGACCGTCGGGTGTTACAAAGGCAGTCTTCTCGCGGTCGAGATCGTCCACGGCAATCTGCCAATAGCCGGAGCGAAGGTCAATAGAGGAGAAATAGCGCGCACCGTGGAGGCAGTCAAGGGCGTCATCAATCCGAGGTAGGGGATACACGTCCTTTTTGGTAACCCTGTTAAGGTGCCGATAATCCACGCAAAAGCGCCATGAGCCATCCTTTTTTTTACCAGCACAACCGGTGACGCCCAAGGACTACATGGCGGTTCAATAATGTTCTTGGCAAGCATTTTGCGAACTTCTGCGTGAATAACTTGACGCTCAGCTGGGGACACTCGATACGGGCGGCGATGAATAGAAGGGGCATCGCCGGTATTAATGCGATGTTTGACAGCTGTAGTTTGGGCCAAAGGACGATCGTTAAAGTCAAAAATATCGTGGTAGGAAAACAGAACGCGGTAGAGTTCACGAGCGTGGTCGGAGGACAAGTCGGGGGCAATCATTTTCAGTAAGTCAGCGATGGTACAATTTGTCGACTGCGATGGGAGAGGAGTATCGGATGAAGTGTCGTCTACTGCAATGGATGCTACTGAGTGATCCTCGAATGAACAAAGCTGGGCCAAAGACATCCCACGTGGCAGCACTTGTGTAGTCAAGCCAAAGTTGACCACTGGCAGGCAGACGCAATTCGCCGTAATAGATAAAACTGTATGGGGTACTGTGATCCCGTGTGTAAGGAGGACGTCTTGCATAGGAGCCGCGATGTAGTGACCGTCGGGGACTGGTGGGGATGACACTAGGTCAACGTAGGTCAGTGCCGAAGGGGGCAAGCGAACGAAGTCGGCGGAACTGAGGCGACTGGGGTGGGGTTCAGCAGGATCCAGAACAGGCAGGTCAAGGCGGAGAGTACTGGCGGAACAGTCGATGAGAGCAGAATGTGCGGAGAGGAAGTCTAAGCCGAGGATGATGTCGTGGGGACAGTGGGCGATGACTGTGAATAGCACGATTGTTGAGCGATCGGCGAAGGAGACGCGGGCGGTACACATACCAATTACGGGGGCTGTTCCGCCATCGGCGACACGGACAACAGGCGTCGTGGTGGGCGTGATAATTTTCTTGAGCCGGTTACGAAGGTCAGCGCTCATTACGGACAAATGCGCTCCAGTGTCTATGAGAGCAGACACAGAAACACCGTCGACTTGCACGTCAAGAAGGTTCAGATGAGTGGGCAAAGTCAGTAGAGGATTTGGCGGCGTAGGGAGCAATGCAGCGTCACCTCGAGGCGCTGCATCGTCTAGTTTTCCGGCTGGGAGCGGCGTCCGAAGGGAGTCGGCGAGTAGGAGCGACGGGGCTGGGGAGAGCGAGATTGTCGTCGTTGGGGCGAAGGCGAACGAGAATAGGGGCGGTTCGTTGCAGGAGAATCAGTGGCGGCATTATCGGAGCGTGCGGCATAGGGACGAGAAGGGCCACCTGAGGGGCGAGAGTAGGCAGTATAAGTAGACCGGATCGGGGAACTCCAGCGACTACGACAGTACCGAGAAATGTGCCCGATTCGATGGCAGTGGAAACAAATAGGCTTGTCGTCAGCAGTGCGCCATTCAGATGGGTTGCGGAAACGTGGTGGGTAAGAAGATGCGGGACGGCGCGAAATCGAAGAAGCCGGGCGGGTATCAGGGCGATGGGCCGAGCAGATGGTGTGAAGACCCATGTTTTCAAACTCCTGGCGGACAACTGCCTGGATCAGTGAGACCGTGACTGCAGATGTGTTGGTGGGACTGGAGTCGAAGGCAGCCGGATAGGCGGCCTCGATCTCACGCCGGACGATCCTGGTAACATCGGCAGTGTTGTGGGGACGAGGAGCGTCGGCACAGGAAGATGTCGCTGGGGTGTTGGGCAGACGGGCAAACTGCTGGTCAATACGTCGGCTTTTGGCGAGTTCCAGGCGGCGGCACTCTTTTATAACAGCATCCACCGTGGCTACGTTGTTGCAAACGAGCAAGTTGAAGGCGTCATCGGCAATGCCTTTGAGGATGTGGGAAACCTTGTCTGACTCAGTCATGTGGGTGTCAACTTTGCGGCACAGAGCCAAAACGTCCTTAATGTACGTGACATAGGGCTCTGTTGACGTTTGCACACGGCCGGAAAGCGCCTTCTGCGCGGCAAGTTGTTGACCGTAGGGGTTGCCGAACAAGTCGCGAAGCTGTGTCTTAAGTGAATCCCAACTGGTGAGCTCATCTTCGTGCGTGCGATACCAAACTCGAGGTGTGCCACCGAGGTAAAAGACTACGTTGGCGAGCATAATAGTAGGGTCCCACCGGTTATTGCGGCTGACGTGTTCATACAGGCTGATCCAGTCATCGACGTCTTCCCCATCGTGGCCCGAGAATACGCCAGGATCACGGGGAGCGGGGAGAGTGATGTAGGTCGGCGAAGTGGCAGCAGGTGTCGGAGCCGGCGGAGTCGGGTTGTCGTCACCGGGAGCCATGAAGGAAGGCTCGACGTACCGTCCACTGCGAAGCTCCGTGACGAGGTACAGGGAACGTCCACCTCCACCAGATATGTTACGTAGGAAGACGCAGACGAAAAGCTATGTACAAATATATTTACAAGGAAAATACGCTGCGCTTGGCCAAGAGGCGACAGCCCGCGCAAGCTTCTAACCGTCGTCGTCGTCTTCACACTGCTGGCCTTTCGAGATCGCACATATTGTGCCGTAGCAATATTAGGTGCGACTCGAGAAGCTGTGGAGTCACCCTGTAGCCGGCGGAGACGAGGTGGCGCTTCACCTTCTGCCAGTAGCTTTCGATTTTTCGGGTGTGAGCGCCCGTGATTGGGTCTACATAGTTCATGCTGTGGTTAACAGCCTCCCATTGCAAATTCAGTCTTGCTCCGTTAGCCCCCACTAAGTTCGGGATGCAGTTGTATGCGGCCGATTCATCACTGTGGATGGTGGTTCCCGGTTCAACGTTGGCTCCAATAATGGGGCCTAGCGTCGCCGCGTCTCGTCGGTCGACCTTGAATAGTCGGAGCTCCCCGGTGGTCACGCAGATCATGCCGAATACCCATGGTCCACGATCTGCAATGCCGCTGTAATTTTGGCGGCTCGGCGGAACGTTGTCGCCCGTCTTCAGGCGGCCTCGATTGTATTTTCGCTTGCCGCGAAGGAGGCATTCATCAATTTGCACAATCCTCCCGGGGCCACCGAGTGGGGGTCGCGCCAGCAGCTCGTCCCGCACGACCTCACGAGCGTAGCTCCTCCAGTCGGCGATGACATGGTCCGACAGATTAAGCAAGTCGCCGGTCGTCTCCTTCATGAGCCACGTGCCTATGTGGCGCAGCACTTCCGCAGTAAGCGACGCTCACTTCGCCTTTTGAAAGCCCAGTGCAAAAAGCAGGCGATCGTGCAAAAGCCTAGTGCAGAAACCAGGCTCACATCAATGTGCGCTCGAAAAAGCGATCGCATAACAGCCTAGTGCAGAAACCAGGCGCACACCAATCTGCGCTCGAAAAAGCGTGCGCAAGCACGTAGCGAGCCGCGCCAATCCAATCCAGAAGCCAAAGAAGAGGGGGGAAGGAATGTGTGACACTAAGCTCAGAGTTACCCACGCTAGAGGCTGTCAGCTGTTCACAGGTAAACAAAGGCTGCCATTTTGCGTGCGCTCAACGGCATGGATTGGATGCACATCCGACTACTATGTGGCTACGGCTTCAAAAATAGAGCACTTGCGTTTGCATTTCTTTGGACTGCGGCAGCTTTTGCGTTGTAATGTAACAAAATGAATTTGCTTTGCGCAGCATGGAAGTCCGCTTTTATTAAGTGCCGTTTTAGAAAACAAATTTGCTATACAGTCCCGGAAAAAGAGAAGAGAATACGAAAGAAACATCCGGCCAATGAAGGGAGCTTCTGATTGGACGATCCAAGAAACGTCGTGCCTACGTATACACAATTTCCAAAATAGATGACGTCACGCGAAAAGGCATTTGCATGAAAAAAGGCATTCCTACAAAATCGCACCCCAAGTCTCTGTGAAGAATCAAATGAACGGCCACTCGATAAGTGCAGGTGTTCCTTTCGTGCACACATTTTCTTCTAAAACCTCGAACCCTTGCCGAGCAACCAAATCAACTCTTTAGTCGAAACATCGGCTATAAACGTACCTTTAAAAATAAGCCCGGCAGAGACTACACATCATTCTTGCAATATAAATAAAATGTTTATAGCAAAATGAATGGCACTCTGAGCTCCGTAATAAACTTCACAGCATTAAACCCATCTTGATGAATGCCGGAGTGCCACACACTGAGAACAGTTGTAACAGAACAGGTATCTAGATCGACAAGGCCACCATCACTGTTTATTTCAGCTCATCCAAGCCCCTCACTTCGTCTTCAGAAGCATCTTTCTCGCTTCTTCTTCTTTGGCTAGGTTACACTTCCCCCCTTTTCTGCGTCACTCCTCCTGGGGTGACAACGAAGAACGTTGTTTATGGCCGCAAACTCCAGCTGTCCTTTATGAACCCCACAGTCTTGAGTACACCTTGTTGCACCAATAACTTCACTACATCAAAAGGTCCAAGAATCTTTGCTACTGGCCAGTAGTCCTTTTCGAATGAGCACAAGGTCTTGTAGCCCAACATCTGATGTATGGCCTTGGCACCACTTGTCAAAGTGAAACTTCATCGCTTCTCTATATCTGTATCGCTCCTCAGATGTTTTGCAACGCTCAGTTAGCATTAGCCTGTTGGTAATTCCAAGCTCTTTGTCTGCGCTTATCTTTGCAACCTCACCATAGGCAGCAATATGCGGACTGCACCCAACACTCCTTGTATGAGTCGTGTTATGATGAGCCACAACCGCTTCTAGGCAACATTTGAAGCCGCCGTTAAAATTTGGATACATCGACATGAATCGTTTCAAATCGCGTATCACCCTCTCCGCCATTCCATTTCCCTGCAGGTGATAGGGCACACAACGCCGCATTGTGATGCCATGGTTCTCTGCCCACTTTTGAATCTTCCTGCTAAGAAATGCAGGCCCATTTTCCGATATCACAACCTTCACATTGGAGGATATGCCTCTGTCAAGGAGGGCTATGGCACTGTTTGCGCCTTTCTTGCCGGGCCGTGCAGCCACTATTCTGGTACATTGATCTATTGCGATCAGAAATGACTGAGTTTTGCCTACACCTGGACTCTTCTTTTTCAGCTCATCGAAGTCTACAAGTGTGATTTCAAAAGGGTTGTGCTAGTGTTGGGGCAACAAAAGCTCGTCTTGTCGTGGCCGGTACTAGGCTTTGTTTATCTGGCACAAATGGAATGACCATACATAGTTTCAATGTCTCTTTTCATGTGTTTCCATCTAAACCTTTGAAAAATCGTGTTGTATGTGTGCTAGAAACAATCGTGGCCGCCAGACTCTAGAGTGTCGTGGTACAGGTGGAGTATTTTTGAAAGAAGAGTCTCGGGTACTATGAACTTTTCGCTTTCAAGATATAGGTCGTCACATCCTCCCCACAGCTTCGTCATATTAATCATCTCATGTGAGAGCTCAATTGCCAATCGAGACAATGCATACGCGTCTGCCAGATGGCTGCCTGAACTATGGAAGATTTCGAAGATCCGACATGTTCATGAGGTAAATCAAGGCTTGATGATCTGTGTATAATTTAAAATTTCTCCCATCGATATATGACCGGAAATATCGCACTGCCGTTAAAACAGCCAGGGCCTCTTTTTTGGTCGTAGTATAATTAACTTGATGAGGGCTGAAGGTGTAGGAATAGTAGCTTATCACTCTTAGCTGTCGACTCGGGCAAGATCGAGTGTCTCTTTGGTATAAGACTTTCCAGTACCGTGGTTAGATGCGTCAGTATTCATCTCAAAGGGCAGGCTGAAGTCAGGTAACGTAAGCACTGGGTCCGAGGATATACGATGTACGACTTCCTTTTAGGCTACCTCACATTCTTCAGTCCAGAGAAAAGGAACACCTCTTTGGTCAGTTCAGTCAAGCATCTTGGTGTTTTACCAAAATCTTTTATAAATGCTCTGAAGCGGCCAGCAAGTCCAAGAAAAACTGTGAGTGAATGCAGATCATGTGGCTTCGTAAGCTTCGAGATTCGTTGCACCAACTCTTGTTTGGTGCTCTTGGTGACATCATCAAACACCCTTCCAAGAAAAACTAGCCGAGGATCGACAAATTCACTTTTTTTCGTTTATCTTCAGATCTGCACCACTAAACGATTGCAGAATAGTGGCCAAGTGCTCCAAGACATGGCTTCGAAACATTATACATCATCTTTAAAACCAAGCTGGCGAATCCTTCCAACTAAAAGGCAGTCTATTGTATTCATATGCGTCAAAAGGTGTCACAAATGCTGAGAACCTTTTCACTTCTGCTACTAAAGGCGCTTGCCAAAAGCCCTTGAAAAGTTCAAAGCGAGAGAAAACGCTGCAACCATCAGTTTCGTTGACAATTTCGTCGATGTGTAGCACCGGGAAAGGGAACAGGTGAATTTTACGGTAATCGGTGCAAAGACTGTACGTTCCGTATTCTTTCGGTGCTATAGTGATGGTGATGCAAAGCTAGACGTGGACGGTCGGATAACACCAGCATCGAGCACCTTCCGCAGTTATTCGAGCCATATCTTCTTATCTCGCGACATGTTGTAAGGGTTGCGTTTCACAGCTGTTATATCTCGAAGCTCGAACGGTACTTTAAATTTAAATGTAGCGTTAGGATAACCTCCTACACAGAGGAACTCCGGGTACATCCTGGTGACGTCATCCGCTGTAGCGGGCTTCCGAAGGCTTTCACTAAATAGGGAGAACGATGATAACTGACGATCATCTTGAGCAGTAACTTTGCAATCTCAATAAAAAGTTAGACAGCTCTTGCATTGCTAGGTGTGACAAAATCATCTGATATTTTACTCCATCGAGGACCAACGCTCTGGTTTTGATACTCTTGCGCTGATACCTGACGATCGCCTCGGCCCACTCATTGTGCACTTGCTTTTTGCCGTCGTATCCATACACACTGACTAGAAAATCCTTCACTGGGTTCATGTCCGGAATGTGTTTCTTGTTCACAACGGCGATGGAAGCTCCACTGTCAACCAACGCGCTGTCTTCTTTTCCATTTGCATGCACCGGAACATATACCAAATTGGTACGCTCTACAAGAAATATTTTGTGTTGTGGTCATGGTGAATTGTAATCAGAGGTGTGTGTAGTTGCCTTCCTGCTCTCCTCTTGATATGCGACTTGTTTATTCGGTGGCGCCAGTTCATCTTGGGATTTAACATTATCATAACTGCTCACAGGTTGCTCAACATTATAACACAGCTCTTTTATGTCATGTAGTAACTATTCTGTGTATGACTTTCGAAGCTGAGCACGACACCACGTGTTTTCCGGAAGTCCCAGCATAATGAGCGCGACCAATGAAGCCTGGAATAGAGCAGAGTCAGCTAAATGCAGCACTCTCCATTTCACAAAGAAATAGTCAAGAACCGGCCCGTAGTTGTACTTGTAAGACATATTTTTATCCCAGCTTTGAAGCTTGTTCTCACCGAATGAAAATAAAAAGCTCTGTTTCCACTCGTTCTATGGGCGTTCAGCTTTTTCAGAAGTTCGAAGCTCGTGCTAAATCTTTGCACTACCTCCCAAGTACAGACTCATGTTCATAAATTTGCCTTTATCCTCTCGCCAGCAATTCCTGTCACACGCGTATTCGTAAAAATCAACCCATTCCTGGGCAGACCTCTGGCATGACAAGCTGCATGGGTGTCTTCCTCATTTCCATAAGGTTTGCTTGCAATGAAAAATCAAATACTTACTGCTGATGCTGGCTATTCGTTTCTTGCAACTTCACTATATCACGCATCAGCGCGCTTGCACTGCGGTCCTCTAAATCGTTGTTACGAGAGGTTACTTCCGTTATCATGAAGACGGGATTTGCTGTGGTGGAACCGCGAAGCTCGCAAGAACGCGCGACGTCTGCGTCATGCTGGCGATCACTCATGGCAATCTTGAAAGCCCTCGCCAGCGTTCGACTTCAGGGAGTCAAGTTGCAGTAGTAAGAGTTCAATATGACAAGTGCTCAACCGAACAAGATCGCTCTTCCCCGTAGACGCACTGTGCAACGTTAACCGGCTTATCACGGGAAACTGTATTGTCAGTGCACATTGTCCGTGGAAAATAGGTGTTCCATATGCGACTGCGCCATATTTTTAACAGAACAGGTAACTATGCTTGGCAGAACAGTAACTTGGCTCCGTGTTGGGGCCGCTATTGTTCTTGCTGTACGTGAACGACATTGGTGACGGAGTAGTGTCTCAAATGCGGTTATTTGCGGACGACTGCGTTCTCTATAGAGTAGTCACTTGTGACCGTGATGCTGAGATCTTTCAGGAAGACTTGAACAGAATCTCAGAGTGGTGCGTCAAATGGAATATGAATTTGAATCTGTCTAAAACTGTTCATATGAAATTTACAAGAAAGAAAAACCTTGATATGCAACCGTACGTTATTAGGAATGTAATGTTGGAACAGGTATTCGAATTTAAATATTTAGGTGTTTATTTTACTCCCACTTTGAATTGGCGCCGTCAAGTCGATTATGTCACTGCTAAAGCATGCAAAATCCTGGGATTTCTTCGCCGAAATGCAAACACTTTTCCACAGCCATGTCGGGACATCTTGTACAAGACTTATGTGAGGTCAATTCTGGAATACGCGTGTACGGTTTGGGACCCGCCTACTCGTAGAGATAAAGATAAGCTGGAGCGGGTGCAGAACATTGCCGCTCGCTTCGTATCTGGCATACGCGGGGCTCAATACAGTGCATCGCGTACGAAGGAAGCACTCAACTGGGAATTACTAGACATGCGCCGTAAGAAGTTGAGGCTGAAGTTCTTCCATGCTATTTATTATTCAGCTGTTCGGGTTGATCGCGAAAAGTTTGTGCTAGAGCCTTTTTATAGATCCAATCGTGTTGACCATGATTTTAAGGTCCGTGAATTTGCGACAAAAACTGAATTGTTCAGAATCTCTTTCTTTCCTAAAACCATTAGGGAATGGAATAGACTGCCGAGTGATGTTGTGAGGGTTGAATCAAATGATGCTTTCTTTTTGATCTTGTAGATTGTAGATGTGCATTGCTAGGGGATTTGCCTTTTTTGCCGGTTTTTTTTTCGTTTTTCCTCTTTTGTTATCACTTTTAACACTGTACAGGAGCAGAGGTGTCGTATGTATTCCTTCTTGTACCCCCCCCCCCCCCCCACTGTAATGCCTTGGCGCTGTGGGTTCCTTAATAAATAAATAAAATAAAATAGACCGACAAGCCGACCATCACTGTTCCCTTCAGCTCATCCCACCCCCCACTTCTTCGTCTTCAGAAGCACCTTTCTCGCTTGTTCCTCAGCTAGGTTAAAACGGTTTTGCTAGCTGGTCATGTGCCGTCCGGCAATCGGCCACACACACTTAACCCACAGCCACCTCTTAAGAAAGGGGGACCAACCGGTATGTGAAGAGTGCTCGGACAGCTTATCATCGATACATTACGGTGAGTCTTTCCCACGGTCCCTACCGGCAGCCGTCATTCCTCACCTGGGTCTCCTTCGCCACTGTGGCGCGGCAGCCTGTTACGTAGCAGTTCCAAGGATATAAGTCAACCAGAGCAATTGGAATGGAATTGAAACCTGCCGCGAACTGTCAGAATCGCAACCACCACGGGACAAAAATAGTGTTCCATCCATATCCGGAATCAACGTTGTCATGAAAACTGCAGATTCGGCAAGCGACGGCTGTATATTCCGTGAATGATCGACCTACTCCTGTCCTGCTAAATGAAAGACATGCCAACATTGCCGCTGGAAGAGATTTGTAAGGCTGCTATGGGCAACGCCGGACGCTCTCGGCGTGGCCGCCGGAAGAAGAAAAAGGGGACAATTTTCTCGAGCAAAGTTCTGGTTCTGGGCAGCGCCCGCGCACCTGCGAGCGCGTCCCAGAACATCGGCCAAGGCCCTCCCTGCCACCTTGACGACGGAGCACCCGCGCAGGCAGACGGTTCGGGAAGGCTCGAGCTCTTTGAAGACACGGGGAAGAGAGAAGCAACTTAGCAAGCGCTGCGGCTTCTACTCCCTTGCTCAGCGCCGTCGCCCGTTGCTGGAATTTTCGGGCCATGTTATATAAGAGCGTGCTCGGCGTGCTGGATGTTATTTGGTTTTAGAGCGCAGCTCTTTGGCGTCCGTTCCTGGGTTTCGCGTCGTCGTCGGCGTTGTCGTCGTCGGCGTCGGCCTCGTAACCAGCTCGCCGACGAATCTGCTGCTCCGCCGCCGCGCATGCGCGCTGTCGGCTCTCCGGGCGAGGGAGGATGATGGAAGGGAGGAGGAGAGACTGTGGAGGAGGGCTGGCTACACAAATGGCTCTTTGGCGTCCGTTCCTGGGTTTCGCGTCGTCGTCGGCGTTATCGTCGGCCTCCTAACCAGCTCCGCCCCCCTTTCATCCCCCCAGCGCTAGCAGCGACCGACTGATACCGCTTTCGTGAGTCCGCTACCGCACTCACGAAAGACGTCGTGCACTTCCTGCAACTCGCATTAACCGTCCATCGATCCACACCGATGTTAGTAGTGGGGGACTTTAATGTTGACATAAAGACAAACAGCAATTTCCTAACACTTATGCGGGAGAACATCCCGTTCCTCTCGCTCGTAACGCGTCCCACGGCTGTGACAACCTCACGAGGCACTTGTATAGATCTCGTCTTTGAGAATCAAGCATTGGTGTACCAAGTCGAACATATATCAGTCTATTTCTCCGACCACAAAGCTTCCTTCATGACTGTCAAGAACTGTTAGTGGAGTCTTTGTTAAAGGAATACGTGTGAAAAATAAAAAAAAATTCTGTGATAGTGCATACATGTGTTGCTCGATTTCTTTGCCTCAATCTATCGAAAAGGTGAAACAGCTTATTTGCTGCGCTCAAATTTCGCATTAGGAAGTAACGTAATCGTCGGTAATTTTTTTTTAGGTCCGGCTTCTAGCAGCGAAGTAGACAACCCCGGCTTATGGGAAGTCGTAAAGTGTGAGCGTTGAGCTCAACTGTTAAGTGTTTGTCAGCTTTGGTTGCAGAGCAAAAAGTGCTTAGTCAGCTTTGGTAGCTGAGTGCAAAAATTTTCTTACTTCTGTACGTGTGTTACTGCACTGTTTCTGAAGTGTTATATAAATCAAGTTCTTCTCTTTCTCATTGTGTTGTTGTCCATCGCCTGTAAGTCCCACGTAAAATCAGTGTGCACCTAGAGGTAGGCACCGCAGTGAAGAAAGAAAAACCTTGAACTTTAATCGACCTATCTGTTCTTTTTACGTACCGACTGCAACACTGCTAGCAAGTACAAACGATTGACGCGCCTTTTTAAGTTTTACAGCGCAGCTGTTTAGGTTTAGAACCCGTATAAATGATCCGCATGTGTGCTCTCGTAGAGCCGTATCTGGGCTTGCAAACGTCCACGTAGTGAACAAAAAAGAAAGATGAGCAGGGACACTAAAGGCTGCTTAGGTATTGGAATGCGAAGGCATTATCACCTCTTAGGTGAAATGTTTTCGATTTATGTTTTCAACATGCACTAAAGTTCTTTCTGCTGAATCGGTGATCGGTGTGTGTGTTTGCGTATACGTTAGCCACATACCAGGAACATTCGGACCATATCGCTGCAGAACGTTTAATTTGTGTGTGTGTGTGTGTGCGTGTGTGTGTGTGTGTGTGTGTGTGTGCGTGTGCGTGCGCGCGTGCGTGCGTGTTGGGTGGTTCGTTTTCTGAGACGTACTTCCGTGGGCGACATGTCACAGCTGCCGCTGAGGTAGACGCTTCGGAGAGCATCCCAGTAGACACAGCACCGATGAAATCCGAAGGCGGCGACGTGACACGTGCAATGACGCACGCACTATACACACCTGATTTTATACACTCACGCTTTGGTGCCGAGAGTGCGTCGCAGCAAACACAATACGCACAGCACCGATGAAATCCGAAAAGCAAGTAACACGTCGGAGACAGTGAAGGAAGCAGTGACATGAAGTATGCAATGACGCAAGCAAAGGCACAACGTTAATAAACCACAACCGTGGAGCCAACGTGGCGTCGGGAAAGCGTGCTAGTCAATCCCACCGAGACCTAAATATACCAAATTTTCTTTTCAATTTCATTAATTCACTGTTTACAGAAACGTGCTTGACAAATATGACATCAATCTGATCATTTTAGACATGTTTTTTTCTCTTGGCACCCTCGGCCATTTTTGACACCATCTTTCGGTCACGCCGCCTACGCCGACGTCGGATTTTCGCGTAATGGGGCTATAATGCTTTCACATTAAGATTTCTGGCTCTCCCGTAATCGAGGCTAGATGTAAGCATGAAATGGCAACCAGCAAAGCAGATGGGTTGGAGATGATACTAGCCACAATCTTAAAATGGGTGTAGTTCATCGCAACGGCACACTCTCCCCCCCGCCCCACACACACACACACCGCACCACGCCATACTGCGCACTGGTCCAAAAATAAAATTATGGGGTTTTACGCGCCAAAACCACTTTCTGATTATGAGGCACGCCGTAGTGGAGGACTCGGGAAATTTCGACCACCTGGCGTTCTTTAACGTGCACCTCAATCTAAGTACACGGGTGTTTTCACATTTCGCCCCCATCGAAATGCGGACGCCGTAGCCGGGATTCGATCCCGCCATCTCGTGCTCAGTAGCCCAACACCATAGCCACTGAGCAATCACGGCGGGTGCGCACTGGTCCACATGGATGCTGCCCAGCTAGAAGAAGAAAACCGCCTCGAGAGATGGCGCCACAACACCATAACCACTGAGCAACCACGGTGGGTGCGCACTGGTCCACATGGACGCTGCCCAGCTAGAAGAAAACCGCCTCGAGAGATGGCGCCACAACACCATAACCACTGAGCAACCACGGCGGGTGCGCACTGGTCCACATGGACGCTGCCCAGCTAGAAGAAGAAAACCGCCTCGAGAGATGGCGCCACAACACCATAACCACTGAGCAACCACGGCGGTACGTGCGCACTGGTTCACATGGACGCTGCCCAGCTAGAAGAAGAAAACCGCCTCGAGAGATGGCGCCACAACACCATAACCACTGAGCAACCACGGTGGGTGCGCACTGGTCCACATGGACGCTGCCCAGCTAGAAGAAGAAAACCGCGTCTAGAGATGGCGCCACAACACCATAAATACTGAGCAACCACGGCGGGTGCGCACTGGTCCACATGGACGCTGCCCAGCTAGAAGAAGGAAACCGCGTCTAGAGATGGCGCCACAACACCATAAATACTGAGCAACCACGGCGGGTGCGCACTGGTCCACATGGATGCTGCCCAGCTAGAAGAAGAAAACCGCGTCAAGAGATGGCGCCACAACACCATAACCACTGAGCAACCACGGCGGGTGTGCACTGGTCCACATGGACGCTGCCCAGCTAGAAGAAGAAAACCGCGTCAAGAGATGGCGCCACAACACCATAACCACTGAGCAACCACGGCGGTACGTGCGCACTGGTTCACATGGACGCTGCCCAGCTAGAAGAAGAAAACCGCCTCGAGAGATGGCGCCACAACACCATAACCACTGAGCAACCACGGCGGTACGTGCGCACTGGTTCACATGGACGCTGCCCAGCTAGAAGAAGAAAACCGCGTCTAGAGATGGCGCCACAACACCATAAATACTGAGCAACCACGGCGGGTGCGCACTGGTCCACATGGACGCTGCCCAGCTAGAAGAAGAAAACCGCGTCTAGAGATGGCGCCACAACACCATAAATACTGAGCAACCACGGCGGGTGCGCACTGGTCCACATGGATGCTGTCCAGCTAGAAGAAGAAAACCGCGTCAAGAGATGGCGCCACAACACCATAACCACTGAGCAACCACGGCGGGTGTGCACTGGTCCACATGGACGCTGCCCAGCTAGAAGAAGAAAACCGCGTCAAGAGATGGCGCCACAACACCATAACCACTGAGCAACCACGGCGGGTCCGCACTGGTCCACATGGACGCTGCCCAGCTAGAAGAAGACAACCGCGTCAAGAGATGGCGCCACAACACCATAACCACTGAGCAACCACGGCGGGTGCGCACTGGTCCACATGGATGCTGCCCAGCTAGAAGAAAACCGCCTCGAGAGATGGCGCCACAACACCATAACCACTGAGCAACCACGGCGGGTGCGCACTGGTCCACATGGACGCTGCCCAGCTAGAAGAAGAAAACCGCCTCGAGAGATGGCGCCACAACACCATAACCACTGAGCAACCACGGCGGGTCCGCACTGGTCCACATGGACGCTGCCCAGCTAGAAGAAGAAAACCGCGTCATGAGATGGCGCCACAACACCATAAATACTGAGCAACCACGGCGGGTGCGCACTGGTCCACATGGATGCTGCCCAGCTAGAAGAAGAAAACCGCGTCAAGAGATGGCGCCACAACACCATAACCACTGAGCAACCACGGCGGGTCCGCACTGGTCCACATGGACGCTGCCCAGCTAGAAGAAGAAAACCGCGTCATGAGATGGCGCCACAACACCATAAATACTGAGCAACCACGGCGGGTGCGCACTGGTCCACATGGATGCTGCCCAGCTAGAAGAAGAAAACCGCGTCAATAGATGGCGCCACAACACCATAACCACTGAGCAACCACGGCGGGTCCGCACTGGTCCACATGGACGCTGCCCAGCTAGAAGAAGAAAACCGCGTCAAGAGATGGCGCCACAACACCATAACCACTGAGCAACCACGGCGGGTCCGCACTGGTCCACATGGACGCTGCCCAGCTAGAAGAAAACCGCCTCGAGAGATGGCGCCACAACACCATAACCACTGAGCAACCACGGCGGGTGCGCACTGGTCCACATGGACGCTGCCCAGCTAGAAGAAGAAAACCGCCTCGAGAGATGGCGCCACAACACCATAACCACTGAGCAACCACGGCGGTACGTGCGCACTGGTTCACATGGACGCTGCCCAGCTAGAAGAAAACCGCCTCGAGAGATGGCGCCACAACACCATAACCACTGAGCAACCACGGCGGGTGCGCACTGGTCCACATGGACGCTGCCCAGCTAGAAGAAGAAAACCGCGTCAAGAGATGGCGCCACAACACCATAACCACTGAGCAACCACGGCGGGTGCGCACTGGTCCACATGGATGCTGCCCAGCTAGAAGAAAACCGCCTAGAGAGACGGCACCACAACACCATAACCACTGAGCAACCACGGCGGGTGCGTACTGGTCCACATGGACGCTGCCCAGCTAGAAGAAGAAAACCGCCTCGAGAGATGACGCCACAACACCATAACCACTGAGCAACCACGGCGGGTGCGCACTGGTCCACATGGACGTTGCCAAGCTAGAAGAAGAAAACCGCCTCGAGAGATGGCGCCACAACACCATAAATACTGAGCAACACGGCGGGTGCGCACTGGTCCACATGGATGCTGCCCAGCTAGAAGAAGAAAACCGCGTCTAGAGATGGCGCCACAACACCATAACCACTGAGCAACCACGGCGGGTGCGCACTGGTCCACATGGATGCTGCCCAGCTAGAAGAAGAAAACCGCGTCAAGAGATGGCGCCACAACACCATAACCACTGAGCAACCACGGCGGGTGCGCACTGGTCCACATGGACGCTGCCCAGCTAGAAGAAGAAAACCGCCTCGAGAGATGGCGCCACAACACCATAACCACTGAGCAACCACGGTGGGTGCGCACTGGTCCACATGGACGCTGCCCAGCTAGAAGAAGAAAACCGCCTCGAGAGATGGCGCCACAACACCATAAATACTGAGCAACCACGGCGGGTGCGCACTGGTCCACATGGATGCTGCCCAGCTAGAAGAAGAAAACCGCGTCAAGAGATGGCGCCACAACACCATAACCACTGAGCAACCACGGCGGGTGCGCACTGGTCCACATGGACGCTGCCCAGCTAGAAGAAGAAAACCGCCTCGAGAGATGGCGCCACGACACCATAACCACTGAGCAACCACGGCGGGTGCGCACTGGTCCACATGGACGTTGCCCAGCTAGAAGAAGAAAACCGCCTCGAGAGATGGCGCCACAACACCATAACCACTGAGCAACCACGGCGGGTGCGCACTGGTCCACATGGACGTTGCCCAGCTAGAAGAAAACCGCCTCGAGAGATGGCGCCACGACACCATAACCACTGAGCAACCACGGCGGGTGCGCACTGGTCCACATGGACGTTGCCCAGCTAGAAGAAGAAAACCGCCTCGAGAGATGGCGCCACAACACCATAACCACTGAGCAACCACGGCGGTACGTGCGCACTGGTTCACATGGACGCTGCCCAGCTAGAAGAAAACCGCCTCGAGAGATGGCGCCACAACACCATAACCACTGAGCAACCACGGCGGGTGCGCACTGGTCCACATGGACGCTGCCCAGCTAGAAGAAGAAAACCGCGTCAAGAGATGGCGCCACAACACCATAACCACTGAGCAACCACGGCGGGTGCGCACTGGTCCACATGGATGCTGCCCAGCTAGAAGAAAACCGCCTAGAGAGACGGCACCACAACACCATAACCACTGAGCAACCACGGCGGGTGCGTACTGGTCCACATGGACGCTGCCCAGCTAGAAGAAGAAAACCGCCTCGAGAGATGGCGCCACGACACCATAACCACTGAGCAACCACGGCGGGTGCGCACTGGTCCACATGGACGTTGCCCAGCTAGAAGAAGAAAACCGCCTCGAGAGATGGCGCCACAACACCATAACCACTGAGCAACCACGGCGGGTGCGCACTGGTCCACATGGACGCTGCCCAGCTAGAAGAAGAAAACCGCCTCGAGAGATGGCGCCACGACACCATAACCACTGAGCAACCACGGCGGGTGCGCACTGGTCCACATGGACGTTGCCCAGCTAGAAGAAGAAAACCGCCTCGAGAGATGGCGCCACAACACCATAACCACTGAGCAACCACGGCGGGTGCGCACTGGTCCACATGGACGTTGCCCAGCTAGAAGAAAACCGCCTCGAGAGATGGCGCCACGACACCATAACCACTGAGCAACCACGGCGGGTGCGCACTGGTCCACATGGACGTTGCCCAGCTAGAAGAAGAAAACCGCCTCGAGAGATGGCGCCACAACACCATAACCACTGAGCAACCACGGCGGGTGTGCACTGGTCCACATGGACGTTGCCCAGCTAGAAGAAGAAAACCGCCTCGAGAGATGGCGCCACAACACCATAACCACTGAGCAACCACGGCGGGTGCGCACTGGTCCACATGGACGTTGCCCAGCTAGAAGAAGAAAACCGCCTCGAGAGATGGCGCCACAACACCATAACCACTGAGCAACCACGGCGGGTGCGCACTGGTCCACATGGACGCTGCCCAGCTAGAAGAAGAAAACCGCCTCGAGAGATGGCGCCACGACACCATAACCACTGAGCAACCACGGCGGGTGCGCACTGGTCCACATGGACGTTGCCCAGCTAGAAGAAGAAAACCGCCTCGAGAGATGGCGCCACAACACCATAACCACTGAGCAACCACGGCGGGTGCGCACTGGTCCACATGGACGCTGCCCAGCTAGAAGAAGAAAACCGCCTCGAGAGATGGCGCCACGACACCATAACCACTGAGCAACCACGGCGGGTGCGCACTGGTCCACATGGACGTTGCCCAGCTAGAAGAAGAAAACCGCCTCGAGAGATGGCGCCACAACACCATAACCACTGAGCAACCACGGCGGGTGCGCACTGGTCCACATGGACGCTGCCCAGCTAGAAGAAGAAAACCGCCTCGAGAGATGGCGCCACAACACCATAACCACTGAGCAACCACGGCGGGTGCGCACTGGTCCACATGGACGCTGCCCAGCTAGAAGAAGAAAACCGCCTCGAGAGATGGCGCCACAACACCATAACCACTGAGCAACCACGGCGGGTGCGCACTGGTCCACATGGACGTTGCCCAGCTAGAAGAAGAAAACCGCCTCGAGAGATGGCGCCACAACACCATAACCACTGAGCAACCACGGCGGGTGCGCACTGGTCCACATGGACGTTGCCCAGCTAGAAGAAGAAAACCGCCTCGAGAGATGGCGCCACAACACCATAACCACTGAGCAACCACGGCGGGTGCGCACTGGTCCACATGGACGTTGCCCAGCTAGAAGAAGAAAACCGCCTCGAGAGATGGCGCCACAACACCATAACCACTGAGCAACTACGGCGGGTGCGCACTGGTCCACATGGACGTTGCCCAGCTAGAAGAAGAAAACCGCCTCGAGAGATGGCGCCACAACACCATAACCACTGAGCAACCACGGCGGGTGCGCACTGGTCCACATGGACGCTGCCCAGCTAGAAGAAGAAAACCGCCTCGAGAGATGGCGCCACGACACCATAACCACTGAGCAACCACGGCGGGTGCGCACTGGTCCACATGGACGTTGCCCAGCTAGAAGAAGAAAACCGCCTCGAGAGATGGCGCCACAACACCATAACCACTGAGCAACCACGGCGGGTGCGCACTGGTCCACATGGACGCTGCCCAGCTAGAAGAAGAAAACCGCCTCGAGAGATGGCGCCACGACACCATAACCACTGAGCAACCACGGCGGGTGCGCACTGGTCCACATGGACGTTGCCCAGCTAGAAGAAGAAAACCGCCTCGAGAGATGGCGCCACAACACCATAACCACTGAGCAACCACGGCGGGTGCGCACTGGTCCACATGGACGCTGCCCAGCTAGAAGAAGAAAACCGCCTCGAGAGATGGCGCCACAACACCATAACCACTGAGCAACCACGGCGGGTCCGCACTGGTCCACATGGACGCTGCCCAGCTAGAAGAAGAAAACGGGCTCAAGGAGGCGCCACGCAGCGTGGCGCCATTTCTTGAGGCTTCACAAAATCCGCGCCACGGTACTCTCGGACCGCTGGCGTTCAAGAGAGCACAGGCAACCCCGTCTCAGTGCGAACAGATGACAATGAAGTGTATGGCGTCCTGTACATGCTTTGCACGTAGGCATTGGAAATGACAAATAAAAAAGTCGCAGTTTCGCCCGAAAGGCGAAGCATTGATTGCGATGGCAAAGTAATAGACGACAGCTATACGAAGTAACGATAGTAGATTTATTGTGCATATAAACTTGTAAACGTAGGCATACTACACTCGCGGGAAACTATGTATCGTAATCAAATTAGGAAATACGCAGGTGCAAGTTGAAATCTGTTGGCACAGGATGGAGGTAATTTGAGATCGCCGAGAGCAGCCTTCGTACTACAGCGGACATAAAATAGGATTATTATTATTATTATTATTATTATTATTATTATTATTATTATTATTATTATTATTATTATTATTGCACTGGAAAAGAACGCGCAGCAGGCACTGCTTCGAGAAAGACGACGTCAACGTGTGGTTGGAAGCCTTGTGTCTGTGTTGCCGAAGCTCTGTGTCCTCTCGCTACGTGCTCTGCTATCTCAGCGTCTAATCAATCGAACTATAATGCATCTTAACTTTTCGTGGACGTGCGGGGCCCTTCCCAAACCTGGAACTCCGCAGCCGGACGCTCCCTATCGTTCCTGCTATGCCTCAGGACGGTGCGCAGCCCGATCCTCCCATGGCGTCGCCTGTCGTCTGCTCCGGTGCTCTACGCCAACGAGATCCTCCGGTCTTCAGCGGCAACGACGACCATGACATGGAGGATTGGCTCTCGTCATACGATCGCGTGAGTGCGCATAACAAGTGGGATGACAAAGCTAAACTGACTAACGTCATCTTCTATCTTTCTGCAGTCGCGAATCTCTGGTTCCGGAATCACGAATCCAACTTTTCCACCTGGACAGCATTTACCCATTCTTTCAAAGAAGTCTTCGGTCGCCCTGCTGTGCGTAAGCTTCGCGCAGAACAACGCTTGCGTAGTCGCGCTCAGCAAAAGGGTCAAAACTTCACAAGCTACATTGAGGACGTAGTTGACCTTTGCCGACGCATTAATCACGCCATACCCGACTCTGAAAAGTTCAAGAATGTCATGAAGGGCATAGAGGATGACGCCTTCCAAATGCTCTCTTGACGAAAATCCTCAAACGATCGACGAGGTCATTACACTGTGCCAGAGCTACGATGAGCTCCGCAAACAACGCCTTACCACGCACCGAGCTATCGCGCCGGCCGACACGGTTTCGGCTTTAACTGACAGTTCTAGTGCTGCTTCCGCCCACTCTTCGTTCCTCGACCAAGTCAAGCAATTCGTTTGCGAAGAAGTCATGCGCCAACTGTCACTGCTGCCTGCTACCCAGTCGTCTGAGTCCTCTTTGTCCTCGGAACTCCGACGCGTCATCCATGAACAAGCCAGCGACGCACTACCTCTCGCTAATCAGCCACCTTCAGCGACAGTCCCGCTCACTTACGCTGCCGTCGTTGCCAGGCCAAGACCTCCGCCTGAAGTTGCGCATTACACGCCCACAAGCGGCATCTGTGCCTCGCCTTCTGCAGCTGCGAACTACGTGCCTAGAAGCGGCTTCTGCGCGCCTCTGCAGCCCATACACCTAGCTCCACACTGTGCACCGCTACCTAGGCCCCCTTTTGATAATCCGTGGCGTACCCAAGACAATCGGCCGATCTGCTTCGTGTGTGGCTTTGCTGGACATGTGGCACGGTTCTGCCGCCGGCGAGGTTGGTATCCTCCCGATACTGCGAGACTTCAAGGGAATGCTCCTGACTCGCAGTCCCGCTATCCACCAGCAGTTCCGCACTTCGCTTCTTCATCTCCTGTTCCCCAAAGCTTCAACACTCGTCGGTCTCCATCTCCCCGTCGACGTTCCCTGTCCCCCATCATCCGCCACCCTCCGGCTGTGGAGGAAAACTAAAAGCGCAGTTCCGGAGGCAAGAACTGCGACCTCTTCGAACACCTCAAGCCCTCGTTTATTCCCAACGAACGTCATTGAAGTTTTTGTCCAAGGTATCGCCGTTCACGCGCTTGTCGACACGGGTGCCACAGTGTCCGTGATTGCCGACCAGCTTCGCCGTATGCTCTGAAAAGTAGCCATGCCGTTCTCGGCCATTTCGCTACGCACAGCAAGCGCTGATCCTATTGAGCCCTTAGGAACATGTACCCTCCGTGTCGCCATACAAGACAGTTATACCCCATTGAATTTGTTCCCCGCTGCTCTCACGCCATCTTTCTAGGATGGGGCTTCCTCTCATCTCATCACGCTATTATTGATTGTGCCCGTTCAGAACTTGCGCTGACTCAATTCTGTGGCAGTCTTTCTGAAGATTTGCCTCCACGAGCTTCTGCTCGAGTGTTCGTTGCCACCACCACTAATATCCTTCCTTTCTCCTCCGCCCTTGTACCGGTTTCCTGTGCTGCTTTCTACGATCCCACAGTTCTTTCCACGTCATCTCAACTTGCTGCACGCCGTCATCCCTTCTTGCTTCCCTTTGACCTTCTTCCCTTTCGCCAGGGCTCCAGCGCACTTTACGTTTCGAATCCGTTTTCGTGTCCATCAAGCTTACATCATGGCGACTGCCTCGGTTTTGCTGATGAATTCGACACGAGCTCTGTCTACGATGTGCCTGATGACTCCTCTTCACGTCGACGCCATGACTCTCCCTGTCTCTGCTCCTCCGCCTGCATGTGACCGAGAGTTTGCTCCGTCTATTGACCCCCACCTCACTCTGAGTCTGCGCACACAGATCGTCGACCTTCTTAACCGATTTCGATCTTCTTTCGACGTCCAGAAACAATGTTTAGGGCGTACCTCCACAGTCGTTCATCACATCGACACCGGCAGCCACGCGCCGCTACGCCAACGTCCATACCGTGTGTCCGCGACGGAGCGTCGTGTCATCGATGAGCACGTAGGAGACATGCTCCGACGCGGCGTGATACAGCCATCACACAGTCCTTGGGCTTCTCCGGTAGTGCTGGTCAAAAAGAAAGATGGGACAATTCGTTTTTGTGTGGACTATCGACGACTCAACAAGATAACCCGGAAATATATCTATCCTGTTCCGCGTATCGACGACGCACTGGACTGCCTTCAAGGCGCTGAATTTTTTTCGGCCTTAAAACTCATGATCCGGTTATTGGCAGGTCCCGGTGGCTGATGCAGAGCATCCGAAAACGGCATTTGTGACGCCTGACGGCTTATATTAATTTACCGAATGCCCTTTGGCCTCAGAATGATGGATAACACACTCCGGGGCCTCAAATGGCAGACATGCCTTTGTTATCTCGATGACACTGTCATCTTTTCCCTGGACTTTTCTTCTCACCTGTTCCGACTCAAACGCGTGCTCACTTGCCTTGCCGAAGCTGGACTCCAGCTCAACTTGAAGAAGTGTCGCTTGACCGCCCGTCAGCCAGTCATCCTTGACCACGTTGTTTCGAAAGATGGTGTGCTCCCAGATCCAACCAAACTCCAAGCCGTTGCCGAATTTCCAAGACCAAAGACCACAAAAGTACTCCGCAGCTTCACCGGATTATGCTCCTATTTTCGTCGTTTCATCCGCAACTTCGCCACCATAATAGCGCCTTTGGCGCAGCTTCTAGCGGGTAACCACGACCTCTTGGCTTGGCCGCCAGCTTGCGATGCTGCATTCACGACGCTGCGACGTCTTCTAATATCACCCCCCATACTTCGACATTTTGACCCAAGCGCACCGACAGAAATACACACGGATGCCAGTGGCGTCGGCATTGGCGCTGTTCTTGCACAACGAAAGACTGGCTTCGATGAATACGTTGTTGCCTTCGCTAGCCGCGCACTCACGAAAGCGGAAGCAAACTATTCCGTTACAGAAAAAGAATGTCTGGCTATCATTTGGGCCATAAATAAGTTCCGTCCTTACCTTTACGGTCGCCCGTTCGACGTCATCACGGACCACCATGCACTCTGCTGGCTGTCGTCCTTGAAAGATCCTTCAGGTCGCCTCGCTCGATGGGCGCTTCGCCTCCAAGAGTATGGTATTCGAGTGATGTACCGCTCAGGCCGTAAACATTCGGACGCGGATGCCTTGTCTCGCTCCCCAGTGTCAGGCCAGCCCAATTGTCAGAAACTACGAATATGCGAGTCCTCCCTCACCGCCACGGATATGCTTTCGGAGCAGCAGAAGGATCCATGGATTGTTGCTATGCTGGCTTTTCTGTCAGACCCATCAGCGCCTTCTACTGGCCGTGCGTTGCGTCGCCAAGCGCACCACTTCGCTGCTCGTGACGGGCTCCTATACCGCCGTAACTACCTCTCGGACGGGCGCAAATGGTTACTCGTGGTTCCTCGGCATCTACGTTCGGACATATGTGCAGCGTTTCACGATGACCCGCAATGCGCACATGCAGGAGTACTAAAAACGTACGCGCGCCTGCGAATTCGTTATTACTGGCACGGGATGTACCGATTCGTCCGCCAATATGTCCGCTCCTGCATCGCATGCCAACGCCGCAAGAATACCCACCATGCCTTAGCTGCTCCACTGCAACCCTTGCCTTGCCCAGGACGGGTTTTTGACCGGGTCGGAGTTGATCTTTATGGGCCCCTTCCGGGTACTTCAGATGGCAACCGCTGGATGATAGTGGCGATAGACCATCTCACGCGTTACGCGGAAACTTCGCCTCTGCCCAACGCATCTGCGTGGGATGTTGCCGGGTTCCTTCTGCGTAACATCATACTTCGCCATGGAGCCCCCAGCGAGTTGTTGAGCGACAGAGGCCGCGTCTTTCTGTCTGATGTTATAAAAGCCCTGCTCAAGGAATGCAACGTAATTCACCGTACTACTACTGCATACCACCCGCAAACTACTGGCATGACTGAGCGCTTTAACCGCACTCTTGGCGATATGTTAGCCATGTACGTCGCAACTGACCAAACCAATTGGGACCGAATTCTGGCCTTCGTGACGAACGCTTATAATACCGCCAGTCAGACCACTACAGGTTTTTCCCCGTTCTTTCTTCTTTACGGACGCGAGCCTTCCAGCACAAGGGACACCATCCTTCCGTATCGCCCTGACACAACGGAGGCTACTACCCTGTCCGAGGCTGCTGCACACGCTGAAGAGCGCTGAAAGCTCGCCCGCACATTTACTTCGGCAGACCAGCAGCGACAGAAGCACCTTCGGGATATTCCCTCCTCTCTGGCACCCTATGCCCCTGACTCACTAGTCTGGCTTTGGGTTGCCGCTACCAGCCCTGGACTTTCACCAAAGCTTGTTTCCAAGTACCAGGGTACTTGGTACTTGGTTTGTCGTCAGTCAAACGTCCCCTGTGAACTACTTGGTAGAACCCCTTGAGCCGCCTTCCGATAAGCGCCGCCGAGGGCGCGAAATCGTGCACGTTCAGCGGCTCAAGCCGTACTTTGATCCACCTGTGCTATCTTGCCCGTAGTTCACCGAGACGGCTCCTTTTCTCCGGGGAGGCAATTGTACTGGAGAAGAACGCGCAGCAGGCACTGCTTCGAGAGAGACGACGACAACGAGCGGTTGAAAGCCTTGCGTCTGTGTTGCTGAAGCTCTGTGTCCTCTCGCTACGTGCTCTGGTATCTGAGCGTCTAATCAATCGAACTATAACGCATGTTAACATTATTATTATTATTATTATTATTATTATTATTATTATTATTATTATTATTATTGTTATTATTATTATTATTATTATTATTATACTACGTAAGAATAGTAGTTTTATCGGTTGTGTAAACTTGTAATATAGACACACTAACTGAAAGAACTAGCATGGTGTCAAGTGCGCCGAAGCAAACATGAACATATCTGACGACGACCGCGGAAACGCGCTGTCAAAACGCTGGCGCGAGGAAACACGGCAGCAGCAGTGAGCGAAGGAACATTCGTGCTGTCTATCGCTTCAACGAAAAGTAAGCGCCGAGAACACAAAGCACGCTCAAAGCTACGAGCAGCAGACGTACCTAGACTCTGCCCCCAACGCAGATCGCTCTCAAGATACGGCCGCGCGATCGCGCGCAACCGTCACATGCACACTTGCAGGCGGAGTAGGACACCGCCGCCGCCTCTCTCTCCGTTCGCCCCGGCGCCTCGCAACATTGGGTGCCTCGCGCACGACTGGAGACGGCGCGCTCCCTGGCCGCTTTCGTCTCTATCGCGCGGACGAGATGGAGCCGCGGTTGTCGGCTCCTTTCGCAAGCCTTCACTCGTACATACAGCGTAGAGCGCGCGGGGACGGCGACGCCGAGAGTGCTTGAAATGTCTCTATAATTACTATTGCAATAAAACTCCAGTGTACTAGAAGTTACAGCTTGAGTTATGTTGTGAACAAATATTAGGAATAAATCGGAAGCAACATTTTTTCACATGTTTGGGCAGCAACTAGCGCATGTAATGCGGTGCTATGTAAAGGGTTGGGGTCCAGAGTCCGCGTTTTCCTGAGTTTTGACTGGTTGCCCAGATGATCTCGTTTTATTCTCGTTTGAGTGCCCGGATAAGGGCTCCGGCTTTTGGCTCGTGGTCACTTGAAGGTCGCCGACAACAGCAGCTAAAAGCTTTTCATACTCAAAACGCCTTGCGTCAAAGCCAACTTTATCGCGAATTCTCTGCAGAAAACGGCTGTAACTCTTGTTTTATCTGGTCAAGTGAGAGCACGCGGGTGTCGAAAAAAAGAAACCATCGACGACGATCGTTAAGGAAAGTGCATAGCCGAACGATTCTAGATCAAACCTATCCCCCCAAAATTAAATGACAATTGGCCACTAAGGCAACTATATCATTACGCCGAGTTTCATTTACTTTTAGTAATTAGGTACTTCCCAGTGAAGTTGTAAAAGTTCTGGAATTCCCATCTGCTGTCAATACATTGCCCACTACGGGAGTGAATTGGACAGCCCCATGCTTGCCTGCTAGTATAAAACTCTAGTCCTTCCAAGTTTCACTAAGATCCTTAACTAAGAAGTATGCTCAATCGCAAATTACAAATAAGCGTGTTTTGTTTCGTGCGCTCCTTTGAACTGCGCCCCTGTCAATAGGGTTTTATTTCGTGCACTACTTTGGCTTTGCTGTCCAACCATATTATCTCCATAGATTGGGGGCGAATTTGGAAGCATGACAGCTTCGATGGCATTCCACCTTCATGAAGTGCATAATCATCATCCTATTTTATGTCCACTGCAGGACGAAGGTCTCTCCCTGCGATCTCTAATTACCCCAATCATAAAGTGCATTGGCCCCCAATTTTTTCTCTTAAAACCCGAACACGCTTTGACACGCCATTCTTTAGTGGTCTCATCTTCCTGGTATTGTATTTATTGAATCCATGAAAAACAATGGACAGATATCTCACCAAAAAGAACAGACCTCCCACAGAGGATGATGAAATGACATGCAACCCACGTTGCATGGGACCTTCACCGTCTGCTTCTGCATCTGTCGAGGTTTGCCTTAGCGGCATAGGCTCGACATCTGTCGCTGTAACTACTGCTTCCGCACGCGTGCAAATTGTGGCTGAGGATCCAGTCACTAATGTTAAACCACAACAGGGACGATATTACCAATCAGTTTGGAAAAATCCGTACAAACGGTTTCCGTATGACGCGTCAGTGAACAAGGTATACATTGAGACCTGTCGCGCTGCTTGTGAGAGGAACATTTTTCGTCCAAATAGTTTAAGTTCCAGGGATAAAGTTTCTCGCTTGACGTTTATGCAAAATGAGTTTTCTAACTGGAAGAAATCTCTTATAATATTTAAGTTCCGAGACCTCGAATCTGCACGGTGTGGCCACGAGCGGAACCGCAGCTGTGAAAGGGAGGGAGGAAGCGAGGGAGGGGTGAATGTAGAAACTGCTTGTGTAATTGGGAAGCAAAAAGTAATGGAAGACGCAACGAAAGTTCTGATGATAGCGACATTATTTTCATTGCGGTACTTAGCATGCCAGGGATTGGCAGTTCGTGGTCACGATGATGCAGAAAGCAAGGACAGCTTCTAGAACTTTGCGCCAGTGACATTGCAGGAACGGAGTGAGATTGCTGCGAGTTCTACGGTCAAGATCTTCAGCCTGAACGGCTAAACTTTCATCCTAGTATGGTCATAGATACAGCAAGGCAGCGCAATGCTCCCTTGAATACGTTTCAGTGTGTTGTAGAGATGCTTTCGGGCGATAACTGTGAGCAGCTGCGAGATCTCTTGCCCGAGGTGGCTGAGCTTGTCAAAATTGCTTTGACTATCCCAGTCACGTCATGAACACCTGAGAGATCGTTGTTGTGCCTCCGTCACGCGAAAAGGTGCCTGAGGTCAGATGGTATAAGCGCGGTTAGATCCTATAGAGGTTCTCCACGGGCACAAAGAGCCTGCCCCCAAAATAAATCTCAGTGTCATCGCGAATTAGTTTATTGAAAGATCAACTGTGCGTAGAAACACGTTCTCGATCGTGCGGTAGCCTTTGTATAGTATAACAGTTAACTTCATCACAGTATAATGCGCCAGCATTATTCAAGCTGTCACAGCTCTTGTCCTTAATTCATCCCCTTCCATAAAATCTACATTTTGCCGCTTCGTTTTCACAATCTCTGCCCTTTCAGTATTTTTCTTGTCTTTCTGTTTTGTATCGAGTTCGGTAGTTTGTTTACATTTTTGAAACGCGAAGAGTTTAGGATCTGTGTTTACGTTATATTGTTAGTTTATTGTGGATATATTTGTACTGCCCAGTGTTTTTTACACGAAGAGCTTAAAATCTCTTATTTTTTTAATTGTTAGCCTATTGTGGAGTGTTTGTATCGTCCAGTGGTTCTCACATACGATGGGTTTGTAATGAGTTCATAGTATTTGAATTGTTAGCTTGTTCAGGAAATGTTCATGTTGCCCAGTGTTTTCTCTCCCCTTTACTAAGGGCCTTATACATGTCCACAAAGAGTTTACGTCTGTTTCACTTTCGTTTTTCATCTGTTTAGTATCTTAAGAACCATGCGGTTATTATATTTAGCAAATTGCTCGAATTTAGGAACAAATAAAACTGCCGTTTACATATATTATCTCTCCGCCTGTGTATACCTCTTGCCAAGGAGCATGCGCGCGGGGGGGGGGGGAGGGGGTAGGTCGAAGGAAAAAAAAAAGGGGGTGCGAATCGCCGCCGGCCCCAGCAGGTTCTCTAATGCGATCACACCTCAGATCATATAAACATACCTGGAAATAATTTAGTGAGAGCACCTTACGACGCCGTCTGCATCAACGTATCTGCTGCGCTGAAGAAGCTTTTTTTCTGCGAGATCTGTGTAATTAATTATACAAGCTCCTTTTTTTGCGTGAGGCACTGTATGAAACATGCTAGGCGACGTCTAGTACGCTCTACTTTGTTTCTTTGAAACCAGTATCATATTTGTGCTGCCCGCTGCCTCCATACATACTGCTGCATTTTTTCGTGATCTCCTTTCCACATGCTTTTGTTTATGAAAATATAAACGAAGAAACAAGCGTTTCACTTGAGTTGATAAACTTCCGTTGATAGTGCAGCGTTTGTCCCGTCTGTTTCTCGGTGGTGGCGGTTTGAGCGAGTTGGTATGCCACGACGTTTTCTTGAGTTAGAGCAATCGGAATGAGTGACGGAAACAAGACACGTTAAGTAAAAACCCATATGAAATCAACAGAGACAGGGAGGCGGAAAACTACCAGCTGGTTTGTTTTGTGACACCTGTGACGCTTTTATACTAAGTGAAAGAGCAACAAGCAAACACGCAGCATCATTTGACACGTGCCGGCAAACCAAGAAACGTCAATTCCTTAGTGATAATTGTACAGACGGTGTGCTTACAGACATATGTCTAAATCACACAATGCGTTTGGCTTCTGTTATTTCACGTGCGTGTTTTGTTTCCTTTGCTCATTCTAAGTTGCGCTATTTCAAGAAAACGTATGTTTATCTGCCCTTCTGTATCCATTTTTTCTCGCGTTGCTTGTAACTTTCCCGACCATGAAAAAGCTTGCTCAGGAATATATTAGATGAATATCTATGTGCGCACTTTATTATCTATGAAGCAATTCAAGGAAAGCTTGGGTATACTGATTACTTGGCTTAAACTAAACTAGTCAGCAGAAATCAGATCTATTGGTAAGATACCAGGTGTATATTATTTGCAAAGCATCTCATAAAAAAAAGAATAATACTGAGCTCATCGTTGAGGACTGCGCAACGCCATGGTTGGGAGTAACATGTTTGTCGTCATGAGTTAACCAGATAGATTTAGAAGTAGCACCGTTAACACAATGCTCCAAAAACGTACGCATGTGTGTCTATGGTATAGTCATGGTAATGCAACACTGAGTTGCGTTCTCGTTGATATATGCGCCGTTAGCACCCTCTAAGCGGTCAAGCCAGATCGGCGCGTTTCGCATATCCCAATACGATCTGTGGCTTCGGTGCAGCTGATCGACCACATCTCGACCAAGATGATGCGTCTGTCGTGGATGCGTGAGCAGCTGGGCTACGTGAGCTCGGAAACTCTGCTGCGCAGCTACAACATTGCCGACAACATCGCGTACGGCGACAACAGCCGCGACGTGTCACGCGACGAGGTCGTGGTGGCTGCGTGTCGGGCACAGGCGCACGGCTTCATCACGCAGCTGCCTCAGGGTTACGACACCGTGCTGCCGCCGCCGGGGGAGCCGCCGTTGCTCAGCGAGAGCCAGGCCAAGCGAGTGGCCCTAGCCCGGGCATTGGTGCGGGACCCGCGCATCCTGCTGGTCGACGACGCCGTCAAGGGTCTGGACGACGAAAACCAGCAGGCGAGCGAGTCGATCGCAGTCTGTCACGAAATAGCAGACGACGAGCGGTATGGAGGGATCCTTACAGCCAGTAGCGGAGCTGGAAAATACCTGTCCTATAGATGTCTTTCGGTGAATTATATGCCGCATTTCTCAACCCCTAAGTATTACCATTTGGTAAGACTTGAAACGCTTCATGACAGTGTCAAGCAACCACGCAATGCAGCGTGACTGAGCCAACCCATTACTTCCAATAGAAAGTCCCACGGATTCACGCAAATAACGAGGAATGCACCTTCTTTTTTAGTACAGTTGTATAAGCTGCAGACGATGCATGACAGCTGTGGGGAGGCATTTAGGAACTACCTATGATGTCATTGCTATGATGTCAGAAAGAAAATTTTTCTACAAAAGCTACGCACACTGAATCCACTAGCCATGACATTGACTAAGAAAGTCACGCATAAGCAGCACTGAGCGCAAATTGACGGCACTCCTTCAACTGGGATAACTGCACATTGAAACCATGCACATGCACAAGTTGAGCATTGTAGTGCCGCCTGCTTGCGTGTCACCTTTCATAGGCTTACAACCTGTAAACTTCTGCGGTCACCATTTTTTAGCAAAGCCACCGTGAAGGAGCAGAAACGTTATTTCTGCTTTACTTGCAAACTTCCAGTGCTCACGTGGTCCGTGTCTGTGTTTGTCTACACCCACAGCTGTTCCAAAAGAACCACAGTACAGGCAAGCTTGAGTCATAACTTAAGTTTCTAGCTCTCGGTGTGCCCCTCAAATTTGCATGTTGTTGACCAGGTGTTTATTTATCTGACAATCCGAAACCGTAATTCACGTTACAGTACAGATCTGCAGCGTTGTACTTGGGCCGAGAATTTCCAGTTAAACGTATATGCGTGACTTTTTTTAATGACCAATGAACTGCAGCGGGGCGCTTGGTTTAGTGAAGTGCGTCGTAGAAAAGCGCCCCGTGGCTTGGTGTGGTCGAAGTGAAATTGGACGGTCACATCATAGCTTTAGCACTCGAGAAGTCACCACCAAAAAGTACTACAATAACAACAAAATCCGCTGTAATATTTGTCAGTAGTCAACATAATATAAAAAAGAACTTGAAAAAACAAGCACGAGGTCCACCAACCTTGTGTGTACAACGTGCAAGACTTGAGAAACGTCAGTACCACCCTTTCGAACATTCTGTTGAATGCATTTACGTATGCCTACTTACCGCGTTCAATAAAACGTGGCGAGGTCATCTCTCTCGGTTCCACAGCGCAAACTATCGTTTCTCCATTTCGCCGGCTTGCGCGGAATTCCGACGCCGTTTGTCGCTCTCCTTCGCCGCCAGGTGGTGCGCAACGCCATCGCGGAGGCGAGCAAGGGCCGCACGTGCGTCATGGTGTCGTCCAAGCTGTCCGTCATCAAGGACGTGGACCGCATCTTCGTCATGCAGCGCGGCAGGGTGGTCGAGAAAGGCTCGCACGCCGAGCTCATGCGGCGGGAGGGCGTCTACCACAAGCTCTTCACCGAGGAAGGAGCCGAGCAGTGAAGCGGCGGCGCCCACTTTCATCCGCGAAAGGGTTTCCAGTGGCCCGCACAGACATTGCTCACAGAACTTTGCTTCCAATGCCGTACTGCACATTTTTTTTTTTTTTTTACTGCGAATCCGCTTGAACTTTTTAACTAGCGTTTATCTCCTGATCATTCGAGCCCTACCATTGAGAAGACATAGTGCAGTGTACAGTGTTATGCTTAGAGTTATTGTGCAAACGTAGTTTTAAGATGCCGCTCGTTCGACACCAGCGCGCTGCCTGGTGTTCCAGGTGCCTGGTGGTGGCCTGCAAACGGGCGTGAATGCGAGCTACCGCAACGGTCGGCTCCGACCGTGGTAATTGGCTAACGAGCGGCAAACGCCAGAATATCCAGCGTGTATTATCATGTGCGCTTTGTCCGGGTTGTCTTGAATGAAGGCGCACTGCGCGTTTAGGCGTGCTTTTATCTCTTTTGGTATGTGTTGCGTGGATGAAGTAGAAGGACAAGGCAACATTTATGGTTGAAATATGCTGAAATATTTCGTCTAAGCACGTTTCGTGGCACTTTCTAGCATTTTCCCGCGATTTCCTTTTTATATATAGAGCGTCTACTGGGCACCTGTAATTTTCTTACGATTTGTAATATCTAAACATCTGTTCATAAAATCGGCTCCCCAGATGCTGTGTCTTAAATATCAGTTTCCGTCTGCGTGTCAACGTTTTCATACACGATATCTGGATTTCTCGTGGTGTAAGCAGTACAGCTCAATGACCCCTAGAACTTTCTGCAAGACAAGAGAATAAGACATGTTAAAGTTACAGAAAGATGGTACATCTGCAGCCTTTCCTTGAAGGACCCTACACCAGAACACATAGAAAGGTTTGTTATACGCTGGAAGTTGCTACATGTCCTATACCGCAAAGATGTTTCAAATTGGTTCATTATTAGCAGGGATAGAAATATTTCAGCGCCACGAACCCATGATTTCAGGAGGCGAGCTTCACCGCCAACATAATCTCTCTCCTCGTTGCCCGTCTAGGTTGGTCTAGCGTCCGCAAGCGAAATTCCTTCCCTGCGTTCTCCCACTAGCGGCGAGAATCCGGAGTGGCGCCCTCTCGGAAAGTTCTTTGTCGCCACTTAGAAGGACTGTCAGGGGTGCACTTATGTAAGCGAAATTTCGAATGAAACGTCGGAAATAGGAGCATAAACGAAGAAAACTCTGAAGCTCCTTTAATTTCTTTGGTGGTGGAAAGTTGGTCACCGCGCGGAGCTTGGCTGGATCCGGAAGGACGCCGTCTCGCGATACAACATGGCCAAGAATAGTGAGCTTTCGGGCGCCGAAACGACATTTCGTTAAGTTAAGTTGAAGTGCCGCGTCAGTAAGGCATTTCAGAACTTGCTCGAGACGGCTGAGACGGTTTCGGAAATCAGCGGAGAAGACAACTACGTCATCCAGGTAGCATAAACATGTGTTCCGTTTGAGGCCGCGTAAAATATTATCCATCATCCTCTCAAAAGTGGCTGGAGCGTTACAGAGGCCGAAAGGCATTACGATGAATTCGTACAATCCGTCAGGTGTTACAAATGCTGTTTTAGGTCGATCAGATGGTGCCAAGGGGACTTGCCAGTATCCGGAACGTAAATCCAGTGAAGAAAAGAACTCAGTTCCCTGCAAACAGTCGAGGGCGTCGTCGATGCGCGGTAACGGGTGAACGTCCTTGCGCGTTATCTTGTTCAGACGTCGGTAGTCGACGCAGAATCGAATAGATCCATCCTTTTTCTTAACGAGGACGACCGGTGATGCCCAGGGACTGTTGGAAGGCTGCACAACGCCACGCTTGAGCATGTCAGCAACCTGGTGGTCAATGACACGGCGCTCAGAGGCGGATACTCGGTAAAGGCGCTGCCGTAAAGGTGCATGACTGCCGGCATCTATCTGGTGAAAAACGGTCGATGTGCGGCCCAAACCGGAAGCATGGCTATCGAAAGAAGCGCTGAACCTCTGCAGGAGAGCAATAAGCTGTCTTCGTTCGGAAGATGACGTGCCATCGTCGATGGAGCAGTGGAAGGCGTCGAGGAGGGACTGATCAACCGCAGAGTAACAAGCAAGTGCGCCAAGGCCCACAGAAATAGAAACGGCAGGAGCGTCAAAGATGCAAAAGGTGTCGACCAGTTGAAAGAGGCCTAGCCATTCACCATGAAATAAAGGTCAAGGGCAGGCCATGGCATTGTCGACGACCATTTTCGTTACGCCACTGCGAAGAGTAAGGAGAGCAAAGGACAGCGGAGAACATCTGCGGTGAACAACTCACAGGGCGTAAAGAGAACAGTGCCATCATAAATAGCGGCGCACGACACAGGCACAAGAAGGGAAGAGCGTGAAGGGACGGCATTGTCTTCAGACACAAAGAGTTTAGCACTAGAAGGGCGGTTTGCGACAGTCTCAAAGTCCGGAAGTGCATAAAGTTCGAGTTCGGCGTGACAACGGTCAGTAACGGCATTATTATTTGCGAGGAAGTCCCAGCTTAATGTCATGGGAACACGAGGGAAGCACGACGAATTCGACGATATGCAGTAGTCCTTGAATGAAGACGCGAGCCGTACAGGCAGCGAGAGGCGTAATATTTTTAGTGTTCGCGGTTCGAAGGGAGAAGCCGCGGACCGAGGCGTCAAAACCTTTCGTAGTGTGCGGCAGAGTTCGGCGAAAATTGCGGATACGGCGGCTCCTGTATCTACAAGTGCCAGGACGGCGATTCCTTCGACAGACAATTACGTTGGCTGGAGAGAAACAAGGACTTGCGAATTGTGACGTGGACGCAGTTCGTGCCTCAGGAACTGCGGCCATCAGTTTTCCTGCTTGGTCGACACGGGACGGCGCCGCATCGGAGAAAGTGAGCGGCGGGTAGACGCGGTTGGACGGTCAGGGGAAAAGGAAGAGGCAGGAAGGCTGGAAGGCGAAGAGGAAAACTGAGCGGGGAAGGGTGGCGCTCGCCGGATGTACCGAAGAGAAAGCATGCAACGACAACAATGGCGCGCCACGTGACCAGCACCACCACAAGCAAAACATATTGGGCGGTCATCGAAGGTGCGCCACTGGTGGGGATAAAGTCCGAGTCATGGTTGAGGAATCGGAAAATGCTGTCGGTCGGGTAGCGGCATAGGAGGAAAATGCTGTCTGTCTGGAAGCGGTATAGATGGCGGCAAAAATGCCGGCGGTCGATGCATAGAGGGCGGTAAGAGCGTTTGTGGACGAGATCGGCAAACTGCTTCAGCGTAAGTGAGAGGTGCAGTGACTGGTGTCTGCTCAGCGACTGGAGGAACGGTTTGAGAGACTTGCTCTTCAATGAAGTCTCGGATTGTAGGAAGCAAAGCGAGTGGTGTTTCCGGGACAGAAGACATCAGAAATTGCTGGCGGGCGACCTCTGCGTGAACAAACTCCTGAATTTTTGTGAGCAGAGCACCATGGTTGTCATCGACTCCAAGGCTTCACAGAGAATTTCTATATTTAGTTATTAGGTATACCTACATCGCCTGTACGGCATTATCGTTGGGGGGTTAAAATATTAAAATTGGTATGAAGAACGATACCTGTATGCATTTTCATGACGCGGTCGAAGAAATTTTGGACTTGTTCATCAATGTCGTATCGGCGCCGCCGCTATCAGTGCGTGATCGACGAAAGACAGGAGACGACTGTTGTCCAAAACGCCAGCAAGGAGAAAGAGCCCCGTCTTTATTTCCACAGCCGTTGAAGTAGAACCAGCGTGACGTCAGTGACAGGTGGTTCCATACATGCGTCAGGCGCAATGACTCGGCGCGCCCTGCGGGAGCGTGTTTTCAGCCGCATAAAAATACATTCCAGCACAATCAACACATCGGGAGGACTTAAGTTTACGTATGAATTGTCAATTAACAACCGCATTCAGTTTCTCGATATTATTCTGTGTTTTACTTTGGACGAGCATGTATGCTGGGGATATCATCCCAGATTTAAGAAAACCTTGGTGCGCTACGACAGCGCACACTCTAAATTGATTGAGAGAGGCATAGCAACGACGCACAGTAAGGCAGCACTGAGTAAGTCGTGCGATCAAAGTTTTTTAAAATCAGATAGCGCGATAACAGAACGCAGGCTTTCCCGCTTCTGTGATCTCTTCAGTATGTGAAGCCATCTTCCACAAAGAGAAAAGAATAAGCTCCGAAACATCACAAAAAAAAAGAATAATGACAAGACGCAAGCACACGTGGTGCCATACTTGCGCAAGTTCTTTCACAATCTAAAGAAAGTTTCCACTAGACATAATAATAATTTGCTTTTCAGTTCCCCGAGTAAGCTGTCCTCGAAATGTAATCGTATGAAAACGCGCGAAAGGCCCCTGTGCACCACAAATCGTAAATCCCGTTTCACTGACTGCAGGCGCAACGTCATCTACCAGATACCGTTGCGCTGTGGAAAAACTTTGGTCAAACGGGATAGGGGGTGCTTCAATGAAAGCTCGTCAGCACAGCAATAACCTAAAGAATGGCTACGGGAGTCATTTAGCAGTAAATTGCAACAAGTGTCACTGCACTCCCATATTTGAAAAAACAAAATTTATAAGAAAAGGAAAAGGTAAGAGTGAAAGGGGAATAATACAGGCTTACTACATTGGAAAGGAAGGAGATAAATGTGTAAGCGCTCCATCTCTTGCCTTTTCGCGAGAAGTAGCAGCCTTTTTGGAAGAAAGCTTGTGATGCTGCTGATTTGCAGATCGTTTTTGCGACTGGTGTACGCATGCCTATGCTGAAAAAGGTGTAAATGGCTGGAGAATTTCAAATAAACTTCCAGTTGGCAGTCAGCGCTTGTCTGTGGTATTTGTTTCCTCGTGTCCTTGTTTTATTCGCTCTGTTTAACCTCAGTTCTAAAGCTTGACAGAGAATCGGCGGGCGCAGTGGGACGTCGGGTGTGAATTCTTCAACGACAGTTTGCGGACTCTTCGATAATAACATTTGAAACGCGTCGTCCTCAATACCCTTCATCATATTGTTACGAATGATGTTTATTTACAGGGTGAAACGAGGTCCGACATGGAAGCTGCAGGCTAGGCCCAGCCGACGCAGAATACCCCGAGATCACACGCGCACACTCTACTTCTTCTTTCTCTGCCTCAATCGCGCAGTGCTGAGACATTTTCCCCATGGGCAGACGACGCTCGCTGAGCGAGTTAAAGGGACCTGTGATTGTACTGCTTGAGTCTGGCCACGTGAACAACTTGCGTCGCACGTGAGCGCCGATTACTTGCCGTCACTTTGGCGACGACATAGTTCACATCACTCAAGCGGCTGAGTATAACGAATGGTCCCGTGTAAGTGGCGAGAAACTTGCGGTACAATCCCTTTTTGCGAACAGGTGTCCACAACCAAACATAATCACCGGGAGTAAAGCTGGCGGGGATATGCCGCGCATCATAGCGAATCTTGCTGTTGCCTTATGAGAACAACGTCCTAAGATGCGCCAGTCGACGTGCTTCCTCAGCACGACACAGAGTTTGGGCGATGGAAGGATCTTCTAAGCACTGTACGTAAAGGTAGAATAGTGTCCAGAAAGCTCTGAGGAGCGCGTGCGTACAGCAAAAAGAACGGCGCATATCCAGTAACTTCGTGCTTGGCACTATTCTACGCGTACGTTACAAAAAGTAAGACGGCGTCCCAATTCTTGTGGTCAGCAGCGACATACATTGATAACATGTTGGTAAGGGTTCGATTCGTCCGCTCTGTGAGGCCATTGGTTTGCGGGTGGTAAGGAGTGGAATGCCGATATGCAGAGGCACAAAGCCGTAAAAGTTCTTCGACGACGTCGGCGGTGAATTGCCGCCCACGGTCACTGATGACAACCCGGGGAGCGCCGTGACGGAGTATGACGTGATGCAACAAAAATGAAGAGACATCTGCTGCAGTGGCGGATGGAAGTGCCGCCGTTTCCGCGTAGCGAGTAAGATAGTCTACGCATACTATAATCCAGCGGTAGCCAGCTGACGTCTTTTGGAGCGGGCCAAGCAAGTCGTTGCCGACTTTTTCAAAGGGTAGCGTCGGTGGCCTAACTGGTTGTAAATAGCCTGCTGGGGCCGTTGTCGTTTGCTTGTGGCGCTGGCAAACAGTGCAGCTGGCGACATACTGTTTCGTTGTTTTCCAGAGCTTGGGCCAGAAAAATCTAAGTCGGTGTAGTGTGCGTGCAAAGCCAAGGTGCCCGGACGTGATATCGTCATGCATAGAACGAAGGACAGCAGGGCGCCGATTTTCAGGCACAACTAGAAGCAATGGGGGACCATCCGCCGAGTAATTTTTTTTGTACAGCAAACCATTACGAAAAGTAAACGGTGTTGTTCCTGCTGGCTCACGTGCAGCTGCCCGTAGGGATTTCAAGGTAGGGTCGTAACGTTGCTCGCTCTCGAAGGTACGCAGGTCTGGAAAGTCGGAAGAGATGGAAACTAGATAGTCATCGAAGTCATCATCTTCAGCTTTAGTGTGAGGCGAAGGGAGACGGCATAGGCAATCAGCATCCGTTTGACAGCGACCGCTCTTGTAGTTAACGGAAAAGCTGTACTCTTGAAGGCGCAAAGCCCAGCGGGCCAACCGACCAGACGGGTCACGCAGCCCAACCAGCCAGCAGAGTGAATGATGGTCCGTCACTATCGTGAATGCGCGGCCATGTAGATACGGACGTAACTTCTGAATGGCGAATGCGACTGCTAGGCACTCGAGTTCAGTAACGGTGTAGTTTGTCTCCGCTTTTGTAAGTGTCCGACTAGCGTAGGCAATTACATGCTCACGGCCATCGCAGAGTTGAACAAGCACAGCGCCAACACCCGCGCCGCTGGCGTCAGTGTGCAACTCAGTTGACGCCTCCGGATCAAAATGCAGCAATACCGGTCCAGAAGTCAAGAAAAATTTCAGCTGTTAAAACGCCGACTCGCAGTCAGCAGTCCACAAGTATGGGGTGTCTTTGTGAAGGAGATAGGTGAGGGGAGAGGCAAGCTGTGCGAAATTCTTGATAAAGCGCCGGAAATGTGAGCAGAGGCCCAAAAAGCTTCGCAGATCTTTCACCGTTTGTGGCTGTTGGAAGTCGCGAACCGCTGCTGTCTTTTCAGGGTCTGGTCGTATGCCGTCTTTGTCGACCAGAAAGCCTATTACGAGGGCTTGACGCTCACCGAAATGACATTTCTTCGAGTTTAAAATAAGGCCAGCTTGCTGGATACAGTCAAGAACGATCGACAGGCACTGATTGTGCTCGTGAAATGTCCGGCCATATATAACGACATCGTTTAAATAGCACATGCAAATTTCCAATTTGAGTCCGCGGAGCACGGTATCCATAAATCACTCGAATGTCGCTGGAGCGTTGCATAAGCCAATGGGCATAACGTTGAACTCAAAGAGACCGTCAGGTGTCACGAAGGCTGTCTACTCCTTGTCTGAGGGGTGCATGGGGATTTGCCAATATCCTGACCGTAAATCAACAGAAGAGAAATACGACGCGGAGTGGAGGCAGTCGACGGCGTCATCTATTCGTGGTAGGGGGTACACGTCTTTCTTTGTGACGGTGTTTAGGCGGCGATAGTCCACACAGAATCTCCATGAGTTGTCTTTTTTCTTTACTAGGATCACAGGAGCCGCCCACGGGCTGCATGATTCCTGGATCACTCCTTTCAGTAACATTTCTTCGACCTGCTCGGCGATGACTTTTCTTTCTGAAGGTGAAACGCGGTAGCGCTTCTGACGAATAGGGGTTGCTTGCCCTGTATGGATGCGGTGTTGCATACGAGACGCCGGTGGTGTATGGGACGCTCGTTGGCCTTGAGCTAAATCAAACACTGTGCCGTAGCGAGCGAGCACAGCTTCCAGCAGACACTGCTCACTAGAAGACAGCGACTTGTCAATCATGCGCTTAAAGTCAGCAGAATTATCATGGTTGGGATTAGGGTTGAATTTCTTTTCGGCAGTTGACATTTCGACCGTTCCGACGCTGACAATGGCTTGCTCATCAAAACTTGCCAGTTTAAGTCCTAGCGGCAATGTTATGGATTGGGTTGAAACGTTCACTGTTCACAAACGAGTACAGCCATCAGTGGTGACCACGAGGGAGTGAGGGACTATCGCATTTTTCTTAAACGCATTGTTATAGTCGGGCTCGGCTAAACCACAACAAGAACCTGTACGAGGGCGAGAAGTATTCACAGGTACAAACATTGCAGTCTGAGGGGGCAAACACACATATTGTGACACGGAGAGAACGTCGGCGGCATCACTGGTGCTACACTCTTAATCTGGTTCCATGTGTGTTCCAGTTAAAAGTGTGATCCACATATTTTTATCTGGATCCGTACTGTTAATAAGTGGAACGAGACATATAAGTGGATCTTATGTGGAACGTTCGTTCTGTTTTCTTTATGTTTATCGTTCTTATCTGGAACTCCGTAAAGGGGGGGAGGCAGTGTTGTATGATCCAGTTATTGTTCCACTTAGGTTCCAGTAAAATTTCTAGACAGTGCGTTTGTCTATTTTTTGCTTGTGACTTGTTCCACATAACTCGTGCGCTGCAGTGAAGTGTGCAGTGTATCGTGCATTAACTACATCATTGCACCACATATAAATTTGGCGCTTTTTGGTTGAAGATCCTCTTGACACCTAGACACATGACATATGAAATTACAGAAACCTATGCTGTATCTGTGAAGCTATATTACAGCAGTTGACATTTATAAACTGCTAAGGAGAATTTTTAGTGTTGTCATTTTACATAAAACAATATCCCTGTTCAACAACGCCGTAAAAAGTATAAACGACGCAAGCAAAGGATATATCTTAAAGCAGAACTTGCAGGAACTTCTTGTCAGGTTTTCTGCGGCGCTCAGACAGCCTTTGTGTACCTGGTCTTGCTGTCACTAGTTTCAGACGCGCAGTACACCAAAGCGTTGGTGTCGTTGCCCTCTCGTTTGCGTGTCTCAGTTTGCGCTTAAGTTTCAATGACAAATGTTCAGCAACTAGCTCGTCTCTCGATTTTACTTCAGCGCTTCTAAAATTAATAACTTGAATTCTAGAGGGTCTGGCGCCTTTCGGTGCCCACTCTGCTGTTTAGACGAAGCCCATAACTGCCTGGGCTCAATAATTTCTGGTGGACAGCGCACTTTTCTGGACACCTTGGTTACGAAACACTTGTTGAGGCTATCGCGTGTTGTGCGTTTGACTAACAATTAGCGCCATAGAAACAACGGCTTTGGTTCGACGTTCAGCCATTTGCTCGCTGTGGTCTAGTAAGATACACAGTTTTCAAAGTTTCAGCAATATGTCAATGACTACAGCCTTCAATTATAATGAGCCCTTGGGTCACGTTGCGGCATATTCCGCATGCTTATATGCATGCAAGTGTGGTTTCATTTTTCTGCTCGTGGTGGCTCTTTCATTTCCACAAGCAAACAAAAATATCAGTTTGCAGGAAACAGCCGACTCTATAGATTCAGAAGTTGGGAACGAAATTAAACTTTGAGAACTTCAAATACTTCACAGTACCTGCAGTAAACTCTGTGCATTAATGCTGATATCATATTATTTTTCTAAATTATGCACTTCAACAAAGGAAAAATTCGTAGTGTAAACATGGATTTCTTCATGGCAACTAAAGCTCACTGAATGACCCGAATTCCGTGTCCTGCTGCTCCCTTGTTTATTATTTTCCTGAAGAGCTGGCGTTTAGGAGGAAAAGAACTGTCTCGAAACGGGCCGCTGCATTACTTTCCAATAAATTGTGCCACACTTTCCCCTGGTTATATGCGAGTAATCTTGTCATGTGTATATGAAAGAGTGTCGCATTATATTTTTTCGGTAATGACCAGGCTTGCTGTGGTCAAGGAAACGCAGCAAAAGAAGCAGCGCACATTTTGTGCTTATTGTAAGCAGCAAGGCTGAAAAGCTGTCTTCAAAAATTACGTATAGTTATTGCGCGCGCTCACGGCCAGCAGCGCGAAATAACTGCAGTAAAAATTAACGTTCTAAGCGGTTGTATATATATATATATATATATATATATATATATATATATATATATATATATATATATATATATATATATATACAAAATTGCAAGTATACCTACACACTGTGCCCTGAGGGCGCGCGGCGCTTTGTCATTTCCGGACAGAAAAAAAAAAAAAAGCGCCGAGTGCCGCGGAGTTTTCACGCCACTCCATGTTTACGCGCTGTTCCGCGGGCCGGCCATGGGCCACATCACCCATCCAATCGGTATACCTCCACGTGCGCATGCGCGACGTCTGACGAGCTCTTCTCGCCGGCGCGGTTTGCGTTGTGACACGCAGTACAGTGGGGCGTGGGGCTGCAACTGCTACAACACCAAAGTGCAAAAAACGGGAATGCGTAAATAAAGTCCCTCAAATTATAGAGGGACCTTATGCGCAAACGCTTGTAACGATCGCAGCGCCCCCATCTCTCAGCATTTGCTCCGCTAGTTGTAAACGTTCCACTTCACCAACGCCACCAGTGGCAGGCGTAGTACAGTGGCGCGTGCCGCGCCTGATTTGAACTACTAGAAATGGAGGTGGTGTGGTGTCGGCCAGTTTGAGCGGAAACCGTTACTTTGTGTGGACGAGCGACTGCGATATTCTTCCGATCCTGTGGCTGTATCACTGTATTCGCTGCTGGACGAAGCGGAGTGGTGAAGTTGCCAGGAGGCGCAAAAAAGAAAAGGTCAGTGCTGCATATTTATGTGCGCGTTACGATCGTTGCTCAGTGAAACCAAGAATACCACTGTGTCGGGTAGGATACCGCTACGCTGCCCTATATTCAGTTGAATTCAGGCCCGCCTGCTGAAATCGCTCTACGAAGACATTACTGCTTATATAGTCTGATAGCTTAATTTGAGTGCCATCCCAGCGGATTTGTTTCCAGCGCTCGTAATAGCGTAATCTAGATGACGGAATGATGGCAGTTTTTCCGCCTAATTGCGGATCGCGAGACAAAGGACGATTAGGCACATCGAATTATGCGTACTTCGTCATTTAGGCTGTCTTAAATTCTGCGCGGAAATGTTTATTAGTAGCATGCAACTCTACTTTGTTTTGGCGAAACGTAATCGGTAAACGGCAATCGGCGTCAATTTGCGTGCTCGTGCGCCGGAATCCGCTCGACATTTGACTCCATCCACGTTGCTAGTTCGCGTGTTAGCTTCCCAGTAATCTGTATGCCCCCTTACAGTATGTTGCTTAGTAGGATATTGACGGTCGCTTTAGCTGACAGCGGATGTGAATCTTCGCACCGTGCGAACGCGTGTTTGCCGCTCGCCATCTCCTCGCGCTCACACGCTTAGCAACTTCCAAGCAAGTTTGTAGGAGCTTGCGTCCTTGGAGCTATCGGTATTTTTTAAAACTTGTGGGTTATTCCCGCTGTTGTTTCATTCTGCTAGGTAGCATGGATCTACAGTGCTTACGAAACCGGGATCTTTGTCCCGGAAATCTTCGTCCTTGCCCCTTACGCATACGTAATGCACCAAGGAGAGCGCGCGAGTAAAATGTCATTCCGCATAAATGTTAATGATGGTTCAAGGCGTTGGCGGCCGCACTGCCTAGGTTTGGCTGTGTACGTGAGATAGTTGTTTCATGTTTCTTGCAGTGCCGTCAGCCTTTTCATATGTTATGTTCACGCTACCCTTAGCTTGCTCCCTGACATAGAGAAATGGAAGGGACAGTGGTTGTCTTAGCAGTATCGTGAGCTCACGCTGTTGTCGCTTTATAATATGACCATATTGCGGCACCTTATATTAGTTAACAAAAATATTTCATTCGTGGAGGGAAGAAAGGGAGGAACACATGCCTTACCTGGTATTCAGACATTGTGCCGCAACTTCTATGCCGTGGACGTCAGGTTTGGTAGCACGACAGAACAATTGCCTACAACGCGTACGTGCTGATTAAGTTCTTACATCATGATGTGCCCACAAAAATTATGCCATTTCTGCACGTCCTCAAACTTAATATACTGAAAACATAGCTACGTTCTCTGTTCGACAATAACCTGTGCAGAAACCGAATATGGCTGAGTCCACTTGGATAGTTTCTGACAAATATTCTTGTTTTTGTATGCAAAATAAAAAATGAAAACGTTATTTCCAGTCTCTACACGAACCCTTTACGTCATGACTGTGGCATCCACTGTGGCATCCGCTGTGGCCGAAGACATCTCGGGCGCCCCGAGGGGTCGTTGTGACGAGTGCGACTGCGACGAGTTCCGGCTCACTGTGCAGCTGATAAGCCACAAACGAGTGCCGCTTGGGTGGTGCATATTATGAGGACATTCACCAGTCGCGCATGGATCATTCGCAGGTGAGCCTAAAATATGTTCAAATATTTTTGTCTCTTAGTGTTTAGCAATGAAACCTTACCAGGGCTTCCGCAGAGGATGTTTTTTTCTTTTTCCTCAAGAAGGCTCCTCTCCAATTTTCAGCTGGTTTGAACCACCTGCCCTAGGTGATGAGCAAGCGTTCTAAGCAATTTTGGTCTGTGGAGTCGTAACTGGGTCAGTTGAGTATTGCAAACAAAAAAAAAAGCCTTGAAACCGCCACCGATGGAAAAGAGCAACATATCTAGAACATGTGAGATATCTTTCCTTCGCTTTCAGTCTTGCTCTTCTTTTTTTAGTTTTTCTGTGTGCCGATGTACAATAGAACCAGTACATATTTCTAAAATAAAAGAGATTACCTGATTGTTACTACAAACATATTTCTTTTATTGTGCACCATCAGTTACAGCGTCATATGCGTTGCACCGAGGAACACGAACGTATGCTTTTTCTTATTAGCATGTCTCTTTTAGGTCGTTTCTAGAAGGCTTCATGATTATTTCTTTAGCACATTCTTCTACAAGATGGGCACAGTGCGGCCATACTAAAATATTTATAGCATGCATTGAAGCTGATGCTGCAAAAGCGAAAAAGATGGAGTCGTGAACACATCATATTTGATCCTCTGATTTACTACTCTGCTTACGGCATTGCCTCCAAAAATTAAAACCCCTATAAGTTTTTAGAGCGAATGTAATGTATAAGTGTTTAATGTAATGTATAAGCGAATGCATAAGTGTTTCAAGCTGATAATAGAGCAGCTGACGTTGAAGAGCACGCTACTATAATTGCGGGAAAATTCAATGCCTTGTCGTGTGAATATTGTTATTTGGCCTGTTGTTGAAATGAAAAATACAGTAAACGTTTGTCAGTGTACTCCTAAGCCATTCCTAGGATGAAAAAATCGCAAAAGGTTGATGTGGCCATGTTCGTGCATGATTTAATGGCGAAAAAAATGGGAATGAAAAGGGTCCACGTACAACAACATGGTGCCGAACTTCCAACTAGATTTTGGTAGTACGGCATTTGGAAATTTGAAGTTCCACGTCTTGTACGTGTTCCCTTTTCATCCCCATTTTCTTGCACAGTTGTTAACCGCAAGATGAAAAAATAGCACTCTCGCACCCATAAACAAGCACCCCCACCTCATTCTACTTTTGGTGTTCTACAGTGTTATAATTGTTTCTGCATATTAGTGCTTTGTGCACAGTCTTGCCTTTTTGTGACGCATGGTTTAGCGAGGTTTCTAGGTATCCTTCTAGGTATCCTAGTATTTCTAGGCACCCTTCACAACAACTGTCTGCACAAGTCCAAAAACTGTCCAAAAAGCGTATGGGTACGACAAGCTTAAAATAAAATATACAGTCAACAGGAGGCTGACTGCTTCTCAGGTGATGATGCAGGTGGTAAAGCCACGATGTTTTCCTTGCAGGCAATTTTGAAGTTGCCATTCTCTTTCAAAATGCACGGGCCCTGCGGAGACCTGTTGCCAAGCTCTCGTGCCTCTAAAGAAAAGAGAAGCAGCAAATTTTAACTACGCAATGACTTTAAATTGTGGTGTTCGTGATAATACCCTTTTTATAAAACTAATAAGTTATTTCACTGATTTGAGAGTGGCTTGATGTCGTTTAAGGTAGTCTCTGTTGAAAAACCTGAAGCAGTCATGCCTAATATTCATGTGCTAAATGTTTGGTAGGTAGAAGCAACATGTCAGTTGCAATACTGTGAAGTTGTGCCTTCTTTTACGATTGTTTATCACTAGGGTAAAGCGTCGGCTGCATGTTTCAAGGATGGCTTGTTTCTTCTTTTCTTTCTTTAGGATATCCTACTTGCATTTTTCAATGCTGAGTTGTTTAGTTATTTAAAAATTTCTCACTTGTTTTCCAGAATTTCTTACCATTGTATTTCGCTGTTGCCTTGTTGAATCTTTAAAATGTGTAACATGCTTCCACCTATTTGGTGCATAAAATTTTATAAACGTTTACACTAGCTGTTATATTAATGTTTGGGATGAGTTATCCCAAACTACATAATGCTGGGACAAGTAATATGCCTCAAGTGGGAGGCTCTTTCAGGGTGCTTATGAAAAGTGTTTTGGTCACAGTTAGCTTTGTATTATACGGACATCTGTGATCTGCCAACTGTATTGTTTCTAGTGTTCTAGTTTTTGTTGTGATATTTGCACGTGCTTCTGCCACGTTTTTGCTTTGGCTTGCACTGTCTTTTCTTTTTAATAACTCATCCACTACATTCTTCATTGGTCTTGTGATAATCCAACTGTACAAGCCCATTGTTTTATGCCTTTTTTGCATAATTTCAGAGTGATGAATTCTTTTGGAAAGGGGATGCGTAAACTCGGTAAATGGCAGACAGATACTTGCGCATTTGAGTTACGTCATTTTGTGTGATCAGCCAGAATATTTTATAGTCTTTGTTTAATGCTTATTTGTTCCACAGCCAATGTGCAAGTTTATTTGCATGTGGTGCACTTATGTCTCGGGCCATTTTTATTACCCACTTCTTTAATATAGAGGCATACGTGTGAATGCCACTTGTGCCTAGTCTCCTTTCGTTTTTGGTATTTGTTCCTTGTTGACTAGTCATTTTCTATGAAATTTGAGACGAACATATCATAAGTGTATGCAACACTGCCACTCAATAAAGTTTACTCATTTTGAAAAGGAGTGTAATCATTTGTTTCATAGGTGTTTTAATTTAGGTACCTTGTTTCTTTTACATGCAGCTAAAGGCCAGAGCAGGAACCGGCAGGCGAAGCCAAAGTTTCGACTGTGTCATTACAGGTACCTCAAACCTACTTTTATATAAAACTGTGCTCTAATAGGCAACTGTTGGGAACTGCCAGGGACCACACTGCTGCTAAAATTTCTACTTTCCAATTGTTGGTATCACCGCAGGCCACATCTCAAGGCTGTGCTGTCAAAATGCTGTCGGTGGTTTCCTTCTGACACAAATGCATCAGCCAGCTTGGCATATGACCTCAATTTGTACCCCAACAGGGGAAAGCAGAAATACTGCAGAAGTGGGAACCCATAGATAGTTTCCTGTCTATTAGAACACTGTTTTATATAAAAAGCAGGTCTGAAAATACCTGGAACGCCGCACCGGATATAGCCATGACTATTTTATCTAAGTCAACGTTCCAGTAACTGAAAGAACCCTTTTATTTGGAACAGGGTTCCATATACTCTTATGTGGAACGATGATCCACTTAATAAGTAAAAATAAGTGGTGCACCGTTCCATCTACTTTTTAAAGTATGTGGAACGTGGTTCCAAATATATAAGCGGAACTTTTTTGCAAGAAGGTTCCAGCTACTAAATGGATCTTATGTTCATCCAGATTAAGAGTGTATCTGGCATAGAAGTTCGTGCGTCGCGGCGAAGAGAAATCGCGTCACTTCCACAATCCAAAGTTGCCCCCCACTCACGCAAGAAATCAATGCCTAAAATAATGTCATGCGTTGTACGTTCAAGCACAGTAAATTCACTTCGAAATCTCTGGTCCCCTGTCGTAACAAACAGAACAGACCCCAAGTGGGCGTAACATTTTTCCACCAACTCCACGAAAGGTGGCGTTCCGATCCCAAGAAAACATAACTTTTTGTCCAAGACGATTTTTGAAGGACAGGCTCATAACAGAAACTGCCGCCCCGGTGTCAACTAAAGCAAAAGCACTCACATTGTCAACTAAAACGCACACTTTGTTTTTAAACAATTTTACACAAGGGGGTCTTGATGAAGATGAACATATTGCGGCGTGACCCCCGTCGGTCGCACCAGCTAGTTTCCCAGCGGCGGCGGTGATAACGAGCGACGACGAGGTGATGGAGAGCGTCGCTGTCGTGTCAGTGGTGGTGTGAGGCTGCGATCGGAACCGGGGGAGTCACTGCGATTCGCGCGTCCTTGCTGCAGCCACTGGAAGGAACTGGGATACGGCCAGGGCTCGTCAGCGGGCACGCGGGGTGTGTAGGAATTAAACCGTGGAGCACGCTGCTGGCGGCGGTGGCAATACCTAGCAATGTGTCCAGGCACACCGCAGCTGTAGCAAATGCGGGAGTCACGGCTTGTCACGGGTGACACCGGTGACATGGGTGTTATGGGTGGAAACGTACTCTCAGGCTGGTTGTAGAAGGGAAGAGCCCACGGAACAAATCGTTGTTGTGCCTCTTGTCGGCGTCCCAGACTTGTCGGTTGCGGTGGCAAGTTGCTGCTCTCCGTACGATCAGCATAGGTCCTGCGAGGTTCTCGGTAACTCTGAGGTGCCCAGGTGGCCGGTGGCACACGAGAGCGATGATCAAATGCACACTGATGGCACACATGAGCGTCGTCAACAACTTTAAGGCGTTCAAGCTCATCTTTAACCACTTGCCGAATCACCGAGGAGATGTCGTCGTGGGTGGGGACGGACACACTTGCAATAGTAGTAACGTTGTCCAAGCGTCCAAACTTTGGCCCAATCCTCATTTTCAGCGCTTCAAACACCCGGCAGTGTTTCCTCACATCAGATGGAGTACTAAGATCTTTCTTCGTTATAAGAAAATTATAAACATCTTCAGCGATTCCTTTAAGCAGATGTCCTACTTTGTCTTCGTCTGTCATGGTAGCGCTGACGATTCCGCCCAATTTCAGAGTAGCCTCTATGTACGTTGTACACGTTTCGCCAGGTAATTGAGCTCGTCGGGAAAGCATCTGCTCAGCCTTCTTTTTCTTAGAGATCGGGTCCCCGAAGCACTTGGTGAATTCTTCTACAAAATTGTCCCAGCTTGGCAGAACACTCGGGGTTTTCAAACCAGAGGAGCGCGGTTCCAGCGAGAAAAAAAAAACACGTTATCGAGCTGCTTCGTAGTGCTCCAGTGGTTGTGGCGACTCACTCTGTTGTAGTGTTTAAGCCAGTCGTCGACGTCTTCGTTCGCCTTCCCCGAAAAGGTGGGTGGCTCTCGCAGCGGTGTCCAGTAGCCAGCCTGACCTGCCTGATTGCTGTCTGGTCCGCCGCAGGTGGGGTCGCCACTGCCTTCTCCGGAATCGGCCATTTCCGCTGCTTGTGGTCGTAAACCGGCCAAGCGCCTACTCCGTCGGACAGTTGGTAGAGCTGGGTCGTCCAGGATCGTCCAAGGTTTACCCCGCACGTCCACCAAAGATGTTGCGAATGATGTTTATTTACAGGGTGAAACGAGTTCCGACATGGAAGCTGCAGGCTAGGCCCAGCCGACGCAGAATACCCCGAGATCACGCGCGCACACTCTACTTCTTTCTCTGCCTCAGTCGCGCAGTGCTGCGACAATATGTTTGATCTTCTCCTCCTCTGATATCAACGTGTTCACCCATTTGCAAAGGCCAACAATGTCCTGAATATAGCTCGTGAAGTTCTATCGTGTGTGCAAACGTTGTTTTGTCTGAAGCTTTCGTACTGCTGGCCGACCGAAAACTTGGGTAAAGCTCGTCTCGAAGACCAACCACGAAGTGTGGTCGGCTTCATGGTTTAGAAACCATAGTTTTGCAACGTCTGTAAGATAGAATGTGATGTTTCTCAACTTGGTAACATTGTCCCACTGGTTATGGGCACTCACTCGCTCGTAAGAGCAGATCCAATCTTCAAAGTCTTTGTCATCTAGATGTGCCGGAGAAGATGGAAGGATCTCGCTGACGCAAGGCACCGGCACAAACCAGGGTGGGCAGCGCTGTCGGAGAAGTTGGAGGAGTGCGTGCATCGTCGGGCGTGATGGCGGTAGAGTGCGACTCCGAAGTTCCAGGCTGGTCGAGACCCAGCACGTCCACCACTTGCTAAGATACTTATTAGCAACGGACGCAGGCGAATGGCTAGCAGTCACAAGCGTTAGGTCAAGGACAGCAACTACGAGCGCATACCGGCGGCGATGGTGCTGAGGCGCAGGCTACACTGCTTCCTTACAACTTATTTATTTATTTATAGCGCAGTACCGGCATGCGTTCCCAGTTGGGGTACCCTGGCCGGCTTTTGTCAGTGTAGGCGACAAGAGTGGGTGCGCCGATCCCGATCATAGTTCAATACCAGACATGCGTTCCCAGGCGGGTAACCTGCTCGCTTACGTCCGCATAGGCGACAAGAATCCGTGCGCCGATCCCGATCATAGTTCAGTACCGCACATGCGTTCCCAGGCGGGTAACGTGCTCGCTTACGTCCGCATAGGCGACAAGAATCCGTGCGCCGATCCCGATCATAGTTCAGTACCGGACATGCGTTCCCAGGCGGGTAATCTGCCCGCTTACGTCCGCATAGGCGACAAGAATCCGTGCGCCGATGCCGATCATAGTTCAGTACCGCACATGCGTTCCCAGGCGGGTAACCTGCTCGCTTACGTCCGCATAGGCGACAAGAATCCGTGCGCCGATCCCGGTCATAGTGCAGTACCGGACATGCGTTCCCAGGCGGGTAATCTGCCCGCTTACGTCCGCATAGGCGACAAGAATCCGTGCGCCGATCCCGATCATAGTTCAGTACCGGACATGCGTTCCCAGGCGGGTAATCTGCCCGCTTACGTCCGCATAGGCGACAAGAATCCGTGCGCCGATCCCGATCATAGTTCAGTACCGCACATGCGTTCCCAGGCGGGTAACCTGCTCGCTTACGTCCGCATAGGCGACAAGAATCCGTGCGCCGATCCCGATCATAGTTCAGTACCGCACATGCGTTCCCAGGCGGGTAACCTGCTCGCTTACGTCCGCATAGGCGACAAGAATCCGTGCGCCGATCCCGATCATAGTTCAGTACCGGACATGCGTTCCCAGGCGGGTAATCTGCCCGCTTACGTCCGCATAGGCGACAAGAATCCGTGCGCCGATCCCGATCATTGTTCAGTACCGCACATGCGTTCCCAGGCGGGTAATCTGCCCGCTTACGTCCGCATAGGCGACAAGAATCCGTGCGCCGATCCCGATCATAGTTCAGTACCGCACATGCGTTCCCAGGCGGGTAATCTGCCCGCTTACGTCCGCATAGGCGACAAGAATCCGTGCGCCGATCCCGATCATTGTTCAGTACCGCACATGCGTTCCCAGGCGGGTAATCTGCCCGCTTACGTCCGCATAGGCGACAAGAATCCGTGCGCCGATCCCGATCATAGTTCAGTACCGCACATGCGTTCCCAGGCGGGTAATCTGCCCGCTTACGTCCGCATAGGCGACAAGAATCCGTGCGCCGATCCCGATCATAGTTCAGTACCGCACATGCGTTCCCAGGCGGGTAATCTGCCCGCTTACGTCCGCATAGGCGACAAGAATCCGTGCGCCGATCCCGATCATAGTTCAGTACCGCACATGCGTTCCCAGGCGGGTAATCTGCCCGCTTACGTCCGCATAGGCGACAAGAATCCGTGCGCCGATCCCGATCATAGTTCAGTACCGGACATGCGTTCCCTACCCTACCCTAACCTACCCGCTTACGTCCGCATAGGCGACAAGAATCCGTGCGCCGATCCAGATCATAGTTCAGTACCGCACATGCGTTCCCAGGCGGGTACCCTGCCCGCTTACGTCCGCATAGGCGACAAGAATCCGTGCGCCGATCCCGATCATAGTTCAGTACCGGACATGCGTTCCCAGGCGGGTAACCTGCTCGCTTACGTCCGCATAGGCGACAAGAATCCGTGCGCCGATCCCGATCATAGTTCAGTACCGCACATGCGTTCCCAGGCGGGTAATCTGCCCGCTTACGTCCGCATAGGCGACAAGAATCCGTGCGCCGATCCCGATCATAGTTCAGTACCGGACATGCGTTCCCTACCCTACCCTAACCTACCCACTTACGTCCGCAAAGGCGACAAGAATCCGTGCGCCGATCCAGATCATAGTTCAGTACCGGACATGCGTTCCCAGGCGGGTATCCTGCCCGCTTACGACCGTATAGACAAGAATGTGTGCGCCGATCCCGGAGGTAGTGCAGTACCGGACATGCGTTCCTAGGCGGGTACCCTGGCCGGCTTACGTTCGTATACGCGACAGTAATGTGTGCGCCAGTCCCGGAGATGGTGAAGTACCGGGCGTGTGTTCCCAGGCGGCTGCCCTGCCCGCTTACGTCCGTATAGGCGACAAGAGTCTGTGCGCCGATCCCGGAGGTAGTGCAGTGCCGGACATGCGGTCCCAGGCGGGTACCTCGGCCGGTTTACGTCCATATAGGCAACAAGGGGGTATGCGCCGATGCCGGAGGTATTGCAGTACCGAACATGCGTTCCCAGGGAGTACCCTGGACGACTTATTGCCGTATAGGCTACAGGAATGTGTGGGCTGGTCCAGGCGATTCTGTAATACGGGGCATGAGCTCCGATGGAGTGGGGAGGTACCCGGTCGGTTTACGTTCGTATTACAGCGCGTGGACAGAAATGCCTGGACCGATACCAGAGGTAGTGCAATACCGGCCATAAGTTCTCAGGGCGGGGGAGTTACCCTGGACGGCTAACTTTCCGTATAGGCTATAGGAATGTGTGCGCCGATCCTAGAGATAGTGCAGTACATGACATGCGTTTACAGGCGGGCGCTCTGCCCGCTTACGTCCGTATAGGCGACATGAATGTGTGCACCGATCCCGAACATAGTGCAGTGCGGACATGCGTTCCCTGGCGGGTATCCTGCCCACTTACGTCCGTATAGGCGACAAGAGTGTGTGCGCCGATCCCGGAGGTAGTGCAGTACCGGACATGCGTTCCCAGGCGGGTAGCCTGCCCGCCTACGTCCGTATATAGGTGACAAGAGTGTGTTCACCGATCCCGGAGGTATTGCAGTACCGGACATGCATTCCAAGGTGGGCACCCTGCCGCTTACGTCCGTATAGGCGGCAGGAATGTGTGCACCGACCTTTTAGATAGTGCAGTACCATACATGCGTTCCTAGGCGGGTACCCTGGCCGGCTTATGTCCGTACAGGCGATAGTGTGCGCCGATCGAGGAGATAGTGCAGTACCTGACATGCGTTCCAAGGTCGGCACCATGCCTGATTACGTCCGTATAGGCGACAGCTGTGTGCGCCTATCCCAAACATAGTGCAGCACCGGACATGCGTTCCGAATCGGGTACCCCGGCCGGCTTGCGTCCAAATAAGCGACTGGAATGTGTGCGTCGATCCCGATCACAGATCAGTATCGGACATGCGTTCCCAGGCGGGTACCCTGCCCGCTTACGTCCGTATAGGCGACAAGAGTGTGTGCGCCGATCCCGGAGGTAGTACAGTACGGGACATGCGTTCCCAGGTGGGTACCTTTACCGGCTGACATCCGTATAGGTGAGAGGAATATGCGCGCCGATCTCGGAGAGAGTGCTGTACCGGACACGCGAACCCAGGCGGGTACCCTCCTTGCTTACATCCGTATAGGCTGCAGGAATATGTGCACCATCTCGATCATAGTGCAGTACCGCACATGCGCTCCCAGGCGGGTACCCTGCCCGCTTACGTCCGTATAGGCGACAAGAATGTGTGCGCCGATTCCGGAGGTATTGCAGTACCTGACATGCGTTCCCAGAGAGGTACCCTGGACGACTTATTTCCGTATATATAGACTGCAGGAATGACATTGTAGTTCTGCGGAAACCCGCAAGGTGGAGAGAAGTAATGAATAAAGGGAAAATCAGACATCCACCCGGGTGGATGTCTGATTTCCCCTTTATTCAGGCTACAGCAATGTGTGGGCCGGTCCAGGAGATTGTACAATACGGGGCATGAGGCCCGATGCGGTGGGGAGGTACCCTGGTCGCTTTACGTTCGTATCACGGCGCGTGGACAGGAATGCGTGGAGCGATCGCAGGGATCGTGCAATACTGGGCATGTGTTCGGGCAGCAGAGGTAGCGGCCGGAACAATCGCGCAGCGCCTGACCATCGTCTTTGCTTTGCGCAGAAACAGCATTGTGCCGACTATCTACCGACTAACATCGACTATCTACACTACTGCATCTATCGACCTGCTGATATTCTGGACGGACAGCAGACAACGCCCCCTTCAAGCCTGTTATAAAAGCCCAGCCTACCGACGGATGCTCCCCACTTCGGGCAGCAGAGGCAGCGGCAGGAACAATCGTGCAGCGTCTGACCATCGTGCTTTCTTTACGCAGGTTGGCTGATTTTCACTGTATTTAACAAGTAACCAAATGTCCCGCTGCCGCTGCTGCCCTAGCTTGTGTTCACTATGAGTACTGTGCCGACGGATACTTGTCTTACGTTTTGAGGATTTTTCTGATGATCAAGATTTCATGACATGTGCACAATGTAGTCAGCCCTACCACCTTGGTACTTCCTAGATAAAAAAAAAACATAATATGTAAAGAACAGTACGGATTCCAGGCTGGTAAATCCACGCAGACTGCTCTACTGGACATAAAAGATCGCCTTCTTTCTAACTTCGAACAAAAGCTTTTCACCATCACCATTGCTTTACTTTTAGTATACCGCCCCCCTCATGGTAATCTTGATGCATTCCTTGATTTCTTTGATAGTTTCCTTAATTTAGATAATCAAAACAAATCAAAAAATGCCCTATGACGTTCTTACAGACTCATGTGTTCTAAATGGAAACTTTGAAGTTGTTAGCTTACTGCATCGCGACATTGCTTTACTTTTAGTATACCGCCCCCCTCATGGTAATCTTAATGCATTCCTTGATTTCTTTTATAGTTTCCTTAATTTAGCTAATCAAAACAAAATAAAAAATGAAGCAGATAATAAAACATTAAAATGCCCAACATGCCGTTTGCCTTCGTCTCGTAATGGTCAAACGTCCGTGCCCCACCTGCTTTCGGTAAAGAACTTTCTGAAATCAAGAAGAATTTTGCTGCACTTACTGTCAAGCTGGATTGTCTGAAATCATTAAGAGAGACCGTAACAAGCACTGAAAAATCTGTTGCGTATATTTCTGAGACATACGACACGCTACTAACGACTTCTGAAAGGCATGTTGGAGAGATTGAAAGGCTACGCACTAAACATGAAAGCACTGAAAAAGATCAAAACGAGCTAAAGAAAGAGCTAAACGATCTACAACAATACAGCAGAAGACAGTACATGGAAATCCATGGCTTGCCCTTTGAGGAAAAAGAATACTTGCTATCTAAAATAAATGATCTTGCGGTGACGCTCTATCTACCCTGCCTATCAGACTCCGATATTGAAGGCCTGCATCGTCTCCCATCACGCCAAAAGAAGGTACTTGTGGCACTGATAAGGCTTTCTAGGCGGGCTCTTAAAGATCCATGACTTGCAAAACACACAGCCCTCAAAGAACAGGACAAGATACAATTGTTTGATAATTTTACTGCCACTAACAAGAAACTTCGATGGCTAGCTAAAACGAAAGCTCGCGAGCAGAACTACACTTTTGTGTGGTCAACAGAGGGAAAGATTTTTGTGAGAAAAGATAGCAGCACTCCAGCAATAAGGAGGGCCTCAGAGGAGGACCTAAGCAAGATAGTAAAGGCATCGTAAACTTGCAAGCTTGCTAAATCTCTGTTTGGAATGATGGTTTACTTTAACCCTGACCTTTTTAATCAATTGTTCAATGCAAGTGCTTATGCTCCTCAAGAGGTCCTCTCCTTGTATCGCCTAAATGTACGCAGTTTGAAGCATAAGGTCGAAGAAGTTGAAGCTGAATTAGAGGAACTAAAGCGTGGTTTTGATGCCATTGGTTTCATGGAAACTTGCTGTAACTATGATGCAGAAGTTGTGCAGATTCCATGCTACAATCACATTTCTATGTTCTGACAAGATAAGCGCGGAGGTGTTATATCTCTATATGTACACGAACGTTTGCCCTATGACGTTCTTACAGACTCATGTGTTGTAAATGGAAACATTGAAGTTGTTAGCTTACTGCATCGCGACATTGCTTTACTTTTAGTATACCGCCCCCCTCATGGTAATCTTGATGCATTCCTTGATTTCTTTGATAGTTTCCTTAATTTAGATAATCAAAACAAGTGGCGTGTCATTATATTTGGTGATATGAACGTTCATTTGCTTAAGAAAAACTCGATGCAGACTAAACTACTTGAATTGATGTTTTTACATGGTTGCCAAAATGTTATCGACCTAACTACCAGAATAAGCCAGCAAACAGAAACACTCATTGATCACTGTTTTACAAATTTTTCACCACCTAAAGTAATCGTAGTTGTCTTTTCATCAGCCATAAGTGATCATATGCCATTTTTTGGCCTGTTCTCAAGTAAGCAACTCTGCCAAACCTACGTGCAAGCGACGAACAGTGAATGATAATACAATTGCCTATTTTTGTTCACTTATGGCTGAAACTAGTTGGGCAGAAGTATATCTGGAAAATGATCCATCCGTAGCGTACGATATGTTTTTAGAAAAGGTACAACACAATTACAACCTCGCATTTCCTATGATTGCCGTCCATAAGCACAAAAAAGCTAAGAAAGACTGGATTACGCCGCTACTTCTCAGACGCATTCGATATAAAAACTCGTTATTTGCTCATTCTTTAGAAACGAGAGACCCAACCGATTTCGAAGAATTTAAGAAATTCAGAAACAAATTAAATCTGGATCTAAAGAAGGCGAAAACTGCCTATTATGAAAACAAATTTGCTTCAATAATGGACAAACCCAAACAAGTTTGGAACGTTGTAAATGGCATGATGTCCAATGGGAAACCTCGTCTACCTTCAGAGCTACTGATTGATGGAACTTCCTGCTCTGGTGTAACATTTGCTAATACATTTATCGAACATTTTCCTAATGCAGGCGCTTGTCATATCACAGCAGGCGCGTGTCGCCCATCACCTATAGAGCTTTATGTGAAAGATATAGTTGCTGTGAGTCTATTTCTGACCCCCGCGTCTGAAGAAGAAGTCGTAGCTATAATTAATTCCCTTAAAAATCAACGTTCACCAGGTGACGACGATATAAGTACGGTACCAGTAAAAGCCGCTATCAGAAGCATTAGTCCACCTTTAACGCATATATGCAACAGAATGCTCCTGACTGGTATCTTCCCTGATAAGATGAAATCAGCTCGAGTTGCAGTAATCTACAAGGGAGGTGACAAAAATGATATGAACAACTATCGCCACAGGTTTCCCTTCAGTAGGGAATTGCTGGACAGGTGGACCAGCGCACAGGAATTCTACTGGTGAATCTACAAGCAAGTCATAGAATTGTTGCACTTTGAACAATCATGCTTCTACAAAGGCCACAGCATAAAAACAGTTTGATGCCGAGTATTTCTGTGTCAGGAAGCAATCAAGAGGCGAGTGCCTAATAAGGACGAAATCGAGTGCCTGAACCCACATATTAATAGCGTAGCCGTTTTGTTAACTGTGCAATATTTTCAACACTTCCTTGCATGCCATTTCATGTGTCATATCTTTTCTGGTCACAAATGTGTGCAGCGAATCTATTTGCATGATCGACTCCGGGCCTGTAGGACCGTTCACTTGCACATGATGTTGAGTATTCTACATGTATCAATAAACTGCAGATATGCACATCAGATTCCTAAGAGCATTTTCAAAATTCAATAACTTTAGGCAACGCGCACATATGCAATACTGACATAATCTCAAGTACCACGAAGCAGCTGGGACAATGTTTTTTTTTTGTATACTCGCAGGTAAAATAAGTAGATCATGTGGACAGCTCAAGCTCATCTTCCTTAAATCAGCGTGTACAAGGGGTATACAAAAATAATTTTTTTCTTGCGCACCAATTATTCTGTTGTATAAGCAAGAGAACCCACAACGCTGATGTAACATGTGTTGTACACCACACTAATATGTGCTTTAATTTACCAAGTGAGATGAGTTACTTTTTTGGCCCATTCAGTCAAATCACACTGCAAGCTGCATTCATCAATCTTCTATTGGATTTTGCAAAAGTTTAATGAAACATGTTTTCCTGTTATGCAGATATGCAATGGCAAGCCCTTCTGTGTGTTCCAAAGGTAAAATTTAAGCGCTAAATTAAAGAAGGCATTTCTAGACAGAAGCAGCAAGCAAAAATGTTGAATGCATAGTATCAGAAGCTCAAGGTACAGAAATTATGAGAAGTGTCGAATGATTTTAAGGAAAGAATGGTTTTTGAAAACGCAAGACTCTTTAGTGGAGGTCAAGCAAGTCAATGTAGGTAGAATACTCTGCAAAATTATGCTAGTAATAGGATAGCAAGCAATGGGTCAGGAAATGCGTTGTTTTTCTGCAAAACAAAAGCTGATGATTGTCATTACATGAGTCACTTTAGCATCATGAGACTGCTGCTTGATAAATTCAGAAACAAACTAAAAAACTAGCCACGTAAAAATAAAAAAAAATTTAATGATGCTCTCTCCACACCAGGATAAATAAAAAGAAACGGATCATATTTTATGCGGACATATCAGACACCTTGTGAAACACTAAAGAAAAAGTTAAATTTCGAGCTATGGCACTTGCTGCATAGATGTGGGGGGCATTGCACCAATAGTGATAGTTACCACTGCATCTTGAAATTGAAAGCATTCATGCAGACAAGGATGATTATTTATTTTTGGCTACCGCTTCAAATACCTCCACCAAGTGTTAAAATTCTGCACGCAGCCATACTAAGGATATCACAGCAACACCTGCAGGTAAAAAGCAAAAGCAGTAAAAGTGTTGGTGCATTCTGGACACTATCTTTGAAAACTTTTAGGCAAGAACAGTGCAAGAAGCAGACATAACAACCGCATTTATTTCCTTAATTCCCCATTTGCATTGCCTTTTTGCTTAGACAATGCCTACGCCTGGCCACAGCAGCTCCCTCATGCAGACCCCGCAAGCCAAAGGGCCTTAGCAGCAAATGCAGGTAAGAGGCAAGAAGCAATAGCACTGGTATTGACATTCATCTAATTTCTTTCTTTTTCGTACGTTTAGGCAGCCAGCACACTTCGAACAGCCACCTTAATTGAGTGCAGGTGTGTCACGCTAGTTGCGAAGGAAGCATTTGAGGGAAAGCGACAGGCAATGTGAACAGCCACTTCTCCATGTAAACGATACTCTTTCTCTCGGATGACTCATATGCATCACCACGCCATCTTGCCTGTACAGACCCCACCAACAAAGATTCCGTAGAGGCACGTGCAGGTCAGAGGCAAGAAGCAATGGCACTGGTGTTGACATTCACCCAAGTTATTTCTTTTTCTTACGCTGAGGCAGCCAACACACCTCGAACAGCCACCTTGACTGCGGGTGTGTCAGCAGATAGCTGTTGTACAATGTACTCATAATAAACTTCAGTAAATTTGAACTTGATAATAAACTTGAAGGAAAATGGGACATTGATGCACTGCTTTTTTGAACAGCTAGTGTACACATACATGTTATACTTTGCAGTGCTAGAGAGCGTACTTTGAGGCTTCCCGCTATATTTTTCACCTTTAATTACGTGTGTGTTGTGCGGCCCTCAATGCAATTCCTGTTGTAGCAGCTGCTTTGTCTGTGTATTGCACACTGGATTAAGCTTGTGATACCTACATGTGCAAAATGCGTATACTTCTCTCAGATATACAAAATAAGGTTTTATGTAGTTTTTAGTGTTACAATAAAAAAATAAAAGTAAACAATCCCATCGTGGAATTGTGTTTATTACAGTAATTCAGGCAGCCCCAGGCAGGATTCCGTAAAGGCTACTCAACAATATATCATATTCACACTATCAATCAGGTGATAGAGAAATGTGCGGAATATAACCAACCCTTATATATAGCTTTCATTTATTACGAGAAAGCGTTTGATTCTGTCAAAACCTCAGCAGTCATGGAGGCATTACGGAATCAGGGTGTAGACGAGCCGTATGTAAAAATACTGAAAGATATCTATAGCGGCTCAACAGCCAGCGTAGTCCTCCATAAAGCAAGCAACAAAATCTCAATAAAGAAAGGCGTCAGGCAGGGAGATACGATCTCTCCAATGCTATTCACTGCGTGTTTACAGGAGGTATTCAGAGACCTGGATTGGGAAGAATTGGGGATAAAAGGTAATGGAGAATACCTTAGTAACTTGCGATTCGCTGATGATATTGCCTTGCTTAGTAACTCAGGGGACAAATTGCAATGCATGCTCACTGAACTGGAGAGGCAAAGCAGAAGAGTGGGTCTAAAAATTAATCTGCAGAAAACTAAAGTAATGTTTAACAGTCTCGGAAGAGAACAGCAATTTACAATAGGCAGTGATGCACTGGAAGTCGTAAGGGAATAAATCTACTTAGGGCAGGTAGTGACGGCGGATCCGGATCATGAGACGGAAATAATCAGAAGAATAAGAATGGGCTGGGGTGCGTTTGGCAGGCATTCTCAGATCATGAACAGCAGGTTGCCATTATCCCTCAAGAGAAAAGTGTATAATAGCTGTGTCTTACCAGTACTCACCTACGCGGCGGAAACCTGGAAGCTTGCGAAAAGGGTTCTGCTTAAATTGAGGACGACGCAACGAACTATGTAAAGAAGAATGATGGGTGTAACGTTAAGGGATAAGAAAAGAACAGACTGGGTGAGGGAACAAACGCGAGTTAATGACATCTTAGTTGAAATCAAGAAAAAGAAATGGGCATGGGCAGGACATGTAATGAGGAGGGAAGATAACCGATGGTCATTAAGGGTGACGGACTGGATTCCAAGGGAAGGGAAGCGTAGCAGGGGGCGGCAGAAAGTAAGGTGGGCGGATGAGATTAAGAAGTTTGCAGGGACGACATGGCCACAATTAGTACATGACCGGGGTTGTTGGAAAAGTATGCGAGAGGCATTTGCCCTGCAGTGGTTGTAACCAGGCTGATGATGATGCTCACTGCACCGAGGAAAAAGAATGATTACGGTCGCAGGTGCCTTTAAAGTATCTCGACCTTGCGAGGCACCGCTGTGCGTGCCAAGGGAGCTGTCCGTGCGAACACTCCCTGGCACACATCTGCATCGGCGGCCCCAACCTACGTGCCGTTCTGTTTCGAGCTTTGATCCCCCACTGATTGGGTGCCCTGGAGTTCCTGCGCCGCCTAATTTATTATACTCTCAGGCGCTCTCCTAAGGTTTCCGTTTGTCGGTTACATGCGCCCTACAGCTGGATCAGTACTTGTAAAAAAACGATCTATCGTGGCGACGAGAAAAGCACCGCGCAACGAAAAAAGCACCCAGCAGCTTCTGCAAGACACCGCGCCCGTGCGAAGAGAATTACGGAACGCCAACAAGGGATCTGACCGCAGCTTCGAGCTCCTAAGTCGTGATCTCGTCGAGTGACACTCCTGCAACAGGCGTGACCACTGAAACCGCATACCGCCGGAAGCTTCAACAGGATCATCCTTCGATTGCATAGCTGCCACCTACACGGCCAACATCGACCACATCCACGCCATCCCTCAACATAGAATAAAGAACGAACAAAGCCCAAACACACGGCTGCACGCACACCACATCACCACACTACAAGCGAGAAGCCATGCTGCTACGCTGCTACCATTGCCAGAATAAAGCTGACTACTGTCCCATCAAATCACGTGGACGCCGGGCCACGCGGGCCTGGAGGGGAACGAAAGGGCGAACGCCCTAGCTCGAGCGCTAATCAACCGAGCGGGGCAAGACCAATCGTCTCATCAATCCCACCCTTTGCCTTCGTGCCCCTGCCATCCAACTACGGCGACCGACTCGAGATCCAGCGACTCAACCGCAGGATTTATCCTCCCTCTCACAGAAAGCTCAGCACTGAAGAGGCAGTAGCTCTCAGACGTATTCAGATCAACACATTTCCAAACCTACACAGATACAGTAAAATGTTCCCACATACATACCGCGGCATCTGCCCCTGGTGCGGCGACACACACATCTTTCACATCTAGTGGGGGTGCGGGGGCAAACCTGTACACTTAAAGACGCCTAGCACGTCATTTGAGCGGTGGGAGGTACAGCTGACCGGCGATACCCTGGCGGGACAAGAAGCTCTCGTCCAGCAAGTACGTCGAGAAACCATGGCCAGTGGAGTCCTGGAATGAGGACACCACCCACTCAACCTCAAGAGCAACGACTTCGATGGTCCAATTAAATGTTTTTTTCTCTCTATCTCTCTACTGCCAGCAAGTCTAGCAAGCGTCTCAGGAGCTGGCAACCCCAGCGCGTAGCAACATGGCGGCGCTCTTGCGGTGTCCGATTTCAATGCATGGGCCCTGTGGGTAGCTTGTCCTCTAGAGTCAGTATAGTAACTCTATGGGGGAGTGGGTCCAGCGGATGATTTGGCGAGCGCCGAGGCCATAGAGTTAGGAACTCTATTGCCGGGGCTGTTGTAAAAAGGCCTTGTAAAAAACGCTGAAATTGCGACGGCACTGCCGTCGCCTTCTTCTAAAGCTCCTACTGGGCTTCTTCGATTTTCGGAGTTCTGGCAGCCCGCTGGGAGCCAGACGGCAGCCAGCTAGTTCCGGTTCTGACAGGAAGTCACGTGGGCTGGGATTCCAAGATAACCCGAACCTGCCCGAAGTTTGCAAAATCGAACGCCGGTACAGCTGGCCAAATGTAAACATGCTACCAGCATGGCAGCGCCCGTCGAGACCGACGCGCGCCCGGCGTAGTCGGCCCATTTGTGCGTTGCCAGCTTGAAAATATATATTTGTATTCAGGAATACGGTCACTTTCGCGCGACTCGGCGCAGGACGCGTACTCGGCCAACCTCGCCTTGCGCAGCGCAACAGATGGCCTCCGACGAGGCGCATGACAAGACGCGAAATCGTGATTGTATACTCGAAAGCGATAGCTGGAGGATCCCTGCTCGCAGCGATCACGTCGACCACCGGCGACAATGATGAGTTGGAGTTGTGTCATCACAAGACATGAAAAAGCAGGTTAACGGGTACGTCTCATACGCATAAAATTTCGCACCGACCTGTTTGGGCTTCGATTTCAGAAAGTTTGTTGTGGCTGATGGTGCTTCTCATTTAAGGAGCTGGGGACGCGGCTGGAGCGTGAAAATGCACGTCGCCTGTGACCAGCGAAACGTTTCACACGAAAAACAACATTGGTCGCAATCATGAGAGCAATAAACCAATGTACGTGTGTCTAAATGTACCGAGTGCAATCAGTGCATTCTTAGATCAACGGCCTGCAGTTCGAACACATGTCGGTTTCGAGCTGCCACCCAAGCATACGACGGAGAGACGGAGCGAACACGGGCTAGATGCAAAGCCTTCGCTAACTGCAGAAAAAGGAGATTCCTCCGCATACATACGCGACATATGTGAAAAGGAACGCCACCAGTGAAAGACGAACCCAAAATGTACCGCAATGTGTGAATGAGCGCCTACAGCTTGCGTGGAACACGATGCAGATAACATGCACGCATGAGAGCGCGGCGTGCTGATCACCGCCGCGAAGAAGCAATAAGGGGACACACACACACACAAAAGCTTCAAACGGTTCACCACGGCTCGTATCACGCCGCTTCGCGATGCGGAACGGAGCGTTAGCACCTAAAACGATAACGGTAGAAGTAAGGAAATCCGAAGATGACCGTTGACAGTTGGCTGAGCGAGGTAAGTTTTTAAGTCCTCAAGCGCCCGCGTTGCAATCCGTGAAGTCCCCGTAAAGATGGCGGCGAGCGCCCATCGCCTCTTTGAGTCGTCTGCTAGCCAGAGAACTTCCAGAGAGCAGCCAGACCAAAATCGTCCTGGCAGGTTCTGGCAGCCCGCGGGTAGCCAGAACCGTCCAGCGCGAGCAAAACGAACGCCCGGCGGAAGTGCGTAGCCAACGCGTAGCGCGGTGGGCGGAGCAACCCGAGAAAAACGAAGACGCTCTGGCTGGCTCTGGCAGCCCGCGGGTAGCCAGAAGTGGAAAATCGAAGAAGCCCACTGTTTTGACAGTGCCTATTGGCTGAGGAGAGCTTATGGGCTGAGCGGCTGTCGTCTGCTCGACGCATCATCGTTGTTGTGTCGTCAGCATTGTTTGCGCCGCTCTTTCTCCATTTTAATGACTGCAGGTCGGTGGGGAAGAAAATAGCCTTTTCCGCCACCGAGTGTCAAAACTAGATGCAGCAGAGTGAAATGCCTGTCAAAGGAAGGAAGGAAGGAAGAAAACTTTATTTCAAAAAGAAAAGTAGGCGAGTGTGGTTGGGCCCTTAGTCCAGGGCTCCACTGGCACGAGCGGCTCGCTGGGCTTGGTCCAGGAGAGCCATTTGGCTCTCCTTTCCCTCGTCCGCAAGCCATGCATCTCCCAATGCCTATGCAACATAAGAGGATGTGCAGTTATGTATGGGCTATTAATATGTGAAGGCCTTCCCAGGCAATCCCATGTGATATGTTGTAGTGTGGGTTTATTAGAACACCATGGACAGACGTCCAGAAATCTAGTTCGGTTTATTTTACTGAGTTCATCCATGCTTATCCCCCGTTCCTGTCTATCACCAACCTTTGCAATCGCGTTGGGGGTAATGGGACGGTGCCTTTGGCCCGGTCTTGGATTGTCTTTGCAACTTTCACATCCTTCTTTGAACCGTTTGCTCCAATGCTTCGCAGTGACCAATGAAATGCAATGTTCGACATATACGGCAGCCATAAGGCAACTAATTTCTTTTTGGGAAACACCTTCAGCTGTCAAAAACCTCATGACACCACGCTGTTCAACTTTTGGAGCATTTATTAAGTTCAACCCAGTGTACGGGAGCACTAAAGAACATTTATCCTCACAGCTGCGCGTCCCTTTTGTAAATGAGACATGCTTGTGTGCTACACGCATGCCTCGCAGATAACGAACCGAACCATTATTGAGTGGGGTGGGTTGGCTTACCGTATCTTTCATTTGACTCGCCCTCGCAACTGAAGCATCCCGTGGCCCTTTACTTTCCGCAGAATGAGTAACGAAATTGAACTTTCACCACGCGGCAATTCGCTGCGCCACAACTATGTCTTCTTTTCTTTCGTGGGGCCGAAGCACCAAAATTAAAAAAAAAGGAAACGTAAAGGAAAGTATGTTAGCCACAATCTAATGCCTACTTTGGGCACCTACTGTGGCTATCGAAGGAATATCGAAGAAAACGTGAGACGCTTGGCCCACAGAGAACCATACGCACACTGCTCGGTATCCTACACCGGCGAGACAAGGCTTTCTGGAGTGTTGGCGCTCGAGCGAACGCGTTGCGATTCGTCGAGTCCCCACAGTGATGGCGGCGAGCGACCATTGTTTCTTTTACTCATCTAATAGCGAGAAGACGTCCAAAACTCTGCCAGAAAAAAATCTACTCGCCCAGACAAAAATGAACGCACACCGAAGTGCGCCGCGCGATGGTCGGGGCAACACGAGAAAAAGGCATGTGCTCTTGCTGGCTCTGGCAGCCCGCGGGTAGCGAGAACTAGAAAACTGAAGAGGCTCAATGTGTCCTCGCGAATAAAAGTCAAAGCAGAAAAATAAGAACATAGTTATCTTTGCTGGCTTTAGTGTCTTGACATAGATGCATTCGCGCAGAGAGAGAGAGAGTAAACTTTAATGAGCACCAGCAGTTCAGTCGGCTGGGCCTAGGCCTCCCACGGTGGGACGTCGAGGTCTTGCCTCTTCGTCGCTTCGTAGGCCTGCTGGGTCGCCCAGAGTTGGTCGTCGAGATGGGAGCTGCGCAGAGCGGCGTGCCATCTCGACGAGAGGGTCACGGGATTAAGGTCTTGGTATTGATGTTTGCACTCCCATAGCATGTGGGGGAGTGTTGCCGATTCAGTTTTACAGACCTTGCACGTCTGGCTCGGGTAGATGTCGGGTTATATAGTGTGATAGCGTGTGAGGGAGGGGTATGTATTCATTTGTAGCAGGCGAAGGGTGGTTGCCTGTGCCCTGTTTAACTTGCGGTGAGGGGTGGAGAAGGTTCTTGCGAGGTACAACGACTTTACAAGGTCGTTGTATCTTGTAAGGCGGTCACGTCCTGCGGGTGCACCTGCACCATCTCTGGCACGGTTGACTAGTACTCGTGCTACGGAGTGTGTAACCTCGTTGAGGTTGGTGAGGTGCAGGTGGACAACGCCGGCGTGTGCTGGGATCCAGACGAGGGTGATTTGATTTTCAGGCGAATGCGGGGCTTGTCGTAAGATACGGAGTGATTGATGAGAAATACGATCTTTGATGTAGTTGTTCACTGCTGCGCGAGAATCACTCAGTATGGTGTGACAGGCTGGGTCAAGAGTGGCCAGGGCGATGGCCACTTCCTCGGCCGTCTCAGCATTTTTGGTAATGATGCTGGCAGCATGTCGGAGCAAGCTGCCTACTGTGGTAACCGCCGCAAAACGCCGTCCATCTTGGTACTCAGCTGCGTCGACGAAGGTGACGCCAGCGGTGTTGGCGTAAGCTTTGATGAGGGAAGTAGCTCGTGCTTTCCTGCGTTCATTGTTGTAGTCTGGGTGCATGTTTTTCGGAATAGGGTCGGCGTGTATCCATTGCTGAATGTCGCGTGGTATTGGGTGTTTGTCTCCATGTTGACGGTGGTAGGTGATATTAAGCTTCTTTAGAATGCTGCGGCCCGCTTCCGTGAGAGTAAGCCGCTCTAGTTGAGATCGACGTTGGGCCTCGATTAACTCGTCTAGGGTGCTGTGGATACCTAATTGTAGTAGAAGTTCCGTGCTGGAGTGGTTGGGTAGTCCTAAGGCCTGCTTATAGGCTCCTGTAATGATGATGTCCAGTTTAGTCTTTTCAGCTTTGTACCAGTTGAGAAAGGATGCAACATAAGTAATGTGACAGACGATAAAAGATTGGACAAGGCGGATGAGGCTTTCTTCCTTCATACCCCCTCGCCGGTTGGTCACTCGTTTCAGCAGTCTGGATGTATTGGCGGTCTGTTGAAGGATCTTTGAGATAGCCGTAGAGTTAGCTCCGTTAATTGGCTTCTATGGTCATACCAAGAACGCAGATGTAAGGGACCACGCGTATAGGTCTGCTAAGCCTCAGGTTTAGCTCTATTTCCTCGTATTGGCGTTTAGTCGTGGAGTCCCGCGGGGGGCGTCCACGGAGTGTGGCAGCGCGGTATAGGAGAAGCTCCGACTTTTCAGGGGAACAGCGGAGTCCCGTGCCTTCAAGATAATTTTCTACGACGTCAATGGCGTCTTGTAGGGCAGTTTCGATTTGGCCGTCATTGCCCTTTGCAGCCCAGATTGTAATGTCGTCGGCGTATATGGTGTGTCCAATGCCGTCGAGTTTTTGTAGTTCTTGTGCTAATCCGAGCATAACCAGATTAAACAGTATCGGGGAAATGACAGAGCCTTGCGGTGTGCCCGTGCTGCCGAGGGAGAGTTCCTCCGATCGAATGTCTCCGACCGACAGGAAAGCCTTCCGATTGGATAGAAAGTCTCTTACGTAGCTGTAAGTGCGTTCTCCAAGGTTGAGCAAGGAGATGCGCTCGAGGATGGTGGAGTGCCTTATATTATCGAAGGCGCGCTCGAGGTCGAGGCCCAAGATCGCCTTCGTGTGACGGGATGTGCTATCTAGGATTTGATGCTGAAGTTGGAGCATAGCGTCTTGGGTGGAAAGATGCTATCTAAAGCCAATTATCGAGTGGGGGTAAGCACATGTGTCTTCGAGGTGAGTGTTTACACGGGTTAGGAGTGCGTGCTCCATGACCTCAGGTGAAAAAAAAATTGATATTCTTTTCTGTGACATGACAGCTAGCACTAATGAACCCCCACAACGCTTTGTCTCATTGGACCTCGCTGCGTGCTTGGTCAACTTGGCTGATAGTGTGTTGATTTGGCTTGTCGCATTGCATGCTGCGATGTATGACTTTAGAAAAGTTAATGCACCTTTGTTGTCAAATGTTTATTATAAAGTACGAGTTAAAATACACTCATTTATTTACAGGTATCCATCTTGATCACTTCTTTTTCTTCCTCCTGCTGTTCTTGTCTCTTCTGTCTTCTTCTTCTTCACCGGAACATCACATCCTCCCGGACTTCGGTTTTCATCCCTCCTGGGATGATAGGGTATGACATTTCACACTGTTGCTATTTCAGTTTTTCCTTCCGGTCCCAAATAGTGTAGCGATTTCAAGATTCCTTGTTGCTTGACGGTCTTTATCACTGTGTAGGGCCCAGAAAATTTGGACTTCGGTCCATCTAAACTCCTCCGGACTAAAACTGTATCTCCAGGCTCTATTACAGGCATCTTTGGGCTATGTCGCAGATCGAAGTGTCTCTTCATTGTTGATCTGTAGCGTGCAAGCTCCTCTTCCGTCTTGCGCCTTTCTTGCACATCTGCAAGAAACTTTCCCAACGATTCCAAAGTTGTAGTCGGCTGGTAGCCAAGTTGCTTCGCCTGATGCAGCAAAGTTAGGCGTGCATCCTAATCCCATGGTATGAGAATGATTGTGGTGCCTGACTGCTGCTTCCAAGGCACACTTCCATCCTCCATGGAAATCATGGTAAATTGCGATGAATGTTTTCAAATCCCGAATGAGCCTCTCAGCTAGGCCGTTTCCTTCTGGATGGTAGGGTGTGGCAAATCTCAGGGCAATTCCTCTATCACGGGCCCATTCTTGAAGCTTCTTACTGCGCAAAGCTGGCCCGTTGTCGGAGACCACTACCTTAGTGTTCTTGAACATATTCCGCTCCAGCAATGTCAAAACAGAATTGGCGTCTTCCTTTCCTGGCTTTGCAGCTGCCATGCGTGTGCATTCATCTATTGCGACAAGGAATGCCTGAGTCTTACTTACTCCCTCTCCTCGCTTTTTTAGTTCGGCAAAATCTAGATGAATTACTTCAAATGGGACTTGGGAATGATTAGCGATGACCATTTGATTCCCTCTTGGACGATACTTGGCCTTGTTAATTTGGCACTGGTGACATGTTTGCACGTAGTTCTTGATATCTTCCTTCATATTTTTCCAGATGAATCGACTTTTTATCTTCCAATAAGTTTTCCAGAATCCATCATGCCCTCCTGACTCTGGGCTGTCATGGTACAGCTTCAAAACCTTTTTCACCAAAGTTCCTGGCACACAAAATTTGCCATTATTGCAAGTCAGGTCTTCGGTGCCTTCCCACAAGCTGCAAACATGCTCATGATCAGATGTTCTCACTTCTGTGATGTGAAGCCTGGAAAGAGCATCTGCATCAGGAAGCTTATCACCAGGTCGATGGCTTACATCGAAAGTGAACTGTTGTATTTCACTGATCCAACGCGCCACTCTGCCCTTGGGCTGGGTTAATCCCAAGAGGTAGGTTAACGCTCGGTTGTCAGTGAAAAGCCGGAAATGATGACCCTCTATGTAGCTTCTGAAATACCGGAGTGCCATCACAACAGCCAGAGCCTCTTTTTCTGTGGTCGTATAATGTTCTTGAGCTTTTGAGAACGTAGAAGAATAATAGCCAATCACCTTGAGCTGGCGTCCTTGGTGTTCCTTTGTGTCTCGTTGATATAGAACGGCCCCTGTACCATATTGTGAAGCGTCCGTACACAGCTCGAAAGGCTTGTTGAAGTCAGGTAGCACAAGCACAGGATCCGACGATATAGCTTCAACAAGGTACTCGTACGCTTTCTCGCACTCTTCACTCCAGATAAATGGCACATCCTTTTGCGTCAGCTTGGTGAGGCATCTGGTCTTTGCAGCGTAATCCTTAATGAACGCACGAAAATGACCGGCGAGTCCAAGGAAAACACGCAGTGAGTGTAGGTCATATGGCTTGACGAGCTTCTTCATCCTTTGTATAGACTCCTCTTTGGTTGTTTTAGTTTTGCCGTCAAAAACTCTTCCTAGAAAGACAACATTTGTCTGAAAAAATTCACTCTTGTTCTTGTTAATCTTTAACTTTGACTTACTGAGGGCTTCTAACACGCACGGGAGGTGTTTTTCATGTTCTTCTCTTGTACGTGAGTATATGATGATGATGTCGTCAATGTATACGTCACAAAACTTTCCCAGGAACTCATCAAGAATGCCATTCATCATTTTCTGAAACCAAGCTCCAGAATTCTTCCAACCGAACGGTAAGCGGTTGTACTCGTACACATCGAAAGGTGTTACAAAAGCAGTGTACTCCTTGTAATCTTCTTGTAGTGGCACCTGCCAGTATCCTTTACAGAGGTCGATCCGAGAGAAAACATTTGATCCACCAGTTTCATTGATGATCTCGTCTATTCGGGGCATGGGAAAAGGAAACAAATCAGTCTGGCCGTTGATCTGCCGGTAATCTGTGCAAAGGCGAAATGAGCCATCGTCTTTCGGTACTATGGTGACTGGTGACGCGAAAGGTGACGCGATGGCCTTATAATACCGCATTTAGCATTTGCTGCAGTTCGGCCTTTAGCCAGGTCTTTTTCTCGAGGGAAAGACTGTACGGCTTTTTACGCACTACTGTGACGTCACGAAGCTTAAACGGTACCTCGAAGACATCTGCTGCTGGCGGGTACGTCTCAACACAAATAAGTTCGGGAAAATTTGTCAGTATCTCATCAGCATTTCTAACTCTTCGATGTGAATTTTCAATTCCACGCAAGTTAGGCTTAAATGATCCGTCAATAGTCACTTCGTCTCTCCAAGAAATATTCATCTTCAATCGCTTCATATCAGGCCGAGATAAAAGAAACAGGAAATCAACGCCATGCATGACAAGGGCATCTACTTTTAGGTGATGTCCACCAAATTCAACCTCTACTTCTGCCCAGTGTTGCCCAGTGTTGTTCTTCCTTCATACACCTTGCTCGGTTGGATGATTTCCTGATTTACCAGGCTTACAGATGCTCCAGTATCAACCAGGGAGTCAAGACTTTTTCCATTTACCATCATTTTAACAAATAGGAGATTTGACTTCAGAAGGTATACATTTTCCATCGTGTCACATTGGTCGGACTCGGTATTAAAATATTCTACCGTTTCGCCATGTGCGTCAATGCTCAGTGGTAGAGTACTATGCCTTTTGATGGGACCGTGAATCATAAAATCACTGGACACATACTTAAGGCAAGCAAGTAAGTCATCCGTGGAGGTTGGACGGTGTACACAAACCTCTCTTTGCGATTCGTTAGTCATGCCTTGAATTATCAGGGGAAGGATTGCAGAGTCCGGTAGATTAGGGTCGGCAATGTAGAGTAAACGTCTCTTCTCGAAAAAATAATCCATGACTGTCCCTTCTCTGTGTCTGAAAGCTAATGCGTCGTCCCATCTGTCAACCGGATTTCGCTCAAAAGCAGAAAGAAAACTATCTTTCCACTTCTGCCATGAATCACGGCATTGACTTGCGATTCGCATGTCCCACCATTTTCTGGCATTGCCAGATAAAAAACGGCGCATGTTACACACTTTGTCGTCCAATGACGTCCAGTGGTTTTGCGGACATGCATGTTCATAAAATCTGAGCCACAAGTTGGCGGCATTAGACACCCCATCGAAACTATCGGGCTTGAACTCTTCTTGATGTGGTTTCTGTGCTCTTAGTGAGTCGCTAACTGCTTCAAAAATCAGTCGCTGTTGCTCATACTGCGTGGTCTGCTGCTGAAACAGCGCTTACAACAAGGCGTTATGCATGTGCTCAGTCTCGTTCTTGGAATCTATCCTTGAATGTCCCGGAAACATAACCTCAAATTCAGACATAGAAGCATCGATTCTTACCACACCTTTCTCAATGAGGGCCGCTTCGTTCAGTTGACTCTTCTCAGCGATGATGCGAAGCAGTTACGATGAAGTCGCTGATTCCTGAAGAAGCACTGGATCTTCGCCGTCAAGCTGGTAGGTCTTCACGGTCGTCTGCCCATCTGTTCTTCTTGCCAACGTCACTTCAAGCCACATGGTCGGCTGCGCCAAATATAAAGTACGAGTTAAAATACACTCATTTATTTACAGGTATCCATCTTGATCACTTCTTTTTCTTCCTCCTGCTGTTCTTGTCTCTTCTGTCTTCTTCTTCTTCGCCGGAACATCACAAAGTTAATGCACCTTTGTTGTCAAATGTTTATCACGACATTAAACCCAGAAAGTTCCGGAATTGAAAATCTAAAACACGACTGGAAATGTAAATGAACCTTTCACATCAAAAGTTTATGAGAACTTTATACCCATAAAGTTTCAGAATTGAAATCCATGTGCTCCGTAGATTACACGGCCTCCGCAAGATGCCGCGATGGGCTCGCTCGCCATCAGAACGCCCTTGAAACTGTGCTAGGATTAAACTTACTTTGTGCTTGCATTATGTGACTCCTAGACCCAGTGCATGGACGTTGCCGCGAAATCTAGCCCAGGTTTGCAATGTTCGCGCTGAAATGTCTTTTCGAGCGCGAAAAAGACATTATAAACGAAATCCAGAATGATTTCCAGCGCCGGGGAGTGTTTTGGTCGGCGCTGCAAGAGCCAGAAAAAATTTCGGGGGGAGAGGTGCTGAAGCCCCATAAGCCCCACCCTGGCTACGCCCCCGTCGTCGGCATATACGTACACATGCACATCCTGCTGCAAAGGTACAGTACTCAGTAAAACATTGAACAGCAATGTGATAGGACTGATCCTTGTGGTAGACCTCATGACTTTTGACACATTAATGAAGACAATCCACGTTGAGAGCAGCCAATTCCCCGCAGTTTAAAAATGAATAAACCCATACAAGATAATTTGGCAGACCTGCCACTATGAAGTGTTTATTAGGCTTACATGTTCTACACTGTCATGTGCTTTAGTGATATCCAAAGTGATTAAGGCTGTATATTTTTTCTGACATCGAGCTAGTTGAATACTACAACTTTCTAGGTCGACACGGGCACACAAAATTGAGCACCGATTTCTGAAGCCAATTTGGCATGGACTCAAAATCATGTTCTCTATCAGCCTGTGCGGTCTCTATTATGTCTGTGTGGTCATGCAAGTTTCTTTCGATGAGTTTTACTAAGTTAGATGTAAGAGATATTGGCCTAATGTCATCTGAGACATAATCGGCACCTTGCTTTTTCAACAATGGGATTGCTTTTGCAAGTCTCCATCTCCATTCCGGAGCAATCAACAAATCTTTAATAGAACAGTTTACCATGACAGGGAACGCATGCGGCAATATTTTAGTTTTTTTTTATTGCCGTAGTAATGCCATCGGGGCCTGGTGCTGAATTAGGCAGCTGGCTTAGTACATTTTCCAGCTCTGAAACTGCAAGATGTCAGGCTTGCTCTTTCCTTCTAGTGTGTTGCCTGTCGTTCAATTCTTTTTCATCCGTACGTTCACTAAATGCCTTACTTTCTTGAACCGATGACCTCTTGCTTTACGGTACTTGCACTCACATGGCTCTTGGTTGTCTCCGCACATCTGTAATATTTGCCGCAGGAAAAATCTCGCCGGAAATAAAATTCAAGGGTTTTGAAGGATGCGTATGAACCCTGTGATTATGATTTCCATAGTACAGTGTATACCCACAGCGGGGGATGGGCCAAGAAACGGTCGGCACTGCTATAATATCAAACAACAAGAAATACAGAAATACAAGCCGATGTAGGGGCTGTCACACTGCCCAGCATGAACATGCGAGAGCACATGCACACACCAGTTTCCTTTACGTCAATAACACAGGCATGAAATGCCCAATGAAATCGACAACTTTATAGCATTTCATTAACCACTTTATGAAAGCTTTGCTTCACAAAGGTTTAAAAAATGGGAATGAAATGGGCAAATTTATAGGATTTCATTATCCGCTTGATGAACGCTATGCTTCACAGATTCCAAAATGTGAGTTGGATCTGCATTTGTTTTCCCCAGTCCCAATTCATTTGCTCTGTACCTCCTCCTCCTCCACTGCCTCTTGATCGCACTCCCTTCAGCTGGCACACCTAGGTAGTTGAGAAGCATGCTTGCTACTTTGCTCGTCTGGAAATTTAGCTGGCACACCTAGGTAGTTGAGAAGCGTGCTTGCTACTTTGCTCATCTGGAAATTTGGCTGGCACACCTAGGTAGTTGAGAAGCATGCTTGCTACTTTGCTCGTATGGAAATTTAGCTGGCACACCTAGGTAGTTGAGAAGCATGCTTGCTACTTTGCTCGTCTGGAAATTTAGCTGGCACACCTAGGTAGTTGAGAAGCGTGCTTGCTACTTTGCTCGTCTGGAAATTTAGCTGGCACACCTAGGTAGTTGAGAAGCGTGCTTGCTACTTTGCTCGTCTGGAAATTTAGCTGGCACACCTAGGTAGTTGAGACGCGTGCTTGCTACTTTGCTCGTCTGGAAATTTAGCTGGCACACCTAGGTAGTTGAGAAGCGTGCTTGCTACTTTGCTCGTCTGAAAATTTAGCTGGCACACCTAGGTAGTTGAGAAGCATGCTTGCTACTTTGCTCGTCAGGAAATTTAGCTGGCACACCTAGGTAGTTGAGAAGCGTGCTTGCTACTTCGCTCATCTGGAAATTTAGCTGGCACACCTAGGTAGTTGAGAAGCATGCTTGCTACTTTGCTCGTATGGAAATTTAGCTGGCCCACCTAGGTAGTTGAGAAGCATGCTTGCTAGTTTGCTCGTCTGGAAATTTATCTGGCACACCTAGGTAGTTGAGAAGCATGCTTGCTACTTTGCTCGTCTGGAAATTTAGCTGGCACACCTAGGTAGTTGAGAAGCGTGCTTGCTACTTTGCTCGTCTGGAAATTTAGCTGGCACACCTAAGTAGTTGAGAAGCGTGCTTGCTACTTTGATCGTCTGGAAATTTAGCTGGCACACCTAGGTAGTTGAGAAGCATGCTTGCTACTTTGCTCGTCTGGAAATTTAGCTGGCACACCTAGGTAGTTGAGAAGCATGCTTGCTACTTTGCTCGTATGGAAATTTAGCTGGCACACCTAGGTAGTTGAGAAGCATGCTTGCTACGTTGCTCGTATGGAAATTTAGCTGGCACACCTAGGTAGTTGAGAAGCATGCTTGCTACTTTGCTCGTCTGGAAATTTAGCTGGCACACCCAGGTAGTTGAGAAGCCTGCTTGCTACTTTGATCGTCTGGAAATTTAGCTGGCACACCTAGGTAGTTGAGAAGCATGCTTGCTACTTTGCTCGTCTGGAAATTTAGCTGGTACACCTAGGTAGTTGAGAAGCATGCTTCCTACTTTGCTCGTATGGAAATTTAGCTGGCACACCTAGGTAGTTGAGAAGCATGCTTGCTACTTTGCTCGTCTGGAAATTTAGCTGGCACACCTAGGTAGTTGAGAAGCGTGCTTGCTACTTTGCTCGTCAGGAAATTTAGCTGGCACACCTAGGTAGTTGAGAAGCATGCTTGCTACTTTGCTCGTCTGGAAATTTCCAACAGCCACACTGTAATGGTATATGGTATATGGTAAGGGTATTAGGGAGCTGCAAAAGACCATGCCATAGCCGGTTTTGCTCTATAAGTAGTTGTGTTACAAGTGGTCTGAACGGTTCAACGAATGCATAACCACACTGCAAACAACGCAAACAAGACCACACAGTGGCAGAGCATTGGAACCTTCCCCAAACGGAGATCTGAGTGAAAGCAGCAAATGGGGAATTGGCTATATCTGTGGCTATGGCCCCTCGGTTCACCGTTACGATAATGATGATAATAGCATGCTTTAGGTTTTGTTTCAATTTTACTAGCGAAACAGCTCTTGTGCTTCTTTGGTGCAGGCTTGGCATACTTTTCTGCTAAATGCTGTTTTAGAGCAGGATGGCACAAAGGACCACTCTCGGCGCAATTTAGTGCAATTGGCGCAGCTGTTCCACTACTGCTAGCGAAGTGAGACACCCATAACTGGTACTGCTAGCAGCAAGTTTTGGAGGTGCAGTGCCCCATTACAAAGAATTTTGAACAGAGACAAAACAGCACTGTTAAGCTAGTTCTTTTGTCATTTTTATTTCACGAGTGCGCCACGAGACAACAGAAAACGGGAGGATGGAGTTCAGAAGAGTCTGTAGGACGGTGGGTAGCGTACTAGCAGGCTGCGTTCCAGATGTTGACTACAGTGCTCCCATCCTAGTAACTGGTATACCTGTAAATTGGAGAATGTCACCCTATTACAATGTGAAGAAAACCTGCTTATGCATGTGTATAATGCACTTTGCTTACACATGACCACGGTACACATTAACTAAACAAGTGGGAATTTACCAATTTCTTTCTCCAAGGTCGTTCTGAATGCAAAACAGTTTACTTAATTTTTTGCTCATTAATATTTCAAGTCACGAGCTACAGAAGGGTCTATAATGCAATGCCAACCTTAAAGGGCCCGTCACCAGGTCTGGCCATTTTGAGCTGACAAGCGCAGAGCATACATTGCGTGATAATGGTCGTGTCTGCAAAGTATTACCAGAGTCCTTCCATTTTTTTTTTCTGGTCACGAAACTGCCGCCTCAGTTTCATATAGAGCCAGCGCCCGCCGCTAGAGGCACAACCGTGCATGAGAGGGCATGCGAACGCCGCTATACCGCTGTGGTTGTGTGTGGGGCAGCCTCGGTATTCTAGCTTTCTAAAGCTTCTTCAACCGTCGCTTTAGTTTCACGCAACTATTTTAAACATTGAATATGCTTAAATTACTGCCTGAGCGCGTCTTCCGCCATGACATGAGCGCTCGGGAAGAAAAAGAAGCCGCTCATACCATGGAGCTTGCAGCGATCTCAGGCCAAAAAAAAAAAAACAGAAATCTGGCATTTTAAGAGCCAAAACCACTACACGATTATGAGGCACGCCGTAGTGGGGGACTCAGGATTAATTCTGACCTCCTGGGATCCTTTAAAATGCAGCTAAATTTAAATAAAAGGGTGTTTTGCATTTCGCCCCAGTCGAAATGCGTCCACTGTACACGGCTGGCCGGTCTCGGTCCAGATTTCTTCATCATCGCCGTTCGCCTCAACACTTCGGTGGGCTCCGCTTTTTAATATTTGCCTGAAATGAAACACTGCGCATTGGCAACAAAGCGTCAGTGGTCCCACTTATTACCAGATGCAGACATATAGGCTGTTGCACCCCCGCTTAACCGTAAGTAAGCGCCAACTCTCCGCTGCGCATAGCGCCAGATTGTTTGCCGAGCACAGCTGTTCACTTACTGTTAAACTGTGGCACAGAAGGACTCTGACTGTGGGCAGTATCTTATAAGGAGATCCAAAGAATGAAATTGTTATTGCAAAGGGCTGCTACTGTAGACTACTTATTGACAAAGAAAAAGAAATTGAGCTGCTCCGTGCGCTTAAGATTTTTCTGCAAAGCGATGCCATTTCTGAATGCGATTTAGGTAGGATTAATGCAAGACAAACTTCGCTACTAAATGTCTTCAGTGCGGCTTTTACCAACGGATTAAGGCGAACGTGAAGTGTTAGGACATGCACAGTTGAAACTAGCTGTATTGTAATTAGGCAATTGCCTTGGCAAGCAGTCGTTTGGAAGCGTCAGTAAGCCTAGCACTTATTCACGCTGCTCGTGGTTTCGACGCACAAACGACGAGACTAGGTACTTTGATTCCTAATGCGCAACTATTTACAATATGTTAAAATTCTGCAATCACCGGTCCCGATATTCTTACCATGGTCGAAATATGAAAAGAAAACTTTATAATTCGATTAAGAAAAGAAATAAAACGTGTTGATGCGAAAACAACATACAAGCACGATCATTTATTCATCATGTAAAATAAGCAGAGCGAAATACAGACAGCACAGAGGCGTCCGGTCACGAATAGTCCACCGTTCACTATGCAAGAAGTTTGTTAAAAGCATGACACTGATACATTAAGCATAAAGAAATAACATCAAACGTGATAGATATGCATTGGGGGGCAGGAAACAAACACCAGCAAACGAATGGCAATAAATACAGTATGCATCATCGATTGTTTCTATAAACAAGAAAGTGTAAAGCATAAGCATTTCATAACACATGGCTAAACAACTCTCGAACGAACACAAGTAGCCACATCACAAATACAGCTATTTTTTTAAATGGCTTGTTAGAGATACCCCCATTCTACTTCTTCAGCTGTTACTTGCAACACGTGTTTGGCATCGTTGTCCCACCCCACCACTTCAACTAAAGATCCCAGCACTCGAAAAATAGCGCAGCACATGCACAGAATGCACCCGTTCACTCAGCTCGCCTCGCGCTGCGCACGCGTTTTGGTACGCTAACGATGCCCTCTGTGGCACAGTGGCGCCGCGTCGCGACACCTTTGGGCAGCATATGAACCTCTCCCATAGCGTGACGGCGGAGTTTCGTGACCAGAAAAACATGGAAGGACTCTGGTATTACATTGCTACGTGCTGCGAAAAGATCTGAAATTTAAAAACGAATGCTGTTTTTCCTTCTACTTGTGGCCGCCGCGCTCCAAGCTGGAGGATGACATACTTGCGTCTCTGCGCCTACGTACTTCGAGTCGGAAGTGTGACGTCGCTCGTGGTGACACGTGACTTCGAGAATTATTCAAGGCACCATTTGTTATTTGCGTGATATGTTCCTTGAATTGACGAATTGAAGTTTAGAGAAATAATAAAACACACAAACGGAATGTCTGCGCATTTTTTGCTTTACTTCGCACCGAAGCAGGAGAGACGTACACTCGCTTTGTCGGCTTGTTCCCACGGTAGTGTGGTCCCCTGCGCAGGTACCGAAACTATGCTATTTTCTACCATGTTCCAGCGCGTGATCATGCTCTGTGATCCGCTTGTGTCTGCCTCAGTATTCATGTAGCACCGAATTATACCACTAGTCATGTGTCCTTGCGCATAGCGCGCAAGATCGTGCGCTGCGCAAAACGATAACAGATTGCACGCAACGCCGCCAGAAAAAATGCGCATCGCCGTAAAAAAAAAAAAAGAGAGAAAAAAAAAAGTGAAGGTGAGGCCCATGACATATGTATCACTGGATCCTTGAAGTCCGGCACGGGAGGATTCAGGGAAGTAATTTCGCTTGACAAGGCTAGATGGGGCGAGTGGAGAGAGAGTCTCGCTATGTAGTGGAGCTCGCCTGCTGAAATCACAGATTCCCGGCACTGAAATATTTCAATCTTGGCTATTAATTAGCCGACTTGAAAAATTTTTGCGTCAGAACGCTCTCTAGAGGAGATACAACAACTTCCAGCGTATAACCAAAATTTGCCATGGCGCCTGGTGAAGGGCGCTTTAAAAGCCTGTGTCGCCGAGCAGCAACACAGCAGTAAGCACTCGCATACCGTATTTACTCGCATAATAGGCGCACTCGCATAATAGGCGCACCCCCAGTTTGGTCGCGGAAAATTTGATTTTTTTATTTCCGCGCATAATAGGCGCACCCCGAACTTGGCACTGTGATCAGTACCGCATTTACACTATTTACGCATTTACGCCCTCCTGCCCCTCCATCTCAGGTGAAAAAAAAAAACGCAAGCACATTTCACAACCCAAGCTTATCAACGCATTTGCTGGACTACTAGTCTCATTAGTGTTGCTGCCGTCGCAGCTGCTGAGGGCCCACAGAACATCGCGAAAACTAGCTCTTCCATTAACTACCGACACCCCCATCCCTGAACTGCCGCGAAGCCAGCGAGCACGACAACCTAACGCGTCCGTAGAAACAAAAAAAAAAAGAAAGAAAAACGCATCAACGAGTGAAAAATAATTCTTCCATCTACTATAGATAACACCCCCCTCCTCTCCAAACCGCCACGCGGATATAAGCTTTTCGCTACCTTCACTTAGGCAGCTCGGAAAGCTGGGCGACTCTCGGAGGCCGGGCGACTCGACACAAGCGACAGTGCCATTGCCATCAATGCTCTACACATGCTGACACAGGCAAAAAAAAGACAAATCGCCACATCTCGCCATTTTGCAAACGGCGTGCAGTTCGTGTGGTCGCGTGTTCCGCAATGGGCAAGTACGGCAGCTACACGGCTGCATTCAAACTGAAAGCTGTGCAGTATGCACTCGAGCATGGGAACCGTGCTGCAAGCAGGCATTTCAGTGTCGGAGAGACAAGCATTCGCTACTGGCGAGGTCAGCAAGAAAAACTTCAGGCAACAAAGAAGTCGCGACGGGCCTTCCGCGGTGCAAAGTCGGGAAAGTATCCGCAAGTAGAAGATCAACTAGTTCAACACATACGGGGCCTTCGACAGGACGGTTGTGCAGTGTCTCTCAACATAGTGCAGACGGAGGCGCGCAGAATTGCCCGAGCGCAGGGCATCGAAGCGAAAGACTTCAAAGCAAGCTCCGGATGGACAACGCGCTTCATGCGACGCCACGGACTTACCCTGAGGAGGCGCACAACGTTGTGACAGCGCTTGCCCTCAGCATACGAGGACAAGGTACTCGAGTTCCACCGTTTCGTCGTACGGCTCCGGCAGCAGAAAAACTTCATTTTGTCACAAATAGGTAATGCAGATCAGACTCCTCTCTGTTTCGACATGCCGAGAAATACAACAGTAGAGGAAAAAGGTGCACGGAGTGTGCTTATTCGAACATCTGGCGCTGAAAAACAAAGGTGTACTGTCATGTTGGCAGTGACTGCGGATGGGCGCAAACTACCGCCTTATGTTATTTTTAAGAGAAAGACGCTCCCAAAGGGAAATTTCCCTCGAGACATACACGTGAGGGTCCAAGAGAAAGGTTGGATGTCCGCGGAATTGATGGTGGACTGGGTCAAGATCATCTGGGGCCGGCGGCCGGGCGGCCTGTTGTATCCGGCCATGCTCGTTTTAGACAGCTTTCGCAGGCACCTCGTAGAACGTGTACGAGAGAAGTTGTCAGAGGTGCGTACGGATATTGCCGTGATTCCGGGAGGCCTCACTTCCGTGCTGTAACCTTTGGACGTTTCCCTAAATAAGCCTTTTAAGGACAACGTTCGAAGGCTTTACACCAATTGGATGGCTAGAGGACAGCGTCAACTAACCCCCGGTGGCAAAATTAAGAGGCCGCCTATGGAAATGCTGTGCAAATGGATCGTGGAAGCTTGGCGAGAGATCTCAGATGACGTCGTCAGGAAAAGTTTCAAGAAGACTGGGATCTCCAATGCACTGGATGCAAGCGAAGACGACATGCTGTGGAGCTCAGACAAGGAAGACGAGTCTCCACCCGGCGGTGATGAGGATGTTCTCTCCGACTCGGACTCTGAATAGTCTTAATAAATTTTACGTGTGTGTTCAGTCAACGTCTCTCGCCTGTTCATTAAAAGGTAAGTAGGTAGCTTTTATTTTCCCTTTTATGCTGGATTTATTGGTGAATTATGTGAGAGTAGCAATATTCCTGACATATGTTAAAATTTAAAGTGCGGGAATACGAGTTGAAAAAATTTCGTAAATTTTACCCCGCGTAATAGGCGCACCCCGAACTTCGAGCCAGATTTTCTGAAAAAGAAGTGCGCCTATTATGCGAGTAAATACGGTACTACAAAGTGCTTGTTGTGCATTTTTATACAGGATAAGCAAAAAACAGACACAGCCTGGAAGTAAATCAGCCTATATAGATATGCGCCATGCTGCCATCAGTGTACTTGCACTGTGAACAGTGCGTAAACATGTCCAGTCACATGTTCATTGCAATACAGTCGCCGACTGATTTTCTAGACTCCAAAAATTCGGACATGCTCGATTACTTGGTCTGCTTCGTGGCACCGCCATTCTCCCCATAGACCATAATGTATAACAACTGCTGAAAGTTCGGACACCTTGCAACCTCTCGTCTGATTTTTCGGACACTCCTTGAGCCAACTTGATCGAGAGCACCGTGCACTGACTCTGACCGGTGCATGGTTCGACTTGCTGAATGCCATTTTGTTTTGAACGGAGCCGCCTTGCTGCCCCACGAAGTGGCGCTACTGCAAATCCCCGCTCATCATCATCATTTCTGCCTGGTTCGATAGAGTGGCTCTACAGCAGTTCCGGTTTCTGCTTAGTAAGCCGTGTCAAGACAATCCAGCAGCTGATTTGTTTCTTCGCGCACGATGCAGCGCGTAGGTCACGTTTTTCAATTTGTGCGACTGGTGTCGGCATGGCGGTGTTTGCTTTGTGGGCTGTCTTGAGGTTCCGGTGATCCAACGCGGCATACGGAAACATCGCGTCAAGTGTCTAATGGCGCTGACAGTGCCCGCGCAGATTGCGCTGGGGAATGCCGGCTTTCGATGTGCTCCCTACTGACGCCGAAAATGTTCTGCCGAGACCTGCGCAGTGGCTGCTTTGCGATTCCGGACTCCGTCTCATTTGACAGTTTCGCAGGTGCTGACACTGCTGTACTGACATGCGCAGAACTCGACGACGGCGAGATCATTCGTCAGGTTTCTGCTGCACCGCTGGACGATGACTGTCAGTCGGAAGATGACGCACCTTGTGCTATGCTGCAGTCGCATGCGGAGCGTGTACAAGCAGTGACTGTGCTTTCAGCCGCCTATAGTGACCGTACGACCCTTTCCGAGATTCAGGCTTATCTGATTGCGCATAAACGGAACAGCGTGCAATGGTGCATTCACGATTTCTTCAAGCCTACTGCCGAGCCCGAATAAGTGCATGGAAATAAAGGATTTCATTTTTTTTATTTATCTGCTTTTTCGGACACCTGTTTATTCGGACATTTTTGCAGTCCCCGTGAGGTCCGAATAAACAGTCGGCGACTGTATGTCGTTTAAACAATATGTCGCTTAAACGGCATATTGTTTGTGAAAAACTGTAATGTGAAAACATTATCAGGACTGGCCCATGCCTCTGATTGCTCGCAAGATCAGCCATTGTTTCAAACCCCATTAAAGCCCTTGTAAGAGCATGCATCGAGCGCTGGTGCCAGCATGAGCCCACCAAGTAGGCCAACACCGCTGATTACAGTGTCTGGAATTGACTTAGTTTACCATTACACTGTGTCTGAAATTGGCCCCCTTATTTGGCAAGACACACAACAAACAAGAGCCCAGGAACGTAAGCATACCTGCACGAGGCGGCGCTCAATGTCCCGGCTAGGCTTGTCCTCGAGGAGGCGCAATAGGACTCGAGCTGCCCGACCAGGGTGACCTAGTGCAAGGGCATGCTTCTCCACAAATGGCGCCACCTGCAGACGAAGAAAAGAACATTGTTTTTTAGATGTTTCCTTCGAAATAAAAGAAAACCCATCCATATCTTCTACAGAAGTTCCATACTTGCGCAAGTACAATGTTTGCACATGAAGCCACTGCATAAAACTGGTACTGGTTTTAACAATATATTGGTTATAACAATGAGAAGCTGCTGCACAGTCAACTCTTGTATGTTTTCCATGGTGAATGCCATGGAAAATGCCATGCAATGCCCCGATGCCGCATTATCGGTTAAATGATGAAGTCTGGCTGCTGGGTGTCCGTGCCGAAAGGTAGTGAAATGCGAAATCCTCGAAAAGAAAAAAAGAAAACAAGAAATTCGAGCTGCTGAACGATGGCCTTGACAGCCACTGTGCACTCATTTTCCAGCCTTTTCTACGTGCCACTCTCCCATCACGCCTCCAACCCTACGAACACGAATGGGTTGTGCTCATAGCTCTAAGCTGCACCACCCTTCGAAACAAGAATGGACAGCGCCAACTGCACTGCTCCCACATAGCTCGCTGGCTCCTCATTCAGTGCAGTTCTGCAAACAGCTTAATCACTGGCATTCGTCTTTGTTGGTTGCGTTGACATCGTTCCTGGCCACATGGTTTCTCCGCCTGGTTTGGCTCGCCGCCGGAACGGAAGATGGCTGATCTGCCCGCTGATCATCGGCAATGCACGACACTGCTGGCAAAGAGGAAGTGCACACTTATAGATTTGCAAACTAAGTGCTTCTAATCGACGAGGCGATCGTCGCGAACGTGCTTGCATCGGACAGTGACGGCGACAACGGCAGCAATGACGCGGTAGAGCAGGCTGCCTTAACGTTGTCCTCACAGGAGGCCCGGCAGATGATTCAGTCCCTCTGTTGCTTAATTTTCGCGAGGAAGCTTTGATGCCGAAGTTTTTTCTAATTTTGTGCTTGATTGTGCATCAGGAACACCCAGTGCTATTTGTACTGGCTCTCAAGATTCCTGCTTTGCTGGGAGACCCTCCCTGCAAAGCTTGCGATGGAGGAGATGGTGGTGCGTATTCTCGGATAATCGCTCAATCACGGCCCAATGAGGCACACTCCGTGCTCCGACCGCCATCTGAAGCGCCATAAACAATTCCGCATCGGCAGGACGTGCATTTTCTTGTTTTCGCTCCACTTTGCTTACCGAGGTACACATTAAGCACTGCACAATGTGTGCAAAAAAACCGTCACATGCCGGTAGCAACATGCATGTCGCTTCGAACAGGTGATCATCAAACAAGATGGTGGCCACGACATGTTTCCGGCGCATACGATCGCTCCTGGCGCTTGGTTGTTTTTGTAAACAAAACTGGTGTCGCATATATGCAAGAGTATTGTTTTGGTATCTTACGCAATTTTAGTGCAAGGCAATCGTATTTGAGCACATTTTGGAGCCTGCTAGCCTTGTGCAAGTAGGTAATACGCGGGGTTACGTTACAGCAAATTTCGTTGATGCAGGATTGTAGTGCAGCGATATTTCATTGTCAAGAGGTATGAAATGCATTGAATCCTATGGGCGTCCGCCGGGGATACGAAAATATTTTGTCACGAGAATTCTGTTGCTGCGGGGTTTCATTATCACGGGTTTCGACTGTAGAAGAGAAACTTAAGGCCCAACTTCTGTGTTTTGAATTTTCGTCCAAATGCCAGTACCGGTACATTAATGTGGCGTCACAGTTTTCAGATATTTTATGTTACATCGTGCTTTTGGTTTCGAGACCGAAACTTACTCGCCCTTAGGGGGCACTGTGATAGCGACGCTGGGCCTATTCAAAGCACCGGGCTTCAATGAACTCTTTCTCAGCCTCGGTCCGCGTGTGCATTTGCATTTCTCTTCAGGCCGCCATCCCAGCGTGCCCAGCATGGCGATCATGGCGGCCACACCGACATAATATTGGCGATGAACATTAACTTTTCGTGTGGGCTCCACATCGTCAACTGCTGCCGTGATGTCCACAGGAATTGCCGATTCTGCCATTCTGCTGCCGCGGACCCAACGCTACTGGCGTTGCACATGCGCAACGTGTTCCATCGCCATGCGTGACATAACATTGGCGACGAGGTTAATCTTCACGAATCGTGCCTTCATGTGAGTTACGACTCGCAACTTGCTTCTTCACTGCCATCTTCTACTTCCGCTGCCCACTTTGCAAGCAGCATTTCTGCACTTTCTGCGATTGCAACATCATTGGTTTGACCTTTGACGCTACTGTGGTGTCTTCTTTGCGGCTGTCCACACCCCTCGGCCCTGCCTGCTACTGCTTCAGCATGAATGCGGCGAACTCAGTTTCGGTTTATTTAAAAATTCCATTAATTCTTTATTTGTGCAGTCCTGTTATTTGCATTGCAAAATGTACTGGATAACTTGAAGAGCCCGTGCACATGCATATGAACAGTACGCAGTTTGCAGTTGTGGTCTCCGAGACCGGCATGCTGCGACGCACTTCCAGCTTCGCATCAACTTGGATGTGATGTCTTCAAAAATGTGGCGGGCGTGACGTGTTTCCAGCTCCTGCAATTGCTTCTGGCACTTGCAGTATATAAATGCATGGCCTTCAAGACTGGACTCCAAGAGAACTGTCACTAGGACTGCAATTCAGACACCACCAATTGAGCAAGTGCTAGATACCGCAATGTGGGCACTGACAGGTGGAAAAGCTGTGCAAAGCCTGCTTACATTGTGTGGCAGTGTGCATCAAATTTGCGTTTATTTTGACCTGTGTTTATTTTGTAATGGGAGTGATGGCGTACGCTTTGCTGAAAACTTGAACACAGATGTAGACGTGAAGACACTGTACACTAACATGGCTGATGAAGCCACCGACACTGTGCTAGTAGGCGATGGTGGGGACGTTAATGAGCCCACAAGTGTGCCCACTCTAGTGACAGTTATCAAGTCCCTGAATGTCGTCGACAGTTTTGTTGAGGGCACTGAGAGTTTTGTTGGGTGCTGAGTGTGAGATGCTGCACATGACCCTTGGTGCAGCAAACTAGTGCACCAAGCAGTTCTGCATCAATGCAACCCTGCTACACGAAAAATAAATGGGACAGCTTGGGTTGCGCAGTTTTGCCCTCCTTTCCCAGGGCTTTTTTTTTTCCTTCTTTCTGGGCAATTCGAAAATCCGCTAAATTTGAATATTTTTCATGGCGTGGCGGAATGAATTAATGACGCTTTACTGAAGGCCAATAGATTATTGTGGGCAACACTTTCAGCAAAAGAAAAGTAGACTTACACAGTAGAACCCCACTAATAGGTATGTCAAGGGACCGTAAAAAAGAAAGACGTAAGAGCCAGAAAAATGAAAAAATTAAAATTTCTCCAATGGTGAACTGTTCACAACTTTATTGCTTGCTTAGCGTGCTAAAACTCGTGGCGTGTTGTCTGCAGCATGTTGTCCCGAGCGACGAGCACGAGACGTTTTTATAGCAATTGCAAAGCCGTGTGAATTTCTAGATCGTCACTTGAACGCATGTACCTTCTCATTAAGTCCAACGCCCCTACTGTTTACTTAAAGGTTGGCTCCACTAGCTGCTCCTCCTCCTTCTCCTCGTCAACTTTGTCGTCAACTGTGGAAGACTTGGCACCCTCAGCCGTGATCTGGTTGATGGCAAGAACCTCAGAGGTGACAACAGCGTTGTCTACAGAAGCGTAATCACTGTAAGCAATCCTGTTAGCACCAACAGCTTCCATGTCCGCATTGAGCTGGCGGCAGTCTTCAAAAACATCGTCCCCTGCTGTTTCATCAGTGCAAGCGGCGGCGCCGAAACATTCAGCAATGCAGTTTGCCAATGTAGTTGCAGAGACGGCGCTCCAAGCCGCGGCTAAGTAATGCATGGCATCTAAGGTTGTGATGCCTCTTGGCTGCTTCCCACGCTCCACACTTGCCAGCGACCGCTTGACAATGCACTTCCGGTAAAAGTGCTTTAGGTTCTTAATTATGCCAGCATCCAAGGGTTGTAGGTGGCTAGTCGTGTTGGCCGGTAGGTACACGACCTTGACATTCTGTAGCGCCGAGGTATCTTTCAGATGCGCAGAACAGTTGTCCAAAAGAAGAATGACTTTTCTGTCCTGAGAGCCCATCTTACGGTCCATGTAAGTCAGGAACTCCTCAAAGAGCGAGCGGGCCATTCAAGCCTTAGAATTGTTCTTGTAATGGCAAGGCAGGCGGTGGTTATTCTTCAGGCAGTGAGCGTTTAGAAATTTTCCTATGACCCACGGCTTCATCACCTCCGAGCCATCCGAGTTGCAGCACAGGAGCACAGTCAGATGTTCTTTGCTGCATTTCCCGTCACGACAGGCCTTGCCTTTAAGGCTCAATGTCTCTTCTGGCTGCAGCTTGAAGAAAAGGTCTGCTTCGTCTGCATTGAAGATGTTTCTGGGTTCATAACCCTTAATTATGGACCCCACACTCTCTTTCCATGTGTCAACGGTTGCCATATCGACACCGGCAGGCTCTTTGCTGACTGCTCTGTAGCAGATCCCCCGCCTCCTTTTGACGGACGCAGACAAATTGTCAATCCCAAGTTCGTCGGCAACCTCCATCACTTTCTCTCGCAATATGGTTCCGTCAAAGTTAACACCTGCAGCTCTGGCTTGCATGAAACCCTTGGAAATGGCCTCATCAAGGCGCACATGCAATGCACCCTGAGCTTGCTTGCATTTGATGTCGAAGGTCCTGGCGTTTTCTTCAATTTCGCCTCCTTTAGCGATAATGGAGTTAAGGGTAGGTAGCATTGGCCCAGACTTCTTCGCTATGCGAACTTTCTTTCCTGTCGGGTTTTCGTCCACGTTGCGCAGAATGGTCAACTTTTCTTCCAGTGAAAGTGCCTTTCACTTTCTTGATGCCATAGAAGAAAAACAAGCGGACGCTTCCACAGCAGACTAGTTTCCGCCTAGGCCCGCGCACTGGAGAGAAGCCACTGACAACAGCCCACACACGACTACGACAAGGCGCATATCAGAAGTCCGCAGCACAAAGGAGCCAAGGTGGCGAAAAGGCGGCAAAGGACAGCAAGCATAAGTGGCGCAATTTATGCAACCAGTGACATAAACAATGATAATAGTATAGCCTGCGCAGACACCCCCTGCAGTTTTTTTCCTGTCGAAGCAACACGCCACAACTTCGTGCGGCTGATTTTGTAGTCAAGACAGGCCAATCCGCGTGAGAAGCCAACATGGCAGTTGCCACTCGTCACTCGGGCCAGATCGGGGTGCCAGCTCTCGACATAGCACGCGGGAACGTTCCTGCAATTACAATGTAACAGCGGGGTTTCTAATGCATGGGATCCTATGGGGGCAATGCCGGGATCGACCAACAACGACTTGGCAGCCGGGAAAACGCTGCAGGCTGGAACGTAACAGCGGGTTTCTACTATTCGCATAAATACAGTATTCCATAGAAATAAAGCCGGGCCAAATTTATTTAACACATTTAGCAGATTTACTTCGTTATATCTGTGTTCATTATGTTGAAGTTTGATTGTACAATGCAGTACTACAACTTTACCATTAAACAATTAAGTAGACCTAAGGAGACACTGTGAAAACCAGTGACATCAAGAAATGTCAGTACAGCAAGTTCGGGGCAGTGTAATACCCATCTTCCGTTTTCACACCTTTTCTGACTTTCCAAGCTACCTCTCACAGTAGGAGTAGCTCTTTGGTATTTAAAGCGCAACTGACCGGTACAGCTCAACTTTGTCTTTTTTGTGTCATTTTAACGTAGATGAATAAAACTGTGCAATAAGATCTTGGGGAAGGAACACTGCCAATTTTGTATTGACACTGGGAACCAGCACTGAATGCTGGTCACAAGTCTTACCTTGGGATCACTAGGGTCGGCCCATTTGAGAAGCTCTGCATAGACACGGTTCAGGTCGGCCACCGTGGGACCCTGTTCGTCTGTCGTCGTGACTGCTGCTGTGGACGGTGTTTCTGTGGTGGCGCTCTCGGCGGCTGGCTGGGGAGACCCGCCAGAGGGGCTACCGGGCTGCCCATCGCCAGAGCCTTGTCCAGCCTCCTGTCGTGCGAGGAAGATCTCACAAAGGGCGGCACCCTTGCGAGTCAGGGCCTCCACCACTTGCGCCTTTTGCTTCTCTTGTCTGCAGCAAAGTTGTCCTCCACTGTTTCAAGGAGCCACCTCTAGGACTAGTGGCATTGTATGCTCTTGTAAATGCAATCAGGGGATGACATAACCACTTCTCTTTGCAAAGGTCAGTTGAACAGCAGTTATTAAATTAATCTTGCAAAGCCCAACATATCACTTTTGCTACACTGAGTTTGAGGCCTCAAAATTATGGCTCAAGTGCAAGAAACCTAATGCAAGCTCCAGTAGCATTCATTGTTTTAAACTGATACTTCAGACACTCAATTGCTAATTATTTAATAATTTTACTATAATTATATTAACTCAAACAACGTTTCACTGGTATTTGTTCTGTTTAGGCCTCTATGGCCAGGAATAAAGGTGAATAAATTGTTCTTGCCTAGGGTTGCCTAGGCAGGTCGCTTTGTTCACGGTGCCGTTCAATCCCCGATCTACGTTGATCTCGATCTCTGTTCTATGTTAATTCAGTGGAGCTGGGGATGGTGCTGTGGGCAATTCCGAATAATCGAGCAGGTCTGCAAAATTTGTCAGCGATTTTAATGCATATCATTTGTTTTTTTCGGTGTTACTTTTGTCTGCGTCATGTGAAGGCTGTGGGTCCTTGGAAGTCAACCTTTCAATGTTCGTTAATTCAAATGGATGCATATATCTCAACTACATGCTTCGATTCTTGGATATTCTTGGCTGCTTCGTCTACATGTTTTGCACATGTGCAGCCTTTGAAAAATGTTGTTTTGATTATAGTGCAATGCCACTTATAGTATGGATATTTGCGACTTCGCCGACGTACATCATAAGCCATACTATATGCTTTACAATGAAGCATACACAGTGGAATAAAATGTATAATACTGAACTACCAGAACGCTAAGCATACACCACAGGGGAGTCAAACCTAAAGTGTAACATTGGATTACAAGAAACCCACCGTATTTACACGATTGTAAGTCGAGCCCTTTTTTTTAAATTTGAAAGTCTGAAGTTGGGGGGTCGACTTACAATCGAAACCAAAACATGGCCCCGGCAAAAAAAAGCGATACCAACGGGAGCTACAACGTAGTTGCAATTTTATGTTTGCTCTATGGCCCTACCCGTTTTTCGCTATCCCGCGTGTTTGTTCGCTTTTTGGAAGGGTTTTTCAACATTTTGAGTTTTACAGTGCATGCAACAATCATGGGGGAGGGGGTGTCGATAGTTGATAGAAGCGCCGCTGTTCCCGTTTGCGGCGGCACCCTCAGAATGGCGGTGCTTACGGGGAGTATCGGTAGCTCATGGAAGAGCAGACACCGCTCGCGGGTTTCTCTTTCTCTGTTTAAAGGCTAGACGCGTTCCACTTGATGCCGGCTACGTGCTACTTCTATGCTTCCCCAGTAGTCATGAGTGCTCCAGGCCCACGAATCGTTCGGGACTCGTTCACAGCAGCGTTCAAGAGGGCTGCCATCCTTTACGCCGAATAAACAAATCGCTGCGCAGCGGGCCGCAATTTCGATCTTTCTAAACGGGTGGTGCGAGAGTGGCGACTGCAGCGAAGCGAAATTTTCACCTGTGACGGCAAGTGAGAAATTTCCCACGTGCCGAAGTCTGGACGCTTTCCGGAGTTCGTACGTCGCTGAAATGCGTGATCGGTCCCTGCCAGTGAAGTGCGACGTGGTCATGAAACAAGCTCGGACCTTCGCCTTAATTTTAAGGTTCTGCTCCGCCGTGAGTACAACGAGTGGCTGGCGGCAGAATACGCCAACCGGACCTGTCAATAAAGCCTCCCTGACGGCTGCGTGTGGTTGGGGGCATTTGGCGTGGGCTGCTGTTCTGCAAATTGTTTGCCAAATTTGAAATTTCGCTGGACCACGACGCGCTGTGGGACCGCAGCAACGATGACGATGGCAGCACTAGTGAAGACGAGTAGTCCAGTGACCATGTCAGCTACTAATAAATTTTCGTTATCGAATGCGCCCTCGGGTGTGCTCTTTTTTTTTTTCCGGTCACGCGATATGGGGGGGTCGACTTACATTCGAGTCGACTTACAATCGTGTAAATACGGCAAGTACTTTTTTGATATTCTGAAAATCAATTGGCTGTTCCCCATTATTTAGAAGTTTTGTCTTGAACCATGACCTCTTATCTTCCCTTTGCTTCTATCTTGACTAACAGTGCAACCTTTAAACAAATTCTTGTGGTAGACTGCTCCCTTGAAGGACATTTTACAACTTCCAGTGCACAACAAAAATGGCCTACAGATCCTCCTGAGGGAAGGCTCTTTAAGGAGCCAGCAATACACACGCTCCTCTAGACAGTCGTGAGAAATTTTATGAAACCATGAGAGAGAACCAAGGCAGGCAGAACGCACTGCTTATTGTTGCCGTCTTTCTTGTCGGGGCGTGCCCCTAGTGCAGCCAGCAGCTCGAGTGTGTCAGTGGCTGCCAAGGCCTCGTCTGCAAGGGCCACAATGTCCGAGAGGTAGCGGGTGCGCTCCTGCAGTGCACAGAGGGGGGGTGACCCATGCTCGTCAGAACACTCACAAAAACACCAAACGCAACTTGGAACTCACTGGTACTGCACATTAGGATGGTTTCAGCATTTAGACACAACACAGTGACAAGTAATCAAAACCTACACTCAGCTATGGCATGCAGAAAAAACTCCAAGTTCGCAATATTGTACTCTCACATCTAAAGCGGTAAGTGTCTCTCTATACGTCCTCCTGTTGACAAGCAACTGTTGAAAGAAAAGCCACACACTTTCAGTACCTGGCCCATCTTTATTGTGCAGTGATGGAAGCGGCATTTAGGTCTTTTGAAGCAGCTTTTGGAGCCGGAAAAATTGCCACTTGCAGCAAGAAAAGTGTTTTGGAGCAATAATCTACTGCTCTGGTCTAAACAGAAAGTTCTGTATCAACTGGTACTTTCTGAAACATTGCATTCAATACAGTTAAACCTGGATATAACGAAATTGACAAATGCTCGAAAACTTTATTTACACGGAGGTTTTTGTTACCGTATATACTAGCATAATGATCACACTCGCGTAATTATCACACCCCTGAATTTTGTCGTCAAAATTAGATTTTTTCTTTCCCATGTAATGACCGCACCCTGAACTTGCCACAGCTATATGTCGTGTGCCAAGTCTAGCTAATGACGATCCTGCTTACTATCGTCGAATGCTACGTGAATGACTCTTCAAGCCATACCAAGCAGTCTGCACGCGCCGAACATTCTTAACCAGCAGCCATATTTTATTCCCTTCATCACTTTCTGCACTTCCAGGACAAAAAAAGAAAAAAAAAAGCTACAACCAAACTTGCCTTGGCTTTATTATTTGTAGGCTTTATAATGGTTGTGGTCAACAACAACAAAAAGGTGCCTTTCAATTCTTCTCGTCTGCACTCGTGGGCACACAACAAATCGCGAGCGGCAACAATAGTGGCTACATTTACACTGATACGTTAGAAGTGTACACTATTCATACGCCGACGCTTGTAACACAGCTAAGATATTCGCCCACCCAAAGCGGAAGCGTGCCGTATTAGGATAGCAGTGAAGACAAATGCTGCAGTTTCTGCGGCGTACCCGCCATGGGTTTCTGTCACTGGCAGCTAAGAGTGCCCATCTCTGTTTCTGTCCCCTCAAAGTGGTCATGGCTACGTTATTGCCACAAACTTGCCGATATTTACAATATTATTCATTACCGATACGGAAAATTCACGAGAAGAAAAAAAATCATGTTCGGCGCATTCGATTTGCTCCGCCGGCCACCATTTTTGTTTTGGTGTCCCACAATGTTACAACGGCAGCCGCCCATTTGTTGACCTGTTGTCATCCCAATAAAGAAAAGTTTTCTTTTCGCAGAAAATTTAACTCGCGTATAATTGCACACCTGAATTAGTGTCAACTTTTTTTTTACATAAAGTGTGATCATTATGAGAGTAAATACGGTATATGCAGTTTCAGCATGAAAATCCAAAAAAGAAATGCACAAATTAAACAAGGAGGAACTGGCGGTACTCATCGAAAATGCATTTATTTAATGGCAAAAAACTGTCATTTTCAAGCAGCAGAAGCTTGATGTGGGCAAGTTGGCTTAACATACTTGAAGAAAAGAAATGAGCGCTACAAAGACGCGGACTAAAAGAAGAAAATGTACGACGGAGAGGCACTTTTAGTCCGCGTCTTCATAGCCCTAATTTCTTTTCTTCAAGTGTGTCATTTTGCCCTGTAGCTTGTTCATAAGGGACGGCAACACTGAATGCTTGTACAAAATCTAGGAACACAACGATGCTCCATCACCATCTAGCGAGCCCGGATTGTGGTGCAAAATGTCAATGGCATTCAGCAGTTCCTTCGCAGAAGGCAAAGCACGTGATGAATCGATCTCCAAAGATCCGTCATCACTGTGGTATTGGACATTTCCAGCAGCACCTCATTCGAGATCCATTTAGCAGTTACGACGCAGTTGTCTACACATAAAACTACCGGGGTTGTTGGAGAAGTATGGGAGAGGCCTTTGCACTGCAGTGGGCGTAACCAGGCTGCTGATGATGATGATGAAATAATCGGAAAGGTGCAAATAGTCTGGGGCTGCTCCATTTGCACGCAGGTGAAACCTAAGCTTTGGCAAGATCGGGTGGGCCTGGAAGGTCCTCCTCTCCACTGTCAGTTTCTGCAGCCTGAACCTCTTTTGTGATCTGGGCCTTGCTGAAGTAGTTCATAATAATGTCTGCACTTGTTTCCCGCCAGGATGCTTCAAGCATCTCAACTGCTTGAAAAATGTCCACCTTTGTTTCCCGCTGAAGACGAATGTTCAGAAGCAGCTTTTGGATTGGTACACCGGCAGGAACACTTCACACTGTTAATAATTCCTCTGTCAAAGGGCTGAAGGAGCGATGTACAGTTTGCGGGTGAAAACTGGAGTTCAATGTTAGACAGCTCGAGGCCTTCAACATGGTGCGCAATACAGTCGTCTACGAACAGACCAATTCTACGGCCTTGTTTCCTGATATCTTTGTCGAACTCCATCAATCAGTCACTAAATATGTCCCCAGTCAGCCATGCTTTTGCGTTTGCCACATATTTCACAGGCATTCTGTGTGTCCCTTTGAAGCATCGAGGTAGGGTGCATTTGCCATTAGCCACTGGGACTCACTTATCATTTCCGTCCGAAGTCATGCAGAGCAAAACAGTCAAACAATGTATACTCTGCTTGCCACTGTCTCAGACGTCTCGATTTCGTGTAAGGGTGTGGTTTGGTAGAAACTCGTACAAAAGGGCCGTCTCATCAGTGTTGTACGCATCATACGCATTGTAATGCTCCAAAATGCCTGGTAGCTTGTGCTCAATCCAAGAAGTAGCACCATCGCTGTCCGTAGTGGAGGACTCACCACTAATTACTTTGCTGACGATTCTATACCTGCTTTTGAAGCCTTGAAGCCACCCGTTACTCGCTTTTAAATCATTGCGGGCCCAAGAAACAAACATAATTCCTTGCTTTTTACTGCAAAACAGTGCCGCCAATGGGAACATTTTGTACCCTCGTGTCCATGAACTAAGTAAACACTGCTTTGTCAACGTCAGCGTATGTTGATGGCTTCAGCTTCTTCTTGCAGTAAGTACCTGACTCCACTGCAATTTGAATCAAATCTTTTGCATTCAGAATTGTAGACAGAGAACTAACTCGGATGCCAAATTTGGCAGCTACATCTTTCTTTCTTTTTCTTGCCTATGGAAACAGTGTTCAAGATGACGAATTTGTCTTTGAGAGTCATTATTTTCCATTTCTTCGTCAAGGCACTCATCCTTGGAATGATACACTGAAGTGTCTGGATGCATGGACACAGGAACTGACTCGCATGCACGCATGGAGTCAAAAATGAAGGAAGACACAAGGAGAGACCCTGAGTCCACGAAACACGGAAAGCTACAGTCCTTTTCTTCTTAGTAGTGTTCCTTCGTGTCACGCTAATGAAGTTAAGTGCAGAGACTTCTGCAGCTACCGCAGAGTGGCATTGCCGACATGCCACCAGCAACCCCCAAGCTGCAGCAACATCACTCAGAACAAACGGCAGGATGTTTGAAGTGAGAAGGAAATAAGGACATGGATGCGGCGGCAAGAATTGCATTGGCGGCCAGCTCAAGGGATGCAGGGGGTGCCTCAATGTGCAAGCAGACACGCGGGTACAAGCGTCATCCCTCCCTACTCTCTGCACCAGCGGCACTCTGTGGAAGCCTCGCTGTTGCTGGGCGAGTTGCGCTGTGCTTCCCCGAGTGTTGTGCCCGCAGAAATCTACAGATACCTTGCTGTCACCAGAGAGTGTTGCATCGTGCTTCACTGCATGTTGCGCCAGCGGCACTCTGCATAAGCCTTGCTGTCGCCAGGGCTACTATGTGCACGCCAAGCGCCATGACACTGCTTCGCACTTGGTCATGGCAAGGCAACTGCAGGAGATGTATATGCAGCTGCTGCTTGTGCTAAAATAACACAATTTTGGGCAATATCACTAGGTGGTCGGCGAGGAGAATCCATTATTTCCAGGGTGTCTTCCGCCACCACATTTTACAGAGAGGTCACAAATACATGTGCTTCTATGGAGGGACAGTGGGGAATAGAAAAACTTCGGAATATCGAGGAATTTGTTGTATAGAGTTTGTTATAGGCCGGTTTAACTGTACAGTGGGATCTCGATGCTACGACCACGGCTGATATGAATTTCCGGATGATACGAATTTTTCTATGGTCTCAACCGAGCCCCATTACTTTGCAACTTGCTGGAGAACGGTTGTTACGAATAGATTTTCGACCGCGTCAGTTGATGTGAATAAACGCCGCCCCACTAACGGCCACGAAAGAGAACAGCGCGCAGTCACGCGATTTATCCCTTTCTCTTTTGGTGCGGAGGCGCGGACGCGGCACCAGACAGTGCAGAGGCCGCGACTGGGCGCGAAGAGTTTGAAGCGGTGCCAGTTTTGTTGCTTGTCCGTGTCCCATCGGACGGAGTGGCTGCTGTGCTTTGGGCCGCATTCTTTGTGTTTGCGGCATTTTGCCTAGTTGCAGCAAGCTATGTCTTGCAAGCAGAAAGCGCTCTCCTTTAAAGAAAAATTAGACATTCTTCGAAAGGTCGATGAGGATCCCAAGAGGAAGCGGACGGAGTTGGCTAAGGAGCTAGCTAGGCCTTGCAGTGTCACTCAGCACAATTGTTGCACAGCGAGACTCTATCATGAAAAACGTGCTTTCGTTCAACGTCAACACGAAGCAAACGAAGACCGCTCAGCACGTGAAACTTGAGGAGACTCTCTTGACTTGGTTTAAAGTAACCGTAGCTTGTGTAAACATTGACGGTAAAGTTTTGCGGGAGAAAGCCGATAAGTTTGCACTTGCTCTGCACGTCGATGGATTCCAGGCCTCAGATGGGTGGCTGCAGCGTTTTAGGACAAGGCACAGCCTCGTTTATAAAAGCATTTGCGGCGAAGCGAAAAAAGCTGACGAGGCAGTTGTCAGCGACTGGCTAGCGAAGCTGCCATCACTCATCGCGGAGTATGAGCCTCGTGATGTTTTTAATGCTGATGAGGCAGGTGTGTTTTTTTAACCTGCCACCCGAGAAGAGCCTCTGTTTGAAAGGTGAAGCATGCAAAGAAGGCAAAAAAAGCAAAGAGCGCATTACGGTTTCTTATGCACCGACGGATCGGAGAAACTTAAGCTCACGGTAGTTGGAAAGTTTCAAAAGCCCGGGTGCTTCAAGTGCAAGAGTCATTTGCTGTGCGTCTATCGTGCAAACAAAAAGGTGTGGATAAAGGCGGCACTTTTCGAAGAGTTTCTGTCGCTCCTTGACAGGAGGATGGCTTGCAAGAATCGGAAGATTGTTCTGTTTCTTGACCAGTGCGCCACCCACCCGAGGCAAGTAACGCTTCAAAACATCAAACTTGTCTTATTACCCGCGAACATGACGATGCACCTGCAACCCCTTGATGCTGGGATTATAAAGAATGCAAAGCACCATTGCAAGAGCCTTCTTGTGCACCGTCTACTTGCTAAAATTGATCAAAAGGATGAAGGCGACCTGCGAATAAGCCTCTTGGACGCCATCCATTTTATAGCTATGGCATGGGATTGGGTAAGTCCGACTACCGTAGCGAACTGCCTCGGCAAATGCGGCTTCTTTGGGAGTCCAGGAGAGGTGCCCCCAGAGCCGGAAGATACAACTGAGGATTGGGAACGGCTTAATGTCAAGTGCACAGCTGATTACTTTTGCACGGCAGGTGACAATTGCACCACCTGTGGTGCACGCATGGTAGAAGATATTGCCTAACAGGCCACATGCGAGGCTGCTGATTCTAACAATGATGACGACGACACAGACGTGGGTGACGACGAAGGACCACCACCGGTGGCTGAAACGCTGCACGTGCTTGACGTTCTGAGGCGTGCTATGGCCGCGGATGAAATCAGCGACAACACATGCATGCGTTTTTATGGATTTGAACAAAGTCTGCTAAGTGACCTGACAAAGAAAAAGAAGCAGAAGAACATTAGAGACTTTTTCTTCAAGAAATAAATATGTTTTACGTACGTGCGCCTGAGTGAGTTCACCTCTGACTCTTTAATTTAGCTAGTTCTAATTGCGTTTCGATGATATGAATTTTGCCTAATACAAATATTTTTCGTAAACCCGTGAGATTTGTATCATCGAGATTCCACTGTATAGTATTTTAGTAAGAAGCAAGTATCTTTGTTCAAATTGTTGTTTCATTTTATTGTTCATTTTATTGTTAATATATAAACTAATGAAACACAGATTTCAACCTAATGCACACTTAACTCTGTGCTTCAATATATAATCCTTCTGTGCTCCCCCCCCCCCCCCCCTCCTAAGCTGTCACTGGATTCATTACTCATTTCATTTGGTAAAAACTATCTGTCGTAGTGTTTTATCCGCCAAACACATAGAATATGCACAGCTGCCCAATTCTTTATTTACATGACACGAGCGCTGTATCCTTGAGCATTAATAATTATGTGCAAGGATAAGCTCACGTGGTTAAACTCATGCTAGTCACAGCGTATGGTCTTCTAGACTGTTCCAAGCAAGGCACTCGCACATTATCTGTTCAGCGCTCACGCGATGTTAACAAAGCAAAGGTCGGCTGTAGCATATCGGCACTATACTATATCTCTACTATTGAAATTACTAGCTGAGCAACTGCTTAAGGCTTGCGTTGGGGCTAGTTGGAATATCACACTTATATTTCTAAAGCAGTGCTGTAATGTTGAAACATACACACGGACGAAAGCTGCACAGCCGAAGCGTTTTGTCCGAGTGTTTTCGTCCTTGTGTATGTTTAAATTTTACAGCGCTTCTTTATAAGTATTAGCTGAGCAAGTTGGTAACTGATCAGAAGCATGACTAAGCAGCACAAATCCATATGGAACAGAAACAAGGACACTATCTTTATTGCTGTCCTCATAGGTATAGATTGAACAGTGTCTGGGTTGTGTGAATTCTGCGTCCGTGTCTACTTCCTTGTCCCGTATTCACGTATTTTTCTATGTCTGGGCTGCTTAGTTGTAATGAAATGCATCTTAGGCACTTGCCAATATACTACTAAGTGACCGCGAGAAAGGCACGCCAAGCAGCTGTTCCCTCACAATTGTGCGTCACCATAATTACACGACATAATTATTATTGTGATAGCAATTTGAATGGACACTCCTGGCGAATTTGCAAATGGGTTCCGTATAATGTCCAAGTGCGATACTAAGACAGTTGTGTGGGAAAGTGTGCGAGGGTAAGTCGAGAATGATGGCTGCCTGATGCGCGGCGCCTACTCACGCGCGCAAGAATAGTCTGAATTTGGCCGTATTGATGCGAGCATGGTGCAATACCTGCAATAAATGACAATTTGGCACAGCATGTAGCAAGATTTAATTCATGGTACAGTTTGGCGCAATCGGCGCAGTGCTACCGTCAATGATTGTGTCAACTAGTTGCCACTGATGTAGTCAAAAAGCCTTAACTTGACCCTGACTGGACCGACGAGTTTGATAGAATTATGCGGTAGGTCGAATTAAACAAGATGCCAAAAAATGTCAAAACACACTGCTGATACAAAATTTAACAGTATTTGCCAGAGTCTAACATGCTGCCTAATCAAATGCATGCTCACTTTCTATGTGTCCAAAGTAGAAAAATAATGTAGAAATCACTTCAAAGCTCCTGAACAAGTACAAATCTAGCGAGCACCAAAATTTTTTAAAATGATGTCCCTTTCCAACGGTGCTTAAAGCCAGCTTCGCCGCAATACAGCCTTGTTACGCGGTAAAGCATACAAACACAGCAAAGGTGATTTCTGTTTTTTATCCGATTGAACCACACGTGCAATTTTCCCCGGAAAACAAAAGGTGCGCATTAGAATCCAGTAAGTACCGTAAGTACCGTAATGACACATTGTGCACTACAGTTATTGCTTTAAAACCTTCCTAGGGCAGGCCGAAAATGGGCATTTTTGACGGCAGATGATGTGTGTTCAACATATTCATTGTTCCCTAAGCTTCGCCAAGACGGATGCTGCTGCTGCTCAAGGGGGCTCTCACGATTGGGGCCCCCATAGGGGTCAGGCACCTGTGCACTGACCAGTGAAGTTCAAATTACCCAGCGAATGCCAATTCTAGGATAGAAATAGCAAACGTTCGGGCCCTAGAAATGCATGAGTGCCGGCTGAACTGAAAAATCGAATTAACCGAAGTCGCACTAATGTAAGTCTGTGGCATACTCTTTCGAGGCAAATGGTTGTCTCACGTTTCCGCACTGCATGGCGTTGCTAGCGGTGCCAACAGTATGAATTCGTTGCTACACGTAGGAATATTTTGCACTTTTGTTCACCCTGTAGGAGCAGAGGGCTGTCCAGTTGCTTTTGTATAAGGACTTCTCAGACACTTCTGGTTGCTGCAACGGCTGCCTGAAAAGCAGCCAGTGAATTTAAGGGTGACTGCACTACTGGACAACTTTGTGCAAAACAAGAGCATTGGACATTGTGTGGCACAATGTCTAGCGCACTTCTGCATAGTTGTAGTTATTGTACGTCAGCATGTGTGCACTAGGAAGTGGCGAGCACAAGCTGTTGCATGGCAATGTTGGTGAATTAACCATACATCGTCATTCAGATGAAATGTGATGCTGCAGCTCTTGCTGTTCACATGTCTAAACTACAGCTGCATCAGAAATAAAGCAGCAGACACAACACCGACAACACACCTTGTCACTATCGAGGGACTGGATGCGTGCAAGCAATATCGGCACATGCTTGGCATTTCGCTCCTTGAGGTCTTCGAAGAGGTTGGTTGCCGACTTCCCCTGTAGCCTGCACATACAGACACACACACACACCAACCAGTAAAGTCACAACAACCGACAAGGAATACAAACTAGTTATAAATTTATGACATACTCTTGCGAAACATGTCAAAGTTACATTATTTTATGCCCCAGCAGTGCAAAATCTATTGAAAAAGTTCGCTTGTGCAATTTCTAGCGAGTCTTTATTTGTTACAGACTAAATAAACATTGAGTAAAGTCAGCCACATCATGTAACTGACCTTCCACGTAACATAACTTCTAATATTTGATTATTCGCTGAGAAATGCGTTGTACAGTAAAACCTTCTTAATTTGAAGTCTGCTGGGCCATCAAAAATCTTCAAATTAAGTGGATTTTCATATCACCCAAGAAAAACAAAAACTCAGAAAAAGAAGGGCAAGAACTGCATGACACAAGCATGGCACATTTATTTCGTGCAGCAGTCGAACCTCGATATATCGAACAGCGCGGTGATCGCAAAATAGTTCGATATAGCCAGAATTCGATATATAAAATCACGTAGAAAACGCGTCAAAAACTAGCACAAATCAATCAATGAACCAATCGTGGCGCAATAGATACTCACATGAAGCTTCAAACAAAGTATTTATTTAGTTCGCTGGAAGTACCGTATTTACTCGCATAATGATCGCACTTTTTTTGTCAGAAAAATTGACTCAAATTCAGGGGTGCGATCATTACGCGGGTTAAATTTACCGCGAAAAAAAAAATTTTTTTTTTCGCCCCGCGTTTGCTGCGGGATGCGAGATTGCGGGTGCGGGACACCAAAACAAAAATGGCGGCCGGCGGAGCGCGCCGAACGCGATTTTTTTTTCTTCTCGTGAGTACATTACGTGTATTGAAACAGTTTCTTCCGTATCAGTGATGAATAATATCATTAATATCGGCAAGTTTGCGGCAGTAACGTAGCCATGTCCACTTTGAGGGGACAGAACCAGGTGGGCGCGCTTAGCTGCCAGTGACATAGAAATGCATGGGTGACGTGCTGCGGAAACTGCGACATCTGTCTTCACTACTATCCTAATACGGCACGTTTCCGCTAAGGGTGGGCGAATATCTTAGCTGTGTTACAAGCGTCGGCGTATGAATAGGGTACACTTTTAACGTATCAGAGTAAACGTGGCTACTATCATTGCCGCGCGCGATTTGTTGCATGCTCACGAGTGCAAAAGCAGATGAAAAGAATCGAAATGCGCCTTTATTGTTTTTGTTGACATCAACCATTATCAAGCCAACTCATAATAAAGGCAATTTGGTTGTACCTCATTTTGTCATATATGTGCGGAAAGTGATGAAAGTAATGAAATGAGGCATCTACTTAAGAATGTTTGGTGCGTGCAGGCCGCTTGTCTTGGAAGAGTCGTTCGCGTAGCATTCGACAGATGGTAAGCGCGATCATTATTAGCTAGACTTAGCACACGACATATCGCTGCGGCAAGTTCGGGGTGCGATCATTACGCGGGGAATAAAAAAAAAAACGAATTTTGACGACAAAATTTAGGGGTGCGATCATTACGCGAGTGCGATCATTATGCGAGTAAATACGGTACTGAAGCAGCGTAGCCTGCTTCATATTGGCAACCGCGTGCTTGACCACGGCGACGTCAACATAGTCTAAACGGTCCACAAGAGACAGTCCAGTGCCTTCTATTGCACCGCAGTAGCGGCGTACAACGGCCAAAGCAGCTACAGCCTCAGTTGCAGTCGGGAGCAGGGCAACATCAGCGCTTGCTGGATCAGCCTCAGCAGCGTCTTCGTTTGGCCACTCAGCAGTCGCTTCTGCCGCGATCTCCACGTCTGTCAACTCCGCCACTGTTCCGGTGCTGTCGTCACCGCCAACGAAGTCCTCAATGCACATGCTGTGTGGCTCAGCACCGACAAAGCGCTCCAACTGGCTCCACGGCCGCCTCGATCATGCGCGCACGGCAAGGCTTGCCGTTGACGCGTGATCGAGGCGGCTTGCCCCGCCGTGCGCGCATAGGCATAGAATAGCATAGGTGCGCGCGTGATCGAGGCGGCCGTGCTGGCTCCAAGCCGCCGCGTGTGTACGCCGCTACGTTCGAATGGCGCCCTCGGCGCAACCGATGTGTGCAGCTGTCGTAGGCAGCAGTCCGGAACGCCCATCGCGCCGCCGCTATCTTCGAGAGTGTTGCGGAAAAGCTTGCCTCCTGTCAACAGAGCGCACTTGGTCTGGGGCGGCGGAGTTCGATATATCCATTTTACATCCGGCCCCGTTCGAAATAAAGAATTAAAAATGCATGCAATTTTCCATGTGATATAGGAAGTGTTCGATATACGCAATAATTCGATATATCCGTGTTCGATATATCGAGGTTTGACTGTAGTTGTTTATCAAGAGCACCAACTTTTGGGCTAGCTGGTTACGCATAGCAGATCACGGTAAAACGTGCACAAACAAGGACAAAGTGAGGAGTAGACAACACAAGCGCTTACTTCCAACTGATCATGTATTTACAAAATTGGATCATAAGAACACTTTACCTTGTGACGTCACAAGACCAAAATGCCGACATCAGGTGGCCATGCTCAGAAACTTAGTGTCTTTGGACGACAGAAAAACAGAAGGTGTGCTGACACACAACACAGCCGCCTTTCTAATGCAATTTCCCTAATCGTGTGGTCCCAGCTATATCGGTCAGACTGAAAGGTGTCTGAATGAAAGACTTCTAGAACACAGGAGGAAGGTGGCGAATTGCCGCTATGGGAATCTTTCTGTACATTGTCATGGCTGTGGAATAAAGGCCAAGAAGCTGTGTAAACCCTTGTTCAACATATGTAAGTTAGTCATAAATAAGAACCAGGATTTTAGGGAGATAACTGAAATAAATTGCATTAGAAACGCGGGTGTGTCGTGTGTCAGCGCACCTTTTGTTTTTTGTCATCCAAAGACACCAAGTTTCTGAACATGGCCTCCTGATGTCAGCATTTCGGTCTTGTAACGTCATGAAGGAAAGTGTTCTTATGATGCAATTTTATAAATACATGATCAGTTGGAAGTAAGAATTTCTGTTGTCTGCTCCTCATTTTGTTCTTGTTTGTACGTGCTTGACCGTGATCTGCTCGTTGTTGATGCAGGATTGTTTAGTGCGGCGGTTCACTCCACCAAGGGTTATGAACTCTAGCCCACTCATCATGCGCAGCATCTCACATTCACCACCGCTACCCTGAACAAAGCTGCGGACGACGTTCAGGTACTGAACTGCTGCCTAGAGCGGGCGCACAAGTGGGCTCAATTAATGTCTCCACCATCGCCTACTGGCACACTGTCGGTTGCTTCATTTTCCACGCACTTCAGCCCTCACCAGCCACTCATCTTTCCAACTTGAGCTGATGCTGGCACTGTTCAGCAGGGGTTAGGCCTCATGCAGTAGCTCTACTGACTCTACTTCTTGGCTGCTGAGGATGACACAAGGTCAAGGTTGAATTATCCGGAGTTGCAATTGACAGAAATCGATAGTACTCTAGGATCTTCACTGCAATTCACAATTCTATGCATGATCCGGGAACACCCGCTCCTATTCCATGGGAATTGGCCATGTAAGACGGGTGTTGTATGGGCACACAGTGCTGAAGCTGGTTCAATGATATTAGAAAGTGCTCATACGATACAGTTGAATCCCGCCACAACGAATACCGCCACAACGAAATTTCCGCGACAACGAATAATTTTTTATTCCCCGCGAGTATCCTATAAGAATTAATGGCCTAAATTTCTCTGCACAACGAACCATTTTTGCAGAGCGTTTCCGCTTCAACGAAATTTTCGCGTTCAAAATCGAAACCGAAACTAGTTTTATTGGCGAGAAGTCCAAGTCAAATCCAAAGCCACATTAAGCATGAAATCACGTGATTGCAGTTCCGCCATTTTGGCTTTGTGTCGTGGTCGCGTTGTTCACTCGCTGCCTTTCTCTTCGACAACGACGAGTTTTCATCCGCAGGACACGATCATCCGCAGGACTCATCCGCAGGACACGCAGGACACGTTGCTGTCCGAGACGACGATGTTGCAATGGGTTTGCTGACCGAGTGCGAAAATCGCGTGACGGCGTTGCTCGCCGTGAAGCGTAAGCAAACCAAGCTTACAGATTTTTGGCATTAAACGCCTTTGCTGCTGCTTGGGCAATTCTTTCTGCGTTTCACGTCAAATTTTTGCGATAACGAAGTTCCGCGAGAACGAATTTTTTTTCGTGCACCGTGAATTTCGTTATAGCGGGATTCAACTGTACACGGTCGAGAGAGAGAGACCCACTTGGTGAGCCAGGTGGTGCTGAGGTCTCGCAGTGCATCGTGAAACTCCTGGTCGAGGTCCTTCTCCTCAGACGAGTTCTTAGCGCACAATGACGACGAGCTCTTTTTGGGCAGCTCCCCAATGTGGTACACCAGCGGGAACAGCGCCTGGACACCAGTCAGGTACGAGTGAGCGAAAACAGCCTTTCAGTAATTGCAGAAAAACAAATAACTCGCGCACCCTGGCTTCAACACAGTGCTATTTGACACGGCATGTTGAACTGCTGGTAACAATGGCACTGGAATCAAAGTAATTCTTATCTGTACCCAGTAGAGAAACCATGTGATGAGAAAAAGCTGCGAAACATTCTAGAGCCCTTTTTCCCAAAGAGCTTTCTTTCCTGAACTGATTTTTCCTGAGCTCATTCAGTGAACGAAACCGTTTATACCCGGCTCCGCAAGTATTACTGGCGTGTCATGTAGGAATCATGAGAACTGTTAAGCCAATAGTCTATCAATTCAAAAGTGGCAGCTGCACAGGCTACTTCAATGGCTATTATTCTCATTGCCTATTCAGTCTATGGAGGAGGACAGAAACTGTGTTGCAAAATGCAAGTGGCCTCAAAGCGATTGTGGGTTGGTACCACAAACATTCCTGGAACTAAAACAAGTTGCTGGTATTTTGGTGCTTTTTCGGATGAAACACCACAGCATTTATTAACAGCTTTGTTTTCCAACATTAAACCTTACACCACACAGATCGACTGATGACTGACAGAACATGATTACAGAGAATAAAGGTACAAATACGATAGATGTTAAATGCTTCAGAATTGACATTGCATGCTGCTCCCTGTAAAGAAATTTTTGTTAATATGTAAAGTGTTCTTGTTAATTGTACATGTACAATAAATTATGTAGTCACAACATACTCATTTAGTCAGTGCTGGCCAACTGAAACTGGCCTTTCATAGCTTTCTAAGCACAGTAAAACCTCATTAATACATACCCGCTTAAAACAGTCGCAATGATTCCCACACCCCGTCGCCATTGAACTTAATGCATTAGCTGACCACTTAAGCCATAGTCATTTACTGCACGACTATTGCATACTATTTACCGCATATACTCGCGCAATGAACACACTTGCATAATAAACGCACCCCCAAGTTTGCTTTTGAAGATTTGGATTCTTGTTTTCCCCTGCCTATTAACTGCAATCTCAATTTTGGTCTTGTACAGTCCCACGATCAAAAAGCTGTGCTGTAGTTCTTCAGAGAGACTAGAATCTTTTACTCTCGCACATGTGTTTAAAGGGAGCGCACTTAAACTCAATGCCAGTCAGTGTGATATAAATATTTAATAATACTGCTTGAAAAACGCCGAGATTATGCAAACGAATTTCTACAGCTAAATCATGTAGGCTGAACACCCATGCTAGTGGCAAACCTACTGTGGCGGCACACTGGAAGGGGTGGTTAGTCTGATGAAGCTGAAGCTGACGACAAAGCCATTATGAGAGAACACTGGCGTAAGCCTGTGGTAGGAACAGGCTGCACGTTATCACGGTGGCTTGGGACTTGACAGAAAGAGCAACCACGATAACACTCAGCCTGTTCTTACCGCATGTTTACCGCAGTGCCGATGCAAAAGCAATTCGCAGACTGAAGAGAGAGAAAAAAAAATGCAACTGCTCTCTGTAATTGCAAGTTTACGCAGTTTACAGTCTTTACTCTCACATAATAGAAGAGAGCGCACATGCGATGCATGGCCGGGTGAAGTGCATGGGAGAGTCCAAGTGAAGAAGGGACGGCTGGCACTTGGTCAGCATAGTGGACATAGTTGGGCGCAGTGCCGAATTACCACTTGTATTGCTCAATTTTCTGTCAGTATTTGGTTTCACTGCGCAGCATAGCCTCCCATCGGTCAGCAGCGATAATGGTGAGTGTAGGGTGGGTGCCATGTTTTGGAGTGCGCGTGGCCTGTGGGCAGGCCCAGATAATGTGATGTGATGCTCAGCAGTGACGTGGAGGATCAGCTCTGGGTCGTCTGGATGGCCGCGGATGCCGCTAGACTACAAGGACTGGCTGCCGTATAAGGGAGGGGACGAGAAGACCTTCTCCCGCCCCTCTGGCCACCTCTAACCCCATCAAGGACTCAATAAAACTTGTTTCTCTCTCTCTTGGTTTCGCTACATGCAATGGGCCCTAAAGCAAGTTATACGCCTGCTGCGGGACAGATAGTTTATCTGCTCAGGAAATGGAAACGCTGATCAGACACCGATAAACTTTGACGTGCCGACGAGAAAGACGGTCGAGGAAAGAGGCGCACACAGTGCGCGTACATGCAAAACAAAAACAATAGGTGCTGAAAAGGAGAGCTCCAACATGATGCTTGCAATAATGGCAGATGGCCGGAAGGGGCTGTGAGGATGAGCTGTCGTGGAATCACGATGTGGATGAAGCGGCCAGCGGCCTGGATGACAGGTCTGGTAGTTCCAAAGCAGAATAAAGTGCAATAAAAATGCTGTTACGGTTTGCAAATAGCATACGTTCATTTTTACTGCAATAATAAGTTATCTAGTGCATTTTTCAAATCATCGCCGTCTTGCTTTACAATTTTTGCTGTTTCAAAACAGTTCCCATAATATTTACCCCACATAATGAATGCACCCTCCAACTTTGCTTGCGTTTTTCCACGCCGTTTACAATGCTGATGTGGAAGTGTGTGACATCCCGTCCATCTCCAATGCGGCACACATGTTTACCGTCACGAGGGCGTTCACAGAGAAGTGGGGCCTGATGGAGAGACTGGCTCACGGCCTGGCTGACTTTGAGGTTGCTGTTGTTGCTGCAAGGCCACCACGGCGGCAAGCAAAAATCAGAGACTGTTTGTTGCCTTCTCGCAAATAAATCTTGGCCTTGTTTATGTTTCACTGAGAATCAAGACATAGTCCATCTTTTTGCCGGTAAGTCTATGGATGCTCATCTGCCATTGTTGGTTAATTAGTAGATTGCTTAGTGTGTACCTGATCCACATTCCACACCAACTATGTATTGACGAGATTTTACTGTACAGTGAAACCTCAATATCAAGAGCTTCAATATAACCAAATTCTTGAAATAATAAAACACACTGGAACCTCATTAAACCATACCCACTTAAGCCGTAGTTTCTTATTAAACGTAGTTGAGATGAATCCCCGACTTGGTTTTCCTTTAATTTAATGTATTTAGTACCTGCCTATGCTGTAGCGAAACATTAGGCACCTGCCGGTTAATGCGCACTATTCACTTCTTTCCGAATGTCTCTAATACTCCTCCAATGCAGTCCCGCGCTCCTACGGCCAACCGATTCTGCACGGAATGCGCCAAGTGCGAGCCACGCGTTGCATGTGTACACACAGACCTCCATGGTCATTGTGGAGCCTAGCCACTGAGCGGCGCCGTGCACAATCTCGCACTAGTAATCTCGGAGGCTGCACCGGAGCGACCTTTTGAGATCCCATTGCCTGCGAGAGCATCGCGGAAACTGTGAAGTGCGCACAGGTACGCAGTTGTTTTGTTTGCCGGCCGCATTCACGTGTGTTGAACTTTGCGAGGATGATCGTGACAGGACTGCACAATGTCAAACAGGCAAACATCGTGTGATGAGCATCAAAGAAAAACTGGAAATTATCAATGCCATCCAACGTGGAACAAAGTTCGTGCCGGCACGTGAGAAAGGCCTGTCACTGACTACTGTTTGCGGCATTTGGACAGCGAAAGAGAAGGTGCTCAATGGTGCATCGTCCAACCCACACTTTGTCGTTTAGTGTCGAGCCCACTAAACGACAAAGTGTTGTCGTTTAGTGGGCTCGAGTTACCCAGACGTCGAGGAGGCTTTGGTGCATTGGCTAAAAAATGTGAGGGCAGGAAACTTGCCTGTAAACGGACCCCTTCTCACCGAAAAGGCGCAGTCCTTCGCCACACAGATGGGCCACGACAGTTTTGTTTGCAGCAGTGACTGGCTCACTAGATTTAAGACATGGTACAACTTTACTACAAAGATCGTTTATGGCGAAGGTGCAGCGGCCAACTAAAGCGGCGCGGAGAACTGGGCCAGCGGCAAGCTGCAACATATCTTGCGAGAGTATTCCCAGGAAGACATATTCAACATGGATGAACTGGCACCTTTTTTACCGACTGAACTTTTGAAAGGGAATCGTACACAGGCGGAAAACAAGCGAAGGGAAGAATATCGGTGGCATTTGTGGCCAACATGGCAGGGACGGAAAAGCTGCCGCTCCTGGTTATTGGCAAGGCTGCAGCCTATTCCTACAAAATAAAAGAAGTTTCTCGGTTCCATTGCAAAACATGTTTCATCTCACAGGCAGGTAAGTGCATGTTTCTTACGTTTGAGTAAGCCATAGTGCCACTTAGCACGTGCTTTGCTCACGTCCCTGTCAGGTACAGTTTAAAGAGATTCCACTGTACTTAACTTTTTATAAATTCTTGTCCATAGAACACCATGTACTTAGAACCTCAATATAATGAAGTGTGTTTATACGTGACTTCAATAAAATGAAAATTTCATTGCTGCCGCAAAGAAATACGAGAGACAATAAATGGAAACTTCTGGAGACTGAGATAGTCAAGAGCGAGAGAGAAGAGAAGAAGGAAAGGAAGGGAGGTTAACCAGACTGAGTCCAGTTTGCTACCCTACACGTGGGATGGGGGAGTGTAAAAAGAGAGAGAGAGAAAACATGAGTCTATCGCACTTTCACATGCACTAAGTTAGGTGCAGGATGTCTATAGTCAGGCACTCAAGTCTGTTGCCTTCAGGTAGTGAAGAAGCACTCGAACTGCTTTCTAGGATAATGAACTGTGAGGCCAGGTTTCCGAGATCTTTGCTTCTGTAAATGGCCTGTCATCCAGTATATGGTGAGTCTGACGTTGGTTATCAAAGTGAGAACAGTGGCGCAGAAGACGACTGACAATATCTTCACACTTGCACCTAGCGCACATTGGTGAGTCCGCCATTCCAATATGATAGCTGTAATAGTTAGTGAATGCTTTTCCTACCCACAGCTGACACAGCAGTGTCGTGTCACGTCGTGAAAGGTTTGATGGTAATTTCAGTTTCAGTGATGGGCCGAGGTTGTATAAACGACAGAGTTCTATGGTGTATACCAGTAATGTAATGTGATAGTATGAGTGAGGCTGCAAAGCTCTCTTGCAGCGTCTACTCCCGACAAAGGTGTGAGGAGTGTTGGTGCTCCAGCCTGGGCATGTTGGGCAACGTCGTTGGCGAGGTGATTACCAACGATGCCACAATGTCCCGGCAGCCATTGAAAGATGATATGTCCTTGTTCAGAAGCGCAATGGCAAGTTTCGTTGATTTTAGACACAAGCTGTTCATAATTGCCACGTCATAAGTGTCAGTTCCGGAGGGCTGCTTTCGAATCACAAAATATTGCCCATTTGTTAGGCGGTTCTTTTTCAATGTATTCGACAGCAGCGCGAAGAGCGGCCAGTTCGGAATCTGTAGATGTCGTTACTTGTGAAGTCAAATGGTTGAATTACAACCGGCTGCATGGAACACACCTATCAAACTGTGTGCGACCAAGAGCAACCACCAAAGCGGAGAAGCATTGTGTGCCATACGATGTCCAAGTGCAATAAGATCCTATCGCGCCCCACGCACTGTATGCTTTAGGTGCAAGTGAAAGTGTGCAAGGGTGGGTCGACAACGGCGATAGCTTCATGAGTGCCATCTTCCCACACGAGTAAGGGGAGAGAGGGGAGTGAGCTGGTAGTGTCGACCCATCCAGACTTCTGCCCATTGTTGCCCTCCTATTGCTGAAAAAGTTTCTGCAACATATTCCTTTACTGTAGGTTCACTGTGTTTATCTTCAGAGTATTTTGCACGTTTAGATGGCAAATAAAATTTTTTGCATGGTACCTATGAGTCTCGTCCTGAAATGGTTTGAACTAGGGGTTTGCCAATATTCTAACTTTCGAATATTTTTTTCAAATAGCATTTGCTTTTTGATTCAATTTGCACCAGACTTCTAATATTCGAAGTATTCAAAGTTGCGGGAACCAATACAGTCAACGACCGATTTTCCAGTCACCAGATTTTTCGGACATGCCCGGTATTTCGAACGCCTTCGCAGCACTGCCACAATCCCAATAGATACGTCCGAAATTTTGGATGCAAAAAACCTGCACCATCTGATATTGCGGACTTTTTGCCAAAACAGCATTAATCTCAAAACGGTAATAATCGAAGCCACCACCCCAGCCATTTTGATTATCTCATGGCCTCGAACTAGCGCTTTCGCACGCAGATTCGCTGGCAGCCGTAGCCATCAGTGCGGCAATGCCAGGCCTAGCCACTGCGACGTTCGCTACCTAGCTTTTTGTTCTTCAGTGCCGTGCTTTTCGTTAGACAATTTGTCACTGTTAGCAATGGTGCCAACTCCACCTTTGTAATCCTCACCAATGGCTTCGAAGCTCGGAAAGGCAGCGCGTTGCATAGTGCCGGTTTCACAAAGTCAGCTGCGCCTCAATACAGCTGTGTTATGCGGCGACGAATACCATGAGTGGGAGGGAGCAATTGTCATGGCACACTGTGTGTATTCCTTAATTATACATGCATATATCGCAGTACGAGCACCGATACGCCTATATAGTGTATTGGCAGGCCTTCAGAGCTATTTTAGACGTGTGTGTGTCGTGATTCATGCCCTTGGGGGCAGTAAAAGGCATGCATTCATTTTTTTGATTGCCCAATTTTTTGGACGTTTTCACGGTCCCTACGGAGTTCGAAAAATCGGATGTTGACTGCATAACGGTTTGAATAGCTAAAAATCGAATCGCAGTCCTTCTAAACGACACACGCAAACCAAATTCTCAATGTGGAATAATTTTGACACCCTTCTCAGCTAGCAACAGCATTCACAGTCACAAACAGAAGTAGAAAGGCACTTGCATGATGTGGCTCTGCACTGAAAGGAAGATCCATGTCGCTGGTGACAGGAGCAAGGTGCAAGAGCTTACCCTCTGCTGGCTCATCTTGCAGGGCGATACCTGGCCATACCGGACACAAGCTTGTCTAGCGATAGCGAGCACCTGTTCTCAGTGTCTGGCGCAGTTGTTAGTAGAAGGCGAGCATGTCTGCTTCCGGGACATGTTGAGCAGCTCGCTTTCCCCCATGATAACGTTCAACGATTCAACTTGTAGCCATCCATTCTGTTGAACAGCTGTATTGGACTGTTCTTTTTTTCTAGGCACAACTATGTGGGACTACACTAGTTGTACAATAAAGTTGCTTTAACGGCCATGTCTTGCAGCACACTTTTTCGGTAATTTAACTTGGAAGTATTTGGAAAATATTCAATTAGCACTCAAACTTTAATTTTCGAATTTGCTTTGCAGCCAAAATGTTGCTATTCGCACAGCACTAGTATAAATCCTTCAATGAGGTACTTCCAGTTGTCCCAGAAACATTCTGAAACAACTGCAAGCATTCAGAAGGTTAGATGGCAAATAAATTTTTTTTGTAAATACCGTATATGGTCGTGTAAGGGCCACACATTTTTTTCTAGAACCTTGGCTGGGTGTGACTCTTACATGAATCGGGCCAATGACGGCCTGCTAGAGGTTCATACTGCTTCCATAAATGTAGCAGACGGTAAGAGGCAAATGACATAACGCTGCAGTAAACGACCTCGGACGTCAGCCCATCATGCCTGAGCAGCGCCGACTCAAACAGGGCTCCTTTCTCCAGAGGTGAAATGCCACCGGTCTGACTGCATACACTGCCAACACAGCCGAGACGATGTGCCACACAAAGAAATAATGCCATAGCAGTGCTGGCCTGAGCCGTGTCGACAGAAAAGCGGCTAGCGTCGTCTGGTGGCAATGGAATTAACTCCGCCTTTCGGCAAAAAGTTCTGAATTTTTCAAACAATCTTGCCCTCCAAAGTGGGGGTGCAGCCCTTACATGAGGGCGGCCCTTAACGAGTATATACACCAATGTGTTTTGTCCTGAAATGGTTTAAACCCTACATTTAGGTACTTCTAGTAGTCCCAGAAACATTTTCAAACCACTGCAAGCATTCAGAGGAACTGTGTGTGCTTTGTGCAATGTTTCAGCTCACTAGCTCTTCCTGCTGATTCAAAGCAATCGTTTAAAAATTTAGGAAACACTCTGGCAATATCAGAGCAGCGTGCCAGGCTTTCTTTTTTACCTCAATATCTTGTCGGGCTTTTCCACAGCAACTGCCTGAACACTGGTCATTTTTATTGAAAATATTAGGCCAGAAAGCTGCCACAACCATACAAATTATCTTGTAGTGAACCTTGACAGCAGCCACTATAATATGTGATTTTCTGTGAGAACTGGGAGTCTGGACATGTACTCAGAGTTGCAAAAGGCTACAGTACGCATGATCTTTGACAGGCTGCACAACAAAACTGCACGGAAATCTCTTTTCTACCGTAGCGGATGCCTAGTGCAGTTCAAACACAAGTGAGTACGTAGTTTTGCGCAGTTTATGAAAAAGAGCACTGACCACTTTCTTGCCCTGCTCATCCTTGGTGACGGTGAGAGTGCCCACGAGGAAGTGTCCTGCACTGCAGCCCTTGGGGAGTCTGCACAACAGAGCGGAGTTTCTCTGAGCATACGTTGACACAGGTGTTGAAACGTGGCAAATCAAATCTGCAGAAGCCTGACAGGCAGAGGGAGGTTCATGAAAGGGAACCCTGACATCCACCCAGGCTGTACGAGGAAGCTACAAGTTTCTCAGAAGCTTTGCAGCTGAAGAAAAATTCATCCCATTCCGAGGATCGAACCTCGGACCAAGGCCTTTCCAGGGCAGTCATTCTTCCATCTGAGCTAACCCAGAGGCTACCAAATTGCAATGCAAGGGTAAATTAATCCACTACTCGAAGCACAGCAACACGAAATATGGCAAATCAGCTCGGTGGAAGCCCCCGAGGTGGAGGAAGGTTTGTGAAAGGAAAACATTGCCATCCATTCAGGCTACAACAAGAAGCTACAAGGACTTCCTCTGTAGCTCTGGGCGGATGCCAATTTTTCCCTTTCAGGTGATGAAACGGTGACATATAAAGGGACACTTAAATTTTCTTAGCGAAGTACCCTTCTATAAGGTGCTTTTTCTTCAGTTTAATAAAATATTTAAATATTGCCTGTGGCAGATAGCACAATTCTAACGCTTGATCTAAATTAGTCGATGAGGAGGCCACTACTCCTGCAAGTAATAAAAATGCTTAAGTGAACAATTAAATTAATTACACTAATTACATTTCAATTACTTCATGACATATATTTCAATCTACAAACAGTAGGTAGTATGTATGCAGGTCATATCCACTTGGAACGAATTTTGAGGATGGCACCAGTTTCGAGATATGCACCGTCAAACTTGCGGTAACAATACATTGTTGTTCCGCTTACTTTTCATAAAAAACACTGCTTTGTCCATTGAAGCACAAAAGGAACTGGAACGCCAATGCATTCCGTTGGACACTGAAAATTAATGTCTCGAAATTGGCTCAGTTCTGAAAATTCATTCCAAGCGAATGTGCCTTGCATACTTACTAGCTATAATTTGTATATTGAAATATGTGCCATGAAGTACTAAATTAAAAAAGCTAAATAGTGTAATTAGGTCAATTATTCAATTAAGCATTTTGATTTCTCGTATAAGTAGTGGCCTCCTTCATCAACTAATTCAGATCAGGCGTTACAATTGTGCTATCTGCCACAGGCAACATTTAAAAATTTTCCACAGCTGGACCAGTCTGTCACTCCAGGATAAGCTCAACGACTACAGGCAGGCGGCGATGCTGCTGTGAAGTTCCCAGAGCAGCTTACTGTGACAATCATGGATCTTGATGGCATCTCCACAGCTGACGAAGAAAATTAGCACAAACAAAAAGACAATGCAGGCGGGAAGAAAATACAGTGACAAGCATGATCTCTGTCTCTGTCTCTACAGACCTCGTTATTTTCTCATCAGTGATAGCGAACTACATTGTATTCCAAAGGAACACAAGGCCCAACTTTGTGCTTCCAGAACCATAGCTGCGCGACTAAGGCCGAAACATAAGAACATGCATTAAAATCCATGACGTCCCATTGAGATACCAGCGCAAAATTGCAGAAGGGCTAGTTTGGTCATGATTACCTGTTGTAGTAATCAACCTACTACAACAACAATTATTGAACGCAGTTTTGAAAGAACTCTATCAATATAGTTCTTTTCTCTTTGGTATACCTGGATTAGCAAAGTACATTTCTGGGATATCAAAAATGGATGTCTTATAAACGAAGTCATGGCAAGCCATAAAAGATACCACAATGTCAAAAGTGATAACGTCAAAAGATTTGGCAGTTGTTTGCTTGAAACTAGTTGATAGTTTGGCTATAAAGGATTACACAGCATTCTAAAAAAAAGCCAATGACTCAATGCAGTTAGTTTTTAGAACTTTTCACAAATGGCACAAACTTGCAGAAACTCATACCATACCATACAAACTGCAGAATCCATACCATACCCAGTGAAGTGGTCGTTTGGGGGAGTTCACCAGACCTTGAAAAACCCTAATCCACTAACCATTTTTGTGTC